>NW_028317882.1:10026250-11420000 GCF_062004578.1 Staurois parvus
AGAACAAGATATGCACTGATCTGTATCACTCTGGTATACTGAAACAAAAATTATACACAGTAATACATCCAACAAAAAAAAGAAAAAATTGTACTGTGCAGGGTACATACATATTGATTAAGACCAGATACATCAGAAGTTCGGCCAGCATACAGAAAAAGAGGGGTACTACTGCGCAGCACTCAAAGAATATTGAGAATTACACCCAACCAGTGGCGTCCTGAGGCAGGTGCGGTCCGCACCGGGAGACACCGACCGCACGGGGTGACACCGGACCAGCTGGACAAAAAGGTAAGTTGTACAGCAAGCCGACGATCCCCGCAGGCTGGATCCGATCCATCCTGCGGGGATCGTTTGCTCTCTTTACAACTTACCTTTTCTTGGAGCGGGTCCGGTGTCACCCCGTATAGGTTGCATGCCGACGATCCTGCGTGGATCGTCGGCATGCAACCTATACGGGGTGACACCGGACCCGCTCCAAGAAAAGGTAAGTTCTAAAGGAAGCCGACGATCCCTGCAGGATGGATCGGATCTGCGGATTGAGCATAATGGATTGGACGTTTATTTTCGACAGCAGTGATGGGAAAATCCAAATGGAGTTGAACTAATTTCTAACAGTGTATGTAATTTTCATTTAGAAAAGCTCATTCAATCAAAAATCAAATGTTATAAGCAAACTAAATTATAAAGGACTTTCAAGCAACATTCGTCAAGTCCTCAAATTTACTGATTTGTATATGAATGTCTGTACAATTTTTTGTACGAAAATTTATTCCAAATCTTCGAATGTACAGTATATCCAGCTTTACAGGTTTCTCTGCACACAAATGCTTTTATGAGCGTTTTTTGACAGGGCCGTTTTCAGGTTGGAAAACCCCCCCCAGAACTACTTCGTTTGAAGAGGGATTTTTCTGCTGTAAAAACGCTCTAATGCTGAACAACGCTGACAAAAGCTGAAAAACACAGCTATCTGGTGTTTGAGAATTTTTGAGCCTTAAGCTTTTATGGAAGTTTAGTTTTGCTAAAAATGCAAAAATGCTAAAAACTGCTGCAAAATCGCTAAAAAAAAAAGTGACAAATCTTGCATTAATGTGCCATTCTACAGGTACTACTACTGGCTTTGGCCTCATGCACTCAGGACATTTTAAAAACACTCCTCTTGGCAGCAGCGTTTTGCCAGAAAAAACACGTGACTTTTTTTAAAGTATCTAACGTTTTTACAAGTCTTTAGGCACATCACATGCAAAATCTAAAAAAAAATTATATATTTTTTAGACACATTTTTAATTGAAAAATAATGCCAAGGGGTCTCCTCTCTTAGAGACTCCTGGGATTTATTACATCATTTGCCTAAGCCTGGAAACCAGGAAGAAACTGAAAAATGTTAAAAAAAACCCCAAAAAAACAAAGTTTAAACAAGTTCTCATTCTATGCGTTCCTATCTATTTACCTAGGCCTGGTTCACACCTATGCATGTTGCAATCTGCTGCAGGAAAAAAAGTGGGTGTGAACCAGGCTTAATGCAGCATAAGGTTTAAAAATAGTCGATTGTGGATTGAGAGACTGAAGTTAATTGATGATAACACCCAACTTCCAGGAGACCCTGAGTCTGATGGTGATAGTCAGCGGCAATTCCCGTCGGGGATGGTTGATCCTCTTGAACATAATCCCGAAGCCTTATTACACAAATTTCGCGCTATAGTGCGAGAGGAGATTACTATTGCCTCACGTAAATTATCTTCTGACCTGGCGAGAGGCCTAAAAGAGTTGGGTCTCCGCGCCCATCAGTTGGAACAACGCATGGATCTGGCAACTACAGTCTTAGAGGGTCACGAACAAGAAGTGGAGGATCTACATGCTGAGCTGGATACTTTGAAAGATAAGTTGGAGGATGCTGAGAATAGAGCTCGCAGGGATAATCTCCGCATCCGCGGAATCCCGGAGGCAATCACCGATCTGCAGGGCACTGCAACTGCTCTTTTCCAGGAGCTGGCCCCTGAGATTCCTATGGAACGTCTGGAGTTTGATCGTATCCATAGAGCTCTAGCACCTAAGCCCACGGAGGGTCCTCCCAGAGACATTATTATTAAATTCCACTTCTATCGCACTAAGGAACGTCTACTGCAGGAAGCTCGGAATCGTTCGGTTTTGGAGTTTCAAGGTCATTCTGTCCATCTGTTCGCGGATCTGTCCCCAGTCACAATTGCCAAACGTCGTTCCCTGAGACCTTATCTTCGGATTCTTCAGTCAGCTGATATCAAGTACAGATGGGGCTTCCCCTTCAAGCTTTCATTCTCCTTTCAAGGTCGTCAATTCCAAGCTTCTTCGCCAGCGGATCTCCGGCGTCACTTTCGGGAGCTCAACTTGGAGTTGCCACAATCCCAGAGTGAGGAGACTTTAATACCTACGCGTCATCAAAATTCCCAGTCTTCGCATAAATCTCCTCCTAGTCAAAGTGGTTCACAGGCTCTTCGATCCCTACAGGCCCAGCGCTTTCAGGAAATCTCTGCGACCTGATGTTTGGAAGCTGGCCGCCAGTATGTAGCTTAGTCCCATGTGGATTTTTTTCTTTTTTATTGCTGCCACTTTCTGGACTTGAGTCTAGATTTGTTCAGGGATTTTATATTTCCGTGTGTCTTATCTCTTCCAATCAAGAGTGCATGTTACTTTTCTCTGCATTGATTGGTTGAGATCTTTATTGTCCCGCGAGTTTTGGATTGCCTATTCACAGGTGTATTAGCCTCAGTTGTTTGTATAATGTTTATATATTCTATATCAATGCCGAGTTGTTCCGGTGGATAGTCGAGTCCCCCTTCGAGCTGGCTAGCGGTCTGGTCTTCTGTCCCGCCTGCTACCTAGCCTTTATGTGGGTGTTTTACCCACAGGTGATTACTATATTGTTTGAATCACTCTCCATGATTTACAGATATCTTGCTTGTATATTAGAGGTCTTCTTGTCCTCTCCTTTCTTCTTAGTTTCTTTCTCCTTGTCCTTTGTCATGCATGTCTTGTGTTTTTGCAAATTTATGTTTCCAGGGCTCCCGGGGATCGTGGCGGATTTTATCTTCCTTCCTTTTAGATTTCCATGTTGTTGAACTGGTTATCGCTGAATATCCAGGGGATGAACTCTCCACAGAAACGGGTAAAGATATTTAAGTTTCTTCGGGCTCGCCAAGTTGACATTGCTTGTTTGCAAGAAACCCACTTCTCCACTACTTCTGCCCCAAAATATTTTGATGCACGTTACCCTCAGATATTTCAAGCTACTGGTCCCACTAAACAGAGAGGTGTATTGGTTGCTTTCCATAGTAAAACTCCATTTGTCTGTGTGAAGCGTATTGCTGATCCCAATGGCAGATACCTTCTGCTCCAGGGTACGATCCATGGAATAGAGGTTACCATTATGTCCTATTATGCTCCTAACGTCAACCCTGGACCTTTTTTGTCACATCTGTTCTCTCCTGGCCACACATCAAAGGGGTACGCTTCTGTTGGCGGGGATTCAAATTTAGTGTTAAACCCTGCACTAGATAAATATCCAGCGGAGCGCTCTGACCCTTCCACATCAGCGAAGTCTTTTGCACGGACGTTAACTACCCATGACCTGGTAGATTTATGGCGGGAATTTCATCCTCAGGGGAAAGACTACACTTATTATTCACATCCCCATCATTCTCATTCTAGAATTGATCATGCCTTCGTTTCACGTAAACACCTCCCTTTGGTTCGTTCTATTTCTATCCTAACAGTCCCATGGTCAGACTATGAGCCTATCTTGGTGGTCTGTCGATCTCTCCTTTGCAGGCCGACCTTCTCTTCATGGATAATGAATGACTCCTTGCTTTCACTGAAGGAGATTCAGATGGAGCTACATAGTAAGTCTCAGGAATATTTTCAATTAAACTCGGGTTCTGTCTCTTCTTCAGTAACATTGTGGGAAGCATACAAGGCAGTTCTTAGGGTACATATTATCCATATAGCTTCAAGGCGAAAGAAAGAAAGACAGCTTAAGCAACGTCAGTTAGAATCGAAGTTAGCTTCCGCGTCAGCCCAGTTTAAACAGTCACCTTCCCCGTCAAATCGTAGACTCTTGGATCAGGCTCGCTTAGAATTGGATTTGTGCCTAACAGATGAGGCTGAACGCTCCTTACGTTGGACTCGCCAGAAGTGGTATAGCAAAGCTAACAAACCAGGCTCTATGTTGGCCCGTAGATTGCGTTCTTTTGCGCAACACCCCAAACCGATATCTTTACATACTCGTCACAATACTCTTACGAGCAACCCAGTAACGGTTTTAGAGGAGTTCCGGCACAGACTAGCTAAACTTTACTCTGATCCCACCCGGGCCGACCCTCAGTCTATTTCTGACTTTTTATCTTGGTTGCCCTTATCTACTTTAACGTCGGCCCATAAGGATTTGATGGACCGTAATATCCAAGTATCTGAGGTTTTACAATGTATAGCAGAACTGAAAACGGGCAAACGCCCAGGTCCTGATGGATACACGGCACTATATTATAAGAAATTAGCTGATGTGCTCGCTCCCCACCTTGCCGCTATGTTTAATGCGGTGAAGGGAGGTTCAAATTTTTCCCCGGACTCTTTAACTGCTAATGTGGTTATGATCTCTAAACCGGACCGAGACCATTCTTCCTGGGCTAATTTTAGGCCCATTTCTCTTATCAATATTGATATGAAGATTCTTACTAAGATTTTGGCTACTCGATTGAATTCCTTCCTTTCTCGTCTGATTAAAAAGGACCAGGTGGGATTTGTTCCCCATAGGCAGGCCGGAGATGCTATCAGACGTATTTCGTAAATCGATATGATGCTCTTATCCTTAGACATCAATAAGGCCTTTGACACTTTATCCTGGCCGTATCTCCTGTCGGTCCTCCATCGTTTTGGCTTTGGCTCTTCCTTCTTACGATGGATCTCTTCGCTATATACATCCCCTCAAGCGAAGCTTAGATACTACGGATTTGAGTCTTCTATGTTCTCGGTTGCCAGAGGTACTAGGCAGGGCTGCCCGCTTTCCCCTTTACTTTTTATTTTAGCCCTGGAACTGTTGGCAGAAGCAATCCGTATACATCCTGATATTAAGGGAATTGATGTGGCAGGATCCCAACATAAATTGTCGTTGTTTGCGGATGACATATTATTGTCTATTTCAAATCCGGGGATTACTTTGCCTAATTTACTTGCAGTTCTCGATTCCTTTGCCACCCTCTCAGGTTTACATGTCAATCCAGCTAAATCAAGAGCTATGTCAGTTACCCTCCCACCATTACTTTTGACTACTTTGAAGCAAACGTTCCCCTTCCAATGGCTTTCGGCCTTACCATATCTAGGAATTAAGCTTACCCCGACATATGATGGACTGTATCAGGCTAACTTCCCCACTGTCTTTCATGAGTTGACCGAACTCTTGTCCTCTTGGTCTCATTTCCCGTTATCATGGTTCGGCAGAATTAATGCAATCCGTATGACTTATCTCCCTAAACTACTTTACCTATTTCGTGTTCTGCCAGTTTCAATACCTTCGCATATATTGCGTATACATCAGCGAAAACTTCTGTCCTTTATTTGGGGCTCCTCTCGACCCAGAATTAGCAAACATATCTTATTTGCGCGGCGGAATGCGGGCGGGTTATCAGTTCCAAATCTCGAGTCTTACTATTTGGCGGCTAACATAGTCCCTTTAGCTCATATTCATGCATCTCACCATTTCCCCCTGTGGGCTGTAGTGGATATGATGGACTCTCACCTGATACCGCTCCCCTCCTTGCCATGGCTCCCTATTTCCCAACGTTCATCTACCCTTAGCCCGACACTGACACTTTCGCTTCGTCTTTGGGATTCTGTCAAATACTCCGCTGGCCTTATCTCTCCTCACCTGCCTCTGATACGTCTATTGCATAACCCATTATTCCCTCCGGGTAGGGATAACCCTAGACAGTTTGTCTGGTGGCAGGTGCATGGTTTTTATGATGTTCATTCACTCCTATCCCCCACCAGAATAATTACCTTTGACACTCTGCGTTCTTCTTATAACATTCCCCTCCGAGAACATTTTGGTTATCTTCAACTTCGTCACTTTATTCATACTTTAATACGTACGCATCCAGGACCTTATCGTCTATCCCCTTTTGAAAGCCAGTGTAGACATAGACCTCATGCTCCGGGTCTGATCTCCCTGATTTATTCTTCCATTATATCTTCTAGAACCCCTCCGGTTCGTTCCTATCATCAGCGTTGGCAGTCGGAATTAGGGGGAACCTTGGATCAACAAGACTGGCAGCACATGACCCAAACATTATCTAAGTGTTCCAGGAATGTCATTATTCTTGAGAATGCCTACAAAATTCTATACCGATGGTATTATACGCCTGCCCGTTTAGCTAGTTTTATCCCTACCTATTCCCCGGTTTGTTTTCGGGGATGCCAACAATTGGGTTCTATGGCCCACATCTGGTGGACTTGCCCTAAGGTAAGCAGGTTGTGGATCAGGGTGTATGCCCTCCTCCGCACTATTCTTCATACAGACATCAAACGTAATCCATATGAAGCGCTTCTATTTAAACCACTAGAGGGCCTTCTCTGCTCTGAACGGCAGCTGGCATCACATTTATTTATGGCAACTAAATTGACGATTGCGAGGGCTTGGAAGACTCCTGTCCTTAGCTTTGAGGCTGTCAAAAATCGGATGAACTTCATAATGGTCAATGAAAAACTGACGGCCATATTGTTAGATACCCATACAAAATTTCTGCAGATATGGCGTCCCTGGCTGGATATAGCTCAGCCCTCGAGATTCGACCAGTCACTTCTATCGATATGAGGATGGATTCTGCTGTGACCCCCCCCCCGGAGCCCCTCCCTCCCCTTTTTTTTTTTTTTGTGTGTGTGTGTGTTGTCCATGGCTCTCTACTATTTGTCTTTTTCTACTCTTCTGTTTACTCTGTCCTTAAACATAATTTACGGATTGTGCCTGCTGTTTTCTGCGCTACTTCCGCAATACTATTTATGCAATCTAGATTTCTTTTTAAACTCTAGGTCATGAATATGTACTGTTTTTTTTTTTATGCGGCCTCTTCTCGGGCCTCTCCTGTTTTTTATAACGTTAATGTAGCAAAACTTCCCTTTAGAGTTTATATTATCATTGACCCATAAAGGTCTGTTACCCGTTCCCTCCCAACCTCCCTCCCCATCCCTTCCCTCAGGGCACCTATATAAACTTTTCAGATTATGCTTTTATCGATGCATGCCTTGTACCAGCTTCCCTTCATTTATTGTAATATGTAAATGTTGGTCATTGAATTTTTGCTTGGACTGTCTGTTTATTTTTGCTTATTATTCAATAAAGCTTTTTGTAAAAGAAGTTATTAAAGAAGTTAACTAAAGTATTCGGTGTGCTCTTTAAACCTACTGCATCCATAGAGCGCCATTGGAGGAATTACAGAGTAAAGTCAGTCTAATCAAACAAAGAAACAGCAATTGCATAATTGTTCTAATGCCACAGCGCACAAGGTACCAAAGGATGCTGCGCCTGCCACAATTAGCATGGTGGTAACTGTAATTTTGATTGTGTTTAATTGATTTTATAGCACAGAGAGGTTGGTCTGTTATGCTGCAAATCCTACACTAGTGCTCCAGGGAGTGTATAATTACAAAAAAGAGTATTATAACAGAAGAGACATGCAACATATAAGATGTTTTAATTTATTGCCATGCTGGCAAAAATTTGTTTTGTCAAAATTCTGCTTTATTTATTAATGCGTTTATTTTTTTAATCAGGACAAAACTACATACATTTTTATGCAAATTTTAGACATTTATAATTATAGTTATCTTTTTAGTGGATGAAAGTTTGGTCATTTTTGTTCTACAAATTGTTGTGATGGGTTGGATTTTGCAGGGTCAGAAAACACCACGCACATTCCACATTATGCACACCATTAATTGACCTTTTACAAAGCATCATTCCCTGTTCTGACTCAGTAATGACATACTTAGGAATCCATAACGTGCTTTGTGCATTGTTCCAAAATACCATGCCTAATGTCAGCCTGTCTGATTTCATGGGATAAGGCTTTATCAGTCATGCAAGTTGTGTTTAAAATCTTGACATCCAGCCAAGTTACCAAATATTAATGACCATTGCCAGTAAAGTGTCCCACTCCTGAGCAGCAGCTGACTTACAGTTGCATTAAGAAAAATAGTTATCCCCAGTTGCCTAAGCGCCCCAATATGCTCTATTAAACCTTAAACCATCCAGAAAAAAAAAAGTACACCTTTAAATTGCTGCTACACATATTTAACATCGGCTCAATACTATATTCATTGTACACTATGTTTGCTTACTTTTTATAACTTCAGTCTTATGCGTTTTTATGACATCCAATCTACAAAGTTCATCTGAAGATGTACACATTTATTATAATGCTTATATTCAAAACTCAATTAAACTGAAAAAGATAGCTATATTGGAATTTACCAGTCCTAAATATGTGCTGGCTGAACTTGTTTTTTTTCCAGGCTTTATTCCTTTATTTTTACTTTGTGAGCCTTCCAGTAACACACTTCCTGTCTTTGGGTGACAACGCTCACTCACTGTACTGTATCTGTGGAGATACAGGGTTGTCACCCTAAGGCTTAATCCACAAATCATATGGGGGAGGTGTTCTTTAGTTCACATAGATAAACTTAAGACAGGGCTGAAAAATAATGGGGTTTCAGTACAGCACAGACAGTTTCTGCCAGGACCATCAGGTATTTTTTTTCTATTTCCATGATCACGCTCAAAAATCTCAAGTGTTAAACTATCTAAAACAATGATGATCTGTACTACACTTACACTCACCACAAGTGCTTTTGCCTGTCAGGTTTGGATGGACCATGATATCTGGTGAGTGCCACTGAATTGGGGGAGGTTTTCCTCTGGAGCACGTGGTGATATCTAAGTGCACTTTATTCAATTATCAGTATGATGTTCACGTGGTGATCTCGGTGGATCAATAAGGACTTTGCACTTCATCACAATTTTGAGTTGGTGGACTTATGTCAAATGATTTAACTATTTGTGTATTTTTTGAAGTGTTATATTTTGTATCATATTCCCACTTTCCTATTGTGTTTCACTTTTTTTTTTTGCACTGCTTTTATTTGCAATTGTTTCATGAGGTGATTATTGGATTATTCACTGTTAGGGCAGCTACATGTTTACACATTTTATGTACTCTATTTAGGTGAGTGATATTGTGCACTTTCAAGTGTCAGGTCTTATATATTTTCACATCACACTTGCGGTGAATATACAGTTTATATATAAATAATTTTGTATGTCTAATTCCAATTTTCTTATAATATTTAATTATAAATCTTAATTCTTGAATAATGGTACTACTATATACTATACAACATGGTCAGCATTGTGGCTTACTGGTTAGCACTTCTGCCTTGCAGCATTAGGGTTGCTGGTTCAAATCCCAACCATGGCACTAAATGCATTGAGTTTGCATGTTTTCCCTGTGTGGGTTTCCTTCCACATTTCAAAGACATGCTGGTAGTTTTGGCTTCTGTCTAAATTGTCTTTAGTATATGAATGTGAGTTAGGGACTTTAGATTGTAAGCTCCTAGAAAGCAGGTCCTGATTTGAATGCACAATATATATGTAAAGTGCTGTGTAAACTGACAGTGCTATATAAGTACCTGAACTAACTTTTTTGGGGGGGCTTGCTCTTCCACCCCTCTTTCCTGGCCTGCAGAACTGTATGCTCAGATAAGGGTATACTAGTGATTTTGGGGGGGGGGGAGCCACTATTTTTTGGCCATGAGGCTCCCCTTCAAATTCATGACAGTTATATCTCTGATTATATGACAAATAATTTTTAATGTCTAATTCAAATTTTTTTCTATTTACTTATAAATATATATCTTAATTCGTGAATCATGGTTCTACTATATATTCTAAATAATGTTAGGGCAGCATAGTGGCTAGCATGTCTGCCTAGCAATACTAGCGTCATCAGTTCAAATCCCAACCATGGCACCATGTGCCTGGAGTTTACATGGTCTCCCTGTTTCTAACCCACACTCCAGACATGCTGGCAGGTCAGTTGGTATTAGTGTGTATGAATGTGAGCTCATATAGGTGTATAATTGCCTCTTCCCTAAACAAAACCTGTAATAAACAGAGTCCTGCATGTTTTTCAAGTATGCACATGGTGCAAAAAAAGCCGTGGCTGCTGAAGGCACTTGGCTGCGGCCCTCCTCTCTTGCTGAAGGCCATAGCCAATTCTAGCAGCACCACCTCCTCCTCTTCTTTAGACAGGTTTGCAAGAAGTGAGGCAGAAGTGGTCGTTGGCACAAATAAATGCACACAATTCTTAACTTTCACAGTGTACAGCTGAGAACAAAATAAGGCTAATATTAACCAGGCAACACAATCCACAACATTTACAACAGATCTCACCATTCCACCCACATTGATTTGTTAGGTGCTAGATTCTCAAAAACAAAACAAGGTATAAAAAACAAAAACATAGCACCAACACCTCCCAGTTCCCACACACATACATTTCTGATAATGGTAAGCAGGAAGCTGCATTGCTGTCTACATGATTAACCGCTTCCCAACCGCCCTATAGCAGATATACTGCTACAGGGCAGCAGGGGTGCGCAAAAAACACATACGCGATTTTGTGTTTCTGGGTAGGGGGCGTGTGCAAGCCGCACGCGCCCTACCTGTGTTGCCATTCTCAGCGGTCAATCACTGGGTCCTGACTGGTGATTACCCATTGGCGCCCGGTAATTACTGAGTATCTCCGACAGGGAGGACTGTTTTGTTTACTACCAGTCCTCCTCCCGGTCAGCTCAGGCACATTGCTCTGGATTGTAGTGCAGTGTGATTACAGTGAAGCCCACACACACCGCCCCCTATGTAAGCCACTCCCTGTACACAATTAACCTTTTGATCACTCCTCATGTTAACCTCTTCCTGCCCAGTGTCATTAGTACTTTGTCAGTGCTTTTTTTTAGCACTGATCACTGTATTGGTGTCACTGGGGATGTCAGTGACACCAAGTCAGTTCCCCCCGTGTCAGAATGCCCACAATAATCGCTGATTGCCGCCATTACTAGTAAAAAAAAAAACCCAGTATCTTTACCACCATTTGTAAACACTAACTTTCATGTAAACCAATTTACATGTATTGGGATAGCAGAATACATTTTGGTGCAAATTTATGGTGAAATTTGATTTTCAAAATTTTTCACTGGACACGTTTAATAGCAAAAAGTCAAAAATATGTTTTTTTTCTCAAAAGTTAGGAGTTGTAACAGTAGAACAAGTGACATTTATTAGTAAGTAACAACAAAGGTTAGCAAATGTTCAAACCATAAACACATGATCAGACTGGAAAAATAGCCATGCCCACAAAAACCCACTTTTGAGAGACAAATGCATAACAAATACAGCAAACACAAACCTGAGGTGTTGATCATTATGCACAATATTCTCTCACTCACTCCCTACCCCCCCCCCCCCCCCCAGAAAAATAAGCCACTGAGGACTGGCTGCAAATAATCTGTCCTTTCTTAGGCCAAGCAAACCCCCCTACTGCAGTCCTTTATATTTATTTCAGGTGCTTATATAGCACTGTCAATTTACACAGTGCTTTACATATATATATTGTACATTGACATCAGTCCCTAACCCTCAAGGGGTGGACAATCTAAGGTCCCTAACTTACATTCATACATACACATACTAGGGCCAATTTTGGACAGGATCCAATTAACCTACCAGCATGTCTTTGGAGTGTGGGAGTAAACCCACGCAGGCACAGGGAGAGCATGCAAACTCCAGGCAGGTGGTGCCATGGCTGGGATACGAACCAACGACCCCAGTACTGCCAGGCGGAAGTGCTAACCATTTAGCCACTGTGCTGCCCATGAGGTAGGTTGTATTATTAGCATGCCCAGTGAAGGACACGCCCATTCAATCTGTCTCAATTAAATGTATTATTATTATATTATTATTTTTTATGATTATTTATTAAATTATAATTTATGATTTCGTGTTCCAAATTTTAACATATCTGGGATGTTTACTACACTCTTGTTCGGACAAATTTCAGTGAATTATTCCTAAGAATTACAGGCCTACAATAAAAAAAACTACATAAATCCATGCAAAAAAAGTACCGCTTTGAGCACAAAAATATGGACATAATCAGACCGCTAGGGAGGTTACGGGGAACCCTATGGCCAAAAAAAAAGTGTGGGTTCCCCCAAAAATCACTAGTATACCCTTATCTGAGCATACAGTCCTGCAGGCCAGGAAAGTGGGGGTGGAAGAGTGAGGGTCGCCCCCACCCCCCCAGCACACATACACACACACACTTTATTTGTAATGTCAGCTGTTTTGTTTACATTATGTGAAACCTTTCTAAAATGTACCAGATTGCAAAAAACACATAAAAACAAGCATTTTTATTAGTTCTGGTATTTTTATAGCGCCATCAATTTACACAGCGCTTTACATATATATTATACATTCACATCAGGCCCTGCCTTCAAGGTTTGTACAATCTAAAGTCCCTAACTCAGATTCATATACTAGGGACAGGAGCCAAAACAACTTCCAGCATGTCTTTGGAGTGTGGGAAGAAACCCACAAAGGCAGAATATGCAAACTCCATGCAAGTAGTGGCATGGTTGGGAATTGAACTAGCAACCCTAGTGCTTCCGGGCAGCAGTGCTAACCACTAAGCCAGTGTTTCTCAACTCCAGTCCTCATGGACCCCCAACAGGTCATTGAAAGGAATTGGCTCTTCTCGTTCCTTCCTGTAGCCACTGACCCCCGTCAGTCCCCTGGCCCTGATCAGTGTCTGTCCTCAGGCCTGGAGTCCCCTTTGAGATATAGGAAAATGCACACAGACACAAGGTGGTATCTCAGAAGGAACTGAATTTATTCTTCCGTGTTTAAACTTATATATGAAACTTAAAACAATGCATAGAAATATAAGAACCAATCAATTGACAGGTATGCATTTAACCAATTAGAATATTACATACGTCAGTCATGCCCAATCAGTTGGCATATATGTTAATTATTATTATATACGTCAAGCTTTGAACTTTTGAACAGCACAGAAAGCAGACAATTCCTCTTTTACCGTTGGCTTATAGTTATTAATACTCTCTCAACAGGATGTAGCCCACCACAGACTTTCAGTCTTGGGCTAGCTAAGGAAAAAAGGGGAAGTTGCACCTGGACAAAAAGAGGAACTTTTAACTCCTGACAAATTACCGTTTAAGACAAGAAAGTCAATTCTTTTAAAGTACTGACTTAAGTCTTAAGATGGATTACTGATTCTAAAATGGAAGAACTTTGGCTCAGAGAGAGACAAGATGGTGGGACATCAAACTTAGAGGCTAATCCCTTCAGTCATGTTTTCAGGATTTCCATTATTTTGCACAGGTGATTTGATCAGTTTCACTGCCTTAGTAATTACCACAGCTGTTTCATCTGAGGGAAATCCTGAAAACATGACCTGTTGGGGGTCCATGAGTACTGGAGTTGAGAAACACTGCACTAAGCCAATGTGTTGTCACAGTTCTGTAGACTGCAACTCTGTGGTGTGAACCAGCACCAGGTCCCCGGGCATACTCAGTGCAATAAATGTCAAATGGAATACAACTGTGGCACAGTGTTATTAAATCAGATGTGTGTTGGCTATATGTATCCCAATATAAGAAATCGTAATATTATCCACCCCCCCCAAAAAAAACAAAAGAAAACAAAAATGCAGAGGGTGACACCACTATTCCAAAGTGACACACACAAGAAGAAAAAAATCCATAAAGCAGGGATTCACTGTTTTCATCTCTGCTCTGCTATGTGCATTAAGCCATGTGATATATCCTTGTACTTATGTGAGTAGATGCATGATATTTATTACACTAAATCTGCAGGTTGCACTATGGAATGTATGGAATGCTTGCTTATCCCTTACACGGCTTAATGTTCATGGGGGAGTGGAGCTGCAAACAGTGAATCACTGCTGATGTAACCTGGAGTTCCTGCGTGCCACTGAACAACCTGTTGCTGTGATGTGCCATATGGTTCCAAGGCTGTGGATGGATGATTATTGACAACTTTCTGTTATAAGACCACCTGTAATTTGGGGCTTTTTCATTTGGTAAGAAGCTGCAATTGGTGTTGGTGTGGAATTCACAGGGCTTCTTATTAACATTCACAAGTGAAAACATACAGCAAAGTTTGCAATGATGGTGGAACCCTCCTACACATCTTATTTTATTTGAAAATTTACATATAGGTGGTGGACTTCCGGATCTATGTTTATTGATTTATAAATTGATATTTTTTCTTTATTGGTGTGTCACTGTCGAATAGTGGTGTCACTCTCTGAATTTTTGTTCATTTTATGTATATTTATGATGTTGGGACACATCACATGTTTTGGAATAATATTAAGATCCTTTGTATTGGGATACATATAACCAACACACACTGAATTTAGTAACACAGCGTAACATATGTATTCCTTTTAATTTTGGTTCAGCACTGGTATTGTGTGTGGTACATGAAGACAGTTGTGGGAGTTTGGATTTGGATTTTTGTTAGATGCTGAGCACAGTTTTTCTACCATTTAGTTAATATATCTCAAAAGTCTAAGTCCCTGGGTATGCTCAATGCACATGGCAGTACAGGTGTACCGCGGTTTACGAATTTAATGCGATCTGTGGGACTTTTCGTATTGCAAAGAATTTGTAAACCGAAACGCAGTTTCCCATAGGAATGCATTGAAAACCAATTAATCCGTTCCAGAGGTCAGAAAAAGTAAAAAAAAAATATTTTATCTGTTCAAAACTCTTTATAAAGTGCACTTTAACCTCCTTAGCGGTAATCCCGAGTGTAGCTCGGGGTAAAATTTCTATACCAAAAGCGGTAACCCCGAGCTACACTCGGACTTACCATGCGGCGTTGCTCTGGGGGTCCCTGCAGCACTTACCTTGTCCTTCGCTCCCGCGATGTGTCCCCTGCAGCGTCCCTGGCCATCCGGCTTCTGTGTTCCGGTCCCTGTGACGTCGGGACGTACGGGCGCCGGAATCGGCGGGAATTTTGAAATTTTTAAAAAATTTCATTTTTGCTGTCATTGCTGTTTCAATGCATTTCACATATATTTTGTTCCTACTGCTTTGTCCTGTGCCCTGCCTGCATTTTGAATGTTCTTTCTGCCTGGAAACTGAGAAAAGTCCATGGCGTCCAAAAAGCGTCCCTTTACGTCAAAAGCGGTTTTAGAGCAGTAAATCAGAACCACTTGCAGAATTGAGTAATAATGATTCGTGGGGAAATTCGTCATCAGACGAACGATTTTGCGACTTTGCTCAGCGATGTGCGAATTTGCCTCTGTATTTCAAATTTCAGTGTTTTTGGTTTGATTATATTATTGAATTAAATTATTATTATATTATTATTTTTTATGATTATTTATTAAATTATAATTTATGATTTCGTGTTTCAAATTTTATCATATCCGGAATGTTTAATAGACTCTTGTTCAGACAGATTTCAGTGAGTTATTCTTAAAAATTACAGCCTACAATAAAAAACTACATATTTCCATGCAAAAAAATGGTACCGCTTTCAGCACAAAAAATCGGAAAGAATCATACCGCCAAGGAGGTTAAAGGCATAAATACTGTACAGGGACAGGATTAAAAAAAAAATGTGTAAATGCATTCAAAACCAATTAATCTGTTCCAGAGGCCAGAAAAAAGTTTAAAAAAAGTCTTATCTGTTCAAAATTCTTTATAAAGTGCACTTTAAAGGCATAAATACTGTACAGGGACAGGATTAAAAAAAAAAATTTGTAAATGCATCGAAAACCAATTAATCCATTCTGGAGGTCGTAAAAAAGTGCACTTTAAAGGCATAGTACTGTACAGGGACATGATTAAAACAAAAATTGTAAATGCACCGAATATTACGTTAACCGAGGCATTCGTAAACCGAGGTACGCCTGTACATACATAAGTATATACACTGCAGAGAATATATGCTCAAAAAAAAGAATAAAACACGGCACTAAAAGTATTTAAAAAAAAGAATATTATATAAGAAGCAAAAAGCAAAGCTAAATAAAATTACAAAGGAAATGAAAAAGTTCTTAGAATATCTATGCTGGTGTTTCTATGCATAGTAACAGTTCTATAGTTACAAATATTGATGTACACCGTTAAAAAAAACCCAAAAAAACAAATAAATAAAAAATAATAGTCTGTTTAATAGACACGCTTTCACAAAAACAGGTTCACTCTTTTCAACGACATTTCCAGGCTTGCCAACAAAGGCATTTACTATAGCACTTCATAAAAGACAACAAAGTGAAGGCACTCTTTAGTTTTCCTGGTCTGGCCATGCTCAGTTGTGTCAATACTGAGATGTTTGAACTAGTTCAGTGGTGGGCAACCTTTTTTTTCAAAATAATATGCAAAATCTACTTGCGCTCTTATGCAGAAAAAACAATAAATAAACGTGTAAAGCTGCTAACATCTGATCCAATACCCAAAGATCTGATGAAATATAGAAAACTAGAAATGATGTAGCGCTAAACCCAAAAGGATCATATTAGGCCCATAGGCAATCTAACATCATAATAAGATCATATATATATATATAGAGAGAGGGCAGATTAGTGCGTGATGAGACTGAAAAAAATGAGATGAAACAGATGTGCAACCCCTGCACACAGTGCACATAACTATATAAAAGTCCAGTGATCCGTATCAATTTCCACCACTCATACAGAATCCTATGATATCCTCAGAGGACAACTGAGCAGGGTGGATCCCAGCTCAAACCCCAATAGGACAAAGGAAGCAGAAGACATCCTCCATAGTGTAAAATCGCTTTAATAATGTAGAATAAAATACTTGTATACACTCACATTCGCCAGATGAAATTACAGCTGATTCCCATAACATGGGTGTAAGCGTGTGGCTGAAGGGTGTTCCAAGATGGTGCCGCGCCGGAAGTGCGTCACCACGTATTGCCGTCGACGCGTTGCATCACGTGACCTCGTGACTTCCTCAGGACTAATGCGATTGGTCTATTGCACTTCCTTAAATAGGCCAGCCTTTCCTCCAATCGTGACCCACTGGGTGGGGTCACGGCGGCCATATTGTTGTAGCCCGTCGATCCCATACCTAAAGATAGCCTAAGTATGTATATATATATACCCCAGGCTGCTACTCCAGCACTAGAATCATGCCAAAAGCCATAGCAGATAGAATGGTAAGTGCTTATGATATACTAAGTCCAGATCATGTACAAAAATGTGTGAAATAAATGAATGGAAAAAAAATAATATGAAAAAATATATATATATATAAACATAACCTCATGGAATAAACTTTAATTAAAAAATATATATTAAAATATATATATACAAAAATCATGTGTAAAAAATAAAAACAAATCGCAAAACGCCGCAACGCTATTATAAAAAACTTTTATGATTGAAAAACCACGATTGAAATTTATTTTGAGAGCCACATTTTTAAAACTGAAAATACATCCCCCATATAGTAATTCATCCCCCATAGTAATTCATCCCCCATATAGTAATTCATCCCCCCATATAGTAATTCATCCCCCATATAGTAATTCATCCCCCATATAGTAATTCATCCCCCCATATAGTAATTCATCCCCCCATATAGTAATTCATCCCCCCATAGTAATTCATCCCCCATATAGTAATTCATCCCCCATATAGTAATTCATCCCCCATAGTAATTCATCCCCCATAGTAATTCATCCCCCATATAGTAATTCATCCCCCCATAGTAATTCATCCCCCATATAGTAATTCATCCCCCATATAGTAATTCATCCCCAATATAGTAATTCATCCCCCATATAGTAATTCATCCCCCATAGTAATTCATCCCCCATAGTAATTCATCCCCCCTATAGTAATTCATCCCCCCTATAGTAATTCATCCCCCATATAGTAATTAATCCCCCATAGTAATTCATCCCCCCTATAGTAATTCATCCCCCCTATAGTAATTCATTTCCCATATTGTGTCAATTCACTTACCTTTGCTCCGCGCGTTCCTCTCGCCGTGTTCCCGCGCCGTTCCGGTCTTCAAGGCGGACTGTGAGAGGAGAGGAGTTCGTCACGCTGCCCTGCCTACATCCTGACAGCCAATGTTTGCCACGCTCGGCGGGCCGGATTAAAAGTCCTGACTTTTGGGGCGGCTGCCCGAGAGGAGGGAGGGGAGCGGGCGCCCGGCACACAGAAGACCTGCATTAGAGTGTGTAAAGAGCCGCATGTGGCTCGCGAGCCGCGGCTTGCCGACCACTGAACTAGGTGAAGTCAATGTCTGTTTCGATTTTTTTAAATACATCACTTTATACACACAAATTTAGAATTCTTTTAAAGCAGTTATTCTTTAAAATGTCTAACATATGTATAGGAAGTATCATGTCATGTCTGTAGAAAGAGTTTTCTCTGCTGTTCACCTGGTTCTAGGATAAGGCTAAGTTTTGAGACCAATAGTAAATTCCGAATTGTGCCTATTTGTTGACTGAGTGCATTAGTAAATCTCTTCTCCGTCTAAAAGTAGTCTGTCATGAAAGGAACTGCGACCATTTGCCAACAAGGTGCTTTAGTACATCAACCTCAATGTGTCCATAATAACTATTAAATCCAAATGAACAAAGTCCTTAATGTCCACCATCAGGAGAGAGAGAGAGAGAGAAAAAGAAGGAAAGAAAAAGAAAGAGAGAAAGAAAGAAAGAAAGAAAGAGAAAGAAAGAAAGAGAGAAAGAAAGAGAAAGAAAGAGAGAAAGAAAGAAAGAGAGAAAGAAAGAGAGAGAAAGAGAGAAAATTGTACAAAAAAATCACTTTGCATAAAAGTGTGATGTCCAAGCTCCCAGTGCCCTTCACCTCTTCAAGTGAATGGCTCACCTCTTTCAACACAACTTAAAATACAAAATAGAAATGTGTTCCATAAAGGTATAATACACAATGCAATCCACTTCCAATCTTGTTGGAGCACTATGCAACCTTTAACAGCCAACAATGGGTTAATAGATCCACTGTCTTCATTAATGGCCTTGCAAGGTTCTCACAGTTCCAGACCGTTTGCCAACATGTCAAAAAAACAGAAGGGAAGGCTTTATAGCTTAAAACAGGGTTTCTCAACCAGGGTTCCGTGGAAGCCTAGAGATCCTTCAGAGGTTGCTAGGGGTTCCTTGAGCAATGAGCAATTTTTGCTTCTCAGGTAAGTTCCCACTGTCACCATTGATCTTTTTAGTAAATTGTAAAGGGGTAAGTCTTCCCAATGACCAGAAGTGTAAGGAGCATCCTTACCACTGACTATCACACTAATGTATCATGAATTGTAGATAAAGTCATTTTTAGAAGGAGTTCCTTGAAACCACGAAGTTATGTCAAGGGTTCCTCTGCATTTAAAAAGTTGAGAAAGGCTGGCTTAAAAAAATGTATTATTTAATAACAAAAACCATCATAGGTACACTCACATTGCCTTGTGTCATGCCATACGCTAAGGAGGTAGCCGCAAACACAGGCTAAGGGTCAAAGCAAACCCAGTGCGGGAAACTCCACTCTGAGCGTGGCTCTGCTTAACATGTTTCGATCTGTCGTCATCAGAGGCAGCAGGTGAGCCATTTATTTGAGAGGGGGAGGACACTGGGTGCTTTGAAATCACACTTTTATGTAAAGTGATTTTTTGTAGTGAATTTATTTCCATATATATATATATATCTTTTTTTTGCACATATTGCACCTGATGGTGTACATTAAGGACTTTATTTGGATTTATTAATAATTATTATGGACACAATATTTGTGAACTGAGTTGCACAATTTTTTGAAAGTGAATATGTTGTTTGTACATTTTATTTAGTATTATTTTAACACTTTTTGTTGTTTTAGATTAAGTTATAAGTTTAATACTTGAGATTTTGAGTGCAGTCATACACACATTTGCACACTCCACAGTGAGTTTAGTGACTGCAGCTGTATAATTATTTATTATACTGTATCTTTGGCACGGAGCTTTTCGCTTTTATACTTTTGCTATTATTGCAACATTTTTAAAGTACAAAATATGATAAACGGTGTATGCTTGAGAGAGATGTCCTGAATGTTTTTTTTATGCTTTTTTGTAATAGACATATACTTTAAAGTGTTACTAAACCCACAATGGTAGTGCATGCGTGTTATACTCACTGTGGAACCTAAGGGGTTAATCCTTCACATTGTGTAAAAATGATATTTGATCCTCTGATCCTCCTCTTCTTCCACTGTTCCCAATCCATCTTCCGATAGTACAGAGCCCTAGGAGGTACTCTGCACAAGTTCTGGTATTTCTAGAGTTTTTTTTTCTTTTTTTGGGGGGAGTGTGCATGTAATCAGCACAGGGCCAATCAATATTGCCCAGACAGAGGGTCGGGTGTGCAGCCTCATAAGACAATCAGAGGAGAATGAAAACTCCTCCTACAAGCTTTAACCTGTGCCCTGCTGGACAATGATAGAAGTCACAAGACTGATATATACTGCTAACGAGAAAAGTTATTTAACAGTTTATATGTACTAAAATAATTGCATTTCAATGTTCTGTGTACTGTGGAAGACCAGATATAGTGATTGCAGGGTCATGGGTTTAGTAATAATTTAACTCTTCATTTTTCATTTTGTATGTGCATTAATACCCAATATGTTCTGGTGATAACAGGAAAATTAACTGGTTCTACTGGCAACTTATTATGTATTACACTTGTTCAGAATTAAAGCCCTATGTTTTTATGCACATGAACTGTAGACAAATCCCAAAAGGCAAATAATGCACCCAAAACATTATAAGAAATGCAGTATCCCACATTTGGCCAGATGGTTTTTCTGGGACCCATTCACACTTTTTTTATTTTTCTGCAATAAAGACTCATTTCATGTGCATCTGTGCCATACTTGACAGTTTCTTTTCCAGAGTGACTTATCAAGCTGATTATGGCAGTTTTCAATATAACTACCCACCAGGTTGGACCTGGCATATGGGATGTGGATTGTCTGCTGATAATGTTGATAACCTGGCAGACAACTCACATGCCCCTCTCTACCTGTGCAGCAAACATGCTAAACAGGCAGAGCCTACAAGTGGGCAGGGCAAGCTCCTTTGCCTGCTTATATGCCTGGCTGTTAATCCTAGCAAATGCAAAGTTAACAATCTTCCTCCTCTCCCTCGCTCTCAGCTGAGTAGGGGGGCAAGGGCGAGCTGAGGGAGCTGGAACAAGCATCTTCAGCACTCCTGCTTTCTATGCAATGTCTGGTACAGACACAGCATAGAAAATGGAACATATTGCTCCCAATTAACAAAGAGGATTGTTGTTTTTAAAGACACCCTGTCACCAGACAATTATTTTCAACAACAAGCTTCCCATCATATTGCATTTAACATATTTTATGCATGTTATTTGCCTGTAAAACCCTCCCTTGTGTAGATATGCAAAGCCCTGAGACTGCTGCTAGGTGATTCCATGTGATCTTTGCCATCTCTGGCCATCTCTGGTAGGTCCGGGAGCGTTGCTGGGGGAGGAGACGGTCCAGCTAAAGTATACAGATGCCAGCATATGCAGGATTATTGCTAG
Source organism: Staurois parvus (assembly GCF_062004578.1). Taxonomy (NCBI): domain Eukaryota; kingdom Metazoa; phylum Chordata; class Amphibia; order Anura; family Ranidae; genus Staurois; species Staurois parvus. Next base: position 10,047,963 of record NW_028317882.1, read on the forward strand.
GATTGGGTGGTGGTTACAGAGCTCCTGAGATCAGCGATTACCCATTCACACCCCATGGCCTCTTGAGAGTTTTTATTAGTCATATGACTATACAATGACTTGGGGGGTGCATTGCTGCATCAAGGCCTGTGCAGCTTGTAGTCATTAAGTCAACCATGAATTCTGCATTGTATCAAGTATGCTCTGATGAGAATTTGAGGCCATCTGTCCAAGAGCTGAAGCTGCGCAAGAAGTGGATGCTTCAGCATGGTAATGCTCAAAAACACCCTAGCTTATCAATGAAGGAATGGTTCATAAAGAAGAAAGTGAGGGTTTTGGACTGTCCTAGTCAAAGCTCGGATTTAAATTCCATTGAACTATTGTAGTGAGATATGAAACAGGTAGTTCATGCAAACCCACAAACATCTTAATTAGAGAAAAATTTTCATGCAGGAGGGGGCAAAATTTTCACCAAAGTGATATCAGAGAGCGGGGGCAGTTATGCAAAACACCTACAAGAAGTAATTTTCCTAAAGGGTGCAACACCAGTTTATTTTGAGAACATAATTAAAAAGGCACATTTTCCAGTGTTATGTTGAAGTATGTCACCTTTATCATAGGCACTATTTGAATAAAGATCTAATGTTTGCTTTTTAAAATATGTAGGAAAAAGTATTTAATTCCAATGGAGTGTACTTTTTCACATGACTGTATATTTATCTAACATGTCCTCTTTGGCCGTGTGTCATAGACCTGTGTTAAGTGATAAATCGCTCATATGATCCTGTGGTTGGGCACAGATACAGTTAAGAATAGTGACAAAATGTTCTAGGTCCACATTGCTGTATAAACAAGGAAATAGTATGATATATTTAAAATCTGCTAGATGGAAAAACTCCTTTGTTGCAATTCCCAGGAGTTAAATCTTGATGTAGTAGCTATGTGTTTCCAGCTAGTGGTATATTTGCCCTAAAATATCCAAGATTGCAAACAACACTGTAGGGTTGATTTACTAAAACTGGAGAGTTCAGAATCTGGTGCAGCTGTGCATGGTAACCAATCAGCTTCTAACTTCAGCTTATTCAATTAAGCTTTGGCAATGAAACCTGGAAGCTGATTGGTTTCTCTGCAGAGCTGCACCAGATTTTGCACTCTCCAATTTTAGTAAATCAACCCCTTTGCGGTCAGATGATAGGTGACAGTATGGACAGTGATATGTGCACTGTACAATGATTCTCAAAGTGTAACTTCAAACAGGTAACTGGGCAATGATGTTGTATACAGGTGAGCAGTGTTGTGTTCTCTGGGCTCTCCCTCCTCTCGTCCATGCAGGATCACTGATAGATCGTATGGGGCTGTACACACACACACACACACACTTTGATTACCACTCCCTACCCACATTTCCTGCTGCCCGGAGGTGAGCGGCCCTTGGAGGAGGTGGGGGGTGGTAATCATATTGTGTGTGTGAGTGCAGTCCCATATGATCTAACAGTGATCACGTCTCATGTGCTGCATGGACGAGCACTGTTCTGACAGGAGGGAGAGCCCGGAGAGCACAACAGAGCTCACCTCCTCCTGGCTCTTTCCTTTCTGCCACTTCTCCTCTCCCTGCTCCAGGCTTTCCCCTGGTCCCAGCTCTGAGTGTGGGCGGAAAAAGGAGCTCAGCGGAGTTCAACCACTCAGGAACACCAGGGCATCCCCTCAATCCGGCCAGGTCTGTGTTTCCCTCCAGCAGCAGAAAGGTGGCCGGAGGGAGAGGAGGAGAAACCAGCATTCAGCTTCTGGAGGGAGAGATACACAGTGCATTGTTCTGCAACTGCTCTCCCCCACCACACCGATCTTCCTGCTGTCTGGGCCACCTACATGAGTACTGGTGGTATCCCTCTGATGGCGGCCCTGCATGACTCAGTCCGCCACTGCTCACCAGGTCCCTTCTTCCGGGGGGAGGAGGGAGGTGCTGCCTCCCTAAAAATTGCTGCCCTATGCAAACGCCGTGTTTACCTTATGGTAAATACACCGCTGTGTACCAGTTATTGTACAGAAATCTTCTAAAGCCCACGGCTGATATCACAAAGCTGGTCCAGGCTCTGCAGAGATCCTGACAGTATCGGGATCCACCTAGATGCTTGATCGGCTAGCTCAGCCTATTAGCGTGCTTCTGAAAGCCCGAGCCAGCCACTCCTGCCCCCTCCAAAGCTCGTGCTCCAGTGAGCACTGGAGTGGCAGAGCAGAGAGCCGCTGACTAACAGTTACCGGCTCTCTGCTCACTGAAGACCGAGAACTACCGGTAAGTGATCAGCAGTTTTTGATTGGTTAGTTCTCTTTGTAGACGTGACAGACAGATACAGCATTTAATTGATGCTCCATCCACCTACGTGAGTATAAATGTTTCTTTTTTTTGCAATCCCAAACTTCTCTTTCAAATATGCAAATGCAAATGTCCACTCAGTAGTAATAGACTGATTAGACAGTACATTATTCCATTTCACATGAGTGACATCTCAGGGTGGGCTCGGCAAACAGTGTCAGGTGCCTTAGTCAACAACAACATGATGTGGGTCTGCCTCTGTCAATTGAAAAAGAGTGCCAGGCCTCCAAGACATGTTCTGGGCCCATTTTGCCAGATATACTGGTTGCCTCAGGGGAAAGCATAGCATGTCATAACATGTTCTGTTGGCCATGATGTATATCAGGCGTTTCGAGACACTGGGAACAATTCACTAAAGCTTATCGCATGAGTTAAGTCAGTCACATGACCACACATTATGCTTTCCCCTGAGGCAAGAGTAAACACTGTTTGCGGAGCCCACCCAGAGATTGCTAGTATGCGGTATTTACCGAACAAAAACAGGATAAAAAGACCTTAAAGTCAATTCACAAAAGGAACTAAATAATTAAATGCATGCGGTAATTAAGTAGTGGTCTGGGCTTGCGGTATGTACTGGTATCTGTCAATACTGTCATGGGTTGTTAAGGAATGGGTGGCGGCAGATTCCCTAACAACCCATGAGTCATCAGCTGTCAGCGGGGTTCCCCACTGGCCCCTGAAGGACCCTTCGGGTCTGGCTTGGATTTTGAGGGGAACCCCCACGCAAAAAATAGTTTTTTAAATGGCGTGGGGTCCCCCCATAATCCTTACCAGACCCTTATCCGAGCATGCAGCCAGGCAGGTAATGAAAGGGGGGGATAAGCGAGCGCCCCCCCTCCTGAACCATACAAGGCCATATGCCCTCAACATGGGGGGGTGCTTTGGGGCGGGGGGCTCCCCCCCCAAAGTACCTTGTCCCATGCTCTTCCCCACAACCCTGGGCTCTGGTTGTTAGGGTCTGCGGGCGGCTTACCGGAATCTGGAAGCCCCCTTTAGCAAGGGGGTCCCCAGATCCCGGCCTCCCCCATGTGAATGAGTATGGGGTACATGGTACCGCTACCCATTCACAAAAAAAACTGTAGTGTGAAAAATGACAAGAGACCGTCTTTGAACTTTATTAAAAGAAGGAAAATAAAAGAATGTCCCCCGAAGTAGATCGTCAATCACGATGCCCGCTGCCGCCGCTGCTGCCCTGCTACCTCAGCATGCCCCGGTCAATGATGTCACATGAGGCGTGGTCACACGGGTGATGTCACCGGGTTGCCCCGCCGTTTACATATTTAAGAACTGTGAAGCCAGCAGAGCAGTCAGATGGCTGGGAGCCAGCGTCAGGAGCGGAGCTTTTTTTTCTCTTTTTTCGGGTGGCGGCGATGGCGGGCATCGTGATTGACATTGGATCTACTTCGGGGGACATTCTTTTATTTTCCTTCTTTTAATAAAGGACTTGTCAAAGAATGTCTCCTGTCATTTTTCACACTACAGTTTTTTTTTTGTGAATGGGTACCATGTACCCTATACTCATTCACATAGGGGAGGGGGCTGGGATCTGGGGGCCCCCTTGCTAAAGGGTGCTTACAGATTCCAATAAGTCCCCCGCCTGCAGACCCCCACAACCACAGCCCAGGGTTGTGGGGAAGAGGCCCTTGTCCCCATCAACATGCTGTTTTTTTGTAATTTTGCTGTGGGGTTCCCCTCAAAATCCATACCAGACCCAAAGGGCTTGGTATAGATGCAGGGGAGGACCCGACACCTTTTTAATTATTTTTTTAATTGCCGGCAATTCTTTCTTTTACATTCAGCTGTTTGTGGGGAACCCCATTGACAGCTGAAACATTAACGCATGTTTTTCACTACTAAAATATTGCATGACTTGAATTGTGCCCACTGTCCCTACTGGTTTCACTACGCACACCAACTTCTTCAAGGGGAGGAGGTCTATAGAGATAATGTGGAATCTGTTTTGGCCAGCATGGGCACTATAATGTGTTGGAGGATACACCTGATGAGCTGTGTATTATATGCTTACTCATTCAGTTCCCCCCAAAGTTGTGTAAATCTGTGACATAATATATCCCTCATTTGCCTTCAGTTATTCATGGTTGCATGTATGTATGTGGTGGTTGTCAGTTTTCATTTGTTTGGCTTCTTCCCTCTGTTTTTACCTGGTGATATGGCCAGTAACATACCTCCTGTATTAATGAGACCCCACTCTGGATGAGTGAGCATAGGGGGCACAGCAGACAGCAGCATTCTCAGTGTGGGGGGGAGGATAGTGTTAAATGTATTAACATATTTAAATACATTAACAGACAGAAGCCAAGCTCCAGCTCACACTTTAAAATCAGTTGCAGCTACAGTTCTTTTTTCTTTTGGGATAAAAGTTTCACATAAATAAAATCTGATCATTATAAGCACCCCTGCCAGTGGTAAATGGATTGTCCACTTCTTTTCACGAAACGCATTGAGCTTTCTGATAAGGGCATATAATTTCTATGTAAACAGAAAGATAATTTGTCATCAACATTTATCTTTGTAAAAATTATGGATGTATGACTGTTCTTCACTATATTTTTATAAACTGTGAAGATTATTTTAACCACTTGCTGACCAGCCACAGTACTTATACTGTGTCAGGGTAGCACCGCTGTGAAAAATCACGTGTATATATACGTGATTTTCCATTTCTGGTAGGGGGCGCGTGTGAGGCGCACGACCACCCTACCTTCGCCGCCGATTGAAGCTGCGGGTGCCGCCGGTGATTACCCGCAATTACCTGCAAACACTAACGGGGAGAACGGCTGCATTGTTTGCTGTCAGTTTGAGCACACTGATCCAGATCGTTGAGCACAGCCTTCTGGATCAGTGTGCTTACAGGGAAGCACACACCCCCTGCCCCCTAGTAAAACACTCCCCTCACACAGTTAACCCTTTGATTGCCTCCAAATGTTAACCCCTTCCACCCCAGTGGCATTAATACAGTGTCAGTGTTTTTTTTTTTTTTTTGCACTATTGTATTGCTGCCACTGGGGATGTCAGTGAACCCCAAGTCAGTTCCCCCCCAGTGTCAGAATGTCCACCGCAGTCCCACCATGAGTCGCTGATCGCCGCCATAAGTCGCTGACTGCCGCCATAAGTCACTGATCTCCGCCATTATTGGTATTAAAAAAAAAAATCCCAGTATCTATACCGCCATTTGTAGATGCTATAACTTTCACGTAAACCAATTAATTTACACGTATTGGGATTTATTTTTAGCAAAGACATGTCACAAAATACATTTTGGCCTAAATGTATGACAAAATTAGATTTTTAAATTTTTTACTGGACATGTTTTATAGCAAAAAGTCCAAAATATTGTTTTTTTTTCTCAAAATTGTCGGACTTTTTTTTTATAGCGCAAAAAATTAAAAATGCACAGGCGATCAAATACTTCCAAAAGAAATCTCAATTCGTGTGGAAAAAAGGACGTAAATTTAATTTTGGTGCAGTGTTGCATGATCGCGCAGTTGTCAGTTAAAGCAACGCAGCGCCGTAACACAAACTGCTTTTTTAGCCGCTTCCTGACCGCCCTATAGCAGAAATACTGCTACAGGGCAGCACGGGTGCACAAAATCACATATACAGTGGGGATCGAAAGTTTGGGCACCCCAGCTAAAAATTTGTATTAATGTGCATAAAGAAGCCAAGGAAAGATGGAAAAATCTCCAAAAGGCATCAAATTACAGATTAGACATTCTTATAATATGTCAACAAAAGTTAGATTTTATTTCCATCATTTACACTTTCAAAATAACAGAAAACAAAAAAATGGCGCCTGCAAAAGTTTGGGCACCCTGCAGAATTTATAGCATGCACTGCCCCCTTTGCCAAGCTGAGACCTGCCAGTGTCATGGATTGTTCTCAATCATCCTCTGGGAAGACCAGGTGATGTCAATCTCAAAGGTTTTAAATGCCCAGACTCATCTGACCTTGCCCCAACAATCAGCACCATAGGTTCTTCTAAGCAGTTGTCTAGAAAACTGAAACTGAAAATAGTTGACGCTCACAAAGCTGGAGAAGGCTATAAGAAGATAGCAAAGCGTTTTCAGATGTCAATATCCTCTGTTCGGAATGTAATTAACAAATAGCAGTCATCAGGAACAGTGGAAGTTAAAGCAAGATCTGGAAGACCAAGAAAAATATCAGACAGAACAGCTCGCAGAATTGTGAGAAAAACAATTCAAAACCCACGTTTGACTGCACGATCCCTCCAGAAAGATCTGGCAGACACTGGAGTTGTGGTACACTATTCCACTATAAAGAGATACTTGTACAAATATGGTCTTCATGGAAGAATCATCAGAAGAAAACCTTTCCTACGTGCTCACCACAAAAATCATCGTTTGAACTTTGCAAATGAACATATAGACAAGCCTGATGCATTTTGGAAACAAGTTCTGTGGACCGATGAGGTTAAAATTGAACTTTTTGGCCGGAATGAGCAAAGGTACGTTTGGAGAAGAAGGGGCACAGAATTTAATGCACAGAACCTCTGTCCAACTGTTAAGCATGGGGTTGGATCAATCATGCTTTGGGGTTGTGTTGCAGCCAGTGGCACAGGGAACATCTCACGAGTAGAAGGAAAAATGGATTCAATAAAATTTCAGCAAATTTTGGATGGTAACTTGATGCCATCTGTGAAAAAGCTGAAGTTAAAGAGAGGATGGCTTCTACAAATGGATAATGATCCTAAACACACCTCGAAATCCACGGGGGATTACATCAAGAGGCGTAAACTGAAGGTTTTGCCATGGCCTTCACAATCTCCTGACCTCAACATAATTGAAAATCTATGGATAGACCTTAAAAGAGCAGTGCGTGACAGACAGCCCAGAAATCTCAAAGAACTGGAAGACTTTTGTAAGGAAGAATGGGCAAGGATACCTCAAACAAGAATTGAAAGACTCTTGGCTGGCTACAAAAAGCATTTACAAGCTGTGATACTTGCCAAAGGGGGCAGTACAAGATATTAACTCTGCAGGGTTCCCAAACGTTTGCAGACGCCATTTTTTTGTTTTCTGTTATTTTGAAAGTGTAAATGATGGAAATAAAATCTAACTTTTGTTGACATATTATAAGAATGTCTAATCTGTAATTTGATGCCTTTTGGAGATTTTTCCATCTTTCCTTGGCTTCTTTATCCACATTAATACAAATTTTTAGCTGGGGTGCCCAAACTTTTGATCCCCACTGTATATATACCTGATTCGCGCTCCTATGGTTTTCACGCCCCTCCCAGATAGCGTCAGATTGCCCATCAGTACACCAGTAATCACATTTAACCCCTTTATTGCCAGGAACATGCATATACACAATAAACCTCCATTGCTCGTATAGTGTCTGAACGGATCAATATCTTTGATCAGATCAGCACTATACCAGCGTTCACATTAGTATAGTGTTCCCAAAAATGCAGCATTAGCGGGATCAGCCCCAGAACCTGCCAGCACCTGCAATTAGCCCCTACACTTACCCCCCCCCCCCGTCTCAGTAGGTCACTTCACTTGATATATTGCATACAAAACCGCAGTGTTCGCAGAATCAGGCCTGATCTCTGCTTGCACTTGCCGGTAAATGTTGATGACTCTCATATGCAGCAGAGTGCCAGTACTAGTGCCGCTCTATCTTTTGGTGAACTGGCGAGTACCAGCAGCCTAGTACATCCTGGTCTTTCACATACCAGCACTGCAGTATCACTTGGTAATGGCGAGTCCCATAAGTGCAGTACAAGCTGGTGCCGTGGCAAGCACAAGTATTGTCCTGCAACCACCAAGAATTCGCAGACAGGCCAGTAGAGCCCCTAGTATCCTTCTGGATGTGCTTGCAATTGACAGCCCACAAATTCTGCAGCACCCGTACTTCCCCCATTCACTGCCCAACCCAGAATTCAGGTGGAAACAGCATATTTAAGTACGCCCCATGATTTTTTATGGAGCTGTTTTTCACGGAATATCTGTATGCATTGATTGTGTATCAAAGCAATTTATATGCACAACAATTTATCACCGCCAACCCAGATTCAAACCTTGCCAGACCATTCACATGGAAACCCATTACGGTTTCAGAATTTACATTTTTTTGGGGCCTAATCTCAACATGGGCATTACTAGAAAAAATGAATTGCAATTGTATTGGTCCACAGACCCAATTCATCATATGCCTGTGTTTTCTGCTGCCATGGCCATGCATAGATATGAGAGTATAATGTGTTTTATGCATTTCAATGACAATACACTCTGTTGTCCTCGAGGTGACCCCGAATATGACTGGTTCCACAAAATTCAGCACCTCGTAAACCAAAAATTTGCAGATGTTTATACTCCCTAGCAAAAACTCTGCATTGATGAGTCCCTCATTAATTTTTCTGGCCGCCTTGCATTCAAACAATTTCTCCCCGGCAAGTGTGCCAGATATGGGGTCAAGATGTATAAGACCTGTGAGAGGACAACAGGCTATACATATAAGTTTCAGATTTACGAGGGAAAAGATAGTCACATGGAGCCCCCTGGATGCTCAGACTACATGTGGAGTAGTGGCACGATAGTTTGGGACTTGGTGTCATCCTTTTCCATATGGGGTACCACTTATACCTGGGCAATTTTTATTCAAGCGTGCCACTATTTAGACATTTCTACAATCTTGGAACTGGCGCATGTGGCACCGTGCGACCTAATGTGTGCCCACCATTAGAAGTGGGTAGATGCATGGTGGTATATTCTAATAGTGGGCATACCACACACTTTTTCTGGCAGAGATTTCTTCTCTTATTTTCATTCAGCCCACAGGCTGCATACAAAAATAAAAAAAGAACATAGCATATATACCCAACAAGGACCAGCAGCGTACTCTTACATCACTGGACTTTGAATGGTTATACCAGGATGATGCCTACAGCTGCAGGCATCATCCTGGTTTTGTTTTTTTCAGCCGGCGATCAGTTTTCATGTAACAGCAATCCTAGTGACTAATTAGCTGCAGGATTGCTTTTACAAGCAGCAGGAGATAATCATCCCTCCCCCGCTGCCTTCCACGGCCTTCTCGAGCAGCCATGTGCCATCGTGGGAACCTGAGAATGCAGCCAGTGTTTCTGCCAGCTGACCATAGAGCTGATTGGAGACTGGAATGGTGCCAATCATCTCTATAGTCTAAGAAATCAAAAGCTATGAGCATTTCATCACTTCAGTTTCTCAGGATATAAACAGCGCCATTTGTAAATTGGGAAAGCATCTGATCACACTGATCTTGGTTTGATTAGATAATGTAAGGGCAGAGGAGATATCTAGAGTCTAATAGAACCCAGATTTATCAAAAAAGAATATATGACAATGCCCATTGAAGTTATAGGGGATATTTGCATTCCATGTGATAGCATTAAAAGTGCTAAAAAAAAAAATGAAAGGGACAGTGTAAATATAATTTAAAAAATCAAAATAACTTAAAAAAAAAAGCACTCTCGCCCCCCGCTCGTGCGCATACCTGTGTGTGCGAGCGTTGACCCTGTGCCGGTATGTAAACAGCGATTGCACCATGCATGTGAGGTATCGCTGTGTACGTCAGATAAAGGGCAGTAATTCTAACACTAGACCTCCTCTGTAAATTCAAAATGGTAGCTTGTAAAGGCTTTTAAATCGTTGACTATGGATATTAAAAAAGTATGCAGTTTGTCGCCATTGCACAGGGCATGCGCAGTTTTAAAGCATGTCATGTTTGGTGTCTATTTACTCGGCATACCATCATCTTTTATAGTTTACCAAATATTTGGTCAATATATTGTGTTTTTGTACATTTAGGCTACGTTCACACTAGCATTTTTACCGCTTCCCAAACGCCTCGGACAATTCTGCACATTGCAGCACATGGTGCTGTTCCAACGGGAGCGTTAGCGTCACGGCGCAGCAAAATGGACTCCTCTGGTCGAGTCAGGAGGCATTGAAGCCTCCTATTCTAGTCTATGGTGCCGCTCCGCAAATGCACGCCGGCATTTGCGGTGCAGTTGTGACGCGGTTGCGGAGCGGTAACACCATTTAAACGTCCTTATAGGCGTTTGTGAGGCATTTTTAACGCTCGCCAAACGCCTAGCAACCGCTGCTAAACCGCGCATGCGCAAACGCCGGACCAACGCTTTCCAAACGCTATAGGGGCGTTTGGCAAGCGTTGGTAAAACAGTCAAGTGTGAACGAGCCCTAAAAGTAAAAAAAGTGTATTTTTTTTTTAAAAATTGCATTTGTAAAATCTATGTAACATAAAAAATTACAGCACCTACCATTTTATTCACTAGGGTGTTTGCTTTAAGAAAATATATCATATTTGGGGGGTTTAATTAATTTTCTAACAAAAAATACAGATTTTTTTTCCTGTGTCAGAAAAGGCTTGGTCTTCAGGTGGTTAGAAGAGTGGGTGATGAGTGGCATAAATTTCTAATACTGGGCATAAAATGACCCCACCCCCCAAAAACGACCCCTTTTTGGAAAGTAGACACCCCAAACTATTTTCTGATAGGCATGTTGAATCAATAGAATAATTTATTTTTTTACCACAAGTTTTTGGAAAATGACAAAAAAAAATTTTTTTTTCACACAAAATTGTCACTTAAATGATTTATTGCTCACACATACCATGGGTATATGAGGAATTACTCCCCAAAATACATTCTGCTACTTCTCCCTTTTGGGGGTACCACATGTGAGAGACGTTTTGGCAGCCTATCCAAGTACAGGACCCCAAAAAGCAGCTTCAGGCTTTTAAAGGGCTTTATTTCCTCACTCCCTGACTACCTATCACAGTTTCGGAGGTCCTGAAATGCCAAGATAGCACCATACCCCCCCAAATGACCCCTTTTTGGAAAATAGACACCCCAAGGACTTTGATAAGAAGCATGGTGAATATTTTGCAAATCTCGTTTGTTGCCACAAGTTTTTGGAAAATGAAGAAAGAAAACAAAAACATATTTTTTCTTTTCTTTTTTTATATTACAAAACCTTGTGAGAACAAATTAGATCTGCAAAATACTCATCATGCCTCTTTTTAAATTCCTTGGGGTGTCTACTTTCCAAAAAGGGGCATGGGGGGGGGGTTGGTGCTATCCTGGCATTTCAGGGCCTCCAAAATTATCATAGAAAGTGAGGAAGTGAAATGAGGAATTTACGCACCTTCAGACTTTCAAAGTGGTCATTGAATTTCAGGCTCCTGTATGTGGCTAGGCTCCCAAAAAGTCTCACACATGTGGTATCCCCATACTCGGTAGAAGTAGCAGAATGTATTTTGGGGTGTAATTCCACATATATCCATGGGTTGTGTGGGAAATATATCATTTAAATGACAATGTGTAAAAAAAAAAAAGTTTGTCATTTTCCAGAAACTTGTGGAAAAAAAAAATCTTCCATGGACTCAATGTGCCTTAGGGTGTCTACTTTCCGAAAAGGGGTTATTTGGGAGTGTTTGTACTATCCTGGTATTTTAGCACCTCAAGAAATGTGATGGGCAGTCAGAAAGTAAAAACTGTGTAAATTCCATTATCTATACCATAGTTTGTAGACGCTATAACTTTCACACAAAACAATCAATATACACTTATTGGGATTTTTTAACCAAAAACATGTAGCAGAATACATTTTAGTCTAAATTTATGAAGAAATTTAAGTTTTTTTGGATATTTTTTATGACAGAAATGAGAAAATATTGTTTTGTTTTTTTTAAAAAAATATTTTTTTAAAACTTTTTTTGTTTATAGCTCCAAAAATAAAAAGCGCACAGGTGATCAAATACCAACAAAAGAAAGCTCTATTTGTGTGGAAAATAGGACATAAATTTAATTGCATGACCGCGCAATTGTCAGTTAAACTAGTGCAGCACTGTATAGTAAAAAATGGCATAAATTGCAGTATCTATACCATAGTTTGTAGACGCTATAACTTTCACTCAAAGCAATCAATATACACTTATTTGGATTTTTTACCAAAAACATGTAGCAGAATACATTTTGGCCTAAATTTATAATTAACTTTGAGTTTACTATATATTTTTTATAGCTGAAAGTAAAAAATATTGGTTTTCTTCAAAATGTTCGGTCTTTTTTTGTTTATAGAGCGAAAAATAAAAAGCACACGAGTGATCAAATACCACCGAGAAAGCTCTATTTGTGTGAAAAAAAAGGACATAAATTTCCTATGGGTACAGCATTGTCAGTTGAATTAGTGCAGCACCGAGTAGCAAACAGAGGCCTGGTCATTAAGGGGGGTAAATCCTCTGGAGGGCAAGTGGTTAAAATTTGTTAATTACATTTTTATCAATATTGGCCTAAGTTGTACCTCACATATCCCACCTATATAGACACAAAAATGTCTTTTGTAAGGTTTCATTACGTTATGGATGTGGCACATTATAGCCAGCTTGTTGGATCTTACACAAAAATCTCCTATAAGCTTTAATGGGTAATTATGATTTTTATATTAGGTTTACAGTCTATGTAAATGTTTAGCCTTCATTTAAAGAATACCTGGGGTTGCTGGAATGAATGTCCTTCGTAGACATGTGCATTTCATATTGATTTGTTTTTCGGATGAAAATATAATTTTCGCACTTTCACATATATACGAATCCCAGAATGGACATAGTAATGAATGTCAACAAATCCAAAAACAAGATATAACAAAATTAACAAATGCATTTGTTTAATTCGGATGATGTCACATCATGTGATAGTAGTTCGTACCCTTGGGAAAATGAATAAAAAATTTTAATCTGTTTGATAATTTGGATTTGGATAACAAATGGAACCAAATTTCGTTCCATTTGTTATTTCGGATGCACATAACACCTATTGATATTGTCCAATCAGCTCATACCATTTCTCTTGGTGAGTTGGACTAGCGTCTGAAAATATTGAACCCTTCCAATTCCAATCCATTCAATTTGATAATATATTGAATATATAGCAATCTTTCTAATGCAACATCTTTCGAATCCACCCAGACCAATGAATATATGAAACAAATGCTGAAGGTACAAAATAAATTCCGAAAAAGCATCCGAAACAAAAAATTTCCGTCGTGCACATCTAGTCCTTTGTCAGGTACTTCCTGTGATGGAGTGACAACTGTGTCCTAATTGTGCTCCTACATTGTCACCCTGTCACATATTATGAAAGCATCAATTGGCTGTGCCAACACAAATTATGCAGGCATTGTTAACTGTTTTCACTATCAATAAAATGTCCCATAGCAATGATGTGCAGACAATGCTGGAGAAAATGCATGTATACATAAAGTGGCTGAAAGAGACTGGAGGAGATCAACATTGAAATGCAAAAAAGATGAAAAGGGTTCAAAGGACAAAATGATAAGTGTTTATGATACACAATGTCTTAGCAAGCTAAATGTCATCCAGTTTAACCACTTACCTACCGTGGCAATTTTGAAATTTTTTACATACATGTTATATTTGATTTTTTTTTGTAAGTACTGTAAGTTATTTAAAACCCTCAAACATTATACATTTTCTGAAAGTAGAGGCCCTGGAAAATAAAATGGTGGCTGTTGCAATGTTTTATGTCACACAATATTTTCACAGCCATTGATCAAAGCAAATTTTCAGATAAAAATACACTTAAATTAATTGTAGTGCACACAGAAACAATATAATACATAATTTTTGGTAAAACATAAAAGACGATGTTTCATTTAATGAATGGATACCAAACAAATCAAGATTTAAAGTAGCACATGCCTGTGAAATGGCGACAAATTGCGGTACCTAAGATTGGCCATTGGCGACGCTTTAAATGCCTTTACAGGTTATCGCTTTAGAGTTAACGTGAGCTCTGGCTCTAGAATTATTGCTCTCTTTCTGACTTTTGAGGTGATGGCTCACATTTGTTTGCTGGATGAATGTAGGTATTTGCATTTGTGTGAGAGCAAGGGAGAGGGGGGCGCACGGAGTGTTTTAAAACATTTTTTTTTTTGCATTTATCTTTATTGCTATCATAAGGGGTGATGGCTTTGGGCAGTGACACATACTGTTTATGGAGAGACCTGTTGTCTTTTAGACCTCTGTTCCTTCCTCTGCCCTTCCAAGCATTAGTTTGCTCTGATGCTTCTCTTGCTGTACCATCCAGGGATACAGAGCACTGTAACTGAAAGTGACATAATCCTATTTGCTTTCAGCTTCATTAGTCACAAAAGAGATGGGGGAATGGATGTTCATCCATCTCCTCTGTGCCCAGCTGACCCAACTGCTTAAAGTGGTCCCGGGCTCCCCAGTGGAACAATAAATAGGATGTTAAATGAAACATTTTCCTATTTAAATCTTGGTTAAACCTAATCATCCCTAAATAACTCCATTCCCTTCCCTCTTCCCTCTACCAATATTTACATTTGTTTAATGGGAAAAAAAGGCCTTTTTTATTTGCAAAAAAAAAACTTTGACATTCATTGACTAATTGTAAAACTGTCAAAAGAAAACCTAGTTTGTCCACCCCTCTCCTTCCAAAAACATATTTCTTAGTTATCTTAAGTAATGATAAAGTTGTTGCCAAATAAACAAGGCCGGTAGTGGAAATGTAAAAATTGTTCTGGTCCATAAGATCTGATTCACACATGTGCGGTGTGTATTGAAGCTCAGGCTTCACAGCTAATTTACACAGTAGTTGTTCAGCGTCAGGTTTACATCAGGTTCAGGACAGGATTAGCTCAGAATTTTATCCTGTTCACACATGTGTGGTTTAGAAACAGTTCCCATAGAAGTCAATAGCTTGTAATCCGCAGCTGAACCTGAAGGCACTGCTCAGAAATCATACATGACCTCAAGAGTTGGTTCTGGCCAGCTCAGTAGATTGATTTAAAAAAAGCCTGGTTTCTTTCCTAAATGCACATAATTTAACTGGATACTAACATTTATAGGTAAGGTTGATCCAGGGAATATCCAATTGCCTCTTGGGGGATCAAAAAAGATTTTTTTCCCCTGCAGGAGCAAATTGGATCATGCTTTTCTGGGGTTTTTTGTCTTCCTCTGGATCAAGTGTGGGTATAGGATTATAGCTTTTTTTTTTTTTTTTTATGGTTGAACTAGATGGACTAATTATGTAACTATGTAAAACCGCACTGAATCCACACTGCCAGTGCACCGGACATATGTGAACAAACACCATAGGATTCAATGTTATTTCACATGTCATGCGGATTGGATGCGGCTCAAACCGTATATACAGTATGTGACCTGGTTTACACTAGTGAGATTTCTGATGCAACATGAGTCACACAGTATCACACGGCAAGGGAAATAGCATTGTTTTCTTTTTTTATATTAAAGAGAAATTTTTAAATACATGTATACAAATGACAACAAAAAGACACAACCCACATAATAAATAAAAACCCATTGTTTTCAGTGGTGGCTGTTCATATCAGTGTAGCATGACTGTGATGGGGAAGGGTCCTGTGCAACTTTGGTATGATGCAGTGTGATTTTGTGGCCCGTAGACTTGAATGATAACATATCAAAGGATGCAATTTAGGCACATTTTTGAGTAATAATAGTAGTAGTATTAGTAGTAGTATAGTAGTAGTATAAGTAGTCCAAGGCATAAAATCAGAAATGCGCAGCAGTTAAATCACATTTTTATCACACACCTCTTCCACTGATAATCGTAAACTGCTTGCACTGCATAATCACAGCTGAAATCATATTCAAAGCTTATTGCAACAGTGTGAAAGAGGTGTAGAGGTACGGAGCTGAAGTAGTTAAATAAACATTTACTCAGACTATTGAAAAATACAAATGTTTAAATAAAACTAAGCATGTATTTCACTACCATACCCCTTCAATCTCCCTTGCCAGCGCTGGCATCTTCTGCTGGGTCCCACTGTTTGGCCGACTTTGTTGACCGGTGCAGGCTGGCATGATGTAAGCGCAGTTTACATGCCAGAGAAGAGAGTGAGTAGGCAGGTAGGTGTATGTTATTGCAGACGACACATTGCATGTCTCTTCTGCAATAAAGAACCTGCTTGCTCTTTGTTTGTGACAGCAGAACTTTAACTCTGCTTTAACTACATTCAGTTAGCTTTCATTTTCAAAAATAACCAAAGAAATCAAAGTATCTATTTTTTTGCAAATTAGCAAATCAAGTTTCAGCTGAAAATAACTGTCACTTGAAAAAAATAAGTATTTTTATCCTGGTGCTTTAGCTTTGTGAATTTAGTCTATTTTGATTTGGGAAACGTCAGAGGAAGTGAAAGAGGAGCATGCAAGCATTATGACATTATAGCGAAACTAAGCACATGCTGGACCATGTTAGACATGACCATTGGAGGGATACAACAGGGAGACCAAGAGTAGCAGGAAAGCAAATACACATGTTAAGAACTCTGGGTAGATAAGGGTACTAGAATAAAGGAACAAGACTTTTTTTGTGTCAGGTTGTAGCAGAGCGTTCAGAGCACATAATGGGAGAGGGGTAGAGACAGTAAGGGGGAGGATGCTTGTGTGGATTCTGTGTAAATGAGTTTAACCCCAGAGGGTGTGTAGAAAGGATATAGACAGTCCCAACCAGCAGCTACCAAGCACACACATACATACACACACACACAGACAGGAAGTGCATTGTACCGGTCTCTGATTTGCAGATCAAAACAAAGCTACAGTTTAAAGAACAACTGATGGAGATCAAGGCACATGGTCTGCTCACAGGCTTCAAGTCACTTCCTTCTGCTTCTTAACAACACAAGTTCTCAGGAGGCGTCCAAAGGATCTCACCACAAATACGACTGCTTTCCTTCAACGATATTTCACTTTTGTCTGCTCAATCAAAAGTGATAGCCAAACTGGCAAAACTTTAAAGAAAGAATTTTTCGTTAGTTGTTATGCAGAGACCACGAATAATGCAGACCTCTAAGGGGGACAGTGTCTGGACATGTAGCCATTGTGGATAACTAATCATGGGACACCTCATGGATTATCTATAACACATTTCTAGTATTCATCATCCTCTCCTTCCCACGGAGTTTCACCAGAGGGCTGCTAGAAAATGCTGTCCTACACACGTTTCCCAATACGAAGGCACTCTTGTATCTGGTATGTCAAAGAATTGTTATTTTTTTATTACAATTTTACAAGCAGGTTGTTTTTGATTCTGGACTTTCACATGGATAAGTTAAAGAAATTTAAAGGATAACAGAAGGGGTGGTGGTTCATATATATTAGGCTCTTCACAAACATGGTCTATTTAAAATGAATATTTGAGTAAATGATCAGCAAAAGCATTCGCTGCTTATGTTTATATAAATCGTAACTCGTAAAATTTATTCCTGGACATTGTCAAACACCACTTGCTTATGACAGGTTGTATAATCAGAAATAAATCATTATGATAAATGGGAGTTTAATTCCAGTCTATATATATACAGTTGATATAACATATTCAAGTTTTATTCTCTGTAATTAGCTATTGTATTTTTTTGCACACTGCTTTCTGTATAAAAAATTGTGAACTGCAGATTATACATATATCTCAGCTCATTCTGTACTAAGTGGACCTTTGTTCCTGTCTCCTGAGCTTCACTAATGGTCCTTTATTTAGGCATTCTTGGATGGTTGAAGAGACAGAGCCAAGCTTGATTTTTAAATAATTTTTTTTTCATATATTGAAATTGCTTAAGGCCAGGTTCATATTGGTACGCTGTGGTTTTGCTGCAGCATGGGTGTATGTGCAGTTTTTGTGTGTTTCACCCCTGTTTTTAACCACAGACCCATAGACTTCTATTAGGTTGTGTATTTTTGCCATGTTTTCTGAAAGAGCAACAAAAGTTCTGCATTCTGCAAAAACACGTGACCCAATAGAAGTATATGTAACTATAGCTTCAAAATCAGGAAAAAAAGCACGAAAACCACTCATACAACCGCACTGTGGCCAAACCACTGGTATGTACAGGTATGTTTCCCTTAAATTTAAAAAATTTGCATGTACAATACAAAACATAAATATACACACACATACGCACATTAAGTTTATCCATGCTATAAGCATAGGTAATCTATGAGGTTTACCAGGCTAGTCCATCTAGAACATAAAACTTCAGTTATGGGTAGAGGCTGGTGAGCTAAACCACCCATTAGTTTTAGATTTCTTTTATGAATTTTATTGGTTTCCTAAAGTAGTACCTAGCTGTAAAAAGCTGTTAATCATATAGATACAGACTATTAAAACTAAAACCCAGGAAGTGAGCGCCAGTGTTTGCCCCACCTTCACTCTCAGGAGTTTTTACAGAATGACAGTAGGACTTGTGGCTTTTGACTGTTTAGCAGTTTGCCATCAATAGATCTGTCTGCTACTGTGTTCCCATCACTCTGCAAAAATCCATAAAATACGAGTGGGGTAATTACAAACTACAAACACTCTGTACATTTTTCTCTTACATTGCATAAAATGGAAAAATCACTGTGTTTTGTATGCTGTGCTATATATGATATACTCTGGACCACTGTAGACTGTACTCCTTGTGATACACTATGGGGGAGATTTACTAAAACTGGAAAGTGCAAAATCTGTTGTGGTTCTGCATAGAAACCAATCAGCTGGGCAGCACAGTGGCTAAATGGTTAGCACTTCCGCCTGGCAGTACTGGGGTTGTTGGTTCAAATCCCAACCATGGCACCACCTGCCTGGAGTTTGCATGTTCTCCCTGTGCCTGTGTGGGTTTCCTCCAGTTTCCTCCCACACTCCAAAGACATGCTGGTAGGTGAATTGGATCCTGTCTAAAGTGGCCCTAGTATGTGTATTTATGTAAGTTAGGGACTTTAGATTGTAGACCCCTTGAGGGTTAGGGACTGATGTGAAACATACAATATATATGTAAAGCGCTGCGTAAATTGACGGCGCTATATAAGTACCTGAAATAAAAAAATAAATCAGCTTCCAGGTTTTATTGTCAAAGTTTAATTGGACAAGCTGAAGTTAGAAGCTGATTAGCTACCATGCACAACTGCACCAGATTCTGAGTATTACAGTTCTAGTAAATCTACCCTACATACCAAAACTTTTGCCATTTGTATGCTATGAATTTCCCATGCCACTAAACCTTGTACACTGTGTTGATTTTTTTTGCCAGTAAGAATTTTCTTAGGAATGTGGAATTTTATCTTGTTCAAAGAATGGACATACGATTCATCGAAATACTTAATATTTTAAATTTTAGACTATCTAGCCTATTTTCCGTGCACATAAAAGGCATCATTGTAAAAAAAAAATGAATATTTGGATTTTAGCTGTGACATGAGAGTGTTGGAGGTAGGCTAGAAGAAAGCCTTTTAAGGATGTCACTTCCATTGGAATTGTTTGTTGAAAGGTTGCCCTGATCCCTTAGGCATGTCAGTGCTTGCAATATTGGTTTCCTTTGTGTGACTTGCATTTACACCTTTGAGTTGTAACATGCACCAGGTGCCTGAGTATTGAAAACATACCAATACATATTAACTACATAAATGACAGTGAAACTATGAGTTAATCAGCCAGCTATTTCCTGTACATCTGATTTAAAGTGTTTTTATGTGTTACAGTGCTACTCATACAGTCCATGTGCTTAAAGCAGAAGTGTAGTGCAAATTCTTTCCAACACTGTTCTGTTGGAAAAGATGATTTAAACAAATACACTTACTAAAAAGCTAATCTGTAGTGAGTGAGACCAGTCTGGATTTTCCCATCTGCACACCGGTACCATCTTTTTGTGAGCTGATTTAACCTGCTCCAATTTAAGACGCTGCTCCCTGATGACATAATGTCATGCATGTGTACCGAGCAGATTCCCTCTTGTGAGTGCTGTCGTACTTAGGGCTTTTTGCTTAATTTGTATGGATACTAAGTATGCTCCCCCAAGGATTCAGTATCTTTAGTCCAGCCATTTCAGTAATATCAAGAGTGGGGTATGTGCATATAACAAATTAGGCCAAAGCCTAGGATAATCATCCTTCTTCACAGTTTTTTATCCTTGCTTTGTGAAGCCAGACATACTCACCTAATTCCACCCTCCAATACCGTCACTACCACCAGTTCTGGGTGCGAGGGACCACAAATCCAGTGGTGCAAATAGATTCCAAGATCACCGATCCCCTACTGCCTCCCCCCCCCATGATGATGTTGTCCTTTTCTGGATCCTGGGCCCATGACGTGCAGGTACTGCTGATGTGGACACCTGAAAAAGGCCCCAGGAAATAGAAAAGAAAACTCTTGGCTGTGGTGTCACAGGACTGTGGTTTAAGGTAACTAAAAAGGGGAATTTAGATGAGGGATTTCTAATTCAGAGATCAAATGGGGGGGGGGGCAATAAATCCCAGAGTGGGGCTTTAAGAGACTGTAGTAGAGGTTTCTGGAGCAGAAGACATTTATATATGTACTATAAGTACTGAGTTTCAAAAGAGCAAATTTACACAATCTTCTACATAAAAGAAGATTGGACAGCACAGTGGCTAAATGGTTAGCACTTCTGCCTGGCAGTACTAGGGTTGTTGGTTCAAATCCACGGCACCACCTGCCTGGAGTTTGCATGCTCTCCCTGTGACTGCGTGGGTTTCCTCTAGGTACTCCGGTTTCCTCCCACACTCCAAAGACATGCTGGTAGGTTAATTGGCTCCTGTCTAAATTGTCCCTAGTATGTGTATGTATGAATGTGAGTTAGGGACTTTAGATTGTATGCCCCTTGAGGGTTAGGGACTGATGTGAATGTACAATATATGTATGTAAAGTGCTGCGAAAATTGATGGCGCTATATAAGTACCTGAAATAAATAAATAATAAATAAAATATTATTGGAAGGGCCTGTCCAGTGCTTTGGGAGGTCTAAGACTACTCACAAAAGCTCTGTAGCTTATTGATGCCTTAAGCTGGCTGTATACTAGTAGAATTAGATATAATATGTTTGCTTTCAGAACACTTGGTCAATTTAGTGGGATCAAATCAACTGCTTTCCACTGTTATGACAAGAAATTTTGAAGGAGCACAATGAGAATTTTTTCTCAAGCAAATAAAATTCTAACTGTGAATGCAGTTTTCATTTGGAGAAAAATATATTTTGTACTCCACAGGTGCTAGTCACAAGAGAATCCTGTTTCATACAACTGAAATTCCATTCAAATAGCAGGTCTGGACAAAATTTTAAGGGCTTTTAAAGCAAATTAGTTGACTTAATGATAGGAAGATCAAATGCTCTTACAAACTATTTTTAAGAATTTCTGTAGCAACGTTCAAATGAAATTCCAATGGTGTATGGCCAGCTTTACAATACTTGATCCAGACCTGATTTGATCAGCAGAGCTGATTAGTTTAACCACTTGCCCTCCTGAGGATTTACCCCCCCCCCCCCTTCCTGACCAGGCCTCTTTTTGCTACACAGCGCTGCCCTATTTCAACTGGTAATTGCGCGGTCAAGCAATGCTGCACCAAAACGAAATTTATGTCCTTTTTTTCACATAAATAGAACTATCTTTCAGTGGTATTTGATTACCTGTGCGCTTTTTATTTTTACGCTATAATCAAAAAAAGACAGAAAATTTTGAAAAAAAATATACTTTTTACTTTCAGCTATAAAAAATATATAGTAAACTCAAAGTTAGTCATAAATTTAGGCCAAAATGTTTTCCGCTACAAGTCTTTAGTAAAAAAAATCCCAATAAGTGTATATTGATTGCTTTGTGTGAAAGTTATAGCATCTACAAACTATGGTATAGACAATGGAATTTACACAGCTTCTACTTTTTGACTGCCTATCACATTTCTTGAGGTGCTAAAATACCAGGACAGTATAAACACCCCCAAATGACCTTTTTGGAAAGTAGACACCCTAAGTTATATGCTAAGAGGCATATTGAGTCCATGGAAGATTTATTTTTTTTCCACAAGTCTTTGGAAAATGACAAAAACATTTTTTATTTTATTTTTTTTACACAGTTTTTAATTAAATTATATATTGCTCACACAAGCCATGGGTATATGTGGAATTACTTTCCTAAATACATTCTGCTACCTTTACCAAATATGGGGACATCACATGTGTGAGACTTTTTGGGAGCCTAGCCACACACAGGAGCCTGAAATCCAAAGACCACTTTGAAAGCCTGAAGGTGCTTAACTTCCTCATTTCACTTCCTCACTACCTATCACAGTTTCGGAGGCCCTGAAATGCCAGGATAGCACCAACCCCCCCCCCCAAATGACCCCTTTTTGGAAAGTAGACACCCCAGTGAATTTAAAAAGAGGTATGGTGAGTATTTCGCAGATCTAATTTTTTCTCACACGGTTTTGAAAAAGAAAAAAAAAAAAGAAAACATATGTTTTTGTTTTCTTTCTTAATGTTCCAAAAACTTGTGGCAACAAACAAGAGCTTCAAAATACTCACCATGCTTCTTATCAAATTCCTTGGGTGTCTACTTTCCAAAAAGGGGTCATTTGGGAGTTTGGTGCTATCCTGGCATTTCAGGCCTCTGAAACTGTGATAGGTAGTCAGGAAGTGAAATGAGAAAATAAAGCCCTTTAAAAGCCTGAAGGTGCTTATTTGATTTTGGGGTCCTGTACTTGGCTAGACTGCCAAAAAGTCTCTCACATGTGGTATCCCCATACTGGGAAGAAGTAAAAGAATTTATTTTTGGGTGTAATTCTACATATACCCATGGCATGCGTGAGCAATAAATCATTTAAGTGACAATTTAGTGTAAAATTATTATTTTTTTTTGTCATTTTCAAAAAAATTGTGGTAAAAAAAATAAATTCTTCTATTGAATCAACATGCCTCTCAACATGCCCGCAAATAGTTTGGAGTGTCTACTTTCCAAAATGGGGTTGTTTTCTAACAACCTGAAGACCAAGCCTTTTCTGACACTTTTTGTTCACATGAAAAAATCTGTGTTTTTTGCTAGGAAATTACTTTGAACCCCCAAATTTGTTTTAAAGTAGACACCCTAGTGAATAAAATGGTGGGTGCCGCAATTGTCACATAGTACTCGTGCAGCGATTTTTCGCAAATGTTTTGAAAAAAATACGTTTTTAAATTTTAATGTACAAAAACACTTAATATTGGCCAGTTATTTGGTAAATTATAAAATATGATGGTATGCTGAGTAAATACAGTTGCAAGAAAAAGTATGTGAACCCCTTGGGATTACATGGAGTTTTGCATGAATTGGGCATAAAATGTGCTCTGAACGTCATCTAAGTCACAACAATAGAAGAACACAGTCTGCTGAACATAATACTACACAAACATTAGATGTTGCCATGGTTTAATTGCACATAACAAGTAAACATTCACAGTGCAGGGAGGAACTTAATAACTGATTGACCCTCCTTTGGCAGCAATAACCTCAACCAAACATTTCCTGTAGTTGCAGATCAGACCTGCACAACGATCTGGAGTAATTTTGGACCACTCCTCTTCACAAAACTGTTTCAGTGTAGCAATATTCTTGGGATGTCTGGTGTGAATCGCTCTCTTAAGGTCATGCCACAGCATTTCAATCGATATGAGGTCAGGACTCTGACTGGGCCACTCCAGAAGGCGTATTCTGTGCTGTTGCAGCCATTGTTTTGTTGAATTACTTGTATGCTTTGAGTCATTGTCCTGTTGCATCACCCATCCTCTGCAGAGCTTCAGTTGGCGGACAGATGGTCGTACGTTTTCCTGCAAAATGTCTTGATAAACTCTGGAATTCATTTTCCCATCAATGACAACAATCCATCCAGGCCCTGAGGCAGCAAAGCAGCCCCAAACCATGATGCTCCCTCCGCCATGTTTTACAGTGGGGAGCTATATGGTCATCTGGCAGAAACACCGGCTGCATTCTCAGGTTCCCCTGATGGCACATGACTGCCCGAGAAGGCAGCGTGGGAGGGGGGGGGCATCTTCTCCCGCTGCTTGTAAAAGCAATCCTGCAGCTAATTAGTCACTAGGATTGCTTTTACATGAAAGCAGATCTCCGGCTGAAAAAAACAATACCAGGATGATGCCTGAAGCTGCAGGCATCATCCTGGTATAACCACTGGTATAACCACTCAGTCCAGTGATATACCAGTACGTTGCTGGTCCTTGTTGGGTGTATATGCTATGTTCTTTTTTTTTTATGCAGCCTTTGGGCTGAATGAAAAAGAGAGAAGAAATCTCTGCCAGAAAAAGTGTGTGGATTTGAGGATTGGGCCACAGCACCTTCTAGATACAAAAGGGTCATGATGATCTTTTCCTGGAATTTTAGGAAGGATCCACTTCGTCCAGTTGCTTTGTAAAGTACAAAAGCGTTATATATAGCCAATTGAAATAAATAAATAGACGACTTTTTGTACCAGTGTCGAGCTTTCTGGGAAACTTGGTACGGATTCATCATTTGGTCATTGAAGTCCACCCCTCCCATGTTAAGGTTATAGTCGTGGTCACAGAGGGGTTTCTCAACAACGCCAGGTACCATGTTAATTTGGACTGTCACGTCTGTGTGAATGGAAGACAGGACGAAAACATCCCGTTTGACCTTCCACTTCACTGCGAGCAATTCATCATTCCTGAAGCAGGCTTTCTCCCCCTTTCTAAGTTGGGTATTTACAAGCTGTTGGGGAAGCCCCGGCGATTAGGTCGCACGGTGCCACATGAGCCAATTCCAAGATTGTACAAATGTCTAAATAGTGGCATGTTTGTATACAAATTGTCCATGTATAAGTGGTACCCCTTACGGAACAAACATGACACCAAGTCCCAAACTATCTTGCCACTGCTCCCCATGTAGTCTGGGCAGTCAGGGGGCTATACTTCGCTGTTTCTTCCATCATAAACCCTAAGTTTGTACGTATAGCCTGTGGCCCTCTCACAGAGCTTATACAATTTGACCCCATATCTGGAATTCTTGCTGGGGATGTACTGTTTGAATGCAAGGCGGCCAGTAAAGTGAATGAGGGACGTATACACATCTGCAAATTTCTCAGTGAGGTGGTTTATGAGGGGCCGAATTTTGTAGAGCCTGTCATGTACAGGGTCACCCCGAGGATAACAGAGTGTGTTATCACTGAAATGCATGAAGTGCATTATCATCTCATATCTATGCCTGGTCATGGCAGCAGAGAACACGGGCATATGGTGAATCGGGTCTGTGGACCAATACGACCGCAACTCATTCTTTTTTGTATTGGCCATGTTGAGGGTTAGGCCCAAATAAGTTTTAAATTTGGAAGCCAAGTGATACTGCAGTGCTGGTATAAAAAAGACCAGGATATACTAGGCCACTGGTGCTCGCCAGTTCACCAAAAGGTAATGCGGCACTAGTACTGGCATTCTGCTGCATATGAGTCATGCAATCCTAGCACAGTTTCATGGGATCAGGTATGCCTGATCTTATTAGGGACCTCTTCTCCATTGTCCGAGCTGCCTGTCAGGGTGCCGCTGATGTCTAGAGGTTCGTATTCTGAGGCTGATTGTGTCAGGGAGCCTTCCCCTTCGCTCTCACCTGACATACTCAGAATCCTGTAGACCTCTTCACTAGAGTACCTTTCGTTGGAAATTTTGGACTCTAAATTTACAGGTATCTAGCGCAACTCATGGAAAAAGAGCGCCTGGCTGTCAGGGACTGCTTGAACCGCTACAAAAAAATTTACCGGCAAGTGCTAACAGAAATCAGGCCGGATTCTGTGAACACTGCAGTTGCGTATTCAATGTATTACAGGTGACAGTGATAAGAAATTATGCTGACACTGCACTTCTTGTTAGGGGTGTGGGCATTGGGGCTAAATGCTACTGCTGGCAGCGATCGGGGATGATCCTGCTAACACTGCATTTTTGGGGACACTATTACTAAGAGGGCACTGGTATAGTTTTGTTTGTGATCAATATATTGATCCGCACTGGTACTGACGGTATAGTGTGAGTGCGATAGTGTGCGGGCAATCTAACGCTAGCTAACCCTAGCTGGGAGGGACACTAACTGACCCTGATGCTATCTGATGTTGCTAGTGTCACTAATACAGTGATCACTGAAAAATACTCTACACTGTACTAATGGCACTTGCAGGGTGGTAGGGGGCAATCAAAGGTTAAATGTGGCAATCAAGGGGTTAAAATGTCTTTAACTAACGTGTGTGGGTGCAGTGTGCTGCTTTTACTCACATATGATGTCTTTCTTCTGTCTCTGGAACAAAATGGTTCCAGGGAGAGAAGCACCAGCTAGATCCTGTGCCTGTATTTATAAATACAGGCAAAGCTCTGCATCTCCATTTGCTGTAGGAGATCGGCAGAGTCCCAGCCAAGATCACTGGCCGAGACCTGCTGACATACACCTCCTACAACGAATGTTAGCATGGGGGGCGCTCGCATTTGCGCTCTAAACCTGGAAGAGCAAAGCGCCATATGACTACATCGCTCTGCCTGCAGCTACTGCCCGTCCGCAGTACATTGCGGGTGGGAAGTGGTTAATCACAGCTGGTAGTGTATTCATTCTTTTTTAGACTACACCTGTGAAGTCTGATTGGTAGTTGGTTTGCATAAATTTGATGACCAGAAGCAAGTAGCCTTACAGAAGCAGACATATACAGTACATGGTCAGTGAACCAGATTTTGGCCTGTAAACTAAGAGCAACAGAAAGGATTCAGCTATCTATTAGCTCCCGTTAGGCTTTGCGTTCTGTAACCTCACATTTTAGTACACTTGCCTTTCATACACTAGAAGATACAGATACATAAGGACTATTAATTGAATGATGATAATGAGACCCTAGATTCTTTATACTCAATTACATGCTGATGCATAGTTCTTTAAACCTGTTGTACTGAATCAGGCTGCTGGTTTTTATCTACAATAATGGAACCAAAGAACGTTGCTCCTCCAAAGGCATCAAAGTCTTTTCTAAAGTATGATGCCTGGGCAGGAATACCTTTACATGTAAACATCTTGTGTCAACATAAGCATGAAACAAGGTGTATGTATAACCCTAACCCTATGCTTGACAATGGAGTTTTCTATTTCTGTCAGTCATCTATCATCAGTTACACAAGCTGCTCCCAGGTAACTACACATATGATGGCTATACAAATAAAAATTAACATACCAAGGCAGTCTAAAATGTTGCACTACACAACTATGTCACATATACCACTGAACAAGGAGGCCATGGTAAACAGTGCAGGTGTAACGTATCATCCTGTAGTCATGTACTCAAAAAATAGACTTGTAGACTATCACAATGAAAACAATTTTATTCAGTATGTTTGGAAGCAGGCCTAAAGAACATACTTTCTACCATAAATGTTTTGCAACATACACATTTTGTGGGAAAATAAATCTCCCATTACAGATAAAGTAATAAATAATATTTTAAGTTACCATTGGTTATTAGGATGCTTTCAGAATGTATATACCTCTTTCCCCACGTGTAATTTATAGATCATGATGTTCTATACAATCCAGGTTGATAAAAAAACAAATGCCAATCTTCACTTTCTCAATCAACATGGGCTATTTCTAATCCTTATGCTACTAGCATTATATAGATATAAACTAATAAAAAATTATATAGATATAAACAGATAGTAAAGTATATCATATTTAAGGTTTTAACCTTTTTTTTGCATTCCTTAATTCCTTAATTTATTTCCTGGTTTCCAGGCCTAGGCAAATGATGTCATACATCCCAGGAGTCTTCAGAAGGAAAGGGAGGGTTCTCAGCTTAGCCAATGCCTGAGTAAAGGACAGATGGATTCTAGGAGGTCTGCTACATGATTCACCTGCCCTTGCTCAAGATGGCCACTGCTAGAAATGCCAGGAGGTGTTTTTCAAAATGATTTTTCAGCAAAATAAAGCATACAGACATGGATGGATGAAGGAGTTTGTTTAGAATATTACGGACAGTACTAAATTGTTTCTCATGTAGCACCGTTCTAGTTAGACTGCAAGCTAGGCTAGGTACATTTAATTCTCTAGCTCTACTGTAGTCAGTTGGGTACCTTGCCATAGTTTTGGGCTGTTCTGCGTCTCACTGGTTGCAGATTTGACTTCTTCCCCCTGCCTTCTGGATGGTTCTGGAGTGTAGTGGGCTGGGAGAGTCAAATAGGCAGCATGAATATTTATGTGGTCCCAGCCATTCCCTGGGCGAGGGGACCCAGTAGGTGGCTGGCAGTGTGCATAAATAGTTTGAGGCCTGGAGCAGGGGGGTTCTTGCCCAGGAGGGGAAAATCACAGCCTGAAGGGCTGCTGCTCTTCTGGCCCATCCAGTGCTGCTTCTTCATTTTGCTCATTGAGGTCCCAGCTGTGCTTACTGGGGGGCCTTTTCTACTGAACTTTGCTGGAGCTGAGGGATTTCCTTTTGAGGATCTGGTCTGAAGAATTCACAGGAGAAATGGCTGGTTGATATTGGAAGGAGGCATCCAACTACCCAGAGACATTTGTGAGTACAGACTGGTGTGTGAGATTGCTGCTAGACTGCTGCTCTCCCTGTTGCATCAGTGTCAGTTTGTACTTGAAGTGGACATGGTTCATGGTGTTCCTTTTTTTTCCTCCCCCATTCCTTAACAGCCCCCTAATATCTGCTGGTCTGTTGACGGGTGGGGTAATATTTAAGAATCTGGAGGAGAATGGATGAGGTACAAATGACTCTCTCTGTACTCTGTAGTTCCATCACCAAATCTCAATCCAAAATCTCATAAGAATTTCAGTTATAGACATAGTGTCAAGATAATCTAATTCTGCAGACATGACACATGGCCGGGCACAATCTATCATTGATCTATCATTATCTATATTTGAATACAGAATAAAAACTAAAGTGTTTCAGCAGACTTCAGAAGAGCAAAGCTTTTACATAGGCTTGTGAGCATTTACTGCCTTACTCCTGGTTCACATTAGTGTGGGCACAGCAGCCCATTCTTTTGAAAGGGCTGCTGTGCCCGTGTTTCACGCAGGGAAAAGGTGCATGCACCTTGTCCAAAACATATCTGTGTGGTTCTCACGATTATGCTGCGGGATGAGATGCATGGGGGTGCCATTCAAAATTAATGGCCCCCCCTGGCGTCTCGCAAGTGAATTGCGATGCGGCTGCGGATGGTTGCAGGTGCGAGAATCACATTGATTCCTACACCCACAACCAGCCGCAGCATGCAAGCTAGTGTGAAGTCAGATGTAATCTCTGTGCACAATTTTCAAAGTACAGTATTTACTGTGTATTTATGCATTTTAAAAGGGCTCATTCACATGGGTGCCAAGCCCCAAAGAGGATGAAGAGCCTAGTGCTCAGCTGCATGCAAGCAGCGTAAATTAGTGAATGGAATGCATCAGCTGTACAGGCTCACTCAGGCTTTAACAGGTAATCAGGGAGGGGTGCAGAAACCTGTATGCGCAGGCTCTGTGCTGGGGTCTATGCACCCATCCCTGTGTACCTGTCAATCTCAGCTGTGTGGGTAAGCCCAAACAGTTAATGCAATCCATTCATTAATATGGCCTTCACGCAGCACAGCGCAAGGACAGAAAAGTTCACACTGTGTGGAGAGGAGTGCACATGTGAATAAGCCCTAATGGTAGAAGTTGTCTTTTTGAAATAGATTATGTCTTTATGGTTGTCTTTCATGATTTTGAAACTCCTGAGGATGTATTTGGGGTTATGTTTGTCCATATGTTATATTTTTTCATATCCAAAGTGGAGCGTGTCAGATTTCAGGGACTGGAAAGGCACCACCTTTCATATTTATAATGCCTTGTGGAAAGTATTGTTCATTTATATACCACCTCATAGAAAAGTAAAATCTGCCCCACTTAGAGTGGTTATAAAGCCTATCCCCCCTCATCCCCCCTTTTACTTATCTGAGCCCTCATTTGATCCAAAGCGAGCCCGTACAAGTACCCCATAGGAAATGGCATCCTATGGGGGCACTGGACAGAGAAGAGGAGCCAGGAGCACTGGTGGGGCCCCGAGAAGCGGAGGTTTGGGGCCACTCTGTGCAGTTCAATTGCACAGAGCAGGTAAGTAGGAACCTGTTTGTCATTAAAAAAAATTGTTTACAACCACTTTAATCTGATTCACAATAACTGGAGGGAAGGTGTACAGACTGTATTTTTTTGGCTCAGAATAAAGATTGAAAGAAAGAACTGGGTTTATCACACTTAGTAGCATCAGTAACTGTATGTTTCAGTTAGAAAACATTATCCTTAGTAACCACATTTATTTTTTCAGTAGTCTCTGCTATCCCTGCATTGTAAAACGTTGTTTATCCTAAGCCTCTATGCATTGTTTTCATATTGGCAACAGCTCAGTGCTAAATCACATTATTATATAACTCCATCTTCCTTTCTAGCCTATTAAACACACATGTTTATTACAGTTCTGCTGAACACTATCAAAACAATTCATTGTTATCCAGCTGGCTTTGGTTTGTGTTGGCATGAACAAGGGTTACCCAAGGGTAATTCTGAGGTCGGATTGATTTCCGCTGAACAAGACTAGGTCGAGATCAATGGCAGAACAGTAGTGATGACCTCAGTCACAGTGTGAAGCCCACCCCAAAGCCAATCCTATCCCATTCTCTGCATGATGTCCACACTGCCAAGGCCTTCATAGAAGAGATGTTATTTCCAGTCCATTTGTCTCTAACTTACGGGTGAACTCAGTAACTGCAAAGTGATTTTTGTTTGAAATTGTAACTAGAAGCTGTAAACAATATTTTGGATAATTACCATGTACTAGTAAAAGTACATGTAAAAGTTATTTTTTTAGTTTTAGAGAGAGTAGGGATGGATTAGGACCTCTTCCAGGCTTAGGCTTGGGGAACAAAACAAGTCCATTAGGTTTACCAGACTAGCAACTGTTCTTAAGGTGACAGGCACTACACAGGCAGTTGTAGGAGTTGCAAAACAAGCAGAAAGTCAAGACAGACAGGAAAACAACGGAAACTAGAAATGCAGTCAGGACTGGCAGAACAGGATAACGGCATAGTAGTGTATGATGGAGAGAATATCACAAGGCCAATCTTCAGAATGCAGCCTTTATAAATTTACACCTTGATAAAGAAAAAGTTGGTTATTCAGCCATATGGTTGCTCACTCCTGAGTGCTGAATCATTAAAGCCTAACTCCAGGAAATATCCACCATTTCAGGGGGACCCACTGCAGTACAAGGGTTAAATGTTCATATCTGGGGATAGAGGAACAGTCAATACTTACCCCTATCCCCCAGGTCTGGCACTGACCTCTTCTCCCTGAAACGGCAGTCTGTAGATGGACCCTCAGCATTATCACATACAATGCAGGGCTGTTAACCCAGCATTTTACATAGAGAGGTCAAGCATACAACTGCTTAGGATCCATGCACACTAGCTTAAAAAAAGGCCAGTGCCTTTGATAGAAACAAACTTACTAATCTTGAGCATTTTTTTGTAATAGCATTTAGGAGCATTTCAGGTTTTTTTTTCTACCAAAAAAATGCTCTCAAAAATGCAAAACAGGAAAAAAAATTTCTGCTTCTAAACACTGAGCTTAAAAAAAGTCTCTAGACTACCTAATGTGCATGGACACAGTAGGTAACATTAGTTGCTTCTACAGGTAAAACGCTAAACTCCTCTAGGAGCAGTGTTTTTTTAACCTCCTTAGCGGTATTCCCGAGTGTAGCTCGGGGTAGAGTTTCAGTACCACAAGCGGTAACCCCGAGCTACACTCGAGAATACCATGCGGCGTTGTTCAGGGATTCCCTGCAGTGCTTACCTTGTCCTTCGCTCCCACAATGTCCCTCCTGCATCGTCCCCGGACATCTCCTCCGGCCGATGCCGGCATTCGGCTTCTGTGTTTCGGTCCCTGTGACGCCGGGACGTACGGGGGCTGGAACCGGCGGTAAATTTACAAATTTTAAAAACTGTCATTTTTTCGTAAACGAATATTACATAGCAAAACATTGCTGTTTCAAAGCATTTCACATACATTTTGTCCCTAGTGCTTTGTCCTGTGCCCTGCCTGCATTTTGACTGTTCTTTATGCCTGGAAACTTAGAAAGTCCATGGCGTCCAAAAAGCGTCCTTTTAGGTCAAAAGCGGTTTTAGACCAGCTAGAGAACAGCGATAGTAAATCAGAACCACTTGCAGAATTGAGTGATAATGATGTGTGGGGAAATTCCTCATCAGACACTGAAAACGATTTTGCGACTTTGCTCAGCGATGTGCAAACTTGGAGCTATATTTCAAATTTCAGTGTTTTTGGTTTGATGATATTATTGAATTAAATTTATTATTATTATATTATTATTTTTTATGATAATTTATTAAATTATAATTTATGATTTCATGTTTCAAGTTTTATCATATCCGGAATGTTTACTAGACGCTTGTTCGGACAGATTTCAGTGAGTTATTCCTAAAAATTACAGGCCTACAATAAAAAAACTACATATTTCCATGCAAAATAATGGTACCGCTTTCAGCACCAAAAATCTGAAATAATCATACCGCCAGGGAGGTTAAGCCAGTGTGCATGGAGCCTAATGCAGGCCATAGATGGGGAGAAAAACGGCCGATTTTTCGTCCGAAAATAAAACCGGCCGATTATCTTATCGTTAGTGGACGATTTTGTCGGCCGTTTTTCGTGTATTTTGGACTTTCAGATTATCGGTGATGTTGGAAAATTTTCGAAAAACGCCCGACTTTATCCTCATTGATGGTCAAAAACGAACGATCGTTTTCCGAAAAAGGATCACAAAGGCCACAAAATGACATCATTTCTCGTTATAGGTTACTCATTAATCTGCCGATTTTCGTAATAATTGGTGGTCAGGTAAGTTTTTTAGACCGACCGATAGTTCGTTAATCGGCCGAAAATCTGCCGTTTTTCTCCCCATCTATGGCCTGCATTAGTGAGGAGGCTGCAGGGGACAGATTGCACAGCTGGAAGGACCCTGCTGGTGTACGGAATAAAGCTAAGCATTTCTCTTTTTTCTGGGACCCCTATAGAAAACAGACATTTAACCCTTGCTGAGTGTCACAGATTGCAAGGGTAATTTTTTTGTTGTGCTTGAAGTTGAGTTATAAGGCATTATTAGGCATAGTACACATGATGAGAATATCGGACAAATGAGTGTCAGTTTTTTTTGGTTTTTTTTGCATACTAGTCTTATATTGAAAACAAATAGAGTACTAAGGTTACAAAAATTCTCATAAGACAGAACACAACTTCCCGCGATGATGTAATCTATTATAATGTATTCTTTTGTTTCTGAGCATGCCTGACTCGGTCACTTGTTTTTTTTTAATAAATAATGTACTGATTAAACGAAAATAGTTTGTTCTGTTATCTTACGAGAAAAAAATGTTTTTGCTTGTCCCTTCGGATAATTTCACATGAACTGTCGTGATCGGCTTTCAAAAACTTGCAAATTCTCCAAAATGTTCTCATCATGTGTACTAGGCATAAGATCTGTTGATGGACATTATTCAATTCTGTCACACAAGTCAATGCTAAACAAGAGCACCAAGGCAGGTTATGCAACAAATTTAACTGCAAGCTTACAGTTTTGAGCAACATGTGTACAGTTCTGTCACAGTTGGCTGCCCAAGTTTACAGGCAACGGGGTCCCAAATACACAAATAAAAATTGCATAGACTTTGCATAGTGCAAGGCAGCTTGATTTGCATCTGAGTGTTGGTATTTTGCTTCATAAATGTCCCCTACCATACTCTGTGCTGTAAATTCTAAAAATCCTTCAATCGTGGCAAATTACTTCACCGACCATCTTCTTTTTCCTTGAGTAGAGGGCTGGGTAGAGGCAGAAGAGATGCCAACCTCGGACACCATGCTGTGGGGGGGGGGCGCTTCTGGGGTGGAAGCATCTCCTGCCTTGGCATCATCCAGCCTCCACACTTACTCCCTCTAAGTTTCTGCAGGGACCTCACCTGCCTGGCCATTCCAAACTCCTAGTAAAGCAGTTTGCAATTGATAATATGGACAGCACACAATGCTGTTTACATTATCAAAACGTGAAACGTTTGCATTTCGTCACGTTGCTGAATTTAAAAAATTAAGTTTGATGTGGAGTTTGAAAGGCATCTCAACTCCATCCATTCAAATCTATGGTAATGCATCAAACGCATTGGCACACTTTTGCAGCAGGTTTGCAATGTGTTAGGCCTTGTTCACAACAGACAAAATAGGCATCTGGGGTGTGTTTTTAATGAGCCTTTACTACACGTCAAACGTGCATAGGGCATTTGGTGAGCGTGTTTAAAGCGCCTTTAAAACGCATTAAACACACAGAAAACTCATCTAACAAATTGCATTAATGCTATAAGCATTAGTATCTTCAGCAAGTGTGAACCAGAAATGTGAAAAGCCAAAACATTAGGTCAAAAAGAGCTGTATGCTGTACTGTCAGGGCCAAAAATGGTAGCGTATATTACCTCCATTCTAAGCAGCAATATCATAGGCAGCCAGGATGAGTTAAAGTGAAGTTCCAGCTGAAAAAAAAAATAAAAGTCAGCAGCTACAAAAACTGTAGCTGCAGACTTTTAAAATAAAGCCAATTACCTGTACCTCGGTCCAGCGGTGTCCTCACCACGGCTGGTTTCACCGGCCGTCTTCTCTCCCTAGTTCTGGCATCTTCATTGTGGGCACCCGGCTGTGACAGCTTGCAGCTTCACAGCTGGGTGCCCACAGCGCATGCACGAGAAGCACTGAGCTTCGTGAATGGCCCCGTAGTCTTCTGGGAACTGTCACGTGTCCCAGAAGACTACAGAGAGGGAGGGGGGGGGGGACAACCTCCACTTCCAATTGCCTTAGGCGATCGCAGTGGAAATGGGAGCGGGTTCCTGTCAAATTTGGATACCCGCTCCCCAAAGGTGCCAATCCTTAATGGGGAGCGGGGGACAAAGCATTAAAGCGGAACTTCCCCTTTTGGGTGGAGCTCCTCTTTAACATCTAATTGTTGGCGACAAATCACCTGGGGCTTAATGCACATTCACTGCATGCAAGTCACTGAACAGTCAACACTTGAAAGTGAGAGGTAGGTAGAATTAAAGGCAAAACTTTTTTTCCTATTTACATGAGTACATGAGGGTTAAAACCCTGTTTTTTTCCCATTGGGCAGATTTCCCTTCACTTCCTGTGTCCCCATAGCCAAAACAGTAGTTGAGAGGAAATCCTTCCAAAGTGAGGGAATCCCTGATTGCTACCAAGACCAAAGGAATTAGTGTCACCATTAGCAGCACTCCTCTCTATTACTGTCATGTTGACAGCCCAAAATTTGGGATTTTTTTCATTTTATTCTTTGCGATAACAATAACCATGACAAATAGAGAGGGGGATTCTCCTCAACAGGGGCACATGCAGCAATAAAAACCTGGCATGTGGTCTAATCCCTCCCCACTCTAAAAAGGTCGTCCTATAGTTATACTTTACATGAAACCTGCCATGAGAAAAACACGGAGACAACCAGTGACTTCAATACTTTAGGGTATGGACAAAGTACAAGTATGTAGATCAAGCTTCTGCTTTTCCCCAACTTTCCTGACCTTTATTCTTTTTCTGGGTTAGTGGCTAAAACTTAAATTGGCATAAGCAATAAATCCATGATGATGATTATAAATAAACATGGGATGGCTCACGTGGAGAAATATGCAGTGAGAAGATTTCTAAAAGATAGTTTTTAATCAAAAATGTTGTATTGAAGGTTTTTGAGAAAGGTTACTATTACAGTTTTAGATTTAAATTAAACAAATTAAAATGACCCCTCTCTTGCACATTCAAGGAAAAGCAACAGGTTTGTTGCATTGTTCTGTAGGCACCTCTGATAATTCAGAGCATGTGATTCTATAGGTCACATGATACAGTAGACATGCCATATTATTCATGGCTAGATAATTTCCCATTCATTTATTTTTTTAAAGACAGTTGTTTATGAAACATGGTGCTTTAGCATATTAAAATGTCATTTTAGAGTTTACTATACTTTTAAAGATAGTCGACGGCAGCTATGGCAGAGGGGACTTGTAGTTTCATTCATTCACAGATTACTGTGAATGAATAACATGGAAACCTACCCAGCCGAGCCATTTTTGAAAAGTGACAGCTGGTATGGGGAAGGGGAGCTGGAGGAGGCAGACCTAGAACATGTTACATGTTGCACACTAAATATTGGTGTAACATGTAACATGCTCCAAAAGGTATACCTATCCTTTAGGGATCTAAAGGCAAAATAAAAAGAACAGAGAACATTCTAATATAGTCTAGCAATTTATTTCAAATGGTTATAAAGCTTAAACATTTTTTACATTAAAGTAAATTATAAACCTCAGACGTGAATATGAGCAAAGCATGTCTCTCTATAGTGTGTACCTGCTGCTTCTTTCCTCTGTTATCAACATGAATGACTTCGGACATGTTTTCCTGACACCCCTGGTGACAGGGGAGAATGCTCCAGCAGGTTGACAGCTTCCGCTATGTTGCTGTGAGCAGTGTGATAGGGAGTGTGTCTCTTCCCTCCAATCAGCTCTCACTGAGCTCTGCAGTGTGTGATTTCAGTTCTCCGCCTCCTGTTTTCTGAACTCTCAGGCAAGCTTTATAAATTGAGCATTTTGAACAGATGTAGAGAAGAGATGACTGCAGATAAACAGGTAAAACTTACGTAGGAACACTTGTTTAACTACTTGCCAACTGCAGATAGCTGAATGACGGCTACACTGCGGCCGGCCAGTTCTGGGAGGGCGTCATATGACGTCCTCCCAGAACGCGCTCGGGGGTGCGTCATATGACGTCCTCCCAGATTGCGCTCGGGGGTGCGCACCCAGCGATCTCCATGATCGCTGTGTCCTATGGACACAGCTGATCACGTGATGTGGTAAAATGCCAATCACAGCGGCCTTTTACCACGTGATCAGCCATGTCCAATGACACGCTGATCACTGGGAAATGGAATTGCCGGTTCTCGGCTGCACTTTCCTCACGCTGTCAGAGCGTGAGGAAAGTACTGCCGAGAACCGGCAGTTGTCAAAGCAGGGTTCGGCACCAATCATCAGGGCACTGATGATCAGTGCCCTGATAATCGGTGCCCAGCAGTGCCACCCACCAGTTCCACCCACCTGTGCCCAGCAGTGCGCACACCTGTGCCCAGCAGTGCACCCACCTGTGCCACCCAGCAGTGCCACACACCTGTGCCCAGAAGTGCCACCTACATGTGCCCAGCAGTGCCACCCACCAGTGCCCATCAGTGCAGCCCAGCAGTGCTGCCAGTCAGTGCCACCAGTCAGTGCCCAGCGGTTGTGCCAGTTAGTGCCCAGCAGTTGCGCCAGTCAATGCCTAGCAGTGCCGCCAGTCAGTGCCTAACAGTGATGCCAGTCAGTGCCGCCTACCCGTGCCACCTCATTAGTGCTGCCTATCAGTGCCGCCTATCCATGCCACCTCATTAATGCTGCCTATCAGTGCCCATCAGTGCTGCCTGTTAGTGCCCATCAGTGCTGCCTCATCAACGCACATCAGTGAAGGAGAAAAATTACCTGTTTGAAAAATTTTATAATAGAAACAAAGAAACTTTTTTTTTCAAAATTTTTGCACTTTTTTTGTTTATAGCGCAAAAAGTAAAGCGCCCAGCAGCGATTAAATATCACCAAAAGAAAGCACTATTTGTGAGAAAAAAATGATAAAATTTCATATGGGTACAATCTTGCATAACCGCACAGTTGTCAATCAAAGTGCGACAGCGCTGAAAGCTGAAAATTGGCCTTGTAAAGAAGGGGGTATAAGTGCCCGGTAGGCAAGTGGTTAATCTCTGTGTATCACCTGAAGCCAGTTACTTCACTAGGTACAGTGCCTTGAAAAAGTATTCATACCCCTTGAAATTTTCCACATCTTGTCATGTTACAACCAAAAACGTAAACGTATTTTATTGGGCTTTTATGTGATAGACCAACACAAAGTGGCACATAATTGTGAAGTGGAAGGAAAATGATAAATGGTTTTCAAAATGTTTTTACAAATAAATAAAAAGCTTGGCATGCATTTGTATTCAGCCCCCTTTACTCTGATACCACTAACTAAAATCTAGTGGAACCAATTACCTCCAGAAGTCACCTAATTAGTAGAGTCCACCTCTGTGAAGCCTTCAGAGCTTGTTAGAGAACATTAGTGAACAAACAGCATCATGAAGGCCAAGGAATACACCAGACAGGTCAGGGATAAAGTAGTGGAGAAGTTTAAAGCAGGGTTAGGTTATAACAAAAAATATCTCAAGCTTTGAACATCTCCCGAAGCACTGTTCAATCCATCATCCGAAAATGGAAAGAGAATGGCACAACTGCAAACCTACCAAGACATGGCTGTCCACCTAAACTGACAAGCCAGGCAAGGAGAGCATTAACCAGAGAAGCAGCCAAGAGGCCTATGGTAACTGTGGAGGAGCTGCAGAGATCCACAGCTCATGTGGGAGAATCTGTCCACAGGACAACCATTAGCCATGCATTCCACAAATCTGGCCTTTATGGAACAGTGGCAAGAAGAAAGCCATTGTTGAAAGAAAGACATAAGAAGTCCCCTTAGCAGTTTGCGAGAATCCATGTTGGAGACAGTAAACATGTGGAAGAAGGTGCTCTGGTCAGATGAGACCAAAATTTTACTTTTTGACCTTAAAGCAAAACGCTATGTGTGGTAGAAAACTAACACTGCACATCACCCTTAACACTCCATCCCCACCGTGAAACATAATGGTGGCAGCATCATGTTGTGGGGAGGCTTTTCTTCAGCTGGTCAGAGTTGATGGGAAGATGGATAGAGCCAAATACAGGACAACCTTAGAAGAAAACCTGTTAGAGTCTGCAAAAGACTTGAGACTGGGGCGGAGGTTCATTTTCCAGCAGGACCACGACCCTAAACATACAGCCAGATGCTCTCCATCCAATCTGACAGAGCTTGAGCTATTTTGCAAAGAAGAATGGGCAAAAATGTCACTCTCTAGATGTGCAAACCTGGCAGAAACCCAAAAAGGCTTGCAGCTGTAATTGCAGGGAAAGGTGGTTCTACAAGGTTTTGACTCGGGGGCTGAATACAAATGCACTCCTCTTTTCAGATATTTATTTCTAAAAAATTGTAAAAATAATTTATCATTTTCCTTCCACTGCACAATTATGTGCCACTTTGTGTTGGTCTATCACATAAAATCCCAATAAAATACATTTATGTTTTTAGCAGAAAAGAACAAAACAAGGCGCACTCTCTTTGTGCATTACCGTGATAGTAAGACATTTATTATAAAAATACAAATGCATACTCACAAGCCAAAAAGGTAATAAAAACAGAGACAAGGAGTCAAAAGATGCCAGTCTTAGGCAAAATAGGTTCTCAGGTAAAGTGTTAACACGTTTCCGGAGTCGAACTCCCTTCCTCAGAGCAATAGATAAAAACCCTTTACGTTTTTGGTTGACACAATGTGGAAAATGTCAAGGGGCATAAATACTTTTTCAAGGCACTGTATATGTGAGGGTTTACAACCACTTAAATGCATTCCCTGCATTAAGATAAAAAATGTTTAAGCAACAGTATGCCCCCCTCCCCCACCTTATACTTGAGCCTATACTTAATCCACAACTGTGCCTGTCTGTAGTGGCTCTCTCTGCTCTCACAGACTTTGCTGAAACAGTGGGAACCATTGTCTCCTGCTGTTGTCAGTCAAATCCTGTTAAGGGGGGAGGGGTCAAGCCACATTGTCTGTGGATGAAAGCAGCACCACTCAGAATTGAGTCTGCAGGTGTGCCACAATAGGAAGCAGCTTCCTATGATGGCACAAACAGAAGAGGAGAAGCCAGGAGCACTGGTGGGGGACCCCAGAAGTGGAGGATTGGGGCTGCTCTGTTCAATACAATTGGCATGGAAACAGGTAAGTATATAATGTTTGGTAATTAAAAAAACTTTACTTTACAAGTGCTTTGAGCTCAAATGACTAAGCAAATTCACTCATTAGGTTATGTAAATAGCTTATCTGTGGCCCTGGAATGTTTTTCCCCTCATGTCCAGGTACCCTCCTGAAACTTGCCCGGAATGCTGCAATGCTTAGCAGGACCCGCACTCAAACTGAGCAGACTGTAGAAGATAAGACATGGTAGAGTCCTCCGTCAAAGCTTTACTGTTTTTCCAAGGTGGAGAATTTTGGCAAGGGATCCCCTTTCTTAAGTCTGGTTTGCAGCATGATCTTTGGTTAATTGTAGGTTTTCTGGTGGGGCGGGTGTTAGTTTGTGTAATTGTAAACGAATAGGAGGTTTTTATTCATAAAATCCTGGTGCACAATCGTATGTATTTCAAATGTACACATTAATAGCAACTTGATCTTAAAACCACATGATTAGAGCATCCATATAATAACCAGTTGCTGACCACATACTGTAGCTTTACTGCTACAGCACAGACTGGCTGTGCAAAATCACATATATATACGTGATTTTGCTGTTCCGGATAGGGGGTGTGCGTGTGCGCCCGCCTATCCACGCTGGCATTGACTCCCTGACACTCCATCCATGCCAGTGATTCACAGCTGGGAACTGCGGATCATCCGAATTAACTTCAGGAGAGAGGTCTGTATTGATAAACACAAATCGTTCTGCAGACAGTGGGGATGTGACAATTTTCGTCTTCCTGCTTTTCAGGGAGACAAAAACTGTCACATCCCATAGTAAAACTGTACACAGTCAACACATTACATATAGTTAGGTACACCGTTAACCCTTTGATTGCCCCAGATGTTAACTCCTTCCTGACCAGTGTCATTAGTACAGTGTCAGTGCATTTTATTAGAACTGATCACTGTGTTAGTGTCAGTGGCAGTTAGTCAGTGTAAGTTAGTGTCAGGATGCTCGCTGTACTGTCACAGTCTTGCTATAAGTCACTGATCACTGCCATTACTAGTATAAAAGAAAACAATTCCAGTAGATATACCGTCATTTGTAGATGCTATAATTTTCACGCAAACCAATTAATATACACTTATTGGGATTTTTTTTACCAAAGATATGTGGCAGAATACCTTTTGGCCTAAAGTTATGAAGAAATTTCATTTTTTTTATGGGATATATTTTATAGCCAAAAAAAATAGTTTTTTTTAAATTTTCAGTCTTTTTTCATTTATAGTGCAACAAATAAAAATTCCAGTGGTGGTCAGATACCACCAAAAGAAAGCTATATTTTGTGTAAAAAGAAATTATATAAATTTCATTTGTGTACAGTTTTGCATGAGCACGCAATTGTCAGTTAAAGTAGCGCAGCGCCATATAGCAAAAAACGGCCTGATCATGAACGGGGGTAAATCTTTCGGAGGGCAAGTGGATAAAGACAATGGATACAACATGTGCCGAAACAACATATATTGTGAAACTGTATATCATTTAAATAATAAATTAGTAAATTATAATTTTTTATAAAAACAGAAATAATTAAAGGGTTAGTTTACCTTTACAGAAAAAAATGCAAAGGTGAACTAACACCAGATATCCTCCCACCCCCTGGTCCCCTCTGTACTTACCTCTGGGGTTGCTGAGTGGAATTCCAGGCTTTACCTAACTAAACTTAAAATGGCTCCCATTCCCCTCCTAACTCCTATTCTGACTACTGTAGAAAGCAACACTTATACTTACTATTCTCAGGGCGCTCTGGTTCGGTTACGTGATTGTCTCCCAACTGCATATTCACGGAAGAGGAGGGAAAGCCGGCTATTAATGCCCCATAGGAAACATATGTATGACATCACCACCCAATTATGCTATCCATTGTCAGTGCTCTCTCTTCTCCCCTGAAGCCGAGCGCTGGGGAGATCAAGTGACCAGACTCAAGAATAGGTAAGTATAAGCATTCTAAAGGGTAGTTAGTATAGGAATTAGAAGGGGGTTAGGAGCAGGTTTAGGCTTAGTTTGTTAGAGCCTAGAACTCCACTTTAATGAAAATAAATATAACTCAGTTAATGTGATTGGATAAATTAGGTGAGCTGCTGCCACCTATTGATCAAATTTAGTAATTTCAAAATTTCTAGCAGAAAAATAGAAATGTATGAATACAATGTATACTTTATTGCTAGCATTTTTTTATTTTTAGAGGGATTAGTTAGTATCACAAGAGAATCCCCCAGTTTGAGACACAATAGTAGCGAAAAAAAGACTATTTCTACTTTAAACTATTTATATTATTAGTAATAATTGTCGTATTTCAAAAAGTGACTATCATTCAAGGAGAGTGCTAATTTCTAGATCTTCATTGAGTCCACCTAACGATCTGGCCATTAGCACACTCCTGTATTAGAGCGCCCCCCTCTGGATGAAAGAGCAACAAAGATGGAAATTATGGGAAATCTTTCATACAGCAAAAACACATGTAAAACATTTTTTTTAAAGGATAAGTTCACCTTTTCGGCCAGAATTTAATTCTTCATAAAAAATATAAGCGTTTTCCAATGCCATTCCTGGCCCAGCCATCCCATTTGTCCATAGCTTCTAGTGGGATTGTATTGTGATATAACATCTGTCACTTTCATATGCAACCACAGAGATCTGTGCTAATATTTAGGATTAGAATAAAATGCTTTTAATGTAAGTATTAAAATTTTTTTTTTAAATTCTCTAGTACAGCAAGTAAAAAATGATTATGTAATTAAATTAGTCAGTACAGTAACAATATTCTGATGAATTGATCTACGGTATGTCTGCAATTTGTGATCAGAGATCATTTGAGGAC
Organism: Staurois parvus; assembly: GCF_062004578.1. NCBI lineage: Eukaryota > Metazoa > Chordata > Amphibia > Anura > Ranidae > Staurois > Staurois parvus. The sequence continues at coordinate 10,091,020 of NW_028317882.1, forward strand.
CAAAACATCCTCAATATATTATGCAGTACAGCAAGGAGTACATCATAAGCATGTGAGCCCCATGAATTGTAACAATGAAAATAATTGGAAGTCACGTGTCCTTCCAGGAAAATCATATCATTACATACAATGCCTTTCTTTCAGACCCTGCATCCATCTGGCATACTTACCCTTGGAATAATCATTCATATTCTAGCATCATTCAGATGAAACCAGTTACTACTAGCTCCATGAAGCAGTGTACATGTTCCAAAGCTTTACATGTAAATATTTATGTGTTTATTTATTGCTGTTTACAGTTCCTAATACTGTTGTCTTCATTTGTGTTCTTTCAACTTATATACAGTCATCTGGCTCCATCCAGTGGTGAGAGAGAAGAGGTGTATGACTAATAACCGTTCTTGCTGGCCTGACATGTGGAGCTAGTCTGCTAGCAGCTGGTGTTTCCATGAATACACACATTCTGCATGTTCTAGATAGAAAGCACACTATGACTATATAAGTCTCAGTTATAGTGACACACAATCCTAATATTAGCACATGGTATAAATCAGCTCCTGATGGTATTTAAAACAATCTGTATTCTACATCTAATGTGCTTATATATTAAAAAAAGGTCAAAGCTCGCTTGCCCCTACTTCTCCTATAGATCACAGGAGAGCACTTAATTCTGCACTCCTGTGACCCAGATTCTGATGGCTGATGTCACAAAGCCAGCGCAGGCTCTTCTGGGATCCTGACAATGTTGAGATTCAACCAGATGTTTGAGCCAGCCAGTCCAGCCCTCTGCACAGCCTGGTGCTCCAGTGAGTGTTGGAGGGGCAGAACACAGTGTTGACTAACAGTCATCGCTCTGTGCTCAGAGTGAACCTGAGAACTGAGGAGTCTTTGATCAGTCAGTTCTCAGTGTTCAGCTGGCAGGGGACAGCTGCAGCATCGAATCAATGCTGCAGCCATCTAGGTAAATGTAAATATTTGTTATTATCCATTCCCACACTTCTTTAAATGCAGACATTTAGGCCTCTTTGAAAAGCAGAGAACAAAGTGCAGTAACAACTTAGTCTTTCATTATGAATGGTAAAATCAGGCTGCTATGTGTTACAGCACATCCTTACACTGTGTTCATAAACATCAAAGCACCTAATTCGAATAGGTCTATATGACTAGGAATGCAAGAGCTGTCAACAGAAAAGTTAAAAAAAAACAAAAAAAAACAAGTCATATAGTCACTGCTTTTCCCTGTAAAGGGTTGTGGTGAGGTTGATGAAGTGGTCGGGGTGTTCAACAATTCCCACAGATGTCTGTTTCTTTGAATACAATAGATCTAAAGGGTAACAAGGTCAAAGTTCTGTTTTAATACAATTTCATGATGTTGGTGTTTTGGTGCTATTAGATGCTACAAAAGACAGTCATTATCCCTCTATGGGGCCCAGTAGCAGTTGCCACAGCTGCGGTCAGTGTTGCTGCTTCACTGTTTACCCCTTCTGCTCAAAAGAGTAGTGGAGGTGGAGATTCCCATTATTATGCCGAGAAATATGCATAACTAAAAATTCAGTCCTTTATCATTTAATACAAACCCTCTTCCTTGTATTGGTATCTACAGTCATTGTGAAGGTTTGCAAATTTTACAACACAGACATTGAAACCTTGGCTCTTTCCCCACCAGAAAAGTAGCAGCCCTCTATACTTAACAACCAGTAGGTGTTTCTGAGCAGTTAGAAACCACTGAAATCATTCTAGTCTTTGTCATCTTTGAGAAGGAATACCTTGACATTTAAAGTGGTTGTAAACCTCAGACATGATATATGAACAAAGCATATCTCTCTATAGTGTGTACTTGTCTCAATCCAGAGCACCATCATTTCTGTCTGCTGCCACATTACTCTGCTATATACATGAGTCACTTCTGACAAGTTTCCCTGACACTAAGAACTGAAAAGGTGACAGAGGAGGAAGCTCTAGCACACAGCCTGTGATTGATAGTCTCAGCTCTGTCCCTGTGTGCTGTATAAAGGCGGGGGGATCCCTTCCCTCCAATTAGCTATCAGAGTTCTCACTGAGTTTTTCAGAGTGTAACTTCAGCTCTCCGCCATCTGCTTTCTGAAAGCTGACTTGCTGTATAAATTTTGCACTTTGAATGGCTGTAGAGAAGAGAGGAGTGCACATAAACAGACTTATGTAGGAGGATTTGTTTCATCTCTGTGTATCACCTGGGGCCAATCACTTCACTGGATGTATGTACGGGTTTACGACCGCTTTAAACAGTGGTCTAACTATAGCCATAGTGGCTATGCAGCTGCTATGGGCCCAAAGGTGAGAAGGGGGACCTACTAAGGAGGTTGTCTGATGCTTCCATTCCAGGAGTGCTGGCAATATATGCACAGGATCATGGTTTAGGATCATGCTGTTGCTAGTCAAAGCAGCCCCATCTGTGAGTAGATTTATTGCCTTTTACAAATCTGGTGCAACTCTACATAGAAACAAATCAGATTCCAGCTTTCATTGCTAAAGATTAACTGAACAACCTGAATTTAGAACCTGATTGGCTACCATGCACCATTGCACCAAATTCTGAATGCTCCAGTTTTAGTAAATCCCCCCTCCTCCCATAGTGTGTTGAGTGGTGTTTTCTGAACGGAATGAAAGGCAGTCACCCCCAGGGCACATAAAAAACATGCCCCATTTACACTGCAGTGCAGTGAGAGGTTCTGTGCACTGTGCTGCATGTTATCATAGCTGCCCACACACAAAACTGGAGCATTTCATGTGTTTGCAGTGTGAATAGGTCAATTATAAAGCATAATTGGGGTTGATTTACTGAAACTGGAAAGTGCAAAATCTGGTGCAGCTCTGCATAGAAACCAATCAGCTTTAAATAGTTTTAGCTTTAAGCTTTAACCTCTTCACGCCGGCCGCACACGAATGTGCAGCCTCCCGGCGTCTGGGCCTAGAGGCCGAGCGGCCGCACATTTGCGTTCTATTAAAAAAGGACATATGTGCTCCGAGCACACGTGTCCGGTACTCACGGAAAGGTCCCAATCTCCTCTTTCGATCATCACGGGGATCATATGACCCTAAACCCCACCCCACCTCCCGGCTTCTGGAATCCTTAAAGAGGCGGGAGGCGCTGGCATGAAGGGGTTAAGTTTAACTGAACAAGTTAGAAGCTGATTGGCAACCATGCACACCTGCACCAGATTTTGCACTCTCCAGTTTTAGCAAATCATCCTCATTGAATCATCCATACAGTATCTCACAGAAGTGAGTACACCCTTCACATGTTTGTAAATATTTTATTATATCTTTTCATGTGACAACACTGAAGAAATTACACTTTGCTACAATGTAAATTAGTATTAAATCAGTGTACAGCTTGTGTAACAGTGTAAATTTGCTGTCGCCTCAAAATAACTCAACACACAGCTATTAATGTCTAAACTGCTGGCAACAAAAGTGAGTACACCCCTAAGTGAAAATGTTCAAATTGGGCCCAATTAGCCATTTTCCCTCCCCCGGTGTCATGTGACTTGTTAATGTTACAAAGTCTTAGGTGTGAATGCGGAGCAGGTATGTTAAATTTGGTGTTATCGCTCTCTTACGGAAAAAAAGAATTGCTGCTCTACATAAAGATGGCCTAGGCCAGTGGTCGGCAAGCCGCGGCTCACGAGCCACATGCGGCTATTTACACGCTTTAATGCGGCTCTTGTGTGCCGGGCGCCCGCACCCCTCCCTCCTCTCGGGCGGCAGGGACTCTGCAGCGTGATCCAAAAAAAAAACAGCCAGGGCAGCGCGCTCAAATGCAATGATTGGCCAGTCTCGCTGCCACTCACATCCTGATAGCCAGTGATTGGCTGTCAGGATGTGTGTAGGTGGGGCAGCGTGACGAACGTGAGAGGAGCTAGGCTCCTCTCACAGTCCGCCCTGAAGACCGGAACGGCGCGGGAACACGGCGAGAGGAACGCGCGGAGCAAAGGTAAGTGAATTGACACAGGGGGGACTTGGCTTACTACTTGCTACTTACTTACTACTACTATATGAGGGATGAATTAATATAGGGGATGCATTACTATAGGGGGGATGAATTACTATGGGGGATGAATTACTATAGGGGGGATGAATTACTATATGGGGGATGAATTACTGTGGGGGATGAATTACTATATGGGGGATGAATTACTATATGGGGGATTAATTACTATATGGGGGATGAATTACTATGGGGGATTAATTACTATATGGGGGATGAATTACTATGGGGGATGAATTACTATATGGGGGATGAATTACTATATGGGGGATGAATCACTATGGGGGATGAATTACTATATGGGGGATGAATTACTATATGGGGGATGAATTACTATGGGGGATGAATTACTATGGGGGATGAATTACTATATGGGGGATGAATTACTATGGGGGATGAATTACTATGGGGATGAATTACTATATGGGGGATGAATTACTATATGGGGGATGAATTACTATGGGGGATGAATTACTATAAAAACTTATTGAAACTAAAAACAGCGTACCATCCTATGTATTTTCAGTTTTAAAAATGTGGCTCTCAAAATAAATTTCAATCGTGGTTTTGGCGAGATTTGGCTCAGTTGAAAAAAAAGGTTGCCCACCACTGGCCTAGGCTATAAGAAGATTGCCAAGATCCTGAAACTGAGCTGCAGCACGGTGGCCAAGACCATACAGCGGTTTAACAGGACAGGTTCCACTCAGAACAGGCCTCGCCATGGTCGATCAAAGAAGTTGCATGTGCTCAGCGTCATATCCAGAGGTTGTCTTTGAGAAACAGACATATGAGTGCTGCCAGCATTGCTGCAGAGGTTGAAGGGGTGGGGGTCAGCCTGTCAGTGCTCAGACCATACTCCACACACTGCATCAAATTGGTCTGCATGTCTGTCATCCCAGAAGGAAGCCGTTTGTAAAGATGATGCACAAGAAAGCCTGCAAACAGTTTGCTGAAGACAAGCAGACTAAGGACATGGATTACTGGAACCATGTCCTGTGGTCTGATGAGACAAAGATCAGCTTATTTGGTTCAGATGGTGCCAAGCTTGTGTGGCAGCAACCAGGTGAGGAGTACAAAGACAAGTGTGCCTTGCCTACAGTCATGCATAGTGGTGGGAGTGTCATGGTCTGGGTCTGCATGAGTGCTGCCGGCACCGGGGAGCTACAGTTCATTGAGGGAACCATGAATGCCAACATATACTGCAGAGCATGATCCCCTCCCTTCAGAGACTGGGCCACAGGGCAGTATTCCAACATGATAACGACTCCAAACACACCTCCAAGATGACCACTGCCTTGCTAAAGAAGCTAAGGGTAAAGGTGATGGACTGGCCAAGCATTTCTCCAAACCTAAACCCTATTGAGCATCTATGGGGCATCCTCAAACAGAAGGTGGAGGAGCGCAAGGTCTCTAACATCCACCAGCTCTGTGATGTTGTCATGGAGGAGTGGAAGAGGACTTCAGTGGCAATCTGTGAAGCTCTGGTGAACTCCATGCCCAAGAGGGTTAAGGCAGTGCTGACCACACAAAATATTGACACTTTGGGCCCAATTTGGACATTTTCATTTAGGGGTGTACTCACTTTTGTTGCCAGTGGTTTAGACATTAATGGCTGTGTGTTGAGTTATTTTGAGGAGACAGCAAATTTACACTGTTATACAAGCTGTACACTCACTACTTTACATTGTAGCAAAGTTTCATTAACTGTTCTTGCATTGCAAGACCACTTACTGTTATCTCACATATATATTCTTATTATTATAGCCAAATTTACCACCCTAACTCCTCCCACAGTTTTTACACTACATAGACAGCAGTATACCGAAATGTGCGGATTGTTCCCGATTGGTGTGCTATTACTTTGTGGAACGTTTCGCCGAATGGTTCACAAAATATCAGCGTTTTTGTGGTGAAATTGGTCCCATAGGAATGAATGGCAGAATGTTCAAAACTAGAGTGGGAGCTGACAAAAGCTAGAGTGTGAGCTGAAAAATCAGGACAGGATTTCTAAACTGCCATCACGCCCTCATTTTCAGGCCCACCTACACAAATCTTATATCAAAACGTTCAGCTATCCCTGCTGCCACTAAAAATATAGTCCTGATAGTTTTCATAATATGACCATTTGTTTGCAACTCACACTGCCCATTGACATTCATTGAAACTCCACTCTAGCCACCTCAAATTTGAAGGGCAATTTCTAAACTACGACTGTGCCTTCATTTTTAATATTTCAGAGACATACTATGCATCAAAATGTAGGTCTGGGTCTTGTGATTCTTACAATATAAAGCTCTTTGGTGTAGGATTTATAATTTGTACCGTTTGAAGATGGCAACCGCCAGTGAAGTGAGCAAGTTGGAGCAGTTTGTTTTTAACCGCTCTTCTCCGCCCTTGCTGTAGAGTGAGTTGCCATAGGAACCCAGGTGTGTGAGCAGGCAGCAGAGCGACAAAAGGTAGAGTGCGAGCTATCAAGCTTGCCATGTGCACTTTTTAAATTTGATCAATCAATTGGTTAGTGTAATGTTTACTATCTTTACCTACTCCAAACACTCCACACAGTTACTCTGCCCACTCCATAAAGTTACTCTGCCCAGTCCAACCTTTTCACAGTTAATCCAGCCACTCCAACCACACAACAGTTACTCAAACCACTCCACCCAGTTACTCCGCCCACTCCAGTTGTAGACTACTGGTGGAGGCAAGAACACTTCACACAATTTCCCCAGAAATTGTAGCTTTTCTAGTTTCTTCAGTGTTGTCACATGAAAAGATATAAAATATTTACAAAAATGTGTACTCACTTCTCACTTCTGTAAATATGTGTTCAAAAAAGTCCCAACATTGTATTTTGTAACAATAAATAGAATTCATCAATAGTCCAAACACTTTTCAGCTTGCAAGACTTTTTATATGTATCACACCTAATGCTGATTATATAGAAAACAAAGCATCAGTCACCCTTTATTCAATGATTTCACAACCTCTGAACACAGGAACTCATCAGAAAAATATGACCTTTATCTTTCAAGAGGATCATACGCTCTCCAATGTTATCCCCTGATGTTTAAACATCCTCCAAAAGTAGTGATTACCATTGAATACTGGGACAATTTCACAGCGTATAATATTACTTCAGTTTTGCAACATCATTTCTTCACATTTCCTTATTCATAAATCATAGCAAAAAAAAAATTAAAGAAAAGCTTGACATTATTAAAAAAAAAAGTCACTCACATAGAACAGTGCTTCCAGTCGCACTGATTTCAATTGAAAAGTGATGAACCTTCAGAAAGGAGCCACTGTCATCAGCTGTAGCAGAAATCATATATTCAAGAAGCTGCTGTGCGTCATGAAGCGTCATGAACCTTCTGACACGTTTCACCACCAAAGGACTTTGTCAAGTAAGCACTTAAACACTGTCCCTGCCAAAAACATTCATCACTTCTCAGCTTCTTTTTTTCACTAAGCCACAGCAGAATAAAAAAACTCTGCTGTTCACTTCTTGAGTACCTGACAGGTTAATGCTGCACTTATAGCACACAAGCGTCAACATTTCAAACATTTCTCTCTTATGATTACTGCATGAAAGCCCGGGAACCTGACAGCTATTGTCACAACCTTTATATCTGCCCTTGTTCCCAGCCACTGTCCCCCACCTCACATACTATAGACCATGGCCTCCTCACCACTGTCATTAACCCCCACGCGAAAACTCTTCATCCACACCTCAATTCCCAGGCTACATCAGCACCATCAACACCCCCCCCCCAAACTTCTTTTGGCCACTGTGTCAAACCCAACCAGGAGAGGGGCTTTTGAAGGGGACTGCAGTCTAGCCTCTTGACTACTGACCATGGCCCCATCTGAGGGGGCTCTATTCTTTGGGAGGTGTGTGCCTGGGAGGACTTTTGGAGTAGTTTTATTTTGGATTCAAATCCATGTTTTCCCGAGACACACATACTCTGAAAACTGGAGGACCAGGATACAAATTCGGGGTCTCTATGCCCAAACCAGCATTGCCTGCTTCAACTCCCTCCTACACTCAGAGCAGATGTTAATATAATCAGCTCAAAACAACCTAATGCTGAGGTCTCTTGCTGTAATCTGTTTATTAAGGTGTTACGTGTTTACTGTGTCCTTGTCCCATTGTTAATTGAGTTAATTGAGTCACCTATTGTTTCTGTCTGTTGGCTAGTCCTCCTGGAGGTTCCTGCATAATGGGATTAGTCTTGTATCAACCTTACCTCGTTACGTAATCAGTGTGGGATGTTTATCCCAATGTGCAATATTTGTTTCTATTCTTGTAGGGACTGCTCCTATTTTTGAAGTGTATAAAAGCCTGTATTTCTGTTCAATAAAGAGTTCCAGTTTGCAGCTAAGCTAATGTCATCTAGTTCTTGGGTGCAATACCCAGCTATAATACCTTGGTCCTGTGTCTCAGCAGCGAGGAAGCAGTTCTTTGATGGAAGCACGCAGGCAGGGTGCCAAGTGGTCTGTCACAGCCACCTCATGACCCCCAATAACCCCCAACCCCACACCCCTATCCTGCACATACTCCCATGTCAAATACTCCCCACTCCTCTTTATCACATATTGCCCACAGTCACACCTTTCACAATTCCCTACAGCACATGCTGTCCATCATCAGACCCTACATCTTCCAATCCTGCATGAATTTCATAAAGAGTGTCTTGCCGTAGTGTAACACATGGCTCAACCTGCAACAGATTCCTGTATGTACAGGTAATGTGTATATGAAACTGTCACAGAATTGTCTCTGTAGAATTTTGTAACAGAATTGTTTCAGGGATGTGATACAGTTTTACGTGCAACACAATTTGTGCCAACATGGAAGAGGTCTTATTTACCTTTACTTCCCTTTTTACCAATACAGCGTTATATCTTTATGAATTTGTTACAATAAAAGCAACAGACAGTAAAATGTTACAAATAAGAACTACAGTACATGAATTTGGGAAAGGACACAGGGGCCCCATGATCCCCTATTGCCCGTGGGGCCCCGTGAGTTGTCAGTCCGCCCCTGTGCACAAGGTTTCTGACTACATCCACACTGCCACGAATGCCTTACTGAATCACCCACACAGCCCATGCTGCCTGCCATTCAAATGTCTGCATTCTTCTGCAGCACATCTTACTCACTAAAACAGTTCTTCAGCATTATTTCAAATGTTGCCTGTTGTGTAACAGGCACACACACTTTTGCTAAGTAGGGTATGAAAGAGGATATAAAATATGGAAGCACTTGCAACCTATGAAGGTAAAGAAAGAGATGCAAAAGGTAGAGGAGCTTAGAATCTATTAGGTCATAAGGAATAGGAGAGGATACAAAAGATGGAAGCACTTGCAACCCTATGAGAGTAGAGAAAGCTATACAAAAGGTAGAGGAGCTTAGAATCTATGAGGTCATAAGGAAAAGATACATAAAGTGGAAGATTGTACAATCTATTAGGGTATAAGGAAAGATAAAAAGGTGGAAGATGAAAAACATGGCAATTGTCTAAAGCTGGGTACACATTAGCGTTTTTTTTTTTTTGTTCAACCCAGTAGCTGAATGAATATAAACTGAAGAGCTCAGGAGAAGCTCGCTGTACTAACTATCTGATGTTAAAAAAAAAAAGAAAAAATCAAATGGATTCCTCTGACCATGCTAAACAGCATGGTTGTATTCTGACAGCTGGCTGTCACATTGCCCGAACAGTGCTTGTATGTAATTGGATGCAGGTGCTGTTCAAGTGATTTTCTGCCCAGCTCCTTTGTTTTTTTAGTTGAAGGATGTTTGGCAGGAGGACCAGGGCCACCCGTGGAGCGAATTTAACTGATTCATGAGAAACCAGACAGCTACGGACACAGCAGAATGCGGATCCCTGTACTCGTGGCCCAGTGATCATGTGACATGATCACAATGTTAACAAAGCTGTTATGAATCACTTTGATTCATAACAACTTTGCTTCCATTACTAGTGAGATGTGATTGGCCCACAACTATCACATGGTAATCACAGCACCCTGTACCATGTGATTAGCTGTAGCCAATCACAGATCACTAGTATTCTGAGCTGTAACCCATTCATGACAGTTCAAAGTATTGCTGAAGATCATTGCACAAGTAATCAACATGAAAAAAAAAATCCCTGGTCTCATTCCCCCCTTACCACACCCCCAGAGCAGTACAATGTTACTTTGGGAACATTGAACTACTTTGAGAGTATTTAAAAAAAATAATAATGGTAAAAATATTTAAAATATTGAATTTTTTTTTTTTTAACATGCTGTCACCTGCCAGTATCCCTGATCACTGCCACACCAGTCATATTATGACGCTGTACTGCGCTGGTGACGGTATGTAAAAAAAAATGTGAAAAAAATGTATTCAATTTCTTCATTTTCCAAAAAATTGTGACAAAAAATACACCTTCAAAAAGCCCGCTATGCCTTCTACTAAATACCTCAGACTGTCTACTTTCCAAAAAGGGGTAATTGTACTGTCCTGACATTTTGATTGCCTCAAGAAACAAGATCAACCATCAGAACCTCAAAACTGATCAATTGTCAAACTGATTTTTTTTTTCTACCAAAAGCAATATAGTAGAATACATTTTGGCCTCAATTTATGAAGAAATTTAGATTTTTAAACTTTTTCAATTGGATATGTTTTATAACAAAAAATAGAAAATATTGGGGTTTTGTTTTCAAAATGTGTGTTTTTTTTTTTTTATATTTTACATTACCACTGATCAAATACCACCAAAAGAAATCTCTATTTGTGTGAAAAAAAATTATATAAATTTCATTTGGGTACAGCGTTGCATAACTGCAATTGTCAGTTAAAGTAGCATATTACGTATACCTAGTGAAGTGACTGGCCTCAGGTGATACACAAATATGAAACAAATCCTCCTACATAAATTGTACCTGTTTATCTGCAGTCTTCTCTTCTTTACATCTGTAAAAACTCCAGAAGTTATAATGCTTGTCGGAGCTGTCAGAAAAAAGGGGACGGAGAGCCAAAATTACACACTGCAGATCTCAGTGAGGGGAGCTCTGAGCCCTGATTAGAGAGAAGTCTGTCAATTATTATTATTATTATTATTATATCGCCAACACTTTGTGCATCTGCTGGAGGTCCCTCCCCTGTTAGCTTTGTTCTCTATGTATGGGGAAAACTTGTCCAAATATATTCATGCTGATAGCAGACGAAGGAGGCTGCAAGCAGAAATGACACTTAGTGCTTTGGATTGAGACAAGTGCACGCTATAGAGGGGTATGCTTTGTTCATATTTCTTATCTGAGCTTTACAACCACTTTTACTGTCTGGCAGATAGAGTTGGTGGATGACTGGAACTGAAAGTGCACTGTGTGGTAGTATTTACTATATACAATATAGTGCATAAATAGAGACACTGAGCAGCTCCAATCACTTTTTGTTGTAAACATCTGGTTTGAGTTCTCCTTTAACTATAAAAGCCATATCTTTCATAGTCTTTATTATGGAACACTAGGAGAGATTCCAGCATTCTATTTCTTTATGCCAAAAATAGCAGTATATGATGTTGGAGTGAGAAGATCTCTCAACAAAGTAATACAGAATGGTATTTTTAAAGAAGGATAGTCATATAATTGGAAGGAACATGCCATATTGTCTTAGTACAGCAGTCCCCAATCAGACTGTTCCCAACAGCCCCAGACAACCAAACTTTGCCTGACTGATTACACTTTCTTTGGTGCCAGGACTGCCTGCTGCAGCTATCTCTGACCTTCAAACCCTCAAACTATCCGAGAAATCATTCCTGTTTAGGAGAAAGACTTTCCCAGAAGACATGCATGTGCACGTCCAACCATTTATTCACTGATATCTATAGCTGGCTTAACTGGTTTAAACGAGTTACAATTAAAAGAAACCTATCATTATTTTTGTACATTAAACAATTGCTTGCGTAGAAGAATAGCTGCCACTTGCTTGACCCTGTTCCTGAATCTACAGCATCTGCCATTTGCAAACTTTGACTTCCAGAAAAGTTGATTTTGAGTATTGTTCTGCCCTTTCCATAGTGCAATGCCAGGCACCTCTCAAAGGCTCTAGATTGCACTGTGAGCTGCTTGAGGGGCATTCTATAGCACCAGCTTTCCTGAGATAATATTTGTTTAGACATACAGTATTATGTAGTGTGTGTTTTTTCATTTGTTACTGCAATGCATGTTGACGCATGATGCATTGAATGCCATTCAATTTGAATAGCATTCTAATGCACTTTTACAGTAGAGTGCAACACACCTGCAGTGCAGCACACCACAAAGCAAAAACCATGTGTGTAAAGTACGTTGTCATCCCTTTTTTGGGCTACATTAATTAAATGCCTCTTAATGCATGATAGCAGGTCCTAAAATGACTCTTATGTTTTCTAAAACATATTTTCATAAACATACATGCTTGTATCACCCAAGAGTGCTTGCACTAGGGCCCTTCAGCAGGTTCTCCTCTCAAGGGAAAAGGTCCAACCATGTTGGTCACCCCTCACAAACACCCACGCCTAACCACGTTCGCTCATAGGAATTGGTCAGAGGTGTCATCTCTGGTACAAGGGTGTCTATATACTTAAAATGGAACTTCTCCTGAAACGGGATGTTCCATTTTTAAGAATCTTGCCCACTCCCTCTAACAATATTGGAGGTGAATTTTTTTTCTGGTGGGTAGCAGGTACCTAGTTTTGGCAGCTACTAGTTCCTACTTCTGCTGGAATCACCTTGATGATTCCATCAAAACTTGTACCCTCTCCCCTTACTGCCCACAACCTCTTGGGACACGTCACAGGTCCCAGGAGGCTGCGGGACCATTCACTAAGCGCAGCGCGGCTCGCGCATGCGTAGTGGGACGCCGACTGTAAAGCCCCAATGATTTGCAGCTGACTTCTCACACTAGACATGCTGGTGCTGGAAACACGAAGACTGGCGAAGAACTACTTTAGATGAGGACGATGCTGGATACCTGCACAGGTAAGTGTTCTTTTATTAAAAGTCAGCAGCAACAGTATTTGTAGCTGCCGACTTTTTAATTTTTCTTTTTTTTTCTTCAGACTCAAGAACCATGTGAAAGCTGACCTCTGGGAAAACAACATTTTCCCTTTCAGAGGGTTTTCTCCCTTACTGCAAGAGTTAAAGCAGAGTTCCACCCAAAAGGGGAAATTCCACTTTAAGGACTGGTCCCCCGCTCCCCATTAAGGATCGGCACCTTTGGGGAGCGGTTAACCGAAATTGACAGGTACCCACTCCCACACTTCCACTGCGATCGCCTAGGCGATTGGAAGCGGAAGTTGTCCTCCTACCCTCCCTCCCCATAGTCTTCTGGGACACATGACAGGTCTCAGAAGACTACGGGGCCATTCAGGAAGTGCAGCGCTACACGCGCATGCGCAGTGGACACCCGACTGTGAAGCCGCAAGCTGTCACAGCCGGGTACCCACACTGAAGATGCTGGCGCCTGGAACACAGGACGGCCGGTGAAACAGGCTGCGGGGAGGACACCGTGGGGTCGTGGGACAGCTGAGTGGCTGTTTTTTAAAAGTCAGCATCTACAGTATTTGTAGCTGCTGACTTTTATTTTTTTACAGTGTGAGTGGAACTCCGCTTTAACTGCTCATTTAGTCTTGGAGATGGCATAAGCAATCTTACCACTCCCCCATACTCTGACAAAGGATTGCCTGCCCCTTAGGGTCCTCACTTCCAGTTCAGGGCTATTGACCCTACATTGGTCTGGATGATGTCAAGACCTTAGACTGCTGGAGCATAGAGGAGAAGAGGCTGCAATGACTTGTCTAGCAGTGCGAAGTAGCCTGCAGCATCGGTGGATCTGTTCTACTACTACTCTACTCTAAGCCCCCTAGGTCTTTTTGGCAGCAACCCTTGCAGTGCGGGTGCAGCACCATTGCAAAGGAGAATTTCCAGGTTTCCTGGAGTTCAGCTTTAAGAACTGTTGCACAGTTTGACTGACACTTTTATATTTCCCAGTCTACACAGCTGTTTTACATTTACGTCAAATGGCTGAAAATTGTCCTGAAATCCCCCATGACTGGTGTGATTAATTGCAACCATTAACGTAATGGACAGTCGTGTGATGATCGTATGTAGCCATGGGCGTCTGTGAAATACCACACATGACTGCACAATATCATGTCTACACATGATTGTCCTTAGACCTGAACTCAATGAATTAGGCAAAATCTACCCTTGCAAAATGATCCCCACACACACTGCAGGGGTTAAATGCTCATAAGGTCTAGAAGTTCAGAGAAAAGGTGATGGATCATTTTAAAGAAACAAATTCCTCCATTCACACAATCGAGGTAGATAGAGAAATCCTCCGCACTGAGACATGGGGGGTGATTTACTAAAATTGGTGCACACATAATATGGTGCAGCTGTATACAGTAACCAATCAGCTTCCAGGTTTTATTGTCAAAGCTTAATTTTAGAAGCTGAAGTTAGAAGCTGATTGGCTCCCATGCACAACTGCACCAGATTCTGTGTGCACCAGTTTTAGTAAATCTTCCCCATTGTATTTTAACAGCAGGGATTCCCCACTGCCAGAATACACTGATCAGCAGCTGCAGCCCAATTGAACACATTCTCCAACATGTTATACCAGCATCTGTCAAGCAGAAGCAACCACACACTGTTTGGCCATCTATGGCCAGCTTAAGTTGTATTACTTACCCTACCCTCAGCTCCAGTGCTGTTCTCTTTTGGCAAAAGCTCCAGGCTGTGGGAGGTCCTTCGGCCTCATCACATTTATTTATTACAGGTACTTATATAGCGTTGACAATCTACGCAGCGCTTTACATATATATTGTACATTCACATCAGAGCCTGCCCTCATGGGGCATACAATCTAAGGTCCCTAACACACATTCATACATACACATACTAGGGCCAAGTTAGACAGGATCATACAGTGCATTGTACATGGGGGAGGGGAGTATGCGACTGCAGCAGAGAGCTTCTTAGAAAGGCACAAGCTGAACTGGTCTCATAGATTGGGGAAGCCTGCCGGAACCAGTAACAGAGTAAGTATTAGGGCCCATTGACACCTTGCCTGCATCAGAATTGCACAGGAACTCAATTTACATGCAGCTCTTTGCGGTGCGATTTCAAGCCCATGCACTACTTTTTATACTTCAATATTTTTATGGAGAATTGGTTTACAGTGGTATGCATAGGAACAATAACTTTTCCGCCCACATGGCGAAATGGTGAGCATAAACAAAGTCATAGAACATATAAGCATATATATAAAAACAGCATTCTCACCAGGTAGCAAACGTTCCAACAGACGATGGACAAGGGCATTGTCAGAGAAATTAACCACAAATATAAAACCCCAATTCAAAAGAACAAAAGTTAAGAATAGGGAGATCGAAAGGAAAGATCTAGACTAAGACAAGGAGGAGAGAAGAAAAGACAAGAAAAAAAAAGGGGGGGGGGGGAGAGGGAGAAAATGAGAGTCAGCTGCGGCGTTATTAAGCATTGGAGATATATCTGATCCATGGCTCCCACGTCCCCTCAAATCTAGATTCATCATTATTGACAATGCTAGTTAACTTATCATTTACCATTATCCAATTAAGTTTTTGTTTAACCCCGTCTAGCGGAATCAATGATTGTCTCCAACTTCTAGCTATGGTAATACGTGCCGCCAGTAAGAAGTAATGAATTAGTTTAGTCGATTTTTTGGGAACGGTAGCAGGTAGCAGATGAAATAAGGTCACTTCCGGTGCTCTACGAATATTAATTCCCGTAACCGAGGAGATAAAATTAAACATTCGGATCCAAAATCTATTCACTACTGGACATTTCCACCAAATATGGAACATAGTTCCTTCTTGTCTGCAGTGCTGGAAGCAAGTAGGTGATACTGAAGGGCATATTTTAGCGAGGCGCATAGGAATCAAGTACCAACAAAGTAGCGTTTTGTAATTGGATTCGATAAGAGCAGTATTAATCGATATCTTTGATAGAAAATGGGCCGAAGCTTGCCAAGTTTCCAGATCTAAAGAGCTATTCAGGTCCCTTTCCCATTGAGTCATATAGGATAATTTAGTGAGAGGATCGACAAGGGAAGCATAAACAATGGACAAACGACCCCTCATCAACCCAGTTGCCCCACAGGAAACTTCAAAAGGAGTGATGGTACAAGGTTCCGCGATTAATTTAAGTTTTCTAGAGATAAATGAGATAATTTGATAATAGCGAAACAATTCTCCGGGAGGCATCTGGTACTGTGTCAGAAAATACTGGAGAGAACGAGGACGAAGTCCATCCAGGAAGTCTCCAATACGCAGCAAACCCTTATTCATCCACCATTGAAATATTGATGGTGACACACCAGGAATAAACTCAGGAGCTAATGAAGTATGTGTGGAAAAGAAAGGTTTGCGATCCCGCCATCTGTCCCAAACCATCAACGAATAGGACAGCGTAGGACACAAAATAGGAGGACGTAAGCGACTGGGGAGCCACATAAGAGCACCAATAGCATAAGAATGGCAAGATAAGGCCTCAATGCCAACCCACTGGGGGACATAACCCCTGGCTGTAGTACAAGTTAACTGTGCTATCTGAGCCACATGAAAATAAGCTAGGAGATTAGGAAGTCCCAAACCGCCATGCTTCTTTAGGGAAAAGAGAGTTGACCTGTTGACCCTAGGACGCTTTCCCCTCCAGATAAATGTAGAGATTGCAGCCTCCGTTTGGGAACCATGATCGGTAACGTCCTAAAGTAGTACAACAGGCGCGGTAAAAAATTCATTTTAATAGAGTAGATTCTACAAAACCAGGAAAGTGGGAAATCTTGCCATTCTAGTAAATCAGATTTAAGTCGCTTGAAGAGCGGAAGATAATTGGTCTTTTATAAGGATGAAAAAGATTGCGTGAGGTGAATCCCCAGATAAGGGAGAGAACGAGGGGCCCACTGGAAATCAAAATTGTCCTGAAGGTAACGAACCTCCGAGTCAGGCAACAAAATATTTAAGGCAATTGTTTTAGAGGAATTAAGAGTAAGACCGGAGGCCTCTGAGAAACGATGAAACAGGTGAAGGAGACTGGGTAAAGAAGTGCGAGGATCAGATATGTACATAAGGACATCATCAGCAAATAGAGCGCGTTTATGATCCCGCTGACCGTAGCGAATGGTGGGATCAGAGCGAATGGTGATCACAAGCGATTCCATTGCCAGAGCGAATAATAGTGGAGAGAGAGGACAACCCTGTCTAGTACCACGCCCTATCGACAGGGAGGCTGAATAATAACCACGAATGGAAACTTGAGCCGAAGGATTAGAATAGAGGGCCCGTAGCAAGGTCGTAAAAGAAGAGCCAAACCCAAACCTATCTAACATCTGAAATAGGTAGTCCCACGATAGACTGTCAAACGCTTTATGAATATCCAGTGATAACAATAAAATTTCCCTCTGTGAAGATTTGTCCCAATTAGAATGTACGGCTGACAGCAAAGCTAAAGTCCGGCGAATTTGGTCTGATGTTTGTCAACCGCTGATAAATCCTAACTGATCATCATGAACATACAGTGTTAGGAATTTATGGAGGTGTAAGGCCAAAATTTTAGTGAGAATCTTTAGATCACAGTTAATTAATGAGATGAGCCGGTAATTGGAAACTATAGAAACATCTTTGAGGGGTTTGGGGATGACACTAATGAATACCTTATTTTGGTCGGGGGGTACCAGTCCCCCATCCCGTAGATAATTAAAATATTGAACCATATGGGGAACCAGAATATCAGGGAAAACTTTGTAATAATTGTGAGGAAGACCATCCGGTCCTGGGGTTTTATAAAGAGCAAGAGATTTCAAAGCATCCCTATACACTGCACTCAAAATGGGCCGTTCCATCGACTCCCTATGAGCCTCCTGGAGACAGGGAAGAGAAACAGAACTCAAGAAGGAGTCGAAAGACGAAGAAGCACCTCCCTGAGGCGTACTATAAAGTTCAGTGTAAAAAGAGTGAAATTTCTGAAGAATCTTACCCGGATCTTGAGATAAAGTGCCGTCGTCTAATCTGAGCTTAGGGAGAACTGTTGGAGAATGTCTGGGAGTCAACTTGCAGGCCAATAAGGTACCAGGTCTATCCCTCCAAGTAAAAAATTTATAAGCAGTCCTACCAAGCAGCCCGGAGGACAATGTAATAGAAATCGGGTCATGGTCGGACCAAGGCGTGGAGAGGATTTTAGCAGTGAGGAGTCTAGGGAGTGAATGTGTATGGAGAAATATATGGTCAATGCGAGAATAACAATTATGAGCCCTAGAGTAATGGGAATAGTCTCGAGAGGTTGGGTTAGCTTCTCTCCAAGCATCAACAAAGTCAAACCAATACAATAGTTGGGCCAATTTACGGCTTTGTCTAGAAGGAGGCTGAAGCACGGCGGTTCGAGAACGACCCAAAATCTGATCTAAAGCTAAATTAGAGTCACCAGCCAGAATAACCGCCTTCAAATTCGCTAGCCGTAGAGTTCAATAGGGAATGAAAAAATTCCACCTGGTTGGTATTTGGAGTGTAGTAAATTAAAAAAGTAATCAAGTGTTCCCCCAGGTGTCCTTGCACAAGAAGATACCGTCCCTCCTTGTCCCGGATAACTTTAGATTCGGTAAAGGAAAGACGACGAGATAAGCAAAGGGCAACCCCCGTTTCTTCTCTGAGGCATTAGCAAAATAACAGACAGGATAATCTTTATGTACGTATCGTGGAGTAAATGAAGGTAGAAAATGCGTCTCCTGTAGGGCAACTATGTCCGCCCCAAAAGAGCAGTATGAATTAAAGGCCTTTATGCGTTTGGAGGGGGAGTTAAGCCCCTGAACGTTATGAGAAAGTAGACGGATCGTTCCGCTATGAGACCATAGGGCAGACATAATCGGCAATTAAAAACCATGCACTACTTTTTAAAACGCCGTGTAACCGGACCGCATAGTACAAAAGTACCATGCAGGCAGGTATGGACAAACGCACTGCATTTGCAACCTGTGTTTGAAATGTCGTTCTCTTTTTTATTGACACTTGCTGCAGATCTCAAAAGCAGTGCATTTTGCATGCGAGTTGAATCGCACATGAACGCACAGCGCATTCCTGCGCAATTTTAATGAGGGCATGGTGTGAACAAGCACTTATACTTTATCCCTACACCCGATAGACTGAACAAGCATTTAACCCTTGTGGTGCAGAGTGGGACCCACTATAAGGATAGATTTTGTCTCATTTGCCGAGTTCCGATTTTATGTTGTTAGTGTTGACTAGCTTATACTGATACAGTTTGCATACAAAAAGCTGGATAGCAAGTCTGTGCTGCCATTCATTGAATATGTGTGTATGTAGACCAAAAGCAATTGTGGCTAGATTTTATTGCATGATAATTTATCAAGCCGTCTAAAAATAACTCCAGTGAAGCCAGGGAGAAAACCTGCATATAGTAGCAAGTTAAATCAGGCGATAGAGGCAGGGGGTGTATATAGTATTCTCTGTTTGGAGGTGGAACTGCTGCTTTAAAGGGAAATATTTGCACATAGAAAGAGTGAGGCTTGGCCCTCCCCCAGCTGGAGTACAGTGACAGTGACATCACAGCTGTTAAAGAAGGAGAGATAGCTCAGTATCCTACACTGGTGGCATTTCTTCACTGCACTATTTTCCAGCTGTCGCACAGAAACCACAGGAGACGTCTGCGTTCTGAGCTCTGAACACTTCTTACCTTTGCATTGTAACTCTTTTTACTGACAGTTCCTCGCTATCGGTCTCTTTGGCTTTTTACATTTTTACACACCTCCTGCAACCTACTATTTTTAGAAACTCATTTGTGGCTACTTTTTGCCCTGTTCTCCAAGGTAACGGATACAGATATAGCTCTGAAGACTTCAGACAAATAGGGGCATTAGACGCACTAGTACTGCAGCACTGATTTCAGCAGCGCAGCAAGGGAATCTTTCAGCTTTTTTTCTGGCATCTGACAGATGCTTGGTTGACGTAACGTGACTTATTGGATGCTAAAGACTGGAGTGGGTCAGATCATTAAAATGTAACGATGAAGACAAAAAAGATTTGAAAACGAACATCGTTTATTTCTGCCAAGACAGAACTAAAAAAAACCTTTGCCTCACATAAGCTTCTTTGCTGTTACTGATGATGGAAATGTACTTTAAAGGGAGCTTTAAGGGGTGTTGTATATGGACCCTGATTAACCGTGAGCACACTGTACTGCATCACACAGTACAGTTGTGGTCAGGCTGTCATTGAAATACAAAGAAGTGGACATGAGTTTGCCTTCAAATTGTGGATTCCTAGCTCTTATGGACTGTGCAGGACGTAAGATCTGCAAAGGACACGTCTATGGCTCTCCGTGTGCAGTTAACAGACCCATTGATATTGTAACAAGGAGGAGACGGTAACTATTTTTTGTTTAGTTCTTATGCAAATAAATATTGTGATTTAAAATATAATATAAATATAACCCCTGTTGCTTGCTAGATTTATTAGAATACTTGCCTTGGACTGAAATTGAGCCCAATGTCTCATTTCTCCTTCTGTTGTTATTCGTAGTGTCTAACCCCCCCAAAAAAATGTATAATATAACAGTTTACCAAACCTTAAGGGCATGTTCACACTAGAATGTGGTGCAGGAAACCCGCGTTCCTGTTGCACTTCCCTTGCTATCTGCAGCAGGGTCAGTGCACAGTTAATGACACCCCAAATGCAGGTTGTAAACGCAGTGTATTTGCCCACACTCGATCGCATGGTACAAAAGCACCATGCGATCCAGTTGCAATGTGTTTCAAAAAGTGATACATGCACTACTTCTGGTGCGGTGTGGTGCAATTTCAGCTCAAAATGAATGGGCTTAATTCATTCCTGTGTGATTTCAATGCAGTTCCTAGTGTGAATGGGCCCAAAATGTGGTGGCTACTTTAGTTTTCTCTTAGGCTTTTTTCCTTTTTTTCACCTGTTGATCTGGCCTGAAACATAATTCCTTAGGGTGTCACCATTCCACTGGAGGAGCAACGGAGACACCTTTGGAGAGCAACAATGTAAGTGTGGGGCAGGGAAGTGTTGGAGGAATTTTAGGATAAAGGTTTTACACAAATGAATAAAAGCTCACCGTTGTAAGCACCCCCGTCATTTGTACCTGCTTGGAGTTTGCATGTTCTCCCTGTGCCTGCATGGGTGTACTCCCATACTCCAAAGACATGCTGGTAGGTTATTATGCTCCTATCTAAATTGGCTCCACTATGTGTATGTATGAATGTGAGTTAGGGACCTTAGATTGTAAGCTCCTTGAAGATAGGGACTGATGTGAATATTATATATATATATATATATACACACACACACTATATTGCCAAAAGTATTGGGACGCCTGTCTTTACACATACATGAACGTTAATGGCATCTCTGTCTTAGTCTGTAGGGTTCAATATTGAATTGGCTTGCCCTTTACAACTATAACAGCTTCAACTGTTCCGGGAAGGCTATCCACAAGGTTTAGGAGTGTGTCTATGGGAATGTTTGATCATTCTTCCAGAAGAGCATTTGTGAGGTCAGGAACTGATGTCATACAAGAAATCCTGGCTCACAGTCTCCACTCTAATTCATCCCAAAGGTGTTCTATTGGGTTGAGGTCAGGACTTTGTGCAGGCCAGCCAAGTTCCTCCACCCCAAGCTTGCTCATCCATGTCATGTCTTTATGCCTTGCTTTGTGCACTAGTGCACAGTCATGTTGGAACAGAAAGGATCCATCCCCAAACTGTTCCCACAAAGTTGGGAGCATGGAAATTGTCCAAAATATCTTGGTATGCTAATGCCTTAAGAGTTCCCTTCAGTGGAACTAAGGGGCCAGGTCAAACCTCTGAAAAACAACCCCACACCAGATTCCCCCCTCACGAAACTTTACACTTGGCACAATGCAGTCAGGCAAGTACTGTTCAACCACCAAACCCAGGTACTGTGCGCATCAGCATGTGCTGACCCCCCTCTGTCATTTTACGTGGCCTACCACTTCATGGCTGTTGTTACCAGTTGCTTCCACTTTGTTATAACAGTTAACCACTAATAGTTGACTGTGGAATATTTAGTAGCAAGGAACTTTCACGGATGGATTTATTGCAGTGATGGCAACCTATCATGGTACCACGCTTGAATTCACTGAGCTCCGGAGAGCGACCCATTCTTTCACAAATGTTTGTAGAAGCAGTATGCATGCTTAGGTGCTTGATTTTATACACCTGTGGCCATGGAGGTGATTGGAACACCTGAGTCCAATGATTTGGAAGGGTGTCCCAATACTTTTGGCAGTATAGTGTGTGTGTGTGTATATATATATATATATATATATATATATATATATATATACACACAGTATCTCACAGAAGTGAGTACACCCCTAACATGTTTGTAAATATTTTATTATATCTTTTCATGTGACATCACTGAAGAAATTACACTTTGCTACAATGTAGTGAGTGTACAGCTTGTATAAAAATTTAAATTTGCTGTCCCCTCAAAATAACAAAACACACAGTCATTACATTAATGTCTGAACCGCTGGCAACAAAAGTGAGTACACACCTAAGTGAAAATGTCCAAATGGGGCCAATTAGCCATTTTCCCTCCCAGGTGTCATGTGACTCGCTAGTGTTACAAGGTCTCAGGTGTGAATGGGGAGCAGGCATGTTAAATTTGGTGTTACCACCCTCACTCTCTCATACTGGTCACTGGAACTTCAACATGGCACCTCATGGCAAAGAACTCTCTGAGGATCAGAAAAAAAGAATTGGTTCTCTATGTAAAATGGCCTAGGCTATAAGGAGATTGCCAAGACCCTGAAACTCAGCTGCAGCATGGTGACCAAGACCATACAGCAGTTTAACAGGACAGGTTCCACTCAGAACAGGCCTTGCCATGGTCGACCAAAAAAGCTGAGTGCACGTGCTCAGCGTCATATCCAGAGGTTGTCTTTGGGAAATTGACGTATGAATGCTGCCAGCATTGCTGCCGAGGTTGAAGGGGGTCAGCCTGTCAGTGCTCAGACCATACGCCACACACTGCATCAAATTGGTCTACATGGCTGTCGTCCCAGAAGGAAGCCTCTGCTAAAGATGATGCACAAGAAAGCCCGCAAACAGTTTGCTGGAGACAAGCAGACTAAGGACATGGATTACTGGAACCATGTCCTGTGGTCTGATGAGACCAAGATAAACGTATTTGGTTCAGATGGTGTCAAGTGTGTGTGGCGGCAACCAGGTGAGGAGTACTAATACAAATGTGTCTTGCGTACAGTCAAGCATGGTGGTGGGAGTGTCATGGTCTGGACTGCATGAGTTCTGCCAGCAGTGAGGAGCTACAGTTCATTGAGGAAATTATGAATGCCAACATGTACTGTGACATACTGAAGCAGAGCATGATCCCCTCCCTTCGGAGACTGGGCCGCAGGGCAGTATTCCAACATGATAACGACCCCAAACACACCTCCAAGACAACCACTGCCTTGCTAAAGATGCTGAGGGTAAAGGTGATGGACTGGCCAAGCATGTCTCCAGACCTAAACCCTATTGAGCATCTGTGGGGCATCCTCAAATGGAAGATGGAGGAGCGCAAGGTTTCTAACTTCCACCAGCTCCGTGATGTCGTCATGGAGGCGTGGAAGAGGACTCCAGTGGCAGCCTGTAAAGCTCTGGTGAACTCCATGCCCAAGAGGGTTAAGGTTGTGCTGGAAAATAATGGTGGCCACACAAAATATTAATACTTTGGGCCCAATTTGGACATTTTCACTTAGGGGTGTACTCACTTTTGTTGCCAGCGGTTTAAACATTAATGGCTGTGTGTTGAGTTATTTTGAGGGGACAGCAAATGTACACTGTTATACAAGCTGTACACTCACTACTGTACATTGTAGCAAAGTGTCATTTCTTCAGTGATGTCACATGAAAATATATAATAAAATATTTATCAAAAAAGTGAGGGGTGTACTCACTTCTGTGAGATACTGTGTATATGTAAATATATATATATATATATATATATGTAAAGGGCTGCGTAAATTGATGGCATTAAATAAGTACCTGTAATGAATGGTTTGTCTCCACCCTCATTTGCTATACATAAGAAAACAACAGCAGTGAGCGCTAATCCTGATAGCGGCTGAGCACTCTAAGCAACCAATAAAACTTAAAAGCAATAACATAAAATAGTGCAGCGCTGAAATAGTGACAATATGACAAAAAATTGTCCAC
The DNA here is from genome assembly GCF_062004578.1 of Staurois parvus. NCBI lineage: Eukaryota > Metazoa > Chordata > Amphibia > Anura > Ranidae > Staurois > Staurois parvus. The sequence goes on from NW_028317882.1 coordinate 10,115,346, forward strand.
TAAAAGTCTTGTTCATATGAACGTATCCAGTGTCAGATGTGAATTCAGAATTGGTGATCCGTGTGGAAATGGCTGGAAAACGCACTCACCAGAAGTAAGACACATAAACGCAGTGTGCATTTAAAGCTCATGGGTCATCAATCCAGAGGGAAGTAAAGCTGGTCCGGTTACAGGAATGGTGGGTCCCTCCTCCGTAAATGCAGCAACAGATCTTCCTTCTCACGATTAGAAGTAGAATTCCAAGATCCAGGTTCTGCAAGCAAAAGCTCCTCAAGGGAGTTTTAGGGAAGGACACCCATAGTGAAGTAGGTCATAAAAGGCAGCTTTATTCAAAATAGTGATATCCAATTCAAAGCAGGCAGGTATCATACAGATGTGTCAGCAAGACAACTAACCCTGGCACTTCGAATAGTGGCCGCCGGGCCTCCACGTGGCTCCGGCGGCGTAGCGTCTCGACGTCCAGGCTCCTCCTTACGCGTTACGTGCGCACGCACATCTTCAGAGGTATGGAACCATATGGTTCCATACCTCTGAAGATGTGCGTGCGCACGTAACGCGTAAGGAGGAGCCTGGACGTCGAGACGCTACGCCGCCGGAGCCACGTGGAGGCCCGGCGGCCACTATTCGAAGTGCCAGGGTTAGTTGTCTTGCTGACACATCTGTATGATACCTGCCTGCTTTGAATTGGATATCACTATTTTGAATAAAGCTGCCTTTTATGACCTACTTCACTATGGGTGTCCTTCCCTAAAACTCCCTTGAGGAGCTTTTGCTTGCAGAACCTGGATCTTGGAATTCTACTTCTAATCGTGAGAAGGAAGATCTGTTGCTGCATTTACGGAGGAGGGACCCACCATTCCTGTAACCGGACCAGCTTTACTTCCCTCTGGATTGATGACCCATGAGCTTTAAATGCACACTGCGTTTATGTGTCTTACTTCTGGTGAGTGCATTTTCCAGCCATTTCCACACGGATCACCAATTCTGAATTCACATCTGACACTGGATACGTTCATATGAACAAGACTTTTAGTGGACAATTTTTTGTCATATTGTCACTATTTCAGCGCTGCTTTATTTTATGTCATTTGCTATACAGCCTGGTCTGTTTAAAGGTTGATTCATAACAGACTTACTGGCTGGATCACCTAGTGAAAATAAAGGAAAAGGCCTAAAGAAAATAAAACAAATGCAGCTACCACACATACAGATTGTTTTTTGTGGTTTAGATGCACTTTAAGCCCTGGTTCACACTGATGCGGTGCAGTATTTGCACTGGTTTCTGTGTGATTTCCGCACTGCATCATAATCGCACCTCATTCAAGCGAACCGCTGCGAGTGTGTATTTTAAGTTAAAAACACCGCAAAATTGGTTCGCAAAATGCGGTGCGATGTCCAGAATTGGACCGCATGGGTTTGAACACACTTGCAATCCTATTCTGGTGCGAACAAAAAAAAAAGAGTCCTGCACTATTTTGCTGCGGCTGTGGTGTGATTTAAGCCATACAAAATGTATGGCTCAAATTGCACCACACAGAAATCGCATGTGATTTGCACAAGTATGCGGTGCGGTTCCTGTGCGAATCACATGCGATGTGCCGCACCACATCAGTGTGAACCAGAGTTAAGAGTTGAAACTGTATTTGTCAATAAGTTGTCACTATAGTTTAAGTTATTAATAGTACATGATCATGCTACTCTCTTCCAGAAAAGCAGGAAATCAATTTTGATGTATCCTTGTAAAATTCAGTTAACCCAACTGCTATTGCACTGCAATACTGCATATGACAAAATCAAGGGGATCCCAAAATATGGATCTCAGACAGCTCCCTTTAGCAACATCTTGTCCACCAACGATTTCCTCTTGTACCTCTCAACTGGTAATCCTTGCACTGAAGAATCTTTACTTGGTCAGGAGCTAGTGCTGCAACCAAAGAAGGAGAAATATACAATAGAGAAATATACATTAGCTGCCCATCATGCAGTGCCTGCCTGTTTAATAGGTTAATGGCTGGGACCAGAGACCACAAAGGATAATTTCAGGTTAGTGCTAGCACACAAAATCTGCTAGCTGTGTTAGAACGAATAGTAGTTAGTCAGTTGCTCTACAGTGACGGTGAAATGATGAACATATGAACATAAAATATTTTAGAGAGATTTAGTGTCGCTTCGAATATTACAGATCAGCTGATATTTCTGTTTAACAGCGTGTTTAGCCCTTGTTAGTAATGAAACATAACATGCCTTTTCCCTGTGATAAGCTCATTAATTTTAACATCTGTTCTAAATGTGCTCTATAATGTGCCAAATTCATGTATTGTTAGAACTTCAGGCAAACCACTAAATTTACACTTGAAATATGTATGTGAACTGCTTACCTGCTAAATGCTTAACCTGGGATGTAAACATCTTTACCAGACAGCATAGCTGGGTCTTGCACTTCCTTCCTCCTCCCTCCTTAAAACCTCCTGCTTCATGAGAAATGCAAAAATATATTCCCCAGTCTAGCTAAACATGAAAAAAGCAGCTCCTGCTGCAGTACTCATTTTATCTCCAGAGCTGTACATATTCAGGGATTTGACATCCAGCGTATATCTACCCGGCTGGCTCTCATACATCTCATTTCCTGTGAGCCCAGGGATTAAAGGACCTATCGCTTGGAGGTGCATTATCAAGCCAACATGGACTTACAGGAGAATACTGCATTGAGCAGCGTTGCCACTCTCTGCTGCATTCAGGACCCACCAAACCAATAGAAATAACAAATAGTGGTTATTAACCACTTTGCATCCATGGCAAATTTTTTAAAATATTTGCACACAATTTAAAAAATGCATTTTTTGCTAGAAAAATACTTCACACTCCCAGAGCTTCAAATTAAATATTTTCTGAAAGCAGAGGCCCTACAGTCAGTTGCAATTTATACATTGCATGATGTTTGCACACATTTTTACCAAATCTATATCTTCAGGGAAAAAAATAACAGAATGAGTTTTAGTGCACACAAGCACAATATAATACCCCTTATTTGGTAAAATATAGGTGATGGGGTTGTGTCACGTACATTGTAAATAGATAACAAACATATCAAGGCCTTAAATTGTATGCACTCATGTAATAGCTACAAATTACAGTACCCTAAATTGTCCATAGATGAAGCTTTAAAGGTCCTTTACAGACCATCAGTTAAACGTTACCTGTGAGCTATGTCCATAGAATCACTGCTCTCACTGTACCATTTTCATTGATATCTGTGGGACACAATTTCTATTTACATACAGTACAGGCACATTTGTATTTGCAAGTGTGCATGGGGTACAGGGTTGCTTTTAATTTTTTTTTTATTTTAATTTATCTTTAACACCTCTTTCATTTAACTTAATTTCTGTCACCATGGTCCCAGGCTCCCCGGAGCAGCGATAGATCCAAGACCCATGGCACTGTCAATTCTCAGGACCACTTTATAGCCTCCCATGTCACTTTTTTGCTTGAAAACCTGGGAGCTGGCTGAAAAAAAATGGTACCACTTGTTTTAACCACTGGATGGTACTCAAGTAATGTACAGGGAGTGCTCCAAGGAGCAACCTGTTGTCCAGGGCTCCATTAGAGAAAATCTGAAATAGGGTCACACACAGCAAAAAGTGGAGAGTTCTTTCCATACTGAAGTGCTTCATAAATGCATTTCACATCACTCAGGTGTGAATTGGATCTTAGTGTTTACCATTGTCAGCTGACTTTACTGCAAGTGCAATCTCTGAAAAGGCAATCCTGCACTTAGAATTCTTCTGTGTATTACGTAAATGGAAAATATGTACAACTTGTGATAGGTGTCTTGCTGTTTCTCTGGAAACACTGTATTTACAACTAACATTTTTAGGAAGAAATGAACACATGCGGTTGTATTTATCCTTTTTGATTTTCAAGCAGAAATAAAATAAAAAAAAAACCAACTAGAGCAGCTAAGTATTTAGTAGAAAAAAAATTATATTCCCATTTACATCTAGTGCACTGTGGTAATGTGTTGTAATTCATTTTGTAAGATTTTGTGGTCAGTATTGAAGTGATTATAAAGGAATTTTTTTTTATAACAAACATCTCTATAAGTACCTGTGCTATGCAATGAAATTGCACAGAGCTGACCCAAATCTCCTCTTCTTGGATCCCCTGCCGGTGCTCCTCCTCTCTGGCCAGTGACCAATAGGAAGCCACTTCCCATGGTGGCACTTGTGTATACTTGCTCCAGAGCCCCACTGCTGCATCCATTGACACAGTCAGCCGGACTCCACCCCATCCACCGCTCCCTCATCACTGGGTTTGATTGACAGCAGCAAGAGCCAGTGGCTTCTGGTGCCTCAGCAAAACCAGTGAGACACGGAAGTGAGGGGAATGAAGAGCTGTGCACAATAATAATATAATAGTATAGTATAATAGTACCAGATAACTCCTTATTTGCAGGCAAAAGGCCTCTGCTAGTTTTGTTGCAGCCTCTCTAAATACCTGTTTTTGACAATGCAAGTGGTATCAAATGACATGACACCTATCGGCAAAGTATTTGTTTCCCTGTATATGAAAATCTTGTGTACATTGTCCCTACAGCATTCTGCGCTTGGAACACAGGAGACATAAACATAGTTTACACAGGTCCAAAGTATCATTGAGTCTCTTGAACAAATACCTACAAGCTTCACTTACAGTCCCGCTGCAGACCAGAACAATTTGTAATGTGCACAATCCCATAGTCACTAGAATTCATATTATACTGATCTAACTACAGTAAGTTGATTATTACTGACCTTTGTCCTGTCTGTTTAATATGTTATTACATAAGCAATGACAGTTTAAAGTAATTCTGTATTGAGAAGAATATTGCTGTCCTCTCTCTGCAAATGCTGTCTCTGGCTTCATTACTTTGGATTACTGACATGCAACAAGCATGCAGCAAACAATGTCAGAACAACTGATCTACATCCTTGTTCCAAATCAATGAAATTTATAAAACCTGTGGGATTGGCATTGGAGAGAAAGCTAGCATTTTCATATAGAGAGGTTAGAAACAGCAGCTTCCATGGTTCTTAGTACAGAGAAAGCCAGCACAGGTAAAATAGGGTTAAACTTAAGAGCCCAGCACAGGAAAACCAGAAAACATCCTAGGACGTATACGTCATTTCCCTAGAAGGATTCAGTATCCTGAAAAGTACAATTTTACAAATACCAGTCATGTACAAAAATCAGTAGAAAATAATTATTTTCTTGGAATCTGTACTAAAAGTTTTCTAAGCGAATACTTTAACTTTAATTTTGCGTTGTATGATACTACTTACATAGAAGGAATGCACAAACTTGCATCTATCTCTGAGCTTGCATTTTAGTAGACGTTTACTAGTGTTTTTCCTAAACACTTATAGCTGAGCAATTATCTCAGTGCTTTAAGGCAGAATTGATCCCAATACACACAAAAGCACAATTTCATTCTCACAAATTATAATTTTGCTCTTGACGTTTTTCTGTGAAGATTTGTGAATGCTGAAGAGTATGTAATGCCACATCATTATCAAGTGGTGCTGCCAGTTTCTTCCATGGTGTCATTAAAAATGGGAAAAATTGGGTATATTTTGGAAGATCGGACATAGCAGCAAATAAGACACAACAAAGGTTTGGTATAAGAGTAAACTGTTTTGTAATGTTGATGATGCTCCTATTAATCCATTTACTGACCTTATTTAGGTAACTTAACTATAGGGATAATCTGAAAAAAAAAAAACAACATAGTATAAGGGTATATAAACCTAAAGTAGAGTAGACCCTTTTTTTGTCAGAAAGTATGTCTGAAGATTTTACCCAAATCATTGTCTCTGTTTATCGTAGCTCTCTATTTCAGGCCCAAAAGGTTAACGAATGACCAAATATCCAAACTATGTTTTTTTTTAGTCACCTAGCAGAGAACACAGTAAAGATAATAGGAGAAAATGGTGAATATAACTTATTTCTACTGCTGTTCTATCTACCAGTCCTCTGAATTGAATAAATTCTGCCGAGAGGCCAGAAATGATAGCCTCAGTCATAGCAACTTGTCTAATGGAGTGAGATGATCTGCAAAACTGAGAAAGGCCTAGAGCAGTAAGGCCTCATTCACAAGCTTCGTGCAGAAAAACAGATGGAAACTGACATGCAGATTTCAGTTGCAAAGACATCAGTTTCCATTGGTTTTCATGCGTGCTGCAAAGAGTTTTATACACGTGATACTAGTGTGGTGTGAACAGGGCACAGAGAGAACAATTGAATTTGTTGTGCCTTTGCAGAACTTGTGCAGAAAAACTGATGGCTCTGCACCATGGTGTAAACAGGCCCTAAGAGTCTTAGGAAAGAACGGCTGAAACTGAAAAACTGTGAGAGGGGAAGAGTCAAAAAGGAACCCTGAGACTGAACAGACCAATACGTTCAAACAGTTGCAATAGGACAAATAGTACAATTAGGAATGGAATTTCAAAATCACCCAAGAACCAAAAGGGATTCACTCACTAGTGAACTTCAATAAATAAATTTGCACATAAAAAAAATTGTGAACAAAGTCTCAAGCACAACAATATATGCATAAAATCATAGATAAACACATTAGTGCTACAGTATGTAAATAACTTGTATGCAATCAACGTGACAAAATAAACAAAATAAAAAATACTCAGTGTATTGAGTATATTTATATAGTCCACTCAGGTGAGACAATCAAAGCCTCTCAGCTCTTGAGGTCTTCTACTGGATTCAAGTTCAAGAACATGGTGATGGTGGCATTCTGGACCATAATGACATTCTTTTTGATGTAGCTGATGACAAAGACAGACTGGGTGCCTGACAGTTGCTTTTGAGGTTGAGTTACCACTGTGTATGTGGTTCTGACAGAGAGAGCAATTTTGTCCATGAAAATATCCACCTACAGCAGAGACTGTGGGTTTAGTATTCAAAAGTTTTTTTGGCCCCTATATAGATGGGCCCATCTGAGAGGTGTGTGCATACCCTAAGGGGTTTTGGTGGTGGCCTGTACATCTGTTTGGTCAAGTCTGAGTGGATTTCACCCTTTTACACACGGGTTTTTTTGGGTACAAAGTTTCAAATAATCACAGGAGTCATTGACTGTATGGTTTGATCCTGAATCAAGTTCACCTTTTTACATATGGACTTGCTCATATGTGAATAATCACAAGACTTGTTTATTTGTGTTCATATCTATATATTCATATTTAAGATCATCACAGTTTATCACATTTTTTTGCATTCATGTTATATACATAGCACAGCACTAATATGTTTTTTTTTTAAATCTAGTGAATTAATCAGAGGTGATAGGCCTTCTTCGGTCCACTGAAAAAAACTGATTCATATTCTTTAAGAACCAGGCATACTTGACACAATGATAAAAAAAGGAAGGTGCATCAAGAACTTTGTGAAACTGTGAAACCCTTTAGGGCATGTAGGTAATGGAGGAGACACTCAAACCTAGTTGCTGTAAACAGAAAAGATAAGACAAAGCTTTATAAGCATCTCAAAAAAAAGAGTAAGGAAGAGCAAAAGGGATACCACTTGAACCAATAGGAAAATAATCAAATGGTGCAGGGAGTTTTACTAAATATTCTGCTACATACAACAAAATACTAGGTGGCGTAGCATTTTAACAACCATCTCATATTTAGAGGTGAGACAGTTTATAGCGAAATAAATGCCTTTATTGTCAGTATGTTAAAGGATTCTACAATTTCTAAACTGATCACCCCAAATTACTTTGGCAACTAAAACAGGAAAAAGCTCTAAAAGAACCATGCTCTCTAAAGCAGCGTCCAATTTCCAAGAATCATGCTATTGAGTAATACACCAATGGCTGTCCCAAAAGGCACCAAAACCCATTGAACGTACCACATCTTTAAAGAACACTAAGGCAAAATAATCTACAAACTTGTCTTGTCAGAATGCAGAGCTATTAAATTAGGGCAAAACATCAAAATATGTAAAAATTTATATTTTTAAAAAGCCAGGTGGCGAACAAAAACTCCAGCTACCAGGATGATTCTAGCCACAAACCCCTATTTTGGACATATTTAGGGAGAACTTTCCACTTAGATTTAAATTCTGATAGTAAACACATAATGCTGAAGACTGTCTTATGGTAATGTAACCTGCACAGCCAAAGCATAAATCTCAATATCAAGAAAAACTAAAGATATAGAGGGTAGGGCAGTTTTCTCATGAGCCAAAAGAAAAGGGAGGGCAAGGAAAAAAAACTGGCAGAAAAGAGAAAAGCAAAGAATGTGAAGGGCTAATGAAAAGAAAACCATGCAAGTAGTGCATAATCCCACCTCCCAAGCATTGTTGTGACAGGACCTGTACAAAAGAGTAAAAGGCTTCATGATAATAGCAAATAGCCCATAGGTGATAATCTATAAAATGTCCTTCAGAATGGCAACCCAGGGAATTGGAACATGAGGGATTAACTGGGAAAAGTCAACTGTATGTTAGCCTTAATGAGCAAAGAAGCAGAATCAAAATAGTGAGAGAGAAAGGGCCTCATCAAAGGAAGAGTAGGAAACAGAAGCCAAAGACAGAGTCACCTTTTCATTTGAATATTGACCTTTAGAAAAAGACAGATGGTAGATAAGTCTAAAAGAACCAGCCCATTCTTAGGTACTAATCCAATAGGAGATAGATGAAATTATAAAAATGAGGGAGCATCAAAAGAACCGGCAACTTTTAAAGAAATGTCCTTATTTTTATTTTGAATGATAAATAGAAAAATATGAACAAAGGGCACATTTTCAACCCAAGGGTACCCATCTCCACTTTGTACCAAATAACCCGTGTGTAACTGTAAAGTTACAAGCATATTGCATCCAAATTTACTTAAATCCAGGCCTTTTGACACCAAATCTTTTGATAACAATAGGTGAGCAGAGAGAGATTTTCCAAAACATCTGACAGCTGAGTGAGAATTACTGCAAATGGAGCATTCATGTTTGAATTTGCAGCTATTAGAGTCATTGTTAGCAACGTCGTTGGAAGTCGTTGTTGCAAAACAGAATCCTTTGTGAAAAAGAGTGGCAAGATGCTGAGGCCTTTGGATTAACTTGATGCTTCATTAAAAAGCTGTACCACAGCCAAAGCCCTACATCCTTTCCCACTCAAGGCAGGGTGGGCAGAATGCTGCTCCTGAAAATCTTTGTCATAGATGGACCATACAAATCCATCAAAACTCCAATAAGCCTCTGAAACTAACATTCACATGTTTAAACATACTGGAACATTTCTGTGGAAATTTGTCTCGCTTGTTGTAGACACAAAAGGGTACAGCCAACCTTGGATAGTTGCTCTTCTCCTGTCATCTCTGGATCTGTCCTTAGATTTTTTTTTTTTCAGGCTTATGAAAATCCTTTAAGAATGGACGGAGGAGAATGAAGTGAAAAAAAATTTCTCCTTCCAAATCCTATCCTTAACTGCAGGATATAAATGGAAACCGAGGGAGGAAAGTTTGCAGGGAAGAACCTTCTTCAAATGACATTTACAAATACCTGGAGATTTGCTAGGAACAAGACACAGCTGATTACACTGACAATTCTGAAGACAAATTAGCAGACATATCAAGAGAAACAAAGTTACAACATCACAATCAATAGGATTAACCATAGTTGAATATTTTCTAAATATGGCTGACAACCAGACCAAACTGAATGAGCATTAGCAGCTAAATCAGACAAAGTAGAAAGTACATTGGCAAACCAACCATTTATATGACTCATTTTTTAAAGCTAAGAAGCTGATGGGAAAACATTTGAATTCTCATCCATAGGCTGATCTGGAAGCACATCCCCATTGCTGGGCTGGGATAGATCTCTTCCTGGGAGGTCTGGAGCAGGCCTGTCTGTGGCAATAGGTATTAGAAACGGGTTGTTGCTGAAGCTCTTGTGGTTCTTTGAGATTGCCACAATTGAGAGGGAGGTAGATGCTCTGGGTCTGACCCTGCTGGCTGCGTGCATGGCAGCCACTGTGGACTAGGCCATCAGCTGGGTAGCATTGCTTGCCATCATCCAGCTGAGCAAAGTTATTAGTTGTTACTTCGGCTGCTGAGGGCAAGGCTTGACCTGCATGAATAGGTAGCTCAAGGCAGTAGTGGAACCAAGCCTTTCCTAATTTAAACTCTGCTTTCTCCAATAGACACCTCAGCAGGTCTTCCATATCAGCAGTGCAGATCACAAGGAGTGAGGAGGGAAGGGTGGGCCGAACTTCACAGCAAAAATTAGGCAGACAGAGCAGAGGAGTGCTGCTTTGTTAACAATGGTCCAGGCATCTAATAAACCATGGGCTGCAGTGGTGATTATCTGATGAGTGGTGAATCCATGCACTAACCAATGTCCAAAAAAATGTTAAGGCCCAAAGTTCATGCACATATGTACAGAAACTCGTGTCAGGTGCACCTGTGTATGAAAACAACTATTGCACGACACATGTTAAGTATCGCCATGCACTCCAGATGGAACAATAGTTCTAAGGCCATCATTCAAAGTTAACCCTAAACTGATATCCTGTAAAGGCTTTAAAGTGTCCCCTGTGGACAATTTTGGGTACCAAAGTTAGTTGCTATCTCTTGGGCATGTACAATTTTAAAGCTAGACATGTTTGGTATCTATTTACTCATCACATCTTCTTTTCTATTTAACCAACAACTTGGGATGAAATATTGTGTTTCTGTGCACTAAAATAAACTTTAGTTCATTTTCTACTGAAAACAACTACCAACATATCATCCATATTATTATAATATTTGGGGGTTTTAACTAATTTAATGAATGTTCAGGGGGTTATAACTAATCTCCAGCAAAAGGGTTAAAGTGAGTAGAAATCCTTCTTTAGACCATTTTCACTGTAACAACTGTTCCTGTTTTCTCGACACTTCCTGTCCCAGTGACATTAAAGTTTTACAGAGGTTCTAATCCTTCCCCAGTGTATCCAAATTGAAAAAAAAGTTGGCTTCACTTACAACAGGGGTGCTCAGCCTGTGACCCTGGGAGCCCTCTGATGTGGCCCTGAACTTCAAACCAGGGACGGCAATCCCTTGATGGTGATTTGGGCTTGCTGCCCTACCATGCCAGGGCATAAGAGTTCATTAAGGCAGCGTCGGCAGAGGAGGGAGCAGGAGCAGCATAAGCTGATGCTTCCTTTGTAGCGCTGGCTCCTGTCCAAGACAGAGTGATACCAAGTGCACTTTACGTGGGACCTTCCTAGCAGCCTGGAGATAGAGAAGTATGCCAGCACAGCAGGAGCTGGAAGGGGAAAAGAAGGTCAGTGTATTAAACATCACATACACTGCGCTTTTGCAATGGGCATATTAGCACCTATTAAAGGATTAACAAATATTAGGCTGCTTACACACTGATCCACAGGTACAGCGCAGTGCACCTGTTGGTCTTCTGCAGGTTAGCTGCACTGAGCCATAGTCTTCTATTATATCCTGCGGGTTTGGCGCGCTTTCAGAAAGTGCACCACACCCGCAAGATATAATAGAAGTCTGTGGCAAAGCACAGCCAATCCGCAGGAAATCTAAAGGTGCACTGTGCTGCACCCGCAGAGTAGGTAAACCGTAGCCCCGTAGCAACCCTGCCCCATGCTCCAAGAGGCCCGTCGGCCTCCCTGTCACATTCTGTTTTACACTTGGACAGGAGGGGCAGTGAGGGCGGCATATACAAGAACCAATCCTCTCCATTTTCCTCCTGCACCTACTAAAAGCCGGTTTTCCTCCTCTCCTGTCGGCATTTAGCATCCGCAGGAGGAAAATGCTCATTATGCTATTCAAAATAAAAAATTCTAAATTCTGAACCATTTAATTTTATTGTGACCCTCGGCCAGTTGCTAAATCACTTAAGTGGCCCTTGCTCTTCAAAAGGTTGAGCACCCCTGACTTACAATTTAGGTTTAGCCAAACTGTATTAAATATTACATTAATTAGAACTGGCAAGACTTGTCAAAAAATATTAATTTCTGGCTAAATGATTTATTTACATAGGTTTTCCTAGACATAAAATCTCTCAGGTCTAGTGCCAGACGTACTACCAACCATAAAGCAAGTGGAGGAAATTTCAACTTATGCTGTGGAAGTAGTTCATTGTGCAAAGTAAACAAGATACTATCAAGTATTCACTCATTTTAACACTGCACTGTGTGTAGGGATAGCACACACCCAGACTGCGTCACAGAAGTTATCATGTGACTCTGACCTTCAGCTAAGTATTCAATGCAATAAATACAGTACATATATGTGTGGAGTGACTGTGTACAGTAGTCTTCAGCAACTTCTTTAAAGCTGGGCAGCCTAAGTTTAGGACTCTGTTAGAAGAGCTCCATAAACATCTTTTAATTTAGGGAAAAGCCATTGTATCTTGCATTGCTAAGTACATGAAACTCTTGGTAAACTTAATTAACAGCATGAGGTGGTTGTGTATGAGATGTGTAATATAAGTATATACATACAAAAAAACATACATATTGTATCAGTGCAGGGCCCTGTCACAGGATAAAAATAGGTAGAAGTGGTCTGGTAATGGACACAGGGTCTGCACATGTGCGGAGTGCAGAAATGCAGAGTGTAGATTTTGAGTGGAGAAAACTGCTGTTGCAGGTTTCTCTGGATTTTGATATTTCTGGATGGTGCTCAATTTGGACATTTCAAAGTGCCTTGGGAGGGAAGAAATCTCCAATCCAGTGTCTAGAGTTTGTAGTCAACCAGCAGGATGTGGGCCCAGGTGCTCACAGCCCTTATAATGATGGTCTGCTGAGAGTTGCAGGGGGGAGTGGAATGCAGTTGGAGCAGTGGCTGCCATTGAGTGGCTCTGTTTGAGACAGATGCTATGTGCGTTAAAGGGCTCAAAGGCTGTGTGCATTAAAGGACTGTAGCTGTGTGCGTAAAAGAGTCCAAGGCTGAGTTCATTAAAGGGCTCAAGGCTGTGTGCGTTCAAGGAGTCCAACGCTGTGTGCCACGAATAGCCAGTGGTCTGGGAGACCCATACCAGCAGAGGTACTGCTGACCATCAGTGCTAATAAGGAGTAGCCAGGAGGCTTGGTAATTTTTCATTGGTATTTACTACTGGAGAAGAACCAATGTGTGGGAAAGCTTATTTTGGACTTTTGTGTTTTTGTTTTTTGCCTTTTAATAAAAGTGGGCTATCAAGCCCTGAAAAAGAGTTTCCGACTAGCTTGGACTCACCTGGAAAGCATCTACCACTAGAGCTAATCATCTCCCATGTCACACTATATTGCCAAAAGTATTGGGACACCCCTCCAAATCATTGGATTCAGGTGTTCCAATCACCTTCATGTCTACAGGTGTATACAATCAAGCACCTAGGCATGCAGTCTGCTTCTACAAACATTTGTGAAAGAATGGGTCACTCTCAGTAGCTCAGTGAATTCAAGCATGGTACCATAATAGGTTGACATCTGTGCAATAAGTACATCCGTGAAATTTCCCTGCTACAAAATATTCCACGGCCAACTGTTAGTGGTGTTATAACAAAGTGGAAGCAACTGGGAACAACTGTCTGCAGAGTCAATAGCTAAAGACCTTCATGTGGCCTTCAGATTAGCACAACAACAGTACGTAGAGAGCTTCATGGGATAGGTTTCCATGGCCAAGCAACTGCATCCAAGCCTTGCATCACCAAGTGCAATGCAAAGTGTCGGATGCAGTGGTGTAAAGCACGCCGATACTGGACATTAGAGCAGTGAGATGTGTTCTCTGGAGTGACAAATTACACTTCTCTGGCAATACAAAAGACATGTCTGGGTTTGGCAGTTGCCAGGAGAACGGTACTTGCCTGACTGCATTGTGCCAAGTGTAAAGTTTGGTGGAGGGGGATAATGGTGTGGGGTCAGGGGTGGAGTGACAACTCATGGGGCCCCTGGGCAATGGGGGATCATTGGGCCCCTGTGTCCTTGCCCAAACTCAAAAAAGCCTATGAAAAAGGTACCAGGGGCATCTCATGCGGCCCCCTACTGACCCCGGACCCTTGGGCGGTGCCCGAGTTTCCAAATCATCAGTCCGCCCCTGTGTGGGGTTGTTTTTCAGGGGTTGGGCTTTACTCCTTTGTTCCAGTGAAGGGAACTCTTAAGGTGTCAGCATACCAAGACATTTTGGAAAATTTCATGCTCCCAACTTTGTGGGAACAGTTTGGGGATTGCCCTTTCCTGTTCCAACATGATTGCGCACCAGCGCACAAAGCAAGGTCCATAAAGTCATGGATGGGCGAGTTTTGGGTGGAGGAACTTGACTAGCCTGCACAGAGTCCTGACCTCAACCCGATAGAACACCTTTGGGATGAATTAGAGTGGAGACTGCGAGCCAGGTCTCCTCGTCCTGCATCAGTGCCTGACCTCACAAATGGAAGAATGTCCAAACTCCCCATAGGCACACTCCTAAACCTTGTGGACAGCATTCCATGAAGAGTTGAAGCTGTTATAGCTGCAAACGGTGGGCCAACTCAATATTGAACTCTACGGACCAAGACTGGGATGCCATTAAATTTCATGTGCGTATAAAGGCAGGCATTCCAATATTTGGCAATATTGTGTATATATAATTTATCGTGTTTGGTGGGGATACACAAATTAACAGAACAAGTAAACCATATATAAATTGGCTACTTGTGCTTTGTCAGATACTGAAGGAAGATGCAGTGGTGGATCTGTCTGAGGCCAAATATTTGTGTGTGCAAAGAGATTTTTTATTTCAATTTTTCAGGTATACGAGCAGAGGTCAAAGAACAGATAACAGGGAGGTGTAGAGAATTCAGGGAAGTGTAGACGTTTATGAGATATCCTGACTGCACAAAAATAGAGTGGGAGAGAGAAGGTGGTGGTTGTCAGGAATGGACTCGCCAATGGTGGTGGGACTCACCTGCCTTGTGGGCTGCAGTACCAGGGCTGGCCAGCCGGTGCTCTCGGCAGAGGCTCACTCCTGCAATCAAGCCATCACCTGAGGCTGATTGCAGGAGGTGTATTTAAGGAATGGCCAGGTCTGCAGGCAGTGCCTTGGTGTATTGTTCCCATGAGCCCCTGTACCTGCATCCTGCCTGCATCCTGCCTGATCCTGACTCTGCTTGATCCTGACTCTGCTTGAACTCTGCCTGCACCGACCTCGGCTACTCCTGACCAATCTTCTGCCTACTCCTTGTACCTTGTCTGTCTGTTAGCTACCGACCCGGCCCGCCTGACTACGTTGTTCTCCATATTTATATATATATATATCAGTTAAGGTTTGGGTTTGTTGCACCTTGTTGTACGTATTTGTGTTAGTTTTGGGTTTGGTTTGTTGCACTGCGTTTATGTTTGTGTTGCCCTTAATAAATTATATTGTTTTACACGCTATACCTGAAGTCTGTGTTTCCCTGTGTCGGTCCACACACCTCTGGTCATACCCGGAGCCCTGACATTACACCAAGGCCAGTCCTGACCAGAAGTGGCTGCACATGGAAGCCATCTTGGCTTGTTGTTGGGAAGGATGCATCCTGAGGAGGTTGTGTATTTGTCTCTGCTAGTCTTAGATGACAGAGATTATGCCTATCAGACTCTGAAGGAGTATGCCAGGGATCAGCTGCTAGAATGCATACGGATCGCTCATTTCCTAGTAGATCAGGGCACGGAGTTCTCTGAGGTGCAACCATTGATTCAGGCTTGTGCGGAGTTGGCTTCATCTAGTACCCCTGAAAGCAGGGATGACTTTTTACCGCCATTTACTGCAGACCAAGTAGAGTCACTGGTATAGTTATTGGAGGATGATGCGGATTACTTCTTGGAGCATTATTCAGCATGTTCACAACAGGTGCTAGTGGATTGTATAAACGCAGTGCAGTCTTTGGTCAGATAGGCTTTGTGTAAGCTGAGCTTTGTTCAACCAGCACTACAGTCATGGTCAGATTTGTTACACCCAGCCTCAGTCAGCTTGCAACAACCCAGTCCTGCTTCTAATCATTCCTCTGCTCAAAGCTCTCTTCCTCCATTTTCCACAGCACCCCCAGTGACAGACCTGCGTTTACTTACAGTGCTCCAGAAACTAAAACCAAGAAGAAGCGAAAATTCTTTCCAACCAGTACCATCCTGCCAGTATCCAAACCGGTCAGCCTGCTGTCTGAGAACCCACCTTCTGTTATCCAGCCTGGTGCCCCAGTGCCCGCTGTTCAGCCTGATGCCCAGATGCTGATGACCCAGTGTACGCTACCCAGCCTGATGATCCTACCCAGCCTGATGACCCGATCCAGCCTGATGATCCTACCCGGCCTGATGATCCTCCCCGGCCTGATGATCCTCCCCGGCCTGATGACCCAATCCAGCCGGATGACCCGATCCAGCTGGATGACCCGATCCAGCCGGATGATCCTCCCCAGCCTGAAGATCCTCCCCGGCCTGATGACCCGATCCAGCCAGATGACCCGATCCAGCCTGATGACCCGATCCAGCCTGATGACCCAATCCAGCCTGACGCCCCGTTGCCCGCAGTCCAGCCTTACGCCCTGGTGCCCGCGGTCTAGCATGACGCCCCGGTGCCCGCAGCCCTGCCTGACGACCTGGTGCCCGCTGTCCTGCCAGACGACCCCGTGCCCGCTGTCCTGCCAGATGACCCGGTGCCCGCTGTCATGCCAGATGACTCGGTGCCCGCTGTCGTGCCAGATGACTCAGTGCCCGCTGTCGTGTCATATGACCCAGATCCCGCTTTTGTGCCAGATGACCTGGTGCCCGCTGTCGAGCTTGGTGACCCGGTGCTCGCTGTCGAGCTTGGTGATCCGGTGCCCGCTGTCGTGCCAGATGACTCGGTGCCCACTGTCGAGCTTGGTGACCCGGTGCCCACTGTCGTGCCAGATGACTCGGTGCCCGCTGTCATGCCAGATGACTCAGCGCCCGCTGTCGAGCTTGATGCCTCGTGCCCGCTGCCTCGCCTGAGGGCCCGGTGCCCCCTGCCTCGAATTATGCTCCTGTACAATCATTAGTATAAGGTGTTACAATAGCCTACCAGGACATGCACTAAGACTAAGTTTGCTATGCACATATAGATCCTTTTATTTCAGCTTGTGGGCTGAGCAAAAAACATCTAACAGATTCCTTCATCTACGCTGCATAGTGCGGATGGACTGGTCTCCTGCTCTGACTATTATATTTTGACATCTGGAATACTCAAACAGTGCCTACATATAACTTAATGTAGCCACTATTTGGTCAGCCTGCCTCATTTTCATTTTTCAGTAGAAGGATATCGGGCCGTAGAGGGCTGACAAAGTTACCCACTAAGCAAATTTTGGCCTGATTCATATAGTGTATTGCTATCTTTGTCTTGGGTCAGGAAGGGACACGCACAAAGGTTTTAGGTTCGAGATTTCTGCATGACATCTGAAGGTAATTGTTCTTCTCTAATCAATGCATTGAGGAGACCCTAAGAATTGTAAGAACTATTACAGGTAAATTTAGCTACTGGAATCACCAGGAGATATAAAAAGCCCACAGAGACTCTAACTGTAACTGAATAATTACTTTTAGGCTTCGTACACGGAATCCCAAAATTGTACGAAAAATACCACTTTTGGAGTGTTCGTACGATAATCTGGTCGTTAGTACATTTTCGAGAGCCAATCTCAACAGTTCATCTGAAATTATCCAAAGGGACAAACATGAAAATTTTTCTCGTATGATATCAGATTGTACAATTTCCGTTTAATCAGAACGGTTTTCATCCGAAAATACAATACAAACACAATACATTACATTACTTGAGAATTTTTGTATGTTGAGTAACCTCTTTGTTTTCGAAATAGAGACTAGCATGCAAAAAAAATGGACAATTATTTGTCCAATATTCTCTTCATGTGTACAAACCTTTAGACCCTTTAAAGCAGCACAACAGGCAAACAAAAGGAATGTACAGTCTTATATTTATTCATACATTGTTAGATAAACAGTATGGATGGGGTCCTAGTATTAGATATTTTAATACTTCTAGCATAATTACTAAAAATCAATTTTTATATCTAATTCCTGCACTTACCACACACCACAGTATTAGCAGGGAGTATCAGCATTGTGAGCAAATTAGGCTTCATGGCATCCCACAGTTCCATTGTCATAACATGTCTCAGGCACTAGAAGGTGGAGGAGTTTGGCAGCTTAAGATGGTAGAACATAGAAAGTAACGATGCTCATTCATGGTTCAGTGAATGAACTGGAGGCAGGGAGTTTGCATAGCCACAACCTGTGAATGTTTATTTCACTCACAACCCATGGAATGCAACATGTTGATTGTAAATGTAAAGATAATTACAAACGCATTATCAGGTAAAACAGGTCACATATTTATTTCAACTGTATTCAGCAGTTTGGATAAACCTCCACTTTAAAGGATAAGTTCACCGTTTGGTCAAAAATAATAAATGCACATTTTGTTGTAGGTTAAAAAAATGTGCATTTATTATTTTTGTCCAAAATAGCCTGTAAAGCATTGCACCAGCGATTAGTAGATTGGTCCTGCAGACCTGTCAGAATGTCTGCTTGGGATGTGCGAGGAAGCAGATATACTGACAGGAAAACTACAAGCTCACAGCCGCTAAGGCTGTCGGGACTTGTAGGCACTCATTCACGGAACACTGTGAATGAGTGATGTGGCCGTGTGGGCAGAGCCCCGCACAGCCATGCTGTTTTCAAATCTGACAGAAAGTATGGGGAAACTTCTCCCCGTACTATCTGTCAGAGGGAGGGCGGGGCGGTGGGCTTTGCTGAGGCTATGGGAACATATTACATGTTCCACGCTAAAAACAGGTGGAACATGTAACATGTTCCCAAATGTGAACTTATCGTTTAAGGATGTTGTGACACTGGGGCAATTTACAAATGGTTATCACATATGTAATATTTGTGTCACATGACCATTTACTATGAATTATCACATGCAAGAATTAAAAGGCCAGTTCATTAATATAAATATTGAATTTGTAATAGACCCTGCAAAATCTATAAATATGTAAATATATGCAGTAAATATCACATACAAATTGAAATTACATTAAAGCCAGTTCACAAAAAAGTCTCATGGTTTAGATATTCTGTATTTTAAGAAAGTACAACATACCAATGAGGGGAACTCTACACTTTACATGTTAAAGAAACAATCATGGCCAATTGCTAACGTTCTATCCAAATTTTCAGTCAACACAACATTGATAGAATCCAAGACATTACTAATATTGTACCTGGTACCCACTAGAATTGCAAAAATGCACCCAACGGCCTCACTTACCTATTTTAAGCACTGTGGCCAACTTGGGAACTTGTACCACATTTGGTGGCAGTGCCCCAAACTACTATCTTAGGTAATGGGAGTACATATTTGCAGATCTCCTGAATTAGTTTTATTCCAACAGTTACCCCTGATGTCTTAAAGAACTCCAAACGGTTGATTTTGTATATGATTTTAGCAGCCAGGATAACAATTTCGAAACACAAGAAACAGCCCGTGGTGCCACTTGGATATGTCAAATGCAAGCCTAACTGGATTATGATAATGATAAGCTCACCTGTATCCTCCAAAATAACACAGCTAAATTTGATAACACATGGAATCCATGGATCAGATATCTATCTATTGACTAGCGAGTCCTGAGACGTTCCTCCTCACCTTTTTTGTCAATACGTCAACACTTTCTCTCTCCTTCTCTTTCCTTATCCCTTCTGTTTCTTTTCTGTGCTGTGTTCTCATATATCATGCATAGGCCACATGCCTGACAAGGTTTCCCCCCTTTTTTTATTTTTATTTCTGCAATGGATACTTACTATACCTATTTGGAACTACATTAGGAAGCAAATCTTCCATTATTTTCACTAGTATAATTGGTATTGCCTTTACGTCTTAAACTTTAACTTGCCTATGATTGCCTCTGAACTATGTTTTTTACTACATTTTTGGATACCACTTGTATTGATCTTTGTACTTGAGAGATTCTGTTTGTACATGAATTGCTGATTTTTCAAACTGCTGAACTTCTAATAAAAAAAATAAATTAAATCTGAAAAGCAAAATGAATGCAGCCACCAAATCAAAGAGTTGGTATGCTACAGTATATTAAATTTCTCATTTTGAGCTTAATACCACTTTAATTAAATATACAACAGAAAAGAGTGAGGATTCAGACAACAGAACACTGCCTCTGCTGTCATTATCCAGCCATGTGTTAGTAGGCCTGGATCATATTTTGAAAACCCCAGTACAAGTCCGCCATGATTTTAACAATACAGTGTATCATCCAGTCAGGGAATAGTTAATCCGGAATATACAGGACATTCTAACAATACAACATCGAAGGAAGGCCAAATTTTTGATTCTTGTATGTTCATTCAGCCAATGTAATTGCATCCCAAATGTGGACAGACGTTGTCTCACCTAGCCTCTGACACAAATGTGTGTATTCTTTAAAATTCTGAAAAACTGTAATAAACCATAACTCCAATAACATATAGTGCACAATCCTAAAACTTAGCTTGGTTGCACAGATAAAACATATTACTGTATACTCTAAATGTGCTCGCTTTATAATAAAATTTGGGAGAGATGTTAATATTTACATCTTTTTACATTGGTACTGATTCTTCTAGGCTTGTTTCTTTCACTGCCAGAGCAGTGTTTTATGCACGTTTTAAAATCATGTTAGACCTGAAGATTAATTAAAACCCCCAAAATATATTTTGTGAAAGCAGACACCCTGAAGAATACAATAGTGGTAGTTCCATTTTTTTTTTATGTGACAATATGTATATAACCGTCTATCAAGCCCATTTTTTTTGGTAAAATATAAAAGATGAGGTTGCATCAAGTAAATAGTTATCCAACATGTCAAGCTTTAAAATTGTGCATGCCAAAAGTTCATTGTTTGAATAAGTTGAACCTATTTTTGTCATCTCAGTATGAGAATCGCTGTTGAACAATTGTGTTTATTTAACTATTACTGTTTCCTCTATGGATACTGCTCTGAATAATATGGTATATGGTAACACCTTTTTTTTAATGTACTACTGAAATGTAATAGAAATTTATTGAAAAGAAAAGAAAAGTCCACGTTCCTGTAAAATGTCAACAAATTTGTGTACACTAAAATTTTAGGAGCTCCTACAGGTCATCACTTTAGAATTATCCATAGAAAATAGCCCCAGAATTATTGTTTTTAATCTGACGTGTGTGGTAATATGTAACATGTAACAAAAAAAAATGTTTTGTGGGGGGGGGGGGGGGGCTAAGTGCTTAGGTTTAACTATTTTTTTTTTCACACGGCCAGATTTTGGGTGAGTCTCCCTCTAGTAGTGGCTGGTGGTAAGACTTCGAGAATTTGTGTTTGCATTAAATTTAAGTGTTATTGCCTGGTTTAGCTAACCTGTACCTGCTAGTGAGAGTAATGTGTGTGGTCTATGCCTGTGTTCTAGTCTGCTGGAGAGCAGACTATATTGATTAGAGGTGTCAGGAACAAGGTTTCACACAAGGCTGTCATTTGTGGTGTTGGCTGTGTTGATATCTGTGTATGCGTGTTGTCTTGGGTCGCATCCTGTGTGCAGCTTGAGGAACTTGAGGTGCTGACCAATTTCCTCATGCAAGTGATGGATGGCAATACCTTGTGTATTTTTGTGGCATTCCTTGTCCCTGTACCTTAGGAACCCAGATCCACACCTAAGAACTGTAGTAGCAAAATGCGTCATAGTGACCTGAAGGTATGAAGGAATTTTCCTGCTACATTCCTTCGTATTTACTACTAATCACACTTTATGAGTGAAAGCTGATTTACATTCTATTACAGATCTACATCCAGTTAAATGTGTAGGCACAATTTCTTGTGGCGTAGGAGTATAGGGATTCTGTAATGATATAGCTATTCAGTACGATTAGTTTTGCCTAACCTAATTCTTCAAATTCTAAATTGTTATGGTATTTATTATTTCTGGTAAATGTAAAGGAATCTGTCAGGATATAAATATAGGAGCTTCCATTGCTGACTGTTTTAAAGGTGCATACTCCAGAGCTGTTGACCTTATTCTTCCATCAGTGACCTGGAGCAAGCATGTACATATCAGGTGTTAGGTATTCTAATAGGCACATGCTTGTCCCAGGTAACTGGGTTAATCAACTAGTGAAGTTAAAGTAAAGCAGCCCATAGATTAGCCATTTTTCTTTTTTGTTCAACCAGCAGGTTGAGTGAAAAAAATGACCCGATTCCCCCATCCATACATTCGATATGGATGGTGGAAACCTCCGCGCTGAGTCATTGTATTCTGACAGCAGGGAGACTTCCCCATTGTCAGAATACACTGATCAGCGCTTCTGGCTTATAGTCAGCGGTGCTGATCGAGCAGAAAACTACCGACAAGTTGGTTTATCGACTTCTGTAAAGCCAGCCTGCCCATACATACATGGATCAAAATTCGTCTGGTCCCTGCTCAACCAGACGAATTTTGATCCACATGTGGCCTGCTTAAAGCTAAACACAATGGCAGCTTACAAATTCCTGTGCTGATAAGATCCTTTTATGTTAGTGATGTATCTGTCACTGTTCTAACCCTCATTGGTAATAGCAAGAAATTGCACAATATGGTGGATACGGGGAGGGTAAAGTAACCTTCTAAATGAAGTATTCCTGGAAGCCAATTACTGAATACATTGTGTTAAAATTAATTATGGAACACGTACCTGTTTCTTTGCTTTCTAATTCTGTCAATTTTAAACCAGATGTGTATGGATGTCTTGTTTTTACGGATGTCTTGTTTTTGCTTTGAGTCCTGTGCTGACAAATCTTTATTCTTGGCAATAATAATGCCATTGTATATTTAGTGGAAAAAATTCCTGCTTCTTGAATTGAAACACTGACTATTACTTACTAACCTACCTTCTGTATTGCCCTGTCTTCAAATAATTTGTGTTCTACCTTTTGTTACCACCAATTACCTTGTAGGGGTTTTAGTTGAAATGGTTTGTATATGAAATATCAATGCTACTTTTTGACAAAAGAAGTTTATCAAAACCATGCTTTAGGCTCCATTCACACTTGTGCAACTTCAAAATCGTGTGATTTTCATTGCGATTTGATGCGACTTTGATGTGAGTTTGGATGAGTGCAACTTTGGCTCTGACAAAGGATGATTGTTTGTGCTGTACAAAGTCGCACACAAGTCATATGTATATCATTCTGTGCAACTTTCATCTGACTTTGGAGAGTTTACATTGAAGTCTAAGGCCCTCAAATCGCATGAAATTTGGACCAAAGAATTGCAGGAACTAATTTCAAGTCGCTGTAACTTGAAGTCACACAGATATGAATGGAATTCATTGGGATACATATGTTGCGACTTGTCATGCGACTTTTGACCCCAAAGTCACATGACAAGTCGCACAAGTGTGAATGGGCTCTTAATGAGGCCTGTGTGCTTTTGAAGCAACTTGTCTAATATCAGTGTAATGAAGCCAGACAATTCCGAGGCCTCATACACTTGGAAATTTGCAGGCATAAAATATGTGTAGTGTAAAATCCCTGGCGTTCTCCCACGTCTGGGGAACTGCAAGTGGGGCAGTCAGCCAGCTATAAAATGAAATGGCGGTACACCCCTGTACATGTGGAAACTGCAAAGATTCTGTGCATCCAGCACTTACATGCACATGTGCATATGGCGCATTTTCTGAACATGAACATTTCATGTTTGGAAAATACCTCATACACACATGCGTACATGGTAATTGCTAATGCACAGAAGCATCTGCATTCACACGAGTACAGGGGTGTATTGCCATTCACCACTTTGATTGCCAAATGTACAGTTGCAAGAAAAAGTATGTGAACCCCTTGGGATTATGTGGAGTTTTGCATGAATTGGGCATAAAATGTGCTCTGAACGTCATCTAAGTCACAACAATAGAAGAACACAGTCTGCTGAACATAATACTACACAAACATTAGATGTTGCCATGGTTTAATTGCACATAACATGTAAACATTCATAGTGCAGGGAAAAAAAAGTTTGTGAACCTTTGGACTTAATAACTGGTTGACCCTCCTTTGACAGCAATAACCTCAACTAAACGTTTCCTGTAGTTGCAGATCAGACCTGCACAACGATCTGGAGTAATTTTGGACCACTCCTCTTCACAAAACTGTTTCAGTGTAGCAATATTCTTGGGATGTCTTTTGTGAATCGCTCTCTTAAGGTCATGCCACAGCATTTCAATCGGGCTGAGGTCAGGACTCTGACTGGGCCACTCCAGAAGGAGTATTCTGTGGTGTTGCAGCCATTGTTTTGTTGAATTACTTGTATGCTTTGGGTCATTGTCCTGTTGCATCACCCATCCTCTGCGGAGCTTCAGTTGGCGGACAGATGGTCATACGTTTTCCTGCCAAATGTCTTGATAAACTCTGGAATTCATTTTCCCATCACTGACAACAATCCGTCCAGGCCCTGAGGCAGCAAAGCAGCCCCAAACCATGATGCTCTCTCCGCCATGTTTTACAGTGGGGATGAGGTTTTGATGTTGGTGTGCTGTGCCTTACTTTCTCCACAGATAGTGTTGTGTGTTCTTCCCAAACAACTCAATCTTGGTTTCATCTGTCCACAGTATATTTTGCCAGTAGTGCTGTGGAACATCCAGGTGCTCTTTTGCAAACTTCAAACATGCTGCAATATTCTTTTTGGAGAGCAATGGCTTCCTCCGTGGTGTCCTCCCATGTACTCCATTCTTGTTTAATGTTTTCCTTATTGTAGATGTGTCAACAAAAATGTTAGCATGTGCCAGAGATTTCTGTAGGTTTTTAGCTGACACTCTGGGATTCTTCTTTACCTCATGCAGCATTCTGCGCTGTGCTCTTGCAGTCATTTTTACAGGACGACAACGCCTAGGGAGAGTAGCAACAGTGCTCAACTTTCTCCATTTGTAGACAGTCTGTTTTACCGTGGACACATGAACATCAAGGCTTTTGGAGATACTTTTGTAACCCTTTCCAGCTTCATGCAAGTGAGCAATTCTTGATCGTAGGTCTTCTGAGAGCTCTTTTCTGCGAGGCATGGTTCACTTCAGACAGTGCTTCTTGAAACCAGTAAACTCAAAACAGGTGTGTGTTTTTTAAGGGCAGGACAGCTGTCAGCAACACATCCAATATCATCACACTGATTGGAGTCAAGGTTGGCTCACTCCTGGCTCCAATTAGCTCTGGGAGAAGTCATTAAGCTAGGGCCTCACATACTTTTTCCTCCCTGCACTGTGAATGTGCACATTTTATGCCCAATTCATGCAAAACTCCACGTAATCCCAAGGGGTTCACATACTGTTTCTTGCAACTGTATGTCCCACCTTTGGCTCCTGTGCGTGGGAAAATGCCTTCAGAAGCTGCAGTCTGTCAGAGCCTGGTTCATTTCCTAGCTGGAGGATATGCAGCACTGTCTAGCTCTTTCCACCCCAACCGGCTGTAGAAGTGCATGGCTGTATGTCCCTGTTTTTTATGATCAGAAAGTACATTGTGGCACTTGTACAGGTAAATGCCAGTGTTTACAAGAGTACAGTTATTCACTTTCTATAGCCACCTGCACACCACATGCAGGGAATTTTATGCTAGGCACATTGTCTGCAAATGCCCGTGTGCATGGAATCTGTATCTTCCTATTGGCTTCTGATTTATTAGGATTATGTTCTCAGTGTAATTTATGGTCAAGCAAAGCCAACTTTAGAAATCTGCCTTATATACAAATCCCAGACTGCAAAATCAGTGTGAAGATCATTTTCTGAAGGTGATCACCTTCTATTATGAAATGGTGTTTGTATATAGTCTTAGTATATAGTCTTGTATATAGAGAGTCTCATGAAGGTTCACTGGTCTGAGCAGTACATAAGGTGACTGGCAAATTGCATAATGCTGGCATCTGCAGTCCCCAACCTTTTTGGCACCGGGGACTGGTGTAAGGGAGGCAATTTGCCAAGAACCGGGAGGGTTGTTGTTTTGTGTTGGGGGGGGGGGGTAGGGTCGCCGGAATGGCATTGGGGGAAATGGCTAGTGTTGGTGCTTCAATCATCACAACATCATGGTTGATATGATGTCAGGATGATTGAAGCACATTATTTCTATTATATAATGAAACAAGTCAACTCACCATAATGCTGAATCAGTGGGAGCCCTGTGCTTGTCACCATAGCTTGCCACTAGATACAGCATGTCATTTGCCACTGTATCCTGCCACCAGATGCAGCATGTCACTTCCCACCATCGCGTATCACTAGATGCAGTTTTCTCCTTGCAGTGGAACCTCTCAATGTATGTATATGCAGCATCTGCCCAGCGCTACCAACTCAGGCAGCTGGCATTAGATTGTCAAGGAGGGAAACCTACAATTGGCACATGCGCAGTTCACAATAGGGTTCCCCTCCTATGGAAATTTAATTTGCCGCTAATGCATTGATCTCACAGTAGGCAACCCGATTCACAGGATCTGAAATAGCGACAAGAGCCACAATGTAAACAAATAGTCTCTCTCCTCCCGGTGGCAGTGTGGCCCAGCGTCTGACAGGCCACGGACCTGTGGGTTGGGGACCCCTGCACTAGAAGATGTCTAGAGTCACTTTTGAGCATTGGTAGCCCTTGATATCATACAAAGGTTCTTTCAAGCATTCTCCCTTTTTTATGGCGAGTATTCTTAGCATGTGTGCATGTGTCAGCTGAGAACGCTCCTTCACAAAGGGGAAGTATCCCACTGTTCTTCGGCTATGGAAGAGGATATACAGATGTCTCACCAACCCCTGTTTTTGGAGACACAACTGCCTATTTGTATCTAAGAGTTGTTCAAGGTCTGTATTCATGTAAGAAATGTCATGGTTTTGAGCCTTGGAGATACAAAACCACCTGGGAATAATGTTTTGGTTTGCTTATAAACAGATGCATTAAGATCAAATGTTATAATAACTGTATTTCACAACTGGTAACTAAGGAAAAAGAACTTCCAGTCAGGGAATTGTACAGAGCTTTAAAAGTACAGTAGCAGTTAGACAAAGGAACTGCGTAGTATATAAAACAAGGAATCATCCTGCGTCTACAGTATTCTCCTCAGGAGCCAGGAAGGATATGATTAGTCCAAAGGAGAGACTTATTACTGGACAGGGCCCCAGATAAGATCTGTATTATCTATGACTGCAAGCAAAAGACTGCTACTAAAGGGGACACTATTGTGCATTTGACTTGTTACCATCCAATGAAATAGCCTTTCATCTGGTTGAAATCCCAACACAGCAAAAACAACCAACTCACTTGTAAAAAGCAATTGAAAGTGTACTTCATGTCTAAATGCAGAATACATTTAGAACAGAGCTTGACAAATTTGCTTTGAATCTAGCAGCCAGCTAAAAAAAGTTAGGAGCCACTTTTTTCTTTTAACTAACAAAGCTTTATTTTCTGTTCAGAGTATAAAATGGCACAATTAAATAAAAGCTATAAATGACTTATACTTACCCTGCCAGCCCGATGAGGTGGGCAATTATAAGTAATTAATGGCTTTTATTTTATTTAATTTATTTAAAAATCAGACAGCTGTCTCATTCAGTTGCAATGCTACTGAATGAGACAGCTTTCTCACTAGGTAATTTCAAGGGATGTCACATGATATTACCGCAAAGGACTAGGAAACACACAATTTCAGTTAAAAAAACATTAAAATTTTAGGGCACAAAAACGCAAGTACATACATTTTGGTAAATATAAAAGATGAGGTTGCACTGAGTAACAGATACCTAGCATGTCAAACCTTAAATTTGATACGGCCATGCAATGGCGACAAACCCTGTATTTTCTATAGGCAATGCTTTAAAAGCCCCCTATAGATCATCAGTTTAGTATTACAGAGGAGGTCTGGCGCTAGAATTATTGCTCTCACTCCGGCGTGCAATGGACATTCTCATATAGCCCCCTACATGTGCGTTTACATTTGTATGTGCGTATATGTAAGGGTGGGCTCAAATTTTTTCTAGGGGGGAGGGATTTTATGTGAGTGTAACTTTAATTGTTTACTATAAAAAAAAGTGTTTTTTGGTGACAGGTTCTCTTTAAGGAGACATGCAGGTCTCCACACTTTACCTGCTTGTGTGGAAACAATTGGGTGGTTCCAGAAGCACCCAAATGCTTCCACCTGACAAAGGTTTACATCCCTGCAACAGTGAATGGGCTGACAATAGCCCAGGACGCAATTTCTAGTTGCCATGGTGACCTGGTGCCTGGGATTTGTCGAGTACTGATTTAGGGAAAAATAATCGTATGATAGATTACAATACTGGGGGTTTAGTGTTAGCCAGAACTACAGAGGAAAAAGATTTGGGGTGCTTCTTTCAGATTATTTCAAAATTGACAGTGTGGCCTGGCATTAGGGAAAGTGAATAGAATTTTGGGGTGCATCTCTAGCGGGATCACTAGGAGGAGTTAAACACAAAACACTGTCAAAAACACATTTACAAGTACTGTACATGCATTTTTCATGTGCTCCAGTTAAAGAATGCTGCACCAAAAGAAGCACCTGCACCTTTTCAAAAACTACACTATGGTGCATTGATGTGAATGGACAGCATAAATAATATTTTCTAATGTCGTGCATTGCATCAAGACAGCAGATGGTTATGGTAATCCCTCTGTAGTGATGTTTAGGGGTCCTTTAGAAAAAAGGGGGATCCCTATCCTGCTACTGTTAATTTTTGCTTGGTGCCTATAAACAGTATCTTACAATTAGAGACAGCACTTTATGCATTTTACAAGGGTTTTAAAGTGGTTGTAAATGCTATTTTTTTAATAATAAAAAAGATGTTATACTCACATGCTCTGTGCAAAGATATTGCATAAAGTGGTTACTTACTTCTTCTCTGGTGGTCCCCTTCTGGCACTGTCTACTACTCCTCTCTTCCAAGTGCCCCCATAGCAAGCCATGTGCTATTGGAGCACATCTGTGTGTGGTCCCCAGTCAGGCTGTGTGCCCCCATAGACACACACACAGCACAGCTCGGCTACACCTATTGCTCTCTCCTGTGACTGACCCGCTGCTCTAAGTGTAGCCCATGAAAGCAGTAAGAGGGGAGAGAAGAGCTGAAGCAGGGCACAGCACTGGATCGATAGAGGACTCAAGTGTTTAGGGGCAGGGGGGCTAGGAAAGGAAGGGGTGCATCTTTTACCTTAATACAGGGAATGCTTTAAGGTAAAAAACAGTTTGGGTTTAGAACCACTTTAAATGAGAAGTACTGCCAAAGCTCTTTTGGCTGTACTTCTCTTGTGGATCACAGGAGTACAGTTCCTTCTCTACTCCAATGACCCATCATCAGCCAACAGCGGGCTAAAGTCCGCTGTCGGCTGACATCACTCAAATAGTTCAGGCTGGGGAAAGATCCCACTTTAAAGTCGGGATTCACCCAGATCCCTAGATTGGCTGTCTTTGATTGGTCAGTTCTTAGTCTTAAAGCCGGCAGGGGACAGATGTAGCATTGGACCGATATTACATCCACCTAAGTGTGTATAATTTCTAAATTAAAAAAAAAAAAAAAAAATCCCTACCAAGGGAAATATTGCTGCTATCTCTGGATCTTCACAAGGCGTTTGATAGTTTGACCTGGGACTACTTATTTCAAACACTGGTTGCCTTTGGGTTTGGCTCCACCTTGATTTCCCTTTTACAAACTTTATATTGTATTCCCTCAGCTCAGGTTTCTGTTCGCTGGTATAAATCGGCTCCTCTTCTTATCAGACGGGGTACTAGACAAGGTTGTCCCCTCTACACCTTACTCTTTGTGCTGGCAATTGAAACCCTTGCTATTGCTATTTGTTTCCACCCTGACATCACGGGTATCCTATGTGGCCCACAAGAACACAAATGTACAGTTTGCTGATAATGTTCTTATGTATGTTTCCATGTTTCCAACCCCCGAATGTCTTTGCCTGATTTGTTGACTTTACTTGATCAATTTTCTCTGGTTTTGGGACTCACTTTAAGTTCTTCTAAAACAACTGCTCTCAATATTACTTTGAACCTTTGGGAAAATTTTGATTTTCAGTGGGCTACCCGCTGTCTTCCTTATCTAGGGATACATCTTACACACTATTGCGACATTATATCGTGCCAATTATCCCCCACTTTTTAAACGACTTAAGGAAGATCTGTGTAACTAGGCAGACTTCCCTTTATCTTGGCTCGGTACAATTAACTCTATCAAAATGACCTTTTTACCAAGATTACTCTACTTTTTAGAACATTACCAATTGTGGTCCCCAGAGGAGAAATATTGCGCTTACAATCAGTAATCTCTCGTGTGGGGTAATAAACGTCCCTGGATTAATAATTCAACTCTGTATTCCCAGAAAAAGCATGGCGGTTTGGGACTTCCCAACCTCTTGGCCTATTTTCATGTGGCCCAGATAATGCAACTCTCTTACACTACAGCCAAAGGTTCTACACCCCAATGGGTTAGTATTGAAGCCCTATCTTGTCATCCTTATGCTATCGGCCCTCTTATGTGACTTCCCAATCGATTGTGTCCTCCCATTTGCCATACATTATTATTCTTTGGCTGTATGGGATAGGCTGCACATCCATAAATCCTTATCTTCCCCCCATACCCCCTTAGCTTCAGTTTTTTTGTAATCCTGAATTTGTACCTGGTCTTGCACCGTCTTTATTTCAGTGGTGGATCAATAAGGGCTTTCTGCATCAGTCCAGGGGGGGGAGGAGCCTGAACATGGCGGCACGGGAGAGTGTGGAGTAAGCACTCTCTGTTAACCTTCCTCGAGTATCCTCCCTATGGTGCCCCAACAACCTAACTAGCTGCATTGGAGGGCGGTTGGAGACTCACTTACCTGGATGGAGAGGGGTCTCGGAGACGGCGTGGAGACGAGTCTGGAGTGGGATGGCGGAGCTCCTTCTCTCCTGGGGTCCTCTCGCGGTAACTCCGGAGGAAGCGTAGGGTTGCCAGGAGATGGCCGAAGCGGCGCAGCCACGTGGGCAGTCGCGGAGGAGCTCTGGGAGAGGGAGAAGCCGGACGGCGTTCTAGAGAGCCGGTGGAACGCCAGCCGGCTTCACATCTCATCTCCAACCTGTCCCTAGGAGACACAGGGAATAAGAAGCACAAAGGTAAAGGGACCCAATAGGAATCCCCCAAAGAGAAGACAAGGCTACAGAGAACTGACAATAGAGGTCTACATGCTGAAGCTGCTCCAGAGTGGAGGGTGAGTGAAAACTGCGGTCCTCCTTATGCATTCCTTATATATTGGATTCCCTTTTGACTGTACCATAATACATTGAATTGGATACCTAATTTGAAATAAGGAAATAGGGGATTCCTAGAGAGGGTCTGAAGGTGTGGAAGGAGAAGAAGAGTTTTTTTTTAAAAAATAAGGAAAAAATCCCAAAAGTAATATGAAAGGCAAAAATATTAAAGGGAGTGTGCCTAAGAATTCCCAAACTGGTACGATTAAGAAGTATACGTCGTAGGGGAATTTGACACCAGAAAGATCTCAGGGAGCAAGTGAAAAAAGTGAACTGGAAATAAGTATGGATAATAGCCCGAGACTTTCCCTGGGGCCGGTTTATAATAGTCAACAATCAATGGAAGGGATAGAGTCGAGAGAAACTGAAAAGACCTACAAATACCAAATAAAAAGGTAATGGCGGAGATGTTTAAAAACTTGGAGAAATCAATAAAGCAAGAGATGGGGACAATTCGGAAAGAAATGGGGCATTTGCTGACCAGGGTGGAGGAAACGGAGGAAAAAGTTAAAAATCATGCCCAAATTGTCCCAAAATTAGAGAAATGGATAATAGATACCAGGAAAGAACAAAAAAGACTGCTTTATATGATGGAGGATCAAGAAAATAGGGAAAGGAGAAATAACCTTAGAGTAAGAGGAGTCCCAGAGCTGCTACAGGGGGAAGACTTAAAAGAGACAACTGGCAAAATTTTGAACTCCATAATGGATAGATCTGGTGTGGAGACATTTAAATTGGATGGAGTGTATAGGATAGGGAAGTTACAACAAGAAAAAGGCTCAGAAAAATCAAGAGACATAATTGTGAAATTCCATAATTATGGAGATAAAGAAGAGATATGGAAAAAGGAAGAACAAATATTTGGAGGGAATATATGGAGGGAAAAATATTCACTTTTTTGCGGATTTAACAGCAGGGACTTTGAGAAGAAAGAGATCATTGAAACCTCTATTAGAGGTGTTGAAAAAACATAATGTGCAATATAGATGGGGTCGTGCAGCATGTTTAATCGGATGGAGGGATGAAGTCATGGCATTTCTAAGATTTTCTGAAGACATGAAAGACTTCTGCGATAAATTTGGACTGCAGAGACTAGAGATACCAGGATGGGAAGTGGAGGAGGGAGAGTCATGTACTTTTGGGGAAAATGAATGGCAGCTGGTTGGAAGGGAAAATAGAGAGTTAATAGATAGTGGGACACTGGGGAGGAGGGGGGGAAGGTGAGTGGTACATGGGTGGAGCTAAACCCGAAGGTTGGGATCAAAAGTGGGATTTGTTCCACAAATGATTCAGAGGCAAAAAAAAGGCCGGGGGGAGAGGGTGGGTGGGAGGGAGGGTAGAGGGAGGGGGGTAATTGGGGTAACACTCTGCAGAATGAGAGGAGAAAGGAAGAGGAAGGGTAGAAGAAAGAAGGAGTT
Organism: Staurois parvus; assembly: GCF_062004578.1. Classification (NCBI taxonomy): domain Eukaryota; kingdom Metazoa; phylum Chordata; class Amphibia; order Anura; family Ranidae; genus Staurois; species Staurois parvus. Next base: position 10,148,069 of record NW_028317882.1, read on the forward strand.
AAGAGGAGTAGGGTAATATGGAAGAAGTCCAGTTTATAACCTATAATGTAAAGGGGCTGTGTTGTCCTGGGAAGAGATTTAGGCTATTTAAAGAATTGAAACATAGAACATCTTCGGTGTTTTTTTTGCAGAAGACACACTTCGAGATGGAGTCAAAGGTCAGGCTGAAGACTAGATATTTCCCAACATGGTATTATGTGGACTCACCAATTAAAAGAGCAAAAGGGGTTGCTATAGGCTTTGCAAAGAATATAAGGTTTGAGGTGGAGAAGAGAATAATGGATCCGGAGGGAAGGTTTTTGTTCTTGAGGGGTAAATTGCAGGGAATTGAGTGTACAATAGCTAGTATATATTGCCCAAATAAGAAACCGAAGATATTCTTGAGGGGAGTACTAAAGAGATTGATGGACTTTAAAAGGGGTTGTTTGATAGTGGCCGGAGACTTTAATGTCTGTATGGACCCGCGGATGGATACTACTTCCTATGTGAGGAGGGAGGAGAGCAGGTCCTTGAGATCATTAAAGAAATCGATGCACGAGTGCCAATTAGTGGATATATGGAGAATTAGGCATATGAAAGATAGAGACTATACTTTTTTCTCACATGCACATGAGATTTATTCTAGATTGGATTATATATTGGTAGAACATCGATTCATAGAGTCCGTAGTAGAAGTAAAAATTGGAGGAAGTTCTTTGTCAGATCATGCCCCTGTTGCAATGAAGTCAAGATGGGGCAGAGAGGAGAGAGGAGGTTTTGTTTGGCGGATGAATGAGGCACTTCTTCTGGATGAAGAGATCGATCGGAAGATCGAGATGGAAATTAAACGATTTTTTAAGGAGAATGATAGAGAGGATGTGTCGGTTGCAACGGTGTGGGAGGCCCATAAGGCCTATATTAGAGGACTACTTATTGTAATAGGGGCAAAAAAGAAAAAAGAAAGGAGGGAAAAAATTAATGGACTTCTAAGTGAAATATTTGATCTTGAACAGGCTCACAAAACGAAAATATCTAAGGAGATAATGCAGAAAATAATAAAGAAGAAAGAAGAATTAGAGAATGTAATGGAGGAGGAAAAAGAAGAGTTTTTAATAAAGTAATAGGTGAAAGGTATAGATGGGGAGATAGGCTGGGAAAGTATTTAATGAGAACTCTAAGGAAAAAGAAAAGTAGGAATTATATAGAAAAAATAAGAAATCCCAAGGGTGAACTGGTGCACTCAACTAAAGATATCGCTAGAGTATTTAAGGATTATTATAGTGAGTTGTATAATATCATACCCCAGGACACTTTAAATAAAGCTGAAACAGTAAATAGAGAAAAAAGAAGAACATACTTAAAAGAGGCAGGTCTATCAAAATTAATACAAAATACAATTGAACTCCCTAGAATCAGAAATTACGTCAGAGGAAATAAAAACAGCATTAAAAAGTACCACGGTGGGGAAAAGTCCGGGTCCAGACAGGTATACCGTAAAATACTATAAAGAATATAAAGAGTTGTTAATACCCAAATTGAAGATATATATGAATGCTTTGGGAGGTGAGATGGAAAAAAGGGGAGAATCTTTACAGGCTAATATAGTTTTAATTCATAAGGAAGATAAGGACCCCTCGCAGTGTGCAAGTTATAGACCAATTGCGCTGCTGAATGTAGATACTAAATTGTATGCAAAGGTTTTGGCAAATAGACTGAAGGATTTGATGCCGGAGTGGATACATGGGGATCAGGTGGGGTTTGTCCCAGGGAGAGAGGGCAGAGAGAACGGCTTGAGATCATTGTTGCTTATACAGGAAGGTAAAAAGGGAAAACCCCGGTGGTACGGTTGTCAATTGACGCCGAGAAAGCATTTGATAGAGTGAGTTGGGGATTTATGATGGATACCTTGGAGGTGTTAAGGTTGGGAGATAGAATGAGAAAGTGGATTGTAAGGTTTTACAGAGGGCCCACAGCCGCTATCATGGTTAATGGAGGAAGATCGGAGCTTTTCGGGATGTCAAATGGTACAAGACAGGGATGCCCACTATCCCCACTGTTGTATGTTTTATCGTTGGAGCCATTGCTGTCTACGATAAGGAAGAACATAGATATAAAGGGAATATGGATAGGAGATAGAGAACATAAGGTGGCGGCTTATGCGGATGATTTGATGTTCTATGTTGGAAATCCTAGGATATCACTTCCAAACTTAATGAAGACATTGAAGGAATATGGGGAATTATTAAATTTAAAAATTAACCCGACAAAAACTGAAATCTTAAATATAAACCTTAAAAATAGTGAAAAAGAAAAAATACAAGAAGAATTCCCCTTTGTTTGGAGAGAAAAAGAATTAAAGTACCTAGGGATAAAATTGTCAGCCTCAATTAAAAATTTGTATAAAGTTAATTATATTTCACTATTAAACGAGCTTAAGGAGGAGTTGAAGAGAATGGGGAGTGGAAACCCGTCTTGGATAGGTCGCATAAATTTGATAAAAATGGTAATTGTGCCCAAAGTCTTATATAAGACAATCAAACTCCCAGAGGCATATTTTAAAGAACTTAAAGAACTTAAAAAATTATAATGAGATATATATGGAGGAACAAAAAACCTAGAATACGTTATGAAATGTTGACCAGAATCAAGGAAAGAGGTGGTTTGGGTGTACCAGACTTTAAGATACTATAAAGCGGTGATAATTGAGAGAATCTTTGATTGGACTCATAACCCAGGGAAAAGCTGGGTCAAAATCAAAAATACACTGAGTGGAACAAATTTAAGTAGGATTATATGGGTGCCTGCACAATATAGGGGATTAGATGCTAACACAAGTTCGTACACTTTTAATGTTTTAAGAGTTTGGGAAATGTTACACAGACAAAAGGGATGGGTTTTTAATTCACAGTTAATGCCACTAAGGAACACAGAATATTTTGCCCCTGGGAAGGAAAATATCACAGGGAAATGGATTATAAAACAGGATGCGCAATTGAGAGACATAATGGTGGGTGAGGAATTGGGATCATATAGAGAGCTGGAGAAGAAAAAGGGAGAAGTTTTCAATAGAATGGATGGGTTACGATAATACCAATTGAAACATTTCTTCGGGAGTCTCCCAAAACCTGTGAGAACCAGAAAAGAGTGTAACCCATTGGAAAGATTGTTAGAAGCACGGGGGGATGGGAAACACGGAATTGCAAAAATATATAAGATATTTACTGAGTTAGACACTGACACAAAATTAATATATAGAGAGAAATGGGAAAAGGATATGGGAAGGGAAATAGATGAGGAGGAGCAGAGGAAAATGTTTAGATTAACTCAAGAAAATATCAGTATGCGGGAAGTGGAATTAAATTATAAGTGTTTGGTAAGATGGCACATCACATCGAATGTAGAGCATAAATTGAATGGGGAGATTTCACCATTGTGTTGGAGAGGGTGTGGAGAGGTGGGCACGTTATATCATATATGGTGCTAGTGTTCAAGAATACAAGTGTTTTGGCTTAAAATAGTTTATTTAGTAAGGAAAATTATCAAAATTAATATTAGATTAGACCCAGAGTTATGTCTTTTCCATATCACAGAGCTGCCAGTGAGATTATATAAGGATTCGGGGATGTGGCACTTTTTGAGTGCAGCGAAGAGTTTGATACCTAGGTTTTGGAAAAAAAAGGAGGTGCCGACAGAGGAGGATTGGATGGTTAGAATGAATCAGATCTGTGGGACGGAAAGATTGTATTATATGCATATTTGGATCTGCATATTCAATTTTCTTTACTCAGTGGCAGGAGTGAATGTCCATAGGTCCCCAGAGGTAGCCCTTTTTCAGAAATTGCCCTTGGTTATCCCCAAGAAATCGGTCAAACTGATACTTTACATTCTCCTGGCTGCAAGAATTACGATAGCAAAATATTGGAAGCGATCGGTGATACCACTTGATTATGTCAAAAATAAACTTAATTGGATCATGATTAATGACAAGCTTACTTGTATTCTTAATAATAATGCCTCAAAATTCGACAGTACTTGGGATTCATGGATTCGATTCCTCTTTGTCCCTTAATGGGTTCATGGCTGACCTTCCTTTACTTTACTCTTTGTTTTATGCTCTCCCTCTTCCTTTCTTCTTCATTTTTTTTTCTACATTTTTTGATTCTGACATTCCACTTTACTGTAGTATATACTAGTATCTGACTACAGGTTGAATATGCCTATGGTTATTTGCTTCTCATTGTGCACTGTATACTAGATTCCTGTTTACTGTTGCGATGTAACCTCTTGGTCTGTAGACAGCACTGGAGGGATTGTTAGGTCCCGTACCTAATTGCTCAGTCCGATTTTTTTTTTCATCCTTTTATTTAATGACTGTGCTATTTATTTTCACAAGTGCTTATTGTTTGGAGTTTTTTACTTCCAAATTCATGGGTCTTGTTGATCTGTATGTTGTTTATTTTAATAAATAAAAACATTGAAATATAAAAAAAAACAAAAAACCCTCAACTTCTCTTTCATGGCCTCTTAATATTTAACTGATGTTTATATGCAGGATCTTGCTGGTGGAAACACATGTAAATTTTTTTTCTTCAACCTGTTCAAGCTGCCAGTGTTGCAATTTACACATATACGCCTGTATATATTTGCATATTACTGCACTCACATGTAATTTTTTTTATGATTCTGAATGTGTTTGTAGCTGTGTAGTGTTTTTTTCTATATTAATCTAAATAAAGGGGCATTTGTTTAGATCATTAAAAAAAACAATCATGGCTACAACTGCAGAGGTTTTTTCACCAAGAGGCCTAAAAATAACTAATGCAATAATGAGGATGGATGAAAAATTTAGTGTAGTATAATCTCATATTTGCATTTAAATGAGCGATTTATTTATTTATAGCAGAAGACCATTTGAAGAGCAGAGAGACACAAAACATTGGCTCCAAATGAGTGACGATTAGATATGTATTGTCGTTTAATATTTATGGTTTTCACTCATTTTGCTATTCTGGTCACTGTAAATGTACCTACTCAGCCATTGCATTTCACCATTTCACATTTGTACATAGTCCTCTTTTCAAAACTATGTAGGTCACTTGTGTGGTATGCTAAACGCTGCTGCCACTTTGCATAGGAGAGTTGGACTGTCTTTGGAAATAGTACCGGGGCCTCCACTAAAGTGTAATGCCAGTCGGGAGTGTGAAGATACAGTTATCTTCATTCTGAAATTATGTTGCCGTATGTTTTAAATAACAAAGGATGTAACTTTGGAGTAAGTAACCAGCTTTCAGTAGCATTAATGTATCTTTGCAGCAGATTACATCAGTTCATTTTGCAATCAGTGCTGGGTTTAGCAGAAATTAGTTTATCATGTTGCTGTGAGGTTTGCAAATTATGTGTAGTTCTATAGTTAGAAGTATACAAGAAGAACTGAATCCATAAAACACAAAGCCATAATCTGCAGTATCTATAATGGTGGGCATGCACACTTCAATAAATTATTGACTTTTTTTCTAATCAATCTCTCCTGATAGGAATAATTGATCTATAGTCGACAACCCATTGATATATCACACACAGGAAGTGGATTTCAATCAATAGTTGGAAGATATAATTGTAAATTATTGATCACACCTCTGTTTCCACCACGATTAGATAGAACAAGTTCAGAGATGGGAAACTAAAATGGTGAAATGTCTGGGGGAATAAAACATATCATGAGAGACTTCAGGAACTTAAAGTGGAAATCCAGGTTTCCCCCCCAAAAAATAAAACAGCAGCTACAAATACTGTAACTGCTGACTTTAAATATAAGTACACATACCTGTTCTGGGATCCAGTACAGCAATGTCCTCACCCGAACTGATTCTTCAATCTGCTTTGGGTGCAGGTACCGGCATCTTCAGTAAGGGGAACTGGAAGTGAAGCCAGCCTTGTGGCTTCACAGACAATCTCCAACTGCACATGCACGAAGCGTGGTGCACTTTGTGAATGGTCCCACAGTCTTCTGGGACCTGTGAAGATTCCCAGAAGGCTGTGGTGGGAAGAAGGGGGGGCCAACCTTCCAGCTCAGATTGCCACGGCTCATCTGACTGGAAGAGGGGGCGGGTACCTGTCAAAACCAGGCACCCTCTCCCCCCAAAAAAGTGGCAAATGTGGCAGTGAAGGGGGGGGGGGAGAGGCAAACAAGTGGTACTTCCCTTTTTGGGTGAAGCTTTAATATGTGCAGTTTTCAGGAAAATGGAACTGCAGATATGATTGAAACCTTTGAATACCTGATGGGTGTGCATAAGGTTTAGGGGAATTTTAAGTGTGAATACAGTGAGGAACAGAAGTATGTGAACACCCTGCGATTTTGCAAGTTCTCCCACTTAGAAATCATGGAGGGGTCTGAAATTCACATTGTAGGTGCATTCCCACTCTGAGAGACAGAATTAAAAAAATAATTCAGGAAATCACATTGTATGATTTTTAAAGAATTTATTTGTCTTGCACTGCTGGACATACAGTGGGGATCGAAAGTTTGGGCACCCCAGCTAAAAATTTGTATTAATGTGCATAAAGAAGCCAAGGAAAGATGGAAAAATCTCCAAAAGGCATCAAATTACAGATTAGACATTCTTATAATATGTCAACAAAAGTTAGATTTTATTTCCATCATTTACACTTTCAAAATAACAGAAAACAAAAAAATGGCATCTGCAAAAGTTTGGGCACCCTGCAGAGTTAATATCTTGTACTGCCCCCTTTGGCAAGTATCGCAGCTTGTAAACGCTTTTTGTAGCCAGCCAAGAGTCTTTCAATTCTTGTTTGAGGTATCTTTGCCCATTCTTCCTTACAAAAGTCTTCCAGTTCTTTGAGATTTCTGGGCTGTCTGTCACGCACTGCTCTTTTAAGGTCTATCCATAGATTTTCAATTATGTTGAGGTCAGGAGATTGTGAAGGCCATGGCAAAACCTTCAGTTTACGCCTCTTGATGTAATCCCCCGTGGATTTCAAGGTGTGTTTAGGATCATTATCCATTTGTAGAAGCCATCCTCTCTTTAACTTCAGCTTTTTCACAGATGGCATCAAGTTACCATCCAAAATTTGCTGAATATTTATTGAATCCATTTTTCCTTCTACTCGTGAGATGTTCCCTGTGCCACTGGCTGCAACACAACCCCAAAGCATGACTGATCCAACCCCATGCTTAACAGTTGGACAGAGGTCCTTTCATTAAATTCTGTGCCCCTTCTTCTCCAAACGTACCTTTGCTCATTCCAGCCAAAAAGTTCAATTTTAACCTCATCGGTCCACGGAACTTGTTTCCAAAATGCATCAGCTTGTCTATATGTTCATTTGCAAAGTTCAAACGATGATTTTTGTGGTGAGGACGTAGAAGAGGTTTTCTTCTGATGACTCTTCCATGAAGACCATATTTGTACAAGTATCTCTTTATAGTGGAATAGTGTACCACAACTCCAGTGTCTGCCAGATCTTTCTGGAGGGATCGTGCAGTCAAACGTGGGTTTTGAATTGTTTTTCTCACAATCCTGTGAGCTGTTCTGTCTGATATTTTTCTTGGTCTTCCAGATCTTGCTTTAACTTCCACTGTTCCTGATGACTGCCATTTCTTAATTACATTCCGAACAGAGGATATTTACATCTGAAAACGCTTTGCTATCTTCTTATAGCCTTCTCCAGCTTTGTGAGCGTCAACTATTTTCAGTTTCAGTTTTCTAGACAACTGCTTAGAAGAACCCATGGTGCTGATTGTTGGGGCAAGGTCAGATGAGTCTGGGCATTTAAAACCTTTGAGATTGACATCACCTGGTCTTCCCAGGCGATGATTGAGAACAATCCATGACACTGGCAGGTCTCAGCTTGGCAAAGGGGGCAGTGCATGCTATAAATTCTGCAGGGTGCCCAAACTTTTGCAGATGCCATTTTTTTGTTTTCTGTTATTTTGAAAGTGTAAATGATGGAAATAAAATCTAACTTTTCTTGACATATTATAAGAATGTCTAATCTGTAATTTGATGCCTTTTGGAGATTTTTCCATCTTTCCTTGGCTTCTTTATGCACATTAATACAAATTTTTAGCTGGGGTGCCCAAACTTTCGATCCCCACTGTAAGTATTTGAACACGTAAGAATCATCAAGAATTCTGGCTCTCAAAGACCTGTTACTGTGCCTTTGAAAAGGCCACCTCTTCTCCACTCATTAATCTAACTTAGTAGCACCTGTCTGAGCTCTTTAAAGACACCGGTCAACCCCACAGTCAGTCAGATGCCAACTACTACCATGGGCAAGGCCAAAGAGCTGTCAAAAGACACCAGAGGCAAAATTGTGGACCGCCACAAGGCTGGAAAGGGCTACGGGGCAATTGCCAAGCAGCTTGGTTAAAATCGATCAACTGTTTATTATTAGAAAATGGAAGAGGCTAAAGACGACTGTCAGTCTCCCTCGGACTGGGGCTCCATGCAAGATCTCACCTCGTGGGGTATCACTGATGATAAGAAAGGTGAGGAATCAGCCCAGAACTACAAGGGAGGAGCTGGTCAATGACATGAAGAGAGCTGGGACCACAGTTTCAAAGGTCACTGTCGGTAGATCACTGCTCCGTCATCGTTTCAAATCATGCATTGCACGGACGTTTCCCCTGCTCAAGTCATCACATGTCCAGGCCCATCTGAAGTTTGCCAATGACCATCTGGATGATCCAGAGGAGGCATGGAAGAAAGTCATGTGGTCAGATGTGACCAAAGTAGAACTTTTTGGTCTAAACTTCACTCGTGTTTGGAGGAAAAAGAAGGATGAGTTGCATCCCAAGAACACCATCCCTACTGTGAAGCATGGGGGTGGTACCATCATGCTTTGGGGGTGCTTTTCTGCGAAGGGGACAGGACGACTGCACTGTATTAAGGAGAGAATGAATGGGACCATTTATTGTGAGATTTTGAGCAACAACCTCCTTCCCTCAGTCAGAGCATTGAAGATGGGTCGTGGCTGGGTCTTCCAACATGACAACGACCCAAAGCACACAGCCAGGATAACCTAGGAATGGCTTCGTAAGAAGCATATCAAGGTTCTAGAGTGGCCTAGCCAGTCTCCAGACTTAAATCCAATAGAACATCTTTGGAGGGAGCTGAAACTCCGTGTTGCTCAGCGACAGCCCTGAAACCTGACAGATCTAGAGGAGATATGTGTGGAGGAGTGGGCCAAAATCCCTGTTGTAGTGTGTGCAAACCTGGTCAAGAACTACAGGAAACGTTTGACCTCTGTAATTGCAAACAAAGGCTTCTGTACCAAATATTAACACTGATTTTCCCAGGTGTTCAAATACTTATGTTCAGCAGTGCAAGACGAATAAATTCTTTAAAAATCATACAATGTGATTTCCTGAATTTTTTTTTTGATTCTGTCTCTCAGAGTGGGGATGCACTTACAATGTGAATTTCAGACCCCTCCATGATTTCTAAGTGGGAGAACTTGCAAAATCGCAGGGTGTTAAAATACTTCTGTTCCTCACTGTATAAGATCAAGAAAACGGGAACATAACCTCAAACTAGCAGGAGGAAAGGTCCCAAGCATTACCTTTCCTTTCAGTAAAAAATACTTTAAGAGACTGCCAGCAAAGGTAGTAAGCCAATTAACAGTAATTAAATGTAAGTGACACTGAAAATATTTTTAATAAAATGAAATAAATCTAATAGATTTAAATATAAATATAATGTACCTTCTATCTCTCTCTTCCTTCATTTCATTTCTCAAATGCAAGCTGTTTTCTGTTATTCCTAGACTTTCTGTTCTAGGGTGGCTACATTCATTTTGAATGCCCCCTTTGTGTATGTGAAAGTAGCCACCCTTCCCTGCTCGTCCCTGAGATGGACTACACATCTATGTGCAGACACATTGAGCTCTATGGGAATTGTAGTATACACCGAGTGGAGCATGGGACCAGAAATAACACACACTGCTCATTCTACACTAGTAATGGTGAGGTGCATCAGCACAGGATTGGTAGCAAAAAAAGAGACTGAAAACAACAGTAAGAGATTTTAGAACAATTTATGTAGCAAAAAAATAGTTTAGTTCCACTTTAAACATACATGGGACAAATGTAGATCTATACTCAAACAAAACAGTAAAAAAAAAAAAAAAAAAGGGGCAGACTCAATAATGGATTACTTGGTTGCATTCTACCATCAGTCTTATATGTTCTTATTTGTAAAGTCAGAGGCATGCATACAAGCTTCCTCTGAACCACAGGGGTTCTTGCTTATGGATCCACATAAGATCCAGGTAAGCAGAGGACTAAGGACTCTGCCCTCACCCCCATCTGCAATTCATATGAAAAATAATTGCTTCCTACTAGATCCCCAGTGCCTCAAAAAAGTGGACTTGTCAATCTGGTTATTGGACCAGGGTGAAGTTCACCCCTGCAGTTTAAAAAACATGGCTGGGTGGTCATTAGATTGCTTAATATGCACTCATAAGGCCTCATGACTCTCTGTTCTTACCCACCCTCCCCCCAACCAACTTTCTGTATGACTGTAAAAAAATGTAGAATATAGTACAATAATTTAAAAACACAATGCATACACCAACACATACAAAAAACACGGGTGAATTGTTTGTGTACCACTAGGATGTTACACAGTTTATCAAAAAAAATTACAGGATACAGGAGGAGAATAGGACCTTAACCCCATGAGCTAAGATATGGGGAAAACATTTGTTATGATAAATAAGGATTTTGGCAATGTTTTCAGGTGAATTAAATTGGTTATACTCAAGAATGATTGACTGAGTTAGAGGGAAAATTGAAAAGCAATTTAAAGTAGAGGTAAGTTTAAAGATTTTAATAGCATTCCAAAGGGCTAGAAAAATCCTGTACTTGTATAGAAAAAAGGCTGTGAGGGAGTAGGGCATTAGTAGGTCACAGGAGAAGTGTAGAGAGCATTTTACATCAGAAATTAGTTTGAATGAGTGGTAAAGTGCTTTGAAGGCAAAGCATAGTGACGAAATTGTATTTAAGTCAGTGATCCAGGACAAGTATGCAAATCTAGAGTTCTAACGTGCTGCATACTTCTGTAGCACACTGCATTGTTATTTATTGCAGATTGTTAGATGGCCACAAGATAGCAGAGCTTTGCAGTTCAGCTGGCACAGGAAATTGTACAGCAATGCTAAGAGTGCTGGGTCTTGTATTCTGCAAGCAGGACATCTTTCTTCAGTTTAGTTGCCACAGAACTACAGTTCCCAAGTGAGTTAGCAAAGGGGTGGGAACAGATAAAAATAAAAGCTCAGGAGCCCTGGAGAGAGAGGAAGGAGACTGTGAGAGGGTGCGGATGTGTGTGAGAGGGCAGTGGAGAACTCCGAGGACCCAGGCCAGATTGGGTCACACCCAGAGACGGACTATTATGGACCACCTGGTATACTCTAGCAGTCCACAGGACAGGATTCCCCAGGGTGCGGAGTCTAAGCCCCAGTCCGCTGGTTTACCAGAGCCCATGATGGTGGGGATGGGCTTGGAGCGGACAGTGACCAGGTCGCGGCCCCTGAGTACACCCACCTGAGGTAGAGGAATCACCAGAGGTAATGAGAGGTGGAGAGCCTGGTGTGAAGAGGCAGACAGGTCTGAAGAATAGCAGCTAATCCGTGCGGGTCGAATGGATGGCTGAGCAATAGCGTGGTCAGACGGGCCGGGTCGGTAACGGGCGGACAGCGTGGTACAAGACAGCAGGCACAGAGGAATCAGGTCACTCCCTGGGTCTGGTAACAGAAGTTCAGATCAGAAGGGATATCCAGAAGAGTAGTCAAACGAGCCAGAGGGTCAGGCAGGAGAATATCAGCAAGGTCAGGTTCAAGCAAAGGTCAGCAACAGTCAGGAATCAACTCGCAGATCACAGGAACAAGATCAGACCATACGGCAACTTGTGTCTGTGCAGGACTGGTTTAAGTAGCCCGCCCTGCGCCTGACAGGCGCAGCCTAGGTCCTAGTGCCTGCCCAGCGCCGTCATAGGTGACGGGTGCGCCTGGGTCCTAGTGCCCTGCTGTCTGAATGTCTTGACAGACACCTACGCATGTGCAGACCCATGCGTCGCGATGGTCCCTGACACAGACTGACCATTTGGAAACTCGGCACTGCCCAAGGGCCTGGGGTCAGTAGGGGGCCCCATGAGATGCCCCTGGTACCTTTTTCATAGGCTTTTTTGAGTTTGGGCAAGGACACAGGGGCCCCATGATCCCCTATTGCCCGGGGGCCCCATGAGTTGTCAGTCCGCCCCTGGTCACACCGGAGAGCAGGAAAAAGGGAATGCAGATTGCTGGAATCATTGAAAGGCAGGAGAGTCAACCCTGTTGGCAGGCGGATTGTTGCATGAGCATTGCTTCTTACGTAGAGGGACAGAGAGAAGAAGGGGGGTGGCCCTAACTGAGAGATCATAATTCACTCTGCAAAGACTACAGAGAGGGTGAGAGGGTTCCATAACCCAGACAGTCACAAGTTACAAGTGATTCTGTTGCTTTCAATGGCTTCAGTTCAGTACACCTTGCATCAGTTTTCCACTTTGAGACACAGATTTTCTAGCCCATTCAGTGCTGCAGCCTACTGCTTTAGTATCTTCCTATTGCTTTGAACGTAGGACTCTTGCTACAGCATGTGCAAGCAGGAATACTGTTCGTATCTCATCTCAAACCTCTTTCAGCTGTATAATAACTTGCTTCATCAGGCAAATTCAACACCTACAGGGGTTCAACTCTACTGAACTCTACTTCCACCCCTTTCTCAACTTTAACAGTTTTTGCATACATCTTCTGTGTTAAAGGGACCTTCCCCAGTTTCTCATTATCAGTCCAGGGGAAACTTTTTTTGTTGTTGTACCTGCTTAAGAAGATCCTGCTTCCACCCAAAAGGACCTCAGCTCTTATGTGCACAAACTAGGGCCCCATCAAAAGTGCAGAAAAGTCTGCTTTTATCCTTGGGAGTGATACTAAAGGGGACGTTATTACATGCAAATTCATCTTGAGAGTCAAACCGTGTTTCTAGCCATTGAGACCCCATAAGTGTGTTAGCCCAAATTCTCTTTATACTTTATCTCCGCTCACTTTGAAGAAAGAACATCTCAGTGCTGGAATTCATGTTTAAACTCTGGTTCTTCAGGTCAATTGAGTCTACTTAAATTGGTATTGTGTATGTTCATTTTGGCTAAGGTTTCCACAGTCTATCTTTCCTACACACCTACTGTCAGGAACCATCGCGACGCATGGGTCTACACATGCGTAGGTGTCTGCCGAGACGTATAGGTGGCAGTGCACTAGGACCCAGGCGTACCCGTCGTCTGGACAGTACTAGGCAGGCACTAGGACCCAGGCTACGCCTGTCAGGTGCAGGGCGGCCTATTTAAGCTAGCCCTGCACAGACACTTGTTGGTCTTTGTATCCTGTTACCTGTGTGTGAGTACTTCTGATCTGGATTGTTTTGACCTTGTTGCCTTCTCCCGTCCTGACCCCTTGGCTTGCCTGACTCTGCTCCCGGATGTTCCCGTTTAGATCTGACCTCCTGGTGAACAAGTGCTCCGGTGCTTAGACTCCGCACGCTGGGGAGGCTCTACTGGGGGACTGATAGAGGTGCTGTCAGGCGGTCCCTTACACCTACTATTGTTTCTTTTGTGCTTGCATTACTTTTACTCTAACTTCAATACAATCAGAGCATTTGTTCACTTTAAACTGTGTGGTTATTGTGGGTGGTTCTCCTGCTCAAGGTTATACAGTGGTGTCAGCAGGGGCTGTGCTGCAAATCAGGCTCAGAATGAACAAGGGACCCAAAATACTTAGCAGCTCCTATGGTGATAGCGCTACACTTCTTATGTGTCAGTGACTTAGAAAGTATTGAGGCTATCGGTTTTGAAAATAAATGCTTAAATTACTTCTATGCCTCTGGGTTGATCACCAAAATACATTCCATTTTTGCACACAATCATCTGATATTGCTAATCATTTTTGGAATAGGACTAGAAACTTATCCTAAAAGTATACTTGTTTTAACAGAAATATGGGAAGTCCTGTTAAAAAATGCTACTTTTTCCTGTCAGTTATATTGACCACTGGCTTCAATATTTTGAGTCATTGACCCAGAAGTTTCTATTTGCATATTGGTTCTAGATCCCTGACTGAAGGAATTGAAGCAAGAGGGCAAGAATGGTAGTCTGTCAACTAGAATTTTTATGATGAATGTTCAGCAATGGCAGCCACTCTATTTTTCATGACATGGCATAGTTGAACATGCCAGTAAGCCACGACAGATTTATTTTAAGGTGGTGCCTTTAAAAATAAATAATGAAGGTTGCATTTGCTTTTACCTGAAATAATTTCTTCAAGCTAAAATAATTTTTGTTAGGAATATAAAAGATTTATTCTGCTATAAAAAAAAATACTTGCAGCTTTGTCTTTTTACATCATTTGACTGCTACAAAAAAGTGCATGTTTCAGTTGCCTGTGTTTTGCAGTAACTGAACTGTTTTATACCGTACATCTGAACTGTGTGTGCACCTTCTTATGGCTTGCTAAAAGGGTCTGCACAGAGCTGTGACATGGGACTAGGCCCTGCTGTCTTAACCAGGTTTTATTCCTGACAAGTATGAAATCTGGATGCCTTTTTTTTTTCTTTATAAAATTTAGTAGATCACATCCATTTGACTGGTAACAGTAGTGCTGTGATATGGAACACAAACTTGCTCATAAACGTGTGCAAAAGATGGCAGTAGTGAGAGTGTGCAACACAAAGAGGAATGAAAGGGATTGTGTACAGGCTGAAGTAGCAGAATGTTTGCTAGAAATAGTGATGTCCTCTTATGTGCCTACAGCATGTACTGAGTGCTTCACTCTCATAAAGCAACCTACACCCTTTCAACTTTCTTGGTGTTGCAGTAGTTTAAGTGTGACCATTATACACTTCTGCATCAGGGTGGGTCTAGCCATCCTTTCTACTTCACAATTATTTGAAAAGTTGGAGTTTGATGGGTCATCAGCTTAAATAGCAATTTCAGGCATAGTGAAAACATTCAGTAAGATACTGAAGCTACTGACAGTATCAATTAGTGGGCTTCATTTCATGTACCTAGTAGGAATAATGTGATATAATGAAATCCATTCTTTATATTTGAACAGCCTAGAGATGCAAACGCCCATAAAGTTACGGTCAGATAGTAAAAATTGTCAGATTTTACCTGTCCATAAATGTCCAGGAATGGGCATGGAATGCCTGTAAAAGATATGGCTGCGGTCAGCTTTGAAACTGTGCATGGGCGGTTCCGAAACAGGCTGAATGCTACTCAGAGCTGATGAATGCAGATTGGCTGAGAGGCGGCACCGCCCTCGCAGACGCACCCCTCTGCCTCTCAGCCAATCAGCATTCAGCAGCGCTGTACTGATTCGCAGTCTTCGACCATTACCTGTAGTACATCCAAAGTCTCTGATCATATTTTGTAGTAAGCATGCACAGCTCAGTATACAGTGCCAGAGGAGACAGGGAGCAGGCAGGTAGGGGCATTTTATTGCAGAAGAGACAGCCTTCCTGCTTGCAGTTTCTTTACAGCGGGATTTCAGTTCTGCTTTAAGCCACTGTTATCGGATTGTACCAATTGCTCTCTGCAGCATGCATAGCAGAACTTGTTTTTCAATTGGTCCCAGAGGGCTTATATTTTATCCTGCTGTGTTGACTTTTTAAGTCTAAACCAGGCAAATTACTTGCTAGATGAATTGTCAGTGTTTACATATTGTGTTTATACTGTTTAAATATTTATTGTCTTTGTTTTTAATAGGGTTCTGTCATTATTTAGGTTGTCAGTAAAAAAAAAGTGCTCTGTCAGTAAATTTTCCATGTTTTGTCAGTACATGTATTTTACATGGGATTCAATTCAAATAACTTAAAATGAAAACACTGTATTTATGTGAAGGTTACAAATTATTAACCTGGTGATATAGAATTCCCTCAGTTTTACATAAGATCTTCTCATCTGTTTCCCCATTGTGCTGGCACAGTCATTAATATACTGGCACTTTGCTCCATATTTTTTGGTTGTGCCTGCGTATTCATCCATTTTGGGAAGACGTAAATAGTTTGATCTAGAAACTTACCGACATTACCCTAGAATCTCATCCGGAGGTGTTTTTACTACACCTCACTCCCCTCTTGAGCTGTACATATAAAAGTCTCAGTTGATTCACCTTCTCAATGCCACTAAAGGGTGCATTTCCCAAAAAATGGATAAGTATGGACCCACCGATGATTGGGCACTGGCACTTAGCCAAGGTAAACAAAATTGATGATATGAAAAGATTGACGGCTGCATACTGGGCAGAAGCTGCCCCTTAAGATTCTTTCAAGCAAACCAGTAAGGATTAGCTCAGTCCTCCTATTTAGGATCCATAGTGGACCTGTTTAGTGTACCCCAGCCTCTCTGCCCCCCCCCCCCATTCCCCCATCCTTCCTTTTTTCGTTAGACTCTTTCTTTTTTCTTGTTTCCACTCCACTTTGTCTTTATATGACTTCCTTGTGTTTACTGTATTATTTTTGCTTTATTTGGAAAAACAGTCCTTTCAGCTTTTGCATGGTGGGCCTTGCGAATTTGCGAGGTTGAGTCATCTGATCCTTGAGTGGGGTTTAAAAGACCTTTCTGAGTCAGGCTCTCATTGTGCCACCTAATACCCAATTACTCCAGATTTTCAAGTTTAATGTGTAATGGTCATTGTTTGGAAAAAGCATGATACTTTTATCCTAGAATTTGTTTTTTTTTCTGTTTCATTATGTATCTTATCTTTGCGGTGTTTTGCACTGTATATTTTGCTGAAGGATGCAATAATAACTTATAAATAAAATAATTTATGTGAAACCACATTATACCATTAATTTAAAGTGATTATGTCACTACGGGGTCAAATAGGCAAATAGAAATTCCTGCGGCAAAAAAGAGGCATTATACTTATGGTTTCTGGTAGCCTGTGTCTTGAAACACTGCAGTACTGCTTCCACAAGTATTTAACACTTTTGGATGTATGAAATCTTGCTACCACAGGACGTACAAGCTATTAAGAGGAACCAATGTGTTCTATGGAGAAACATGAATTTGACTTATCCGGGCAGTTGAATACTTGTGGTGGTCATGTAGCAACATTGTGGAGCCCTATCCAGACCTAGCCCCCCCAGAAAGGTAATTATTTGCATGTAGCAGAATTGTCTACCTCATTCATGAGAATGCCTTGCTTTCTGACCCGAGTCAGCTGCTGTCAAAGGCACATTTAATGAAGCCTCTTAAGACAATTTATGTGAGTACCATTCTACGCCTTCTTTATGGTAGTTGTTTACAGTGGATACAGATGCCCAAACACATTTGAAGGGTTTGATCTCATATTAATAATGGGAGAAAGTTGAGGAGCTTTGGGCTTGTGCTGATGGCATCAGTTTGATATCCATTTGAGATGCTTCTGAGATCATTCATAATTCATGGACAAGTCATCTGACTTGCAGTTGACTTTCTTTAGACCTACAGTACATTTGACCTTCTTCATGAGGGTTTGGCATTCCTATAAAATTGTATGGTAATGCAAAAGCCATGTGATGTGAACAAAACCCCTTAAACACAAGCATTATTGTGCCATTGCTCAATTTGCAATAAGCTCCACCTGTTCCTGTTCATACCTGAAGGTATGCCATGGCTGCTGAAAACAGCTGTACACAGAGGAGAGAAATGACAGTTAATACACTGCCATAACATACCGAATATGAACTTATAAACAAATTAGATACACATAGGTCTACTGTTCTACACAATTCTGAGTTTTCAGTCCAGTGTATACACTGCTGTGAAAAAGTATTTGCTTCCTGATTTTTTTATTTTTTGCATATTTGTCACACTTAAATGATTCAGATCATCAAACACATTTTAATATTACACAAAGATAACTTGAGTAAATACAAAACAAAATGCAGTTTTTAAATGATGATTTAATATAAGGGAAAAAAGCTGTTCAAATCTTTCTGGTCCTATGTGAAAAGTAATTCCTCCCCCCCCCCCCTTGCTAAATTATGAATGGACTGTGATTAACTACATTTTATGGAAAGCTGAGTTAAATTTTACTTGCCACACCCATGCCTGATTATTGCCAGACCTGTTGAATCAAGAAATCACTTAAATAGAAGCTGTCTGACAAAGTGAAGCATGCTAAAAGATCTCAAAAAGTAACACATCATGTCGTGTTCAAAAGAAATTCAAGAACAGATGAGAAAGTAAGTAGTTGACAAGTATCAGTCTGGAAAGAGTTACAAAGCCATTTCTAAGGCTTTGGGACTCCAGCAAACCACAGTGGTAACCATTATTCACAAATGGAGAGGACTTGGAACAATGGTAAACCTTCCCAGGAGTGGCCTGCTGGCCTACCAAAATTACTCCAAGAGCACAATGACAACTCATCCAGGAGATTATAAAACCACCCAGAACAACACCTAAAGAACTGTAGGCCTCACTTGCCTCAGTTAAGGTCCTGATTCAACAGTAAGAAAGAGACTGGGCAAAAATAGCATCCATGAGAGAGTTCCAAGGCGATATCCACTGCTGACCTAAAAGAATACAAAGGCTCGTCTCACATTTGCCAAACAACATCTTAATTATCCCCAAGACTTTTGGGCAAATATTCTGTGGACTGATGGGCCAAAAGTTGAACCTTCTGGAAGGTGTGCGTCCCGTTATATCTGGCGTAAAACTAACACAGCATTACATAAAAAGATCTTCATACTAACAGTCAAACACGGCAGTGGTAGTGTGATGGTCTTGGGCTGCTTTGCAGCTTCAGGACCTGGACGACTTGCCGTAATTGATGGAACCATGAATTCTGTGCTTTACTAGAAATTCCTGAAGAATGTCCAGCCAAGAGTTTGTGACCTCAAACTCACAGTGCACTTCGGTTATGCAGCAGGAATATGATCCAAACACAACAGCAAGTCCAATGGGTCAAAAAAATCCCAAACTTAAGCTTTTGGTGTGGCCTAGTCAAAGTCCAGACTTAATCTGATTGAGATGCTGTGGTATTACTTTAAACAGGCCGTTCATGCTCGAAAACCCTCCAATGTGGCTGAATTAAAACAATTGTGCAAAGAAGAGTGGGCCAAAATTCCATCACAGTGATGTGAAAGACTCATTGCCAGTTATCGCAAATGTGTGATTGCAGTTGTTGCCACCAGGGGCGGAACAAGCAGTTACTATGTTTAGGGGCAATTACTTTTTCACATTGGCCCAGGCAGGTTTGAACAGCTTTTTTTCTCTTAATAAATTAAATCTTCATTCAAGAATTGCATTTTGTATTTGCCTGGGCTATAGTAGTGTAATATTAAAATTTATTTGATGATCTGAATCAATTAAGTGTGACAAATATGCAAAAAATAATCAAGAAAAGGGCACAGCACTGTATAGTAGATAGGCAGTCACAGAATTAAAGCCGTGTCTTTTGTTCGAGAAACTTAATTATTCTTAAATGCAGAGAAAGCTAGGGTGGTTTCTACTCTGCTCTACAAGTGACCACATGGTATGCTTTAATTCTTAAAGAATTAAATGTATCAAAAGACCTGCATACTTGAAACATTTTTCTCGTGTGATCCCCTAGTAAAACATGTTCATGCATATCCTATTTATTCAATCCCATGTGGCATTTACTTACTGTATTTGCAGTATGTTATACTTTCCAGATCTCCCTGGAAAGAAATCAAAATACAAAAGAATATTTGTCTTTTGACAAATGTATTCCAGAAGGTGATGAAAATATTAGTTAGAGATTATTATAATACATCATCCTCAAACTATCTATGTTATAGTTGATTTAAAGGCCAGCTCCACTAAAACCTGATGTTTCAGTTTTGTGAGGTTGCAAGCATGGTTGACTTTTTATAGTTTCTCATCCTAATTTATTGCAATAGAAAAGCAACAAAGTTCTCCAAGTGTGAAATGTAAGGGATTCTTGTCCCATCATGAACACACTTGAATGTGCATATTTTCATGCTTTAAAACGCTTATAAATGGTATTTTTTTGGTTAATATAACAAGCATGTTATACTTACCTGCTCTCTGCAGTGTTTTTGCACAGATCGGCCCAAAACCTCCTCTTACGGGGTCCCCTACTGGTGCTGTCCGCTCTTTCTCTTCTGTGTCTGACCCCATAGCAAGCAGTTTGCTGGGGGAACAGACATGCAGTCTTGCTCCTGAGCCAGACAGTTTGTGCCCATAGACACACACAGCGCTGCTAGGCCCTGCCACCTGCTCCCTCCTCACATGATTTGAATGACAAGTCTGTGAGAGCAGGAGGAGGGGCTTTAAGGCTGCCATTTAATCTTGATTGGGCTGTCGGCATGCCCCAATGCACTGTGTTTGAGTGCTGTAACATCTGTAAATCGCGGCTTAGGTGGTGGTAGCCAGGTCTTTGCCATGTAGGCAGTTCGAAATCAGCACAAACAAGCAAGTCCTGCAAATTGCACCTGTGACAGTATCCAATGGTAAAAGAATCAATTAGCCAAAGTAAAACATATCAGCATATAGCATATAGTATTAATAAAGGATTGAAATTGTGCAAAACTTTAATAAATGATGAAAATTTTGAAAAACTGTCAGCGGCAGCTTCAGTGTGTAGGCGTGTGCAGGAGAGGCAACCAACAATGAAAGCCCCATAGTAAGTCAATGGATGACATCACTTCCCAGGCATTTCAGAGCAGTTGTCAGTTCTATCCTGCAGACTGCATCTGCCACCGGAGACTTGACCGTATCGGCTTTAGAAAAGGTACACGTATAGCAATTTCTTCTTTACAGGGCTGGATAGATTAGTATTAGAATGTGGCTGCAAGTAGGTTTAGAATTAGGTTTTCGGTGAACTTCTACTTTAAAGAAACACTGATAAAGATAAAATTGCAAACATTTGCTGGCCAGAGTCTCTCTCTTCTTGCAACTTGTTATTGCTGTATATGCTTTGCAATGCATTTTGGTATTACTGTAAGTTGATGAGTTGTCAGCATTTTCACATGGCTAGTTATTGGACATTCTCCATTGAAGGATTTTGGACTAGTTTCTTGAGCTATACATTTATCTGCCAAACCTTTTATAAACCATTCTGCATGGATATTTTGAAATAAAGGAGTTAAACTGCTGAGAACTGAAACCAATCTGATATTCTAAAGATAGGACAGTATACAGTTATAGTATATCAAAAGTGAAATTTTTAGGTTAAGTCAAGTGCATCTTGAGCAATAGAATTATGTTAATTTACAATTACCCATAAGTGCCTGCATGTTCTTTTATCAACAGGCTTTAGACCCTGAAACACTGCTGAAATCAACAGCTTGACTGTGCTCCCCAAATAAAGAGTATTTTATGATTAATTCTAAACCACCATCTGGTTAACTCAAGAATTGCATATGGTATTACAATTAGCATTTTCTCTTGTAGAAAGAAAACTGCAGCTACTCCCACACAGCTACTGTATCAGTCTGCTCAATATCCAAAAATATTTAAGATTAAAAAAGAGCGAATTGCTGACCATGCAACACGGAATAGTAGGCCTATTTTTGTACATATGTGGTGATAGGTGAAGAAGGGGCAGTTGGAAGATGGTTGATTCACTGACTGGTATGCCAGTAAATGCATATCCAGCTGCCTGGCCATGTCAGTATTTAGTTGGCTGAAAAGTAGATGAATCTGTGCATTTTTCTATTTGCCAACCAGACACTCTGCAATGAATGGCTGGTTGTGGTGGAGAGGAGAAGTAAGACTAAGTGGCTGCTGCTAAAATGAGACTGAGACACAGCAGGTCATCCACTGCATGTTATCAATTTTTTGTACCACCCTCCATTATTCTGCTGCACATGCCAGAGAATTCTTGACTAGGAGAACACTGACCACCCTAAACAACAGCAGCAATAGACTATGACGATGAGGTTTATTGGTGTTGATGGTGGATGAGTTTTTGATGAATGACAACGAAGGAGTAGAAAACAGGAAAAGCTTGGTGCTGTTAGGCTGGCCATACACTATACAATTTTCTGTCCAATTTTTGCCCAATTTCCTTTAGATTTATGTAGTGCAAAGGCCTGCCTTAATGGATACAATTGAAAGTGTTGTTTAGGTTTGACCTCTTAAATGGTTTTTGGTAATCTAAAACAAAATTCTCAAGAAAATTGTATAATGTATGGCCAGCCGTAGTCACTGTAAGCTCAAGAGGCCAGGCTCACAGAAAAAATTTCCAAGTGGATCAGAAGTAAAAAAAAAAAACACAGTGAAAACTGCTCCACCAAACTCATATGAACGTTATGAGAGAGAACAATAGAAACCACCAAATTAGGAGCTCTTATCCAAAGCAAAAGCAGCTCACTTCCAGCTTCCGGGAATACTGACTCTTTCCATCTCCCCTGGTGCCGCCCAGGCCTCTCATTCACCATCCACTGGGTCTGGGTTCTGAGTCATCGATCCTTGCCCAAGACCCTCCACTGCACATACCATCTATCAGGACCTGTGAGTTATGTGATCTACACAATAATCAACTCTGTTGATCTGAAGTCCTTTAATTGTATATGTGAGTTGCTTTTAACCCAAAATTTGGAATAAACTCTGACATTGTTATTAGTTTATTCCACTTTTTGGGTTGAGTTTTTCATTATTACCCAGTTTGAATAATGGTGGTTTCTAGTTTTAGTCACTGTGCATCTCTTGTAACCTTTATATGTTAAAGGGGAGCTGAAGTTCCTAAATTTCGCAGTGGACAACCACAGCTTAGCAAGTACCTACTACATGTTAAATAAAGTAATACAACATAGATATGCTAATTGGCAGTGTAGAGAAAACTCTTGCTGGAAAAACTTTGTTCCGGCACCTAAAAAGAGAGATTAGAGCAGCATCAACTGTTCCAGAGAAGGTTGGTGGTACCCACAATAACTTTTGGACCAGTTTGTAAAGACTGAAAATGATTGGTTTGTATTTTCTCTTTTTAAATTTTTAATTCAGTCAATTTATAAAAGCTTGAGCAAGGGCCAAATTCTTAACTTCCATTTGTACATGCCACTGTTTTCTAGCTATTTATGTTTTGTAAAATTGAAAAATTGAGTGAATTATATAGATCCTAACAGCGAGCTTCTCTTATTTGCTGCCTTTGTTCTTTTAAATATACAGTTTATATATTTTGTTTTTTGAGCTTGCAAAGTACTGTGCATATTGGGGTTTTAAAGCCAGCCATACATGGATCAAAAGTTAATTCAGTGGGGAAAGGCCAAATTTTGATCCATGTATGGGCAGGGTGGTTGTACACAAACGGATCTACTGATTGAATTCTGTACAACCACCGTGTTGGAAAATTTCCATTCGATAAGCATCACCGGCTATAGCCGGCACTAATGGTCAGTGTATTCTGAGAGCGGGGAAGTCTCCCCACTGTCAGAATATAAAAGCTTAGAATCCTAGAATTTTTTGAATGTGTAGATGGGGAAATTTTTTTTCCCTTCCTGCTGGTTGAACAAAAAGAATGAATCATGTAGTGTTATCAGTCCTGCCTGATTCACTTTTGTAAATTATAGTACACATCCCCATTCCTGTATGTTAAGGAGATGAGGGAGGTGGCTGTGCTATATAGTGTCTTAGGATGACAACGTTATTCCTCCATATACACAAATGCAGCGAGCGCGTTGTTTCCCTAGGACAAGTAGTGTGCTACTTGCAGGATCACCAGATGAAAATAAAGTACAAATGCCTGAAAAAAAATAATGCAGCCATTTGAGGATGAATAAGCTGCAATATATAACATTATTTTTGTCTTTGGGATTAGGTACACTTTAAGGACTGGCAAGCCAAAATGTTGCAAAACTGATGTTGGTCTTAAAGCACAACTAATGGCCTTTGTATGACAGGGCAGAATCATAGCCACATCATTACAACAAGCTGCATTAGGATGATTTTACTGGCAAGAAAAACATATATAATTTTTAATTCTTTATTTAGAGTTTTTTTTTTTTTTTTAAAAAACAGGGTGGTGAGCCCAGAGCCACCAACATAATACAAGTGTGTACGGAGAAAAGAATCCAAACTCACATAAATGTTTTTGATTAACCAATACAACCACAAAAGTGAAATCATTCCCTCCCTCACAGAGTAGTAGACATGAGTAGGCAAGTTGGTGTTCAGAGTAGAACATATGTTTGTGAGACTTTGCAGGTGCAATAAGAGAAAACTGTAAACGCAGGTGCACTTATCATTAAGGGCTCTGACACTTTTTGTTCATTTGAGGCTATAGCTCCACTTTAACTTCTTAATGGATACACCCAGTTTTCCTTTTGATGATACCTTAGGATTTCTCATTATTTCTAATACCATACTTCTCTTCTATTTGGATGTCTGTTCTGAATCACCCTAAACGAGTTCTCACATCACTTCTGCATAGAAACCAATCAGCTTCCATTTTTTATTGCCAAAGCTTAATTGAACAAGCTGAGGTTAGAAGCTGATTGGTTTCTATGCAGAAGTGAGCTTGATTTAGCATTTTCCAGCTTTAGTAAATAAACCCCATTATGTCCACCAATACATCAGCCCTAAATTGCACACACATCACAAGCAATAGTAGCAGTGATACTAGAGAGGAGTGTCCTTGCCAACCCTCACCTTTTAGCACTTTTAAATGGCTTGCAATGGGTACCAGAACCTCCATCATCAATGGAATGACTATTAGTCCTGATGCATGCCTTTTCGAAATTCGAATTCTTATCACAGTGCAAACACTGGAAGTTGTCATACATCTTATCAGGTGTAGTTAGTACTTAAGATTTTTTCTACATTCTAAATTAGTGCTTAGAACGTTGATCTGTCCCACTAACAAATAGTAAAACAAATAACCTTCTTTTTCTTAGAATTTTCAATCCAAATTCTACCCATCTATGGCTAGCTTTATTCTTGAGCCACCAGCACTGCTTTAGTTTACAACAGGTGCAGTAAAATCAAGGTCTAGTGGAGACTGAGATTAAGAACTTGTAATAAGAAGAAGGCTGCATAAAGCAGATGAAAAAGAACTGAGTGGAAACCTGGCTGAGCTAGCTCAAAACCATTAGTGTCAAATTCTGCAGCCTTTTATGACAGTAAAGACAAACAGTCTAATGAGTTGTCAATGTCATCCCCTTGACTGGAACCACCTATAGATAATAATTTGTTATGACAGATTCAGGAAGGGTAGTCCTTTCTAGCTGCTGCTAATTTTGTCTTCATCCCTAAGATTTTAAGTCCTCATGCACACTGGACGTTTTTACAGCTGCTGTTTTTGGCTTTTGGCGTTTTTTTCTACAGTCAGTAAACTCCCCAGCATGTTATCCTATGTGTCCATGTACATATAGACTGTAACCTGTGGTTTTTAAAGCAGGGACTGTTTTTGTCTAGGAAAAAAAAACCCAGGACTAGTGGGTTTCTAGAGGAGTTTATTAGCTGTAAAAATGCTCTAATGCTGAAAAACGTGGTAAAATGCAGCAAAACTGGTGTTTTGGAACTTTTTTTGAGCAAAGAAAAAAAAAATTTTTGGTAAAAAAAAACGCTAAAAAATATAAACGCAAAAAATGCTACTAAATGCTAAAGCAAGAGCTCTACAAAATGCTGAAAAACTCATGTTTTTAACGCAACTTTTTACAGTTACAAGCGTTATTAAAACGCCTAGTGTGCATGGAGCCTAATAGTCATATATATTTAAATTTTATTTTAACTTTGTGTCCTCCTCAATTTGGAGGTGGACAGTGCTGGTCAACAGCAGTGTTGAAGATGTTCACACTGGCGTGGTGCAGGATGGCTGATTTTCATTGTTCCAGCTCTAATGCTGACATTACTTCCGGAAGGACCTGTGCCACAAAAACAGAAGGGAAGTAACCAGCACAACCCCCCCACCCCTGTACTTCTACATTTACCCCAGTGACAATGGTACGGCACACCATATAACAAGCTGCTGTGTACTGTGTATGCTTTACTATAGATAACATTTCCAGAATGCTGTACACAGTATTGTACATTTAGACCACAAGAAATTCCTTTAAGAATTTTAGTATTTCATTTTGTTAGCTTTGGGCACAGTTTTGCTAATATGTGTGTGTTGGCAATTGTGGCGCTATTTTATTTTGCTGGCTTTTTTTTTCGTCAAATACATGTTTTATGGTTGCATATTTATGAAAACATAAACTTCTGGAAAATAGCTAATCACACAAGTTGAAACAAGTATGTTTACTGTCCTCTCTGTCTTTGATATACAGTTTCTGGTCACTCTTCTTAGCTAGGAGGAGCATGCAGCAGGTGGTTACCACCCTGTTAGTGTGCCCTACGTTTCTGGGTGTTTAAGTCTCTTGTATATCCGGGGAGGGTTTTGCCCACCTTCTATAAACTGTGTGAGAGGAGCTAGGAGAAGAGCTCAGTAAAAGGAAGATGCATTGGTAAACATTTGCATGCTTTCTTCTTCAGGGATAAGCCATACCTTTCAACCATCCCAGATTCTGTGGGACTGCCCCAGGATTTCAACAAAATTCTCCAGGTTGTGTCTGGGAGCCCAGTGCTGGAACACTTGTTTTGACACTCAACTCCACTAACATACCTCAAAGGCAGTGGAAGGTTGTCTCCTTCAGGGTGCCTTGCTTGTTCTCAGCCAGCAGTGCCTAAGTGAAGAGGGAAGTGGCCATTATAAGAGAATGAGGGAAGAGTTAGAAGTCAGGGCAGGCAGGCAGCTGTGGGATTACAGTAGGAGCTCTGCAGTAACACCAGTCAGTGACAGTGCATCCAGAAAGGGCTGACTCAGAGCCTCCTCCAGAGTACGGGAATCTTGGGGCACAGCCAAGCTGAGGCGGCATTCTGCAACAGGTAACTGTGCCAGTGTCAGATTTAACCCAGTGTGTACAGAGAGGGGTAGTGTGTACAGAGAGAGTGTGTACAGTTGGTGAATTTAATTTGGGCTAAGTCCCAGGTCATGTTGATTTGTTGTTTCTAATTAGACTCTATTAAGCCTTGCCCAATATTCTGCATACATTTAACCATGCCCACTTTTTTGCTATGCACACCTCAGTCCTCTTGTTGTAGTGTCCTTCATTCTGTGCAGAAGTAAAGCAGACCTCCACGAGCACTGTCATTTGTGTCACTTGCTAGGCCGTAGTGTGGCATATGTCTAAAAAAACAAAAAAAAACAAAAAATACTTTGGCAGGTATTTTAGCTTGAAGAAGTGCACTTAGTTCTGCACTCCTATGACCCAGATATAGTCGATAGCAGAATAAAGACTGCTGTTGGATGATATTACTGAGCTGGTCCATGCTTTGCAGGGATCCTGACAATAATGCCGGGATCCACCCAGATGCCTGACCAGAAGCTGCTTCAGCCTGTCAGTGTGCCACTGAGAGCCTGAGCCAACTGCTTCCACCCCCTCTCCAGCCTGGCGCTCCAGTAAGCGCTTCAGGGGCAGAGCACAGAGTCAGACAGTCACTGCTCTCTGCTCAGTGAAGACCTAGAAGTGAGCGATTGGTGGTCATGTGATCGCTCAGTTCTCGGTCTTAGAGCCAGTGGGGGACATTTGCATCTCGGATCAATGCTGTAGCCATACAGGTGAATATAGCTGTTTGTTTTTTTTTAATACCACACTTCTATTTCTGTACGCACCCCTGTATGTTAGTTTACAATACAAACAACTTTAAAAAGCAGCCTTGTCACTGCTCTTTATATGTACAGAGTAAAGTTGCTCTAGAGAAATAAGCAAAGCAAAAGTGGTCATGCATGCTCTGTCAGATTGTTGTAGTAAAGTTTTTCAAACAACTGCTGAACTAGTTATTTGTAGTATTCTTTTAATTTTCTGTTCTCCAAAAACAACAAAAGATGAGTGCATTATTTTAAACTAGAAAGTTTCAGTAGACTGGTCATATTTATGATTATTCATACAAGACAAGACCATATTTTTCATTTCAGTGACCTGAATATAGCAGAGAATGGAGCGTTATTTTATTATGCAATTCTACCTATTATTATGTATGGCATTGTCATACACTTACATTTACAACTTCTATACTTGAATTAAACTAAGTTCACTGTACTATTCTGCTCTCTGCTGGCTAAATGTCAGGATTACTGGTCTCTGGGACTCCCACAAGAGATTGGATTTTGTTTTGACAACTTGCACTAAATATTGTAAGAAACAGTGTGTCACTTAGGGCAGCTAAATGGAAAATGTTTCCGGGCTGATTTACCTTTGAGGGATTGTGTTTAAATTTCAAAGCTAAACTTTGCTATCTTACTTACCAATTTTGCACGCAAGTAGCATTATGTCTAATCTTGTGTTTTTTGTTTTTTTTTTTTCAAATGAATATTTTGCCTGTCGCTCATTTTCTTTATACATAGAATTTAATGTGCCAATCATAGATTTTACCTTGTTGATTTTTTGCACATTTACGAAGTTTGGTAGTATTGCATCAGACTTCTGCTATATTCTGACTTACTGTCCCCTAAGTTTTTCCCACCCTTTCCTCAGTCAGTCATGAGTAGTTGTATCATCAGACACGAAAGTATTGTGCAAGTGTTCTTTACTGCCTTCCACATTATTTACACTGATCAGCCATAAAATTATGACCACCCACCATAACCCTTCAGACATGGATTCTACTAGATTTATTATTTTATTAAAGGTACTTTATAAAGTACCGTCAATTTTACGCAGCACTTTACATATATGTTGTACATTCACATCAGACCCTAACCCTCAAGGGGTGTACAATCTAAAGTACCTAACTTACATTCATACATACACATACTAGGGCCAATTGAGACAGGATCCATTTAACCTACCAGCATGTCTTTGGAGTGTGGGAGGAAACGGGAGTACCCAGAAGAAACCCACGCAGGCACTGGGAGAACATGCAAACTCCAAGCAGGTGGTGTAGTTGAGATTCAAACTAACGACCTTAGTACTGTCAGGCGGAAGTGCTAACCATTTAGCCATTTTATCTGGCGCCAAGCCATCATTATTATACATGATTTATATAGCGCCAACAGTTTGCGCAGTGCTTTACATTATAAGGGAGACCGTAAAATTACAATACATTTCAGTACAGAAGGAATAGGAGGGCCCTGCTCATGGAGCTTACAATCCATCATTAGCAGATCCTTTAAGTCCTGTAAGTAGCAAGGCTGTTTTTCCAGCACATTCCACAGATGTACAATTGGATTGAGATCTGGAGAATTTGTAGGCCAGGTCAACAACACCTCAAACTCATTGTTGTGTTCCTCAAACCATGTTTAAATTCATCAAGACCAGGCCACCTTCCTCCATTGCTCTATGGTCCAGTTCTGATGTTTGCAAGCCCATTGTAGGCACTTTTGGCTGTGGACACAGAAGTCAACATGAGAACCCTGCCGGGTGTGTGGCTACTTAGCTCCATATGCAACAAACTGTGATACACTGTAGAGTTGATTTACTACAACTGGAGATTGAAAAAAATAGTGCAACTGTGCATAGTAACCAATCAGCTTCTAACTTCAGATTCAATTAAGCTTTGACTAAAAAGCCTGGAAGCTGATTGGTTTCTATGCAGAGCTGCACCAGATTTTGCCCTGTCCAGTTTTAGTAAATCAACCCCGGTTTGTTCTTTTGGTAGGTCCTGACAACTGAAAAACAGGAACATCCTACAAGCCCTTGTCAAAGTTGCTTAAATTCTTACACTTGTCCATTTTTCTACTTTCAACACATCAACTTCAGAGACAACATGTTCACCTGCTGCCAAAAATATTCCACCCACTTTCAGATACCATTGTAATGAGATAATCAATGTTATTCACTCTGTCAGATTGGTGTATATTGCTCATTCATTAGACTGACAGTAGTAATTAGTGCACAACTGCAAATTCAGTTTAATATAGCTAAAGACATAACAGGTGCATCAAAATGCATATGCAAGTGTTGATTGCACCAATTATAATGGGTATTTATGCACACGCTGATTTGTGGATGAGGAGGGTGGACTTTTCAATCATCTGCCCGTTTTCCATTCATAGATAGCTTTCGAAACATGGAAGCATTAGTACAGATTCTAAGAAAGGAGGATCTGGGTGGAAAGGGCTAGTATATTCAGGCACTCTTGATGAGAGCCTGTGACTGCACCCATATTTTTTTTAACACCCACCACACCAGAAGATTATGGCAGCAGGCATGAGAGGGAGAATGGACAGAGGAATATTTCAACTAACAGAAGAGACATCAGCACAAGGGACACATACTAAGTTATACCTCTTGTGCTTATTTTACAAAAACTAAACTGCATCTGGGCACCACAAACTAAAAAATTAATTTAATCAATTTTTCATATTCCAAGCAAACTCACCCATCTATCCATATATCCATGCTTTATTTTGTTGAGAAATCACTTTGAAAAACACCCCCTAGCATTTCTGTCCATGGCAATCTTGAGTAAGGGCAGATGATTCATGTAGCATTTACTTTCTGAAATGTATCTGTTCTTAGCTCAAGCATGCAGACAGGAGGGTGTGCTCCTCCTCCCCTCCTCCAGATGAAAGAAAACAAAATGCCCATGAAGACTTCTAGGATGTATGACATCATTTTGGCCTAGGACAGAAAACAGAATTGAAGAAATGTAAAAAAATAAAGTTGAAAACAAGTAAATATAATATACCTTCCTATCTATTTATTGATTATAGCAGCCTAAAGATTAAAAGTAAATAATGTTGATTAAGACTGAAGTTCCACTTTAACCACTTGTCCTCCAGAGGATTTGCTCCCATTCCTGACCAGGCCATTTTTTGCAATATGGTGCTGCGTTACTTTACCTGACAATTGCACGGTCATGCAATGCTGTACATAAATTAAATGTGTCACTTTTTTCCCCACAAAGAGAGCTTTCTTTCGGTGGTATTTGCGTTTTTATTGTGCTATAAACAAAAGAAAAACGACAATTTTCAACAAAAAACAATATTTTTGACTTTTTGCTATAAAACATATCCAATAAAACGCCCATCCCCAGCGATACTAACACAGTGATCACTGCTAATAAAAAGCACTGACCCTGTACTAATGACACTGGGCAGGAAGGGGTTAACTATTGGACGATCAAAGGGTTAACTGTGTGCTGTGTGTGTTTTACTGTGTGCTGTTTTACCTTAGAGGCATGCTGTTTTGTATTTCTCTGCTGTGCAGAGAAATACAAAACAGCATGTCCTTGCTGGCAGGAGAGAGACCTGTGTTTACACACAGGTCTCTCCACTGTCAGCTTTGCATGGCAATCACTGGCAGGGAATCTCCGTCTGGGACCCGGTCACTAACATGCCTAGCTCCCAATGGCGGCACAGGTATGGCGCTGCGCGCACCCTACCCGGAAAAGCAAATCAGGTATATATACGGGATTTGGCGCAGAGTTAAAGTGGTTAAGTACTGTGGTTTCTACATTTCTACATCAGTATGTCCATTCCTTCTTTGTCATCAATTGTATTGGCCTTTATATAATTATTGAGCAATAGAAAAAAATTTGCTTTGAGAAATTTGTTTTTCTATAGTCTAGGTACTATCAAAGCATTAAACTGTTGAATAGTGAGTGGCCGATTGAAGGCCAATTGGTGTTTGGCTTTTTCCCTCTTACCTGTTATGAAAGGTTTTCTCCAGAAAACATACTGACCTGCCCAGCAAATCCAACATTGTCCTGCTGCAAAATACTGCTACAGGTCATGTCCCATGACCCCGTCTTCCCTTCCTACGTCATCAGTTGTTTCTTCTGTGTTTTTGAGGCTGCCTTCCCCTTACTCCGATGATGCGTCACCAAGTCTGTCCTTCATCTGATGTTTCCCTGCTCCTGCATCCTTTGGAATATGTGATGGGAATATTCCAGGCAGCTGCAGGAGCAGGACACATCGCTCTTGCTTATGTGAAAATGGAGTTTGGGGAGGGGAGAATGCATGGAGGAAGGTCTGCTTTAGGTAAAGACATTATTGGTGTTAAGCGGGACATATATTAAGCAATTTTCTTTCTTGCAACCATGGGTTTTAGGAAAGAAAATTGCTTGATTGCCCCATAAACACATTCATTGTTGATGGGGGAATACCTCCCGTGGAGCTTTTCTGACAGCAGGAGGTTTACCAGCAGTCAGAATACAATGCTCATTATAAATATATATGGTGCTATAGCCATCAGCAGTGATAAAAAAAAGACAGGCTGGTTATACTGAACTCGGTCAATGGCTCATATATGGACTGAAATTCTTCTGGCCGAATTTAGATCCATCTTTGACCATTGTATGTTCAATAAACTGTGTTAAACGGTGGTAAATTGTGTTAAACCTTATCACAGCAAGTCAGGGTGGTAATTCCCTAGAGATGTGTTTAATAAACCATGTTATCAGTAGCTAAGGTTTTCTGTTACTTATTAGGTGGTTCTTTTATCATGTAACATTTGAAGTGTTTGTATATTCACATAGATGATAACGGTATTTTTAGAAATACACCTTGACTTTATATGAGCCTGGAAGGGATAGTCATTCTAAGCTATAAATAGCTGTATACAGTATCTTGTCTTTTTATATCTTGTCCGGATGAATATAGCTTGCTGACCTTGTACTTGTGTACTCCGACATCTTAAGAAACCTGTCATGTCTTTCTTTCACAGTTGTTTTTGGTGTCACTTGTGAGCACCTTAATTGCACCCAAGTCAATAAAATATTAGTCATAGTTTGTGCTTCACTCAATATAAAATAAATGTCTGCATTCTTACAGAATGTGTAGAAACTGAAAATTTTGTGATAAAATATAGGGTCTGTGCATATAGACAAAGGTGTGCAAGGAGACATCTGTGCTCATACACTGATAGTTACTTTTTTTTTTTTGTGGATGAACCATCCTATCGCTGCAGCTATTGTATTTTTGACAGCAGGCCTCACCTGTCAAAAAACCCAAGTGTCGCTCGCTGCATCAAATTGGCAGCCAAAAATGTTTCAGTAGACTCCTTTGACAGAAGTTGATCAAACAACCAGCTTTTGTCAAACTAAGCAGGGACATCCACCGAAAGCTTTTTGCATGGTTTCTACAGGAATGGCCATCTTTACATACAGAACAATCCCAATACACTGAATGAAAAGGTTATACATTTTGTGTAAGTGGTTGAACATTGGCGTATGGTATGTTCCAGAAGGTTATGTCTACATACAGCAGGTAATATAAGTATTGAATACATCACCATTTTTCTCAGTATATATATTTCTAAAGGTGCTATTGACATGACATTTTCACCACATGTCAGTAATAATCCATGCAATCCATACATACAAAGAAACCAAAACAAATAAATCCAGAAATTAAATTATATGTAATAAAATGGAATGACACAGGGAAAACGTATTGAACACATGAAGAAAAGGAGGTGCAAAAAGGCATGGAAAGCCAAGACACCAGGTGAAATCTCTCAGTAATTAGAAAACAATCCTGCCCCTTGTCAGTGCAAATTAATATCACTTGGTTCAGTCTCAACTGATGGCCTATAAAAAGATCTCATTACCAAGGTGTAATTATTTCATGATGGGTAAAAGCAAAGAGTTCTCTCGAGAACCTTAGCAACCTTATTGTTGCAAAACATACTGATGGCATTGGTTACAGAAGAATTTCTAAATTTCTGAATGTTTCCGTGAGCACTGTTGGGGCCATAATCCGCATGTGGAAATAACATCATTTCACTATAAACTGGTCATGACCAGGTCCACCTTGAAAGATTTCTGACAGAGGAGTGGAAAGAATTATCAGAAGAGTTGTCCAAGAGTCAAGGACCACTTGTGGAGAGCTTCAGAAAGACCTGGAATTAGCAAGTACAATTGTTTCAAAGAAAACAATAAATAATGCACTCAACCGCCATGGCCTGTATGCAAATTCACCATGCAAGTCTCCACTGCTGAAGAAAAAGCATGCTGAAGCTTTTAAAGTTTGCTGCACAACATTTAGAGAAGCCTGTGAAATACTGGGAGAATATAGTCTGGCCATTGGAGACCAATATTGAACTCTTTGGATGCAGTAATACACACCATGTTTGGAGGTCAAATGACACTGCACATCACCCCAAAACACCATACCAACAGTGAAGCATGGAGGTGGGAACATCATGGTGTGGGGCTGTTTTTCAGCATACGGTACTGGCAAACTTCATGTCATTAAAGGAAGGATGAATGGAAAAATGTACTAAGACATTCTTGACAAAAATCTGCCACCATCTACCAGAATGATGAAGATGAAACAAGGGTGCTATTACCAACAAATGATTTTGTACGAAGTATTAAATAGATTCCAGTTAGCGTGTTCAATACTTTTTGCCCTGTGTCATTTAATTTTATTATACATTCCTTGTATGTATGGATTGCATGGGTTTTTACCGACGTGGTGAAAATTTTATGTCAATAGCGCCTTTACTGAGAAAAATGGTTACATGTTCCATACTTACTTTTTTACTTACTTTAGAAATAATAAATAATCACATAAAGCCACTGTCACTTCCAGCACTCAGAGTTCCACCAAGGCAAAAAACAGCCGCAATTGATGTGTGTTGTGTGATGAAGCATGAACTTTGCCGGAAATGTATAATAGATGCAGCTCTCCTCAGACAGCTGTTTGTTCTTTCTGTAGTTGCTACAGCCATTAAGAACCACAGAGCCATACTTTGTTGGTCTGATTCAATTAAAGTGTAAGTCCAGGCAAAACTTCTTTTGGCATTGGATAGAGTGGGGAAAGAGAGGGTTAATTCTGACTTCAAATTTGGATTTAGTTTTTGTCATAGTCTTTTGACTAAAATTCCATTTTAGTTTTAGTCAAATTGTAGTCATCTGAATTGTTTTAGCTTTAGTTGTGATTTAGTCAACTAAAATCTGCAGTACATTTTAGTTGACTAAAACCAGAGTTAGACTTACCGGTAACTCCTTTTCTACGAGTCTTCCAGGACAGCCATCTGAGACCTTGGGCTCCTCCCTCCGGATCAGGAAACACACCATCCCCCATGCCTTTAAAAGGCAGGCCTCCGATCCAGTTATTAAAAGAGAACTAACGGAAGCCACTGAAAGACACAAATATAGGTAAATACATTTTCATGCAGTCAACCTTAACTCTCTCGGTTGTACATTAGAAGGGTGGGAATTACCAGCTGTCCTGGAAGACTCGTAGAAAAGGAGTTACCGGTAAGTCTAACTCTGGTTTTCTCCCTACGTCTTCCAGGACAGCCATCTGAGACGATAAACGAGAACTTACCCCCTTAGGGTGGGTCCACCGCCTGGAGGACCTTGCGTCCGAACGCCTGTTCCTTATCTGACAGGACATCCAAACGATAATGCTTCACGAAGGTAGAAAACCTCGACCAAGTGGCTGCCTTACAGATTTCCTCCGGCGAAGCCCCGGCTCTCTCTGCCCAGGACGCTGCCAAGGATCTAGTTGAGTGGGCATTAACAAAAGGAGGCAGAATCCCCAAGACCTTGTAAGATTCCCCAATTGCCAGCCTAATCCACCTGCCTATCGTGGCTTTAGATGCTGCCAACCCCCTTCTCTGCCCTGAAAACAAAACAAAAAGGGAATCCGACTTCCTAAATTCCCTGGACCTGTCTAAATAAATTATAAGACTCCTCTTTACATCCAGCAAACCTAGCTTTTCTTCCTCTTTACCTTCAGAGGAAGAACAAAAGGTCGGCAGAACAAGATCCTGCGACCTGTGAAAAGAGGAGGCTACTTTAGGAAGGAATCCCGGATCAGTCCTAAGCACAACCCTGTCCCTAAGAATGGTCAAGTAAGGCTCCCTAATAGAGAGCGCCTGTAGCTCACTCACCCTACGGGCCGATGTGATTGCTACCAAAAAAACTATTTTTAAGGTTAAAAACTTGAAAGCTGACTCCTCTAAAGGCTCAAAAGGTTCTCGGACCAAAGCCCTTAGGACCAGAGACAGATCCCAACTCGGACAACCTCCCACCTTAGCAGGCCTAGCCCTGGAGAGAGATCTGAAAAAATCAACTACGAAGGGATTTTGTTGCAAAGAGCACTGCAAAAAAATACTCAAAGCAGAAGCCTGTACTTTCAAGGTGCTGATCGAGAGTTCCCTATCTGCCCCCTCCTGAAAAAAATCCAAAACCATCGGAATGTCCAGGGGCCCTGGTCGGTCCGAACACCACGAGGTAAATCTTTTCCAGACCTTAGAATAAATGGCTCTGGTTACCGGCTTGCGACAGCTCACCAAAGTCTTTACTACCTGATCAGAGAACCCCCTGGCTCTGAGGATCTGTTCCTCAAGAACCAGGCCGTCAACCGTAACGTCTTGACTCGCGGATGCAAAAGCGGACCCTGCGCAATCAGATCTGCCCTTTCCGGCAAGGGATACGGGCAAGCTGAAGCCAGCCTGTTCAGTAGGGAAAACCATGGCCTTCTCGGCCAAAAAGGCGCGATCAAGAGTAGATCCGACCTTTCCCCTAAAAATTTTTGCAGGAGCGCCGGAATCAGCCTGATTGGAGGGAACGCATAGGCCAGCTTGAAATCCCAAGCGGTCGACAGAGCGTCTATCCCCAAGCTCTGCTCTCGCGAGTTTAGGGAAAAGAACTGGTCGACCCTCCTGTTCTCCCGTGACGCAAAAAGATCCACCTCCGGTCTCCCCCACCTGGACACCAACTCCTGAAATACCTCTTGGTTGAGTGACCAATCGTCGTGGGAGAGTGGCCGTCGGCTCAGGAAATCCGCAAGTGAATTCTGAGAACCCTTCAAGTGTACCGCCGAAATTGATCGCAGATTCTGTTCTGCCCAGGTCAGAATACTGCCTGCGATCCTCTGCAGCGAAGGACTCCTTGTCCCCCCCTGTTTGTTCACATAGGCTACTGTTGCCATGTTGTCTGAACGAACCTGCACATGAAGGCCTTTCAAGCCTGCCTGAAAAACCTCCAAGGCTCTCCAAACTGCCAACAGCTCCCGTTGGTTTGAGGGCTTTAAGGAGTCCTCCCGGGACCACCTCCCCTGGGCCGTTCTCCCTTGCAGATGAGCTCCCCAACCAAAACTGCTGGCGTCTGTGGTCACAATGAGTGGATCCAATGGCCGCCAATCCAGACCCCTGGACAAGTTTCTCTTCTTTCGCCACCACCACAGAGATCTCTTGACTCTGGACGGAAGCTGGCCCAGCCGCTCCAGCTCTGAGATATTTCCGTCCCACTCCTTTAACCACTTCCAGATCGGACACTTTTACCCCCTTCCTGACCAGGCTAATTTTCAGCTTTCAGTGCTCTCACATTGTGAATGCCAGTTACTCAGGCATACGACACTGTATCCAAATGAAATTTTTATCATTTTTTTCACACAAATAGAGCTTTCAGTTGGTGGTATTTAATCACCACTTTTTCTAGAAAAGTGGAAAAAGACTGAAAATTTTGAAAATAAACATGTTTTTCTTCGTTTTTGTTACTAGATTTTGCAAATAAATATACTTTCTTCATTAATTTAGGCCAAAATCCATTGTACTACCTTTGTTTGGTAGAAATAACCCAAATCAGTGTGTATTATTTAGTCTGTATTAAAGTTATAGAGTCCACAGACCACGGTATATATATTTGATATATTTGAAAATTTATCAATCCTGATGTACTGACTACCTATATAGTTTCTCAGGGCCCTAAAATGGCAGGATAATACAAATACCCCCCAAATGACCCCTTTTTGGAAAGTAGACAGTCTGAGGTATTTAATGAGAGGCAAGGAGAGTTTTTTGAAGTTGTAATTTTTTGCCAATTTTTTAAGGGGAAATGATGAAAGTAAATAATTTTAATTTTTTTTTCACAAAGTTGTCATTTTAACAAGTTCTTTCTCTCACACGGCATAGGCATACTTGCAGTTACACCCCAAAACACATTCTGCTACTCTTCCTGAGTATGGTGATACCAAATGTGTAAAACTTTTTCACAGCCTAGCCACATAGAAGGGCCCCACATCCAATAAGCACCCTTAGGCGTTCTAGGGGCAAAAATTACACATCTAATTTCTTGACTGTCTATCACAGTTTTGGAGGTCTTGGAGCACCAGGACAAAGGAATTACCCACAAAATGACCCCATTTTGGAAAGAAAACACCCCAAGGTATGTTTTAAGAGGCATGGGGAGTCTTCTGAAGACTTCATTTTTTGCCAAACGTTTTTGGAAAATGTGAAAAGAAGATGAAAATGTATTTTTTTCTATGCAAAGTTGCCAGTCTATGAAATATATCTATTACACAGCATAGGCATACTTAAAATTACACCCCAAAACACATTCTATAACTCTTTCTGAATATGGCGATACCAAATGTGTGAAACTTTTTCACAGTCTGGCCACATAGGGGGGCTCCACATCCAATAAGCACCTTTTGGAGTTCTAGGGGAAAAAATGACACATCTAATTTCTTGACTACCTATTGCCATTTTGGAGGTCCTGGATCATCAGGACAATGGAATTACCCACAAAATGACCCCATTTTGGAAAGCAAACACTCCAAGGTATATTTTAAGAGTCATGTGGAGTCTTCTAAAGACTGCATTTTTTGCCAAAAGTTTTTGGAAAATGTGAAAAGAAAATGAAAATGTTTTTTTTTTTACGCAAAGTTGTCAATCTATGAGATATTTCTATTATACAACATAGGCATACTTAAAATTACACCCCAAAACAC
The DNA here is from genome assembly GCF_062004578.1 of Staurois parvus. Lineage (NCBI taxonomy): Eukaryota > Metazoa > Chordata > Amphibia > Anura > Ranidae > Staurois > Staurois parvus. Next base: position 10,186,736 of record NW_028317882.1, read on the forward strand.
ATTCTATAACTCTTCCTGAATATGGCGATACCAAATGTGTGAGACTTTTTTACAGTCTGGCCACATAGGGGGGCTCCACATCTAATAAGCACCTTTTGGAGTTCTAGGGGAAAAAATGACACATCTGATTTCTTGACTACCTAATGCCATTTTGGAGGTCCTGGAGCAGCCGAGTCTTCTGAAGACTTAATTTTTTACACAAATTTTCAGAAAATGTGGAAATATATCTAATTTTTTTTTAACGCAATGTTACTAAATTTTGCAAATAAACATAGCATAAAGCATAGTGTAGCTTCACCTACAGCCTGTTCCTAAAAGCTCAATCTACTGGTACATGGCTGCCCACACAGCACTATGTTCACTCACCAAGAAGTTAAACAAAAGATAAACCAAAGAGTACCTGTGGTTTCAGTGCAGTTGTCTATAGAGGATGGGGGCACCAGTGTCTCGCAGGAAGGTAGCCAGTGGGATTTGCAGATGGGTCAGTACCGATGTCATGCATAGACGTGGTGAGCAAACAGGCAAAGCAGTGGTCCAGGAAGAAGACAGGAACATGGTCCATAAAAAGGCCACAGTCGATACAGACAGCAAGCAGAGACGTGATCAAAGGATTGGTCCAGGCAGAAACATAAAGCTTAGGGCCTTGGTTAGGTAAGACTGGACAAAGGGGTAGAGGCTTCGTCCCACCCAAATCTCTTCGAAGCCTCTGGTCTCCAGACCCTGATCCGGGAATTACAAAACCCAAAGAAAACAAAAAAGTTTTCTCTGCTTGGAAACACTACTCTGGATCCCCTCACATAAGTGAGACCCCTGTGTTGTCTTGAATCCCACTACTAAAGTGGGAGGGAAAAAGATCAGTCCAGGAGGCAGGCAGAAAACATGGTTGATTAACAGGCCGAGGTCAGTTCAGGCAGCAGGCAGAGACATGGTCGATTTAACAGGCCGAGGTCAGTTCAGGCAGCAAGCAGAGGCAGAATTGATTAACAGGCTGAGGTCAGTTCAGGCAGCAGGCAGAGGCATGGTCGATTTAACAGGCTGAGGTCAGTTCAGGCAGCAGGCAGAGGCAGAATCGATTAACAGGCTGAGGTCAATTCAGGCAGAGGCAGAATCGATTAACAGGCTGAGGTCAGTTCAGGCAGCAGGCAGAGGCATGGTCGATTAACAGGCCGAGGTCAATTCAGGCAGAAGGCAGAGGCATGGTCGATTAACAGGCCGAGGTCAGTTCAGATGGAAAGCAGGAAAATGAATACAGGCAGAAACGTGTCAGGGAAATAGCAGGTAGGAGGACAAACAGAAATATCTTCACCATACTTCACTAATAATGTAGTGCGGTATGGTAGATACGGAAGCAATCTGCTATACAGAGACCAGGCTTTGAGGGACACTGGGGACAATAGTATCGGGTGTCACGTCGAATTCTATATTTGGAGCATACACGACATTTTTTTTTGAGGATGGCGGTCTGCTTGGGTAGTAGGGATGATATTGGGGAAATGTCTTTCATGCAATCTGCTCACTGCATCAGAGCGAATTTGTTCAGGTACGGGTCTTCTTTGATAGATGAGGGATGTGATAATCTCTTCCTGATATTGTAAGAAGGTGACAGGTCTTTGTGTGGACTTCTGGTAAACGATGTAGGAATTGTACAGGGCCATATGGAAAAGGTAGAAGGATACTTTTTTATACCAGTAGATTGATCTTCTGTTGGGTATGTAGGGCTGTAGCATTTGATCATTTAAATCTACTCCCCCCATGAACAGGTTGTATTCGTGTATGCATTGAGGTTTTCGGATGGTACCGCGTCTTCCTTGAATTTCCAATGAGCTGCTGTTATGGATAGATGAAAGGACATAAACATCCCGTTTGTCTCGCCACTTAAGGGCCAGGATCTCTTCATTTTGCAAGCTAGCTGACTCGCCCGTTTAGCTTGGTGGCAACCAATTGCTGTGGAAAGCCCTTCCGATTGGGTCGAGCTGTGCCACAGGCTACAATGTCCTTGAGATAAAGGTGGCGGAAAAGGAGCAGACTTGTGTAGAAATTGTCCACGTAAAGGTGGTACCCCTGGTTGAAGAGGGGGTATACCAGGTCCCAGACAATTTTTCCACTAATCCCCATATAAGCTGGGCATTCAGGGGGCTCTAGCTGACTGTCCTTTCCTTCGTAGATACGGAACTTGTGCACGTATCCTGTGGACCTTTCGCAGAGTTTGTTCATTTTCACACCATATCTGGCCTGTTTGCTTGGAATGTACTGTTTTATGATCAGCCTCCCAGTGAAATGGATTAGGGATTCATCGACACAGATGTTTTTTTCAGGACAATATATTTCTGAAAATCTTTGGTTGAAATAATTGATCAGTGGCCGAATTTTATAAAGTTTGTCATACTCGGGGTGATCTCTGGGGGGGCACATGGAATTATCGTTGAAATGTAGAAAGTGCATTATTGTTCTATAGCGGGTCCTGGACATAGTGGCAGAAAAGAGCGGCATGTGATGAATGGGATTTGTTGACCAATAAGCATGTAATTCATTTTTTTTTGTTAGTCCCATATTAAATGCAAGGCCCGAGAAACACTTTAAATTCTTCAACTGTGAGGCATTTCCACTCAAATGGACGGGCATAAAAGGAGTTGGGATTTTGGGTGATAAATTGCTGGGCAAAAAGATTGCATTGGTGCACAACTGAATTCAAAAAATCTTCAGTGAAAAATAAATGGAAAAAATCAATGGCTGTAAAATTTTGAGTTTCTACCTGAATGCCTGACTGGGCTATGAATGGGGGAATTATAGGTGCTCGTGATCCTGTAGGTAGCCACACAGGGTTTAAAAGTGCATCTGGGACAGCAGTATGGACCCTTGGTTGCTGACGTGACACCCGAGTACTAGTACTTGCACTTACACTGCTGGTACTAGCCATGTCAGAGGAAGATATTGAGCTGCTGGTGGTTGCTTGCTGGTCCTTGGAGCTCCTCATTCTTTTTGTTGGAACACCTTCTTCTGATTCAGAGAGTGAACCGCTGCTGTGTACTGGTTCATATACAGAATCTGAGTCTGACAGTGAGAGCTCTCCGTCACTCTCATCTGTCATACTCAGAATTTGAAATGCCTCCTCGCTTGAATATAATCTTTTGGCCATATTTTTGGCACTGTGATCAGGAACTACTGGAATGGCGGTGATCAGGATGATGGTGCTGGTGTACAGTGGTCTGATGTTACTGTAGTGAGGGACAGATGGCTGTCTGCGGTTGGGCAAAGATCAGAGATACCGTGAGCTGGCAGGCAATGTTTTGTGAGTGTGTGTGTAAACTGTGTGCAAAGACTAAAAAGTACTCACAGTTTGCTGTAATGGCTCTCAGGTGATCAGGACTGGTATGGTGGTGATCAGGACCCGTGGGTTTAGCAGCGATCAGGATCCAATGATGTGGCGGCGATCAGAACCCGCTGGTATGGCGGGGATCAGGACCCACTAGTTTGGTGGTGATCAGGATCTGCTGGGGTGGTGATCAGGACCTGCTGGTATGGCTGTGATCAGGATCTGCTAGTGTGGCGGCGATCAGGACCCGCTGGTATAGCTGTGATTGGGACCTGCAGGTGTGGCGGTGATCAAGACTTGGTGGTATGATGATCAGGATATGGTAGTGTGGAGGTGATCAAGACCTGCTGGTGTGGAGATCAGGGACACTGGGACGCTATGCAGTGATCAGGGACACAGCTGGGCCGCTGTGTGGCGATCAGGGACACTGGCGATCAGGGACACTGACAATCAGGGACACTGACTATCAAGGACACTTGTGATCAAGGACGCTTGTGATCAGGGACGCTTGTGATCAGGGACGCTTGTGATCAGGAACACTGACGATCAGGGACGCTTGTGATCAGGGACGCTTGTGATCAGGGACGCTTGTGATCAGAGACACTGACGATCAGGAACACTTGTGATCAGAGACACTGACGATCAGAGACACTGACGATCAGGGACACTTGTGATCAGAGACACTTGTGATCAGGGACACTGGCGATCAGGGACACTGGCGATCAGAGACACTGGCGATCAGAGACACTGGCGATCAGGGACACTGGCGATCAGGGACGCTTGTGATCAGGGACGCTTGTGATCAGAGACACTGACGATCAGGAACGCTTGTGATCAGGGACGCTTGTGATCAGGGACACTGACGATCAGGGACACTGGCGATCAGGGACACTGGCGATCAGAGACACTGGCGATCAGGGACACTGGCGATCAGGGACACTGGCGATCAGGGACACTGGCGATCAGGGACGCTTGTGATCAGGGACGCTTGTGATCAGGGACACTGACGATCAGGGACGCTTGTGATCAGGGACGCTTGTGATCAGGGACGCTTGTGATCAGAGACGCTTGTGATCAGGGACGCTTGTGATCAGAGACACTGACGATCAGGGACACTGACGATCAGGGACGCTTGTGATCAGGGACGCTTGTGATCAGGGACGCTGACGATCAGGGACACTGACAATCAGGGACACTGACAATCAGGGACACTGACAATCAGGGACACTGACAATCAGGGACACTGACAATCAGGGACACTTGTGATCAGGGACACTTGTGATCAGGGACACTTGTGATCAGGGACACTGGCGATCAGGGACACTGGCGATCAGGGACACTGGTCACTGACGATCAGGGACACTTTTGATCAGGGACACTTTTGATCAGGGACACTTTTGATCAGGGACAGTCAAGGACACTTGTGATCAGGGACAGACAATCAGGGACACTTGTGGTCAGGGACAGACAGTCAGGGACACTTGTGGTCAGGGACAGACAGTCAGGGACACTTGTGGTCAGGGACAGACAGTCAGGGACACTTGTGGTCAGGGACAGTCAGGAACACTTGTGATCAGGCACAGACAGTCAGGGACAGTGATCAGGGACAATCAGGGACACTGTGATCAGGGACAATCAGGGACACTGTGATCAGGGACAATTAGGGACACTGTGATCAGGGACAATTAGGGACACTTGCGATCAGACTTGCTCTTGCTCTGGCTATCCGGCTCCTTCTCTCACAGACAGAACTCCGTGTGAGGAGAAGGAGCACCATGCGGTTTCTGTTTACAGTTATAATTGGTCACATGGTACAGGACGATTTCATTGCTCCTGTACCATGTTACCTGATTCCCTGTATCTGAGGGACCCGGCGATCTGTGGGCACGCGCGTGCACGGTCAAGGGGGCGGAATCCGCACCATGCGGCTTCTATTTACATTAGGACTGTGTCCTTATTGGACACAGTCGGTCACATGGTACAGGACGGTCCTGTACCACGTCAGGTGATCGCCGGTATCCGAGGGACACGGCGATCACCGAGCACGCGGGTGCGCGCTCTAGGAGCCGCGCACGAGCCTCGGATGCGGGCGGCCGTTTATAAACGGCCACCCGACCCTGCACTGCCACCGTCCGGCCGTTTATATACAACGGCCGGCCGGGAAGCGGTTAACAAGAAGGCCTGGAGCAGTCTCTGGTGAAATCTCGCCCATGGAACCGCCGGAAAGCAGGATGTCATAAGACCCACTGCCCCTGCGACTTCCCTCACCGAAACCGGCAGGTTGCACTGCAACCCTAACAACACCCGATTCATCTTCTCGATCTTTTCTCGTGGCAGAAAAATTTTTTCCTCTACAGAAGAGATCTCGTACCCTAGGTAAACCACCCTCTGTGCGGGTACAAGAGACGGATGGTGTGTTTCCTGATCCGGAGGGAGGAGCCCAAGGTCTCAGATGGCTGTCCTGGAAGACGTAGGGAGAAAATCATTTTATTCAACTGAAATTTAATGGGTTTAAATTGGAATGTATTATTTAAGCATTTCTGTAGAATTTCCAAGCTCATTTTATACTCCTGGAGTAAAAGAAATCTAATAACATGTTATTATTTATGGTATTAAGGTTTGAACAAACTACACGGACATAGATTTAGCCATTATATAACATCCACAAATGTCCCTTCCTCACATTTTTGTTTCATGCGTTGACAAAAATTGGAATTGATTTTCATTATAGTCATCGTTTAGTTTTTGTCACTGGAAACATACAAAAAATATTTTCGTTTACGAAATTAACATTGGGGAAAGATCATAACTCTTTTCAGGTTTTCGTTGCTATACGGGGTTCGGGTTCCAGTTGCAAATTTTCCTGTATGGTAAACCTATTGTCACCACGACCATACGTGAAGGGGAAAGTCAGCCCCAGATAGCATTAAAAACCTAATTCTTGCATGCCCTATTCCCCCCAAAAAAAGTTTTGGCTGAACATGTCCTTTAAACTTTGATCGGTTGCTTTTATCAGAAAATGACTTACTTTCTGTATTACTTTTGAAGTTTATGATGGTCATCCCTAATTCTGTGTCTTGTCTGTTTTTTAGTTTTGATGTCGAAAATGGCTTGTCATCAGGCAGAAGTCCCTTGGAGTCCCAAGCCAGTCCAGGGTCAGGTTTGGTTCTGCAGGGTAACTTGCCCCACAGCCAAAGAAGAGAGTCTTTCCTATACCGATCAGACAGCGACTATGATCTCTCCCCCAAGGCAATGTCCAGAAACTCCTCCATTGCCAGTGACCTGTGAGTATGAGTGCAAACTGTGTCTTTAAATGTGTAAATCCTTCATATCCAAAATCTTTCCCATCAGGAAATGGTGCTACTATTTAATAAGAATTATTTGTGTATGAAAAATTACATTATATATCCTATACATCCTGTCTTTCCATTAGCATAAAATTGAACCTATATGCATCTTGTGTCTTATGCTTCTTCTTTGTAAATGTAAAGTAAATGTTTCAATAGCAGAATGGGCCCATCATAATGGTTTCAAATGAGGTGGGAGCATGGGTGGACAGTTGTCACTAGGGTTCCTGAGAAACCCAGTAAGCCAACAGCTGGTTGAACTGACTGACATTCACCCAATGCTGAAATATCAGTTTCAGATGGACTGATTGTTGGAGCTGGTGTGTGAAGTGTACTAACAGAACATGTCTTGTTCCCCAGGAAACACAGTCAGAATTTGTATTTTTTACAACTAGAGTAAAAATTGGGAGTTTATTGACTGCTATGGGCTACAAGAGTTGTTCGTATCATACACATTTAATTGAACATTCCATATGAATCTATATATCTGATTGGAAATGGATTGTGAAATCTTACGTACTTGTTCATCATCTACATATTCTTTCAGATCATGGGTTAATTAGTAATACCTAGGACGTATTTATAAAAATTATGTATAGCTGTTTGTCTATCAATACTGCAAAAAAAAATAAAATGTTCTAAGGTCTCATGTACGCATGAACTCACCTAGTCGTTAAACTCTCCTGGCAGCAGAAAAATGCTAAACGTGGCAAAAATGTATTTAAATGCAGTGCCGCATTTAGCGCTTGGATGTTTATTCATTTGATTGGTTAGAGTATTTTCTATTGACATGGACATGGAACACCCAAGCGCTAAATGCGTTTTTGCCACGTTTAGCTTTTTTTGGCCAAAATGTTCGTCTTCTGAACGCGATTATTCTGCATTCTGAAGAGGAACATTTAACTGCCCCTAAACTCTGCTGCTCCTAAACTCTGGTAAAAGCCTATGTGCACATGGACATATAGGCTTCTATTGAGTTGAGTTCAGGGGCTTTAGCAGCAGTGTACATGACGCCTTAGGATGCATTTTCTGTAATTATATGAATACAGAAAATACTATACTATATGGCAGGGGTCTCCAAACTTTCTAAACAAAGGGTCAGTTTATTGTCCTTCAGACTTTGAGAGGGCCAGACTGTGGTCATTGGGTAGAAAAGGCAAACAATGCCCCATCATTGGTATTAGTGGAAGGAATGGTGCCCAATCATTGGTGGCAGTAGGAAGAATAGTGCCCCATCAATGGTGTCAGTGGGAGAAATAGTGCCCCAGCATTGGTATCAGTGGGTGGAATGCTTCATTCTTGGAGTCAGTGAAAGGGACAGTGCCCCATCATTGGTGGCAGTGCAGGAATAGTGGCCTGTTGTTGATGTCAGTAGGAGAAATAGTGCCCAAGGCCCAGATAAAGGCAAGGAAAAGGCCACATCTGGCCCCCAGGCTGCAGTTTAGAAACCACTGCTATATGGTACTAACTACAATAGAAAATAAGTAATTACCTCACTGTCATCTGTTGGCCATAATTCAGTATTTTCTGCATTCACACATTTGAGTTGCAAAGAATATAGCCTGAGAACATTTGATTTTGCCTAATTTGCACAGAACAAATTTACAGTACATGCAGTTTTGATGGGCAAACTATGCAAGAATTTTATAAATACAACCAGTAATACAAGTTCAATTGAAAATGTTAAATTCAATTTCACATGAGCTTTGTATATGCTAATACGTTTACTTTCATCTTCAGGCATGGAGAAGACATGATAGTAACTCCATTTGCACAGGTAAGAAATGTATTTCTTTCTTCCACACCTTGGTGCCTAATATATGCACATATGCAGCCTAACAGAAGTGGATCTTTATCCATGGGACTGCATATATGCGTATCTGTCTTTGTCCCAGCACAGAGACCGTGCTCTCACCGAGATCGCCAGGTCTTGTACTAACGATCAGGACCTGGGACGCCTAATTCCTGGTCACCTGATGGTTGTGATAGCCTCTGATTGTCTATCACAATGCTCAGTCACTGTGCAGCCAGACCATGTGTTTCTTTTTCTCCTCTTAGGCTAGGTTCATACTAGCCCGCACATTGCATGCGATTCCCGCAGCCGCCCACAGCCACGTCGTGCTTCTGTTGCGAGATGCGGGGAGGGGAGTGCCATTCATTCTGAATGGCATCCCCACTCATCCCATCTCGCAGCGTGATCGCAGGTGCAGGAACTGCACGAAAACCACATGGTCAAAAAGACCATGCGGTTTCCATGTGGATGTATTTCAGAAAAGGTTCTTGCACCTTTTCCTTGCATTAAACACGGGCACAGTAGCCCATTCAAATGAATGGGTTGCTGTGCCCACACAAACATGGGCCACACGGCCCGTACTAGTGTGAACTGGGCACAAATGGAGAAACAGATACATCGCATCTAATTCTCCTTACAGGGGAGAAAAATGTCAATAAAAGTGCCTAAAAAAATTAATTAAAAAAAAAGAAAAAAAAATAGCTAGATCAAGGTTTGATCTAGGTCAGGGTTATTGTTAGTGTCAAGGTAAGGGTCAAAGGTCAAGGTAAGGGCCAAAGGTGAGGGTTAGTATATTTTGGGTAGGATTTGTTAGTATCAGTGCCAATTAGTGTCTGTATGTTTTAGGTAGGATAAAACAAATCAAAATGCACATTATTGTTTCCGGGATCTACTATGGGTTCAAACAGCAAATACCATACAGAAGCAGAAGAATTTATTTTGCATTGTTCTTTGTTGGTAAGTTATGGTAAAAGCAAGAAATATACAGCTAAATTAAAAAAAAAGGTTTTCTTTACTATTTTGGGCCAGTTTTCCTTTTGATAATAAATAAAAAAAAAAATCAGGAGATATCCATTACCACTTACCACCAAAAAGCCCAATTGGTCCTGAAAAACAAAAGGTATAATCCACCTAGATACACACATAGTTGCAGAGAGAGAAAAAAAAAGATAAATATTAAAAAATACAATAAAAATAAAGAAAAATACCTAGATCAAGGTTTGATCTAGTTCAGTGCCAGGGTTAGTGCTTGGGTCAAAGTCAGTGTCAAGGGTCAGGATTTTTTTTTTCTTTTAAATAATTTTTTTAAATTGGGGTCTGTGTTTTAGATAAAAAAAAAACAACAAAAAACAAAATGCGCATTATTGTTTCTGAGCTTTACTACAGGTACAAACAACAAATAACATTCACATATATGGTATTGCTGTGATCGTCAAGAGCTGGAGAATTTATTTTGGGTTGTTCTTTGGTGGTAGGTTATGGTAGGAACAAAAACACAGCTAAATAAAAAAAAAATTTTTTTTTTTTACTATTTTGGGCCAGTTTTCCTTTGATAATAAAAAATAAATATATCAGGGGATATCCATTACCATTTACCACCAAATGAAAGCCCAATTTGTACTGAAAAAAGCAAGATATAATTCACCTGGATGTACAAAGTAGTTGTGATGATTTGTACGGTTTTACTAACACATGTCAAAGTTGTAAAATTTTAGTTAGGCTTTAAGATTTCTTTTTACCCTTAGGTATGAAGGGGTTAATGGGGATGTGCTGGGTAGAAAGTGGAACACTTGGCAAATATGTGTATTGTATACATTGAAAGCATGACAATTCACCAGAGTATACTGTACGTTGCATAGAAGTGCTTTGGTAAATCCCCTGTACATTTTTTCCACTAGTTAAGTAATGATTTAAGGAAAGTAATTTGAGACATGAAGATGTATGCCTTCCCTGGGCAACCTTTGATGTATTACTGGTAATTTTAAGTATTCCAGTGTGACACTTTGGGGCTTAATACCCCAGTGTCCAGTGCATCTCTCTGCAGCATAGCTTGCGATGACTGCTAGGTAATGGCACAAATTAGGGTATGAGTATCTTGCTTCTTTTCTTTTTCTTTCTTCTGTTCATGTTTTGTCTTCCGTTATAGGTTCTGGCTAGCCTACGAACTGTTCGGAGCAACTTTGCAATGTTAACTCACCTTCAGGACAGAGTATCTAACAAGTAAGTGGTTTTTATTTCTTTTTTTTTCTCCAATTATGTAAATTTCTGGATAGACATAGTTAAAGGATGACACCAGGTAACAAGTAAAGTTTACCAATTAATAGCTAATGCTGTCCTTAAATATATTGCACTTGTTTAGAAAGTCCACTCAGTTTCCTTTTAATATGAGTTGTTTTTTTTTTATATAATCCTTGGTAGTTCTTTCTTATGTGCATTTCTGGGCAGGATGTCAGCCTTTATATCTTAGTCTACTTCTCATTCTACAAAGTTTGTCCACAAAATGGATTTTAGAGAGGGTGGTGAATGATCAAAAAAACCAGACTGCCTTTATTTTTAAAAATTCTGACTAAGGCACATTTACAGGATGAAAGCTAATAACTATATAGGCTTCAGCTAGATAGGGTAGCCAGAATCGCTCTACGGAAAAATTAGAGCCATTTAGCAGGTAGGATATATCCCCCATCCCCCATTGACGGGTTTAGCTTTTTTGTAGCTTTTCTGGAATAAGAAACCAAGAATGTATTCCAGCTGAAGGGGGTTTGTGACCTACTTGTATATGATAAGGCAAAAGCACTAGCAAGATAATTAACTGGCACCATGACCCCTGATAAAATCTGGCTCACACTAAAAATTTCAATGGCAGGGTGCAATTTTTGTTAATGCTCAATGGTTACTAATAATCTCTGGCCTTGTTCCTCCTGAACCTCTTATATTACCTTGAAGATTTGGGATGGCTGAAGGTACACTAGCCACCCAAACCACAAAATCCCCAAACTCTCTCTTCTTTAGGTGGCTCACATGGATTTCACAAGGCACAGCCATTTTCTTTTTAAAGTTTGGAGAGTGAATGGAAATACCAGATATGGTCGCACCAGATGGGAAATGCCTACCCTTAGAAACCTATTGTCAGAACCCTGGGGCAGTTTGCTATAGACAGGTGGAAAAATACCCAACTGACACATTTCTTTAACAAATCCTTGCAAATCTCAGATCCTTGGATGCTCTCACCATATTAGAGAAATTATGTAGGGGTAACCTGGGTACCACTCATCTTCTGTCTTTAATGTGTAACTTACTTTTACCTACTTCTCTTTGCCTGACCGCAGAACTGTGCTCTTGGATGGGAAAGCTTCTTGGTTTGATGAATATTCAATTGCTGTTGCACTTTGTAGCTTCTGTTGTTTTTCCGCAAAACCGTGGTCAATGGCAAAACTGAACACCCTTATGTTACCTATTTTTCTATCTCCCAGTAAACCCCCCGCCACCCCCCTTTTCATTTACTGCAACACACCTCTTAAGGTTATCATTTATTACCAGCTGGAACCTAGTGATGGTTTCATTTCACCACAACATGTGAATGTTAAACAGAAAAGAACATCACATTGTAACAATATGTGTTTTTTAGAATTGTCACAGGTCCCCTCTGAGGGATATTGAAATTTTACCCCCTTTTGTTGTTTTAATTATTTGCTTTATTGATATAATGCTAAATAAAATTTATATGAAAAAGAACTGTTATGCAGCTCTATTATTAACCAATTGACCACTGAAAAGGAACAGGTTATCTTACATGAATACACATCAGGGACTGGCCGAGATTCGATCCATCTATGGGCAGGCTGACTGTACCAAGTCGATCCATTGATATGCCGGATATTTAGCATGTAATCATTGTGTTCTCCAGGCAGAGGCAGCGCCCCCAGGCATGCACCAGGCTCCCCCTCCCCCCTCACGGCCAGGAGAACACAATAGCTCTGCAGCAGGGATTCCCCCATCAACACTGACTGTGTTGATGGGGGAGTGAAATGATTTTCTTTCCTGCAGCCATGGGCAAATTGCATAATCTATGGCCTGCCAACATAATGTGTGAAAAGACTAAAGCATGCTGAATAATGCAAGCCATAGATTATTCGCTTTTCTTTCCTTCAATCAGTTCACCATCAGTCAATGTTGATGGAGGAATCCCTCCTGCAGAGGTATTATGTTCTCCCGATGGGGAGGGGGGGGATGCCATCCCTGCCAGGAGAACAAATGATTATTGCTAGTGGCTATAGCCTCTGGCAATAATTGCATGCTAAAAAGCCGGCATGCTGGTTGTGCCTAACTCCATGGATCAACTTGGGCACAATCAGCCTGCCCAAAGATAGATTGAATCTCAGCAGGTCCCTGCTGAGACAGCCAAAATTCAATACAGCTACGGCCAGCTTAAGAGAAGAAGTCTTGATACAACTGCAGAAGAAAGTATACATATAGTTACTTATTAATATGTCATAAATAGACCGTGTCCCCTTTGCAAACTTTCATTTTCAGATTGCCATCTCGTTCAGTGGCAGTGGGTAGTCTACTGTATTAGGTATGCTTTATAGAACGTTTATATCATGTATATATATATATATATATATATATATATATATCATTCAAGTATCTGAAAAATTATTCCATTAAAAAAAATAATTTTTTAGCATCATTATGATTTTTATAATCCTCTACAATTGTTTGTTTAGTTGAACATTTGCATCAGCAAAAATGTTTCTTTTTGCTGCCAGCCATCGTTATAAAACCTGCAAACAGAGTGGGAGGCAGGGATATTAAGTTTTAGCAAACAATGCTACATATCTATCACTAAATGCCAAAGCTTCTTAAAAAGAAAAGGTGCTGCTAGAGCATTTGTTCTTGGGGATTCAATTCAAGAATATTTCAAATTGCATTACTGCCAGAATTTTTTTTTAGTTTTTGAGGATCTTGGAAGGGTTAGATTCTCTGTCAATTCCTTCTTTCTGTATTTACCGATGTTGAGGGGATTTGCTTTCTCTTTTGTCTCTCTGGGTCAGGACGTGAGGGAAGTTGTAGGGGATATGCTACCCAATTTTAATTTTTGTTTTCATTTAATTATGAGTTGCCAATAAAGTAAATCAGCCTGAATCAATTTATAATAGTTTGATAAAGAGAGAAATAATATTTAACAATGATATATTTCCTTTTTTTCCAGGAGATCATCTATCAATAACCCACCCACAAGCTGTAAAACAAACTTATCAGGTATATAAAAAAAATACCAAACACATCATAGTAGTGATTTCACAAGCATATTTACTCTGACCTTAAAAGAAAAGTATGGGGTTATGTTCACATCCAACATTAAATTGGATGTGTTTTGCCTAGGATTATGTAACAATATGTATTCATTCTTAAATTAGGCAGGTTTGTGTTGACAATTGACTGACAACATACTGGCATCATGCACATAGCCTTATTCACAAAAGCCTATGTGCACATGCTGATGCATTAATCATAATAGTGAAGTTCAAAGTGATGCAATCCATGACCCAATCAGATTTCATATTATTTTTATGCAATCCCCGTCAACTAACATTTTATTGGTTCCTATGGGTTACTGCACTTTACACATAATAATGCACTTATACTACCATATTAAATAGGCCCAGCTGTGTTTGTTTTGAAAATACAAAAATGACCCCACTGGAAACACTGACGCCAGACATTCCTTAAAAATTCCATAGGAGTTGTATCCTGAGGATTGTTCCATTCCCAAGAGGTCCCCAAGCCTTTTACTTCCTGCAAACAACCCCAAAGTGGAAAAATGTTCCTTATTTTAACCCATCCATTTCATAAAGATTAATGATTAGGCTCCATTTAGGGTGAAATCCCAAAGAGACCACTGATGGGATTGGAGTATTTTGCTTGTCAACTTATGTTCGAGAAAGCAATTACAGACTAGTCTGTAACTACAGCAATGTATATGGATTTTATCTGTTGCCAGTCCAGGCATGCTTTAGGAAGGCAAATACATCATAAATGTAACCTTCAGACAGTGTATATAAAACACAGGAAATGTATGGTCAATTTTTGTTGACATTACTGGGAATCTGTAGAAATGTCTGTAATAATAGGCATTTATCTTACATGTCTTTGCTATGCTTTATATGCTAAATGTCCTTCCATAGCAGATTCTAAAGGGACATTGCTTTTGCCACTTTTTTGTGCAGTTTCAAGGGAAACCAGCATTCAGAAAAATATGTAGGTTGTCAGTGGACTTATGAAAATACTAGTTGCTTGGCTGTCATTTTAGTCCAATGGCCTGGATCTCTGACCTGGAACAAGTGTTCTGATGTCCTCCCTAACTTATCCTGTTTACTCAAAGTCTTTGTGGTTGATTTACTAAAGGAATATAAACTAAATTTATAAAGTGTATATTCACTTGGCAAAGTAAACCTAGCTTGACAAATGAGTGTAAGCTTATTTCTCCTTATTTCCCTCACACATGATTGGTATTCAAAGCTTCAAATTATTTGCCAAGCTATGTGAATATACACTTTAAGCATCATCTAGACCTGTAGTAAAGTAATCCTATTGACTCAAAGTACTGCATTCATAGACAGCCAGGCAACTTGCATTATCTTAAAGTGGTTGTAAAGGCAGGACATTTTTTCCCTTAATTCATTCCTTGCATGGAGGTAAAAAAGTTCCAGTATTTGTATCGCCTCTTATACTTACTGGAGTCCAGCAGCGCTGGTCTCTCTCTTCAACGCACACAGAAGAAGCAACAGGAGTCATTGGCTCTTACTGCTGTCAATCATGTCCTACGAGGAGAGAATGTGTCTATGGACATTCTCTGCATCCAGGTAAAAAACTGACCACTACTTGTCCCCCCCATCCCTAAACACTTACTTGAGTTCAATGAAGCTCCAGCACTGTCCCAGCTGCAGCGCCAGTGCTCTCTCTTCCTGGTCTCACAGGCTGCAGAGGGAGCCATAGGCTCTGGCTGCTGGCAGTCAAATCCTGTGAGGAGGAAATGAGGAGTGCGTGTCTATGGACTAACATAGGCCTGCTCAAGAACATGCTTGCACAGGTGCCCCTCAGCACATGGCTTGCTGAGAGGGCACCCAGAGGAAGACTAAGCGAACACTGGCGGGGGGACTCCAGAAGAAAATAAGGGACTGCTCTGTGCAGTATCATTGCACAGAGCAAGTAAGTATACCTTATTTTTTTATTTTAAAGCAAAAAGAAAAAGAAATCCTTTATGGTCACTGTAACTAGTTTTTTTAGTTTCCTTTGTTATTTTATCTTCAGATTATTCAATCAACTCTTCACTGCCAAAAATAGAAGCAGTATATCCAGATTGCCACAACCTCTATAAACCTTGGGAGCCATAACCGGACACCATGCTATGGGGACGGTCTGTAATGTTGCTCCAGGCACTAGATCCTGCATTGGCGCTCAATTTGGTACTAACTTGGTACTGCATGTAGCCAGTCACAGGGTCATGGTCCAACCCTATGAAACCCAGTCCCCGAAGACCCCTTCAGGAGTATGCGAACTGAGACTGGAATTCTCTACAGTGTAAACGTTCCAAATTTGGACCAAAATTTAACTTTACAGCCACCTAGAGCCGTTATAAAAAAAGGTACTCAGGCCTGGCCTTTCACCACGAGGATTTGCTACAGGACGGTCTACACCCAGGTTACTGCATTGTCCTTTCAGATGTAATTACCCTACATTCCATACCCTACTCCATTGAATAACCCACAAGGGAATACCCTCACATGTCTGAGATCAGGCAAAAGGGAGCCATTGCAAAACTGCAACATTTGCTCTACTGAAAGCCCACACAACACTCAACCTCAGGGTGACAATGCACCTCTCGCACCAGTGCATGAGCTGACTATAACACCAGTCCCTGCATGTGATTCTAACCATAAGTGGCCTACCTGACAAAAGCAGAATTTTCTGCATCAATGCCACAATTGCTCAGACAAATACACAGCTTTAATACAGCAATTTTTGTCCAGGATTCACAAGCACCATGCCTCTTCTACTCCAGTTTCTCTACTGGAATTGGATCCCGATATGCCTGCCCTAGATGAGGCAGACACAGAAGGGATTGAAGAGGACATTGAGATAGTATTAGAAGAAGCTGTGGAAGATTTTTCTTCCCCAGCTGCTGCATTATTGAAGAGAGAGCTGCATGCAATGTGCTTGCTAATGTGGAAAAGTCCACTGTAGTTTTTTGCAAAAGCCCTGGCAGTGTGCAGCTTGATTATCCTCCATCTCGCCAAACACCAGTAAAACCCTCAAAAACATTCCCTGTTCATTAACAGATAAAATGTGAAATCTGTGACTGCTGGATAACTCCAAAAAGGATTTTCACTCCTCCCACGAACGTTTGTGAACTCTATCAAGTGAAAAAAAGTCCCTAAATAATGGTGTATTACTGTAGTTGATCCTGTTGTGTCAGTCTTAAACATCTCATTGTATCTATTGAAGATGTCAAAGATTCAGCAATTTCCTGCAATTTTAGTATGTCAAACTGCAGTCAACTGTACTATGGCAATATACAACAAACATTTACCTATTGACCAGGATCATGCTTTAAGAGCATTTGCAGCAACTACCTTCTTCTTTGCTTTTTGTGTGGAAGCTCTAGAACATGTCATGAGACAAATGTCCAGAATTGCCCTAATTTTCACTTACATTCGCCAAATTTTGTGGCTAAAAGCCTGGACAGCTGAAGCCACATGTAACAGACACTTCACATGTATGTCTTTTCAAGGAATACCTCTGTTTGGAAGGGACTTGACAATCAATAAAAGATGTTCCAGATGCGTCTCTCTGGGACACAGATGTTCCAGACCTGTGGGTTAAATCAGTGGTTTCAATGGGTTACAAAACTCTACTCCCTCATAGCTTTCTCAAATCAGCCAAAGACCATTCTGTTTCAAATGCCTATTTACGCAATGGCATACCTCTTTAGACCCAGTTTGTATGGTCAATATAGTCACCTGCTGACTTGGCACCATCTACAGGCAGCTTATCTCTTCAGTAAGACACAGAGGTTGAATCGAATGCAATTTTACTTCAGCTAAATGCAGGACAGAGGATGCTTTTCCAGTCTTCCCTAGTGTAACAAGACAATGACTTTCCTACATCATGTCTTTGTGAATAACTAACACTGACTGAGGGAACATGGAAGAAGTGGTGAGGATCTAGCTAGCATTAAACTTACTAGCACTAAACAGGAGGGGAGGACAGAAGAATATATCAAAACCTCAATAGTAAACACAAGTTGTAGTGCCACAAAACTGCCAAAAGGTTAGCATATTAAGGCACAAAAACCTAATGCAGCTCAATATAACACAGAAAAGTTACATGAAAGTGGGGCAGAACAAAGAATGTTCAAGACCAGTCATATTTACAATATACCCTGAATCATTTTGTGTCCCCGGGAGTAGTTGTGCCAGCACCAAGACAGGTTTAAAGGATTTTATTCAAACCTGTTAACCGTACCAAAGCCGAACAGAGGTATTCATCCTATTCTGAATTTAAAGCAGAGCTAAACCCTCCTATCGTTTTCAGCCAAGAAAGATGGCATCTTAGCCTCTGATCTGAAACTGCCATGGTGCTGCACGAGGTCAGTTGTGACACCAGCCATCTGATGGTTTAACAGTTTGGTGGAGAGTAAAAGCAAATGTACCAGTTAGAATTCCTGGAATGAATCTGTTAAATCAATAAGTTTAGTTCTGCTTTAACATCCCCAGCAAATTTCTTCAAATTCCAAAATTTCGCATTGGAATCCACAAGCAAAACAAAAGCAAAAAGGCCAATTCTAACTGATATGCTATACAGTAAATGACTGCTATCTCGAAAATTTTGTAGTAAAGTTTTACAATTGAACTTTTCATTTCAATCTGCAGACAACTATGATTTTTTTTTACCTGTCAAAGAATTTAAAGTTAATCCAACCTCTGAATATTTTAGTTACCGGTATCGACATGAAAGCACTATACGTACAGTACATGTTTTAATTCTCAGATTAATCCTTAGATAATTTTGACTCCCAGGTACAGACAGTAGACAGGGACTAAACCTCTCTATAAAGCAAGATTAAAGAGGTTGTAAACCTCAGACATGAAATATGAACACAGCATATCCCTCTATAGAATGTACTTGTCCATTTCTCTCTGCTGTTTTGTTCCTCTGCTATCAGCATGAGTCACTTTTGACAAGTTTTGCTGCCACCAAAAGAAAAATGGTGACAGGGGATGGACCTCCAACAGACTGACCGCCTCAGCTCTGTCCCTGCCAGTTGTATGGAGGAGGGTGTGACTCTTCCCTCAAATCAGCTCTCAGAACTCTCCTCACTGAGCTCTGCAATGTGTAGTTTCAGTTCTCTGACCCCTTTTTTCTGAATCTCTCTCTGTTTACCTTTTGGAACATGTTAGATGTTCTAACTGTATTTCTATGTTCTAGCAGCTACAACTCCCCCCTCCCCAGTGACAGCGAGCGAGGATCTTTTCCCAGCGCCTGCTGTCACTATGTTAAAAATAATGCAGCTGTGCAGGGCTCTGACCACAGTTTCCTATGAGTTAATTTAACTACAAGTAACATTGGCCTTTCTTAGCAGATGGCTTGTAGCTCTGAATGGACTGTGGGGTTGCTGATGAGCAGCCTCATAGTTCATTCTCAAGCCCTTCCGCTTGTAAACAGGAAGCCCGTATGAAGGTATGGACTGAAAGCTGCAGGGCTTGTCTGCAGGAGTCTGACATTGCACCTCCGATCTACTGATCACTGGTGCAAAGCATTCCAGGCTCCTTAGAGAAAAATAATATTTTTCCTGCAAAAGATATGTACATATTATTTTCTCCCAAAAGGAGAACTTATCCTTTAATCTCTGCGTATCACCTGAGGCTACTCACTTAACTGGGTACATATATGTGAAGGTTTACAACCACTTTAACCACTTGCCCTCCAGAGGATTTACCCCCCTTCCTGACCAGGCCATTTTTTTTGCAATATGGCGCTGCATTACTTTAACTGACAATTGTGCAGTCATGCAACTCTGTACATAAATTAAATTTACATAATTTTTCTCCATATATACTGGAATTTTTATTTTTTTTATACTAGTAATGGCAGTAATCAGCGACTTAAAGCAGGACTGCAGCAGGCATTCTGACACTGGGTGGGAACTAACTGCCACTGACATCCCCAGTGACACTAATACAGTGATCAGTGCTAATAAAAAGAACTGACACTGTACTAATGACACTGGGCAGGAAGGGGTTAACATCTGGGGTGATCAAAGGGTTAACAGTGTGCTGTGTGTGTTTTACATTGTGTGCTGGTTTACTTGGGAGACATACTGCTTTGTATCTCTCTTCTGTGCAGAGATACAAAGCCGCATGTCCATGCTGACAGGAGAGAGATCTGTGTTGTTTACACACAGATCTCTCCTCTCAGCCTTGCCGACGATCATCAAGTCCTGGCCGGCAATATATACTACAAAGTACTGCAACAGGGCGGAGGGCAAGTGGTTGTTTGTTTTGTTTTTTGTTTTTTTTCAGTTTAAGCCTTTAGAATCACTTCAAACAAAGATGTCTATAAGGCACCAAATGCCTTGCAAACCAAGGTATTAACTTGCAAAATTAGCTGTGACATCATTAGATGTCTGTGCAGAAAGACAAGCAGTTAGTGGGACCCACCAGGCTCACTCCTTACAGGCTTTCTGTAGAAAACTAGGCACAGGCAAGATCAGTTACTCTGCACAAGAGAGTGGCTTTTATTACAGGAAGCTCCTGCAGGCAGGCAAAGTTTCAGGCTGAATTACTGCACAGATCTGAAATACAAAAAGTACATCAAGATTCTAGAATGACTTAAGATGCTTATTTTAGGCAAAATTGGACAACTAAAGGTACAGCATATTAGAATGTTGAAGGAAACTGGTGTTTGAGGCTTGCACTACACTAAGCAGATAAACCTGTTACAGGTCTTTTTCTGCTCCACCGATGCCAGTTTCTGAGTAAAATAAAAAATGATGCAGGGTCTGCTCCTAAATAACAAAGGGCTTGCCACCATTCTTAGCACAGAAAATTGTGGTAGATCCCCACCAGGTCTGACATGGCATATAGGATGTGAGCTGTCAGCAGATAGCTCAAATCCCTCCTCCTTCCTCCTGCATTCAGCTGAGTGAGGGGATGGGGATGTGCAGAGGATTCCGAAGCACACAGCTCCAGCTGAATTGTTCTGTGTTTGTCATGGCATAGAACAGAGAACAGATTGCTCCTAAAGGCTTGCACCCCCTTTGTTAATTAGTAGCAGCAAATGTATCCTGAAAATCAGCTTAAAAAACTTTGGGTACCAGGTTTAAAAAAAAAACCCCGAAGTGTGGGCTTGGGACTCAGTATTCATTATTTTGACAAAGTCTCTTCTTAAAAATAGTCACCAGACACAGTATGTAATTAATCTCTTATGTCTCCAGGATCCATTAGAACTAGAATTTAAATACCATGCTAGTCATAATTCATAATCCTTGCGCTTATAACCTGCACATATCAATAAAATCCTTAGAGAATGTTTTTAGAATTTTGTTTGCATTGCGTGCCACAGGAAGTACTTCAGTGTCTCTGATATTATTTTAAACAACATTTAATTGTAGTCTTGAGCAGGCCATACATGGATTGAAATTTCGATCCATGTGTGGCCACTGTGGCTGCACAGAGGTCGATCTACCAATTGACTGCTGTTTAACCGCCCTGAAATCGATCAGCGCTGCAGGCAATAGGCTGCAGCACTGATTAGGGTATTCTGATAGTGTGGGAGCCTCCCTGTCAGGCAGGGCTGTGGAATGGACAGGTAGGCCTAGTGGCAGGGTAACGCACTGGCTGACGACAACCACCACCAACAGACCGAAGACCCTCAGGGCACGGAGTCTAAGTCCCAGGCTGCCCTTCACCAGGGCCCCTGATGGTGGGGACGGACTTGACGCAGCCAGGAACCAGGTCGCGGCCCCCGAGACACCCCGGCTGCGGTAATGGCTGCCGCCAATGGCGTGTAGCTGGTGAGAATGACAATAGCGTAGTCAGGCAAGCCGAGTCGACAACAACAGGACAAAACAGTACAGAACAGTAGACAGAGAATCACAGGTCACGGGCCGGGTTCAGCAACGGAAGGTGAGATCGAAGGAAAACACAGAGAATGGTCTTAGTCACAAGCCGAGTCAGAATACCAGAAGAGTCACGAGCGTATACACAGAGCTGTAGCAAGACAAAGACACAAGACACAAGTGCAAAGAGCATGTGCGGATCACAGGCTTATATGTACTCAGCCACACCCCTCTGGGGGATGGACCTCAGAGACCTGAAGGCATAAAAGCTTCCCACCATGCTCAGCAGAAATCCAAGATGGATGCCAGCACATGGAGTAACATAACCTCTGGGAAAAGGTAGGACCTTGACACTCCCCACTGTCAGAATACAAATTACACAGTGGGTAGGTTTTCCCTATCTACCTCAAATAGGTGGATGGGGGAAATTGGGGCAGTTTCTTTCACTCAACTTGATGGTTGAACAAAAAAACTGACCCATATATGGCCAACTTTACTTTCATCTACAACCTTGAGATTTTTGTGTTAAGCACTGAGATCTACCCCGGAACCATAAATGAGACCCTGCCAGTTTCCAGATATAAAGTGCTGTTCTTATTTTAAAGCCACAAGGAGGCAATCTCCAAGTTGCAAACATTTTTGTTTGTTTTAAAACAGTTAAAGATGTAAAGAAGAATTAGAAATTGCTTTACAGGCCTTGATGGCTGTGCAAGAGTTAAAGTGGACTGCAGTGAGTTTGCAGGTCGGTTGTCATGGTAATTTGGGCCTGGTTTCATCCTCTGTCTTCTCCCTTATTCTTATTATCTATGCCTGGGGAGACTGCTACCACCAAAATCATGACCGGATAGCTCACAGCATAGCACAGACGCAACCTGGAATTAAATGCGTAGCGGCCTTCATTAACTAGCATTTAACATTGTCTCCACACATTTCAAGTATAAATACATATACGTAGCATATCAACCTGTAGCACACTCCTTTTATGTCAGAAGATTTAGACATTTTTCTTTTTTTTTTTAAACTTTTAATACATGCTGATCTCATGGATAAAAGAGGCAATAGGAAAAGGTCCTCCTCTTGCTGAAGATAACCTTGGTTCACTTTAGTCGCTATGGAAACCCTATAATGGCTGTGTCATCTATCAAATGTGTACACCTAATGCATTTTTACATTTCTGCCTAAATTCAGGATCTTACTGCTAAAGGATCACATTTTGTATTTTTATTAGTTATCTATTCTTTTTTTTACTGCATTTCTGTAGCTGTGAGAAAAAAAAGTGTTTACCTACATTTCAGTGGCTTAGAGGTAATGCTGCATTAGAGGCAGCAATCAGAACTTGGCTCTACAAATCTGCATGGGCCATTCTGCTTATTTCACCTTCTTACTTATCACTGCATGTTGGAGATTCTTTCATGTGTACATTGTTGCAAAATAAGTACCACAACAGGTATGATTGGCAAGTGATTATTTTACATGTGTTGACCAAATTGACATCTAAAGGTGGAAAAGCAAAGCAGATATGAACTTTTCAAATAGTTGGACTCTGTGAGGAATTAAATACTTAAATTAGTACTTTTCAGTTCTCTCTTACTCACTCATTCAGTTCAAGAGAAAGTGGATTGATCAGTGCAAATTATTGTATATCAAAGACTGTTGACACGTGCAAGAGGCTCTAAAGTTCCACACTGCAAGACAATTTTCATGGAAACAGACACTGGCTATATGAACATTTTGTAGGATTTTGCAGTTTCTTTTGGGATACCTAAAGCATAACTCCCTTTATCCCTGGTATCAGTAACAAGAATTGTGAAAAACTGGACATGGTTTTGCAACGAAACAAAGTATCACCATCATCCAGTCTAAATGCCTCCTTCTCTTTCTTCCGTAGAGGATGCCGTTCAGAAACTGGCCATCGAAACTCTGGAAGAGTTGGACTGGTGTCTGGACCAGCTGGAGACTCTGCAGACCAGACACTCAGTTAGTGAGATGGCCTCAAACAAGGTATGTACATTTTGTATTTTTGTAGTTGGTATACATTCTTTTTTTACAGTCATTTGCATTAACTATTGCTTTAGGCTCCATGCACACAATTATTTTTTAAACTCCTAAAAGCTGTTATCAGCATTTGTTTTCTGTTCCTAGAAGCTGAATAGTGTTATCCTATGTGTCCATGCACACTATTTTAAGCTAGTAGCATTTTTCAAGCTTCAGTGTTTAGGATCATTGTGGAGATTTTGTGAGCGTTTTTCCAGCAGAAAAAAAGCGCTCAACGCTACTAAAATGCTCCTGTTTCTTTTTTTTCCTATGTATACTGTAAAAACACTAATAAAATGCTAAAGCTCCTAAAGGCTACTAAAACTCTACTACAAGCTGGAAAAAAATGCTATTAGCGTTTTTCCATCCAGCGGTTTTTTCTGGAGTTTTTTGAGCTCATAGAAACGCTTAGGTGCATGGAGCCTTGAACTTTATCCAACTAGTTACCACACTTAGACTTACATTCATACATTGCACAGTAGAAAGCAAAAGTAAACTAACTGAATAGGCTTCAACTTTCAGTAAATAATTATAAACAATGTGTAGCACCATGAGTGACGTCTTTCTGTAATCTGGTTGTCCAGCAATCAGCACTGAAAACTGCTGGCCATTTACAAGTGACACCATGCAACTCATTCTGCCCCCCCCCCCCCAATCCTATCTACACCTTGTAATTGCCAAGCCTCTGTGCTCTGATGCTGTCAAAGAAATAGCACAAGGGAGAGGGGGAGTGATACCCAAGTTGCATGGGCTGCATGGTGTCACTCGTAAATGGCCAACATGTTCTGATTGCTGGACACCAAGAAGATGTTGAATTGGTACTATTTATCACGGTACACATTTTTTGTTTTTTTATTTAGAGAGAATCTTCAGCTTGTAAACAAAATGTAAAAGTCAGCAGCTACAAATACTGTAGCTGTTAACTTTTAAAAACACACTTACCTGTCCAGGGATCCAGCACTGTCCTCACCCAACCCGGCTCTTGGCCAGTCTTTGGGTCCCCAGCGCCATCATCTTAACTGTGGGCAACTGGCTGTAACTCCATGTAGCTTAAATTCTTTGCAGCTTCAACTCCTTGAGCTGCGCCCTGTGAATGGTCCCACAGTCTCCCGAGACCTGTGACATGTCCCAAGTTACTTTTGGGAGGGGGTATGTCTCTCTGATCACCTAGACAGTCGGAATGGAAGTGGGAGTGGGTACCTGTCAAAAAAGTGGGAGCGGGTATCCACTTCCCCCCAAAAAAGGCATTCCAAATACGGCAGAGGAGGAAAATGGAACTTCGCCTTTTGGGTATATTTCCACTTTAATGTTCATAGAGTAAAATTCCACTTTAAAAGGCATGTCATGATGGGCCATATGCTTCATTATAATGTAAATATACATAAACACTGTGTATAAATTACTATGAACAGAATTCTAACAGTGTATGTTCTTTCTGGTTGTTCTAAAGGGGAATTTTAAAAGCAAATGAAAATTTTAAGTACTTTTGAACAATATTCATCAAGTCATCAAATGTATTGAGAATTTTCATACAAACGTTCTTTGGAAAAATCTACTAGTGTATGGCCAGCTTAACTGCAGTCTGGCTGCATATAGAGTAATACATCATCTGTTCTTTTCTTTTTTTAAACATCTAAGTACTGCAAAAAGGGCTAAAATACTCTGAGCTGGTAGCACATTGCAGACTTCCTTGCAATGTTTGTGTGGGGCATGTCAGATGCCTTTAGAGCTGAGTTGCAGGTTTGTATGAGAGCAGACCTTAAACTTCACCATGTGCTGCCATCACAGCGTATTTTAACCCTTTATTCAGCACTTTGTAAAGAAAAAAAGAAAGAAACAACAGATTTATTTTTGTATCTGCAGCTTGACTGCATTACATTAAGCGCAGTAGCTAAACAGTTATCACTTCCTCCTGGCAGCACTAGGGTCGTTGGTTCGAATCCCAACCACGGCACCACCTGCCTGGAGTTTACATGTTCTGTGTGGGTTTCCTCTGGGTACTCCAGTTTCCTCCCACACTCCAAAGACATTCTGATAGGTTAATTGGATCCTGTCTAAATTGGCCCTAGTATGTTTATGTATGAATATAAGCTAGGGACCTTAGATTGTACGCCCCTTGAGGGTTAGGGACTGATGTGAATGTAATATATACAGTCATGGCCGAAATTGTTGGCACCCTTGATATTTTTCCTGAAAATCAAGTATTTCACACAAAAAAGGTATTGCATTAACACATGTTTTGCTATACACATGTTTATTCCCTTTGTATGTATTGGAACAAATATAAAACAGAGGCAGAAAAGCAAATATGACATAATGTCACACAAAACCCCAAAAATGGGCTGGACAAAAGTATTGGCACCCTTAACTTAATATTTGGTTGCACACCCTTTGGAAAACATAACTGAAATCAGTCGCTTCCTATAACCATCAATAAGCTTCTGACACCTCTCACCCGGAATTTTGGACCACTCTTCCTTTGCAAACAGCTCCAGGTCTCTCTTATTGGAAGGACACCTTTTCCCAACAGCAATTTTAAGATCTCTCCACAGGTGTTCAATGGGATTTAGATCTGGGCTCATTGCTGGCCACTTCAGAACTCTCCAGCGCTTCTTTGCCATCCATTTCTGAGTGCTTTTTGACGTATGTTTGGGGTCATTGTCCTGCTGGAAGACCCAGGATCTTGGACGCAAACCCAGCTTTCTGACACTGGGCCCTACAGTGCGACCCAAAATCCTTTGGTAATCCTCAGATTTCATGATGCCTTGCACACAGTCAAGGCACCCAGTGCCAGAGGCAGCAAAACAACCCCAAAACATCATTGAACCTCCACCATATTTTACCGTAGGTACTGTGTTTTGTTCTTTGTAGGCCTCATTCCGTTTTCGGTAAACAGTAGAATGATGTGCTTTACCGAAAAGCTCTATCTTGGTCTCATCTGTCCACAAGACGTTTTCCCAGAAGGCTTTTGGCTTACTCAAGTACATTTTGGCAAACTGTAGTCTTGCTTTTTTATGTCTCTGTGTCAGCAGTGGGGTCCTCCTGGGTCTCCTGCCATAGCGTTTCATTTCATTTAAATGTCGACGGATAGTTCGCGCTGACACTGATGCTCCCTGAGCCTGCAGGACAGCTTGAATGTCTTTGGAACATGTTTGGGGCTGCTTATCCACCATCCGGACTATTCTGCGTTGCAATCTTTCATCAATTTTCCTCATCCGTCCACGACCAGGGAGATTAGCTACAGTGCCATGGGTTGCAAACTTCTTGATAATGTTGCGCACTGTGGACAAAGGCAAATCTAGTTCTCTGGAGATGGACTTGTAACCTTGAGATTGTTGATATTTTGCCACAATTTTGGTTCTCAGGTCCTCAGACAGTTCTCGTCTCCTCTTTCTGTTGTCCATGCTTAGTGTGGCACAGACAGACACACAATGCAAAGGTTAAGTGAACGTCTCTCCTTTTTATCTGCTTTCAGGTGTGATTTCTATATTGCCCACACCTGTTACTTGCCCCAGGTGAGTTTACAGGAGCATCACATGCTTGTAACATTCTTATTTATCCGCAGTTGTGAAAGGGTGCCAATACTTTTGTCCAGCCCATTTTTGGAGGTTTGTGTGACATTATGTCGAATTTGCTTTCTTTCCTCCCTTTTTTTGTTTTGTCCCAATACACACAAAGGGAATAAACATGTGTATAGCAAAACATGTGTTAATGCAATACGTTTCGTGAGAAATACATGATTTCCTGGAGAAATATCAAGGGTGCCAACAATTTCGGCCATGACTGTATATGTAAAGCACTGCGTAAATTGACAGCGCTATATAAGTACCTGTAATGATTAATAAATAAAATAAAGTACATAGTGGGGGTGTAGGGGAATCAAACCCCTCCCCCAGAGTGTCTGCTGCCCTACAGCCAGCACTGACACTGGGTGCACACCAGAAGCCAAGGGAGGACTTCTCACTGACCTCACTATAAACTTCCTGGTCTGGTGTGTGATTTTTATGGAGGCAGGAGGTGCACTGATGGTGGGGGAGATCTGTCCTAGAGAGAGCTGTACTGGTGGAAGGAATTATTACTGGAGGGAGCTGTGCTAGTACCAGCTTTAATAGAAAGTGTACTAAAAAGGGAGATGCTCTGTACTGGGGATTGGGGGGGGCATATAGTCGGAGGGGGGCAGGATCTGTGCTGGGTGAGTTTTAGCCTTTGGAAGGGAGGAATCTTTTTGTTGCTGTATGCTGTCTACTGACCTGTGCAACACACACACCTGACCCCTGCTTTCTGTGTATTTCACATTCCCTACCCCTGTTAAGACTCTTGCTTTCGGCAAATCAAAAATATTTTTGGTACATGGGCTGTGCCATATATTACCATGTACACCGTGTAGGCTTGAGTTTTAAATCCATCCCACTGTTAATGAAATTTTGTCATACCCACATTTTCTTATAGGTGCCAAGGGCTGAACCTTCACCAGAAAACAAAATTATCTATAGCACTGATAGAGAAGGTTCAGTTGAGTTTTAAACATTATTTTATTCTTTAGAGCATACCAAAATTAGAACTGTATGCGCTCACTTATATGGGTATAAAAAGTTAATGTGACATGCCTCAAACTGTTTTGGGGCATACCTGGCTCCTTCTACAGTTGTGTGTTTTTTTTTTTTAAATCAGGCTCCTACAGACTGTTAAAGCAGTCCTTGGTCTTGTAGAAATACCCCCTAACCAACCAAAAATAGCAAAAGTAAAGCAAGCCTATTACAAACTTGAATTGTGCAGAGTGAGACTATGATGATCCAGAGACTGAAAGCGGATTTCCACCCAAAAGGGGAAGTTCCGCTTTAAAGATTGGTCTCCATTCCCCAATAAGGATTGGCACCTTTGGGGAGTGGTGGGGGGGGAATGGGTACCCGAATTTGACAGGTACTCTCTCCCACTTCCCCTGCGATTGCCTAGGCGATCGGAAATGGAAGTTGTCCTCCTACCTTGCCTCCCCCGTAGTCTTGTGGGACACGTGACAGGTCCCAGAAACGATGGGGCCATTCAGGAAGTGCAGCACTACTCGCGCAGTGGGCACCCGGCTGTGAAGCCGCAAGCAGCCACAGCCAGGTGTCTACACTGAAGATACCAGCGACTGGAATACAGGAAGGTTGGTGAAACGGGCTGTGGGGAGGACACCGTGGGATCGTGGGATAGGTGAGTAGCTGTTTTTTTAAAAGTTAGCAGCTACAGTTTTTGTAGCTGCCGACTTTTAATTTTTTTACAGAGTGAGTGGAACTCCACTTTAAAGTCCAAAAGTTATATGCAAGTCTTGACTTTTCCTGTAAAGGTTGAGCTTGACTCTACTACCTCTCTCCCACTAATTACAGCAAGTACCAACAATAAGGCCAAGCTCAATTTTCACATTGAAAGTTAAGATGTAGCCATGGTAGCCACCAACATTTTTTCCCCATTCTGAATACAGTAAGGACTATAATTCCTGTCCAGTTTTTTCCCATCTGTGTCCCCTTAGGAGATTTTGCTTCACTTCCTGTTCCATAGCCAAGACAGGATGGACAAGGAAATTCCTCCAAAGAGAGGGAATCCCTGGCTGTCATAAGAACTAGTGTTCCCATTCTAAGATTTCTCCTCTATTACTGTTCTGGGCAGAAGATAGGAAGTAACGGGAAATCACCCTAATGAGACATAGATGGCAAACAACTGCAGCTTTCATGCCTCCCCTACTCTATCTGAATTAAATAAAAAATGTTAACTGTAGCTAAACTTGTAGTGGACGATAAAGACTCGGTTTTCGTTATTGTATGGTGTCATTACAGAGAAGGACACAGCTCTATCAATGGAAGAATCTGTTTCCTGTTGTGACACCTCTGGGGACCTTTCTTAAACGTCATCATTTCACGGTTGAGGGGTTAACACACCCTTGGCCATGTATAATTACAGGAAATATTTTGATCTTCCTTTTCATTCTGAAAACATTCCAGTAGCTATTTGTTTGTACAATTTTACATATTTTAAAGTTTAGAAACACTATTATCTGATGCTGGACTGAGCTATAAAAGTCTTGAAATCATTGTCAGAATGCCAACTTTTGAGATACACAAATATCTGGTTAACTGAAACCTAAGGCTTAAAAGTGTGCTTTTGTTTCCTAAAAACATAAAGTCAATCTGTGGGCCCTGGTCCATATAGCAGGCACACCCAAGTGTAGTGAAAAGCCAACACTGCCCATCACCCTGAAAATAACATCCCCATCATGAAACAGAATGGTGGCAGCTTCAAATTGTAAGGATGCTTTTTCATCAGTAGGATCTGGAAAAAATCAGAATGGAACATAAGATAGATGGAGAAAAACACAGGACAATTGTAGAAAAAAAAACAGCTAATGCCAGGGTACAAAAGGCCAACACTGGGTTAGAATTTAACCCCTCCTCACCCCTTCTGGCAGCTCTCTAACTGGGTCTTAGTTCCAGGAGGCAGAGCAGACATCCTGAGCATGTGATTGGTTGTCACAGTGATTACTAGGGTTGCACAGATACTGTTTTTTGACTGGCAAGTACGAGTACCAATACTTTCGGTTAAGTACTCACTGATACCAAGTACCCATACATTTGCAGTGTGATGTAAGCCCATACAAAATGAGTGGGCTCAAATCACACTGCAGAGAATTGCATGCAGTTTCTCCCACCTCTACTGTGTGAACCCAGTATAGAAAGACAGGGAAGCACCATCTAAGTGCAGCAATGGGCAATTTATATATAAAACAAAGTTGTGAGCAGTGAGCTAGATTAGTCTCTTGGATATCAAGCGTTTGTTGACCTTCCTTTTAATTAAGGTGGCCATGGATTTGTGGCGAGTGCATTGGAGTGGCACAAGTGGTGAAGCAATTTTAAGAAGAATGTCTTGGCACAGCAATGAGTGGACTGATTTATTTATTGGTGTGGGACTTTGGTACATTTTGGGTCTCACAAATCGAATCCTAAGTCGCAGAAGTGTGAACCGAGCCTAAAGTTGATTGTACAAAGATTGTATAGTCAGATTGCAACAAGTATGGCATCCTTAGGGTGAGCATGCACACTACATTCTTATTGAACAATCCCTACATAATCATATTTAAAGTTTGCAAAACTGTATCATATGAGGACAAACCTATACAATTCAATTTATTTCTCTCCAATCTCACATGCCCTTAAGCTGGTCATACTTTATACCAGTGTTTTTCAACCTTTTTTTCCAGTCAAGGCACACTTTAGAATTGTGCACAATTCCGGGGCATACCAGTCTGACAACTTGTTCACACTAGGTGCATCTGAGCTTTTGCGCTTTATTGTTTGTTCCCACACATTGCATTTTGTAACCACTTTAAGACCAAGCCTTTCTGACACTATTTGTTTACATATAAAAATCAGTATTTTTTGTTTGAAATTTTCTTAGAACCCCCAAACATTATATGTTTTTAAAGCAGAGACCCTAGAGGATAAAATGGTGGGTGTTGCAAATGTTTATGTCACGCGCGGTATTTGCGCAGCAATTTTTCAAATGTAATTTTTTGGGAAAAAATACACTGTTTAGAATTTTAATGCACTAAAACACAATATAATACAACATTGTTTGATAAAATATAAAATGATGTTACGCCGTGTAAATAGATAACTTGTCACTCTTTAAAACTGTGCACATGGCGACAAACTATGTAAATTTTATTATCTATAGTTGACACTTTAAAAGTTTTTACAGGTTACCACTTTAGATTTACACAGGAGGTCTGGTGCTAGAATTACTGCCCTTGATCTGCTGTTCACAGGAATACCTCACATGTGTGGTGCAATCACTGTTTACGTACGTGTGCGTGACCGATACATGTATTCACTTTTGTTTGAAAGGAAGGGGTAGAGGGGCGCTTTACATTTTCATTTATTTGTTTTATTTTTACACTTATTTTTTTAAATCACTTTTGTTATCACAGGAAACATACTGTAAATATCCCGTGATAACATTAGGCAGTTACAGGTACTCTTTACTGAGAGGATTTGGGGTCTATTAGACCCCAGATCTCTCCTTTGCCCTTAAAAAATTTTAATCCTACCAAGATCTGTAAAACCGATGCTTTCTTTAACCACTTGCCCTCCTGAGGATTTACTCCCCCCTTCCTGAACAGGCCATGTGTTGCGTTACGGTGCTGCGTCACTTTACCTGGCAATTGTGCGGTCATGCAATGCTGCACCTAAATGAAATTTACGTCCTTTTTTCCCCCACGAATTGAGCTATCTTTTAGTAGTATTTGAGCACCTGTGCAGTTTTTATTTTTAGTGCTTTTAAACATGTCCAGTAAAAAAATTTTAAAAAAATCTAATTTCATCATAAATTTAGGCCAAAATGTATTCTATTACATGTCTTTGCTAAAAAAAAAAATCCCAATACGTGTAAATTAATTGGTTTACATGAAAGTTATAGTGTTTACAAATGGTGGTATATATACTGGGATTTAAAAAAAAATTTTTTTACTAGTGATGGCGGCAATCAGCGACTTATAGCAGTACTGTGGGACTGCGGCGAGCATTCTGACACTGGGGGGAACTGACTTGGTGTCACTGACATCCCCAGTGACACCAATACAGTGATCAGTGCTATAAAAAAAAAAAAAAAGCACTGGGCAGGAAGGGGTTAACATGAGGGCCAATAAAAGGGTTAACTGTGTGCTGTTTTACTAAGTGCTGTGTCCGTGTGCTTCACTTTAAGCGCTCGGCATAGCCATCCAAAGCAGTGTGCACGAGCTGACAGGGAGAATTGTTTTATTTACAAACGGCTCTCCTCCCCATCGGAGATGCTCAGCGTCACAGGGTGTCGGCGAGCAATGACCGGCCGGGACCAGGTGATTGACAGCCACAAGTGGTGCCTCGGGTAGGGCACGCGTGCACCTCGTGTGTGCCCCCTACCCAAGAATGAAAAAAATAAAAAATTTGCGTACCCTTGCCTCCCTGTAGCAGTATTTCTATTTCTGCTATAGGGCGGTCAGGAAGCGTTTAAACCCCTAAAGGTTTTGTTACAACAGCAAAACCAGAAGTGATGACATGCTCATCGCTTCCAGTTTCTAGTTTCCAGTTGGAACTGCTGGCTGTACTCTTGGGTTCCCTGATGGGACAGGAGAGCACAATAGAGAGCTGTGGAAGGCAGTGGGGGAAGGGGAGGACCACATAAAAGCAATTCAGCGGCTAATTAGCAAGTGCAGACATAATCCTGGTATGACCACTCAAAGTCCAGTGAAGTATGGGTATGTCACTGGTCAGTAAGTAGTTACCTTTACTTGCAAAAAGAATAATTAACGAGCGCTTGGAGATGGATAACAAGCAGCTGGCATAAAAGGCACAAACCTCAAACCTTCACACTATAATAACAAAACATGCAGCGCTACAATTGGTTAATATAAAGTAACATATAAGGTAATCCGTGATGAACTACTAGTGCTTAGTAGTGATTTAAGTGTCCTCATAACATAATGCAATAGTCCCAATAAACCGTGCAAAACGTGGTTGACTCCGTGCTGAAAAGTGTCTAATATTATGCACTCACCAGAAAGCGCATAATATGCGCATTTGAGTTGTCAGACCACTCCTGGTCTTAGAAAGTTGAACCTATGTGGATCATCTGGCAAGCTGTCACTCTGATGAGAATAAACTTTTCCTTGGCCAGCAGGGGGATTCCCGACATCCAGAGACCCTTAATAGCATTGATCCAGGTTCCTCACCCAGGGCACTCATATGAAGTATCCACAATTCCGAGGTTCACCTTTGCCAGTCCAATGTGAATATCTAGTCCCCCAAGTTAAGAGAAGAAGGGGGGTTCCAGGTACATTCTTGGGGTCCGTATGCTTCCTCTGGATTCTGGTGTTCTCAGATTCTGCTCATACAATCCAAATGAAGAAGTTGCAAGCCAGGCGAGGAGCTCAGAGGTGAAGTTTAGTCCAGCAGGGTGTCTTAAAGCCCAGATAGTCCACAATGAGAGGTGCTGAGCTGGGTGACAACCTTCAGGGTGCTGAGCTAAGAGGAGGATATGGTGTCCTTCCTTACATAGTGACAACCCAACTCATTCATGTGTGTCAGTGCAGCAGCCACCAGATCAGAGATCTGCACACAGAGCAGTGTGTCTCCAGCAAACACAAGAGACAGCTCAGTGTTTGCTGGAGACACACTGCTCTGTGTGCAGATCTCTGATCTGGTGGCTGCTGCACTGACACACATGAATGAGTTGGGTTGTCACTATGTAAGGAAGGACACCCTATCCTCCTCTTAGCTCAGCACCCTGAAGGTTGTCACCCAGCTCAGCACCTCTCATTGTGGACTATCTGGGCTTTAAGACACCCTGCTGGACTAAACTTCACCTCTGAGCTCCTCGCCTGGCTTGCAACTTCTTCATTTGGATTGTATGAGCAGAATCTGAGAACACCAGAATCCAGAGGAAGCATACGGACCCCAAGAATGTACCTGGAACCCCCCTTCTTCTCTTAACTTGGGGGACTAGATATTCACATTGGACTGGCAAAGGTGAACCTCGGAATTGTGGATACTTCATATGAGTGCACTGGGTGAGGAACCTGGATCAATGCTATTAAGGGTCTCTGGATGTCGGGAATCCCCCTGCTGGCCAAGGAAAAGTTTATTCTCATCAGAGTGACAGCTTGCCAGATGATCCACATAGGTTCAACTTTCTAAGACCAGGAGTGGTCTGACAACTCAAATGCGCATATTATGCGCTTTCTGGTGAGTGCATAATATTAGACACTTTTCAGCACGGAGTCAACCACGTTTTGCACGGTTTATTGGGACTATTGCATTATGTTATGAGGACACTTAAATCACTACTAAGCACTAGTAGTTCATCACGGATTACCTTATATGTTACTTTATATTAACCAATTGTAGCGCTGCATGTTTTGTTATTATAGTGTGAAAGTTACCTTTACTTACCTAGGTGCTTATTAGATCTAAAGGAGGTTATACAACATTGTATAGTGTATGTTCTGCTTTCAAAGGGGGGGGGGAATTACGGGCTGTAGATATTGTAAATATTAACCACTTGCCGCCAAGCCACCGCATTAAAACGGTTGCAGGGCGGCACGCCCGCCCTACCTGTCCCGCGGGTGTCAGCCGCCGGGTCACGGCCGGTGATTACCGGCCGTTTCCCCGGGATTCGTGGTGATCGCTGACAGAGAGCAGGGCTGCATTGTTTACACACAGCCCTGCTCTGTGTCAGTTCCCTGACAGCTCGTGACAAGCTGAAGAGGGAGAGAAGAGTTTTTTTTTCACTGATCACTGTATTGGTGTCACTGGGGATGTCAGTGACCCCAAGTCAGTTCCCCCCCCCCCCCAGGTCAAAACGTCCGCCGCAGTCCCACCATAAGTCGCTGATCGCCGCCATATGTCGCTGATCGCCGCCATTATTAGTATAAATAAAAATCCCAGCATCTTTCCCGCCATTTGGAAACGCTATAACTTTCATGTAAACCAATTAATTTACACGTATTGGGATTTTTTTTTTAGCAGAGACATGTCGCAGAATGCATTTTGGATGAAATTTGTGACAAAATTAGATTTTTTAATTTTTTTTTACTGGACATGTTTTATAGCAAACAGTCGAAAATATTGTTTTTTTTTCTCAAAATTGTCAGCCTTTTTTTTTATAGCGCAAAAAATTAAAACCGCACAGGCGATCAAATACCACCGAAAGAAAGCTCAATTTGTGGGAAAAAAAGGATGTAAATTTAATTTGGGTGCAGTGTTGCATGACCACGCAATTGTCAGTTAAAGTAACGCAGCGCCGTAACACAAACCTCTTCTATAACCGCTTCCTGACCACCCTACAGCAGAAATACTGCTACAGGGCGGCATGGGTACGCAAAATCACACACACATATATATATATATATATATATATATATATATACACACACACACACACACACACACACACACACGATTCACGTTCCTGTGGTTTTCACGCCCCTCCCAGATAGCGTCAGATTGCCCGTCAGTACACCAGTCATCACATTTAACCCCTTGATTGCCAGGAACACGCTCATGTACCATAAACCTCCATTGCTAGTATAGTGTCTGAACGGGTCAATATCTTTGATCAGGTCAGCACTATACCAGCGTTCACATTAGTATAGCGTCCCCAAAAACGCAGCGTTAGCGGGATCAGCCCCTGCACCTGCCAACACCTGCGTTTAGCCCCTACGCTTACCCCCCCTTCTCCCCCAGCAAGTGCAGTGTCAGTAGGTCACTGTCACTTGATTACGGGCTGTAGATATTGTAAATATTAGCCACTTGCCGCCCAGCCACCGCATTAAAACGGTTGCAGGGCTGGGCAAAACCACGTTTTAAAACGTAGTTTTGCAAAACAGGTAGGGGGCGCGCGCGGGCGCACGCCCGCCCTACCTGTCCCGTGGGTGTCAGCCGCCGGGTCACGGCCATTGCACACAAAACCGCAGTGTTCACAGAATCAGGCCTGATCTCTGTTAGCACTTGCCGGTAAATTTTGATGACTCTCATATGCAGCAGAGTGCCAGTACTAGTGCCGCTCTACCTTTTGGTGAACTGGTGAGTACCAGCGGTCTAGTACATCCTGGTCTTTCACATACCTCCCTGATTTTTGGAGCTGTTTTTCACAGAATATCTGTATGCGTTGATTGTGGATCAAAGCAGTTTATATGCACAATTTATTGCCGCCAGACCATTCACATGGAAACTCATTACGGTTTTCAAATTTACATTTTTTTGGGGCCTAACCCTCAACATGGGCATTACTAAAACAAATGAATTTCGGTTGTATTGGTCCGCAGACCCGATTCATCATATGCCGTGTTCTCTGCTGCCATGGCCAGGCATAGATATGAGAGTATAATGTGTTTTATGCATTTCAGCGACAATACACTCTGTCATCCTCAGGGTAACCCTGAATTTGACCGGCTCCACAAAATTCAGCCCCTCGCAAATCACCTTAACCTAAAATTTGCAGATGTCTATACTCCCCAGCAAAACATCTGCATTGATGAGTCCCTTATTAATTTTTTTGCTGCCTTGCATTCAAACAATTTCTCCCCTGCAAGCGTGCCAGATATGGGGTCAAGATGTAGAAGACCTGTGAGAGGACAACAGGCTATACTTATAAGTTTCGGATTTACGAGGGAAAAGATAGTCACGTGGAGCTCCCCGGATGCCCAGACTACATAGGAAGCAGTGGCAAGATAGTTTGGGACTTGGTGTCATCATTTCTCCATACGGGGTATCACTTATACGTGGACAATTTTTATTTAAGCGTGCCACTATTTAGACATTTATTCAATCTTGGAACTGGCACTTGTGGCACTGTGTGACCTAATGTGTGCCCACCATTAGAAGTGGGTGGATGCAGGGTGGTATATTCTAATGGTGGACATACCACACACTTTTTCTGGCAGAGATTTATTCTCATTTTTTCATTCAGTCCACTGGCTGCATACAAAAAAAAAATAAAAACATTGCATATATAACCAACAAGGACCAGCGATGTACTGGCACATCACTGGATTTGAATGGTTATACCAGGATGATGCCTACAGCTGCAGGCATCATCCTGGTGTCGTTTTTTTTAGCCGGTGATCGGCTTTCATGTAAAAGCAATCCTAGTGGCTAATTAGCTGCAAGATTGCTTTTACAAGCAGTGGGAGATTATGTCCCCCCTCCCCCGCTGCCTTCCACAGCCTTCTCGGGCAGTCCCGTGCCATCAGGGGAACCTGAGAATGCAGCCGGTGTTTCTGCCAGCTGACCATAGAGCTGATTGGAGACCAGAATGGTGCCAATCATCTCTATAGTCTAAGAATTCGGAAGCTACAAGCATTTCATCACTTCAGTTTCGCAGGATATAAACAGCGCCATTTGTAAATTGGGAAAGCATCTGATCACACCGATTTTGGTTTGATTAGATAATGTAAGGGCAGAGGAGATATCTAGAGTCTGATAGACCCCAGATTTCTCAAAAAAGAATATATGACAATGCCCATTGAAGTTATAGGGGTTATTTGCATTCCCTGTTATAGCATTAAAAGTGATTAAAAAAAAAAAAAAAATGAAAAGGTACAATGTAAGAATAATAAAAAAATCAAAATAACTAAAAAAAATTAAAAAATTGCCCCTCCCATGCGCGCACACCTGTGTGCACAAGCCTTGACCCTGTGCCGTTATGTAAACAGCGGCACCATGCATGTGAGCTATTGCCGTGAACGTCAGATTAAGGGCAGTAATTCTAACACTAGACCTCCTCTGTAAATCTAAAATGGTGGCTTTTAAAACGCTGCCTATGGATATTAAAAATTTAGCAGTTTGTCGCCATTGAACAGGACATGCGCAGTTTTAAAGCATGTCATGTTTGGTATCTAAATACTCGGCATACCATTATCTTTTATATTTTACCAAACAATTGGCCAATATATTGTGTTTTTGTGCATTAAAAATAAAAAAAGTGTATTTTTTTTAAAAATTGCTTTTGAAAAATCGCTGCGCGAGTACTATGTGCCAAAAAAATTGTAGTACCCACCATTTTATTCACTAGGGTGTCTGCTTTAAAAAAATATATAATGTTTGGTAGTTTAAATTAATTTTCTAGCAAAAAATACTGATTTTTTTCATGTGAACAAAAAGGCTTGGTCTTCAGGTGGTTAGAAGAGTGAATGATGTGTGGCATAAACTTCTAATGCTAGGCATAAAACGCCCCCACCCCCCAAAATGACCCCTTTTTGGAAAGTAGTCACCCCAAACTATTTGCTGAGAGGAATGTTGAATCAATAGAAGAATTTATTTTTTTACCACAAGTTTTTGGAAAATGACAAAAATAAATATATATATTTATTTATTTATTTATTTTTTACACAAAATTGTCACTTAAATGATTTACTGCTCACACATGCCATGGTTATAATGTGGAATTACTCCCCAAAATACATTTTGCTACTTCTCCCGAGTATGGGGGTACCACATGTGAGAGACTTTTTGGCAGTCTAGCCAAGTACAGGACATCAAAATCCAATAAGCACCTTCAGGCTTATAAGGGCTTTATTTCCTCATTACACTTCCAGACTATCACAGTTTCGGAGGCCATGAAATGCCAGGATAGCACCTAACCCCCCCCAAATTACTTTCCAGAAAGGGGTCATTTGGGGGGGTTTGGGGCTATCCTGGCATGTCAGGGCCTTCGAAACTGTGATAGGTAGTGAGGAAGTGTAATGAGGAAGTTACGCACCTTCAGGCTTTCAAAGTGGTCATTGGATTTCAGGCTCCTGTATGTGGCTAGGCTCCCAAAAAGTCTCACACGTGGTATCCCCATACTCAGTAGAAGTAGCAGAATGTATTTTGGGGTGTAATTCCACATATACCCAATGCTTGTGCGAGAAATATCATTTAAATGACAACTTTGTGTAAAAAAAAAAAAAGTTTGTCATTTTCCAGAAACTTGTGGAAAAAAAATAAATCTTCCATGGACTCAATATGCCTCTCAGCAGATAGCTTAGGGTGTCTAATTTTTGAAAAGGGGTCATTTGAGGGTGTTTGTACTATTCTGGTATTTTAGCACCTCAAGAAATGTGATGGGCAGTCAGAAAGTAAAAGCTATGTAAATTCCATTATCTATACCATAGTTTGTAGACGCTATAACTTTCACAAAAAGCAATCAATATACACTTATTGGGATTTTTTAACCAAAAACATGTAGCAGAATACATTTTGGCCTAATTTCATGACGAAATTTTTGTTTTTTTAGATTTTTTTTATAATCAAAATGAGAAAATTGTTTTTTTGAAAAAATTTTTTTTCTTCAAAACTTTTTCTGGTTATAGCGCCAAAAATAAAAATTGCACAGGTGATCAAATACCACCAAAAGAATGCGCTATTTGTGTTAAAAAAAAGGACATAAATTTAATTTATGTACCATATTGCATGACCACGCAATTGTCCGTTAAACTAGCGCAGCGCTGTATAGCAAAAAAATGTTGTAAATTGCAGTATCTACACCATAGTTTGTAGACGCTATAACTTTCACACAAAGCAATCAATATACACTTACTGGGATTTTTTTTACCAAAAACATGTAGCAGAATACATTTTGGCCTAAATTTATAACTGACTTTGAGTTTACTATATATTTTTCATAGCTGAAATTAAAAAATATAGTTTTTCTTCAAAATATTTGGTCTTTTTTTGTTTATAGCGTGAAAAATAAAAAGCGCACAGGTGATCAAATACCACTGAAAGAAAGCTCTATTTGTGTGAAAAAAGGACGTAAATTTCGTTTAGGTGCAGCATTGCATGACCACGCAATTATCAGTTGAATTAGTGCAGCACCGAGTAGCAAAAAGAGGCCTGGTCATTAAGGGGGGTAAATCCTCAGGAGCTCAAGTGGTTAGCATTGAAAAAGTTATTTCAAGAAAGGGGAAAGTTATTTCAAGGGTTGAGAATGGCTGCAGCACTGAACTATAGTAATGTATGAACAAATGTGTCACAGCAAATAGCAACACACGACCAATGTGCTGCCAGCTGTGGCGACACGCAGCCAACGGGCTGCCAGCTGTGGTGACACGCGGCCAACAGGCTTCCAAACTTTGCCGACACACAACCAACGGGCTGCCAACTGCAGTGACTTGACCAATGGGCTGACAGCTCTGGCAATACACGACCAACGGGCTGACAACTGCAGTGACACGACCAATGGGCTGACAGCTGTGGCGACACACGACCAACGGGCTACCAACTGCAGTGACACCAACGGGCTGACAGCTGTGGCGACGCACGACCAACGGGCTGACAGCTGTGGCGACGCACGACCAACGGGCTGACAGCTGTGGCGACGCACGACCAACGGGCTGACAGCTGTGGCGACGCACGACCAACGGGCTGACAGCTGTGGCGACGCACGACCAACGGGCTGACAGCTGTGGCGACGCACGACCAACGGGCTGACAGCTGTGGCGACGCACGACCAACGGGCTGCCAATTGTGGCAATGTGTGGCTAACACTGTTACAATTGTGAGAATACATGTGCAGTAGATGTAGGTGACACCCTGGCAATCACAGCAGTAGGTGAGCAAGAAATACAGGTATGACAGTGAAAACTGATGTGGGCAAATATTTTTTCCCCCTAAACCTGAGGTATGGGCCACAAAAACAAAACACCAACAATTAACTAAACAAGTGCACTCAGGGTGTGTTATATGGTCCCTTCCCAAAGAGAAAGGCCCCTTCTCTGAACCCGACAGGGGCAAGGCACACGTAGATCCACCTAGCCGAAAGGTCTGGCGGACACCACTTTCCATGGTCAGCCGAAGCTGCCAAGAAGTACTCCTGAAGAGAGACCCCAAGCAGGGGAGGAGGGAACCTAAGGGTCACCCATCCTCTCAGCCTTTGCCTGAAGATCCACATCCTACAATCCAAGTAGGGTTGCCTCTGCATCCCTTTAAACCCGAATACATATTAATAACACAGGTTCTGGGGCTAGTACAGATAATGCAATGAGTTTAATGACCACCTTAATCAGCCACAAAACCTGTGTCATTCATATGTAGTCGGGTTTAAAGGGATGCAGAGGCAACCCTAAATCCAAGTGAAAAAACACATGAAAAGTGCCGGTGAATGATGTGAGGGGGGATAAAGAAGGGGCCAATACTGCCTTTTCCTTGCCCAATATGAATGGAATAAAGGCAGCATGCTTCTCATACTGGGGCGTCCACCCCCCCCCCCCGAGCACTCATCCTCTCTGTATCCAGATAGAGGGAGTACAGCTCACCCCCACTGCTCTGTGACTACTGCAGGGTGCGCAGATCATTGTACTCTTTTCTAGGGTCAGATATAAGCAGTGCGCCTGTATACACTGCGGGTGACTCAATCTGTTCCCGCGCTGTGCAGCGCCCTATCCCCCTAAGCAGATCTGTTCGTTATTCTCACACGTCTGAAGTACAAGGTGCTGAGTACAGAGATCAGGTGCTCAATTTTCCCGCCCCTTTTTTTCCGCGATTCCATGTGCCGCATCATAAGCTGAAGCCCCGCCTCTTTCCTCGTCTCACACTTGATGACTTGCACTACTTCGGTAGCAGCCGCTTTCGCCACACCTCTCTTTTTCATTGGCCAGCCATTCACCTTGCAAAGGCTCGCATCTCTTCCCCTTGCCTAGCCTCCTGCTCTCTTATTGGCCCGCACTCTGCCCCCTGATTGGCTAGCTGTCCCAGTGCGGCGTGTTGTTGTTGGGGAAGCAGTGAAGGGATTCCCGATCCCCGGCATGGTCCCCAGGCCTCCCTGGGCGCCTCCTTGGACTCCAATGGGGGCGTTTAGCGGCTTAGGGCGCCGAGCTCGGGGGAAGCCCTAGCGTTGTGCTGAATGCTGGAAATAGGAGGATGGGCTGCTCTCTGTGGGCCAAGGTGAGCGCTGTGTGTAGAGGGATGGAGTGGGAGGAGTGTCTGATGGATGGGAAGATGGTGGGGAGGATGAGCACTGCAATGGTCCTGGTGACAGAGTTAGGCTGTCATTACAGGTGGACATAGAGCAGGTGTGCTGGGGTCACAGATGGAGCCAGCACCATGACCACATTCTTCTCTCTCCAGCTGAAATGTCATTGAACTTCTTGGGAGTGAAGGAGGAGCTGTCATGAACACAAATCACCTACATGTGTCATTTCCCTCTCCTCCTGACCACTGACCTATAGGACATTGCAGACCAGTGATCACACATCCATCCAGCATCAGATGTTCTTCTAGACCTCATGTCCATCCTTTACCAGTCTATGGACAGCCCGCATGTGATGAGCTGTCAGGAAATAGGACATCTGGAAGAAACAAGGACGCCTCTTCTTGGGGAGCACTTGTCAAATAGTAAGAGTGTTGTCTCATGAGGAAGGTTTGTTCCAAAATCTAACGGTAGTTCCATTTAAAGCAGGACTAAACCCATCTATTTAATGGTTTTAACAAAACCTTCCACTCCCAGCATGCTGGAAATGTAATTGTCAGATTTGTTTGTGTCCTCAACCAAACTGTCAACATGGCTGGAGTCATAACTGATCATATGTGCGGCACCATGGCAGTTGCAGATCAGAGGCTAAGATGGCAGCTTCCTTGGCTGAAAACAATAGGAGGGTTTAGTTCTGATTTAAAGCCCAACTCTGGACACAACAACAACAACAATAAAGTACCCTTGGTGTGGGAGCCCACACTGCAATGGTTAAATTCTACCTAATCTAGGGGGTTGCAGAACAGACAGTGTTACTTCCCTTCTCACTTCAGCTTGATCTGTGCAACCAAGCCACCATAGCTACCTCTGTACATGCCTAGAGCATGTACAATATAGAGGTTGTAGCCTTGCTCTGTATGTGATGATGATGCAGAGGCTCCACCACAGTTCAGAGCTTCAGGGAGAGTAGAAGAGGAGAGCGACAGGTAAGTAATATAACCTCTTCTGCAACCCCCCAGACTTAGTAAGCATTTAACCCTTGCTTGGGGGGGGGGGGGTCAAGGGCATCTTTTGTTTTGTATTGTGCCCAGCGTTGGACTTTGAAAGATCTCTATGGTCAGCATAGACTTTTCATTTGATAACTTCAGCATTGTAATAGTACAAACAATAGTTACTTTTAAAAATTTATTAGAAACTTACTTGAAATATATCCTTTCAAGTTGGGAGTTCTGCTTGTCTGCTGACCATCTCTTTCCACAACTTCCTGGTTTCCCTTCATGCTTTGCAGCTCCTACATTATTAAGGACTACATGTCCCATGGTACCTTGCTGCCTTCAAGCAGTGATTCCTGTACTGACTCCGCCTCTTGAAACTCCTCCTCTCAGCACCTCTGTAGTTCAGAAGGCAGGCTCTGTGAAACGTGTAACACAGCAGTGCCTACATACAGGGCATAGTGAATATGTGTCACAGAATACAATGTAGTAAATCTGTGGGATCTTTATAAATTTATAGGCTTCAAAATTTATACGAGTAGGCTAGAAATAATTGAAATACAGTGTGGAAATGAATATATGATTTTACATTTTTATCATAGATACTTTTTAGCTGGGCTTGTTTTGTTTAATACAAGTATATACCA
Organism: Staurois parvus; assembly: GCF_062004578.1. NCBI lineage: Eukaryota > Metazoa > Chordata > Amphibia > Anura > Ranidae > Staurois > Staurois parvus. The sequence goes on from NW_028317882.1 coordinate 10,230,437, forward strand.
CTAACTATATTAGCCATATTCAACCAGGTTCCTCCAGAGGTAAGTAGGTCTCACTTGCCATAGTCCTTGATGCCCCTTTGAAGAGTGATTTGTGGTGGATCCCTTTTCAGAGGGCATTTGACAGGAAGCTGGGAGGCAGTATGTTGCCTCCATATAGCCTATTTTAGCCCTGTAAACCCACACCACAGCCAACTACACTGAACACGGTTGCAATGTGTCCCCTTTTTTAGCAGCACCACACCCAGCAGGAGGTGTCATTTTTGCCATAGCATGTGCACAACCTGCTGTGTTGGGTTTTGGGGTGCATAAAACCACAGCTCATCTACCTATTTTTACCACCCCCAGCTACAAGTGTAAACAAGATGAGCAATTTCTGTCTAGCAGATCAGCTACCACTGCCAGAAGTTTGTTTTTTAGCTCTCTGAGGGGGAAATTCTTCCCACTGACCATCACACTGATGTACCATTTGCTGTAGATATAGTAATTTTTAGCAGGGGTTCCCTGAGACCTAAAAGTTGTTTCAAGGGTTCCATGTTAAAACAGTTGAGGAGGACATTATATCCAAATGTTGAACTTTACACAAAGCACATTCGTAAAGTTGATCATATATTTGTATTTCTAATTGCGGTGAATGTGAGAGTGCAAAGTATGCAGATTTTTGCTGCTATAGTGAGTCTACCAACTGTGCTGACCGGAGCTCTCCATAGTGCTGAAATTAAATGCCATTGTTGGCCTTTACTCCTGAAAATGCTAAATGCCTGGTTATGATGTTGAACCAATGATGCCAATACTTTGAGTCTCTGATCTGAAGAAAGCATGCAGAACAGGTACTTTACAACAGAACTTTACTTGCAGCATACTTGTTACAGGCATATAGATTATTGAAGAAGCCAAATAGCTAGCATTTTCAGAAGGAAAGTCAGCAATGGCAGCCTCTAGTTTTCTATCAGGCCAGGTCTCCTTGAACTTTTTGGAGTTCATTCACATGGGCGTAACTATATGTACAACTATGCAAACTGACATCTTTGCCAAAGCAGGATGCACAGGTGTCCCTTGATATCACACATTTTGTATTTAGAATTGTGGTAAATGTGACAGTGGAAAGTTTGCATATTTTTGCAGTATATCCCTAAGTAGTGAGGCTACCAACTTTGCTGACTGGCACTCTCCATAGTGCTGAAACAGTTTTTTCTTGTTTTCAGCAGTTTGAGGGTTAATTTTATTTCTTTATTGTACTTTATATACATGGTAGGCTGGTGTTCAAATGGTAAGTGGGTGGCTATTATGCAGCATGTGTGTAATTTAGATGCACTGAAAGGGATTGGCAAATGAAGGGTTATCTTTCCAAAGCAACAGAACCAATAGTGATAGACAGGGCTGCATGGCATGGTGCCATTTAATTGAAATGGCACACCAGTGCACCACAATGGAAATGGAATGGTTTGCAAACCACATTGCACTAATGTGAACCATTTGTGTGTTGTGGTGCTCTGATACATATGCGATAAAAGGTCCATTGTGAACTGGCAGCCTATTCAGAATAAATGGGCTACTTCTCTACATTGCATGTTAACAGGTGACATAATGCACATTAATGTGCATGTGATAACTAACCCTAAAGATGGGGATTTGGCACAGAGACCTTATGGCACGCCCCTCTTGTCTGTGCACTACTACATTGCAGGAGTTTGATATCAACACAAAATCAAGAATTTATTTGTATATCTGGAGTATGGATAATTTTGCTGCTATAGTGAGGCTACCAACTGTTCTGACTGGAGCTCTCCATAGTACTAAAAATAAATGCAAGGTGCCATTGTTGACCTTTACTCCTGAAAATGCTAAATGCCTGGCTATCATGCTGAACTGATGATGCTACTGACCTGAAGAAAGCATGCAGAGCAGGTATCAGAACTTTACCTGCCACTTACTTGTTTCAGTCACATAGACTACTGAAGCAGCCAAACAGCAAGCATTTTCAAAAGAAAAACAACCACTAGTTTTTTCTCAGTTCAAGTGTCCTTGAAATGATTACACCTTATTCACATGGGCCTACCTATGCGTACACCTTTACAAAGGGCCATCTTTGCTCGCATGTGATGCACAGGCTGTCCCTTTTATGTGCATTGGAATGCTACTGCTGCACAGATATAGCCTCTGGTCCCTATTTGAGAGGAGTGCAGTTGCTTGTTCCAAACTCTTTGTGTTCAGGGACATGCATCCACACGGCTGTTCTTTTTGACAAAGCAGGTTCGCTGCAACACACACACACATTGAGCATCCTTGGCATGTCCATGGCTCTGGAATCTGGATGGGTGACTTTATAAGTACTACGTCGAATAATTATGTTTATTTGTATGCTATACATTCTAAATTGCACACCACTTTAGTAAGGAAATTTGGGTAGTCTGTCTTAATTCAGATTTATTTCTACTAGCTACTGTATATAGATCTATGTTGAGTCTTCGCTTTCAAACACACTTTCACTGTCGGATTTAAGCATATAGGTTAACTATATCCATATATCAATAGCAAATTGTGGCAAATGTATTTCAGATTTAAGACATGTTAGGGTAGTAATGTTACATTATGAAATTACTGATTCTCAGTTTTACTTAGGTTCCAACCAATATAAGTACAGCACAGCCTCCTTTTTGGCCACGGCCGCCTATTTCATATGTATATGTATATTTTTTTGCTAAGTCTTAAATTATTTTATAACATTGGATTTTAAATGATTCATGGCTTAGGACTGGTATTTTGTTGTGGAGTAATACAGCTTGTTTGCATTTTTTTTATTTTTTTGCATGTTTTTACTTTTGGTTAGCTCCCAGAAAGATGCATGATGATTTGTTTTACCTCTAAATACTGACTTTCAAGCTGGTCTTCAAGGTGAACCTGTGGAGACTGGAGTGTTTACATTTTCTTAAAAATAGTACATGATCTTAACCACTTGCCTACCAGGCACTTTTACCCCCTTCCTGCCCAGACCAATTTTCAGCTTTCAGCGCTCTCATACTTTGAATGACAATTGCACGGTCATGCAACACTTTACCCAAACTAAATTTTATCATTTTTTGAGACAAATAGAGCTTTCTTTTGGTGGTATTTGATGACCACTGGGGTTTTTATTTTTTCCTAAACAAACTAAAAAAAGACCAAAAAGTTTGAAAAAAAAAGTTTTCTTAGTTTCTGTTATAAAGTTTTGTAAATAAATAATTTTATCCTTCAATGATGGGCAGCACTCTTAGGCGGCACTGAGGGGCAGCACTGTTAGGCAGCACTGATGGGCACTGTTAGGCAACACTGATTGCCAGCACTGATGGCCAGCACAGATGGGCACTACTGGCTGCACTGATGGGGCTACACTGATCACCAGGACACTGATGATCATTGCCTTGATGATCAGTGTAGATGTCCTCCTGCGAAATGCCGCTTATTGGCTCTCCTCTGCTCACGCACTGTCAGCGTGAGGACAGGACTGCCGATAACTGGCATTTCCTATTTACCCGGTGATCAGCTATAATTGGACACAGCTGGTCAAAAGCAGCTGCGATTGGCCCGTTCTGTAGCCATGTGATCAGCTGTCTCTGAAGGAGACAGCGATCACAGGGTGCACGGTTCTGGGAGGATGTCCAAAGACGGGCTACAGCGCGGTTGGCAACAGGTTAAACACAAGCCCCAGCTGACCGCTATAGATGTGGGCACCTTGGTGTTGTGGAGTAATTCATTCTCAAACTTCATAGCAGAAGCACTAATATTGTTCAAGTTGGCTCTCCCAGCAGCTCAGACTGCTCCACCTCCTCGGCAGTGATTTAGCTTTCTAATCTCCAATGTAAACACAGAAAGGTGATATGTATCTGTATCTCTCACCTTCTCAGTGATAAATATATAAAACCCATAAAGCCTGTAAGAAAAGCCATGTCAGCAATAGCTTTGGTTTGTCTATAGGATGTTACTGATGTGCTGTTTTCTTTCTGCAGTTTAAGAGGATGTTAAATAGAGAACTGACGCACTTGTCTGAAACAAGCCGGTCGGGAAATCAGGTGTCTGAATATATATCTAGTACCTTCTTAGGTAAGCATTTTGATGTATTCACTTATAATTTCCATTATTATTATTTTCTGATTATAAGTACTGCTGTACCAAAAAGCAGTGTCCCTAAAACTGAAGTGTATTTAAGCTAAGCCCCAGGCACAAAATCTTCATTCAATTATTTTCCTGAATAGCCTCAAAGAATGTAAATAAATCCATTTTGTGTGCAACAAATACCTCAGAAAACCCAGGTATTAAAGAGAAACTAAAGTTCACCCTGCTTGTCTTGACTCCAGTAATGCATTGTCCGTAAGCTTTCCTGCTTCCCCTGACATCTTCTGAGCTACTCATGTGCCGCTTATGCTGGCCATACGTTATAAAATGTTTTTGTTCATTTTCCTTTAGATTTTCAACTTTGTAGTGCAAGGGCCTTGACCTCATATTATATGGTTTCGGTAAATCTAAAGGAAAATCGTAATATACAATTGTATAATGAAGAGTATCTTCTCCAATACAAGCCTACCTGTCAACAATTGTTGGCATGTAGACTGCATATAGCTTTTGGAGAGAGCAATGCTGGGTTTGGGACTGAGCCGATCCTCCTACTACAGGGAGAGATTCTCAATGACCAGTACAAAGTGCATATGTTGTTTCATTCTGGATTACTGCACAGATCGGCATAAAAAAACACACAGGACACCAAGTAACTTTAAAATAAAACTAACTTTGGTGCAGGTTGTCCTTTAAGGAATGCTACAAGCCCCCTGATCCTACCTAGAGAAAAAAACATCTTGGTCCTCAATACAGCAATCTTCACTGTGTGACCCTTTTGTGTATGGCATAGCCTTGCTTCAAAAAGCATCCCTGCTAGGTACTCTTCGTCATGTGCATGCTCTCTACTGCCCTATTCATTCCTTTGGAGAGCCATACTAAATGCAGATGCCAACTGTCTTGCAGAGTACAGCTCTTCAAATATAAATGAATATGGCTGTAGGCCACATGTGCAGAATGAAGAGGATCATGCAGCGAAGCTTTCTAAAGCAAGGCTGTGTACTCAAGGGAGTAGGGGCTTGTCCTAAGAGATGACTGGTACCAAGTGTATAGTAAATGTATAGGTTTTAGAATGACCTTCATATCGCCCACATTTGAATATTATCGGAAATCTGTGAGTAGGCCTGAAACTTGTCGTATGTGCAAGATGATGTAAGAATATTTTCTAAAAGTTTCTGCAAGCACTTTACAGACAACAGTGAACTATTGATGTATGTATTCGATGCATTTTTTTAATCAAATGGTTTTTTATTTGTGATTTTCTTAGAAAAAGAAACAAAAACTGCTTTAATTACACCCTGACAATGTCTAAAGTTAAAAAAAAAAAAGCATGTCACACAAAAATGTACAAACGGTTTATATTTTATTACTAGAGTGTTGTGAAAACAGTGTCTCCGTACCCTTGTCCTTGGTTGACAATGAAGCCAACATTTGGAAACATTTAAATAAAATAAATGTGCATACCTTAGTCACATGTCAACCCTCTGTAGCATTTTGTTTGGGTCAAACCAGTGTGTGTATTTGTGTATATATTTAGATTTATTAGGTTTTGAAGAAGAAACCCAGTGCACCCAGAGAAAACTCAGGCAATACAAACCCCACGCAGAAGTTAAATTAAACGTAGAGCTGCAAGATCTGACATGTCATCAAGTTTGTTTGTTCTCTGCTAAGGATGTGTTAAATTCTCTTCATTATGAGCACAGCATGAAATAGCCAGGGTTGCCAAACTTGTAACAAACAACTGTGAATATAAGTAACCCAAAACAATGAAAATAGTACCTCTGAAATGACCCCAAAACCTGTATTCTTCAGATCAGCATTAAATAGATTGGTGCAAGACAGACATGATCAGCTTGTCGGGCTCCATTAGACTTCAACAAAATGGCGGCCGTCTGAACACAGACTTCAACTCCCTGTTGCAAGAATTTGAACTCTTGTTCTCCACCTGTAGAGTTACTCCTCAAACAACTGTAAATTTCTGCTTAGTTCACAGAATTTTAAAGGAAGCTTTCTTTAATGAGGCCCTTTCTCTAGAGCAGCCTTTGTGAAATAAGACAAGTGTGAAATTTTAGGGGTTTTTTTTCTGTTTAATTTTCAACACAGGCTTATAGTTTTTGTCTGAAATTATAATAGGGTTAACAGTATCCTTTGTTGATGCATATGGTGCTTACTAGGGTAACACTTTGGGACCCTACCTACAGAGTAACATGTTTTATATGTTTTGACACGTTTACAATTTATTTTGGTGATTGAGCTTATTTTCATATTTAATTAGCATTTTCCTTGTTTGCTGGGAAACCACAAATGTAAATGATTTGCACTGTTTTTGGGCTCATGCATATGTCCTTCTTTTTTTGTGGATCTGAATGCAGATGTATGGTTGGTTATGACCTCATGCATACATCTGAGTAATGATTAGTAAACTTGCACTGCATTTAGCTCCATAAAATCAAACTAGAAAATACTGTCCACAGTCCTGCGTATAGACCATCATTTATGTTGTACACATGAAAAAGTTTGTGGTAATCTTACATGTCTATAGCACAAATGCAGGGTATGGGAGCCACCTGTGTCCAATGAAATTAACTAAGCGTCAGTGGCTTCTTGTGTTCTAGCAATGGAGGACAATAGGCAGCAACAGCGCCTGCATCCTAGCAACAAAGGATGCAAGACAGCCAAGTCCTAGTATAATGGGCATCCGGTAGCAATGGTCACCTGTGTCGTAGGAGCCAGTAGGCTGCATTAACTGCATGCTTTTGCAAACAAAAATGTTACATGCGTACAGCATTTGAACAACTCAAAACACAGGATCTTGTTGCCAACAAGATCCTGTGTATTACACTGTAAAACTCAGTACACACATGAGCCTAACATCTCAGTTTTGCATGTACTGGTTATTACATTGGAAAATTGCAGCTGGGGCCAGTTTAGAGTGTGGGGGATCATGGCTACACAAGATATCCATAGCTACTGCAATATGTTGATGCAACAAAAATGAAAAGCTTGAGACTAGCTAGTTCACACTAATGTGTTGCGATACACCGCATGTAATTCGCACAGAAATCGCACCACATTCCTTTGCGAATTACATGCAATATCTGTGCAATGCGATTTGAGCCATAGTTTTTGTATGGCTCAAATTGCATCACATCACATCTGCACCAAAAAGGTGCAGGACTCTTTCAGGACCTGCACCTGAATTGCATCACATGGGTTTTCTCATACATGGGTTTTCTCATACATGCAATTCCATTTCTGGCAAATATATCGTGTTTAGCAATCTGTTTCGGGGTGTCATTAATTTAACATTGACACCCGCACTAGATCGCATGAATACCATGTGATTGCAGTGCGGTGCTGGAAACACACAGGATTCGCAGCGTTTCCCGAACCGTGTCAGTGTGTACCTCTTCTTACTTGTGACAAGCAAATTTTTCAACCAGCTCAGGAGACACACACGCTGAACTGAATGTATATATGTATGTATGAATGTAACCTTTAGAATTATTACGGGTAACTTGCTTTTAAGCAATTAATCTTGTCGGGAACATCGTTAGCAAGTATGAGTTTATCAAGTCCCAGTGTCTTAGAAAATGTGATTTAGGAAGGTGCAACATAATAATTTTATAACTGTTTCCACCAGATAAACAGCATGAAGTGGAAATTCCCTCTCCAACTACAAAGGAGAAGGAAAAGAAGAGGAGACCCATGTCCCAAATTAGTGGTGTGAAGAAGCTGACCCATAGCTCTAGCTTTACTATCTGCAGTATTCCACGGTTTGGAGTAAAGACTGACCAGGAAGAACTCCTTGCAAAGGTGACTATGAACTCATGAGTAATTAATCACATTGTTCTGTTTTAAGTTTACATTGTAGCATATGACAGTGGTGAAGTCCTTCACTGGTTTTACATGTGTCATTTAAATTGAAGTTTAGTGATTTTTTTTTTTGTTCTTTTTCTGGCACAAGGGAAGGTACTTGAATGAGAAGTGTTCCTAGTGCTGGTGGCTGCTCTGTTCCCTGAAATCTTCAGTCCTTTTCTGCACCATATACCCTTGCAACTGTTATCTTCTCATGCTGCAAGGGAATGTAGAAGCTATAATATTGGTTCCCAAAATGAAGAGTACTGTATGAATGAAGGGTCTGCCTCCTTCATTCCTAGCGTGCTCTTCATTGTGGGAACCGATAGGACTGAAAATCTCATCAAACACAGCAGTCACCAGCACCGATTAACAAAATAAATCACTAAACTTCATCTATAAGCAGCAAAGGGCCTGCCTGATTCCTTACAGATTGAAGTAAGAGTTTTAGTTTTACTCTTTAACCCCTTCAATTCCGGGCACTTTCACCTCCTTCTTGCCCAGGCCAATTTTCAGCTTTCATTGCGGTCACTTTGAATGACAATTGCCTGGTCATGCAACACTACCCAAATTAAATTTTTATAATTTTTTTCACACAATTAGAGCTTTCTTTTGGTAGTATTTTGTAAACCACTGGTTTTTTAATTTTTTGCTAGATAAACAAAAATCAACAGTTTTTCTTTGTGTTAAAATTTTGCAAATAAATAATAGTTTTTCATAAATTTAGGCACAAATGTATTCTGATTACATTTCTGTGGTGAAACCCCAATCAGCGTTTTTATTCAGTCTGTAGGAAAGTTATAGAGTCCAGAAACTATGGTATATATCAGAAAATTGATTCATTCTGATGTACTGACAGCCTACTGTGCCTTGAAAAATAATCATACCCCTTGAAATTTTCTACATTTTGTCATGTTACAACCAAAAACATAAATGTATTTTATTGGGATTTTATGTGATAGACCAACACAAAGTGGCACATAATTGTTTTTTTATACAAATAAATATCTGAAAAGTGTGGCGTGCATTTGTATTCAGCCTACTTTGATACCTGTAACTAAAATCTAGTGGAACCAATTGCCTTCAGAAGTCACCTAATTAGTAAATAGAGTCCACCTGTGTGTAATTTAATCTCAGTATAAATACAGCTGTTCTGTGAAGCCCTCAGAGATTTAGAGAACATTAGTGAACAAACAGCATCATGAAGGCCAGGGAACACACCAGACAGGTCAGGGATAAAATTGTGGATACGTTTAATGCAGGGTTAGGTTATAAAAAAAAAATATCAAGAGCTTTGAACATCTCAAGGAGCACTGTTCTATCCATCATTCCAAAAATGGAAAGAGTATGGGACAACTGCAAACCTACCAAGACATGGCCATCCACGTAAACTGACAGCCCAGGCAGGGAGAGCATTAATAAGAGAAGCAGCCAAGAAGCCCATGGTAACTCTGGAGGAGCTGCAGAGATCCTGGGAGAATCTGTCTACAGGACAACTATTAGTTGTACACTCCACAAATCTGGCCTTTATAGAAGAATGGCAAGCAGAAAGTCATTGTTGAAAGAAAGCCATAATAAGTCCTGTGTGCAGTTTGCAGGAAGCCATGTGGAGGACACAGCAAACGCAAACATGTGGAAGAAGGGGCTCTGGTCAGATGAGACCAAAATAGAACTTTTTGGCCTAAAAACAAAACCCTATGTGTGGTGGAAAACTAACACTGCACATCACCCTGAACACACCATCCCCACTGTGAAACATGGTGGTGGCAGCATCATGTTGTGGGGATACTTTTCTTCAGCAGGACAAGGAAGCTGTTCAGAGTTGATGGGAAGATGGATGGAGCCAAATACAGGGCAAGGTTAGAAGAAAACCTGTTAGAGTCTGCAAAAGACTTGAGACTGGGGCGGAGGTTCACCTTCCAGCAGGACAACGACCCTAAACATGAAGCCAGAGCTACAATGGAATGGCTTAGATCAGAGCATATTCATGTGTTAGAATGGCTCAGTCAAAGTCCAGACCTAAATCCATCTGAGAATCTGTGGCAAGACTTGAAAATTGCTGTTCACAGATGCTCTCCATGCAATCTGACAGAGCTTGAACGATTTTGCAAAGAAGAATAGGCAAAAATGTCACTCTCTAGATGTGCAAAGCTGGTAGAGACATCCCCAAAAAGACTTGCAGCTGTAATTACAGTGAAAGGTGGTTCTACAAAGTAATGACTCAGGGGGGCTGAATACAAATGCATACCGCACTTTCCACATATTTATTTGTTGAAAACCATTTATCATTTTCCTTTTACTTCACAATTATGTGCCACTTTGTGTTGGTCTATCACATTAAATCCCAATAAAATACATTTTACAATTTCAGGACAGCACAGATATCCCTCAAATGACTCCTTAAAGAAAGTAGACAGTCTGAGAAATTTTGTAAGAGGCATTGCAAGTTTTTGAAGTTGTAATTTTTTTGCCATAATATTTACACAGCATCATCATACAACTGGTGTGGTGGTGATCAGGGACAGTGACTGGTGATGGTCCAAAAAATGTTCAAATTTTTGCATTACATTTTTTTTTTTTTAACTTTTTTTTTTTTTTTTTAAACTGAGATCAGAGCAATACAGTGTTACCATAGTAACATTGTACTACTCTTGGGAAGTGATCAGGAGATATATACAAATATATTTCAAGCATTTCTTTCTTTTAATTTTGATGATTATGGCTTACAGCTAGTAAAAATTCAGTATCGCAGAAAATTAGACTACAGGCATACCTTGGTTTTAGTTTTACTGTAGCGAAAATTTGTAAACCGAAATGCCGTTTTCCATAGGAATGCATTGAAAACCAAGTAATCCGTTCTGGAGGTCAGAAAAAAGTAAATGCTACTAAAATACCGCATGAGTTATGTTATCAAGTCATGCGGTATTTTAGTGACAACCATGTGTTAATGTTTCAGCTGTCAGCGGGGTTCCCCACTGACAGCTGAATGTAAAAGAATTGTCGGCAATTAAAAAAAAAATATTTAAAAAACGGCATGGGGTCCCCCCCTCCCATTCATCCCAAGCCCTTGAGGTCTGGTATGGATTTTGAGGGGAACTCCCACACCAAAATTTAAAAAAATTTTTTAAAAAAAAAGAGTTCCCCCCCCCCCCCCCCCCCCCAAAATCCATACCAGATCCTTATCCATTATCCGAGCATGCAGCCCGGCAAGTCAGGAAAGGGGGGGGGACCAGCTAGTGCCCCCTCCCCCGAACCTTACCAGGCCACATGCCCTCAACATGGGGGGGTTCTTTGGGGCAGGGGGGCTCCCCCCCAAAGCACCTTGTCCCAATGTTGATGGGGACAACGGCATCTTCCCCACAACCCTGGCTGATAGGTGTGGGGGTCTGCGGGCAGGGGGCTTATCGGAATCTGGAAGCCCTGTTTAACGAGGGGGCCCCCAGATCCCGGCCCCCCCCATGTGAATAAGTATGGGGTACATGGTCCCGCTACTCCTTCACAAAAAACAAAAAGTGTAGTGTGAAAAAAGACAGGACACGGTTTTTGATAAGTCCTTTATTAAAAGAAAAAATGTCGCTTGCAGTAGATCCAACATCAATCACGATGTCCGCCGCCGACCCAAAAAAAGAATAAAAAAAAAAAGAAAAAGCCTCCGCTCCCGACGATGGCCCCCGGCCGTCTGCCTGCTTTGGTGGTTTGATAGTTCTTAAATATGTAAGGGGCGGGGCCACCCAGGGACATCACCCGAGTGACCCCACCCCATGTGACATCTTTGATATGGCCTGGTATGGTTTAGGAGGGGGTGCTTTTTTTTTTACATTTTGGCTTGGGAGTTCCTGTAACGGACCGCCTGACAGTACCTCTATCAGTCCCCTGATAGAGCCTCCCCAGAGTGCGGAGTCTAAGTACCGGAGCACTTGTTCACCAGGGCCCCTGATGGTGGGGATGGACTTGGAGCGCTCCGGGACCAGGTCGCAGCTGCTAGGTATCTCTACCAGAGGTAGAGGAGTCTGCCAAGGGCTCCAGCGGGTTAAGAGTCTGATGTGAGGGAGCCCAGGGATCCCTGAAGGATGGATGGACGGATGAGCAAAGTCAGAGTCAAACAAGCCGGGTCGGTAACTAGCGGGTCGGTGAGGTACAAGACGATAGGCAAAGGATATTCGGGTCACACGCAGGGTCAATACCAAAAGATCAGATCTATAAGGGAACATCCAGGAGCAGAGTCAGGCAAGCCAAGGGGTCAGGACAGGAGAAGGCAACAAGGTCAGACAATCCAGATCAGCGTACTCACAACACAGGCAACAGGATACAAAAGACCATTCGGCAACAAGCGTCTGTGCAGGGCTGGTCAAGTAGCCCGCCCTGCACCTGACAGGCGCCGCCTTGGTCCCAGTGCCTGCCTAGCACTGTCAAGACGACGGCTGCGCCTGGGTCCTAGTGCCCTGCTACCTGCATGTCTTGACAGACGCCTACGCATGTGTAGACCCATGCGTCGCGATGGTCCCTGACATTGCCCCCCCCCCTATGGGCTTCCTCCGGGTGCCCAACTGATCTCTCCACAGTGGGTGACCACGCACAAACTCCCGCATAAGTCTGGGGGCATGAACATTTTGAGCAGGTTCCCAAGAATTCTCTTCAGGACCATAGCCTTTCCACTTAATCAAAACCTGGGTCTGGCCCCCCCTCCTACGACAGTTCAGAATTGCTTTCACCTCAAATTCTTCCTGTCCCTCCACTGTAATAGCCTCAGAGGGCCTGGATTCCCGGTCCGGAAATGGGTCTGCGACCACTGGTTTCAGCAATGAGACATGAAGCACTGGATGGATCTTAAAGGTCTCCGGAAGGGCAAGCTCATAAGCCACCTCGTTGATCATGCATTTAACCTGGAAGGGGCCTAAAAATTTTGGTCCTAGCTTTTTTGGCGGACAACGTAATTTTAGGTTAGTTGTTGCCAGCCAGACCTTATCTCCTGGCTGCAGCACCAATTCCCCCCTTCGCTTCTTGTCAAACCCCTCTTTGTTGTCTTCCTGGGCTTTAGCCATGGCCTCCTGCAACAGTTTGTTGTTATCTGAGAAAAAATCGATCATGCTTTGGGTAGCTGGGACCCTGCTTTCAACAACCAGATCAGGCATGAATGTGGGGTGGAATCCGTAATTCGCAAAAAATGGCGATTGCCCTGTGGCAGAGTGGTTTGCATTATTGAAAGCAAATTCTGCTAAGGGCAAGAGGGTCAGCCAGTCATTCTGTAAAAACGATGTGTAACACCTCAGGTACTGTTCCAACGTCTGGTTCTTTCAGTCTGTCCGTTGGTTTGTGGATGAAAGGTGGAGGAAAGTGAGAGCTTAATGCCCAGAGCCTTGCATAGGGCTCTCCAAAACTTAGAGGTAAATTGTACCCCCCGGTCAGACACTACATCTTCTGGAACCCCATGTAATCTGACCACTACTTTGATGAAAATCCGAGCGGTCTCTTCAGCTGATGGGGTACCTTTCAGGGGTACAAAATGGGCCATCTTTGACAGACGGTCCACAATAACGAAGATTGCCATGTGGCCCTGGGACGGGGGTAGTTCCACTATAAAATCCATTGCTATCATCTGCCAGCATCGAGCAGGAATGGGTAGTGGGCGTAGCAGCACAAGACTTTACGTAGCGTTTGCAATCCTTGTTCATGTCAGGCCACCAGAAGGTGCGTTTAAGCAGCTCCAGTGTTTTTGCCACTCCAAAGTGCCCAGCCATTGGGTGATCGTGCCCTAACACCTGCGTCTGCACATCTTCCGGTACCACAATCAATTCCTCCTTCGAGGGAGAGTGGTATTCCTGGTAGAGGGGGGCAAGTCCCAGATGCGTCTTGCAGCTTAGCACGCAGCTCCGTTTGGAGGGCCAAAAAGTTTCCTGATGACAGAATGGTATCCGGCCTGAGTTCTTCCTTGGGATCCTCAAACATGCGCAAAAGGGCATCTGGCTTTGTGTTCTTTGAACCCGGCCTGTAGGTGATGTGGAAGGAAAAACGTGAGAAGAAAAGAGCCCACCTGGCTTGGCGTGGCCTTAAGCGTTTAGCTGTTCTCAGGTATTCGAGGTTCTTATGGTCAGTAAAAATCAAAATTGGGTGGGCCGCTCCTTCCAGCAGGTATCTCCACTCCTCCAGGGCGGTTTTGATGGCCAATAGTTCTCGATCCCCGATGTCATTGTTGCGTTCTGCCGGAGTGAGTTTCCTGGAGAAGAATGCCACTGGGTGCAACAATTCTTTTGGTCCTTCCCTCTGGGATAAAATTGATCCCACCGCGTGCAGGGATGCATCCACCTCTAGCACATAAGGTAGTGCAGTGTCCGGGTGACCCAGAATGGGGGCGGTGGTAAACAGTCGTTTCAGGGTCTCTAATGCTTCCTGAGCTTCTGATGTCCATTTGAAGCGGGTCCCTGACTTAGTCAACTGCGTGATAGGGGAGACCAGACCTGAAAAATTCCTAATAAACTTCCTGTAGAAGTTGGCGAACCCAATAAACTGTTGGACGCCTTTTTTATCGGTTGGGATCGGCCATTCAAGGATTGCCAAGACCTTTTGGGGAGATGATCAACCCCAGAAAGGAAATGCTCTGTTGCTCAAAGCTACATTTATCGGCCTTGGCATATAGGCCGTGTAGGCGCAACCGCTCCAGAACCTTAATCACATGGACTCTATGGGTGTCTAGGGATGGTGAAAATATCAAAATGTCATCCAGGTAAAAAATGACAAAAATGTCCAGAAAGTCCCTAAAGACATCGTTCACAAAATGCTGGAAGGTGGCCGGAGCATTGCAGAGCCCAAAAGGCATGACCAAATACTCAAAGTGGTCAAACCGAGTACGGAAGGCCGTCTTCCACTCGTCCCCTTCTCGGATGCGTACCAAGTTGTATGCCCCACGGAGATCCAACTTAGTGAAGCAAACCGCTGCCCTTAGGCTTTGAAAAAGTTCGGGGACCAGTGGAAGAGGGTAGCGGTTTTTAATTGTAACCCGATTCAGTTCACCATAATCAACACAAGGCCTTAAAGTCTTATCTTTCTTCTCCACGAAGAAAATACCCGCCCCTGCCGGTGAAGTGGAAGGACAAATAAATTTCTTCTGGAGATTCTCTTCAATATACTCTTTCATTACCCTCAACTCCACCTCAGATAACGGGAATATGTGACCAAAAGGGATCTCGGATCCAGGCAGTAAGTCAATGGGACAGTCATATGGTCGATGAGAGGGCAAAGTGTCGGCTCCACGTTTGCTAAATACATCCAGGTAATCATGGTATACCATTGGAACAACCTGTCTCAAGCTGGAATCCTCCTCTGCACATAGGAGGATTTGGGGGGCCCGGAGGCATGACAGTTTTCCCGACAATAGGCCGAGGGAAAACTGAGGGACCCAGTTTCCCAGTTGATCTGAGGGTTGTGGGCAAGAGGGTCAGCCAGTCATTCTGTAAAAACGATGTGTAACACCTCAGGTACTGTTCCAACGTCTGGTTCTTTCAGTCTGTCCGTTGGTTTGTGGATGAAAGGTGGAGGAAAGTGAGAGCTTAATGCCCAGAGCCTTGCATAGGGCTCTCCAAAACTTAGAGGTAAATTGTACCCCCCGGTCAGACACTACATCTTCTGGAACCCCATGTAATCTGACCACTACTTTGATGAAAATCCGAGCGGTCTCTTCAGCTGATGGGGTACCTTTCAGGGGTACAAAATGGGCCATCTTTGACAGACGGTCCACAATAACGAAGATTGCCATGTGGCCCTGGGACGGGGGTAGTTCCACTATAAAATCCATTGCTATCATCTGCCAGCATCGAGCAGGAATGGGTAGTGGGCGTAGCAGCACAAGACTTTACGTAGCGTTTGCAATCCTTGTTCATGTCAGGCCACCAGAAGGTGCGTTTAAGCAGCTCCAGTGTTTTTGCCACTCCAAAGTGCCCAGCCATTGGGTGATCGTGCCCTAACACCTGCGTCTGCACATCTTCCGGTACCACAATCAATTCCTCCTTCGAGGGAGAGTGGTATTCCTGGTAGAGGGGGGCAAGTCCCAGATGCGTCTTGCAGCTTAGCACGCAGCTCCGTTTGGAGGGCCAAAAAGTTTCCTGATGACAGAATGGTATCCGGCCTGAGTTCTTCCTTGGGATCCTCAAACATGCGCAAAAGGGCATCTGGCTTTGTGTTCTTTGAACCCGGCCTGTAGGTGATGTGGAAGGAAAAACGTGAGAAGAAAAGAGCCCACCTGGCTTGGCGTGGCCTTAAGCGTTTAGCTGTTCTCAGGTATTCGAGGTTCTTATGGTCAGTAAAAATCAAAATTGGGTGGGCCGCTCCTTCCAGCAGGTATCTCCACTCCTCCAGGGCGGTTTTGATGGCCAATAGTTCTCGATCCCCGATGTCATTGTTGCGTTCTGCCGGAGTGAGTTTCCTGGAGAAGAATGCCACTGGGTGCAACAATTCTTTTGGTCCTTCCCTCTGGGATAAAATTGATCCCACCGCGTGCAGGGATGCATCCACCTCTAGCACATAAGGTAGTGCAGTGTCCGGGTGACCCAGAATGGGGGCGGTGGTAAACAGTCGTTTCAGGGTCTCTAATGCTTCCTGAGCTTCTGATGTCCATTTGAAGCGGGTCCCTGACTTAGTCAACTGCGTGATAGGGGAGACCAGACCTGAAAAATTCCTAATAAACTTCCTGTAGAAGTTGGCGAACCCAATAAACTGTTGGACGCCTTTTTTATCGGTTGGGATCGGCCATTCAAGGATTGCCAAGACCTTTTGGGGAGATGATCAACCCCAGAAAGGAAATGCTCTGTTGCTCAAAGCTACATTTATCGGCCTTGGCATATAGGCCGTGTAGGCGCAACCGCTCCAGAACCTTAATCACATGGACTCTATGGGTGTCTAGGGATGGTGAAAATATCAAAATGTCATCCAGGTAAAAAATGACAAAAATGTCCAGAAAGTCCCTAAAGACATCGTTCACAAAATGCTGGAAGGTGGCCGGAGCATTGCAGAGCCCAAAAGGCATGACCAAATACTCAAAGTGGTCAAACCGAGTACGGAAGGCCGTCTTCCACTCGTCCCCTTCTCGGATGCGTACCAAGTTGTATGCCCCACGGAGATCCAACTTAGTGAAGCAAACCGCTGCCCTTAGGCTTTGAAAAAGTTCGGGGACCAGTGGAAGAGGGTAGCGGTTTTTAATTGTAACCCGATTCAGTTCACCATAATCAACACAAGGCCTTAAAGTCTTATCTTTCTTCTCCACGAAGAAAATACCCGCCCCTGCCGGTGAAGTGGAAGGACAAATAAATTTCTTCTGGAGATTCTCTTCAATATACTCTTTCATTACCCTCAACTCCACCTCAGATAACGGGAATATGTGACCAAAAGGGATCTCGGATCCAGGCAGTAAGTCAATGGGACAGTCATATGGTCGATGAGAGGGCAAAGTGTCGGCTCCACGTTTGCTAAATACATCCAGGTAATCATGGTATACCATTGGAACAACCTGTCTCAAGCTGGAATCCTCCTCTGCACATAGGAGGATTTGGGGGGCCCGGAGGCATGACAGTTTTCCCGACAATAGGCCGAGGGAAAACTGAGGGACCCAGTTTCCCAGTTGATCTGAGGGTTGTGGGCTTGTAGCCACGGAAGCCCCAAGATCACTGGGAAAAGGGGTGACGCGATAGCGTCAAAACGTAATAACTCCCGGTGAAGGCCCATTATGGTGGTGAGTATAGGGGGAGTTTCTTGGTCAACCAAACCCGATTTAATCTGGGAACCATCAGCCAGGAACAAATTAAGTCCCCATTTCCAGGCCTGTAAAGGTATTTCCTGCTGACGGGCAAAATCAATGTCCAAAAAGCAACTGCAGGCCCCCGAGTCAATGATTGCAGTGGTCTCCACGGTTCTTTCTGGAAGCTGAAAAAAGAGGGGTACTGCTAAGTAACTGGATTGACTCATATTACCCAGGGAACAAAAGGGAACTGTAGTTCTCGACTTACGTACCTTCACCGGGCAGTTCCGCACGACATGTCCAGTTCCTCCACAGTAGAAACAGAGGTTCCTGGTGCGTCTTCTCTGGCGCTCCTCTGGGGTGAGGGCCTGCCGAGCCAATCCCAGTTGCATGGGCTCTGAAGTATCCACAGGAACGGCTGATGGAACATCGGTAGGGGCAAGATGACCTGTGCCCCTGGGAGGTGCCCATGTGACTCCTTGACCCTGGCCTGACCTCTCAGACCGGCGTTCCCGCAACCTGCGATCGATTTGGATCGCCAGGGCGATCAAATCTTCCAAGGACTCTGGGAGGCCAACCTGGGCTAACTCATCCTTTAGCGCCTCCGAGAGTCTGACCTGGAATTGGTGACGCAGGGCAGCGTCGTTCCAACGCGTGTCCCCCATCCATCACCTGAACTCGGAGGCATATTCCTCCGCAGCTCGACAACCCTGTCGGAGGGAGTAGAGGGTGGATTCAGCTGAAGCCACCCGCTGGGGGTCGTCATAGAGGACAGACATGGCCTAAAAAAATGTGATTATGGTCTGTAACTGGGGGTCCTGCGTTTCCCTTAATCTATGGGCCCAGTCCTGGGGTTCATCTTGTAGTAGGGAAATCACGAATCCTACTTTAACGGACTCAGTGGTGAAGGTACGAGGTTGCAGGTCAAAATACAGCAGACATGCGTTTTTGAAGGACCTAAACCGTGCACGATCTCCCCGAAAACGTTCAGGCATGGGAACACGAGACATTGTCATGGTGTCAAACCGATTTTCTAACCGGGAGCATTTGTCCTGGAGGGCAGTTACTGCCTGGGTCAGGGCGGACAAATGTCGGCAAATCTCTTCTATGGGAGAAGGCCCCCCTCCAGACTCAGTCATGGCCGAATGGTACTGTAACGGTCCGCCTGACAGTACCTCTATCAGTCCCCTGATAGAGCCTCCCCAGAGTGCGGAGTCTAAGTACCGGAGCACTTGTTCACCAGGGCCCCTGATGGTGGGGATGGACTTGGAGCGCTCCGGGACCAGGTCGCAGCTGCTAGGTATCTCTACCAGAGGTAGAGGAGTCTGCCAAGGGCTCCAGCGGGTTAAGAGTCTGATGTGAGGGAGCCCAGGGATCCCTGAGGGATGGATGGACAGATGAGCAAAGTCAGAGTCAAACAAGCCGGGTCGGTAACTAGCGGGTCGGAGAGGTACAAGACGATAGGCAAAGGATAGTCGGGTCACATGCAGGGTCAATACCAAAAGATCAGATCTATAAGAGAACATCCAGGAGCAGAGTCAGGCAAGCCAAGGGGTCAGGACAGGAGAAGGCAACAAGGTCAGACAATCCAGATCAGATTAGTCACAACACAGGCAACAGGATACAAAAGACCATTCGGCAACAAGCGTCTGTGCAGGGCTGGTTAAGTAGCCCGCCCTGCACCTGACAGGCGCCGCCTTGGTCCCAGTGCCTGCCTAGCACTGTCAAGACGACGGGTGCGCCTGGGTCCTAGTGCCCTGCTACCTGCACGTCTTGACAGACGCCTACGCATGTGTAGACCCATGCGTCGCGATGGTCCCTGACAGTTCCCCTCAAAGTACATACCAGACCCAAAGGGCTTGGTA
Source organism: Staurois parvus (assembly GCF_062004578.1). Classification (NCBI taxonomy): domain Eukaryota; kingdom Metazoa; phylum Chordata; class Amphibia; order Anura; family Ranidae; genus Staurois; species Staurois parvus. Next base: position 10,249,970 of record NW_028317882.1, read on the forward strand.
TGGATGGGAGGGGGGACTCCATGCGGTTTTTTTTAATATATTATGGTGCCGGTTTTTAAATGTAATTACCGCTTTTTTTTTCTTCTTCACTATAGCTCAGAGATTCAGTTGTCACTTTCCCCCCAGCTAAAAGAAAAAAAGTTTTCTTTTAGTTTATTTCCCCCAGTTAAAAGAAACAATGTTTCCTTTTAGTTTCTTAAAAGAAACAAAGTTTCCTTTAACTCCAGGGAAAGTGACAGTTAATACTGTGAGCTATATTGAAGAAAAAAAAAGCTGGCAATTGCATTTCAAAATCGGCACCGACATACACTTCGTATTGCGTAAACCGAGGCATAATTTTCAATAGATTTTCGTTCATAAACCAAAAATTATGTTAACCAAGGCGTTTGTAAACCGAGGTACACCTGTATTGTGAAAAAATTCAATATTGTTCTTGGTGTCACACTCTAATCAGCTAATTAACTCAAAACACCTGTAAAGGTTTCCTGAGCCTTTAACTGGTCTCTCAGTCTGGATCAGTAGGTTACACAATCATGGGGAAGACTGCCGACTTGACAGTTGTTCAGAAGACAGTCATTGACACCCTCCACAAGGAGGGTAAGGCCGGCCATAGACGGGTCAAAAATCGGCCGATTTTTCTTTAAAAAAATGAAAAATCGGTCGTTCAAGCGGCTGACGTTACCAGCAACGGTAAAAAAAAATCGGCCGATTTTCATCCCGTCTACAGCCGGCAAAAAGTGTCCCTGCAGAGAGCTCCGCTATTTCTTCTGACAGTTCCTTGACATTTATAGCGGTTGCAACAATGTATCTATTTGTATCCATTTAGGATACAGATGTTTTTATTCGGAAACAAATACATACATTGTTGCAACCGCTATAAATGTCAAGGAACTGTCAGAAGAAATAGCGGAGCTCTCTGCAGGGACACTTTTTGCCGGACTGGAATTCCTCTTCATCCTCTTCTTCTTCATCTTCTTCATCCTCTTCTTCTTCATCTTCTTCATCTTCTTCATCTTCCTCTTCTTCACCTTCCTCTTCATCCTCTTCTTCTTTTTCATCCTCTTCTTCTTCTTTTTCATCTTCTTCTTCCTCTTCTTCTTTTTCATCTTCTTCTTCCTCTTCTTCTTTTTCATCCTCTTCTTCTTCTTCTCTTTTTCATCCTCTTCTTCTTCTCTTTTTCATCCTCTTCTTCTTCTTCTTCTTTTTCATCCTCTTCTTCTTCTTCTTCTTTTTCATCCTCTTCTTCTTCTTCTTTTTCATCCTCTTCTTCTTTTTCATCCTCTTCTTCTTTTTCATCCTCTTCTTCTTTTTCATCCTCTTCTTCTTCTTCTTCTTTTTCATCCTCTTCTTCTTCTTCTTTTTCATCCTCCTCTTATTCTTCATCCTCTTCCTTTTATTCTTCATCCTCTTCTTCTTCTTCATCTTCATCCTCTTCTTCATCTTCATCCTCTTCTTCATCTTCATCCTCTTCTTCTTCCTCATCCTCTTCTTCTTCCTCATCCTCTTCTTCTTCCTCATCCTCTTCTTCTTCTTTATCCTCTTCTTCTTCTTCTCTTCTTCATCTTCTTCATCCTCTTCTTCTTCATCCTCTTCTTCTCTTCTTCTTCTTCTTCTCTTCTTCTTCTTCATCCTCTTCTTCTTCTTCATCCTCTTCTTTTCTTCTTCTTCATCTTCTTCTTCTCTTCTTCATCTTCTTCTTCTTCTCTTCTTCATCTTCATCTTCTCTTCTTCATCCTTCTTCTTCTTCTCTTCTTCTTCTTCTTCTTCATCCTCTTCATCTTCTTTATCCTCATCCTCTTCTTCATCCTCTTCTTCTTCTTCATCCTCTTCTTCTTCTTCATCTTCTTCTTCTCTTCTTCATCCTCTTCTTCATCTTCTTCTTCATCTTCTTCATCCTCTTCTTCTTCATCCTCTTCTTCATCCTCTTCTTCTTCATCCTCTTCTTCTTTTTGTCTTCTTTTTTCTTCTTCTTTTTGTCTTCCTCTTGCACGTCACTGCTCATGCGCAGATTTTTTTATTGGTAAAATATCGGCCGATTTGCCCATCATTGCCGTGAAAATCGGCCGATCGTCAAAATCGGCCAATTTTTTTCCAACTTTACCGATAAAAAAAATCGGCCAAAATACCGAAAAACGGCCGACCATTTAGCCCACTAACGATCCAAAAATCGGCCGATTTTATTTTCGGCCGAAAAATCGGCCGATTTTCGACCCATCTATGGCCTGCATAAGTCCCCGGTCACACTGGATTCGAATTGGCATGCGAATTTTATGCCATGCAACTTGGAAATCGCATGCCAAGTCGCACCCTATTCTCCAGAATTACAGCGGTCATATCCGTGTGGTTCTGACATGGTCGAAGCCGCACCAATTTCTAAAGTAGTGCATGCACTACTTTTGGTGCGATGTCAGATGTCTTGCAGATCGCACCTCAAATCAGCATGTCATCCAACTTTAAAATCGCGCGGCTTCACTGTAAGTCGCACAATTTCAAAGTCGGGTTTGGTGTGGCCCAAGGTCACACCAAAGGTCATTGCTAAAGAAGCTGGCTGTTTAGAGTGCTGTATCTAAGCATATTAATGGAACGTTGAGTGAAAGGAAAAAGTATGGTAGAAACAAGCAACAGGGATAACCACAGTCTTGAGAGGATTGTGAAGCAAAGGCCATTTAAGAATGTGGGGGAGATTCACAAGGAGTGGACTATTGCTGGTGTCAGTGCTTCAAGAGCCACAACACACAGACATATCCAGGACATGGGCTATAGCTGTTGCATACCTTGGCTAAGGAGAAAAAGGACTGGACTGTTGCTCAGAGGTCCAAAGTCCTCTTTTTGGATGAAAGTAAATTTTGCATTTGATTTGGAAATCAGGGTCCCAGAATCTGGAGAGTGGAGAGGCACAGAATCCAAGTTGCATGAGGTCCAGTGTGAAGTTTCCACTGTCAGTGATGATTTAGGGAGCCATGTCATTTGCTGGTGTTGGTGCACTGTGTTTTATCAAGTCCAAAGTCTGCGCAGCTCTCCACCAGAAAATTCTAGAGCACTTCATGCTTCCCTCTGCTGACCTGCTTTATGGAGGTGCCGATTTAATTTTCCAGCAGGACTTGGCACCTGCCCACAAAAGTACCAATACCTGGTTTAATGATCATGGTATTACTGTGCTTGATTGGCCAGCAAACCCGCCTGACCTAGACCCATAGAGAATCTGTGGGGTATTATCAAGATGAAGATGAGAGACACCAGACCCAACAATGCAGATGAGCTGAAGGCTGCTATCAAAGCAACATGGGCTTCCATAACACTTCAGCAGTGCCACAGGTTGATCGCCTCCGTGCCACGCGGCATTGATGCAGTAATTCATGCAAAAGGAGCCAAAACCAAGTATTGAGTGCATACTATACTGCACATGGACATAACTTTCAGTAAGCTACTTTTCTGTATTAAAAATCCTTTTTTTTTTTTTTTGGTCTTAGGTAAAATTCTAATTTTCTGAGATACTGAATATTGTGTTTTCACTAGCTGTAAGCCATACTCATCAAAATTAAAAGAAAGAAATGCTTAAAAGATATCACTCTGTGTGTAATTAATCTATATAATATAGGATATAGGAGTTTCACTTTTTGAATTGAATTACTGAAATAAATTAACTTTTTGATGATATTTTAATTTCTTGAGATGTACCTGTTTTTAAACTGCACGATAACCTGGAGATCAGGTTGTGTTCAGGTTAGGTTGGAGATTGATTAGAGATCATGGACTTTTTTTGTTGCATGTTTTTCACATTTCCAGTGGCATGACTTCATGCCAGGAACTAACAGGACCAGAATACCAGTGTACCATGAAATGTTACATTGCTGTTAAACTGTATTATCATTATTCATTTTAAGACTGAAATTATGTATAAATCTCATTGATTCTTGTGTTACAGGAAATAGAAGATGCTAATAAATGGGGTCTTGATATATTTAAGGTAGCTGAATATTCTGGAAACAGGCCTTTAACAGTCATCATGTATGGAATTTTCCAGGTGAGGATATTAAACTAGTACCATTGACCTTAACCGTATAATTAAAGTATAACTAAAGACAAAAGTTTTTTGTTTTTTTTAGTTTTGGGCATAGTGGGGAAGGACTAGAACACCTGTCAGTTTTTATTGTTGTGTGTGCCTCCGTTAAGGAGAATCACCTTGTTTATTCTGTTTACCATTAAGTAAAAGGGGGGTTATCACCAGAAAAGTAATGGAGGGCAAATATTCTAATGGGGACACTTGTTATGTTGGTAATTTGCAGGGATTTCTTCTCACTTCCTGATTGGCTATGAAACAGGAAGTGAAAGGAAATATCCACAATGGGACACTGATGGTGATAAAAAATCTGACAGGAGTTACAACCTTTTTACTTGCTCTATTCAAAACGAAAAAAGTTTTACCTATAGTTCTATGTGAAAACTGTTTTATACTACTTTTTAGTACTTTTTGAATCTAATCTTATTGTACAGAGACATGTACACAGGGGTTGGACAAAAATATGGAAACACTACATGATTTGCAGGTGTGAATATGACGACATGTTTCATGTTGAAAGCAGAAGTGATGTAACGCACTTTTGCTTGCTCTGTGTGATGAGACACCTAGCTACCAGGTGGGAAGCTTCACTTTTGTCATTCGCTGCATGCGCTGCTATTAATACAGTCATGTCAGAGCTTACTGAGCTTCAAAGAGGGCAGATTGTTGTTGCCGCTTAGCTGGTGCCTCTGTGGCTGAAGTTGCCAGTTTATTTGCTGTGTTGCCAGGCACAGTATCAAAGATTATGACGGCATATACAGTTTCAGGGAAAGTGTCGTCTGGTAAGCATAAGCGTGGTCACATGGTCAATTTACCGAAAGAGACAAAAGGACATGGCACAGGATTGTGACCCAGCATAAGAAAACAACTGCTGCAAATTGACTTCAGAGCTCAATTTCAGTCTTCCAAAGCCCATGTCCACAAAAACTGTGCGGAGGGAACTCCACAAGCCAATCATTCACATGCGAGCTGCAATTGCCAATCATCTAGTGACTGATATTAATGCTCAGAAGAGGAGACAGTGGTGCAACACCCATAAATCATGGACTATCAACCAATGAAAGACTGTAATATGGTCCAATGAATCGAGCTTCATACTGTTCCCAACCACCAGACATGTTTATGTTTGGCAAACACCATCCCAAGCTTTTGACCAGGACTGCCTTTGGCCAATGGTAAAGCATGGTGGTGGCAGTGCAGTCATGGTTTGGGCAGCCATATCTTGGTATTCTGCAGGCCCCATCATTACTTTGAAAGGTAGAGTCACTGCCAGTGACTATGTACAAATATTGACTTAACCATGTGCACCCTATGGTGCAGACATTTTTTCCCAAATTCAGCTCCATTTACTACGATCATAATGTTCCGATACACATAGCTGGTGTTGTCATATCTTGGTTTGATAGGCATTCAGACAAATTCTCACTCCTTCTGTAAGTGCCATAAGTCGCCTGACTCTGCAAGAACTGAAACAATTTTTGCATAAATAGCAGTAACAGATTCCATTATCCACCTTCCAAGACTTTTATATTTGTCAATTCCCAGGAGAATTTAGACACACACACGCTTGCCCCCCCACTTTTTCTGACCTGCTGGGATGCATGCTCGGATAAGGATCTGGTATGGATTTTGGGGGGGGACTCCCACGCCATTTTCTTTTTTTTACATTTTGGCATGGGAGTTCCCCTCAAAATCCATACTAGACCCGAAAGGGCTTGGTATGGATGGGAGGGGGGACCCCACGCTGTTTTTTAAATAATTTTTTTAATTGCCGGCAATCCTTTTACATTCAGCTGTCAGAAGGGATCCCCGCTGACAGCTGAAACATAAACACATGGTTGTCACTACTAAAATACTGCATGACTTGATAAAATAACTTATGCGGTATTTTAGTAGCGTTTACTTTTTTCTGATATCCAGAACGGATTAATTGGTTTTTAATGCATTCTTATGGGAAACGGTGTTTTGGTTTACCAATTTTTTGCTATAAGAAAAGTCCTGCAGAATGAATTAAATTTGTAAACCGAGGTATTACTGTATATGCCTTCATGGTCAACACTTGTCCAATTTTCAAGAGCACTTTATGAGAAATTTAAAAAAACGTGTTAACTGTCTGTTTGCCTCTCAGGAAAGAGATCTTTTGAAGACCTTCAGAATTCCTGCAGATACTTTCATTACATACATGATGACACTGGAGGATCATTACCACTCAGATGTTGCTTACCATAACAATATCCATGCAGCAGATGTGGCACAGTCAACCCATGTTCTTCTGTCCACTCCTGCTCTGGAGGTCAGTGTTTTTTAGTTTTGTGAATATTCTATATTTATCATACAGTAAAGAAACCCTTCTTTCAGTTGCCTGGCCTTTATATGACTGGCATTCCTGCGTACTAACATAGGGAGAAGGCAGTGTACTCACATGCAAAGATAAGGGGATTGGCTAGTGCATTTTTGCCAGTTTACCTACCCTTGTCTCTGAGTATTCTGACCATTCTGTTAGGCAAGAGTGTTAGTGACTGTAAACACTCTGCTCTCCACATGTTGGAAAATGAGGTTCTGTTGCAAAAAGTTACCCAGTTACTGTTACACTCAGTATGTTGTATGCTTCTTCCATGCTTGCATTTTTGACCAATAAATCAGTTTTCACTAAAAAGATCAGTAAACCTAAATCAGCAGATGTTTTGTCTTTAGAAGCTGGTTGCATTTTGTGTATGGCTCATTTCAATACCAATTTAGAAATCATACTAAAATAAACGGAAGGTGTCCTGAAAATTGCAACACTTTTTAGTACCGCCTAATGGTAGCAGTGCAAAACTACAGGAGAGGGCATCAAATGACATTGTGCTATTTAAGAACTTGCACTTTTTTGATTAAATTAAATAAATGAAATAGAACTTGTCAGGATAGAAATATAGGATCTGCCATTGCTGACTTCTTTTTTTTTTTAAGGTTGAGATAACACTGGTCTACAGGACAGGAAGTGGAGGGAAATCTTCCTACGGAGAAACAGATGATATAAAAGAGTGATTTTAACCCTCTCCTACTCTTCTAAAAAAAATAATAATAATCATAATTTTGGTTTTAAAGCGTATCTTATATAATCATATATTCGCTGATTTTCAGTTATTTCTATCTTACTCCTATTAATCTGAATGATCGTGAAGTATTACTTTAAGATCCTCCACACATTCACTTCCTTGAATTCTGTGACATGTACTTGCTATGCGCTGTGAGCAGGAACTGCTGTGTCACACATGTGACAGAGCCTGCCTTCTGAGAAGAGGAGTTTCATGAGGCGGAGTCAGTACAGTCACAGGCGTGGGGTGGTGCCACATTGCTGGCACTGAAAGACTTGATTCACACTAATGCAGTGCAGGAAACGCTGCAAATCCTGTGCGTTTCCAACATCACATTGCAATTGCATCTGCTGCGGGTGTCAGTGATAAATTACACCCCAAAACCAATCGCAAAATGCAATACAAGTGCCAGAAATCGCATCCCATGGGTGAGAACACCCATGGAATGCGATTCAGGTACAGATTTAAAGAAGGGTCCTGCATCTTTTTGGTGTGGATGCAATGCGATTTGAGTGATACAAAGTGTATGGTCAAATCACATTGCACAGACAATTTCATGTAATTCGCACAGAAATGCGGTAAGGTTTCCTGTGCAAATTACATGTGGTGTCCCGTGCTGCATAGTGTAAACTTGGGCTAAAACTGATCACTTTTACATGACAGCTGGGTGTCGGCTACTGCCATGAGCTTGTTCTAAATCCTTCACTCTCTGGACTATGTCCAAAGACGCAAAGTAGTTAACTTTTAGCAATATGTAGGTAACCTGTATGCATTTGTAAAAACCAACAACAAAACTATATGCATTCACAACAGTGTTTTTTAACAAAACTTATAAAAAAAATTCCCATGTGGGAATGCACTGCTGAAGCCTGCTAAATTTTTCTTCACCTAAAATGTACTGCATGACTACATGTGGCTATGGTATTTATAAATCAGTGAGGATGAAACCAACTTAAAAAGAAGAGCTTGGGATCTTGTGCGCTATTCATAGCACTAATTATGTGTAAAAACTATTTTTAGGTTTTCTTAAATGAAATTGTTAAAAAAGCCCCTGGTGTCCTGACACTACAGCCTTGCACCACAGACATACAAGTATGTCATACAAGCCCATCAGTATTTGTATTGAGAGAGGAATCACAAAAAAGGGGATGCTCAGCAAAGCACTGGTGACTGTTGCTGAGGGATACTAGGCTTTTTCATAAATATATATACATACAGTACATCCAGAAAGCATTCACAGCGCTTAACTTTTACCACATTTTATGTTATAGCCTTCTTCCTAAATGGATTAAATTAATTTTTTTCCTCAACACTCTACAAACAATACCCCATAATGACAACGTGAAAGAAGTCATTTTGAAATCTTTGCAATTTATTAAAAAAAACAAAAAACACATGTACACAAGTATTCACAGCCTTTGTCATGACACTCAAAATTGAGCTCTGGTGCATCCTGTTCCCACTGATCATTCTTGAGATGTTTCCAGAACTTGATTGGAGTCCACCTGTGGGAAATTCAGTTGATTGGACATGATTAGGAAAGGCATAAACCTGTCTATATAAGGTCCCACAGTTAAAAGTGCATGTCAGAGCACAAACCAAACCATGAAGTTCAAGGAATTGTCTGTAGACCTCCGAGACAGGATTGTATCAAGGCACAGTTCTGGGGAAGGGTACAGAAATATTTCTGCAGCATTGAAGGTCCCAATGAGCACAGTGGCCTCCATCCCCTATAAATGAAAGAAGTATGGAACCACCAGGAATCTTCCTGGAGCCGGCTGCCTGGCCAAAATGAGCGATCGAGGGAGAAGGGATTTAGCCAGGGAGATAACGAAGCCACCCCGATGGTCACTCTGAAAGAGCTCCAGCGTTTCTCTGTGGAGAGAGGAGAACCTTCCAGAAGAACAACCATCTCTGCAGCACTCCACCAACCAGGCCTGTATGGTAGAGTGGCCAGACGGAAGCCACTCCTCAATAAAAGGCAAATGGCAGCCCGTCTGGAGTTTGCCAAAAGGCACCTGAGGGACCATGAGAAACAAAACTCTCTGGTCTGATAAAACAAAGATTGAACTCTTTGACCTGAATGCCAAGCATCCTGTTTGGAAGAAACCAGGCACCGCTCACCACCTGGCCAATACCATCCCTACAGTGAAGCATGGTGGTGGCAGCATCATGCTGTGGGGATCTTTTTCAGCGGCAGGAACTGGGAGACTAGTCAGGATCGAAGAAAAGATGAATGCATTAATGTACAGAGACATCCTTGATGAAAACCTGTTCCCGAGCGCTCTAGACCTTAGACTGGGGCGACGGTTCATCTTTCAACAGGACAACGATCCTAAGCACACAGCCCACATAAGAAAGGAGTGGCTACGGGCCAACTCTGTGAATGTCCTGGAGTGGCCCAGCCAGAGCTCAGACTAGAACCCAATTGAACATCTCTGGAGAGATCTGAAAATGGCTGTGCACCAACGCTCCCCATCCAACCTGATGGAGCTTGAGAGGTACTGCAAAGAAGAATGGGAGAAATTGCTCAAAAATAGGTGTGCCAAGCTTGTAGCATCATACTCAAAACGACTTGAGGCTGTAATTGGTGCTAAAGGTGCTTCAACAAAGTATTGAGCAAAGGCTGTGAATACTTGTGTACATGTGTTTTTTTTATTTTTAGTAAATTGAAAATATTTCAAAACAAACTTCTTTTACGTTGTCATTATGGGGTATTGTTTGTAGAATGTCGAGGAAAAAAATGAATTTAATCTATTTTCGAGTAAGACTGTAACATAACAAAATGTGGCAAAAGTTAAGCGATGTGAATACTTTCTGGATGCACTGTATATAGACATACTCAGATGTTACCTTTATAACTATATTGATGGGAAAATGATAAAATATATACTGAATTACATTCTGAACTCTGATACTGCCCATCAAAAGAGATCACGTGAGAAAATGCATAGGCTTTTGGTCATGTAACCAGCACTGGAAGGAGTCAAAGCAAAGGATTTTAGTACTTCTATTATTCCTTTTCCGTCCAGGAAATAAACTCCAGGCAAGCAGCTAAAGACATAGTTAAAGCATACCACCATTATTTCAATATGTAAGACTAACTTTATTCTTGAATTTGTTATGGTGAACATTTTAGAACATACATTTCCCTTTTATATATTTTCCTGCAGGCTGTATTCACAGATCTGGAAATTATGGCTGCCATCTTTGCTAGTGCCATTCATGATGTAGATCACCCAGGAGTGTCAAATCAGTTTCTTATTAATACCAGTAAGTGGCACATTTAAAGTCTTTCTTGCTATTGTGAAACTGGTGTGTTTACAAGTATAAACATAGTATTTAAAGTTTTTTGTTTGTTTTTTTATGGTGAGCCAATTGCCTCATAAAAAGAGTTGATTCTTTTAGAATTAATGGGGTTGATTTACTAAAACTGGAGATTGCAAAATCATTTGCCTATGGTAGCCAAACAGATTCTAATGCCGGCCATACATGGGTCGAAATTCGACTGATTTTTCGTCCGAAAATCGGACCTAAGATTTTCGCTGTTATTGGGTCAATGGCACTGGCCGATTTTCGTGGTTCCTCCCCTTTTCAATGATCGGGCATGTTGGAAAATTTGACTCAATGGTCAAATCGTACAATCGTTTTTCCGAAAACAATATGCGCATGAGTCGTGATCTGGAAGGAACAGAAATTTTGCCTGTTATATGGGGTAAACTTTATGACTTGGTCGGCCAATTTTCAAAATCATTGATGGCGCCATTGGATTACCGAGTCAAGGACGTTTTTGATTTTCAGACGAAAAATCGTTTGGGGTTCGACCCATGTATGGCCTGCATTACATCAGCTTGTTCAGTTAAGCTTTGGCAACAAAACCTGGAAGCTGATTGGGGTAGCTGTGCATAGAAATCAATGTGTCTGCTTCCAACAAAACTGTAATTCTGTGACCTAGCATTCAGCAAATGCTTTATGTATACATTCACTGACCACTTTTTAAATGCACTTGACTGCTTACAGAAATAGCCAAACTTCTTTAGTAAAAACCTACCGTATTTTTCACTCCATAAGACGCACCTTACCATAAGACGCACCTAGGTTTTAGAGGCGGAAAACAAGATAAAAAATATTCTGAACCAATGGACTGCAGACATAGTACAGGAGATGACCAGAGACTGCAGACACAGTACAGGAGATTACCAGAGACTGCGGACACAGTACAGGAGATGACCAGAGACTGCGGACACAGTACAGGAGATGACCAGAGACTGCGGACACAGTACAGGAGATGACCAGAGGCTGCGGACACAGTACAGGAGATGACCAGAGACTGCGGACACAGTACAGGAGATGACCAGAGACTGCGGACACAGTACAGGAGATGACCAGAGACTGCGGACACAGTACAGGAGATGACCAGAGGCTGCGGACACAGTATAGGAGATGACCAGAGACTGCGGACATACTACAGGAGATGACCAGAGACTGCGGACATAGTACAGGAGATGACCAGAGACTGCAGACAGTACAGAAGATGACCAGAGACTGCAGACATACTACAGGAGTTGACCAGAGACTGCAGACATACTACAGGAGTTGACCAGAGACTGCAGACATACTACAGAAGATGACCAGAGACTGCAGACATACTACAGAAGATGACCAGAGACTGCAGACATACTACAGGAGTTGACCAGAGACTGCAGACATACTACAGGAGTTGACCAGAGACTGCGGACATACTACAGGAGTTGACCAGAGACTGCAGACATTACAGAAGATGACCAGAGACTGCAGACATACTACAGGAGTTGACCAGAGACTGCAGACATACTACAGGAGATGACCAGAGACTGCGAACACAGTACAGGAGATGACCAGAGACTGCGAACACAGTACAGGAGATGACCAGAGACTGCGGACACAGTACAGGAGATGACCAGAGACTGCGGACACAGTAAAGGGGATGACCAAGAGACTGCGGACCTTTGGGGAGGGAGGGGGTGGGTACCTGAATTTGACAGGTACCCGCTCCCACTTACGCAGAGTTGTGCTCCCTTTAGTGTGGGCACCCGGCTGATAGAAGTGCTACGCTTTGTGATTGGTCCAGCGTCTTCTGGGATATGTCATATGTCCCAGAAGATGCCGTACCATTCACAAAGTTCAGCGATTCTCGTGTACGCGCACTGGGCACCCGGCTGTCACAGCCGAGAGCCCACACTAAAGAAGCCGGCGCGGGAAGACTGCTCAGTGCTGGACCGAGGAACAGGTAAGGTTCTGCTGCAGAGAAGAGCTGAGCGGCCGGCCCGGTATTCTGACACGGCGGCGGTGGAAATGCTGGACCAGCCACTCCATATTCGCTCCGTAAGACGGACTGACATTTTCCCCCCTTTTTTGGGGGGAACAAAGTGCGTCTTATGGAGCGAAAAATACGGTAAATCAAAACTCTAGCCAAAGATAACAAAATACAAACTAATATCCCCTTGGATGATTAAATATATGGTGCAGAGGGGCCAGCACATCCAGTTTCCATGCTTTATACTTTGCTACTAATGTAAGTGACCCCTGATACAACATACTATTTAACTGAATGGGTGAGGAGAGGGATGTAGTTTATTGGAAGCTGACAGTGCTAAGTATTTTATTTAAACACAAGAGATACCATACCTAGTCAAACTTGGCAAAGGAACTTTAAAATACTAGGTAGTACCCCTACCCTCACAGGTCACAGGACCAAGTTCCTGATGCCTGAAGGAGATGACGTTACACCCAATCAGATATTGCTATATATTTGGTGCCCATACCTCACCCCTTTTCTGGTCTTCAATCTCTGATGCTTTTGATCATGTGCCATCTAGTAAGACACAACAGATGCCTCAACTTGCTCTTCAATCTGTTCTTCCTGGTACCCTAGCTTCCACCAATAAGGGCTTGTTTTGAATCTTAATAGCTGCTATATCCGTTATCCCTAGACACTGGAAATTCACTACACCTCCTTCCATACAAGAACGAGTAGATAAAATGCAGTTTTTGAAAAGAATGGTGATGACAAATATATACAATAGACATGCTAAATGCTATGAAGTGTAGACCTACTGTCTTATGATGTGAGCTGAATCCGTATAATCCATGTTGTCCCATACAATCCCTTCTCTCCATTCCTTCCTCCTTGATACAAGAGGCTGATTCCAGGTCAAATTCAGGTGCTTAAATGTTTTCAATTATAAAAAAAAAAACTGTAATGACAAATAATTATTATGGAGCTGCGTTAATTTGTGTCTATCATATCTGCCTGGAGTTCAGCTTTAACCACTTCCCGACCGCCCCATAGCAGAAGTACTGCTACAGGACGGCAGGGATGTGCAAAATCACGTGTATATATATATATATATATATATATATATATATATATATATATGATTGGCATTTCCGGGTAGGAAGTTCACGCTTCCTACCCTTGCCATTATTGGCTCCTTGGCATGTCAGTCACCGGGTCCTGGTCGCCGGTTCTTGGCCGGGACTCAGTGATCGTTGGCGGAGCTGACAGAGGAGAGGTCTTTGTATAAACAACACAGATCTCTCCCCTGTCAGCACGAACAGGCTGCTTTGCTTGTCTACATAGTAAAAAACACACACAGCACACTGTTAACCCTTTGATCAGCCCAGATGTTAACCCTTTCCTGGCCAGTGTCATTAGTACAGTGACAGTGCATTTTAGTAGCACTAATAACTGTATTGGTTTCACTGGGGATGTCAGTGGCAGTTAGTCAGTTCCCACCCAGTGTCAGAATGCCCACCGCAGTAAAAAATAAGTTAATAAAAATTCCAGTGTATATATACCGCCATTTTGTAGATGCTATAACTTTCATGTAAACCAATTAATTTACATATATTGTAATTTTTTTTTTTAGCAAAGACATAGCAGAAAACATTTTGGCCTAAATTTATGAAGACATTTGATTTTTTACATTTTTTTTTGTACTGTACATGTTTTTTATAGCAAAAAGTCCCCAAAATGTTTAATTTCTTTTTCAAAATTGTCGGGCTTTTTTTGTTTATAGCGCAAAAAATAAAAAATGCACAGGTGATCAAATACCACCGAAAAAGCTCTATTTGTGAGAAAAAGGGACATAAATTTCATTTATGTACAGCGTTGCATGACCGCACAACTGTTAGGTAAAGTAATATATATATATATATATATATATATCTCAAAAAATGGCCTGGTCAGGAAGTGGAGTAAATCCTGTGGAGGGCAAGTGGCTAAAACAGCAATGGGCAAACTACGGCCGGCGGACCTTTTAATCTGGCCCGCGGAGCGTGGCAAACATTGGCTGACAGGATGTAGGCGGGGCAGCGTGACGAACTCCTCTCCTCTCACAGTCCGCCCTGAAGACCGGAACGGCGCGGGAACACGGCGAGAGGAACGCGCGGAGCAAAGGTAAATGAATTGACACAATATGGGGAATGAATTACTATAGGGGGGATGAATTACTATGGGGGATGAATTCCTATATGGGGGATGAATTCCTATATGGGGGGATGAATTCCTATAGGGGGGATGAATTACTATAGGGGGGATGAATTACTATGGGGGATGAATTCCTATAGGGGGGATGAATTACTATAGGGGGGATGAATTACTATAGGGGGGATGAATTACTATGGGGGATGAATTACTATAGGGGGGATGAATTACTATAGGGGGGATGAATTACTATGGGGGATGAATTACTATAGGGGGGATGAATTACTATAGGGGGGATGAATTACTATATGGGGGATGAATTACTATGGGGGATGAATTACTATATGGGGGATGAATTACTATGGGGGATGAATTACTATATGGGGGATTAATTACTATGGGGGAATATTACTATACTTACTATTGATGGCATGGTAGTGGCTGGGCCGGCCAGCAGCTAGTCCGGCCCCCGGGTCCAATATATGAACCCATTGCGGCCCTCAAGTCAAAAAGTTTGCCCACCCCTGGGCTAAAACATACAGAAATGGTCAAGAGTTACAACCAAATGTTAAATTTGGAAGGGATGGATGATCTAAGCCAATTGACCTGTTAGTGATTGCAGTTTCTTCAGTATTTTTGGGCACACTGATCTTTAATCTGCTACTGCAATAGAAACTGTGCCACCTTTCAGTCCTGTCATGTTACAGAAAATATGGCTACAGTGGGGACACCTAATTGAATCTGTTTTAACTTAGGAAAATTGTTACCTGATGAATCTTGTTTTCTGCTGCGACATGCTTATAGTAGAGTCTGGATTTTGCATACAGAGCATGCATCTTTTGGGATGAGGTAGAGCACAACAACCACAGCCTGTGTATTTAACAGTTATTTATTTATTTAATGTACTTGTTAAGCGCCGTCAATTTACGCAGCACTTTACATATATATTGTACATTCACATCAGTCCCTAACCCTCAAGGGGCGTACAATCTAAGGTCCCTAACTCACATTCATACATACACATACTCGGGATAATTTAGACAGGAACCAATTAACCTTCCAGCATGTGTTTGTGTGTACATTTTTAAAATGTATCTAAAAATCCACCAAAAAGCACCCTCTTTTCTTTCTGTATTCTTGTTCATATATCTTCTTTTCCTTTTTTTTTATGTCTACTTTTGTTTTGTCTTCTTCTTCAGACTCAGAGTTGGCATTGATGTATAATGATGCCTCAGTTTTAGAAAATCACCACTTGGCAGTAGGATTTAAGCTTCTTCAAGAAGAAAACTGTGACATTTTTCAAAACCTGACTAAGAAGCAGCGCCAGACTTTACGTAAAATGGTTATTGACATGGTATGTTTTTTAAATAATTTATATTTGTACCTTTTTTAAATCTCTGCTTGATATTGTTGGCATGTGTTGGACAGGTTATGTGTTCAATATTCTCATTACACAGTAGTCATCTTTTGCTATGCATCCTTTTATCTGCTTAGTAAAGCTCAAGTTTAGTAAAAAAAAAAAAAAACAGTTTTGCTCCTATAGCTGTAGTCACGTCACACGTAGTGCAGTATACACAGTGTCTGTCAGGAAGCCGGATTCTGTAGAAATCTTCTGTGATGACAGGTCCTCTTTCTGCTGCTGAACTTCAACACTGAGGGAAATAATAGCTCCGAGCCTGTGAGAGAGAAAAAGATCTGATATGGATCCTCCCCCTCCTCACTCCATCCTCTATTGAGAAAATCCTGTGCATTGGTTACAGTGCATGTAACATAATCTGTGAATGGGGAAGAGAAACCTGTGACTTATCAGACTCTCCTCCATATATGGGATTGGGGTGAATTTCAGGAGTAGTAGAATTTATTATGGGGGGGTTTTCTTTGTGGTGGGTCATGGTAACAGCAGAAATATACAGCTAAATTAAAAAAAAATGTTATGTGATATTTTGTACTACTATTTTGGACCAGTTTTCCTTTGTTAATAAAAAAAACAGGTGCTATCCATTAACATTTACCAGCAAGGTAAGACCAATTGCCCTGTCCTGAGCAAAACAAGGTCACCTGGATGTTTTGCTAAGGCGTGCCAAAGGTTTATTTTTCTTTTTGCTTTTGTTTTTTTTTTTTTTAAATGTTCCTCACAGATTGATTTGTTGCGACAATGTTTTGTAACAAAGCTATATGTAGAGCGACCTACTGTCCCAATGTTGCATCTATGCTGTTTAAATTAAGGATATACTGTACTTTCTGAATAGCTCTGCTCTCTTTCTACTATTGCAGTAAATAATTAGAGTAATGAAATGTTGCTTTTCAAAAAAGGTGGGAGGTGCGTTTGCTAAGTGGAAAGTAGATTGATGCAGATATATGTAAATGAAAAGGTCGAAAATGTCTCTCAGCCCAAAATAATGCACTTGAAAATGTCCATTTTTGGTAAATCTGTGCTTTCAAAAGGGACATGGCAATTTATAAGTCCAGACTTTTCTTGCCATCTGAGCTTTGATTGCCACTACACAGCTAATAGCAGATGCTTATAGTTCATTTCAGGTTTTGGGTCTTTTAGTTTTAGTTCAACAGCATTCCATTGGTAAAGAACTCAAGGTTCAGAATGATTTTAAATATATAAAACATTTCAGTGGTATGACCTACTTGAAAGTGATTTCTGGTTGATAGTACAGGCACTTCTTAAACCTGTGGCTATGTTCTGACTCTCCTTACACACCATCTTGTTAGCCATTGAAGCTGGTAAGGCACAGGTGGCAGAAGTAGACAGGCTAGCACAGCAATGGGCAAACTACGGCCCGCGGGCCGTATACGGCCCGGCGGACCTTTTAATCCGGCCCGCGGAGCTAGGCTCCCGCAAGGCCAGTGGTCGGCAAGCCGCGGCTCTTTACAAATTTAGATGCGGCTCTCCTGTGTGCCGGGCGCCCGCTCCCCTCCCTCCTCTCCCCTCCTCTCCTCTCGGATGGCCGCCCCCTCCTCTCACAGTCCTCCCTGAAGACCAGAACGGCGCGGGAATACGAGAGGAACGCGCGGACCAAAGGTAAGTGAATTGACACAGGGGGGGGACTTACTATATGGGGGACTTACTATATGGGGGATGAATTACTATAGGGGGGACTTACTATATGGGGAATGAATTACTATATGGGGGACTTACTATATGGGGAATTAATTACTATATGGAGGACTTACTATATGGGGAATGAATTACTATATGGGGGACTTACTATATGGGGAATGAATTACTATATGGAGGACTTACTATATGGGGAATGAATTACTATATGGAGGACTTACTATATGGGGGATGAATTACTATATGGGGGACTTACTATATGGGGAATTAATTACTATATGGAGGACTTACTATATGGGGAATGAATTACTATATGGGGGACTTACTATATGGGGAATGAATTACTATATGGAGGACTTACTATATGGGGAATGAATTACTATATGGGGGACTTACTATATGGGGAATGAATTACTATATGGAGGACTTACTATATGGGGAATGAATTACTATATGGAGGACTTACTATATGGGGGATGAATTACTATATGGGGGATGAATTAATATGGGGGATGAATTACTATGGGGGATGAATTACTATATGGGGGATGAATTACTATAGGGGGGATGAATTACTATGGGGGACGAATTACTATATGGGGGACGAATTACTATATGGGGGATGAATTACTATGGGGGATGAATTACTATATGGGGGATGAATTACTATATGGGGGATGAATTACTATATGGGGGATTAATTACTATGGGGGATTAATTACTATGCTTACTATGGGGGAATATTACTATACTTACTATGGATGACACATACACATCATTCATCTACTCTTGGTCCGGCCCCCGGGTCCAATATATGAACCCATTGCGGCCCTCAAGTCAAAAAGTTTGCCCACCCCTGGGCTAGCATATCACTATGAAATCTCCTTTTTCTATAATACAGCACCCTATATTTTGAAGATCTCAGGGTGGTCTGAGGATGCAAGCAAGCACTTGAAGGGGCAGTTTATGAAGAAGGCTAAAGTCAGGGTTTCCTTTAATGCTACCAGGCACTGCACTCCCCTTTTCAACTCAGGCAGCCAGACCATTTTTGCAATTTTTCCATTACAGTATTCAGAGTTTGTAAAAGAACCCCCAAGCTATACATTTTTGAAAACAACGAACCAGTAGAATAAAAAAGAAGGTGCTACTGATTTTTTTTAAGGTCTCATGATAGTTGCTCAAATATTTGATAAGAATAATTTAATATCAAAATGATATTTTTGCAAAAAATACACTTAGATCATTTTTTGCAGACACAAACACAAAATAACTTACAAAAGTCATACTAAATCTAAGAGTTAAAACTGTATTGAGTTCATAAATAACAAATACTTCTAAAGTTTAAATTTGTGCCTTTTTGTTAAACTGAAAATCAAAAGGTATGCAAAACTTTAAATAAGCAACCTGGAGGTCGGCTTTCACCTATGCATTATGCGAACCCAATCGCAGTGCCATGTGTGTGCTGCATTGCTGTGCATTCTGATAAATTTATTTAGGCATACTTAAATGCATTACAATGCATTGAAACGAGTCATGATGCACTGCCGCACATAGAGACTAATGAATGTAATTTAAAGAAATTGTAAAAAAAAATCAAGCACTACTGTATAATGCTTTGTAACAATAAACTGCAGTGCTTGCGCACAACGAATATTAGTGCACGTGAACTTTGTGTGCACTAGAATACATATCTGCTGATGTGAGCTAGCCCTTAGTGTGTGTTGGTGTTGCAATGTAGTTCCTCCCATTGATTTCAATGAGGCTTCTGTTTGCAGCTAATCGCCAGAAACCCTGCGTCTCCTGCATCTACTCACTAATAGCTACATCCATGAGTAGGAATGGGTCCTAAAACGGATGGTAGCGATGGCATGAAAAATTATTATTCTTATACAGCATTTATATAGCGCCAATGGGTATGCTCAGCGCTGTACAGTAGCAGGGGAGACAGAACATGAGACAAGACAGTAACAATACAATACACGAGGGGTTCGAGGGCCCTGCTCTTTCGAGCTTACAATCTAGGAGGGAGGGGAAGGTGGCACAGGAGGAGATGGCTGTGGGGGATGGAGTGGCGGGAGGAGTGGAGGAGGTTAGTTGTTAGGTGAGGTCAGTTGTTAGGTGAGGTTGGGGTAGGCTTCCCTGAAGAGGAGGGTTTTCAGGTTGCGCCTGAAGGTGAGGAGGGTAGGCGACAGTCTGATGTATTGGGGTAGGGAGTTCCAGAGGATGGGGGAAGTCCTGGAGAAGTCCTGTAATCGAGCGTGGGAGGAGGAGACCAGGGAGCTAGAGAGTAGGAGGTCCTGTGAGGAGCGGAGGGCACAGGTAGGGTAGTATTTGGGTATCAGGTCAGTTATGTAGATTGGGGCGGCATTGTGAATGGCTTTGTAGGTCAGAGTTAGCAGTTTGAATTTGATGCGTTGGGCAATTGGGAACCAATGAAGGGATTGGCAGAGGGGGGAGGCAGATGTGGAGCGGTTGGTGAGGTGGATGAGTCTAGCCGCTGGAGTGGGGATAGCATTCATTTGGGTAGGCCAGTGAGAAGGGAATTGCAATAGTCCAGGCGTGAGATGATGAGGGAGTGTACGAGTTGTTTGGTAGTGTCTGGGGTGAGGAATGTGCGTATCTTGGAGATGTTGCGGAGGTGGAGCCTGCAAGATCTAGATAGCAGTTGGATGTGGGGTAGGAAGGAGAGGTGGGAGTCCAGGGTGACACCCAGGACTTTGGCGTGTGGGGTGGGAGAGATGGTGGCGTTGTTAGTAGTGATGGAGAAGATGGGGGGGGCACGGGGTGGGGGGAAGACTAGGAGCTCGGTTTTGAATAGGTTCAGTTTGAGGAAGTGGAGCGACATCCAGTCTGATATGTCGTTTAGGAGGTGGGCGATGCGGGCAGAGAATGAGGGGGTGAGGTGGGGGGTGGAGAGGTTAATTTGGTTTTCGTCGGCATAGAGGTGGTAGTTAAAGCCGTGGGAGTGAATAAGTTTGCCAAGGGAGGAGGTATAGATGGAGAAGAGGAGGGGCCCGAGGACAGAGCCTTGGGAGACCCCAACAGAGGGGGAGGGAGGGGGAGGTGGCAGTGTTGTAGGTGACGCTGAAGGAGCGTTGGGAAAGGTAGGAGGAGAACCAAGAGAGAGCAGCGTCCTTGATGCCAAGGGAGTGCAGTTTGGCAAGGAGGAGAGGGTGGTCAACAGTGTCGAAGGCCGCGGAGAGGTCGAGGAGCAGGAGGATAGAATAGTGGCCATTGGCTTTGGTGGTTAGCAGGTCGTTGGTGATTTTAAGTAGGGTGGTTTTGGTGGAGTGCAGGGGACGGAAGCCAGACTGTAGGGGGTCAAGGAGGTTGTTATCAGTGAGGTGGGCGCTTAGGCGATTGTAGGCCAGGCACTTAAGGAGCTTGGAAGTGAAGGGCAACAAGGAGATGGGTCTAAGGTTGTTAAGGTTAGTGGGGTCAAGGGAGGGTTTTTTGAGTATGGGGGTGATGTGTGCGTGCTTTAGAGGGGAGGGGAAGGTGCCAGTGGAGAGGGAGAGATTGAAGATGTGGGTGAGGGAGCGAATGATGGAGGGGGGGGGTGATTGGAGGAGCTGTGAGGGGATAGGGTCCAGGGGGCAGGTGGTGAGGCGGGCTACAGTGAAGACCTTAGCGACCTTCTTGGGGGTAGTTGGGCTGAAGGAGCGGAGTGTTGGGGAGGCGATGGTGCGCGGGGCATTAGGTATAGTGGGGGGTATTGCGGCTATGAGGTTGGGGGAGGGGACGATCGAGGGGTTAAAGGAGGGCGGGATGCTGGGTGGAGAGGTGGATTGTGAGTTGACAGTGTCCTTACGGATTGCGTCAATCTTGTTTTGGAAGTGATTGGCAATCTCGTGGGCGGTGAGTGAAGTGCTGGGTGGGGGAGAGCAGGGATTTGAAAGTGGAGAAGAGCCGACGAGGACAGGTGGAGAGGGTGTTGATAAGGGTTATGAAATAGGCTTGCTTGGCGGCGTGGAGGGAGGTGGTATAGGCGAGGTAGGTGGCTTTATAGAGGGAGAACGCGCAAGGGGATCTGGTTTTGCGCCATAAGTGCTCCAGTGCGTGACTACATCGTTTGAGGCATTTCGTGTGGTCGTTTTGCCAGGGTTGAAGTGGTCGGGGTCTAATGCTACTTGTGGTTAGGGGTGCCAGGCAGTCAAGGGCAGCTGACGGTGAGTCATTGTATGCAGTAATGGTCAGGTCAGGGCATGACAGAGGGAGGATACTGTCATACAGACGGTCAGCTGCTGGGTGGAGATGGGTCGGGTTCAGATTGCGGAGGTTGCGGGTGATGGTTAGACGCTTCGGGGGGGGGGGAGTTGAGGGAGGGGGAGATGGAGAATGTGAGGAGGTGGTGGTCAGAGAGGGGGAAGGGGGTGTTAGTGAAGTTGTGGGGGGTGCAGAGGTGGGAGAAGACGAGGTCCAGGGTGTTTCCGTTGGAGTGGGTGGAGGACTGAGTGTGCTGTGAGAGCACGAAGGAGGAGGTTAGAAGGAGGAGTTGGGAAGTAGCCGGGCTGTTGGCGTTGGATCGGGATATTGAAGTCGCCTAGGATGATGGTCGGTAGCTCGGAGGAGAGGAAGAAGGGAAGCCAGGCGGCAAAGTCATCTAGGAAGGGGGATGCGGAACCAGGAGGCCGATAGATTACCGCAATCCTTAGGGGGGTGGGAGAGAAGAGCCGGATGCAGTGGGCCTCGAAGGAGGAGAAGGATAGGAAGGGGGGTTAGGGAGGACCTGGAAGGTGCTCAGCGGTGGTAGGAGCATACCGAACCCTCCGCCTCTGTGTCCGCTCGGTCTGGGTGAATGGGTCCAGACGAGGCCTCCATAGGAGAGGGCAGCAGGGAAGGTGGAGTCAGTGGCTTGGATCCAGGTTTTGGTGACCGCTAGGAGGTTGAGGGAGTGGGAGACAAAGAGGTCGTGGATGGCGGTGAGCTTGTTGCAAACCGAACGGGCGTTCAGAAGTGCAACCGAGAGGGGAGGGGTGGATGTGGGGAGGAGGGGAACAGATATGAGATTGAGGGGGTTGCGGTGGTTGGCGTGAGTAGGGGGGTGCCGGGAGGGAGAGTGGGGAGAAGGAGGGCCAGGGTTCGGGGAGATGTCATCGGCGGTTAGGAGCAGGAGGAGGGTGAGGAAAGTGGCATGGGAACGGGAGGTGCAGGAGCGCGTGGGTCTGTTGGTGGTGGCATGTGGGTCGGCGGGGGAGTGGAGTATTAGGACGAGGTGGTGAGAGCCGTAGAGGGGGGAGGGTGAGGGTGTGATGTAGAGCTGTTTTGGGGGAGTAGGGGGTAGAGTGAGGCAAGTTTGGGGATGGAGGAGAGGAGAACGAGGAGGAGTGCAGGTGGCATGCTAGGGTGGGCAGAATGCTGATCGGGTCGGAGAGGAGGGAGGTTTCAGTCAGGACGTGAGGATGGGGAGAGTCCGTTATGCCATGACGGCGTTCATCAGTGTCCAAACGTAGGAGGGGAGAGGGAGTGGTGGGGGGCTGGGGCCGCAGCTGGCTGGTTGCAGTCTGTGGGTTCTGTAGGCCGGCGTCTGCGGGTGTTGTGGCACAGCGTCGGTGGAAACAGTGGTGCGGCAGCTGGACGAGCCGTGGGACGCGGTGATTGGAGGTGTTGAAGGCCCGGCGTCAGGGGTGCTGGAGGCCCAGCGTCGGGAGCCGTTGAGTGCACAGCTTCGGGAGGTGATGAAGGCCCGGCGACGGGAGGTGTTGAGTCGTCGGAGTTTCACCCGAGGGACAGCGCGCCGGAGGGCGGGGTGGTGGGCTGGTGGTCACTGGTGGGCTTGCGATCCCAGGTGGGATAGTAGCCTAGGGTCCTTGGTGGTTTGCAGTCCCTGGTGAGTAGTGGGTGCCCCTGTTTGAGTCCCTGGTGGGATGGTGGGCTTGCGATCCCCAGAGGGATAGTGGCGGTCCCAGGTGGGATAGTGGGCTTGCGATCCCAGGTGGGATAGTAGCCTAGGGTCCTTGGTGGTTAGGAGTCCCTGGTGGGTAGTGGGTGCCCCTGTTTGAGTCCCTGGTGGGATGGTGGGCTTGCGATCCCCGGAGGGATAGTGGCGGTCCCAGGTGGGATGGTGGGCTTGCGGTCCCCGGTGGGATAGTAGCCTGGGGTCCGTAGTGGCTTGCAGGAGGCTGACCCTCTCGGTGGTGGTGGGGGCTTATCCTCTCGGTGCGGATGGCGGAGGTGTGGCAATGTCTCAGTTCGCTGGGTGGCCTGGAGAGGTCCCTGGTCCGAAGGCTGGGTGTCGGCTGATGCAGGGTGCTGGGTGGTCTGAGGCAGCCCCTAGGTGCCGGGTGAAGGTAGCTGGGTGCCTGGTGGCTGGGTGTCCAGAGGTGGTAGCTGGGTGCAGGGTGTCTGGGGGTGGTGGTAGGATGCCGGTAGCTGGGTGCAGGGTGGCCTGAGGTGGACCCAGAGCCGATGGGGAGGGCTCTGGGGAGACAGGCAGACCAACGGGCTGGGTGGTGGAGCAGCGATCCACAGTGGGCCAGAGCTGGTTCCTGGTGGTCAGGGATGGACCCAGGGCTGGTGGGGAGGGCCCTGAGGAGGCTGGCAGATCGGCGGGGACCGGGGAACGGAGCGGCGGCAGTCCGGGTCGATGTCTGGCGATCCGGGTCGGCCGCGGCAAAAATCGAGGCCATGGCTTCGGGTGCGGGGTAGGCCGCAAGTCCCGGAGCTCCGGGAAAAAGGTCCAGTGGCCTCCCTGGCTGACGAGCAGGGACCGGAGAGTCGTGGGGCCCCCGTCAGATAGCAGCGGATTGGGGCCAGGGGAGCAGGAGCTCGCTGCCACACGTACGTACAGCCGGAGGGATGTTGTTTTTATTTAACTGTAAAAGTTCTTTATCCTTAGTTCTCCACTTTGTCTGGACAATCTGTCAGCAAAAACTAAATAAAATATAGTCATTCAAGGAATTTTATTGTATTTATACCTTAACCCTTTCACTGCCAGGTCCTGTGCTCAACTTTTAAACTCATGTGGCCAGACTATTTTATGACCGTTGGAATAAAAAGAAGGTGCAACTGATTTTTAAGGCCCTGTGATATTTGCAGAAATGTTTATCCAAACAATATTTTCACTAAAAATAGACTAAAATCATTATTAGCAGATACAAACACAGCACATTTTACACAATTCCTGCTAAATTCCTACTAAATATAAAAACACATTCTGTATTTAGTTAATAAATAACACATTTTTGTACATTTTAAATTGTGTTTTTTTGCAAAATAGTGAAAACGGACGGTACACAAAACTGTAAATAACCAACTTTCTCTAAAAATCTGGAGGCCCCACAATAGTTGTGAAAATGTTTATTAAATCACCATTTAAAAAGAAAAAAAAAAATCACTAAAATCCTTATTAGCACAGATAAACACTGCATAATTTCCAAAACGAAATTCCTGCTACATTCTTACTAAGGCCTTCTTCACAAGGGGCGTACTAATGTGTACTCCCATAGAGAGCTGTGTTTACCTGCACGGGGATGCACAGGTGTTCTGTGCATCGCTGTGCAGGCAGCATAATTCATGTTAATTTGAACACCGAGGCTGCAAGGACAGAGCCACTGCTCCCCATCTGATTGCATTTGGGGCCATTCAACTACACCCACATTGCTGACAGTGTGAGTTCAGGACATGCACATGGTTGCCAGGTTGGGAACAGAGGCTGTGTATATGCAGCCGCTGCATCCCAATTGACATGAATGGGACTGCCTGAACAGGGATGCATGGAATACCTGTGCATCCCTGTGCAGCCAAACACGGCCTTGCTGTAGTACGCCCCGTAATAAGGCCTTACTATGTTTGGGTTTTTTTTCCCTTTTAGTGTGTGTGTGTGTGTTTACAATTTTATTTCTAGCAAGTACAATTTTATATTTTACATATTTTTTGGCAGGGGGGTGGTTTTGAGAGATATTGGGAGTCTAAACAGACACCCTAATGTCTCTTTTGAGACAGAAAAAGGGACTGAAGACTTTCTCAGCAGCTGCATTAATTCACTAATTGAAGCATTGTAAACAGAGTTTACTATGGTTCAGTGGTGAATGATCACAGGAAGGATCGGTACTGCTCACTGTGTTCATTCAGGAAAGCAAGTGTTCTGGTAAACACATGTTTACCTATCCTTGCCCCTACCCCCACACCATTCTCCATCCTGACATTTTCCACCAGCAGCAGCACTGCAGGACGGGGGCACTGGGGATCAGTGAGGGGAGTGCACTGCTCGGAGGGTCATAGCTGGGGGGAGAAGAGATGTGGTTAGATATTTTAACTCCTGTGGTTCCCCTGCAGCACCTGAAGCCAGCGGGAGGGGAGATGAGAAGAAGCCAGAAATTGCATGGGAGCCATGGGGGATCAGTGGGGGGGAGAATCGGTGCTGTGGGGATAGGTGCGATAGAGGTGTGTGTTGGGGATATTTTAGAAAAATGCAGTGCGGTAGGGATGTGGAAGGATGGCAGAAGAGGGCAGAAATGGGGGGCACATTTTAGGTGAATGGCTGTGATCAGCAGGGTTAAATTCTGTTTTTCTCAATTATTATAATTGTACAGGCTTACTTATTGAAGTAAAGTATTTGCACATTCTCTTCATCTGAAGATATATAACAGCATCAATGTACAGAGCTGTAAGAGTAATATACATACTGTAATGTGTACAGTATTGTGAGGGGAAAGGTTAACATGTTAATATTGTCACCAGAACTGTAGTACAATGGAAATCTCTTAAAAGAAAAAACTGTCACGGGAAAAACATTTTGACTTGTGTTCAGCTTTAATCTGCAAGGTCTAGCTCAACACAATGTAAATCTTAAAGCTGCAGGCACAAAATGTCTAGTACGGAAGCCTGCACAGTTATAATTTGATTCTGAATATTAAAAATCTTGTAGAAGGCCAGTAAGTGGTTCTCTCTTTAATTGCTTGGCTCTGAGTAAAATGTCCTTCTTTTGTAGGTATTGGCTACAGATATGTCTAAACACATGAATTTATTGGCTGACCTGAAGACTATGGTGGAAACAAAGAAAGTGACTAGTTTGGGTGTCCTGTTACTGGATAATTACTCTGATCGTATACAGGTAATAAAAAAAATGCAGATGTATAAATATTTAAAAAAAATGGAAAGCAAAAGATATTGGATTCCTGTCATGGACCTAATTTCTAACTAGCAAACGGTATTAAAAGTAGCGTGTCAGGCTAGATGTATGGTAGCTGTTATCCGTAGCCTTCCTTCATTAGCTGGAGGGCCTGTGAGCGGATCCCCAACTGATCGGGACACTGTCTGCACCATCGGAAAAGGGGCCTTGCATTCAATTACAATATGGCTTGTGTAGCATTTCTATAGGTATATTATTTTTTTTATTTTCTCTATTTTTTAAGAAAGTGGAGTTGCTCTTTAAATATATAGCTATTTAGACATTTTCTTGCATACTTTTTAATGGCTGTAAAAGACAGGAGATCTGAAATACCCCCTTTGTTTTTTGTGTAGGTACTTCAGAACATGGTCCACTGTGCAGACCTCAGCAATCCTACCAAACCTTTAGAGCTATATCGTCAGTGGACAGATCGGATCATTGTTGAATTCTTCCATCAAGGTGACAGAGAACGGGAAAAAGGAATGGAAATTAGTCCCATGTGTGACAAGCACAATGCTTCTGTTGAGAAATCACAGGTATTTTCCAGTTCTGTTAAATGTATTTATAATTTTATTAGCAAATGTTTCCCCCGAAAGGATCACGACTATTAAGACACTAGTGAGTTGTAGGGGAAAAAAAGGTCTTCAGGGTATAAAATGTTTTAGGCAGTGTATATACTTTTTACTGCAGAGCAACATGTCTGTGAAGAGGAATAGGAGGAGTGGCTGTAATAATTAAAGTCCTAACTCTCTGTATTACACAGCTCCTGAAGAAAGAGCTGCCTGCAGCCAAGGACCTCTGTCTCCTCAGAAGTGTTGGTTTCTCAGCAGACTTTAGAGGAAGATTTTTCTTTAATGGCATGGCATTTGGTGGTGCAGACAGCTTTGTGGCTGTTTTTAACCTGACAGGGTTGCTTTAAAGCGGTAGTAAACCGCAAAAACTAAAATTAAAAAAATCTTGTAGAAGGCCAGTAAGTGGAAGGTAATATTTTAATGTGAAGGTAAGTGGAAGGTAATATTTTAATGTGCTAGTATGCATCGCATACTAGCACATTATGAAAGACTCACCTAAAAACGAAGCCCTCCAGCATAGGGCTGTCACAGCTCCCCGAGGCTTCCATCTTCACCCGGTCTTCCGGGTTTGCCTTACCCAGTTTGATTGGCTAAGCTGCGATGATGTCTCGGCCATGGCATGGCTCTCAATGGACAGCACACCGTCCATTGAAAGCGCGGTGCACATGCTTCTATTTTCACCTGGTCTTCCTTCTAGGTTCGCGGGCCCCAGCCATTTCGAAGCGCTGAGCGAACTGTTGGCGCTTTATAAATACTGTATAATAATGAAGTAACTTCCATGCATGCGTGCGGGAGTCTCAGCACCAGCTCTCACAATGAGAGCTCAGTGCGCATGCGCTGATGAAATCGCCGGCGCTACAAAGTAAATATCTCTTAAATAGTGCATGTTTAGGAGATATTTACAGTACCTACAGGTAAGCCTTTTTTAAAGCTTACTTGTAGGTAAAACATAATAAATAGACTTTACTTCCACTTTAATATAGCCCCTATGTGATAATTTAGAGGGGAGATGGGCAAACGTGACTATTAAATGAAACTATAAGATGTGACTATTACCAACTCTGTTATCATGTATAGCAAGTACAGCCCCAGTGACAATGATACTGACTTTTTTGAATTTATAGTAAACAAAATCTATTCACATCCTTTACAGTTCAAAAATTATAGTAGGGAGTGACTTCTTCAATGTAGTATTTAATCCGTTAGAGGTCCAGAAATTACCTACGGGGCTCATCTCCAAAGTTCACTTTGAGAGATCCTCAGTTTTCGGTTTATGTCATCTACTGCATTTATTGTTAAGTGGTGATATGAACTTGATGGAAAGGGATCATACTCATCATTTCATGGTTTGTAAATCACTATCCAGGATGATACAACTTTGGTTTCTGAAAAATTATTGTTATATGCGGTTCAAGCCACCATTTTGCAGATGATTGATTATATCTGATCCTTCTCCAGTTTTATTAACCTTACACAAGAGATTAACTGCTATGAGCAAAGCAGTGTGGAGGTTCCCCTTCTATTTATATGATAGTTTTAAAACAAAATAATAGACTATGACAGCCATAATTATCAACATAGTGTTGATCTGATACTATATCCCTCCCTTCCTCCTCCCTCCCTTCCACTCTCCCTTCCACCCAACCCTCCGTCCCTTTCTTTCTCCGTCCTTCCCTTACTTCCTTCCTTTCTCCCTTCCACCCCTCTCTCCCTTCCACCTCTCCCTCCCTCCCTCCCTCTCTCCCTTCCACCACTTTCTCCCTCCCTCTCTCCCTTCCACCCCTCTCTCCCTCCCTCCTTTCCATCACTTTCTCTCTCCCTTCCCTCCACCCCTCTTTTTCCACCATCCCGTCCTTCCACCCACCCCTCCTTCCTCCCTCCCTCCCTTACACCCTTTCCTCCCTCCCACCCTTACAACTTTTCCTCCCTCCCTTACACCTTTTCCTTCCTCCCTCCCTCCCTTGCACCCCTTCCTTTCCTCACTCTCTCCCTTAAACCCCTTCCTTCCTCCCTCTCTCCCTTCCTCCCTCTCTCCCTTCCTCCCTCTCTCCCTTCCTCCCTCTCTCCCTTCCTCCCTCCCTTTCTCCCTCCCTTTCTCCCTCCCTCCCTTTCTCCCTCCCTTCCTTTCTCCCTCCCTCCCTTCCTCCCTCCCTCCCCCCCTTCCTCCCTCCCTTCCTCCCTCCCTTCCTCCCTCCCTCCCTTCCTCCCTCCCTCCCTTCCTCCCTCCCTTCCTCCCTCCCTTTCTCCCTCCCTTTCTCCCTCCCTCCCTCCCTTTCTCCCTCCCTCCCTCCCTTTCTCTCTCCCTCCCTCCCTTTCTCCCTCCCTCCCTCACACCCCTTCCTCCCTCCCCTTCCTTCCTGCCTCCCCTTCCTTCCTCCCTCCCTCTCTTACACCCCCTTCCTTCCTCCCTCCCTTACACCCCTTCCTTCCTCCCTCCCTTCCCTCCACCCCTCCTTCGTTCCTCCCTCCCACCCCTCCTTCGTTCCTCCCTCCCTCCCTTACCCCCTTTGCTTCCTCCCTTACACCCTTACCCCCTTTGCTTCCTCCCTTACACCCTTCTCCTCCCTTCCACCCCTCCCTCCCATACACCCCTTCCTTCCTCCCCCCACTTACACCCTCTCCTCCCTCCCCTACACCCCTCATTCCTCCCTTCCTTCCTCCCTCCCTTCCACCCCTCATTCCTCCCTCCCTTCCACCCCTCATTCCTTCCTCCCTCCCTTCCACCCCTCATTCCTTCCTCCCTCCCTTCCACCCCTCATTCCTTCCTCCCTCCCTTACACCCCTTCCTTCCTTCTTCCCTCCCTTACACCCCTTCCTTCCTCCTTCCCTCCCTTACACCCCTTCCTCCCTCCACCCCTTTCCTTCCTCCCTTACACCCCTTCCTCCCTCCCTTCCTTCCTCCCTTACACCCCTTCCTCCCTCCCTTCCTTCCTCCCTTACACCCCTTCCTTTCTCCCCTCAACCTTATACCCCTCCCTCCCATACACCCCTTCCTTCATCCCTCCATCCCTTACACCTCTTCCTTCCTTTCCTCCCTCCCTCCCTTAAACCCCTTGTCACAGTCGCCCGATCGCCACCCTCAACATGCGACAATCGCACGACCTGCGCAACGATTGTCCAGCTAATGGAATGCAATCGACGCACCGGCAGCCTGAATGCGCTTGTTACTGGGTCGGGTTAATTACGCAACTAACCCTTCACTGCCACCACCCCTTTTTGTACAGAGAAAGGGGAAACTCTCTTTATCCAATATACACTGTAATGGTTGAAAAGTCGCCTGTCCAAATATGCTCACCGCAGGCCAATTGGGCAGAGGATTAAACAAACACAGTAGCGTCTCTTCAAAAGGCAGGAATTTGTGAATTGCAAGTAAGCACTTAGAAACAGTTTAACACTTTCAGAAAGAAAGATTTATTACTAAAAGAGTCAAACAGGTGCAATAAAATATTTACAAAGAAAATGTAACTAGATATATATATTTATATATAAAAACAGCATATCACAGCCAAGAGATAACAGGGAGAAGTTAAAAGGTTAAGTTACTTGCCATGTTTAGCCTTGAGGTAGCAGATCCAAGTTGCAGAGGAAAGGGTCTTTGATCTCCTGCTGTTACGATGTTAAAATTAGGAGATGTGTTTTGCTTAACTCTTTAGGCCTGTTACCTGAGTTTTTAAAAGTCCCCCAGCAGGGGGAATGGCGCTGAGTAACTGACCAATACACTGTTTAGGGAGGGGTCAGTCGGGCGAACTCTGAATTAGAACCAAGATCTGTCATAATCCATGACATGAAACATAGGGGAAAACCTGACTTGAGGAATGTTCATTTCATTCTGTCACCTTTAACTGTTCGGTTTTATGAGGTTACAATCTCTTTCAATTCCTGGGAGAAGCTGCCTTATCTGTTTTATGATGTGTGAGCCTACACAGGTTCTTGGGTCAGTGCTTCCCAATTCTCTGAGGAACGCTGGCCTTATCATGACTTAGGTGAGGAAAGCTACACTTTCGCAGACTGCTTGGCACCGAACTAAGGATGCCTTAACCTGCTGTTGACCCATAACCAGCCCACCATCTGTCACTGTGCCTCTCAGGAAGGGAGGGGGAAGGAGAATAAAGGATTGAGGAATACTTCTAATAAAAAAGGGGAACTCCGCGTCCAACTCTGATGAGCAAGTTTGCTACACCCCCTCCTTCCTTCCTTTCTTCCCTCCCTTAAACCCCTTCCTCCCTCCCTTACACCCTTTCTTCCTCCCTCCCACCCCTCCTTTTCTTCCTTTCTGCCTCCCTCCCTTTCAACCCTCCTTCCTTCCTCCCTTACACCCTTTCCTCCCTCCCTTACACCCTCTCCTCCCTCCCTTATACCCCTTCCTTTCTCCCTCCCACCCTTACACCCCTCCCTCCCATACACCCCTTCCTTCCTCCCTTCCTCACACCTCTTCTTTCCTTTCCTCCCTCCCTTAAACCTCTTCCTACCTTCCTCCATTACACCCTTTCCTTCCTCCCTCACACCCTCTCCTCCCTTCCTTCCTCTCCTCCCTTCCACCCCTTCCTTCCTCTCCTCCCTTCCACCCCTTCCTTCCTCTCCTCCCTTCCACCCCTTCCTTCCTCTCCTCCCTTCCACCCCTTCCTTTCTCCCTCCCACCCTTACATCCCTCCCTCCGTACCTCCCTTACACCCCTCCCTCACATCCCTCCCTCCCTTACTCCCCTTCCTTCCTCCCTTACACCCTTTCCTTCCTCCCTCCCTCGTACCCCTTCCTCCCTCCCTTCCCTTCCTCCTTTCCTTCCACCCCTTCCTTTCTTCCTCCCTCCCTTACACCCTTTCCTGCCTCCCTTACACCCTCTCCTCCCTTCCTTACACCCTCTCCTCCCTCCCTTCCTTCCTCCCTCACACCTTTTCCTCGCTGCCTGCCTCCCTCCCACCCCTTTCTCCCCCCCCCCTTTCTTCCTCCCTCCCTCCCACCCCTCCCCTCCTCCTCCCTCTCACCCCTCCCCTCCTCCTCCCTCTCACCCCCCCCTTTCTTTCTCCATCCCTCCCACCCCTCCTCCTCCCTCTCACCCCTCCCCTCCTCCTCCCTCTCACCCCCCCCTTTCTTCCTCCCTCCCCCCCTTTCTTCCTCCCTCCCACCCCTCCCCTCCTCCTCCCTCTCACCCCCCCCCTTTCTTCCTCCCTCCCACCCCTCCTCCTCCCTCTCACCCCTCCCCTCCCTCCCACCCCTCCTCCCCCCTCCCACCCCTCCTCTCACTCCTCCCCTCCCACCCCTCCTCTCACTCCTCCCCTCCTCCTCCCTCCCACCCCTCCTCTCCCTCCTCCCCTCCTCCTCCCTCCCACCCCTCCTCCACCTTCCCTCTA
The DNA here is from genome assembly GCF_062004578.1 of Staurois parvus. Classification (NCBI taxonomy): domain Eukaryota; kingdom Metazoa; phylum Chordata; class Amphibia; order Anura; family Ranidae; genus Staurois; species Staurois parvus. Next base: position 10,282,680 of record NW_028317882.1, read on the forward strand.
TCTCTATATAATTATATATTTTCTATGGGAAGATACCTGTTAACAGGAAATGAAGCCACATTAAATGTTCTTTTATCTGACTGCGCCTATGTGATATCCAAAATATACAATATACTCTTTTTGCATGCGTCACCCGTACTTAACCCAGTTCTCTTTCCCAGTCCTGGATGATTTGCTTCCTGTTGTCAGGGCAGGAACGCTGGAATGGGCAGGCAGGCCTATGGTACGGTCACGCTGCGACTGACGACAGCCACTACCCACAGACCAGAGTCCCTCAGGGAGCGGAGTCTAAGCCCCAGGCTACCCTTCACCAGGGCCCCTGATGGTGGGGATGGACTTGACGCAGCCTGAGACCAGGTCGCGGCCCCCGAGTGACCCCAGCTGCGATAACGACTGCCGCCAATGGCGTACAGCTGGTGGGAGCTAGATGGGAACACGAGTAGAGTAGTCAGACAAGCCGGGTCAATAACAACGGAGCAGACAGTACTAGACGGTAGGCAAAGAATACTCAGGTCACGGGCCGGGTTCAGCAACGGGAGGTCAGGTAAAGGGTTAACGCAGAGAGTAGTCTTGTCCAAGCCGAGTCGGTTACCAGGAGAGCAATAGGAACAACACAAGAGCTTGCAACAGGGCAACATACAGGACACAAGTGCAGAGCACACTTGCAGAGAGCAGGCTTAAATGTGCTCAACCACACCCTTCTGAGGAGGAGCCGCAGAAGCCTGAAGGCATGAAGGTTCCCACCATGCTTTGCAGAAAACCAAGATGGATGCCAGCTCATGGAGATGCACAAGCTCTGAAGAAAGGTAGGACCTTGACAGTACCTCCTCCTCAAGGGCCCCTCCCCCTCCGCGGCTCAACAAAAGGTTTCTGAAGAAATCGGGCGTGAAAAGCGCGGAGGAGGGCAGGAGCATGAACATCCGCGGAAGGAACCCAGGAACGTTCCTCGGGACCATAACCACGCCAATGGACCAGAAACTGTACCCGACCGCGGACCAACCGAGAATCCAAGATGCGGCTCACCTCATACTCCTCATGGCCATCGACCCTGATAGGACGAGGCCGAGGCGGAGAGGCAGTAAAGCGATTACAGATCAGAGGTTTCAACAGGGATACGTGGAAGACATTGGAGATGTGCATCCCAGGAGGAAGAGCAAGGGCATAGGCAACCGGGTTCACCCTGCGAAGAATGCGGAAAGGACCAACAAAACGGGGGGCCAGCTTTGGTGTGGGCACCTGAAGCTTGAGGTTGCGAGTGGACAACCACACCCGATCTCCGACCTGGCATGAGGGAGCGGGCAACCGTCTACGATCAGCCTGGAGCTTCTGGCGCTGTGCTGAGTCCTTCAAGGACCTCTGAATCTGCCCCCATGAGGAGCGCAGAGCAGCCAGGTGGTTATCCACAGCCGGAATGTCCTGTGGAGAGAACAACTCAGGCAATACAGGGGGTTGGAACCCATAGTTGGCCATGAAGGGGGACATCCCAGAGGAGGAGTTGACAGCCGCGTTCCTCGCAAACTCTGTCCATGGCAGGAGATCGACCCAGTTGTCCTGATGATCTGATATATAGCAACGAAGGAATTGTTCCAGGGCCTGGTTGGAACGCTCCGCAGCCCCATTGGACTGAGGGTGGTAGGCCGAAGAGAAGGAAAGCTTGATACCCAACTGGGAGCAGAAAGCGCACCAGAACCTGGACACAAACTGGCTCCCACGGTCCGAGACAATCACCTTGGGCAACCCGTGCAAGCGAAAGATCTCCTTTGCGAAAACCGTAGCCAGTTCTTGTGCAGTCGGCAATTTCTTGAACGGAACGCAATGGAACATCTTAGAAAAACGATCAATCACCATAAGAATGACCGTATGACCTTGAGACGCAGGAAGATCCACAATAAAATCCATACCCAGGTGTGACCAGGGACGCTCCCCATTGGGAATGGGTTGCAGAAGGCCCAATGGAAGGTGCCGAGGAGATTTATTCTGGGCACAGACCGAACAAGCTGCTACATATGAGGCGATGTCAGAACAGAGAGATGGCCACCAGAATAACCGAGAAACGACCCAGGACAATTGGTTCCTACCAGGATGACCGGCAGTCTTGGAATTATGGTAGGTACGTAGCAAGCGGGTACGCAATCCCTCAGGTACAAAACATCTTCCAGCCGGTCTCTCAGGAGGAGCGTTAGTTTGAGCCGCCAAAATCTGCTCCCCAAGGGGAGAAGTCAGGTTGGTACGAATGGCAGCCAGGATCTGGTTTGGAGGAATGACCGAGGTCGGCTCAGTGTCCTCCCTGGACAGCTCAGAGTATTGTCGCGACAAGGCATCAGCCCTGACATTCTTGGAACCAGGCAAGTAAGAGACCACATAGTTAAAATGTGACAAAAACAGAGCCCACCTGGCCTGACGGGGTGTCAACCTCTTAGCCTCCGAGAGATATGTGAGGTTCTTATGGTCAGTGAGAACTAGGACCGGGACCACAGAACCCTCAAGCAGGTGCCTCCATTCCTTGAGAGCCAGAATAATGGCCAACAACTCCCTGTCTCCAATCTGGTAGTTGCACTCTGCAGAGGAAAGCTTCTTGGAGTAGAACCCACAAGGAAGTAGGGGTCCCTCGGGTGACCGACGCTGGGACAAGAGGGCGCCTACTCCTGTCTCAGATGCATCAACCTCGAGAACAAAAGGCAACCCAGGATTGGGATGAGACAGAATTGGGGCCGAAGTGAAGGCGGCTTTCAGAGCCTTGAAAGCTGAGATGGCCTCGGGTGACCACTCGTGAGGGTTACTGCCCTTCTTGGTCAGGTCTGAGAGAGGCTTGGACAGTGTGGAAAAGTTCCTGATAAACTTCCGATAATAGTTGGCAAATCCCAAAAAGCGCTGAATGGACCGAAGACCACTGGGATGAGGCCACTGCAGAACCGCTGAAACCTTCTCAGGGTCCATAGAAAAACCCACCGGGGAAATGATGTAGCCCAAAAAGGCAACCTGGGATTGGTGAAATGCACACTTCTCGAGCTTACAGAAAAGCTCGTTCTCACGTAACCGTTGCAGCACCCGCTTAACATCCTGGATATGAGTCTCCATAGACGCAGAGTAAACCAGGATGTCGTCCAAGTAAACCACCACGCACTGCTGCAACAAGTCACGTAAGACATCGTTAATAAACTCCTGAAAGACCGCGGGTGCATTACACAACCCGAAGGGCATAACCAGGTATTCATAGTGGCCGGTTCTGGTGTTGAACACGGTCTTCCACTCGTCGCCCTCCTTGATCCGTACGAGGTTGTAGGCAGCCCTAAGGTCGAGTTTAGTAAAGACCGTTGCTCCCTTGAGGCGGTCAAACAACTCGGTGATCAACGGAATAGGATAAGCATTTTTAATCGTGATCCGATTGAGACCCCTAAAATCAATGCAGGGTCTCAGCTCACCTCCCTTCTTTTTCACGAAAAAAAACCCAGCTCCTGCTGGAGACGTAGACTTGCGAATGTGCCCCCGGGAAAGCGCATCCGCAACGTATTCCTCCATGGCCTGATTCTCTGCCACCGAAAGAGGATACACCCTGCCACGCGGAGGAGTGGCACCAGTTTGTAAGGTTATGGCACAATCGTATGGACAATGAGGAGGCAGAGCACCGGCGCGCACCTTGTCAAACACGTCCAGGTACTCCCCATATTCAGTGGGCAGCACAGAGTCCGAGGAGGTGCACAGCACCTTAACCGGACCACGGATGCAACCAGCCCCACACCGTGGTGACTATGAGAGAATCTCGGCCGATCGCCAATCAAAGGTCGGATTGTGCCTCTGAAGCCAGGGATAGCCCAAAACCACGGAGTAGTGCGGGGAAGAAATTACCTGGAAACAGGCCAATTCCCTGTGAACAGCCCCAATAGCTACCTCCACCGGCAGGGTCTCGTGGGTAACCTGCGATGGCTGCAAGGGCCTGCCATCTATAGCCTCGAGAACCAATGGAGTCTCTCGAGCTTGCAGAGGAATGGAGTACTGGGTAGCAAGCGAACTGTCCATAAACAAACCGCCAGCCCCAGAGTCTACCAACGCCTGGGCCGTCACCGAGCCTCCTGCCCAAGAGAGGACAACGGTGATAAGCGGTTTATCTTTACGGGAAACCGGGGACGAGGAAACTCCACCCAAGATCTGCCCCCGACAGGATCTCAGGTGCGGGCGTTTCCCGGACGGACCGGACAGGACTGCCGAAAATACCCCCCGAGTCCACAGTACAGGCAGCGACCCTCCCGATGCCGAGAGGCCCGCTCCCCCTCGGAAAGGCGAGCAAACCCCAGCTGCATGGGCTCACTACCAGACAAACCATCCCCAGGAGGCGTGGGAGGAGAGGGAGGCACGGGTGGGACAGAAAACGTAGGCGCCAAACGGTTAGGAGGCCTCCGCAGACGCTCCTTAAATGAAGGCCTCTCTCTGAGCCTGGTGTCAATCAAGATTAGAAAGGAGATGAGTGCCTCTAACTTCACAGGCAGTTCTTTGGCTGCGATCTCGTCCTTCAACGCATCAGAGAGACCATGAGAGAAAGCAGCTACTAGAGCCTCATTGTTCCAACCCACCTCTGCCGCCAAAGTACGAAATTCGATGGCGTACTCGGCAACGGTTCGTGAACCCTGATGCATGGACATGAGCAATTTGGCAGCAGAAGCGGAGCGAGCGGGCACGTCGAATACCATACGGAAGGAGGCAACGAAATGGGTAAACACGTGAATCACCGGGTCATTCCTCTCCCATAAGGGATTAGCCCAGGCCAAGGCCCTATCAGAGAGTAGCGAGATTAGGAAGCCCACCTTTGCCCTCTCAGTAGGGAAAGTGTGAGGTATTAATTCAAAGTAAATCCCTACTTGGTTAAGGAAACCACGACACTGACTCGTTTCCCCCCCAAAGCGCTGAGGAAGAGGGGCAGAACCAGTCATACCTCTGGGTACCGCAACAGATGCGGAAGTAGGTGCAACAACCGGAGCAACAGTGGGAGAGTCCACCGGAGTAACAACTGACCTAATAGCCCCAGGGGTAAGGTGCGCTGTGCGTGTAAGCAGAGCCTGCAACGCCTGAGCGAACTGATCCAACAAGCGATCCTGTTGGTCAAGTCTGGCGAATAACATAGGGATCGAAGGCGTACCTGCACCGTCAGGATTCATGGCACTTGTGTAATGTCAGGGCAGGAACGCTGGAATGGGCAGGCAGGCCTATGGTACGGTCACGCTGCGACTGACGACAGCCACTACCCACAGACCAGAGTCCCTCAGGGAGCGGAGTCTAAGCCCCAGGCTACCCTTCACCAGGGCCCCTGATGGTGGGGATGGACTTGACGCAGCCTGAGACCAGGTCGCGGCCCCCGAGTGACCCCAGCTGCGATAACGACTGCCGCCAATGGCGTACAGCTGGTGGGAGCTAGATGGGAACACGAGTAGAGTAGTCAGACAAGCCGGGTCAATAACAACGGAGCAGACAGTACTAGACGGTTGGCAAAGAATACTCAGGTCACGGGCCGGGTTCAGCAACGGGAGGTCAGGTAAAGGGTTAACGCAGAGAGTAGTCTTGTCCAAGCCGAGTCGGTTACCAGGAGAGCAATGGGAACAACACAAGAGCTTACAACAGGGCAACATACAGGACACAAGTGCAGAGCACACTTGCAGAGAGCAGGCTTAAATGTGCTCAACCACACCCTTCTGAGGAGGAGCCGCAGAAGCCTGAAGGCATAAAGGTTCCCACCATGCTTTGCAGAAAACCAAGATGGATGCCAGCTCATGGAGATGCACAAGCTCTGAAGAAAGGTAGGACCTTGACACCTGTGGACTGGGAAAAATTCTTCAATTTAATGTTCAAATCAAGCCTATCCACCCAAACACAATAAAGAAACTACAAAATATTATCTAGATGCCCTTATGAGCTACACAGGATGTTGACATTGATTCCTGACCACTTTTGGCACTGTGGGGCACAGGAACCATGCTTCACATATGGTGGTCTTGTCCTCAGATTAAGCCATGTATGGAAGCTATTTTTGTGCTTTCAGATTACGGGTCTGACCTACCAGAAACTTCCTGAAGTGACTTTGCTTTCTCATCTTCCCATTCTCTGCAATATCTGCTAAAAAGGGCCTACTCCATTTCCTTCTTTCTGCAGTGCAAGCCTTAATCCCTAGACCCTGGAACTCACCTGTTGTACCTAGTATGGGAGAATTGGTAACCAATATTAACCATCGAATGTGGGAGCTCACTATGAGCTTGCAGGAACAGTATCCTGAATTTGTAGAATGTTGGTATGCCTGGATTAAGTTTGACTGGATTAAGATCTGACACACAACAGTCCTTTCTGTGACATTTGAACCCTTAGATGGAATGCATAGAGACAGCAGCACTTGCGTCCTTGGTCAGATAGGGTCTACCCCCTCCCATTCCCCACTCTATTTCTCTTCTCTCTTCTTTTCTCTTCTTTCTGCTTTTTCTCTCATCTCCCTTTTAGATTATTCTCTCTTCTGGGATGTTTGTTTTTTTTTTTTTTTTTAGTTTACACTGGTTTGCACCAAATTACTGAGCTTTATTACCTGTCCAATATCAGAGACTGTGATGTAAAAAACACACACTTATTTCAAAGATTGTTTTAATTTGTTAATCATTTTGCTCGTACTCATTTTGTGAAAGCTTTGGAGAAAGCTCAATAAACCATTCTTTAAAAACAAAATTAAGATCCTTTATCTCTTGGCTTATATCTCCCTAATAAAGCAAGACAACAAATATTAGTCTAAAATAATGGTTGGTTGATTGATTAGCTACTGTATACTTCTTCCTAAATGAATAGGGCCCCAACAGGCACGATTTGTGGTTGGGAGATCGGCAATGACTAATATGATTTCAATCCAATAATATAAAGTCCAGTGTCTCAATAAAGAAAAAATATAAATTAAAAAATAAAAATAAAATAAAAATAAATGAAAAAGTATATTTCTTGCAGTGTTGATTGTTGTGAAGAACCTCAAAGAAAAAGAAACTCACAATAGTGCATTACCATAATATCATAATAAAAAAATAAAAAAAAAAAAAAAAAAATTTTTTTACTATATATATATATATATATATATATGTATATATATAAAACACATGCACACACAAATGTGTATCAAACAATTGTGCAACCTTTAAGTGAAATTTTTTTTTTATATATTTAACACTTGTGAGAACCTTCCAAAAGAGAAAGGTAATGAAACACTTGTGCTCATAAATAATAAAATCATGAAGTGATCTACTTAGTGAGATTCCTCCCCACACGTGACACTTCTAGTGAGTAAGGCCAATATACCCTTACCAACAGTAGATGAAACTCACGCCTTTTATATATATATATAACTGGAAATCCTCCAAAGAAGCTTTATCCTCCTCTCCTCCTTCGCTTCCTGTTAGGATGATCTTACTATGCCTTCCACATACATAGGTTTATAAAATATGACGTACCCCCATGTATGTTTCAAGTTTTAATGAATCCACTTGTATAAGGAGTTGAAAACATAAGTATATAAGTAGTATAACCAATTTTGGACAAGCCCCACTAAATGGGGATTACCAGGCAGTTCCCACAGTTCCCATGCAGTCCACTCTCAAGTGTCCAGTGATTCCTCAACAAAGATGGCCGCTGTGACACTTCCGGTTCCTGCTCCTTGCGTATGACGTCACTTCCTCTTGACGCGTTTCGTCACATCCGGGACTTAGTCATAAGTCTCTTATGACTAAGTCCCGGATGTGACGAAACGCGTCAAGAGGAAGTGACGTCATACGCAAGGAGCAGGAACCGGAAGTGTCACAGCGGCCATCTTTGTTGAGGAATCACTGGACACTTGAGAGTGGACTGCATGGGAACTGTGGGAACTGCCTGGTAATCCCCATTTAGTGGGGCTTGTCCAAAATTGGTTATACTACTTATATACTTATGTTTTCAACTCCTTATACAAGTGGATTCATTAAAACTTGAAACATACATGGGGGTACGTCATATTTTATAAACCTATGTATGTGGAAGGCATAGTAAGATCATCCTAACAGGAAGCGAAGGAGGAGAGGAGGATAAAGCTTCTTTGGAGGATTTCCAGTTATATATATATATAAAAGGCGTGAGTTTCATCTACTGTTGGTAAGGGTATATTGGCCTTACTCACTAGAAGTGTCACGTGTGGGGAGGAATCTCACTAAGTAGATCACTTCATGATTTTATTATTTATGAGCACAAGTGTTTCATTACCTTTCTCTTTTGGAAGGTTCTCACAAGTGTTAAATATATAAAAAAAAATTTTCACTTAAAGGTTGCACAATTGTTTGATACACATTTGTGTGTGCATGTGTTTTATATATATACATATATATATATATATATATAGTAAAAAAAAATTTTTTATTTTTTTTATTATGATATTATGGTAATGCACTATTGTGAGTTTCTTTTTCTTTGAGGTTCTTCACAACAATCAACACTGCAAGAAATATACTTTTTCATTTATTTTTATTTTATTTTTATTTTTTAATTTATATTTTTTCTTTATTGAGACACTGGACTTTATATTATTGGATTGAAATCACAGAGACACTGGATTTATGATTTTGTAGAAAGTATATGGGGAATATTTTGTAGTTACATAAATAGTTGATTTATTGAAAGAGGGTAGATTCCTGTTTGGATCTATTGATTTGAGTTTAAGCTTTCAGGGGGTTGAAAGTTTTTTCCATTTTGGAATTGGTGTAGGTGCAAGGGTGTTTTTGGTTTCACATTATACTCATATCATTTTCACATTATATTTATAAATGACTAATATGAGGAAGATTGTTGCAGTACTTGAGAACCAGGTCAGGTCTTTATCTAAAACGGAAAGCCATTTTGGCTCTCAGTGCAGAGAAAGCTTTTGACAGCATTTGTTGGAAGTGGCTGTTGCAGGTTTTGGCCCATTTTGGCTTTAAGGGAGACTTTTTTATTCTATGTATTCATCATCATTTGCTAAGGTATACCTAGCAGTGAAATTTTCTTCCGCAATACCATTACAGCACGGTATGTGTCAAGAATGTTCCCTGTCCTCATTTTTGTTCACTTTGGCTTTTGAACACTTGATCAACCTTTTTGAAAGCACATCATCATTTTAAAAGGGGTTCAAATAGGGTTGGAGCTGATAAAACTTTCTGTGTTTGCAGATGATATTTTATGTTTTTTCCAACCCTAAGGCCCTAGATTGCATTTTGGGACACATAGAAGAGTTTGTTTTTTAGGATTAAAAATAAATCCTAAGTGAAATTTTATTATTGAGTAATTAGAACCCCTATGCAGACACTGAATGGTTGAGATCAATAGGTCTGAAAGGAGTAGCGAATTCAATCACTCATTTGGGTATAAAGTTCTCAAGGAATGCATTGAATCTATATTCTCTAAACTTTCCACAATTTAATTACAAATGTTCATGAAAAGACTTTGACTGATAGCGATCACCTTATTAAAGGAGAAGTACAGCCAAAGCTTGTTTGGCTATAATTCTCTGTGGATCACAGGAGTGCAGTTCGTTCTGCGCTCCTGTGACCTGTTTTCAGCTGATAGTGGGCTAAAATCTGCTGGCTGCTGACACCACTCAGCCGGTCCAGCCTGGGGAAAGATTGTGACCATATGGTCGGGATCCACGCAGGAGCCTGGACCGGTACCTGGCTAAGCCTCTCAGCAAGCCGCTGAGAGCCTGAGTCAGTTTCTCCTGCCCCCTCCAAAGGCCAGTTTTTGAGTGAGCGCTAGAGGGACAGAGCAGAAAGTGGTGACTGACAGTCACCGCTCTCTGCTCAGAGCGTCATGGAGAACTGAGCAATCAGTGGTATCTGTTCTCTCAGTTGTCACCCTTAGAGCTGTGCGGGAAACAGATGCAGTATGATTTAAAAAAAAAAAAAACAAACCTACTTCTCTTTTAAAATAGTCAGTCTCCCAAGATTATGTCCTTTGCAGATGCTTAGAGCTTTTACATAGTTTTTATCATGAATTCGTTTTATGGTGAAAATCTAACTTGGCCCTATCTGTGTTGGGTTTTAACTTTCCTGGTCCTTTGGCTGTACAATATTTACTTGTTTACTTCACTTTGGATGGGATGGGAAATACACAATATTTTGCTAGCTTGGAGATGGAAGAACAGGTAACTTATTCATGGTTAAGTGACCTTCTCCATTTGCCATTTCATCAATTATCTTTCAGGTTTAAATCAATTATATTACTTTAGAATACTCTGGAGTGAAACTAGGAAACTTTACATTCATTCTATTCTGGTTTTTCCACCAGGTAATTCAGATAAATTATTTACCCTATGGACAGAGGCCTGGTTCACACTGGATCCAACTTTGAAATTGTGCGACGTCAAATGAAGTTGCATGTTAGTGCAACTTCATGCACAGATGGCTATGCAAGGCACACCTGAAATTGCAAAAATTAATGCAGGAACTACTTTCAAAATCGGTGTGACTCCAGTGGATTTGCACTGATTTGACCGATTCCATTGCGGACAATAGGTTGCGACTTGTCATGCGGTTTGAAACGGTCAAATCGCATGACAAGTCGCACTGGTGTGAACCAGGGCTAAGAACCTTTGAAGATTTATTAGATACTGGTGATATATTAGGACTCTTTGCTGTTATCCAGATGAAATATGATCTTCCATCCAGGTATCCAGTTATTTTTTTTTTTATATGCAAATGCAGACTAAGAAACGTATGTTCAGACTGAGGAACAAGCAACATTTTCCCCTATGCTAGCATTGTGCCCAACTCCCATTGCCTAGAAAAAAATCTTTGTTTTTTACAATTCTTTGATACATCAAAAGACCCAAAATCAATCTCCTAAATTAAGTGTGAAATGGGCTGGGGATATGAGGTAACAAGGGAGGAGATGGAGGATGTATTGTTAAGGGGATGGGCTTCTATTCAAAAAGTCATCCCTAATGGAAATTGGTGGAAAATGCAGTTAAAACATAGGGCCTATTAGGGAATTAGTATGCCTAATAACTATCTTACTAAATTCTCAAAATGCCAGCACAATACACCTGAGGTATATCATTATGGTAATGCCCACAGATCCACCTGGTGCGGTCAGACATTGAGTTATCTGACCCAACTAACAGGACAAGTATGCTCTCCTTCCTTGATATTATTTCAAGTTATTCATTATGCAGAAAGGATGACCCCTTCTTTAAATAGAACATCTTGTTTTTCTGGTAACTAAAAAATTTCTATTAAACTGGATTACTCCCATTCTCCCTACTCTGGCAGATGTAGCATAAACATTTGCATAAAGGTATGCTTTTTGGAAAAAAAAAAAAGGGAGGCTTGTAAAGCATCAGAAGTCCCTTATGAATAAGTTTTTCAAAACTTAGTCCCTGTACTTGCTCAATACTCTGACATCTATGGGCTGTATTATTTGAGCTAGTTATAGCTTATATAGCAGAAATTGTTCGCTATTTGTTTTGTAGGATTGTTTAAGGGAATGTATTTTGTTAGTCTTTGTATCTTTTTTTTTTTTTTTTTTTTTTTTTTGAGGATAAAAAAAAGAGACTGGTTGGCAATATGTAGAAAACATATGGGTCATTCAAACTAATTTTTGATGTTATTTATTGGCGATCTTATATGTTTTATGATATGTAATTGTAGATTTTCTGTTTATTGTTCTCTTTCTTTTGTATATTAGAGCTATTTTGTATAGTGTGCCATTTTTGTGTAGCTTGTTGATGGTATAAATATATTAATGTTTTGTGATATATATTTAGAAATAATTTGCAAATAAAAGAAAAAAATAAACAAATATAGGCCTTCTCCTCCCATGTGGGTATATACAGTTGTGTTCAAAATAATAGCAGTGTGTTGAAAAAAGTGAATAAAGCTCAAAATCCTTCTAATAGCTTTTATTTCCATACACACAAATGCATTGGAACACTGCACATTCTATTCCAAATCAAAACATGAAGAAAAATATATCAAATTTGTGTTGTACCTCTAAAAAAATTGAAGCAAAGTGAATATTAGACTGTTCAAAAAAATAGCAGTGTTTGTATTCTTCTTTACAAACTCAAACATTCATTATATAAACTGAAAAATGTTTGAAGATTTTGCTTTCCTTTGAATCACTTAATATTTAGTTGTATAAGCACTGTTTCTGAGAACTGCTGTACATCCGTGTTGCATGGAGTCAACCAACTTCTGGCACCTGTGAACCAGGATGATTAGACTACATTCCACAATTCTTCACTATTTCTTGGTTTTGCCTCAGAAACTGTATTTTTGATGTCACCCCACAAGTTTTCTATTGGATTAAGATCCGGGGATTGGGTTGGCCACTCCATAATGTCAATCTTGTTGGTCTGGAACCAAGATGTTGCACGTTTACTGGTGTGTTTGGGGTCGTTGTCTTGTTGGAACACCCATTTCAAGGGCATTTCCTCTTCACCATAAGGCAGCATGACCTCTTCAAGTATTCTGATGTATTCAAACTGATCCATGATCCCTGGTATGTGATAAATAGGCCCAACACTGTAGTATGAGAAACATCCCCATATCATGATGCTTGTGCAACCATGCTTCACTGTCTTCACAGTGTACTGTGGCTTGAATTCAGTGTTTGGTGGTCGTCTGACAAACTGTTTCCGGCCACTAGACCCAAAAAAAACAATCTTACTTTCATCAGTCCACAAAATGTTGCACCATTTCTCTTTAGGCCAGTCAATGTGCTCTTTGGCAAATTGTAACCTCTTCAGCACGTCTTTTTTTCAACAGTGGGACTTTGCGGGGGCTTCTCGCAGATAGCTTGGCTTCACATAGGCGTCTTCTAATTGTAACAGTACTCACAGGTAACTTTAGACCTTCTTTGATCTTCCTGGAGCTGATTGTTGGCTGAGTCCTTGCCATTTTGGCTATTCTTCTATCCATTCGAATGGTAGTTTTTTGCTTTCTTCCACGTCTTTCAGGTTTTGGTTGCCATTTTAAAGCATTTGCGATCATTTTAGCTGAGCAGCCTATCATTTTCTGCACTTCTTTATATGTTTTCCCCTCTCCAATCAACTTTTTAATCAAGGTATGCTGTTCTTCTGAACAATGTCTGGAACGACCCATTTTCCTCATAATTTCAGAGAGAAATGCACTGTAACCAGCATGTACAACATTTGCTGCCTTCCTTCCTTAAATAAGGGCAATAATTGCCACCTGTTTTTCAAAGAATGAATGACCTCACTAATCGAACTCCACACTGCTATTATTTTGAACATGCCCCTTTCAATTAGTGATTCAATTACACAGAAGCAGCATCATGCATGTCACGACTGTTGGGTCTGTTGGATTTCTATTACTCTACTACACCTGCTAGTAAATTATTTGCCATGTAGAAATATAATTTCTACCAAAAACAGTGATTGATCAGGTTAGTGATGTCTGACTGCTATTATTTTGAACACAACTGTACATATTTTGTAAAAAAAAAATACATCTTTTAAAACACAGCATCTTTTAAAAAAGCTGAGAAAGTCCCCAGGACCCCACATACCTGGAAGCATTGGGTACGCTTGCTCCAGAAGACAAACAGAGCATTAGATAAGCATGGCAAATGTATCAGGGAATGACCTTTTAAGAGAACCTTTCATTTTTTTTATGAATGGACAGATTCTCTTTAAACTGCCACACACTATCTTTGTCTAGGCCTTATTCTGCCTGCTAGTGGAAGGGATTGAAAGCCGGGAAAAGTGATATCACAAAAATGAAAAGCAGGACTGGGAGACGCTACATCTTTGCAGCACAACACAGGGACCCCTTTAAAGAGGGCTATATGTCTTGCTGTACACAGAGAAAAGCCCATAGGATTGGCAGCTAAAACAAGTCAAAGCAGTAGTCCTAGGGTAGGGTCCTGTTTCAGAAGCTGTACAATATCTGGTACACATCTACATACAGCAACTGGAAAGACACTTCGAAAAGTAGGCAGTAATACAAATTCTTTTTTTAGTAATTCTACGTTAAAACGAACATATGGCGAGATTACCATTCTATTTTTACCCACTAAAAACTGAAGCAAGTGTGAACACCTGATTTGCATACTCTTAGATTTACACAGCACAGGAATGCCAGGCAGGGGAGTAGACCTAATTTTTTTCTGCTGCAGTTCAGTAACACTTGGGGCGGCTTCACACTGGCCTGTTCGGTGGCCCTGCTGTGCTTTGGGCAAAGCGTAGTTGACCTGCGGGTTTTGTGCAGGTTAGCAAGCAGTTCGGTGCGGTTTCAGAAAGTGGACCAAAGATGCAGCATGCAGGAGTTTTGGTGCGCTTTTTGAAACTGCACCAAAACTGCAGAATCTCATAGAAGTCTATAGGAAAGTGCAGCTATCCCACATGAAAACCACTGGTTAGCTACACTTGGCAAAAGGCAGCTTGAAGCCTCCCTTACTGGTCTTCCTAGCCACCCACACTCCTAACTGGACAGTGAAAAGAAGCAGCAGACTGATGACTCGTTTGTCTGTCACGCTTTGTTTCCTCCTATCAGCATGGTCTTTGGATTTAAACACAACTGATTTGCTGCTTGTACTGCTTCCTCCTCCCTCAGAGTTCTGCTGTATATGAATTACAAGAATCTGATGCCAAGTCATATTCTAGTAATTACACTGCTTGCATTTAAACTCCAGTTAAGGATGTACTAATGATTACAGAGTTGCATTATGCTGCATGCTGAAAATGTTTCTCTCTTTTTGTATAGGTGGGTTTCATTGATTACATTGTGCATCCTCTGTGGGAGACTTGGGCTGATTTAGTGCATCCTGATGCTCAAGAAATTCTGGATACATTAGAAGATAACAGAGAGTGGTATCATAGCATGATCCCTCAGAGTCCATCCCCTCCACCAGATGAGCAAGACCCAGACAGGGGGAGCACGGCTGGAGACAAATTCCAGTTTGAGTTGACACTGGAGGAGGAAGAGGAGTCTGACACAGAGCAGGATGATACAGAAAGTCCTGTTGATGAGGAGAACAGTGACTCAAAGACCCAAGTTACAGATGAATCAGCTGTGGGAAGTGATGAGGCTGACCAACCCTCTCCTGTAGATACATGCAGGATTGTCTCTAGCAAACTCGATCGCTTGGAACTCCCATCCAAGAACACTCTAACCAAGCAGAAAAAAGTCTTGAACTTCGATAACCTGAAATTAACAGCGGATAGGACGCTACCACAAAAAGACACTAGCACCAGGAGGGCTGCACCTTCTAATACAGCCAAGCAGGAGACCACAGAGCAAGCAGAGGTCTGTTTGGACAAAGAAGGAAACATCACATATCTTCCACTAGGAACGTAATGCCAAATTGCCACACCACTTTTATTTTTATCCACGCACACTTTGCATTTTACTTTTGTGGAGAAGTAGACTTTTTTTTTTTTTTTTTAAAGAACACAAGAAGCAGAATATTCTAATCAGAAGAAACAAAATGTCACCAAATTCAGTTATCGCATGGGAGAGCATGGCGAAATGTCATTTTATTTTTCAGTTTTTTTTTTTCTTTTGTATTTTTCTTTTTGGCAGGGAGGCAGGGACTTGCAAACCCTTTTATGCTAGAATAGAAGTTAAAGGGAAACTATAGCCAAATATTTGCAGTATTAATATTGTAAGAGTTTACATGCTGAAACAGGCTTTCTACCCATGGACCTCCAGCTGCCTTGAAGCTAATAATCCTAGCATGCTTTGCAGGCCATGGATTTTGAAGTTTTATTGCACCTGAAGAGCCAGGGTTGCCTTAATAGAGCTTTATGATATCTGAAATTGCATGTACTGTGTGCAGTATCCCAATTTTCATTATATCGGTGAAAGAATACAAACAAAAGAACCATAGGACTGTGTGCATTACTGGTTACATCTTTATAAGAGTGTTTATCAGGTTGTAAGTCACTATTTTTAAGTTATAGTTTTCCTGCTTCTGAAATCGGTGAGAAACAGTACCAAGACGCAAAACAGGTTTCAATTACTTTTGTTTGAAGTTGCTTGGAACACTTGAGTATTGTGGGTGGCCCATACCCATTATTTTGTTTCAGACAATGCTGGAAACGTCTGTTTTGGTTTCTTTCTGTATTGTGGCATGAACACACACTAAAACATTGAAGGTTTGTGGTGATTCCACTGCCAGTGTCAGAGGGAGATTTTTAAAGGACATAAATGAGCTGGTACTTTAAGGTGCCTACTATCCAGTAGTTACATTAGCTCAAAGTTTTTAGCTTTAATATAAAACTGAAAGAAAGCCTTGTTCTGTGCATGTTACCATGGACTTGATGGGTACAAGCATCCATTGCTATCAAAAGTCTGCTACAACAATGATTTGAAACTGTACTAGAGATGAAGGGAAACTGAATTTCCCACTGTATTGCATGTGATAGAGTCGGGAAGCGGGTTCTTTTTGACATGCCTTATCACCTGAGTGATTGCAGTTGTAAAAATGTCTATTGGGGTTTTCATTTATCCAAAGTTTTGTATAGCTAATAGTAGTTAGTCACATTCAGCTGGGCATGTTCTGTAATGTTTAATGCTTCAAAATGAAATAATCAAATCTAACAAGTGTTAGGAACATACACCAGCATTTATAGTCATCTAAATCACAGTGATGTCATGGAAATTGTCAGGGTAAATGGTGATTGTACAAGAACATGATGATGACCATGATGATTGGATTAAAGTGCCTGAGTTATGTGGACTGCTATAAATGCTGGGGTCTCATCCCCATACTCATTAGAATTGAAGAAGCCACTTGGATAAGTGGTGAAATATTTTCAGCATCACAGAACAAGTCCAACTCTGACTAACTACTATCAGCTAAAGAAATGTAACAGTTAATGTCTGTCCCTCAATCTAACCTCTTAGAACCTCCATGGTAACATGCACACTCAGTTTAGGCTGAGTACATTTTATAATACTTCTAGTTAAGTAGGTAATCTTTTATTCCTTCTTAAAGCAGTTGACTACCAGTGGACAAGACCTCTACAGCTTTTTTACTGCTTTCTAGTAACTTTCTACTGCTAACCACGTTTATGTATGCATTTAGTGATTGTTTTTTTTTTGTTTGTCCAGAAATAATTTAGCTCTTGTAAAGAAACAAAGTAGAGCCGTTTCCATCATAATCTAAAAGTGTTAAAGTAGTTGTAAAACACAAACACGAAATATGAACAAAGCATATCTCTCTATAGTGTGTACTTGTCTCTACCCAGAGCACGAAGTGTCATTTTTGTTTGTTGCTTCCTTCCTTTGCTGTCCATACGAATCATTTCTGACAGGTTTTCCTGACACCAAGAGAAAAAGATGACAAGGGAGGGAGCACCAGCAGATTGACAGCCTCAGCTCTCTGGGGGTGTGTTTCACCTCTGTGTATCAGCAGAGGCCAGTCCCTTCACTGTGTGTATGTATGGGTTTACACCCCCTTTAACTTATACAGGTTAAAACTGTATCATTTTACCTTCCAAGCAACTACAATCATTAAGTTTCTAGATCTGTTTCTTGATAATATATATAAAACACTCCCAAAGGAAAGCAAAGTTAGTCTCCCTGCAGTAAAGAGAATATTTTCTTTTACAAGTATGCTGTATGAGCACAAATATAAGAACCATTCTTTAATCCCCAGGTATTTGGCCCTTGTCAGAACATTTGAATTGGTCTGGCTTCAGTATCTTCTGAGCAGACTTGTAACCATATTTACTTGCCACCAAAATGTGTCCGGCGAGTGTGCCAGATATCTTGTAGCATTGGGATTAAGGGTTGCTTCTGTGCTGTAACAAATGTGATTTCATTTTTTTTATGACACAAAGCCTCTAAAGGATTATGCATAACGGGTCTTTGGCTTTATTTTTCCACATTGAAAACCTTTCTGATATTGGAATGTGGGGGGAACAGGTGATGTCCACTTAAGTGGCAGTACCGGATTTTCTAAACCTCAGGGCATGGTGGAAATGCTGTATGTATGTTTGTCTGTATTGATGGGCTGATATGTATTAGACAGTTAATGGGTGTTCATACTTTTCTTAACCCAAATGTTGCATAGAAAATGGTGTTGAGATTATCCGGGTATTGAATACATTACACTTGAAAATGACAAATCCATGGGCCAGTTGGTAGGATTTGATGTAGTGTTCTGCTTCTCCAGAAAGCTTCTATAGTGAAGTTTCTGAAGAAGTGTGAAAACTTGAGCCCTGTCCTCAAGAAAGTCTAAGAACTTAGGACAGGTTCTTGTTAAAATAGGGTTTCATTTAGGCAGATATAATAATACTGTGGAACAGCTCTGAACTCTATCAGTTTGCTGTGCATTCTCCTATGCCTAACTGTATCCCAGAACACATAGTAAATGCATGCTGCATCCATCTACAAGCCCTAAATATTGTGGTGCACTTACTCTGTTCACAACCTAACTGTCCTAAGCAATTCACCTTTTTTGATGTTTAAACAACAATATCAGAATTAAGCTGTAGTTTAAGTACAAGGCCAAACCTGTTGAGATAAAGTGGGTAGACAATGAGCAGGGAGGGGTAGACCTATTGCTGCAGAAGTAAACTGCTGTGGTCAGTATTTATTTCAGCTCTCATTATATAAATGCCCTTCTACTATTGCAGGAGCAAGCATTGATGCCAGCTTTAGACATCTTTGTGTATGTAGCTGAAAGGTACTGGGTGGAGATGAAATATTGCATATTCTGTATCATACTAAGCCAGTTATAAGACACAAAGTTATTAAAAGTCAGACTGTTGAGACATTGATCAGACAGAAGAGCAAATTGGTGTTTTATCCCAATTGATCAAATTGAATGTGTCATTAAGCAAAACACCTTTTGAATTAGGCTTTTGATAGTGCCATTTAATGACTTAAGTGCCAAACATTTGGTACAGAGCAGGGAAGCTGAGCCAGCCTGCCCTGGAGGCATTGTGTAGAGTCTAGAATTTCCTGTATCCATTACAACTCAGTCACCCAGTTGTTCTGCTCCACACAAAAGTACTTTTAACAAATAAAGCCAGCATAGCCCCAGTAAGCTTTTTGGGAAGCAAACCCAACATTCACTGTCAGTTGTATATGTTCGATGAAAAACAAACTGTTCTCATTCGCTTAATGTATCATCCTGAGGGAAGACTCACCTAGGAACAAATTATAGTCCATATGTGTAGGTTTCATTTTCTTTTGCACACACTCAATTTCTGGCACTTTAACATGTAATTTTCATTTTCAATGCATAAAAGGTTAATCTTCCATTCTACAAGTGTAATGTTTGTTTACATGAATGTATTAGCGATAAATAGGACATTCCATTTGGGTTGAAAAATAAGAATACCCTCTGAGAAAAAAAAAAGTCTCCTTTTTAATTTATTACGCTAAAGTTTCACTTTATTTTAGTGTATAGTTCACTTTTAAACAAAGCCACAATTATGTGCACACTTCTTGTTTCTTATCTAATCCTACTGTGATTTGTACTCAAAATGCTGCATTACTATTACCTTGCACTTCTCAGCAAAACCAGTAGAATGATGCCACCCAGGCACAACCGCTTAGTGAGCTGATTGAAAAGCTGCACTGGGTGTTATTGGCATATTTACTAATTTCTAGAATAAAATAAGACATTATGCCTTTGGTGAAGTCACACAGTAATCAGTTTGATGCAAAAGAGTTAACTGCTATTATAGGAACTTCAGGATATTTACACTTCCAAGCACTTTGAATGCAGACCAGATTTAGTTGGATCTGCGTTGCAGGCCTAACAACATTAATGAGTACACACACTTCGCTTACACAACATCTGGGGTGATCAAAGGGTTAACTGTGTGCTGTTTTTTGCTGTGTCAGCATATTGCTTTGTATTGCTCAGCTATGCAGAGCAATACAAAGTAATGTGCAGGAACTGACAGGGGAGAGATCTGTCTTGTTTAAATACAGGTCCCTCCCCCGTCAGTGATACACCGTGATAGCCGGGGAATCACCTGCCAGGACCTGGTGATCGACAGGTGAGGCCACCAATGGCAGCGCAGGTAGCTGGAAATGCAAAATCACGTGTATAGATACTTGATTTTGCACACCCCTCCCGCCCTCTAGCAGTATTTCTGCTATAGAGCAGCCGGGAAAGTGGTTAATTAGCTGGGTTTTTCAAAATGTTTAGAACAAACACATTTTAACAAGAAAAGCAAAACCTGTAGTTTTCATACATACCGTCTTACTTTTTTCTTCTTGGGGTATGTACTAAGACATAGGGCCTTATATATCAGTCCTCAATTTGAGGAATTTGCCCATAAGCATTTACAGCTGACATTAAAATGATGGTTTCTGAACGTTTTAATCTGATGTCTGGTGATACATTAGCCATATATGTCAAAAACCTAGTTATGATTAAAGGACAAGTTTACAAATGTAAGTTGTCCTTTAACCCCTTCACACCGACATAACACAAATGTGTGGCCACACAGAACTGGGCTTTTTTTTCCGTGGGGCCACATATTTACGTACCTGTCTTTGTGCTGGGAGCGTGCCACACAGCACGCTCCCAGCATAAAGACCAGGGTGTCACTGAAAGCCCAGGTCCCGTTCTAAGGATCGGGATGCGGGACTCCCAGTTCTGGGTCACATGATCACTGTGATAGCCAATCAGAGGCTATCACAGTGATCAGTCACTGTGCAGCCTACCCCTTTTTTCCCCTCTTTGAATGGAGGAGAGAGATGCATTGTATATCTCTCTCTTCTTGCATAGAGGAAAAAAAAACTGTTTGTTAAAATAAAAAAGAAAAATTACCTAGATCAAGATTTGATCTAGTTCAGGGTCAGGGTTTTTTTTTTTTTAAATTGGTATCAGTGTCAGTGTGTTTTAGGTAAAAAAAAAAAAAAAAAAATGCTCACTATTGTTTCTGGGCTGTACTGTGGGTACAAA
Organism: Staurois parvus; assembly: GCF_062004578.1. NCBI lineage: Eukaryota > Metazoa > Chordata > Amphibia > Anura > Ranidae > Staurois > Staurois parvus. The sequence continues at coordinate 10,303,587 of NW_028317882.1, forward strand.
TAACATACACATATATGGTATCACTGCAATCATCGAGAGCTGGAAAATTTATTTTGGGTTGTTCTTTGGTTGGATGTTAGGATAGTAACAAGAAACACACAGTAAAAATAATTTCTTTAAATTTAGCTATTTTGTGCCAGTTTTCCCTTTGATAATAGAAAAAAAAAATCAGGAAATATCCATTTTGGGCCAGTTTCCCTTTGATAATAAAAAAAATAAATATATCAGGGGATATCCATTACCATTTACCACCAAATGAAAGCCCAATTTGTCCTGAAAAAAAAAAACAATGTCTAATCCACCTGGATCTACAAAGTAGTTGTGATGATTTGTACGGTTTTACTAACACATGTCAAGGTTGCAAAACTGTGCTTAGGTGTTAACATTTGTTTTGCCCTTAGGCGTGAAGGGGTTAAGTAAACCCCCACCCTTCAAGTTGTAATCAGCATAGTTAAATACTTTTATTTAGGCAGAGGACCCAGCTTTGGAGAGGTTTTGAATGCAAAGGCTTTGCACCAGGTAGGACAGCACAGTCAAGAACTCAGGAGCTGGAATGAAGGTAAAGTGTTTGACTATGTGGGATACACTTGGGGCTGGGAGGTAAAGTTGTGAAGTTGTCCTTTAACCAAGGATAGCCATAGACTGCCATATCACTCAGGACAAATACATTGCAGTACTGTATGTGAACATGGCTAGCTTTCTTCCCAGCTCACCCAAGATCTTGAAACTGCACATACATGGTGAAAATAATTTTCTCTTGCAATGAGGAAAACATGACAAACCATGTTGCCACATTTGCACCCAACTCTGCTTGATCAATCCGAGTATACTGGGATTGTGGAGAGCTTTTTTTTTTTTAAATCCTTCACACACTACAATTTTCATTGACAAGTTACATTGTATACATTATACAATATTCCATTGTGTTTTTAAAAGAAAAAAAAATTCCAGTAACACCCAAACAATGCAGCTTTTCACAGTGGTGTCTAGGTGGGAGCTCATGAAGGTCCTAATGTTAACAGCAGATTTGAAAAGGTAAGCCATAGTGGACCTTAGTGGATACAATGGAAAATGTGCCATTCATCACTGCTGCAATAGTGATCAGTTGTCGGTCATTAATGTGTCTAAGGCTGTGATTCATAAAAGGACACTAGAATATTGAACTTCTTATAGACTTTTCATGTAAATGAGTTTAAAGAGGTTATACATATAGGGTATCCTCTTATAAATCTAGGCCTAAATCTTTTAGAATTGTCATATTTGTTTTATTATTTTCTTAATAAAATACTTTATCTTTTTATGTTCTGTGTTGGAGTTATTTTTTTAGATGGATGTTATGCGTTATAGAAAATTGTGTTCAGTTTTATGGTGGTCAGTAGTGAAAGGGTGCTTTTCAAAAGAGAGTGTAGTCATTTTGATATGCATGTTAAAATGTATGTTCAGGAAAACCCAATTCATTAGTTTTGAATATTAGTGAGGGGTTAGAATGCCTGGTTGGGTTTGTACTGTGGGATCACAGAGATTTTCTAACTTGTTCCCCTGCTGAAGTTTTAGCAGACAGAGGGTAAGAATTCTCCAATGACACAGACAGAAATCAAACCTCACTTTTTCATTATCGTCCGTGAGGAACATAGTATTGTTTTAAGTCTAAGACACGTGGGTTATACTGTTGGCATCAGGATGTTTGGACACTAGCAAAACAAAAAATGCTTAACCAGCCGCTATATAACTCTGCCTCCCATGGTTATGCCTTAGTTTTTTTGCTAGTATCCTAGGCAGATTGAATGTTTTCCACAGCACATGGAGTAAATGTTTCCTTCTAATTTGTGAGATTTTTTTTTTCTTGATATATCAAGACCTCATATAGGCTGCTTGAGCTAGTGTCTTCACAGCAGCTATACCCATTTAACCTCTTCACGCCGGCCGAACGCAAATGTCCGGCGTCTGGGCCTAGACACAGAGCGGCTGCACATTTGCATTCTATTAAAAAAAGGACATGTGCCGAGAGCGCGCGCCCTGCGCGCTCCCAGTGCACATGTCCGGTACTCACGGAAAGGTCCCAATCTCCTTTCGATCGGGACCTTTCCCGATCATGTGACCGCCATGACGTCACGGCAGTCACATGACTTTAAACCCCGCCTCCCAGCTTCTGAAACCCTTAAAAGGCTGGGAGGCGCCAGCGTGAAGGGGTTAATGTATCCTCAGCAATAGCTTTGGAAGCCATAATGGGACCCAGCTGGACCAAAGATTTGCATGGGTTAGCTGGAATGTGACTTTAGGCACTGGGCCACTTTTCAAGGCTTTCCAGGCCTGTGTGCTGTATTAGCAGCCATAGAAGATATACCTGTGCTCAAGTTCCAATAGTTTGTACATGTATATAATACATCAGGTGCTAAAGGGTTGTGCCCACGTTAATACTAGAAAGTCTGGATGAACCCTCTGCATGCACACTATACTTTTTCTAGCAAACTTGTAATGAAAAAAAATGATTTTTGGTTCACACATAATTCAATACATGTTTAAGCTGGTCAGTTGCATCAAAGTAATCCCTCTATGGCCAGTCCCTAACCTGCTCTGCAAAATGTAAACAATACAGTGACTATAGGGCAGATATACACAGGTTGGTAAAGAGCTGCCACTGGCCTGCAATGCAATAGGAATGAGCTATAACTGTGCTCAAATACCACCTCCCCCTCCGCAACCCTGGCTCAGGGGTTGTGGGGTGGGGGATTTCTTATTGGAATCTGGAAGATCCAGGCCCCCCTGCTATAAACTAGTAGAGGGGTACACACAGTAGTAGTACCCCTACCCATTCACCAAAAAATTGGGCAAAGTAAAGAGTTTTTCACAAGTCCTTTATTAACCAGTTGCCCACCGAATATTGTAGCTTTACTGGTATGGTGTGGGCTGGCTGTGCAAACTCAAACCTACCCACGCTGCCATTGGCTCCCTGACATGCCGATCACTGGGTCCCGCCCAGCAATTCACGGCCGAAACCCACCGATCATCATAGCTAGCGTCAGGAGAGAGATCTGTGTTTGGTAAACAACACAGATCTCTCTGCTGACAGCAGGGATGTGAGTTTTTGTCTTCCTGCTTTACATCCCCTAGTAAAACTGTAAACAGTCAACATATATTACACAGTTAGGCACACAGTTAACCCTTTGATTGCCCCAGATGCTAACCCCTTCCTGCCCAGTGTCATTAGTACAGTTTTAGTACATTTCTTAGCACTGATCACTGGATTAGTGTCGCTGGTCATGTCAGTGGCAGTTAAGTGTCAGAATGCTTATCATACTGTCACAGTCCCGCTATATAAGTCACTGATCGCCGCCATTACTAGTATTAAAAGAAAAAAAAAATTCCACTATATATACACACACCATTATTTGTAGACGCTGTCATTTTCACGCAAACCAATATACATTATTGAGCTATTATTATTGTGGGGTTTTTTTTTATCAAAGATGTAGCAGAATACATTTTGGACTAAATTTATGAAGAAATTTTATTTTTTTATGGGATATGTTTTATAGCAAGAAAAATTTATTTTTCAAAATTTCTGGTCTTTTTTGTTTATAGCGCAAAAAAAATAAAAACCCAGTGGTGGACAAATACAACCAAAAAAAAACTCTCTTTGTGTGAAAAATTATATAAATGTAATTTGTGTACAATTTTGTCAGTTAAAGTAGCATAGCGCCTGGTCAGTAAGGAGGGTAAATCTTCCAGAGGGCAAGTGGTTTGAAAAAGTCCCAAAAAATTGTCCCCTGAAGTAAATCCAGCATCAACCATGATGAATAGCGACCGCCGACCCACACACAAAATGCCTGGACTGCACCCGACGCTTGGCTCCAGCTAACCGACAGCTCTGCTGCCCACTTGCACCACGCTGTTTTTGCTTTTTTTTTTTTTTTTTTTTTAAGTAACGCCACCTCCTCTTTTATTTATATAATGCTCTCAGAATAGGGGTGGGCCAACTGGCTATGGGGAGGATGCACCCTGCTGCTCAACTCATGGACTACAAAGTGTGCCTTCCCAGGGTCTCCCATGACACAGACATAGTATACCACAAACACTACCAGCAACTTCAGTACCTGGATGGAAAAGAGGCATGATTTGAGGTGAAGGTCTAAGCTCACTCCCAGAGAATCAGCTAACCACTGGAATCTAGCTCCTTCCATTAAGTTCTGTTGCAAACCTCCATGACATGTACGGTGCTGGGATGGTGTGTGTGAATCGAGTTAAGCCAGAAATAATTTTATGTCACATCAGCCTTGGCCTTAGGGATTCCCAGTTGACCTACAAAGATAATATGTGTCATTTTCACAACATATACCCTAGGTTGGCTAGAAACAATGAGCAGCTGTTTAACTTGTTCTCTCTCCACAATTCATTCATGTAAATCCTTCAAACCTAGCCTTTCATTGTCCCAGTCAAGCTTTTGTTTACCTGTCTCATCAGGAAAGGTAAGAACTGGACTGCTGCTCAAGCTTTGATCAGTCTGCAGTGCTGGCTGAGAGGTGGCAGTACAGTACTAGCTAGCTGTCCTCTGTCTCAGTTTTACCCCAGCAGTTGTCTTTGTATATCAAGAGTCCTCTGCCCCCAGAGCAAGGAAAGGGACCATTTAGATCATCCTCTTGCTCGGCACGCATAGACTACTTCTTCCACCTCTACAGCACTGTGAGTGACTTACAATAACAGATTCCTAAGGAGAACCCCGTACTTCTACTCCACCACCCCCGTAAATCCACAGGTTGTCCAGATAGATAGTAACTCAGCCTCTATACACAGTGCTTTGGTAGGTTCAGAGGGGCCCAGCAGGAGCATAAAAGCAAAAAAGGGCACCCAAATTTGCACCCAACCAAACTGCACTGGGGATCTCATCAGACTCCCACATCTCTCATTCTACTTCCTGACCCCAATCAATGAAAACATATGCACAAGGTACCAACGACCCACACCCGTAAGGGTATAAAAACTTTTTTGGGATGATGTTTTTTCTTCTATTAGCTCTAGTCTGACTATATCTACTGTATGTCATTGTCTTTTTCCATTAATCATTGTCACTGTCTTTTTCCATTACCGGAAATTTGGCTGCCTGGCTCACAGGCACAGGTGCTTCCCTGTGCTCTAGGGAACTAAGGTGCTGCTGCTGGAGCCTGGCCATCTCCAGCTCGTGATCCAAAACTAGAGAAAAGACATTTGGGACTTTCAAGGTGCTAAAGTTCCCTCAGGATAACGTACTCAAACAAACCAATATTTAAAAAAAAAACACATTTTATTACAAATTATCAATTGCTTTTATGGGAGTATGAAGGAAATTTGTTTTTATACGAACGCTTCAGTCCTTTAGTGTAATAGACCCCCAATCCACCCTCCTTAAGTAAAGAAATTGTATAGAATGACTAATGCTGATAGACATGCAGAGATTTTACAAATGTAGTATCTGAACAAAGCATAGGCCCAAACAGAAAAACAGTCTTCCTGGGCAGTTAGGTTTTGACTTGCCTTCCAATTTAAAAATTTGTTCACACTAACTAAGCTTAAATCTACTCCCGCCCCCCATTCTAAGTCTATTCTATCTATCCAGAGCAACTTCAGAATATGTAAGAATAGGCATTTTTCCTTTTACAGGGTAGGTAGAATAGGCTTAGAATGGGGTGGAGTAGAACTAAGCTTGCTTAGTTTTGACTTGCCTCCCATTTTAAGGTTGAAGAAACTCAGTCCTGACATCATCCATTAGAGTGTTACACCTATGCCAACTGCATTCTTTCTCCTGCCTTTTCAGAATAGAAGAAGAACTGTTCTATAATGGCTTCTACTTTTCCAGTACCACGTAGATCATCCGGTATCCAGTCTGTTTCCACGGCCTGCCTACAGTGACCCCCGGCTGCTTGCAACTCTCCTTAGCTCTAGCTGCTTTGGTTTGCGATTATGAGAGGCACTAGAGACATTCAGAGGACTGTCATTGCATTGGCTGACCCAAACCCATACTACTCTTTTGATGCTAGCTGAGGCTTCTCAGATATCCCACAAGTGAGCAACATCAGCACCATAGTTTCTGGGAGCGCTATTACTTTAGGGTCATCCCCCCTGGAGTCTTGTACAACTCTGCAACATGAGACTGCAGCTGCACATACACAAAACTTACTTTCCACTATAGATTTTTTATCAGTCTGTGCACACTTAATGTAAAAATCTAAGAATGACTAAGAACACTCTGGTGCCATTTTCCAGTCAACCCACTAATGTACCTGCAACCCAAGTGTCAGGGCAGGGCTGTGGAACGGACAGGTAGGCCTAGTGGCAGGGTAACGCACTGGCTGACGACAACCACCACCAACAGACCGAAGTCCCTCAGGGCGCGGAGTCTAAGTCCCAGGCTGCCCTTCACCAGGGCCCCTGATGGTGGGGATTGACTTGACGCAGCCAGGAACCAGGTCGCGGCCCCCGAGACACCCTGGCTGCGGTAATGGCCGCCGCCAATGGCGTGTAGCTGGTGAGAATGACAATAGCGTAGTCAGGCAAGCCGGGTCGACAACAACGGGACAAAACGGTACAGAACAGTAGACAGAGAATCACAGGTCACGGGCCGGGTTCAGCAACGGAAGGTCAGATCGAAGGAAAACACAGAGAATGGTCTTAGTCACAAGCCAAGTCAGATACCAGAAGAGTCACGAGCGTATACACAGAGCTGTAGCAAGACCAAGACACAAGACACAAGTGCAAAGAGCATGTGCGGATCAAAGGCTTATATGTACTCAGCCACACCCCTCTGGGGGATGGACCTCAGAGACCTGAAGGCATAAAAGATTCCCACCATGCTCAGCAGAAATCCAAGATGGATGCCAGCACATGGAGTAACATAACCTCTGGGAAAAGGTAGGACCTTGACACCAAGTGGGCCTGAGGTACATAGAGTATTACTGTGATGTAGATTCAGCGCCTTTGCAGCCTGTTTTTTAGCAAGTCGCACAGGGCTCTATGGAGGCTTTTAAAATAATTTTGGATCCCCTGATTCATTGTGTCCTACCCTGGAACTAGGGGTCAGCCTTTTACTTGTAATACGGTCTCTTATGAGTACAGAAAACAACCGATGGAGTCTTAGCTCACTATTGAGAATAGAAAGTTTTTTTCCTTTGCAAGGGAGTTAGTTGAAAAGTGGTCTGTACCCACTGTAAACACGGATGTAATCTCCTTTAATGAGAGCGAGAGAGCTGGGATTTCCTTTTACTGGCATCAAAAGTAATGATGTTAGGACTTATTCCTCTGGATTGTAATGAATGGAGTGTTTTAAATGTAGTACCCAGGGTAGGATGCTCCCCCACCTAAATCCGACACAGAGTATTAATCCATGGGAGGGCCTTGAGTGGAATAGATGATCTACAGTAGGTTACTCCAGGGATACCAAACTCTTCACCGGACCATGATCGCACCAGACCAGTATTCGTACTAAATGTGTAGCTTGGTAATATCGTTCTGGGTCTGGAAATCCCATGCTCCCTGAAACATTTTTGTTTCTATCCTTGGTGGGATGACCCACCCACAAAAATTGCACAAACTCACGCTTAATTTGTTGCAGAAGATCATTTGGTACTGTCACTGGTAGGGTCTAAAAAAGATACAGCACTCAAGGGAGTACATTAATTTTTAAAATGCAGTTTTTAACCAAACCACGTGTGAGAGAATGGTCGCCAGCATTGAAGATGACTCAGTATTGGAAAGCAGTTTTGGAAAATTATGTTAGAATACATTATCTAGGGATTGTGTAAGATATATCCCTAAATGCATATGTTTCTCTGCATCCCATCTAAATGGGAAGCTCAACTTCAATATATACACTCCAGTTTCAGGGACTGTGAGATTCAGTACTTCTGATTTTGCATAATTAATTTTGAAATTGGACAGTTGTGCATGCAGGTCTAATTCTCTCATTAAATTGGGTAAAGTTACTTCTGCACTGGGGACAAAAAACAGAAAGTCGTCTGCATATGCAGTGACTTTATAAGACATTACCCCAACCTGTACCCCCATTATGTCTGGATTAGTTCTAATACGTCATAATAATGGCTTCAAGCTAAGTATAAAAAAAAGTGGTGAAAGGGGACAACCCTGGCGGACACCATTTGTCAGAGTGAAATTGGCCGATAATGCACCCTTGGCTTTAACTGCTGCTGTTCAGGGTGTCCATCCATCTCATCACATTTGCCCCAATCCTGATATATTGGAAAGTGCAATTTATAAACCTCCAGCTTACTCTATGAAACACCTTCCCAGTGTCTGTTGAGAGAAGTGCAGAAGATGAAGTGGAACTGCAGAGATGAATAAGATTAAGAGCCCCAATGGTATTGTCCCTCAAAGAGTTATGCGAACGTGAGAGTTGTCCTTTGGGATAGGATTACACTATAATATAGAATTGAAAACAGATGATTCTGGAACCAGGATTTGCCTAAACATCTTGTAATAAAAGCATATAAGAGCATCCGGACCTGGTGCCTTACCTATTGGCAAACTTTTTGGAGCCAGCGCAAAATCTTCTTCTGAGATAGGTTTATTAACCACTTGCCTACCAGGCACTTATACCCCCTTCTTTACCAGGGCAATTTTCAGCTTTCAGCGCTGTCGCACTTTGATTGACAATTGTACAGTCATGCAAGATTGCACCCATATGAAATTTTTAAAAAAATTTTCTCACAAATAGAGCTTCCTTTTGGTGGTATTTAATCGCCACTGGGCACTTTACTTTTTTTGCTATAAACAAAAAAATTGCAAAATATTAAAAAAAAAAAAAGTTTGTTTCTATTATAAAATTTTTCAAACAGGTAATTTTTCTCCTTCACTGATGTGCATTGATGAGGCAGCACTGATGGGCACTAAGAGGCGGCACTGACTGGCATCACTGCTAGGCATTGACTGGTGCAACTGCTGGGCACTGACTGGCAGCACTGCTGGGCTGCACTGATGGGCAGTGGTGGGTGGCACTGGTGGGAACAGGTGGGTGTCACAGGTAGGTGGCACTGCTGGGTAGCACAGGTGGGCGGAACTGGTGGTTGGCACTGCTGGGCACCGATCATCAGTGCCCTGATGATCGGTGCCGATCCCTGCTCTGACAACTGCCGGTCTCGGCAGTATTTTCCACACGCTCTGACAGCATGAGGAAAGTGCAGCCGAGAACTGGCAATTGCATTTCCCGGTGATCAGCGTGTCAGTGGACACGGCTGATCACGTGGTAAAAGGCCGCTGTGATTGGCCTTTTACCACATCACGGAGGACACAGCAATCACAGAGATCGCCGGCGGCGCGCAGGAGAGCGCGTTCTGGGAGGACGTCATATAGCACCCTCCCAGAACTGGCCGGCCGCAGTGTAGCCATCATTCGGCTATCTGCGGTTGGCAAGTAGTTAAGCATCTCTTTTTCGCCTCAATAATTGAGGAAGAAAGGATTCAGCCAAATACTTATTATAAGGTCAACTTTTTGGGCTGCAGAAAGATGGTACATTGAGTCTACTGAATTATATAACCCTGAGTAGAAAACTTTTAAGCTATATCTGTTGATTTAATAGCCTTACGATCTTTTGATAAAATCAGAGCAGGAATAGGTGTTTGTGCGGAAGGAGTATGAAAGGAGCATGCCAATAGCCAGCCTGCTTTGTTGTCAAATTCAGAAAATAAATGTCTACAGTATAATAATTTTGTCTTCACTTTTCATATTAGGTAAAAATTAACCTGTTCCCGCCGATTAATTGTACTGCCTGAGACTTTTATGCTGAGCTTCAATATACTGTATACACGGTATTAATGCATTCAAAGTTCCCTTTTCCGTCTAGATCCCAGTTTAATTAAGGAGCCCGTGGTCATGCATTTATGCACTTCCCAAACTGAAAGTGGTCTGTGGAACTATTCAACGCAAAAAAGAAATAATAAATCCTTGAATAGGACTGATATACTGAGGAGTAGAATGTATAATCCCCCTCATTGTGATGCTGAAGGCGCCATATATCCACAAGTTGGGCCTCATGCAGACATTTTTTTAAATTCCCTAAGATATGAGTAAGAGAGATGCGAGGTATCCATGATGAATCAAAGGGTCCAGTACCAAAATAAAATCTCCACCCAGAGTTAACTCGCTTTAGGCAGGATTCCAAAAATATAGGCTGCAAGGTATTTGGGGATCATGTAAGATTGGGGAAATGTATATTTTCCAATCTTACCCCGTAGAAATAGATACTATCTGCCTTGAAAATCCGATCATTAATTTTCAACTTCTACGTCAGGGTTCTGGCCAGCGCAATTTATACCCTTCAGGATATGGAATTATCCAAGCAGCTATGGTAAGACACTGTGTACCTCGAATCTCTCAAGGAGGGCTGCCTGGCATGGGTGTAATGGGTTTCTTGCAGGCAGACAATATTAGCCCACATCCACCAGCACTCCCTGAGTCTGCGTCTGCTTCTCAGGGACATGTAAGCCTCGAACATTCCAAGATGCTATTTTTACTGTGTGCATGCAGGGGTGTGGAAATTGTTGAAAAAACTACTTGTGCAGGGACAAAATTGGTGTCCCAATCTACTGGTCCCTCATGACAATCTACTTGTCCTGATAAAAATTATTTTTCTTTTTTAACCAAAACCGTATTTAAATCTGCTTTAAGTAATGTCTGGGGCTTTTAAAAACAAAAAGTGATTTATGGCGACTTAAACGTTCAATATTTTTCATATTGCGCCGTTTATCTCCTCCTCCCCCTTGCAGTGTAATGAGCACCAATTGGGTGCTTGTCAGGAAAGGGGAGTGTCGAGCTTATCCTTTTCACTGCCAGAGCCACACATTTAAAAAATCATTTAAGGCTTGAAGATTACACAAAACTCAAAAAAATATATTATCTGAAATCAAGAGACCCTAGAGAATAAAATAGTGGTAGTTCCACTTTTTTATGTCACACGATGTTATCACAAAGGTCTAGGAAATGCAAAATTTCAGTAAAAAATACACTTAAGTCAATTTTATGGCACAAAAAGCAATAAATTATCCAATTTTTTTGTAAAATATAAAAGAGGAGGTTGCATCGAGTCAATAAATATCCAGCATGTCAAACCTTAAATTTGTATGCGCTCGTGAAATGGCATCAAACTTTAGTAACTATATTTTCTATAGGTGATGCATTTAAAGCCCCTCATAGGTCATCAGTGTTATGGAGGAGGCCTAGTGCTAGAATCTGACAGGTACCAGCTCCCACTTCCGCTGCGATTGCCTAGGCAATTGGAAGCGGAAGTTGTCCTCCCCGAAGTTTTTTGGGACACACGACAGGTCCCAGAAGACTACGGGGCCATTCACAAAGCGCAGCGCTTCTCACACATGCGCAGTGAGCACCAGCTGTGAAACCGCAAGCTGTCACATCCAGGTGCCGACACTAAAGATGCCGGCTCCAGGGAGAGAAGACGGCCGGTGAAACCAGCGGTGGTGAGGATACCGCTGGACCGAGGGACAGGCAAGTGTCTGTATTTTAAAAGTCAGCAGCTACAGTTTTTGTAGCTGCTGACTTATTTTTTTTTTCCAGCTGGATCTCCGCTTTAACTTTTTTTTAAATCAAAAATTCCCCTATGTGATTATTTTTGGTGACAGGTTCTCTTTTTTGAGACATGCAGGGTCTAAAATATGCTGCATGTCTCCCCTTGTACTTCACTGAATGTATTGCAGTGCACATCGTACTGCATTACATTCGTACCCAGCCTCAAAGGTCGGGAACCTGTCCACAAGGACCCAGAAGTGACGTCACAGCTCTTCCGTTTCAGGACAAGAAGGAAAGGGGAGGGTAGTGGATGTGTCCACTCTCCTCCCTTCCCTATACCCGCCGGCAGACCACTGAACTGGTGACGGGCTTAAAAATGGGCAAGCGGGGCCCAGGGAGATAGCAGGTGGGGGGCAGAGGATTGCAATATAATAGGCAGGTGAGCCCTGCTGCTTCCCCACAGGGCTAAAGGTATAAAAAAAAAAAAGAACTACCTACCCAGCACCCAGAACTACATGTCCCAGGTGTCGGGCGATATGAATTGCACATCCCTGGCATGGTACAACACTTGGAAGAAAAATGAAAAAGTAAAAAAAAAAAATACCAAAAAAAAACGACCAAACAAAGTACTAAGAGTGCCTAGAACAAAAACACTCCTATCCCTCCAAGGGGTAGTGGGTGCCTACAAATTTGGGGGAGAATATCCAGCCAAAGAGCTAGGCGACCGCCTCTGGCCAAATCGAGCAGGCTCACCATATGTTCCTCTCAATTATATATGCAAATACATTCAGTATGTAAATGGAAGGAAAACTGGCTAAAAGATCGTATTCAGAGTAGTGGTTAATGATTCATACTCTGAATAGTCTAGGGTTGTTAGTGGTGTACCCCAAGGTTCAGAATTGGGACCCTTACTTTTTAATATATTTATAAACGACAGAGTCTGGGATTAAAAATCCCATTTCAGTCTTTGCAGATGACACCAAGCTGTGCAGTGGAATAACGTCCTTACAGGATGTCTCCAATTTACAAGCCGACCTCAATGCACTGTTTAATTGGGCAACTATGTGGCAAATGAGGTTTAATGTTGATAAATGTAAGGTTATGCACTTGGGGGTTAAGAATATGCATGCATCATACATACTAGGGGGGGTACAACTGGGGGAATCAATGGTGGAGACGGATCTTGGAGTTCTGGTAGATCACAAGCTTAATAATGGCATGCAATGCCAAGCTGTGGGTTCTAAAGAGAGCAAAATCCTCTCTTATATTAAAAGGGTTATAGACTCCAGAGAGAGATATATCATTTTACCCCTGTACAAATCATTAGTAAGACCTCTTCTGGAATATGCAATTCAGTTATAAGGAAAGATTAGAGGAACTGAATTTATTCTCTCTTGAGAAGAGAAGATTACGGGGGGATATGATCAACATGTATAAATACATCAGTGGATCATATAGTGAACTTGGTGTAGATTTTAATAGAATAGTTATTTGTGAGCCACCAGGAGTTAACTTACTCTATTATTAGTGTTAATTGTGTGCTTAAGTGAATATTTATTAAATATTGGATCGCCAGGCACTAATTACACCCTCTCTAGGTGTATGAAATTAAACTATGAATTCTTATACTGTACCGCGCTCCAATATTATCAACCTTTTGTGATCAACCTTTTTTGGTTGTGTGAATTTCTTAATATACCACCTATAATCCAATCATTACTTACTTCTATGGTGCTTAAATATACAATTAACATAAATTAATTTATAAATATGAATTAAAAAATTATTATTTCTATGGTGCTTAAATATACAATTAACATAAATTAATTTATAAATATGAATTAAAAAATGATATGTGATTATAACAAATATTAATAAAAAATTAATGAAAAATTGGAATGTCAATTCTATGTGAATAAAATAATAAAAAATTAATAAAACATTAAAAGAAAGAAAAAAAAAAAAAAAAAGGGAATGTCAATTACTTTCTTTAAATTTGAGATGGTGTTGTTATTCAATTTAGTTAATGTGATAAGTCTGTGTTGGCAGCTTGAACCTCTCCCTCGTCTCCTCTCCTCAGCTCAGCTTTCTCAATTGTGCTTTCTTCACTGGCTGCTTTGTTTATTCCTCCATATATGGAACATGCAGAGAAGGGAAAAGAAACATAGTGTCTTATCCGGGATATAAGTGATTTATTGCTCTTTGATCTCCCACTCACATTGTGTAAATGTAAATAACGCTTTGCATACAATGTATCAAGATCGTGCTTCAGACAGCCTGGCTGATGTGTTTGCTTGCAGTAAATATACTCGCCATTCCTCTGTGGATGCGTGATAACGTCACCGCCCCTCCCCTACGCGTTACGCTACAGGGACTCATAGCTTCCTCTGGGGGATGTGGATTTGCATTCCATCATTCACAGAGGCTATTTATATCCTGCCAGCTCCATTTTTGCTGTGATTTGTTAACTATTCGTTACCTCTCCATTACTTTGGAGTTCAGACTATATCTCAATATTATTCATTGTATATATACAAAGTGCGCATCATCATCCTTCGGCTGTATACTTAATTCTTACATCCACACCCCTCACAATCTGGATTACAATCTTATATTTGATCATCTTTCCACAAAGTTTAATATCTAAAATTTAACTTAAATATAATTTTTACCATACTTTATTAATTCAGACTTTTAATTCTTAAAAATATATATATACCCTACACTCAATTTAAATTTAATATGAAAAAAATTTAAATAAATAAAATTACATATATCTGTATAAAAAATCAATAATAATGGAGAGTATAAAATTTATTGAAAATTTACTATTTATTCAAAATAAACAAAATTAAAATATATAAAATAAAATAAAAATAAATATTATAATGAAATAATGCAAAAAAAAATAAAATAAAATAATAAAAAATAAAAAAATAAAAATTAAATAAATAAAAATAAAATATAAAAAATAAAAAAAATAAAAATTAAAAAATAAAATATAAAAAATAAAATAAAAATTACAATAAAAATAAAAATAAAAAATAAAAAATAATAAATAATAGATAAAATAAAATAAAAATAAAAATTAACAATGTTTATCTAAAATTCTTTAAGTTTAATATTATGCGGACTTAATAACTTAAATACTACTTTGAAATGCTTGTATATGCTATTGTATGCTTTATCATTAATCCTTCTATTTTCCCCTTTATTATGTTCTATATTTAATAACCGCTCAAGAAACAAGCTAAATCAAATTCCTTGTTTAATCCCAAAGGATGCAAGGAATTCATTAGATATATCCACTGGGATTCTTTCTTACTTATTTCTCTAATGAGATTATCTCCTCTCCAGTGTGCCTTATGCTTCTCTATTCCCCAAAATTCTAGGCCTTCTGTTTTTTGTTCATGGTATAGTTTGAAATGTAATGATACATTATGGTATTTATAACCTTTTGAAATGTTCCGAACATGCTCCTTTATTCTCTCTTTTAGCCTGCGTTTTGTTCTTCCTATATAAATTTTATTGCACGGACATTTCAATGCATATACTACCCCCTTGGTGTCACATGATATGAATTGTTTTATCTTAAATGTTTTACCACTTATCAAATTAGTGAAATGCATTCTTTTTCTGGGGTTATTTTTTGTTCTGATACAACTATAACATCTTCCACACTTATAAAATCCAATTTCCTGAAAAAAAGTAAGTGTATTTTGTTTAGGTGGATTTAATACGTTCTTCACCATCTTGTCTCTGATATTGGGGGCTTTTTTATAAATAAATCTTGGATTTTCAGGGATACTATCTTTTAAATCTTTATCTAGCTTTAATATGTCCCAATGTTTATTTATTATTCTTTGCACATCTTTATATTGCTTATTGTACGGCATTATAATAGTCATAACATTGTCCATACTATTGTTATTCTGACTTTTTGTTAGTAATTTGTTTCTATCTAGTACTCCTACCCTTTCTCTTTCTTCTACTATATATTCTTTTTTGTACCCTTTATTAATAAATCTCTTTATAAGGATGTCACTCTGTTCCTGGTAATCAATATCATGTGTACAATTTCGTCTCAGTCTCATAAACTGCCCTCTGGGTATGTTCTTTATCCATGCTTTATGATGGCAACTATGGGTGGGTATATATGAATTTCTGTCTGTATTTTTAAAGTAATTTTTTGTAGAGATTTTTAATCCCTCTTTCACTAGCCATATATCCAAAAAATTAATGGTTTTATCGCTGCTATTCCAGCTAAGTGATATATTATGATTATTATTATTTAATTCCTTATAGAATTGCGCTAGTGACGTTTCATTACCTTTCCATACTAGAATTATGTCATCTATATATCTATAGTATGCTATGAGTTCTTGTTTGTGATTATTGAATATTGTATCCTCCTCCCATTGTGCCATATATAAATTTGCTATGCTGGGGGCAAAACGTGCCCCCATCGCTACTCCCTTGGTTTGCAGATAATACTTATTGTTATACCAGAAGAAGTTATGTTTGAGACAGAATATTAGGCACTTAATAAGGTATTTTTTCTGCTTTTTATTCAAATCAGAATACTTTTCTAATGCCCACTTTGCTGCTTCAATAGCCCCATCATGGTCTATATTTGTGTACAATGAGGTGACATCCGCTGTACTTAATATGCTATCATCAGTGAGTGTTAGATTTTGCATTAATTGAATTATATGCCTGGTATCTTTCAGGTATGCCTTCGTTTGTACCACTAATGGTTGTAAATATTGATCTATATATTCTCCCATCCTTGCCGTTAAAGAATCTATCCCATTTATTATAGGTCTAATTGGGGGATTCACGGGATTTTTATGGATCTTAGGTACTGAGTATATTACGGGTAGTTTGCATACTGTTGGTACTAAATACTTAGTTTCTTTTTCATTCAATATGTGCTTTTTATTACCATAATTTACTATCTTTATTAGCTCTTTTTTATACTCTTTATTTGGATTATTCTTAAGTTCTTGATATGTGCTCTCATCTTTTAACATATCCTCCATAGATTGTTCATAAAATGTTTTGGACAGTATGACTATACCTCCCCCCTTATCTGCCGGCCTAATAACTATGTTTTTTCTCTCCTTAAGGCTTTTAATTCCTCTCTCAAGGTTATAGTTGTATTTGTGCTTCTGTATGTTCAATTGTTCTACATCTTTTGTTACTAATTTTTTGAATGTTGTTATGTATGTGTTATCGCTAGATTTGGGATTGAAAACCGATTTGTTTTTAAGATCGCTATGTTGATACTTTGATATTTTGGCCTCTTGATTATATTCTATCGGATTTTGAGCATAATATTTTTTAATGTTTAATTTTCTTATAAATTTCTGTAAGCTTATGTACATTTCAAATTTGTTCAATCCTTTATTAGGAGCATACTTCAAGCCCTGATCTAATGCGTATATTTCTTCTTGTTTTAAGGGTGTTCCACTTAGATTAAAGATGCCTTCCCCTTTTAATCTCTCCTTCTCTTTTTGTTTGTGGAGGAATAAACAAAGCAGCCAGTGAAGAAAGCACAATTGAGAAAGCTGAGCTGAGGAGAGAGGAGAGGAGACGAGGGAGAGGTTCAAGCTGCCAACACAGACTTATCACATTAACTAAATTGAATAACAACACCATCTCAAATTTAAAGAAAGTAATTGACATTCCCTTTTTTTTTTTTTTTCTTTTTTTTAATGTTTTATTAATTTTTTATTATTTTATTCACATAGAATTGACATTCCAATTTTTCATTAATTTTTTATTAATATTTGTTATAATCACATATAATTTTTTAATTCATATTTATAAATTAATTTATGTTAATTGTATATTTAAGCACCATAGAAATAATAATTTTTTAATTCATATTTATAAATTAATTTATGTTAATTGTATATTTAAGCACCATAGAAGTAAGTAATGATTGGATTATAGGTGGTATATTAAGAAATTCACACAACCAAAAAAGGTTAATCACAAAAGGTTGATAATATTGGAGCGCGGTACAGTATAAGAATTCATAGTTTAATTTCATACACCTAGAGAGGGTGTAATTAGTGCCTGGCGATCCAATATTTAATAAATATTCACTTAAGCACACAATTAACACTAATAATAGAGTAAGTTAACTCCTGGTGGCTCACAAATAACTATTCTATTAAAATTGCATTCAACATCTCACATATTTGTTTGTAGACACAATGGAGGTTTTCAATTTTTTAGAAAATAGACACATTGATATAGATAATGTTTTTCAAGGAGAAGAGAAAATAGATATTAATATACACAATTTATTTAGGAAAATCACACATATTATGGAGAAGAAATAAATGTATGGTGGGATATGACAACCTTAGAAAAATATTTGAAAGAAAAAATTATACCTAAAAAACTCAGATGGGACATACCCATAGCTGATGGGTTGTTAGAGGAGGATGATGTGATAGAATGGTTCAACTTCTTTAGTGAGAAGAGTATGGAACTGATATTATTCCTGATAAAAAGAAGGCAGAGAAAAATGCGTAAGATAGAAAATATGTTAAAGGAATATAAAGAGAAAGTGGAAACACATAAAGAACATCCAGACTTTAACAAATACATGACAGAATTAGGAAAAAATGTGAAGAATAAAGACTTGGAGATCCAGAATAGAAAAAAGAAAAAATACCAAAAAGTAACGCAAGAATACAATTTGAAACAAATATATAAATGGCAACAACCAGATATGACAGAAGGATTGAAATCGACAGACAGTACTCCAGCTAAGAATCAAAAGAATAATAAATTGACAAATAAAAAAACCATTAATTTTGCCAACAATTCAACCAAAGAAGCACGTCAACATACTCCTAAAATACAACCAAAAAAGATACAGGTGCAGCAACAAGAGCAAATGGTCCCACCACCACAAATATCAAAAAAACCACCCATATCACAACAGGTGAGAGAAGAATATAACAATAATAAGAGTTATACACAACATCCGAATAATGATTATAGGGGCCAAACACCATATTATTATCAAAACAGAGGCCCACCACCATATCAACAGCCAAGAGGTAGACCATACTACAGAAATAGAAATAGAGGTTATAATCACAGAGGGCACCAAAATTACTACCACCAAGGCCAAAATTATTACAATCAAGGTAGAAATTATGGGCCAAATTACAGAAGTGAATACAGGAATGACAACACAAACACATATACATCAGAATATGTAAATAATAACCAGATAAGAAATACACCACAATTATTCAAAGTTCCTACACAAAATAGGTATTCCCCATTAGAATCAGAGGAATCATACACGCCTTTACCAAACCCTTTTTTAGAGTGGAATCAAAATCTAGCAGAAGCAAATCAAAACACTGTAGAAAGAGGGGAAATAGAGGAGGAAGAAAACACAAACAAAAAGAGAAGGAGAGATTAAAAGGGGAAGGCATCTTTAATCTAAGTGGAACACCCTTAAAACAAGAAGAAATATACGCATTAGATCAGGGCTTGAAGTATGCTCCTAATAAAGGATTGAACAAATTTGAAATGTACATAAGCTTACAGAAATTTATAAGAAAATTAAACATTAAAAAATATTATGCTCAAAATCCGATAGAATATAATCAAGAGGCCAAAATATCAAAGTATCAACATAGCGATCTTAAAAACAAATCGGTTTTCAATCCCAAATCTAGCGATAACACATACATAACAACATTCAAAAAATTAGTAACAAAAGATGTAGAACAATTGAACATACAGAAGCACAAATACAACTATAACCTTGAGAGAGGAATTAAAAGCCTTAAGGAGAGAAAAAACATAGTTATTAGGCCGGCAGATAAGGGGGGAGGTATAGTCATACTGTCCAAAACATTTTATGAACAATCTATGGAGGATATGTTAAAAGATGAGAGCACATATCAAGAACTTAAGAATAATCCAAATAAAGAGTATAAAAAAGAGCTAATAAAGATAGTAAATTATGGTAATAAAAAGCACATATTGAATGAAAAAGAAACTAAGTATTTAGTACCAACAGTATGCAAACTACCCGTAATATACTCAGTACCTAAGATCCATAAAAATCCCGTGAATCCCCCAATTAGACCTATAATAAATGGGATAGATTCTTTAACGGCAAGGATGGGAGAATATATAGATCAATATTTACAACCATTAGTGGTACAAACGAAGGCATACCTGAAAGATACCAGGCATATAATTCAATTAATGCAAAATCTAACACTCACTGATGATAGCATATTAAGTACAGCGGATGTCACCTCATTGTACACAAATATAGACCATGATGGGGCTATTGAAGCAGCAAAGTGGGCATTAGAAAAGTATTCTGATTTGAATAAAAAGCAGAAAAAATACCTTATTAAGTGCCTAATATTCTGTCTCAAACATAACTTCTTCTGGTATAACAATAAGTATTATCTGCAAACCAAGGGAGTAGCGATGGGGGCACGTTTTGCCCCCAGCATAGCAAATTTATATATGGCACAATGGGAGGAGGATACAATATTCACTAATCACAAACAAGAACTCATAGCATACTATAGATATATAGATGACATAATTCTAGTATGGAAAGGTAATGAAACGTCACTAGCGCAATTCTATAAGGAATTAAATAATAATAATCATAATATATCACTTAGCTGGAATAGCAGCGATAAAACCATTAATTTTTTGGATATATGGCTAGTGAAAGAGGGATTAAAAATCTCTACAAAAAATTACTTTAAAAATACAGACAGAAATTCATATATACCCACCCATAGTTGCCATCATAAAGCATGGATAAAGAACATACCCAGAGGGCAGTTTATGAGACTGAGACGAAATTGTACACATGATATTGATTACCAGGAACAGAGTGACATCCTTATAAAGAGATTTATTAATAAAGGGTACAAAAAAGAATATATAGTAGAAGAAAGAGAAAGGGTAGGAGTACTAGATAGAAACAAATTACTAACAAAAAGTCAGAATAACAATAGTATGGACAATGTTATGACTATTATAATGCCGTACAATAAGCAATATAAAGATGTGCAAAGAATAATAAATAAACATTGGGACATATTAAAGCTAGATAAAGATTTAAAAGATAGTATCCCTGAAAATCCAAGATTTATTTATAAAAAAGCCCCCAATATCAGAGACAAGATGGTGAAGAACGTATTAAATCCACCTAAACAAAATACACTTACTTTTTTTCAGGAAATTGGATTTTATAAGTGTGGAAGATGTTATAGTTGTATCAGAACAAAAAATAACCCCAGAAAAAGAATGCATTTCACTAATTTGATAAGTGGTAAAACATTTAAGATAAAACAATTCATATCATGTGACACCAAGGGGGTAGTATATGCATTGAAATGTCCGTGCAATAAAATTTATATAGGAAGAACAAAACGCAGGCTAAAAGAGAGAATAAAGGAGCATGTTCGGAACATTTCAAAAGGTTATAAATACCATAATGTATCATTACATTTCAAACTATACCATGAACAAAAAACAGAAGGCCTAGAATTTTATGGAATAGAGAAGCATAAGGCACACTGGAGAGGAGATAATCTCATTAGAGAAATAAGTAAGAAAGAATCCCAGTGGATATATCTAATGAATTCCTTGCATCCTTTGGGATTAAACAAGGAATTTGATTTAGCTTGTTTCTTGAGCGGTTATTAAATATAGAACATAATAAAGGGGAAAATAGAAGGATTAATGATAAAGCATACAATAGCATATACAAGCATTTCAAAGTAGTATTTAAGTTATTAAGTCCGCATAATATTAAACTTAAAGAATTTTAGATAAACATTGTTAATTTTTATTTTTATTTTATTTTATCTATTATTTATTATTTTTTATTTTTATTTTTATTTTATTTTTTATTTTTTATATTTTATTTTTTAATTTTTATTTTTTTTATTTTTTATATTTTATTTTTATTTATTTTTTAATTTTTATTTTTTTATTTTTTATTATTTTATTTTATTTATTTATTTATTTTTTGCATTATTTCATTATAATATTTATTTTTATTTTATTTTATATATTTTAATTTTGTTTATTTTGAATAAATAGTAAATTTTCAATAAATTTTATACTCTCCTTTATTATTGATTTTTTATACAGATATATGTAATTTTATTTATTTAAATTTATTTCATATTAAATTTAAATTGAGTGTAGGGTTGTAAGGGACCGCCCGGCGGTACTACTAGCACTCCACTGAATAGGCGTCCCCAGCGCACGGAGTCTAAGTCCCAGGGTGCTTGTTCACCAGGGCCCCTGATGGTGGGGATGGACTTGGAGCTCCCTGAGACCAGGTCGTGACTACTGGGTGCGTCCGTCAGTGGTAGTAGTATGCGCAAGGGGCTCCCACGGGGAAGAGTCTGATGTGAGGAGGTCAGAAGACCCCACTGCACGGGATGGATGGATGGATGAGCAAGGTCAGACGGGCCGGGTCGGTAATAGAGAGGGCGGCAAGGTACAAGGCAGCGGGCATAGAATGGTCGGGTCACACGCCAGGTCAGCAACAGCAGGTCAAATCCAATAGGGGGCATTCAGGAGAGAGGTCAGGCAAAGCAAGGGTCAGAATAGGAGAAAACAGCAAGGTCAGGTACAATCCGGGTCAATAACTTACAGGGTACAGGTTCACAGGTTCACAGGATGCAGGAAAGACCAGAAGGCACTGAATGACAGCTCAGGGCCATTTAAATATCCCGCCCTGCGCTGCCATTGGTGCCCAGCGGTCGGCCGCGGCTTCTACTGCGCATGCGCGAATTCGAACGCTGCGGCCGGCCCGGACCTAGTGCCCGTGTCCCTGCACAGGGCGGTGCACTGCGCCTGCGCCGGGACCATCGCGGCAGGGATCGGGGAGATCCCTGACATTGCCCACCCGATCTCTCCACCACGGGTGATCGCGAAAGAACCTCCGGACAAGTCTGGGTGCATAGACATTATGGGCTGGTTCCCAAGAATTGTCCTCAGGACCATAGCCCTTCCATTTGATAAGGAATTGGGTCTGGCCTCCCCTCCTTCGACACTTCAGGATTGTTTCAACCTCAAACTCTTCTTCTCCTTCGACCGTTACCGCTTCCGGGGGTCTAGATTCCCGGTCAGGGAAGGCATCTGGGACCACTGGCTTCAGCAGGGACACATGAAAGACCGGGTGGATCTTGAGCGTGTCAGGGAGGGCGAGTTCGTAGGCTACTTCGTTAACCATCCGTTTAATGCAGAAGGGGCCTATAAATTTGGGTCCCAATTTCTTTGACGGGCAAAGCATCTTTAGATTGGACGTCGCCAGCCAAACCTTCTCCCCAGGCCGCAATACCAGATCTCCTCTCCGTTTCCTGTTGAATGCTTTCCTGTAGTCTTCCTGGGCCCGACTGATGGCCACTTGAAGCTTCTTATTGTTCGCAGCGAAGAACGTTACCACATCTCGTGTTGCTGGTACTGGGCATTCCGACACCAAATCCGGGAGGAAGACTGGGTGAAAGCCATAGTTGGCAAAGAACGGGGACTGCCCTGTTGCTGAGTGGCGGGCGTTGTTATACGCAAATTCCGCTAAAGGAAGAAGTGGCAGCCAGTCATCTTGAGTAAACGAGGTATAGCATCTTAAGTATTGCTCCAAGGTCTGATTGGTCCTTTCGGTTTGACCGTTCGTTTGAGGGTGGAACGCAGAGGAGAGAGATAATTTGATGTCCAGGGCTTTGCACAGTGCCCTCCAGAATCTGGACGTGAACTGGACCCCTCGGTCCGAGACAATGTCTTCGGGGACCCCATGCAACCTGACTACCTCACGAATGAAGACTCGCGCGGTCTCGGCCGCCGAGGAGGTTTTCTTCAACGGGATGAAGTGGGCCATCTTGGCAAGCGGTCCACGACTACCAGGATTGCCGTGTGGTCTCGGGATGGCGGAAGCTCGACTATAAAGTCTAGTGAGATCTTTTGCCAAGGCCATTCAGGAATAGGTAAGGGTCGCAGCAGACCCCAAACCTTGTTTCTTGATGGCTTGTTCTTCTGGCAGGTGACACAGGACCTGACATAGCCCTTACAATCCTTAGCCATGTCTGGCCACCAGAATGAGCGTCGGAGAAGTTCCAGGGTCTTTTCTGGGCCAAAGTGCCCCGCCATTGGGTGGTCGTGGCAATGCCCCAAGACCAAGGTTCGGGCTTCTTCCGGCACCACAATTCGGTCTTCCCTCCATAGGAGTCCCCCCTTGTTCCGGAGCGGCCCTCCGCCTGGGGTAGAGAAGTTTGTGGATGCCTCCATTAGCCTGGAACGAAGGTCCGACTGAAGGACCAAGAAGTTACCCGAGGACAGGATGGTGTCAGGTACTGGGGTCTCCTTGGCGTCTTCGTACATCCGTGATAACGCATCCGGCTTAGTGTTCTTTGATCCCGGCCGGTACGTAATGTGGAAGTTGAATCTCGAAAAGAATAGTGCCCATCTCGCCTGTCGCGGGCGTAGACGCTTGGCGGTTCTCAGATACTCTAGGTTCTTGTGGTCAGTAAATATTAAGATGGGGTGCACCGCACCTTCCAGCAGGTACCTCCATTCCTCTAACGCCGTTTTGATCGCTAGTAGCTCTCGATCACCGATATCATAGTTCCTCTCCGCTGGGGTCAGCTTCCGTGAGAAGAACGCTACAGGGTGGAGCAATTCCTTGGTGCCTTTTCGTTGGGAGAGGATGGAGCCTACCGCATTCTCCGATGCATCTACCTCCAAGATATAGGGCAGAGCGGCATCTGGGTGACCCAAAATGGGTGCCGAAGTGAACAGCTTCTTTAAGACTTCGAAAGCTCCCTGCGCTTCTGGTGTCCATCTGAATCGGGTTCCCAGCTTGGTTAGCTGAGTAATGGGGGAGACCAGACCCGAGAAGTTCTTGATGAACTTCCGGTAAAAATTTGCAAAGCCGATGAATCGTTGGACGCCTTTCCTGTCTGTGGGTTCAGGCCAATCCAGTATTGCAGCGACCTTCTGGGGATCCATCGCGACCCCCGCGGTGGAGATAATCAGGCCTAAGAAGGCAATGCTGGATTGTTCAAAACAACATTTTTCTGCCTTGGCGTACAACCCATGCTGCCGCAACCGCCCCAATACTTTTGCTACATGTATTCTGTGTTCCCCCAAAGACGGGGAGAAAATCAGAATGTCGTCTAAATAAACGATCACAAAGACATCCAGAAAGTCCCTAAAAATATCATTTACAAAGTGTTGAAAAGTGGCCGGAGCATTGCACAACCCGAACGGCATGACCAGATATTCAAAATGACCGAAGCGGGTGCGGAAGGCCGTCTTCCACTCGTCCCCCTCCCTTATGCGAATCAAGTTGTACGCCCCCCTCAGATCCAGCTTGGTAAAAACCACTGCTGACTTTAAACTTTGGAACAGCTCAGGTACTAACGGTAGTGGGTAACGTTTTTTTATCGTGACCCTGTTCAATTCCCTGTAATCGATACATGGCCTTAAGGTTTTGTCCTTCTTTTCAACAAAGAAGATTCCCGCCCCCGCCGGTGAGGTGGAGTGGCAGATGAACCCCTTCTGGAGGCTGTCCTCGATATATTCCTTTAGGGCCCCCAATTCGGGCTCTGAAAGGGGGAAGATTCGCCCAAAAGGAATTTCTGAGCCGGGTAACAGGTCAATGGGGCAGTCATAAGGGCGGTGGGGGGGTAGAGTATCAGCTCCCCGTTTGCTGAACACATCTAGAAACCCATGGTAGACCGCAGGGATTACTTGTTTTAATTCAGCTTCCCCCTCAGAGCACAGGAGGATTTGGGGGGCCCCCGGGCCCGAAGTGCGGCAGTATATCCGACAGTATGGGGAAGGGAACGTGATTACTCCGGTCTCCCAGTCAATCTGGGGGTTATGGGCCCGTAACCATGGGAGCCCCAGAATGACTGGGAAGAGGGGTGAAGCTATAGCATCCAGGCGGAGGAATTCCTGGTGCTGGCCGGCAATGACAGTGGTGATGGAGGGGGTTTCCTGGTTCACTACCCCCGATTTTATTCGGGAACCATCGGCCAAATAAATATTGAACCCCTTCTGTTTCAATTGAAGGGGAATACCCTGCTGGTGAGCAAAATTAATATCCACGAAGCAGCTGCATGCCCCAGAGTCAATTATGGCCGATACTTCCACGGTCCTTTCTGGAAGCTGAAAGGAAAGGGGTACCACTAAGTATTGGGATGGACCAACATTGCCAATGGATAAGGAAGAAGAGGTGCACTTACTCAGTTTCTGCGGGCAGGAACGCGCCATATGACCAGCTTCGCCACAATAGAGGCACAGGTTCTGGGATCGTCTGCGCAGATGTTCCTCTGGGGATAGTTTAGGCCGTGCCAGGCCGAGCTGCATGGGTTCGGGGTTGTCTCCAGGTGGCCGGTTTTGGATGATTGGCCTAGGTGTTTGACTGGGACCCTGAAATGATCCCCAGGGATTTCCATGACCCTGGCCGGACCTCTCAAACCTGCGTTCCCGCAGTCTACGGTCAATTTTAATGGTCAGAGCTATTAAGTCCTCTAAAGTCTCAGGTACCTCCACCCGGGCGAGCTTGTCTTTCAGGCCATCTGATAGGCCAATACGGAACTTATGCAGGAGTGCGAACTCGTTCCAGCGAGTATCCCCCATCCACCGCCTAAATTCAGCTGCGTACTCCTCCGCCGCTCGGCGGCCTTGCCGGAGCGTGTACAGAGTAGCTTCAGCAGAAGCTGCCCGCTGCGGGTCATCATAAAGGATGGCCATAGCATCAAAAAAACTGTCAACCGAACTGAGGTGAGGGTCGTTTTTTCCCCGTAATCGATGGGCCCAGTCTTGGGGTTCACCCTGCAGGAGGGAGATGACGAACCCCACCTTCACGGATTCAGTCACGAAGGTTCGGGGTTGTAGCTCAAAATAGAGGAGGCAGGACTCGCGGAATGATCTGAAACGTGTGCGGTCCCCGTGGAAACGTTCCGGTAAGGGTACTCGGGGGTCGGCCGCCGGGAGTGGTGCGGATGCCCCAGACACCAGCACAGGGGCTGCTACAGCTGGAGATGTGGGAACCGCGGCCTGTGGGGCGGCAGCGGATATAGTGCAGGTCTGGAATTGAGTTTCAATCCGCTGACATCTATCCTGCAGGGCCGATACAGTCTGTGTCAAATTGGACAGGTGCCTGCAGATCTCCTCCAGCGGCGAGGGACCTCCTCTAGACTCAGTCATGGCCTTCTGGTACTGTAAGGGACCGCCCGCCGGTACTACTAGCACTCCACTGAATAGGCGTCCCCAGCGCACGGAGTCTAAGTCCCAGGGTGCTTGTTCACCAGGGCCCCTGATGGTGGGGATGGACTTGGAGCTCCCTGAGACCAGGTCGTGACTACTGGGTGCGTCCGTCAGTGGTAGTAGTATGCGCAAGGGGCTCCCACGGGGAAGAGTCTGATGTGAGGAGGTCAGAAGACCCCACTGCACGGGATGGATGGATGGATGAGCAAGGTCAGACGGGCCGGGTCGGTAATAGAGAGGGCGGCAAGGTACAAGGCAGCGGGCATAGAATGGTCGGGTCACACGCCAGGTCAGCAACAGCAGGTCAAATCCAATAGGGGGCATTCAGGAGAGAGGTCAGGCAAAGCAAGGGTCAGAATAGGAGAAAACAGCAAGGTCAGGTACAATCCGGGTCAATAACTTACAGGGTACAGGTTCACAGGTTCACAGGATGCAGGAAAGACCAGAAGGCACTGAATGACAGCTCAGGGCCATTTAAATATCCCGCCCTGCGCTGCCATTGGTGCCCAGCAGGCGGCCGCGGCTTCTACTGCGCATGCGCGAACTCGAACGCCGCGGCCGGCCCGGACCTAGTGCCCGTGTCCCTGCACAGGGCGGTGCACTGCGCCTGCGCCGGGACCATCGCGGCAGGGATCGGGGAGATCCCTGACAAGGGTATATATATATTTTTAAGAATTAGAAGTCTGAATTAATAAAGTATGGTAAAAATTATATTCAAGTTAAATTTTAGATATTAAACTTTGTGGAAAGATGATCAAATATAAGATTGTAATCCAGATTGTGAGGGGTGTGGATGTAAGAATTAAGTATACAGCCGAAGGATGATGATGCGCACTTTGTATATATACAATGAATAATATTGAGATATAGTCTGAACTCCAAAGTAATGGAGAGGTAACGAATAGTTAACAAATCACAGCAAAAATGGAGCCGGCAGGATATAAATAGCCTCTGTGAATGATGGAATGCAAATCCACATCCCCCAGAGGAAGCTATGAGTCCCTGTAGCGTAACGCGTAGGGGAGGGGCGGTGACGTTATCACGCATCCACAGAGGAATGGCGAGTATATTTACTGCAAGCAAACACATCAGCCAGGCTGTCTGAAGCACGATCTTGATACATTGTATGCAAAGCGTTATTTACATTTACACAATGTGAGTGGGAGATCAAAGAGCAATAAATCACTTATATCCCGGATAAGACACTATGTTTCTTTTCCCTTCTCTGCATGTTCCATATATGGAGGAATAAACAAAGCAGCCAGTGAAGAAAGCACAATTGAGAAAGCTGAGCTGAGGAGAGAGGAGAGGAGACGAGGGAGAGGTTCAAGCTGCCAACACAGACTTATCACATTAACTAAATTGAATAACAACACCATCTCAAATTTAAAGAAAGTAATTGACATTCCCTTTTTTTTTTTTCTTTTTTTTTAATGTTTTATTAATTTTTTATTATTTTATTCACATAGAATTGACATTCCAATTTTTCATTAATTTTTTATTAATATTTGTTATAATCACATATAATTTTTTAATTCATATTTATAAATTAATTTATGTTAATTGTATATTTAAGCACCATAGAAATAATAATTTTTTAATTCATATTTATAAATTAATTTATGTTAATTGTATATTTAAGCACCATAGAAGTAAGTAATGATTGGATTATAGGTGGTATATTAAGAAATTCACACAACCAAAAAAGGTTAATCACAAAAGGTTGATAATATTGGAGCACGGTACAGTATAAGAATTCAGAATTCATAGTTGAACTTGGTGTAGAGTTATTCACCCTGAGGTCATCACAGAGGACAAGGGGGCACTCTTTACATCTGGAGGAAAAGAGATTTAATCTCCAAATACAGAAAGGTTTCTTCACAGTGAGAGCTGTGAAAATCTGGAATAGACTCCCTCAAGAGTTGGTTCTGGCCAGCTCAGTGGATCAGTTCAAAGGCCTTGATTCTTTCCTAGATACACATAATAAAACTGGATACTAACATTTATAGGTAAAGTTGATCCAGGGAACACCCAATTGCCTCTCGGGGGATCAGGAAGGAATTTTTATCCCTGCAGGAGCAAATTGGATCATGCTTTGCTGGGTTTTTGCCTTTCTCTGGATCAACTGAGAGTATAGAATTATAACTTACACTCCAGGAATAACAAAGATTCCAATGCCCTGCTAGCCCCAGACATATAATCAATTCACACATCAAATAAATAAATAATTAAAAAAAAAACCTCTGCATGAAATCTGTTAATGCTACAGGAATATAGTAAGCAGAGGAAACGGGAATTTTTTATATATATATATATATATCACACACATACACACAGTGGATATAAAAAGTCTACACACCCCTATTAAAATGTCCGGTTTCTGGTTTCATTTCCGGAATGTTCAGTCCTATCACTAGAATCCACTGTACCACACAGAACTAGATGGACTGAGCTGAGGGAGGAGCCTGAACATGGCGGCTGTGGGGAGCGAGCGGCACTAGCTCCTTGCTAGGTCCCACTTTCCGACCTCCCCAGTGACCCTCAGTAGGAACCAACTCACCAGAGTCTGGAGGGCCGTGGAGCAGAGCCCGGAGAGCCGGAGATGGGAGCTGGACGGAGGCTGCAGTGACGCGACAGTTCCCCCGGCACTACATGAGAGAGAGATCCAAGCGGCTGGGAGGCGAGGTGACGTTGCGGGAGCATGTGACCAGCCACGGAGGATCTCTGGGGGAAAGAGGTAGCCGGCCGGCGTCCCGATGTGACAGGGAGCCGCTTACTGCTGCCTATACCCCCCGGCCGGCTGATCGATCCTGGGTCAGGGAGACCCGGGAGTACCAGGAGACCCACCCTGCTTCCCTGGGACGAATCCCAATGAGAAAAGAAAAAAAAAAAAAGAGGCACAGCATTGGAAACCCAGAGGAATTCCCCCCAGGACTGAGCTGCTGTGAAAGCCCTCCATTCAAGCTTAGAGCCACCGTCCTGAGAAGAGAAGGGTGAGTGAGAGCTGTTGGGGGCTTATTGCGTAGAGGACCCCTGAGTGACATAGGGGACCAAGGGGTGAAGGAGGGGAGGATTCCCAGGGTTTAGAAGAGAAGAGGCCCAGGTGCCCTAGGAGAGCAAAACATAAGGAAAAATAGCAAGCCTGTCTGGTTCACAAATTATAAAGGAGCGGAATAACCCCATCTTGAGAATATAGAAGAAAAAAGATATACAAAGGATATAAAGAATAAAGGTCCTAAGGGAGCAGGGCTCAAATGGTCTCAAACAGGCACGATAAAGAAATTTACATCATATGGAAATATTACGCAAGAAAGGGCCCAAGGCGCAAGTACAAAAGGGGAAATGGACACTAGCTCAGGAAATAGTCCTAGATTATCATTGGGTATGAATAGCAGCTGTAGCCAACAAATAGCGGATGGCTTGGGAAAAAAAGAACTTGACGGTGAACTACAAGTACCAAATAAGAAGGAGATGATTGAAATGTTTCAAAGCTTGGAGAAAATGATAAAACATGAAATGACAGCTATTCGAAATGATTTAGGGCATCTGCTATCGAGAATGGAAGAAACAGAGGAGAAAATTAAAGCCCAGGCCCAAAACATAGATAATCTAAAGAAAAAATAACCCATTTGGAGAATACTCAGAAAAAATTGCTCTATAGGATGGAAGTTCAACAAAATAAAGAAAGACGGTGTAACCTTAGAGTACGAGGAATTCCAGAGTCTGCAAAAGGGGAAATATTATATGAACTAGTTAATAAAATTTTAAACTCCATAAGAGACAGACCTGAAACAGACGGGATCAAACTAGATGGAGTGTTTAGAATAGGAAAGTTCAAACAAGCTACTGAGAAGGAAAGACCGAGAGATATAATTGTCCAGTTCCAAAAATTTGGGGTCAAAGATGAGATATGGAAGAAGATCAAGGGAAGATTATTAATTAAGTATGGAGATTTGACTATCCAAATTTATGCGGATTTAACATCAGAGACCCTATGGAGAAGGAGATCCCTGAGACCCCTGTTGGAGCAAATGAGAAAACAGAATGTGCAGTATAGATGGGGTACCTCAGCATCTCTAATTGGCTGGAAAAATGGGGTTACAGCTTACTTGAGATTCCCGGAGGAACTGAGAGATTTTTGTGATAGACTGGACTTGCAAAGAATGGAGATAGCTGGGTGGGAAGAAGAAGAAAAAGGAGATACAGATGATACAAGAAAAGAGGACTGGCAGCGGGTCGGGGGGAGAGGGAGGGAGACCCCAGGGTTGGGGAGAGAAAGGAGGGAGAATTAAGTAAAAAATATGATTTTTTTTTTTTGTTTCTCTCTCTCACCCCCCTTGTCTCTCCCCTGTCGATGCGGAAGCCCTTCTGGAAGCTCCGGTTAAGGGGGGGGAAGTAAAGATTCTTGCTGAGTCCAGTTGATGGAGAGAGGGGATCTGGGGAGGTCGGAGGAGAGGTGAGCCGTACATGGGCGGAGCTTACGCCCAAAGTTTTAAATCAATGGTGGAAATAGATCCACAAATGATTTGTAGGCAGCTTACAAGCCTAAAAATGGGTAGGGGAAAAATAAGAGAGAGTGGGGGGGGGAGGAGATGGGGGTTGGGTGGGAGGGAGGGGGGGGGGGCTGCTGGGTTAATACTCTGCAAGATAGTAGGGCCTAATAGGAGGAGGCGAATTAGAGGAGAGATAGACAGAATTAAGAAGGATGGAAGAAATACAGTTTATAACATATAATGTGAATGGGTTGAATTGCCCTGGGAAAAGATTTAAGTTGTTTAAAGAGTTACAGCATAGGGCAACGTCAGTGGTATTTTTACAGGAGACACATTTCGAGATAGAGTCAAACGTGAAATTAAAATCCAAATATTATCCAACATGGTATTACGCTGACTCTCCAATTAAAAGAGCAAAAGGGGTGGCAATACAATTGGCAAAGAATATGAGATTTGAGCTGGAGGATAGAAAGACCGATCCGGAGGGGAGATTCCTGTTCTTGAAAGGTAAACTACAGGGAATCGAGTGTACATTAGCCAATATATATTGCCCCAACAAGAAGCCGGAGATCTATTTGAAGAGTCTCCTGAAAAAATTGATAGATTTTAAAAAGGGGTGTTTGATAGTAGCAGGAGATTTAAATCTCTGTATGGACCCACAAAAGGATGCAACCTCCTCTGTGCAGAGAGAAGGTGGTAGGTCTCTGAGAGCTTTGAAAAAAGCGATCCACGAGTACCAACTGGTGGACACCTGGAGAATAATGCATATGAAAGACAGAGACTATACCTTCTTCTCTAATGCACATGAGATATACTCGAGACTGGATTATATTTTAATAGACCATCAACTCATTGAACTGTTGGTTAAAATAGAAATAGAGACAAGAACATTCTCGGATCATGCCCCGGTCATAAGGAAAATTGGATGGGGAAGTCGGTGGACGGGAGGCTTAGGATGGAGGTTAAATGAGGCTCTTTTCTTGGATGAGGATATAGCTCAGAAGATCGGGGAAGAGATCAAGGTATATTTTAAGGAGAATGAGACAGAGGAAGTATCGACAGCTACAGTATAGGAAAGCCATAAGGTATATATAAGAGGAATCCTGATTGCGATGGGAGCAAGGAAGAAAAAAGAAAGAAGAGAGAGGGTTAGTGGGCTCCTAAAAGAAATCCTGGACTTGGAGCAGATACATAAGAAGAAAATAACAAGAGAAACAAGACAGAAGTTAATGGATAAAAAAGATGAGCTAGAGAGATTGATGGAAGAGGAGAGGAGAAGAGTATATAACAAAGTATTAAGCAAAAGATATAGATGGGGAGATAGACCAGGAAAATACTTAATGAGAGCTCTGAATAAAAAGAAAAATAGGAATTATATAGAAAAGATAAAAAGTCCTAAGGGGGAGTTGGTCCACTCAACTAAAGAGATTATTAAAGTGTTCACGGAGTACTATAGAAAGTTGTATAATATTAGTCCCCAAGGTTCTCCAAAAGAAATTGGAGAGGGTATCAACGACAAAAGGATGATATATTTAAAAAACGTGGGATTACCAAAGCTAAGTGAAGCACAATTCAACTCCTTGGATGCGGAAATTTCCCAGGAAGAAATAAAAGCAGCATTAAGAAGTACAGGGGGTGGAAAAAGCCCAGTACCGGATAGTTACACAGTTAAGTACTATAAAAAATATAGTGAATTATTGTTACCTAAGCTGAAGAAATATATGAATGATCTGGGAGGTGGGATGGAGGGGAGGAGAGAATCTCTTCAGGCCCATGTTGTACTCATTCACAAGGAGGGAAAAGATCCTTCTCAGTGCTCCAGCTATAGACCAATTTCATTACTGAACACTGATAACAAGTTGTACGCAAAGGTTCTAGCAAATAGGCTGAAAGACCTAATGCCTGAATGGATTCATGGAGATCAGGTGGGCTTTGTCCTAGGGAGAGAGGGTAGAGATAACGGGTTGAGAACTCTGATGCTTATTCAGAAAAGTAGAAAAGGGAAAGCCCCGGTGGTGCTCTTGTCAATTGATGCCGAGAAGGCGTTTGATAGAGTGGACTGGGGCTTTATGATGGACAACTTAGAGGTATTGGGGATTGGAGAGAGAATGCGTGAGTGGATAGGTAAATTATATAGGGAGCCCACCGCAATCATCACGGTAAATGGGGAGAGGTCGGAATCCACTGGGATGTCCAATGGAACAAGACAGGGCTGCCCATTGTCCCCCTTGTTGTATGTTTTGTCATTGGAACCCCTGTTGTCAACAATAAGGAATAGTGGAGCGGTGAAGGGAATCCAGATAGAAAATATAGAACATAAAGTAGCAGCCTTTGCGGATGACCTATTGTTTTATGTAGGCAACCCCCGAATAACACTACCAAATATAATGAAGATCCTGAAGGAATATGGTGAACTATCAAATCTAAAAATTAATCCAACAAAAACAGAGATTCTGAATATCAATATACCAAAGAGCGAAAAAGAAAAGCTACAAAAAGAATTCCCCTTTATATGGAGAGAAAAAGATATAAAATACCTAGGAATAAAACTTGCTATCTCATATAAACAATTGTATAGATTAAACTATATTTCTTTGATAAATGAGACCAAGGAAGAATTAAAAATATTAGAAGGAGGAAATCCATCATGGATAGGACGTATAAACCTAGTTAAAATGGTGATTATACCTAAAATACTGTATAGATTTCAAATGGTTCCAATCAAACTCCCAGAGGCTTTTTTTAAGATAATAAAAAAATGTTAAAAATGCTATCACCCTTGGTGGCTTCAGATATCCGCTATCACTGGGCATACCCTTTTTGCCTGACATTCCCATATCAAGGAAAACCACAGTTACTTACCGCTAACGGTATTTCCGGGTGTCTACCAAGATGGCTACATGAGAGATACTGGCCCTCCTTCCCCCTCATCCTCAGTAATTAGGAAAGAAGGCCGTAACCAGTGTACACAAAGGGAAAACACCAAAAACTATACCTAATCACCATCACAACCTGAGGAAAAACATAGGGTGGGAATTAGGATGCCGTCCTGGAAGACTCCCAGAAAGACCATTACTGGTAAGTAACCGTGGTTTTCCCAAAGCATCTTTCAGGATGGATACATAAGAGATTAAACCAGAAATATTCATACCTTAGGGAGGGACCACTGCCTAGAGAACTTTCCTTCCAAAGGCCAAGTCCTGACTAGAAAGAAGTTCCACACGGTAGTGTTTAACAAAGGCATGGTTATACGACCAAACTGCTGCTCTGGAAATGTCTTCCCATGGAGCACTTGCTCTCTCTGCCCAGGAGGCTGACAAGGCTGTTGTAGAATGTGCACGCACTCTGGAAGGAGGCTGCTGGCCCAAGCTCTTGTACGCACACAAAATAGTTTCACGATTCCATCTGGCAATAGAACTTTTTGAAGCACAAAGACTCTTCCGAGGACCACTAAAAAGAACCAGATGGCTATATCTTCTGACATCTCTAGTCACTCAGATATTCTAAGAAACATCTTCTGACATCTAAAAAACTAAAAAATGTCTGCTTCTCATTCCTGGGGGAGCTGCAGAAAAAAGGCAGCGCATCTATCTGAGAAGAATGAAAGTCTGATGAAACCTTAGGAAGGTACATAGGATCTGGTCTCAAAACAATCCTATCCTCCAAAATGGTTAAATATGGATCCTTTCAAGAAAAAGACTGCAAGTCCCCCACTCTTCTGGCTGATGTAATAGCTTGCAAAAAGGCCAACACTTCAAAGGACAGTCTAGCAAGGGCTGAAACAGAGCCTTCGTGAGAGCATCCAGGACTAGGGACAGATCCCACGGAGGAACTGTCTTAAGCACCCTAGGGGTCTGTCTCTCCCTAGCCAATAGAAACCTTCTAACAAGAGCCAATCTTTGATCCAAAAACACAGACAAGGCAGCCACCTGTACCTTCAAGGTTCTGACTGCCAACCCCCTATCCACCCCCACCTGCAAAAAATCTAGCACTACGGGAATAACAGTATCCCACCTCCCTGATCTAGAACTCCAAGAATGAAAGGTTCTCCAAACCTTTGCATACATTTTTCAAGTGCAGAATTTCCTACGGTTTGGAAAGGTCTAAATTACCTTCTCTGAACATCCCTTAGACTTGAAGATCCGCCTCTCAGCCTCCAGGCCGTCAGCCAGAACTGACGAGGATTGGGATGGAGAACTGGTCCTTGGAGAAGTAGATCCGAACGGTCCAGGAGAATCCAGGAAGGGGACACTAACAGGCACAAAAGGATTGCAAACCAACTCCTTTCGGGCCTGTATGGTGCTATGAGAATAACCTGGCAGTCCTCCAGGGCGATTTTTCGCACAACCTGAAGAAGACTTGCCAGCAGAGAAAATGCATAAGCTAGACCGAAGTTCCAACTCTGCATCAAAGCATCTGCCCCTAGGGCTCAATACTCTCTCTCTCTAGAGAAAAGAAGTCCTGGACTTTCCTGTTCCTGGAGGAGGCAAACAGATCCACCTTCAGAACAACTCACAGATTCGTGATCTGTGCGAAAATCTCTGCATTCAGTACCCATTCCCCCTGATGTACTGGGTTCCTGCTGAGAAAATCGGCAAGAATAATGTGTGACCCTGAGATGGACCGCTCTCAATGACTTCAGACAACCCTGTGCCCAAAACAGAATCTCCAGAGCTAGTGCAAGTAATTTTGGAGATCCTGACCATTCAAAGAAGCCACTGTCGTGACATTGTCTGAAAAAACTAACACGTCCTGACTGCGGATGGAAACTCAAGAAGGGCCTTAGAGCCAAAATCTACTGCTAGTAGTTCTCTGAAATTGGAGGAAGCATCCTTTACGTCCAACTCCCAAGTTCCCTGAGTGTAGTAAGGACCCAAATGAGCCCCCCAATTCCAGGAGCAGGCGTCCATGGTCACTCTTTTCGAGTTCTCCTGAGCCCAGGGCCGACCCCATATAAACTTTGTTGGTCTACCCACCAATCTAGCTCAAAGAATCGTCCTGTGAAAGGTTCACTACTCTGTCTAGGGTAGCATGATTGTGATCCCAGAAGGCTAGCAAAAAGGCTTGCAGCTTTCTTGAGTGAAGCTGGGCCCAAGTTACCTACAGGTTCCCAGTAAAAGACAGCCGCAAGTTAGCTACTTTACTTTTTCAGCACGATCTAGTGGATGCATGGAGAGAGACTAATACCACAGGCAGGAATTATTCCAAGACACACTCTCAATACACTAGGATTGACCATATATTTTAGGCCTCCAGATTACTCCCCGGACTCATCATGGCTAAAATTGATCCCATGGTCCAATCACGACCCTATTTTGTTGTCATTCTCTAATCTCTCCTATGCATTTTCTCGATCGCACTGGTGGCTTAACATAATCTAGTTTAAGTGGTGAATCCTATGGTCTTGATATTGACTCGCATGTTAAGACTTATTTTGAGCCCAATGTAGTGGAAGATACCTCCCCATCCATCAATTGGGCGGCACACAAAAGCATCAATCCGTGGGTTCCTAATCCAACTTTCTTCCAAACTGCATAAAGCCCATAACAAACTAATTGTTACTAAAACTAGGGACTATCAAACTCTGGTAGCCCAACACAAAAATTCTCCTAACCCACAACTACTGGAGAAATTAGAACACGCCCGTAGTGAATTGAATGTTTGCCTGACTACCAGGGCAGAAAAATCCCTATGTTGGTCTCAACATAAGTTCTTTACGTGGAGAGATTGCTCAGGGTCTACGTTAGCTAATAAACTGACCCCCCATTTCCAGGCCTATGCTACGCCCAAGTTTAAAGTGCAGGACAGTACATGCACTCAAAATCCTCCTGGTGTGCTAAAAAATGTCATGATTTTTACAGTAGTTTATACCGCAAGCCAGGGGGGTGTGACCATTCAGTCCTACAGCAATTTTTCACTTCCTTATGTTTACCAGGTCTTACTACTGCCAACCAGGAAATAATGGATAGACCAATAACTCAGGATGAACTCTGTAAATTACTTAAGACCCTGTCCTTACATAAATCTCCAGGACCAGATGGGCTTCCAAATAGCTACTATAAGACATTTTCGGACTGCTTACTCATTCATATGGTATTATACTTTAACCACTTAAGGGAGGGTGGCTCTGGTCCTGCTGACGAGAATAGGGCAGTTATTAGCATCCTCCTCAAAGATAATAATGACACCTCCGATGTGCTTAATTACCGGCCCATATCTCCGATTAATTGTGACCTAAAAGTCCTTACAAAGACATTGGCCTTACGCCTTAATTCCTTCTTAGATCAATATGTTCATAATGATCTCATCAGGGTTTATTAGAGGCCGCCAAACTTTAGTTCAAATTCGCAGGACCCTAGCCTTAATCTCAGCAGTTCATTCTAATTGGAATTCCAGTTCTATGAGGGAAGTTATGTTATCTTTAGGCTTACACAAAGCCTTTGATAGTCTATCATAGGACTATATTTTCTATGTTTTGGAAGCTTTTGGCTTTGGTTCCTTTTTCCTGACAAACTTACAAGCCCTCAATGAGGTTCCCATGGCCCAGGTGTCGATCAAAGGCTTTAAATCCCCCTATTGCATATCTGTAGAGGCACCCGAAAGGGTTGCCCATTATTTCCGTTTCTTTTCTGGCCATGGAACCTTTAGCAGCTGCAATATGGGCTGATCCTAGGATATGTGGTATCTCCTGTGGCAGTCAGGAACATCACACTTAATCCTACTAAGAATATGGCCATGAGTCTTACCTTGCCACAAACAAATTTAGACTGGATTAGAGGCACTTTTGATTTTCAGTGGGCCCACTCTTCAATCCCTTATTTGGGTATCCATTTGACTCCTTCTATTGATACTCTATATAAGGCCAACTACCCCCCACTTTTTCAAAGGATGCATTTGGACCTAGATAGATGGGTCTCCTACCCTATATCCTGGTTCGGACAAATCAATACAGTAAAGATTAATATACTATCTATTATTTTAGGACCTTGGCTATAGCTATCCCCAGACAAGACTAATTGAGACTTCTAAACAAGATTTCTTAATTTATTTGAGGGGCAAACGTTTTAGAATGAACAGTCTAATGCTGTATACAACTAAATCAAGGGGCGGAATAGGCTTTCCAAATCTTTTTGCTTATTATCAGGCAGCACAAATTACTTCACCACTGCAGTGGGCCCATATACCCCAATGGGTTTCGATTGAAGCATTGGCATGTCCCTATTGCCCAATTAAAGTCCTTATGTGGATTCCTAGCAGGTTGCTGTCCTATGCCCTACCTTATCCTGCTTGTTGGCCATCTGGGATAGGGCAAGATCTAGGCAACTTCTCTCTTCTCCTCACACCCC
This sequence comes from Staurois parvus, assembly GCF_062004578.1. Lineage (NCBI taxonomy): Eukaryota > Metazoa > Chordata > Amphibia > Anura > Ranidae > Staurois > Staurois parvus. The sequence goes on from NW_028317882.1 coordinate 10,342,237, forward strand.
CCTAGCCCCGATATTTGATCATCCGGAATTTAAACTGCAGATACATTCCTCTCAATTTTCTTGCTGGAAGAATAAAGGTTTACTTCGGATTGGAGATCTTTTAAATGGCAATAAGCTGTTTACCTTAGCTCACTTTCAAAATACTCTACATATGCTCTCTTCAGAGCTTTTCAGATACAATCAGATAACATCTTTTCTATGAACCAAGACTAATTTAGTGTCTCACTCTCCCATGCTGACTTCGTTTGAGCTATCCTGCAGGTCAATGAATCTCCATGGTTTATCTTATTTTGAAAGATCTCAACTGTAAACTTCCCTATATGATACTATGGGAAAGGGATTTATAGATTTCTTGGAATTTGTCAGACTGGCAGGACATGGCAAAGGATTTATCAAAGATTTCAATAAATACCATTCTAATAAAATCCAGTTACAAAACCCTTCTACTCTGGTATTTAGTGTTGACAAGGATAAGATGCATCCGCTGCCTTCTCCGAACTTTATTCGCCAATGCGGTCAGCCAGGAACAATGTTCCACATGTGGTGGCAATGCCCCAAGGTGACCTGATTTTGGATACAAATTTTTAACCTCATACTCTCAGTCACAGATGTTAACCTTACTCAGGCCCTGGAAATAGCCCTGTTCCAGAAAATAGATTCTGCTATCCCAAAATTGGCCTAAAAGGCTTATATTTGATATGCTTTTGGCGGCAAGAATCGCAATAGCGCATTGCTGGAAGACAGCAGTGGTGCACCTGGATTACGTCAAACATAAATTGAACTGGATTATGGTGAATTATAAACTCACCTGTACTCTCCATATTAACACTAAATTTCAGAAAACATGGGACCCTTGGATTCAGTATATCTCTCCGGTGGACTGACAATGGACAGACCTTCCTTTGAGACCACTGGGCCACCCTCCCCCTCTCTTTCTCTTCTTCCTTTTCTCCTTCTTTTCTTTCCCTCTTTTGGGAACAGTGAGTGGGGGGTCTCGGCGGCAGAGTAGTGGCCCGAGCGGGGTGAAGGGGTGGCGAGGCTTCCTGTGGATCTGCCGCAGCGGGATGGCTGTGGTCCCTGGACGGAGCGCCGGGTTGCCTGGAGTCGGAGGGATGTGGTGACGGCCACATGACCAGCCGCAAAGGAGTGCTGGGAGGAGGAGAAGCCAGTCGGCATTTCACAGGGAGAGAGAGATGCCAATCAATTCCCTGTGAGCACGGGGCCTGTGGGACACGGAAGGAGATTCTGTGAGAGGAATCTCCCCTAACAGTGGAAACAGCACTGGGAAGCATAGCCCCAGAAGGAAGAGCCTGAAGCCGCCTCACAGAAGAGAGGAGACGAGGGGAAGGTGAGAGAGAGCGGCTGGGCTTGATGTATGGTGATCAATGCATAAAGTGAAATTAAAGGGGGAGATTCCCAGGGGGGAATTAGAAGATAAAGTGTGGGGACGCAGGCCCCAGAAGAGATAAAATTAAAGCAAAGGGGGAATTAAAAGGACTAATGGGACAATAAAATAATTAAATTAAATTCTCCCCGGCGCTTGGATAAGGGAATTAAGCCTTATTGACGGCATGAAAAATAAGATTGCCAAAGGAAGCAGGCCCAAGGGTTCCCAAACAGGTGCGATTAAAAAATATACCTCACAGGGGAATGTGACCCCAGAAAGATCACAAATAGTAAGTGAAAGGTGCGAGATGGAAATCAGCATGGAAAGCAGCCCTAGACTATCCCTGGGAATGGTTAACAGCAGTCAGCAAACGATAGAAAGAATGGAGGCGGGAGAACAAGAAAAGGAATTACAAATGTCAAATAAAAAAGAAATAGCAGAAATGTTTAAAAATCCTGAAAAATCAATAAAACAAGAGATGGCGGTAATACAGAAAGATCTGGGGCAAATGTTATCTAGAGTGGAAGAGACGGAGGAAAAAGTAAAAAAACATGCCCAAATTATACTGAAATTAGGAAAACGGACAATAGAAATGAGAAAAGAACAAAGAAAGCTGCTTTATAAGATGGAGGATCAAGAAAATAGGGATAAGAGATGTAATCTAAGGATACAAGGAGTACCAGGGATTTTACAACGGGAAGACCTAAGGGGAATAACATATAAAATGTTGAACACTATAATGGACAGATCTGCTTTAGAGACTCTTAAATTAGCTGGTGTTTATAGAATAAGAAAGTTCCAACAAGAAAGGAGTAAAGAAAAACCGAGAGATATAATTGTGCAATTCCATAATTATGGGGATAAAGAGGAGATATGGAAGAAGATCAAAGGAAGAACAATTATTAAGTATGGAGAAATATCCAGATGTTTGCAGATTTAGCAGCTGGGACACGGACAAGAAGGAGATCTCTGAAACCGTTATTAAAGCAGATGAAGAAGCAAAACATGCAATATAGATGGGGCTTCCCGGCGTGTCTAATCTGATGGAAAAATGGAGTTACAGCAAGTTTGAGATTTCCTGAAGATAAGAGACTTTTGTGAGAGACTTGAATTGCAGAGAATGGAGATACCTGGGTGGAAAGAAGAGGAAGGAGAGATATGGGATATTGAAAAAGAGGAATGGCAGCTAGTTAGAAGGAGAAATAGAGAGTAGAGAAGAGCGTGGGGAGTGGGGGGGGAAGTGTAGAAGGGAGGTCTTTTTCCCCCCATTTTTCTCTCTCCCTCCAGCCTCCCACTCGGATAGTTTGTGGGAGACTTATTTGATTAGATAATAGAGGGATACTGAGAATGGGGGGCTGGTGAGTCGTACATGGGTGGAGCTTCACCTCAAGGTTTGAATCAAAGGTGGGATTAGGCCCACAAATGATTCACAGGCAAAGTACCAGCCTAAAAGAGGGGAGGGTGGGTACTGGGGAAGAGAGGTACATTAGTAAGAGAGGAGGAGAGAGGGGATGGAGGAGAGGAGAATAAGGAAAGAATGGAAGAGACACAGTTTGTAACTTACAATGTTAATGGATTAAATAGCCCCGGGAAGAGATTCAGGTTATTTAAGGAGCTTCAGACAGATTATCGTCAGTGGTTTTCTTACAGGAGACACATTTGGGGAGAGAAACAAACGTGAAATTAAATTCTAGATATTATCCAGTGTGGGTCTAAGCAGATTCCCCAATTAGAAGAGCTAAGGGAGTGGCAATAGGAATCGCGAAAAATATAAGGCTTGCGTTGGAGGACAGAATGGTAGCTCCTGAAGGGAGATTTCTGTTTTTAAAGGGTAGATTACAGGAAATAGATTGTACAGTAGCAAATATTTATTGTCCAAATAAGAAACCGGAGATATTCTTAAAAAATGTCTTGAAAAAACTAATGGATTTCAAAAAAGGTGGTTTGATTGTGGCAGGAGATTTCAATCTTTGCATGGATCCGCAGATAGATATGACGTCTCCTGTGCAGAGGGAGGATATTTCAGTGTCAACTGGTGGATATATGGAAAATTAAGCACATGAAGGACAGAGACTATACGTGTTTCTCACATGCACACAAGATGTATTCAAGATTGGATTATATATTGTTGGAACATCGACTTATAGAGTCTCTGGTCAAAGTAAAAATAGAAGTAATGTCAATATCGGATCATGCTCCTGTTACAATGAAATTATTACAGGGAAAGGAGTTGAAGGGGGGAAAAGTATGGAGATTAAATGAGACACTTCTCCTGGATCAAGAGACCGATCAAAGAATTTAAAAAGAAATAGAGCAATTTTTTTAGGAAAATGATACAGGAGATGTGTCTGCAGCAACAGTGTGGGAAGCTCACAAGGCTTATAATAGAGGAATCCTTATTGCAATTGGAGCAAAGAAGAAAAGGGAAAGAAGAGAAAAAATGAATGGGCTCCTTAAGGAACTCTCTGATGCATAAAAGTAGAGTAACAAAAGAGATAATGCAGAGGGTAATAAATAAAGACAAACTAAATCATATTCTAGAAGAAGAAAAGAGAAGAGTATTTAATAAAATGATAAGTGAGAGGTATAGAGATAAGCCAGGAAAGTATTTAATGAGGGCTCAGGAAAAAAAAAAATCTAGGAACTATATAGAAAAAATAAGAGACCCCAAAGAAGAATTAGTATACTCAACCAAAGACATCGGCAGGGTGTTTAAAGAATATTATAGTAATTTATACAATATTACCCCCCCATAATTCTACAAATAATTACAGAATTGGAAAAATGGAAAAAAGACGGACATATTTAAAAAATGCAGGATTATCGAAAATAAGTGAGGTACAATTGAATTCCCTAGAATCAGAGATAACGCAGGAAGAAATACAATTAGCATTAAAAGTACCATGGTTGGGAAAAGCCCAGGGCCAGATGGATATACAGTGAGGTATTATAAAAAATATAAAGAACTAGTAGTACCTAAATTAAGGATACAGTGAGGAACAGAAGTATTTGAACACCCTGTGATTTTGCAAGTTCTCCCACTTAGAAATCACGGAGGGGTCTGAAATTCACATTGTAGGTGCATTCCCACTCTGAGAGACAGAATTAAAAAAAAATTCAGGAAATCACTTTGTATGAATTTTAAAGAATTTATTTGTCTTGCACTGCTGAACATAAGTATAACACCTGAGAAAATCAGTGTTAATATTTGGTACAGAAGCCTTTGTTTGCAATTACAGAGGTCAAACGTTTCCTGCAGTTCTTGACCAGGTTTGCACACACTGCAACAGGGATTTTGGCCCACTTTTCCACACAGATCTCCTCTAGATCTGTCAGGTTTTGGGGCTGTCGCTGAGCAAGATGGAGTTTCAGCTCCCTCCAAAGATGTTCTACTGGATTTAGGTCTGGAGACTGGCTAGGCCACTCCAGAACCTTGATATGCTTCTTACGGAGCCACTCCTTGGTTATCCTGGCTGTGTGCTTCGGGTCGTTGTCATGTAGTTCTCATTCATAAAGAAGGAAAGGATGTCACTCAATGTTCAAGCTATAGACCTATTTCCTTACTGAACACAGATACTAAATTATACGCAAACGTTCTAGCAAATAGGTTGAAAGACCTAATGCCTGAACGGATACATATAGATCAAGTGGGCTTTGTTACAGGGAGAGAGGGTAGAGATAACGGTTTGAGATCCTTGTTCCTCTTCCATAAAAGCAGAAAAGAGAAAACCCCTGCGGTGGTGCTCTCGATCGATGCCGAAAAAGCATTTGATAGGGTAGATTGGGGATACATGATGGATACACTGGAAGTATTGGGGTTGGGAGTTAGAATGAGAGAATGGATAAGGAAGTTATATAGTGTACCCTCTGCAGCAATCATGGTTAATGGGGATTTATCAGAGTATTTTGGAATGCTAAATGGAACAAGACAGGGATGCCCTCTGTCTCCACTGTTATATGTTTTGTCATTAGAATCTCTATTGTCTACAATAAAGAATAATACGGATATAAGGGGAATACGGATAGGAGACACAGAGCATAAGGTGGCAGCTTATGCGGATGATATGTTGTTTTATGTAGGGAACCCTGAGTAACATTACCAAACTTAATGAAGTCACTGAAAGAGTACTGTGAGATATCAAACTTAAAAATTAATCCAACAAAAACAGAGATCTTAAATATAAACCTTCCAAATAGAGAGAAAAATAAGATACAAGAGGAATTTCCCTTCGTCTGAAGAGAAAAAGAATTAAAATATCTAGGAATAAAATTAACTGCCTACAAGAACTTATATAAATTAAACTATATTCCATTGTTAAATGAGATTAAGGATGAACTAAGGAAATTAGGAAGGGGAACCCCGTCATGAATAGGTCGTATAAATCTGATAAAGATGGTGATTGTTCCAAAAATCTTATATAAATTTCAAATGATACCAATTAAACTTCCAGAAATATATTTTAAAATAATTTAAAAAATGATAAGATATATTTGGAGGAATAAGAAACCAAAAATAGGTAATGAAATTTTATGTAGAAATAAAGAGAAAGGCAGACTGGGAGTACCAGATTTCAAAAGATACTATAACTCGGTATTAATGGCGAGAATTTTTGATTGGACGCATAATGCAAAAGGGAAAAGCTGGGTTCAAATTGAAAATGTATTAAGTAAAACTAATTTAAGTAGGATCATATGGGTGCCCACACACCACCGAGGATTAGCAGATAGCACAAGTTGGTTCACTTTAAATGTTTTAAGAGTTTGGGATGTATTGCACAGACAGAAGGGATGGGAATTTAATTCACTGTTAAAGCCCTTAGGGTCTACAGAGTTTTTTCCCTTGGGTAAAGAAGGTATCACAGGGAAGTGGATTAAGAAGAAAGATGCACAATTGAGGGATATAATGGTGGGGGAGGAAATGGGTTCATTCAAGGATTTGGAAAAGTAAAACGGAGAAGTTTTCACGAGAATGGACGAGTGGTGGTATTTTCAATTGAAACACTTTGTAGGGAAGCTTCCTAAACCCTTAAGAACTAGAAAGGATTAGAACCCCTTTGAACGGTTATTGGACACATGGGGGGATGGGAAACACGGAACTTCTAAAATATATAAGATTCTCACTGAAATAAGCACAGATATAAGACCACCATATAGGAGAGGGATATAGGTGTAATAATAGAAAAACAGAAGAAAATGTATAGATTAATTCATGAAAATAGAAACATGCGGGAGGTAGAAATGAACTACAAATGTTTGGCAAGATGGTATATTACCCCGAGTGTGGCACACAGATTGAGTAGAGACAATTCATCTTTGTGTTGGCGGGGATGCGGAGGTAGAGGCACTATGTATCACATATGGTGGGAGTGTCCCAAAATACATGAGTACTGGGAGAAATAGTGAACTTGATTGGGAAAATTACAAAAGTTGACATTATATTAGATCCAGAGACTTGCCTTTTTCGTAGCACCAAGCTCTCAGTCAAAAAGTATAAAAAATCTGGTGCATTGTATTATTTGAATGCAGCAAAGAGCTTGATACCCAAGTTCTGGCGGAGACAGGAGGTGCCAAAAATAGAGGACTAGGTTGATAGGGTGGATCAAATATGTAAGATGGAGGAAGTTTACCATATGAACGAAGATAAGATGGAGAGTTATTATATAAGATGGAACAAATGGAGGAATTTAAAAATTCAAAAAGTCAAAGTTAAATATAGAATGTATGGGCGAATAATATAAAATAATATGGGTATACTTTTCTCTTCTCTTTGGAGGATGTGGATCTCCAGAAAGGAATAGGAAAATGTAGAGCGGAGTGGGTGGGGTGGTTGGTTGGGGAGGGGGGTGGGGGGGTGGTAGATAGGAGGGTGGGGGGGTGTAGGGGGGGTAAAAAAGGTGATATGATAAATGTACTGAAATTGTGTCAATGTTTTTAAAAGCGTTAGTTTGTATAATTTATTTACTTGAAAATCAATAAATTAAAAAAAAATATAGCTCTGTTAGTGTCAGGAGCCGACTGGTGGTAGCCTCTAGGGACCCACTGGCCGGTGTCCCTCAGGGCGCGGAGTCTAAGCCTTAGTCTGCTGGTTCACCAGAGCCCCTGATGGTGGGGATGGACTTGAAGCAGCCTGAGACCAGGTCGCGACCCCCGAGTAACACCAGCTGTGGTAAAGGCAGCCGCCAATGGCGTAAAGCAGGTAAGAGCCAGATGTGAAGAGGTATAACGTAGTCAGGCCGGGTTGGTAACAGCGGAGCAGGCAGTACAGAGCGGCAGGCAAAGAATAAACAGATCACGAACCAGGTTCAGCAACAGGAGGTCAGGCAATCAGGATCAGGTAGAGAATAGTCAGGACGAGCCAAGGGTCAGAGCAAGAGAGGACGACAGTATCAGGATAAGGCTGGGTCGGCAACAAGGCAGTCAGGAATACAGGAACAATTAGGAACAAGACCATAAGGCAATTTGGAGATGCACAGGGCTGGTTTAAATAGTGCGCCCTGTGCTCTCATTGGTGCCAGGTGCACGTCTGCGATCGCGAGTGCGCATGCGCGGCCGCTGCGATCGCCCAAGTCCCAGTGCTCGCCGGCTAGTGCGCATCGGCGATCTGCGCATGCGCGAACCCGCGGGCAGTCGAGATCCCTGACAGTTAGATTTTGATGTGTTATTTGACCTGTTCACAAGGTACATTTTCTTTTTTTTTTTGCAAATTCTCTTTATTGAATATATAAAGGGTTTTTAGAGTACAAAACAAAGCCTATTGGGCATACCCAGGCTTAGTTCAGAACAAAAAAAAAACAAAAAACAAAAAGTCTAATCACAAACAGTGAACAGCAAAAGGCAACTGCACCTAACAGAACTTTAGAATGCATTCACAGTAGACTTAAACAATATTGATGTAAAGGGGTTGTGGAGTGCAGGGTACAAATCAAACTCAACTATCTCCATGAGTGGACTAGACACACCTGAGCTATCCTTGATCGGAAGTGGAGGCAACAGAACTCCTTGATTCAGTCCAAATATGCCGAAGTTTGGTAAATTTTGCAGGACACCCTCTTGATTCATAAGTGTATTCATAGAGTGGGAGGACCGTATTAACTAGGTGTTTCCAAAAAACAGAGGTAGGAGCCTGGGGAGACTTCCATTTTGAAGGTATAGCTTTGCATGCATAGAAAAGTAGTAATCCAAGTAAAGTTCTCATGGCTCAAGAGACAGCCAGTAAATGAACTAGCCCCAAGAGACAAATATCAATGGACATTGGCACCGAGATGGTAATTATAGATGAAATACTGTTAACTACTTCCGCCCAAAAGATCTGAATATTAGGACAGCTCCAGAAGCCAAGCAGAAATGAATCTGGGTCCTCTGGACAATGCCAGCATCTAGAGTGGTGTGATGGAAACATTCTATGCAACCTCTGTGGGGTGAAATAAACTCTATGGCGAATTTTGTACTGAATAAAATGGTCACGGGTAGAGACCAATTGTTGCATAAGATATTTCCTCCCAATCCTCTGAGTCTAGCTCCTGCCCCTCACCGCGCCAAGCGGAGAAAAGTCTGTCAAGGCCTTCATGAATAGATGGCTGTAGGGCCACATATATAGAGGAGAGGGGTTTAACAAGGGAGGCATCTCTCAGTAGAGATTCAAAACCGGATTCTACGAATTGAAGTGGTTGACCATGAAACTGCTGTTGAAAGGCGTGGCGTAATTGGAGGTATTGAAATAATATGAATTAGGAAGGGCATATTGGGCTTTCAAGGAATCAAAGTTCTAAGGGCACCCCCCTCACATATCTGTTGTAAATACTTGACAACCGTAGAGACCCAAACTGAGGGTTCTGGGAAGAGAAAGAATTCTGACGAGGAGGGATTCAACCACAGAGGGGTGTGAGAGGACCAAATTTGAGTGTGTGGGGGGAATTGTAAGCGCCAAGCTTTAATGAGCGCCCTCATGGACACTGTAACAGGAAAGGGGGCCGAAGCCCCTCTATATAGAAGATTTCGTACTGCTTCATAGAACCCCAGGGAAGCTGCCTCCAAAACCACAGTGGCATTAGTCTCGTCCGCCACTATCCAATTGTGAGCATGGGAGCGCAACATTGCGATATAATAAGCATACAAATTTGCGAATTCTGACGAGGAGGGATTCAACCATAGAGGGGTGTGAGGGGACCAAATTTGAGTGTGTGGGGGGAATTGTAAGCGCCAAGCTTTAATGAGCGCCCTCATGGACACTGTAACAGGAAAGGGGGCCGAAGCCCCTCTATATAGAAGATTTCGTACTGCTTCATAGAACCCCAGGGAAGCTGCCTCCAAAACCACAGTGGCATTAGTCTCGTCCGCCACTATCCAATTGTGAGCATGGGAGCGCAACATTGCGATATAATAAGCATACAAATTTGGACCAGCCCCCCTTTGGTCCATGGTCTCTGTAGCACCCTCAATTTAAATCTATGTTGTCTCGAACCCCACAAGAAAGAAACCATTGCAGTGTCGAATTGTTTAAAGTATTACCGCGGGATCCACACTGGAGTATGGCGGATTATATACAATAAGGAGGGAAGTAATTTAATTTTTATTAGCTTAATTTTACCTATTAGTGAGAGAGGGAAATTGGTCCAGGCTGACATATACTGTTTCGCTTTCAACAGTAGTGGTGAAAGATTAAGCTTGCAGAAATCTAAGGGATTCAAAGAAACCATAACTCCTAAGTATTTCACTACTGAGGTCTATTGCAAGGGAATGTTGGGATCAGTCAGTGCCTTAGCTTCATCATCGATGGGTAAGATCTGAGATTTATTCCAAATGACCTTCAGATTTGATTATGGAGAGATGGTGGAAATGAAATTCAGGGCCTCATTAAGAGACGGTTATAGGTCATGAAGGAATAAGACTAAATTGTCAGCATATAGTGCTACTTTCTCAATAACAAAGCCCAACCTTATTCCCTTTATATTAGGGGATGTATGTATAGCTTGTGCTAAGGGTTCCATGACCAACGCAAAGAGGGCAGGAGAGAGTGGGCATCCCTGTCTCATCCCCCTAACTATAGGAAAGGGTTCGGAAAGATCACCTCCTAGTTTTATTTGTGCTAATGGAGTACTATACAGAATATTTATCCAGGAACGGAAATACTGTCCAAATCCCATCAACCTCCAGCATTGTAGACATATAGGTCCAATCAACAGAGTCAAATGCTTTTTTCCATCCATTTTTTAACATCACCAAAATACGATAGGATGACTCTGCTGAAGGGAGTTGCATATGTGTTAAAACTCTGCGCAAATTACTATCTGTCGATTTCCCTGGGATGAACCTGGTCTGGTCAATATTGACAAGCGAAGGGAGGAGTTTCATCATTCTCTTCACCAGGAGCTTGTTCAGAATTTTGAGGTCATTGTTCAAAAGTGAGATGGGTCTATAGGAGAAACAGAGCTGGGGATCCTTACCAGATTTTGGTATCAGTATAATATGGGCTTGTTTGTGGGTATAACTTTCTTTAAAGACTCTACAGAGATACTGTGCTAGATCTGTGGCATGCAATTTATACCAGTCCCCTGGCAGCCCATCAGGCCCAGGCATTTTGTTCGGAGGGAAAGAACAAATAACAGAATCTATTTCAGAAACAGAAATTTCTCTATCAAGAGCCCTCACTTCCTCATCCGATAAACCTCGGCAGAGAGAGGCTCTGTAAAGTGTTCACTAAAGTGGAGGGTGATGGTAGAGGTATGGGGCAATAAAGAGATTGAAAATAAAGCCAAACGTCTTGCAATATACAAGAGTGTTCTGAGAGGAGTTCTCCAGTGGAAGATTTCAGTTGTGTGACTATGGTGTCATGGTGATAATCTGCCACTAGGTTCACCAGTAATCTACCATTTTTGTCACTGGATTTGAACAATCTGCCTGCCTGGGCAGCTGCGTCAGAGTGGGCAAGCGATGTAAAATGGAGCTCCAAATCCCTATGTGCCTTGGCCAATTTAGCGTAGTTGTCCTCTGTGGGAGAACTCGCAAATCGGAGGCTGCTGCAGTCTCTCTGTGTTCCAACATAGTGGTATCTATAGCAAATTCCTCCCTCGCAGTTTTAATGGCAGAAATACACAGTGCATCCAGAAAGTATTCACAACGCTTAACTTTTGCCACATTTTGTTAAGTTACAGCCTTATTCCAAAATGGATTAAATTCATTTTTTTCCTCAGCATTCTACAAACAATACCCCATAATAACAATGTGAATATAAAAAAATCCACATGCACATAAGTATTCACAGCCTTTGCCATGACATTCAAAATTGAGCTCTGGTGTATCCTGTTCCCACTGATCATCCTTGAGATGTTTCCACAACTTGATTGGAGTCCACCTGTGGGAAATTCAGTTGATTGGACATCATTAGGAAAGGCATAAACCTGTCTATATAAGGTCCCACAGTTAACAGTGCATGTCAGAGCCATGAAGTCCAAGGAATTGTCTGTAGACCTCCGAGACAGGATTGCATCGAGGCACAGTTCTGGGGAAGGGTACAGAAAAAGTTCTGCAGCATTGAAGGTTCCAATGAGCACAGTGGCCTCCATCATCCATAAATGGAAGAAGTTTGGAACCACCAGGAATCTTCCTAGAGCGGGCCGCCCGGCCAAAATGAGCAATCGAGGGAGAATTGCCTTAGCCAGGGAGGTAACCAGGCTCTGAAAGAGCTCCAGCATTTCTTTGTGGAGAGAGGAGAACCTTCCAGAAGAACAACCATCTCTGCAGCACTCCGCTAATCAGGCCTGTATGGTAGAGTGGCCAGGCGGAAGCCACTCCTCAGTAAAAGGAAAATAGCAGCCTGCCTGGAGTATTCCAAAGGCACCTGAGGGACTCTCAGACCATGAGAAACAAAACTCTCTGGTCTGGTGAAAGAAAGATTGAAATCTTTGGCCTCAATGCCAAGCATCATGTCTGGAGGAAAGCAGGCACCGTTCACCACCTAGCCAATACCATCGCTACAGTGAAACATGGTGGTGGCAGCATCATGCTGTGGGGATGTTTTTCAGCAGCAGGAACTGGGAGACTAGTCAGGATCGAAGGAAAGATGAATGCAGTAATGTACAGAGACATCCTTGATGAAAACCTGTTCCAGAGTGCTCTGGACCTTAGACTGGGGCGATGGTTCATCTTTCAACAGGACAACGACCCTAAGCACATAACCCACATAACAAAGGAGTGGCTAAGGGCCAGCTCTGTGAATGTCCTGGAGTAGCCCAGCCAGAGCCCAGACTTGAACACGATTGAACATCTCTGGAGAGATCTGAAAATGGCTGTGCACCAACGCTCCCCATCCAACCTAATGGAGCTTGAGAGGTTCTGCAAAGAAGAATGGGAGAAATTCCCCAAAAATGGGTGTGCCAAGCTTGTAGCATCATATTCAAAACGACTTGAGGCTTGTCAAGGTCCTACCTTTCCTCAGGGCTTGTGCTGCTCCATGTGCTGGCATCCATCTCAGGTGTCTGCAAAGCATCGTGGGATCCTTTATGCTTTCAGCCCCCTGTGGCTCCTCCCCCAGGAGGTGGCAGCTTATCACATATAAGTCTGCTGTTTGTAGCTGTCCATTGCATTCATGTCCTGTCTGTTGCACAGCAGCAAGCTCCTGTTTAGTTTCTCATTGCTCTCCTGGATACCGACTTGGCTCTGGCAAGACTCCATCCTGGCTTCTGACCCCGGCTCTGGCGACCATCCTTCCTGGCTTCTGACCCCGGCTCTGGCGACAATCCTTCCTGGCTTCTGACCCCGGCTCTGGCGATCATCCTTCCTGGCTTCTGACCCCGGCTCTGGCGACCATCCTTCCTGGCTACTGTTCTACCAAGTCATCCGCTGTTGCTGTTGGACTTGTATAGACTCTGTCTTGTTTTTGTATAATAAACCTACCTTTAATTGCACCTCCTTGTGTGTCTGGCTCCTCGCTCCCTGACAAGGCTGTAATAGGTGCTAAAGGTGCTTCAACAAAGTATTGAGCAAAGGCTGTGAATACTTATGTACATGTGGTTTTTTTTTGTTTTTTATTTTTAATAAATTGCAAAGATTTCAAAACGAACTTATTTCACGTTGTCATTATGGGGTATTGTTTCTAGAGGTAAAAAATGAATTTAATTCATTTTGGAATAAGGTTGTAATATAACAAAATGTGTCAAAAGTTAAGCACTGTAAATACTTTCTGGATGCACTGTACTGGCCTCGCATATAAGCTTTAAACGTATCCCAAACCAAAAGGGGGAGGCAGAATGTTCATTCACTTCCCAAAACTGGGTTAGGGAGCCAGACAATAACTCTTGGATTTTCCCATTACGAATCCATTTAGGATCCACTTCCAGCATCCCAGATGTCTCTTACCCCCACCCCAATCTAAAGTGAGCTCTAAGGGTGAGTGGTCTGAGATGCCTGCCAGCAGATAGGTGACACTGCTCACCAGCCCCAATAAGGGTCTGGATCCAAACGCCAGATCTATCCGGCAGGCGGATCTATGAACAGCTGAAAAGCATGAATAGTAACGATCGTGAGGGTGTTTAAATCTCCATAATTTAGTCAGACCAAAGGTATCAGCCCATACTTCTGGGTTAGGGCTGGTGGCACTCCAAGGCTTAGAGGAGTCCAATGGCACATTGAGAACCGTGTTAAAATCTCCCGCCAAAACGACCCCAGAAACTTGTAAGGGTGCTAACTTCTCCTGCACTGCATACAATACTTCAGTGGAAAAGAAAATATTTTGTTGCTAGGAGATGGGTTTCCTGTACAAAGAGGACATGCGGTTTATGGGAATGAAGGACCTTGAACATTAAGGACCATTTGATTTTATATAGGAGAACAATAGTAAACGAGCTAGGCTGTATACCGGGGGGAGGGGAACCCAGTTCCCAGCTAGGGTACTAAGTCTGAGGGAGGAGTCGCCACCCTCTCCAACCAAAAACAGGTACATCAAACCATGGTGCAGAAAAAAAAGTACAGTTGCCAAAAACAATACTAAACATTGTAAACTCCCTACTAAGCAGTAAACCCCAACAAAACAGACTGGTCAGTTTAATACCCATAACAGAACTATAGGTCTTTCTCTTCAACGATCACACTGGGTGTATCCAAAGACAAAGGGCTTACGTTTTGTCTCTTCAGGAAAGAGCAGGACAGAAGGACTGGGTCTTAATCTTATGCCAACTTAACTAGGTTGCTCCAGGGTGAAGAAAGTAGGCATGTGGTAGGCAATAAGCTTAAAGGGAAAAATCCAAGTCGTCCTAAAACAGCATGTGTATTCCCATGGGACATGGAGTACCCCTCCTCATGATGAATGGCCACAACTCAAGGGACCACCAACGGGGACCATATTTGAGGGAGGGTGTTCTTATGGGAAGACGGCCTGGGAAGAAAACCAGACTCCCAATAATAGGAGTTGAGGAAGTACAGTAAGCCATGGCAGAGTCTGAGGAAACAGGAGTAGTCATGTAGCTGAAGCAAGGGGAACACAGTAGACACCCAGCCATGTGCTTCAGCAGGTGAATCAAAGAAGCAGGACGACCCCTCATATTGCACACGAAGACGGCTGGGGTAAATCATACTGTATTTGATCATTTTATCACATAGACATCTGCGGAAATCCGTAAATGTCTTCCTCTTCCTCTGCAGTTCAGCTGAAAAGTCTGGGAATAAAAGGATACATGAATTACCAAATAGTAGGACAGGGCGCTTTCTGGCCGCTGAGAGGATGGCATCTCTATCTCGGTAATTAAGAAAGCGGACCAGGAAGGGACAAGGACTATTCCCTGGGATGGTGGGCACCCAGTGTGCCCTCTCAACTACATAGGTCAATGAAACTGCTAGGGGGTCCAGCAGATCTTTAAAGAAGGATTCTGCGAACTCGGCCGGCCGGTCACCCTCCAGGAGTTCCAGGACCCTGACGTTGTTGCGGTGGAATCTGTTCTCGGCATCATCAGATTTAGCCACCAGAGCTGACACAGAACGTTCTAAATCTGCAATACATGTGGCATGAGCAGCAGTGAGATCCTCTGTCGCTGAGATCCGGGACTCCGCTTCTGAGATTCGGCCTCTGATCTTATTCAGATCAGAGTGGATTAACTGCTTCAGCCCCAGCCACTGCATGAAAACGTTTGCAGGGCGGCACGGTTGCACAAAACCATGTTTTAAAACGTGGTTTTGCAAAACAGGTAGATGGCGCACGCGAGGCGTGCGCCCGCCCTACCTGTCCCGCGGGTCTCAGCAGCGGGTCTCAGCTCCCGGGTCACGGCCAGTCATTACTGGCCGTTTCTCCGCGATTAGCGGTAATCGCTGACAGAGAGCAGGGCTGCATTGTTTACACACAGCCCTGCTCTCTGTCAGTTGCCTGTCAGCTCCTGACAAGCTGAAGAGGGAGAGAAGAGTTTTTCTCTCCCGATCAGCCTGTCCGCGTCCAGCACACACCCCTGCCCCCTAGTAAAACACTCCCCTCCAACAGGTAACCCTAAAAAATGTTAACCCCTTCCTCCCCAGTGCATTAGTACAGTGTCAGTGTTTTTTTTTTTTCACTGATCACTGTATTGGTGTCACTGGGGATGTCAGTGACCCCAAGTCAGTTCCCCCGCAGTGTCAAAATGTCCGCCGCAGTCCTGCCATAAGTCGCTGATCGCCGCCATTATTAGTATAAAAAAAATTAAAAATCCCAGTATCTTTCCCACCATTTGTAAACGCTATAACTTTCATGTAAACCAATTAATTTACACGTACTGGGATTTTTTTTAGCAGAGATGTCGCAGAATCCATTTTTGATTTTTTAATTTTTTTTACTGGACATGTTTTATAGCAAAAAGTCCAAAATATTGTGTTTTCTTCTCAAAATTGTCAGCCTTTTTTTTTATAGCGCAAAAAATTTAAACCGCACAGGCGATCAAATACCACCGAAAGAAAGCTCAATTTGTGGGAAAAAAAGGATGTAAATTTAATTTGGGTGCAGTGTTGCATGACCGCGCAATTGTCAGTTAAAGTAACGCAGCGCCATAACACAAACCTCTTCTGGAACCGCTTCCTGACCACCCTACAGCAGAAATACTGCTACAGGGCGGCATGGGTACGCAAAATCACACACATATATATATATTATATATATATATACACGTGATTCGCGCTCCTGTGGTTTTCACACCCCTCGTCAGATTGCCCGTCAGTACATCAGTCATCACATTTAACCCCTTGATTGCCAGGAGCTCGCTCATGTACAATAAACCTCCATTGCTAGTATAGTGTCTGAATGGGTCAATATCTTTGATCAGGTCAGCACTATACCAGCGTTCACATTAGTATAGCGTCCCCAAAAACGCAGCGTTAGCGGGATCAGCCCTGGCACCTGCCAACACCTGCGTTTAGCCCCTACGCTTACCCCCCTTCTCCCCCAGCAAGTGCAGTGTCAGTAGGTCACTGTCACTTGATACATTGCACACAAAACCGCAGTGTTCGCAGAATCAGGCCTGATCTCTGTTAGCACTTGCCGGTAAATTTTGATGACTCTCATATGCAGCAGAGTGCCAGTACTAGTGCCGCTCTACCTTTTGGTGAACTGGCGAGTACCAGCGGTCTAGTACATCCTGGTCTTTCACATACCTCCTTGATTTTTGGAGCTGTTTTTCACGGAATATCTGTATGCGTTGATTGTGGATCAAAGCAGTTTGTATGCACATTTATTGCCGCTAACCCAAATTCAAACTTTGCCAGACCATTCGCATGGAAACTCATTACGGTTTTCAAATTTACATTTTTTTTGGGGCCTAACCCTCAACATGGGCATTACTAAAAGAAATGAATTGCGGTTGTATTGGTCCGCAGACCCGATTCATCATATGCCGTGTTCTCTGCTGCCATGGCCAGGCATAGATATGAGAGTATAATGTGTTTTATGCATTTCAGCGACAATACACTCTGTCATCCTCGGGGTAACCCTGAATTTGACCGGCTCCACAAAATTCAGCCCCTTGCAAATCACCTTAACCTAAAATTTGCAGATATCTATACTCCCCAGCAAAACATCTGCGTTGAGGAGTCCCTTATTAATTTTTCTGGCCGCCTTGCATTCAAACAATTTCTCCCCTGCAAGCGTGCCAGATATGGGGTCAAGATGTAGAAGACCTGTGAGAGGACAACAGGCTATACTTATAAGTTTCGGATTTACGAGGGAAAAGATAGTCACGTGGAGCCCGCCCGGATGCCCAGACTACATGGGTAGCAGTGGCAAGATAGTTTGGGGCTTGGTGTCATCATTTCTCCATATGGGGTACCACTTATACGTGGACAATTTTTATTCAAGCGTGCCACCATTTAGACATTTATTCAATCTTGGAACTGGCACTTGTGGCAAAGTGTGACCTACTGTGTGCCCACCATTAGAAGTGGGTGGATGCAGGGTGGTATATTCTAATGGTGGGCATACCACACACTTTTTCTGGCAGAGATTTATTCTCATTTTATCATTCAGTCCACTGGCTGCATACAAAAAAAAAAAAAAAAAAAAAAAAGAACATAGCATATATAACCAACAAGGACCAGCGATGTACTGGTACATCACTGGATTTGAATGGTTATACCAAGATGATGCTTACAGCTGCAGGCATCATCCTGGTATCGTTTTTTTCAGCCGGTGATCGGCTTTCATGTAAAAGCAATCCTAGTGGCTAATTAGCTGCAAGATTGCTTTTACAAGCAGTGGGAGATGATGTCCCCCCTCCCCGCTGCCTTCCACGGCCTTCTCGAGCAGTCCTGTGCCATCAGGGGAACCTGAGAATGCAGCCGGTGTTTCTGCCAGCTGACCATAGAGCTGATTGGAGACCAGAATGGTGCCAATCATCTCTATAGTCTAAGAATTCGGAAGCTACAAGCATTTCATCACTTCAGTTTCGCAGGATATAAACAGCGCCATTTGTAAATTGGGAAAGCATCTGATCACACCGATTTTGGTTTGATTAGATAATGTAACGGCAGAGGAGATATCTAGAGTCTGATAGACCCCAGATTTCTCAAAAAAGAATATGACAATGCCCATTGAAGTTATAGGGGTTATTTGCATTCCCTGTTATAGCATTAAAAGTGATAAAAAAAAAAAAAAAATGAAAGGTACAATGTAAAAATAATAAAAAAAAATCAAAATAACTAAAAAAAAAATAAATAAAAAAAATTAAAAAAATTGCCCTTCCCATGCGCGCACACCTGTGTGCACAAGCCTTGACCCTGTGCCGTTATGTAAACAGCGGTTGCACCATGCATGTGAGCTATTGCCGTGAACGTCAGATCAAGGGCAGTAATTCTAACGCTAGACCTCCTCTGTAAATCTATAATGGTGGCTTTTAAATCGCTGCCTATGGATATTAAAAATGTTTGCAGTTTGTCGCCATTGCACGGGGCATGTGCAGTTTTAAAGCATATCATGTTTGATATCTATTTACTCGGCATACCATTATCTTTTACCAAACAATTGGCCAATATATTGTGTTTTTGTGCATTAAAAGTAAAAAAAGTGTATTTTTTTTTAAAAAATTGCTTTTGAAAAATCGCTGCGCGAGTACTATGTGCCATAAAAAATTGTAGTACCCACCATTTTATTCACTAGGGTGTCTGCTTTAAAAAAATATATAATGTTTGGGGGTTTAAATTAATTTCCTAGCAAAAAATACAGATTTTTTTCATGTGAACAAAACGGCTTGGTCTTCAGGTGGTTAGAAGAGTGAATGATGTGTGGCATAAACTTCTAATGCTGGGCATAAAACGCTCCCACCCCCCAAAATGACCCCTTTTTGGAAAGTAGTCACCCCAAACTATTTGCTGAGAGGAATGTTGAATAGAAGAATTTATTTTTTTACCACAGGTTTTTTGAAAATGACAAAAATAAATATATATTTTTTTTTTTTACACAAAATTGTCACTTAAATGATTTACTGCTCACACATGCCATGGTTATATGTGGAATTACTCCCCAAAATACATTTTGCTACTTCTCCCGAGTATGGGGGTACCACATGTGAGAGACTTTTTGGCAGTCTAGCCAAGTACAGGACCCCAAAATCCAATAAGCACCTTCAGTCTTTTAAAGGGCTTTATTTCCTCATTACACTTCCAGAATACCTATCACAGTTTCGGAGGCCCTGAAATGCCAGGATAGCACCTAACCCCCCCCCCCAAATTACCCCTTTTTGGAAAGTAGACTCCCCAAGGAATTTGATAAAAAGCACGGTAAGTATTTTGCAGATCTCATTTGTTGCCACAAGTTTTTGGAAAATGAAGAAAAAAAACAAAAACATATTTTTTCTATTTTTTTTATATTTCAAAACCTTGTGAGAAAAAATAAGATCTGCAAAATACTCATCATGCCTCTTTTTAAATTCCTTGGGGTGTCTACTTTCCAGAAAGGGGTCATTTGGGGGGGGGTTTGGGGCTATCCTGGCATGTCAGGGCCTTCAAAACTGTGATAGGTAGTGAGGAAGTGTAATGAGGAAGTTATGCACCTTCAGGCTTTCAAAGTGGTCATTGGATTAGCTCCTGTATGTGGCTAGGCTCCCAAAAAGTCTCACACATGTGGTATCCCCATACTCGGTAGAAGTAGCAGAATGTATTTTGGGGTCTAATTCCACATATACCCATGGCTTGTGCGAGAAATAAATTATTTAAATGATAACTTTGTGAAAAAAAAAAAGTTTTTGTCATTTTCCAGAAACGTGTGGGAAAAAAATAAATCTTCCATGGACTCAATATGCCTCTCAGCAGTTAGCTTAGGGTGTCTAATTTCCGAAAAGGGGTCATTTGAGGGTGTTTGTACTATCCTGGTATTTTAGCACCATGTGATGGGCAGTCAGAAAGTAAAAGCTATGTAAATGCCATTATCTATACCATAGTTTGTAGACGCTATAACTTTCACAAAAAGCAATCAATATACACAATTATTGAGATTTTTTTTAACCAAAAACATGTAGCAGAATACATTTTGGCCTAAATTTATAACGAAATTTTTGTTTTTTTAGATATTTTTTATGACCAAAATGAGAAAATATAGTTTTTTTCAAAAAAAATTTTTTTGCTTCAAAACCTTTTCTGGTTATAGCGCCAAAAATAAAAAGTGCACAGGTGATCAAATACCACCAAAAGAATGCTCTATTTGTGTTAAAAAAAGGACATAAATTTAATTTATGTACCGTATTGCATGACCGCGCAATTGTCCGTTAAACTAGCGCAGCGCTGTATAGCAAAAAAAGTCGTAAATTGCAGTATCTATACCATAGTTTGTAGACGCTATAACTTTCACACAAAGCAATCAATATACACTTATTGGGATTTTTTTACCAAAAACATGTAGCAGAATACATTTTGGTCTAAATTTATACCTAACTTTGAGTTTACTATATATTTTTTATAGCTGAAATTAAAAAATATCATTTTTCTTCAAAATATTTGTTCTTTTTTTGTTTATAGCATGAAAAATAAAAAGCGCACAGATGATCAAATACCACCAAAAAAAAGCTCTATTTGTGTGAAAAAAAGACGTAAATTTAGTTTAGGTGCAGCATTGCATGACCGCACAATTATCAGTTGAATTAGTGCAGCGCCGAGTAGCAAAAAGAGGCTGGTCATTAAGGGGGGGTAAATCCTCAGGAGCTCAAGTGGTTAAATTACACTCCTCTGCGAGTCAATCAATGCACACCAGGAGTGAGGTTTTACTGTGTTCTATAACAGCCAGGATCACTGATGTGCCATCGGGGTTGCAGAGCAGGAGCTGGAGCTGGGGCTGACACTGTGGAAGAATCCCTGGGGTCTGCATCCATCTCTGCCAGCAAGACCTGAAGCAGCTCGACCAAGATGGCGTTCGGCCGTGTGGTCGGAGCTGGGGATTGCCGAGATGGAGTAGTCTGTTTAGCGGAGCAGCTCCTAGATGGCATCAGAAGCAAGTTTGGAGAGAGAGGGTAGGGGCAGAGGAGAACAGGGGTGCTCACCGGCTTGGTAATGCCCAGATATCAACGGATTAGATTAGGATGACTGAAGCTCCTCTCGGACATGTCCGCTGCAGCTCAGATCCGGTCCTGCCCCCAAGGTACATTTTCTAACCACAAAGTTGTTATTAATATCGGTATAATGCACCACTTTCCCTATAAATGGGACGTGTTCGTTTCTGTTTTTTTATTTCTCCATATACAGTCATGGCCGAAATTGTTGGCACCCTTGATATTTCTCCAGGAAATCATGTATTTCTCACGAAACGTATTGCATTAACACATGTTTTGCTATACACATGTTTATTCCCTTTGTGTGTATTGGGACAAAACAAAAAAAGGGAGGAAAGAAAGCAAATTCGACATAATGTCACACAAACCTCCAAAAATGGGCTGGACAAAAGTATTGGCACCCTTTCACAACTGCGGATAAATAAGAATGTTACAAGCATGTGATGCTCCTGTAAACTCACCTGGGGCAAGTAACAGGTGTGGGCAATATAGAAATCACACCTGAAAGCAGATAAAAAGGAGAGACGTTCACTTAACCTTTGCATTGTGTGTCTGTCTGTGCCACACTAAGCATGGACAACAGAAAGAGGAGACGAGAACTGTCTGAGGACCTGAGAACCAAAATTGTGGCAAAATATCAACAATCTCAAGGTTACAAGTCCATCTCCAGAGAACTAGATTTGCCTTTGTCCACAGTGCGCAACATTATCAAGAAGTTTGCAACCCATGGCACTGTAGCTAATCTCCCTGGTCGTGGACGGATGAGGAAAATTGATGAAAGATTGCAACGCAGAATAGTCCGGATGGTGGATAAGCAGCCCCAAACATGTTCCAAAGACATTCAAGCTGTCCTGCAGGCTCAGGGAGCATCAGTGTCAGCGCGAACTATCCGTCGACATTTAAATGAAATGAAACGCTATGGCAGGAGACCCAGGAGGACCCCACTGCTGACACAGAGACATAAAAAAGCAAGACTACAGTTTGCCAAAATGTACTTGAGTAAGCCAAAAGCCTTCTGGGAAAACGTCTTGTGGACAGATGAGACCAAGATAGAGCTTTTCGGTAAAGCACATCATTCTACTGTTTACCGAAAACGGAATGAGGCCTACAAAGAACAAAACACAGTACCTACGGTAAAATATGGTGGAGGTTCAATGATGTTTTGGGGTTGTTTTGCTGCCTCTGGCACTGGGTGCCTTGACTGTGTGCAAGGCATCATGAAATCTGAGGATTACCAAAGGATTTTGGGTCGCACTGTAGGGCCCAGTGTCAGAAAGCTGGGTTTGCGTCCAAGATCCTGGGTCTTCCAGCAGGACAATGACCCCAAACATACGTCAAAAAGCACTCAGAAATGGATGGCAAAGAAGCGCTGGAGAGTTCTGAAGTGGCCAGCAATGAGCCCAGATCTAAATCCCATTGAACACCTGTGGAGAGATCTTAAAATTGCTGTTGGGAAAAGGTGTCCTTCCAATAAGAGAGACCTGGAGCTGTTTGCAAAGGAAGAGTGGTCCAAAATTCCGGGTGAGAGGTGTCAGAAGCTTATTGATGGTTATAGGAAGCGACTGATTTCAGTTATGTTTTCCAAAGGGTGTGCAACCAAATATTAAGTTAAGGGTGCCAATACTTTTGTCCAGCCCATTTTTGGGGTTTTGTGTGACATTATGTCATATTTGCTTTTCTGCCTCTGTTTTATATTTGTTCCAATACATACAAAGGGAATAAACATGTGTATAGCAAAACATGTGTTAATGCAATACCTTTTTTGTGTGAAATACTTGATTTTCAGGAAAAATATCAAGGGTGCCAACAATTTCGGCCATGACTGTATATTTTCTGTTTACTCTGTACCTTCATTATATATGGCACAACTATTCTGTATTGATGAAAACCTTCATTAAAAGCATTGAAATATAGATTGATAGATTGATATTCAGTGATGTCATTACTATGATATCCAGCTGTACCCAAGGACTTGCAGTGCAGAGATCTCCCTGCTTCTGCTTTAGTCTTTTTCATAGTTCTGTGTTTTCTTTACCTCTTTTGTTGCCTCTTAATTATTTCCAGTAGTGTCACTATAGCGGGGCAATTGCCCTTCCTAGGTTATTCCTTGCCTCCCATGGCCCCCCCCCCCCCCCCCCCAAGTGGCGAGACTATGGACGGGAGAGGAGAGAGGAATACAACCTGCTCCTCCTCCTGCCTAGTCCTTGTTTCTTCTGCGTCTGCCTGGCCTACCCACTCTCCTATCCCCAACGTGCAGCTGTATCTGACAGAAAGGAAATGTGAGGGTGGGAAATATGAATGCTGCTGCTGCCTGAGCCATCCTATAACAGCCGCAGCCCTGGGATGAAGGAACACTGAACACCGCAGCACACTGTGATCACTGATTTGTTCCCATCTCCCTCCCTTCTCTCCCCCATCTGTCACCCTCCAAGAGCTCTACAAACTTTCTCACTTCCAGTTAGCACTTAAGCAGCCATACATTGATCACTCTTTTCTGTTCAACTATTGGGTTGAACAAAAAAAAAATATGATCGCCTATCTACATATTCAAGGTGGATGGGGGAATCCTCCCACTAGACAATGATAGAACTACCAGGGTCGCACTTGCAACCGGGTCCTGGCATGACAGCTTGCTCTTATGGTCCTGCCCCTGCTATTGACAGAGCCGGTCTCACATCTTTGTTGCCATGGCAGCGGCAGCAGCACATTAGGACCCAGTGCTGGTTACATTATGGGGCTGATGGGCTCGTGCACATGAGGGCCGGCACTACTGGTTGTAGACAGCTGAGCCCCGCCAGTCGCCTAGCAGTAGTGACACTGTATAGTCTTTTCCTGTATTATGCCTGCAGTCTCTGACTATCTCCTGTTTCATGTCTGCAGTCTCTGACCATCTCCTGTAGTAAGCCTGCAGTCTCTGACCATCTCCTGTAGTATGCCTGCAGTCTCTGACCATCTCCTGTAATATGCTTGCAGTCTCTGACCATCTCCTGTAGTATGCCTGCAGTCTCTGTCCCTCTCTTGTAGTATGACTGCAGTCTCTGACCATCTCCTGCATCATGTCTGCAGTCTCTAACCATCTCCTGTAGTATGCTTGCAGTTTTCCTCTGTTTCTCAGGTCTAAAGCAATACCGGAGGAAGAAAGGAAAACTCTGGAAAGTTTGTCTTTTAAGTGTTAGGTTAGTACGATAAAAAGGTATACCGCATTACTCTCGCACTTTGTAATCTGACCATCTCCCGTAGTATGCCTGCAGTCTCTGACCATCTCCTTTGGTAGGCCTGCAATCTCTGACCATCTCCTTTAATAGGCCTGCAGTCTCTGACCATCTCCTGTAGAATGTCTGCAGTCTCTGATCATCTCCTTTAGTAGGCCTGCAGTCTATGACCATCTCCTGTAGAATGTCTGCAGTCTATGACCATCTCCTGTAGAATGTCTGCAGTCTATGACCATCTCCTGTAGAATGTCTGCAGTCTATGACCATCTCCTGTAGAATGTCTGCAGTCTATGACCATCTCCTGTAGAATGTCTGCAGTCTATGACCATCTCCTGTAGAATGTCTGCAGTCTATGACCATCTCCTGTAGAATGTCTGCAGTCTATGACCATCTCTTGTAGAATGTCTGCAGTCTATGACCATCTCCTGTAGAATGTCTGCAGTCTCTGACCATCTCCTGTAGAATGTCTGCAGTCTATGACCATCTCCTGTAGAATGTCTGCAGTCTATGACCATCTCCTGTAGAATGTCTGCAGTCTCTGACCATCTCCTGTAGAATGTCTGCAGTCTCTGACCATCTCTTGTAGTATGTCTGCAGTTTTCTTCTGTTTCTCAGGTCTAAAGCAATACCAGAGGAAGAAAGGAAAACTCTGGAAAGCTTGTCTTTTAAGTGTTCGGTTAGTACAATAAAAAGGTATACCGCATTACTCTCACATTTTGTAATATTATTTATATATACTTATTTAGTTTTTTCAGTGATATAATATAGTGGTGAAAATTATTAGTGCCCCTCCACTTTTGACTGGGGTACCTTAAGCGCCCCCCCCCTATATATTGTTCCTAGAGTCCCCACTGATTATTTCCCCAGCAGTCATCACACATCTGACAAAGAATAGCTTAAGTTTCTACTCCTGCGCTGGACGATAGACTCCACAGCAACTATAACTACACATAGGATACCTAGAGGATGCACGCCTTGCTGCCCTCACCAGACCAGGGGAATCCAAATGAACTGCATGCAAAGAAACAAAAAAGAGGGTGCACTGGCCTTGTGCATTACCTAAAATTCATTTATTGTATAAAAGGTGGTGATATACTCACAAAGAATAAAATATCAAAAGGCACATCATGTGAAGTACACCAAGGTCCAATCAAACTGGATAATATCTGTGTTGGAATTTGTAGACCTCCAAATGGCTGACATGTTTCGAGGCTTAGCCTCTTCCACAGAGCCAGTACCTGAATATTGTTCCTGACCATGTCCATCCCTTTATGACTACAGTGTACTCATCTTCTAAAGGCTACTTCCAGCAGGATAATGCCCCATGTCACAAAGCTCAAATCATCTCAAACTGGTTTCTCGAACATGACATGAGTTCACTGTAGTCCAATGGCCTCCACAGTCACCAGATCTCAATCCAATAAAGTACCTTCAGGATGCGCATCATGGATGTGCAGCTGACAAATCTGCAGCAACTGCGTGATATTATCATGTCAGTATGGACCAAAATCTCTGAGGAATGTTTCCAATACCTTGTTCAATCTATGCCAGAATTAAGGCAGTTCTGAAGGCAAAAGGGGGTCCAACTAGGTACTAGCAAAAAGAAAAAAAAAATTATATATATATATATATATATATATATATATATATATATATATATATATATATATATACCGTATTTTCCGGTGTATAAGGCGACTGGGTGTATAAGACGACCCCCTAATTTTCCAGTTAAAACATAGGTTTTGGGCTATACTCGTCGTATAAGACTACCCCCCTTCTGAGGCAACACCCCTAGCCTACAGGGCACTTATACCCACTTCCTCCCCAGGCCAATTTTCAGCTTTCAGTGCTGTCACACTTTGAATGACAATTGCGCGGTCATGCAACACTGTACCTATATGAAATAGGTGCCACTGATGGGCACTGATGAGGAGGCACTGGTAGGTGGCACTGATGGGCATTGACAGGAATCACTGATGGGCACTGAAAGGCAGCACTGATACATGGCACTGATAGGTGGCACTGACTGGCACTAATAGGTGGCAATGATTGGCAGCACTGATAGGTGGCACTGACTGGCACTGATGGATGACACTGAAAGGCAGCTTAGATGGGCACTGATATGTGGCATTGATGTGGCACTGATGGACACTGACAGCTGGCACTGCTGGGGCTACACTGATCATCAGGGCACACTGATCATCAGTGCCCTGATGATCAGTGTACATATCCCCTCCGCGGAAAGCTGATTACCGGCTCTCCTCCCCTCTCGAGCTGTCAGCGTGACAGCTCGAGAGGAGAGAAATGCCGATAACCGGTATTTCCCTGTTTACATGTGATCAGCTGTGATTGGACACAGCTGATCACATGACCGAGCCGACATCTTCGGCTCTTTCCGTGATCGGTGATAGCTGGGACACAGCGCATCGCCGAACATGCGCGGAGAGTGGGAGGACGTCATATGAGCCAATCACGGCAAGTGATGTATTCTATTAATGAATACAGAGCCTGCTCAGATTGGCTGTGTCAGAGAGGCGGGCTGATGATGTCACAACTTCAGCCAATCCGAGCAGGCTCTGTATTCATTAATAGAATACATCGCTCGCCGTGATTGGCTCAGCGCGGTACACTGTATGTAGTTGAAGCTACCATACAGTATTACCGCACATCCAGCACATATAAGATGACCCCCAATTGTTGGGGTATTTTTTTAAGTAAAAAGTCGTCTTATACGCCGCAAAATACGGTGTATATATATATATATATATATATATATATACACATACACTATATATACACATACACACACATTTTGCCTTACATAATTATTTTTAAATCGAATGGGTTGTTTTACAAGGTAAAGGTTCACCTAAGAAACTAGATGCAGGGGCTGCACCTAACAGAGGGAATGCTGCAGTTTTCTATACAGAAAAAAGCTGCATATTCCCATCAGATGTGACTTGTGGTATGGGATGTAAGCTGTCATCAGATGGCACATATCACTCTCTTTGCCAGTGCATTGATTACACTACACATGCAGAGCCTGCAGGGTTAACAACCCTCTTCTCCCTTCCACTCGACGGAGGGTGGTGGGGGCAGAGATATTGGCGCATGCAGCTCTCATTTTCTGTGTTGTGCTTCCCATAGACCTGATCCCTCATATTTCAATATGTTTATTAGGATTTTTAGAAACAGTACATAAAAAGACAGAAAACGCAACCCACCAACAAGATGAGTTGTAGAACATCAAGCAATGAAACAATGTATTCACGCACATTGTGTATAGCAACACAACAAAATCGACCAATAATGTGTAATGAGAAGAGCACACTGGTAGCACATTCAGATTTTGATCGATTATCAACAAATTGCACCAAAAAAGGAGTGGTACAAATAATATCATTGACATAGTAGGCAGGAGTAAAAAGAACGGAAAGTGTAAAAAGAACTGAGAGAAGAAACGTAAAGAATAGAATAATGAAAATAAATAAGAGAGAGGGCCAGCCAAGAATCTGTTAAGTAACAGAAATATATGGAATCCACGGATCCCAAGTGCTCTCAAATTTTAAGGTATTGTTATTAAGTATACTAGTAAGTTTATCATTAAGCATAATCCAATTAAGTTTATGTTTGACTAAATCCAGCGATATTGCTGACAGTTTCTAGTGTTTGGCTGTTGTAACTCTCACCGCCAACAGGATATAAAAAAATCAATTCAACCGATTTCTTGAGAATATCAGTGGGCAATAGTTGAAATAGGGCCACTTCAGGGGATCTACGAATATTAACTCCAATTACCGAGTAAAGGAAATTAAATAAACCGATCCAAAACCTAGTCACCACAGGGCATTTCCACCATATGTGAAGCATAATACCCTCCTGTCCACAATGTTGAAAACAGATGGGTGACATGAATGGGTACATTTTAGCAAGACGTGTAGGGACTAAATACCAACGAAGAAGCGTTTTGTAGTTAGATTCAATGAGCGTAGTGTTAATCAAGATTTTATATAAATCAGTAGCCATATTCCGTCTAACTCCAGAGAAATATTGACCTGATCCCTCATAAATAACAAAGGAGCATGACCCCCTTTTGATAATTAGGAGCAGCATCTACTCCATTTTTTATGTTTTGAAGAGTCATGCCAAAATTATGCTTGTGTAACTCTTTGGTAATCACCCTGTTATGTTTCTATTATGTTTTCTACCGGTACTCCTCAGTTAAATAAGCAGTAGTACCTGGTTAAACTTAGAAAAAACTTTTCCCTAAATAATAAACAGTGGAAAATGCTAGAATGTAAGAAGCAGGAAAAAATGGAAACTTAACACAGCAAAATGTCTCTAATGAAAATGTATGAAATAGCCCTGGACATGGTAGGAATAATTAATCTTCTTTTTATCTCTTATCACCATCTTTTTTTTTTTTTTTTTGAGTTTTCAAATGCATTATGAACTATGCCATGCTGGCTCTGGAAATAAAGTCAGTAATTACCTTCTGCCTTATCTGTGTACATCACAGCGGAGACAGTTATTGCCTCTGATCAGGTTATGCTACAAGCTAGCTTGGTCTTTTACATTGCATTAATCAGCTGGATGTCTCCATTGATCTGATTAAATGCTTTTTTCCTGTTAACCCTGTCAATCTATGTGCTTTTTGGAAAGTAAAAATATTTTACTCATGAAAAAAATATAATCTACAATCGGGGCCCTTTCACACCAGCGTCGTCAGTTTTGCCACAGAAACTGACAAAAAAAAGCATCAAAACTAAATGCTTTTACATCTGTTTACATCAGTAATACATCCAATTTCCACATGTCCATTTTTTAAGTTGTTGAATAAAATATTCATAGGTGGACGAATGTATACACAACATTGTACAAAAAAGTGGGGATTTTTAAGGTGTTCAACAAATTTCAAATGCTTGACATTGTACTAAAATCATACAAAGCTTTACTCCATATTTTCATATGAAAAAAACTACATCACATTAGTAGTTGTAAGAAATTTAAAACCAACATGATACTTCAAAAGTTTACAATGCAACAATTCGAACTGAACATGTTTCGCCAGTGTTCTGGCTTCTTCAGGAGATTTACAGATAGTTTCATATAATTGCCACTAGAAAAAAACTAAAATATAACAAACAATTTTATTTACAAAGTTACAAAAAATGATATCAAACTCATCATAATCATACATAATGACTACACCTACTAAATATAGGTTTTTATAGGGCTAACCTGCCAAGGCTGTTCTTACCAGGTGTATCTTCATATATGGAAAACCCAGCACAAAAGCATCCACTTCGATATCTCCAGGGGAGTCCAAGATGAACTAAAATAGGGAAAGGGTTGCAACCCACCAATACGGATCTCCCAACTAACAAATATCAACATCTCAATACAGCATAGAAAAAAAATAATATAATAAAATATATGTCAATGTATTAAACAGGCAAAATGTCCTACACCTACCAAAAGGAGCTGAAGAGTCCAAGAAAAACTTAACTTGCCTCAAAACAATCCAGAGTTTGATATAGGTAACTGAATGCCTCAAGGCATACAAGGGGGACCACACCAAACAGTCATATAGACCTTCAGATTAACAGAAAAAAAGAAGATAAAAATCTAATCAACTCAAACAAATCAACTCAAACACCACAAAAAAAGAAAATGTCCATCCTTACACTTCCTTACCATATACTGGAGAGGTCACAGGAGAGCTGGGTATAGCAAGCATACAGCTAGCCTCAGTTGGCTGAAATATCCCTCCCACCCTGCCGGTGATCACCGGCCAGGTGTGGACGCCCGAAATGGGCCAGCACATGCGCACAAGCTTGCTGGAAGGGAAGTCATACGCATGCACCGGAGCACTTCAGCGCCATTAAGGAACATCCACTGCTGCCCTAACAGCACATAGAGTCCAAACAGGGTTCACGAAAGCGAACCAACAAGCTGAAAAGTTTGAACCTTGTGGCTAAACAGGACCCAATAGAGTGCGCTACCCCACAAAGGGGCACCTCCCTCCTGGATAGCGCCCCCAGGTGATGACAATTCAAAGACTCTCCAAATTTCCCCTATTGTCAAAAAAGAAAGAGAGCGATGGGGAAGAGGAAAAAAAGAAAACAGATATTGGATGGACAAAACATAATATATTGCCAAATAAATAGGCCCATATTCATTAAAGACATTTAATCTCGCTGTACTTGTATCCATTTGGCATCTACAGCACCCTCACCTGGTGAATAAATTGAACAACCCCCTCAAGTATACCCACAAAAACCACCATCGACAACAATATTACAATGAGCTGTATTTGAATCATAATGAATAATATCAAACTATAACAATTTCAAAATCATTGATTTATTTTTTAATTGAGACAGCATTAAAGTATTTAATCTATAACAAATGCACCGTAACAGTACCAAGGCCATTTGTCTATAAGAAGAGCTTAAAGCTAATGGACTCATCGAGTCCAGGAAATTTATTGGCAGCTAGGGTGTATATCTACTTCGTTTCACGTTGTAAAAAGAGGTTTATCAACATCACCTCCACGTTCATGTGGAGGTATTTGGTCCAGAGCAAAAAACTGAATCTTAGCTAGATCAAAACCATGTTTCAAGCCCACATGTCGGCTGATAGGTGTTTCCATTTTCTTTTTGAAGATTAATGCTACATGGTCGCGAACTCTCTGAAAAAAAGGTCTTTTGATTTTTCCTATATAGAAAGCACCACATTCACATCTCATGAGATATACTATGCCACACGTTTGACAATTAGCAAAAAATCTTGGAGTATACATGCGGCCATTGGGTAAAATAATTTGATATGCTTGAGGAATAAATCTACAAAAGCTGCATCTCCCACAAGGGGCTGTACCAACTTTCCTAGATCTACTCCGAGGTTTTGTTGAATAATGGTTCTGAACTAATTGATCTTTGATATATGAGGACCTCTAAGTTATTTCTGAATAGTTCTTCACATATTTGGATACTGTACTATCTGCCCTTAATAAGTACCAATATTTATTCAATTTTTGATGAACCTCTCTGTGCTGCATAGAATATCTTGCAATTCCCTGACATTTTGGGTATTAATCGGTTTAATCTTATTCTTTTTATGAATCAACAATTGTCTATCCTGACCATTGGCTCTTTGATAGGCTTTTTTGAGGCATGACTTACTGTATCCCCTTTCTCTTAACCAGTTTTGAAGGGCCCTAGCTTCCACATCAAAATCCTCTTGGTTAGTACAGTTCCTTTTTAAACTGAGGTATTGACTGTAAGGTATGCTTGATACCAAGGGTGCCGGGTGAGAGCTGGTAGCATGTAAGATGGTATTACCGGAGGATGGGTTTCTAAAGAGAGTTGAGCATATATTGCAATCTCCCTCAATGAAGATCTGAACATCTAGTAAGCTAATTGCAATTCATTGTAAATTTGAGGTTAAAACTGTTTGCCTCAAAATGGACATGAATGATTGTAAATCAGCTAATGACCCAGTCCATATCATAAAGACATCATCAATAACCCTGCGCCAAATTAACACCTTATTAAGGTATTCTTGAATATCCTCTCTAAAAAAAGAGCTCCCACTCTCACCCCCCCAGGTACAGGTTAGCATACGATGGGGCACAGCGTGTCCCCATCGCCACTCCCTGCACCTGGAGGTAGTGGAAGAGTCCAAACATGAAGATGTGATTTGTTAAAACAAAACGCAAAAGATGAATAAACTGGTTGTATTAACTTGAAGATAAACCTTGTTCCGAATTGGAACCCTCAACAACGCCCACCCACCATTCATGGGGGATCGAGTTGTAGAGGGCCTCAACATCTACTGCTACCAACCAAGCCCGTTCAGGAACGTAAATTCCACCCAGGGTTTTTAATAGGTCCATTGTATCGTAGACATAGGAGGTCAATGTCGCAATCGTACACCCAGAGACTGACGCAGTCCTCCATTTTGTTAAGAAATCTCCATGTTGTCCCTCATTCTCCCCCTTCCCTCTCTGTTTTTTGGCTCTAGTTTAGGTCTGCGCCCAGACCTTCCCGCCCTAAACAGGGAATTTGTCCTTGACTTTAGAGACATCCCCTGCTGGGGAACTACAAAATGAGCTGTCAGGCCTAAGAAAGTTAAGTTGAAGAATTCTCCCTTTGTAACATCAGAACCACCTGAGGAGACCCGCACCCTTTCGCTCTGAAACTTGATCTGCTAACCCAGGACTTTGGCAAGTACTTTAACCCTCGAACTTCTCTCTGTTATCTCATTGCTGTACTGTTGTTCTCTGTATAGTTATATATATATGAGTTACATCTTTTTTCTGTAAATATTTGTATTGCACCCTTTTGACCTTTTAGTAATAAATCTATCCTTCTGAAAGTGTTGAACTGTTTCTATAGATCTTTATTGCAATTTACGAATTCCTGCCTCTAAAAGAGCGCTACTGTGTTTGTTTAACCCCCTGTATAACCGGCCTGCGGTGACCGTGTTATACAGAAGATTATCTCAACCATTATAGTGTTATAGCTGATATTGCAGAGTTTCCTCTTTCTCTGTACAAAAAGGAAGTGGTGGCAGTGTGAAGGGTTAATTGCGTAATTAACCTGACCCAGTAACAATTGCATTCAGGCTGCCAGTACATAGATTGTGGTCCAATTAGCTGGAAAATCGTTGTGCAGGGTGCAGCTGGGTGTGGCATTGTTATGCACGTGACATCGCGGTTTTAGATTGGCTAGTCCTTCGGTCACGAGTTTGGTGAGAAGGGCTGGGGTTTGACGCCGCGTTCGTCACATATTGGTGGCAGTGATCGTGGGATCGTCACATATTGGTGGCAGCGATCGTCGGATCGTCACAAATTGGTCAGCAGCATACGTGGGATAGTTGCATTAAGAGCTTCAGTGCTGTGTTAGGAATTAGCTCTGCACTGAAGGATTGTAACCTTTGTGGAAACAGTCCTTAGAAACAAGTGGTGCATATTTTTATATATATCTATATATATATCTACATATCGAGAGAGAGAGAGAGAGAGAGAGAGAGAGAGAGAGGGGGGGGCATATAGCAACAGCTCCTTCCTTTTTTCTACCAGAGGGTAGGACGACGATTACGAAGTTTTAAAAGATGCCATTGTCTGGAAGTACCAGATGACCCGGAAGTGTACCGCAATCAGTTCAGGTCCATGCAAAAGGGACCTGGGGACTCTTACACGGATGTGGCGACTCGCTTACGCACCACATTCCGACAGTGGACTAAGGGACTGAAAGCTGACTCCTACGAGTCTTTAGAAGATCTCATGATACGAGATCAACTCCTACACATCTGCCCGACGTTAGACAGTTTGTCTTGGAGAGAGAGCCAGCATCTACTAAAGCTTCAGCCGATTTGGCAGATACCTTCATCCACACGCGAGTGTCTGACCATCGCAAGGCTCCTCCGAACGGCTGGAAAGGGGGGAAATTGCCCCTAGCAACCCCTCCGTCGGTGAGTCAAGCTTCCCCTTCGCCCACCCCTGCAGCACTTGGAGCCAAACCATCCCTGCCTGACAACCGCAGATATTTCACCTGTGGGAAAGCCGGACATCTAAGGACGCAGTGTCCTGAGCAGAAGCAGACGGCATCATCTGGCCAGCCGGCAAGCAACTCTTCTTCCGTGCTGTTTGTCCGCAGGAAGATGCGGGTAACCCCCGCCAACTTGCAACCAGTCACTGTGGGCAACCGGTCTGTAACTGGTTTCAGGGACACCGGGGCAGAAGTCATCTTGATCCGGCCAGAAGTGATTGAGCAAAGGAACCTCATCCCAGGAAAGTTCCTTACCCTCACAGGAGTTGGGGGGACCCGTTCCCGCATACCCTGTGCAAAGGAATTCATAGATTGGGGTGCGGGAAGGGGGATGAGGGAGGTGGGGGTCTCAGATGAAATTCCCACACCTGTTTTGTTGGGTGCTGATCTAGGCACTCGTTTCCTATTATGCCCCTGCCGAGAATACCCGGAAGGTCCCCCTGGAACTCTCTGGACATGCCAAGGTACTGTGTGCAGATGTTGGGGTAATGTCTGGGCAACCTGTGGATGGACAGAGGGAGGGGGCTGGGAATGGAGTGGGGCTACAGGATTCTCCATTAGCTAGAGAACGAGAGTAAATCCCCTTGCCTGGGGAGGTATCGAACTCATGTGTCATTGATATTATAAACGTGACTGTTGATAATGATAACGATGATGCTGATATTGATCATGTCAGTAATGATGATGATAATGTTGGTAACGCTACTGATGATTATGATGGTCATGATGAAACAAATGATGACGATGATGCTGATATTGATGTCAGTAATGTTGATGAGAATGTTGGTAATGCTAATGATGATTATGATGGTCATGATGAAACAAATGATGCATTTCCATTGTTGGGGGTCACCCACACTGCTGAGAAGGGTAAACATCAGCCAGCTGGGACTTGTAGTCTCACGTGCAGGCCAGCACTGGAAAGCCATTCACACAGGGATTTCAGCCTCCAGCTAGATGTGAGCTTCCCTGCTGAGAAGGGTAAACAAAGGCCTGACAGGGAGGATGGAATGAATGGCCTATCAGCAGGGGGCTTGGAGCCTGAAAGCATGTCATCTGATCTAACTTGCCCTGGTTTGTCACCAGGCAGACAAACATGTGTCCTAGGCAGTGACAGCACACCTGGATTGGAAGTGCAAGGGACATCATTGGAGCTGATCATCGGATCTCAGAGAGGGGGCTGCGGCCCTCAGCTCCAATCACCTCTCCTGTCCACTCAGGTACAGAAGCTGCTGGCAATGCCTATGGTAGATGGTGTCTGGGTTCTGGGAAACCGGGGAGAGCTCACCGTGTGGTTCAGGAGTTAGATGGCAGAATGCATGCCTCCCTCCTGCCTTCCACCAACCTCATCTCCCAGGAGGTGCAGGCTGAATGGGCCAAAGAGACAGAGGGAATGGTGCAGTCAGGAATCCAGGGGTCAGCTCGAGTCTGGGCATCCCCGGTAGTCTCGATCCCCAAACAGGATCAGATGAACAGGCTTTTTGAGGACCTTGGAAAACTGAGCGCCAGCCCTGTGGGTGTGGCACACCCCATGCCCAGGGGCCATGAGGTATTGAAGCATCCGGAAGGTGCTCGCTGTTTAACCATCATGGACCTGAGCAGGGAGTATGGGCCACCAACTCTAACCCAGGAGGCTCAGGACGAGCCAGCCTTCACTACCCCATGTGGCTTGCCTGAATTCATGGGAAAGCTAGTTGGGGTTGAGAATGCACCAACCACCTCCCCAAGGGTCAAGGATGACCTGCAATGCAGAGTGGAACTGGGTGCAGTTACCCGCTTTAGGGGCCTTGCGGTGTTCAGCCCTGTCTGGGAAGAGCAACTTGGGCCCCTGTCACTAGTCAGGAACCAACTGCCCATGCCTAGTCTGACAGTCGAGAAGGGTGATTGTCAGAGGGGCATGTCAGTGGTTCAGCTTTGGTAGCCACCGGTAGGAAAAGACCCCCAGAGGTCTGGGCATGGGGAGACTGAGGCAGTTGTCGCCTGGCCTACTCCCCAGGCCAAAAAGCAGGTTACGTCAATCGTGGGTGCCGCTGGCTACGGTAAGACGCCTGGGTGCAACTATCCTGGCTCAGCTGGACCTGTGACTGACCTGGCAGACAGGAAACTGGCGGAACTGGTGTCCTGGATGCTAGCAGGTAAAGAGGACTGTTCATCTTGGATGAAGGCACCTGTGGACACATCTGGGAGGCGAGTTCCAGAATTCACCAGTCCGGTTCCGGTGCACACAGGCGCCACTACCTTCGGGCCAGATGTAGTCCTAGGCCTGAGGAAGAAGATGGGAGAGGGAAATCTCCTTCTCTACCTCGACAAGAAGCTACATATTAATATGTTAGCAGATGACACCCCTGAGCCGAAGTGCTTTGTGAACAGGTGGGCACCTCGGCAGTCGCCACGATATCCAGATAGTCACAGCCGACTGGTGCTCACCCGTGACCACTCACTTGGTTGGCACAGCAGTGTTGCCGGGGAGAACAGCTTCCTTGTCAGAAGGAACTTGGTTCTCCCGCAGTGCAGTGCTACCAGGTCAACCCACGGTGAACCTCTGGGCAGAGGTCGGTTGCGTCAGGAGGGAAATTGTAGTTCCCTCCCATGCAACGACCTGAGGGGGGAGGTGTCACAATCCTACACCCAGAGACTGACGCAGTCCTCAATTTTGTTAAGAAATCTCCATGTTGTCCCTCATTCTCCCCTTTCCCTCTCTGTTAATCCACAGGGACATATGTGTGTTGGAAGTGTTACAGGCAGGCCAGAGCCCAGCAGGGAGCCTTGAGGTGCCTGGTTGTCTGAGAGAGCTGTGCAATATCACACCTCGTAAAAGATAACGAAAGCCTTCCCAGGAGTTCAAGGCATTCCAAAGAAGCAAGAACCAGATAAACACTTTTAAAATCCATTTTCCCCCTATGTCTCATATCTTGGAATATGAGAGACTTACCAGATAAACACTTTTAAAATCCATTTTTCCCCTATGTCTCATATCTTGGAATATGAGAGACTTACCAGATAAACACTTTTAAAATCCATTTTTCCCCTGTCTCATATCTTGGAATATGAGAGACTTACATAAAAACCAGGCATATCGTCAGATTGGCCAAGAGGAGACAAACAGTTTGATAGGTCACTCTCTTTGGCTGGAATACATAGGAAAGCAGAAAAGTAGATCTCATGAACCATTCAGTGTAGAATTTCATATTTCATATCTAATCAATCCTCAGACGTGTCTGCATAATAATCTACCCGTGGGTGGAGTGTCACTTGTGCATATGGAAAGTTATGAGCCAAAATATAAACAAGAAGAGATTTTGGCTCTAGTTTAGGTCTACGCCCAGACCTTCTCACCCTAAACGGGGTATTGGTCCTTGACTTCAGAGACATCCCCTGCTGGGGAACTACAAAATTAGCTGTCAAGCCTAAGAAAGTTAAGTTGAAGAATTCTCCCTTTGTAACATCAGAATCACCTGGGGAGACCTGAACCCTTTCGCTCTGAAACTTGATCTGCTAACCCAGGACTTTGGCAAATACTTTAACCCTCTAACTTCTCTCTGTTATCTCTTTGCTGTGCTGTTCTCTGTATAGTTATATATATATGAGATACATCTTTTCCTGTAAATATTTGTATTGCACCCTTTTGACCTTTTAGTAATAAATCTTTCCTTCTGAAAGTGTTGAACTGTTTCTATAGATCTTTATTGCAATTTACGAATTCCTGCCTCTAAAAGAGCGCTACTGTGTTTGTTTAACCCTCTGTATAACCGGCCTGCGGTGACCATGTTATACAGAGGATTATCTCAACCATTATAGTGTTATAGCTGATATTGCAGTTTCCTCTTTCTCTGTACAAAAAGGAGGTGGTGGCAGTGTGAAGGGTTAATTGCGTAATTAACCTGACCCAGTAACAATTGCATTCAGGCTGCCAGTACATAGATTGTGGTCCAATTAGCTGGAAAATCGTTGTGCAGGGTGCAGCTGGGTGTGGCATTGTTACGCACGTGACATCGCGGTTTTAGATTGGCTAGTCCTTCGGTCACGAGTTTGGTGAGAAGGGCTGGGGTTTGACGCCGCGTTCGTCACATATTGGTGGCAGCGATCGTGGGATCGTCACATATTGGTGGCAACGATCGTGGGATCGTCACAGTCAAAGCTTGAACATGTGGTCATAAATAATCATCAATGAATTGACTAGCAGACTCAGTAAGGCAACCTCTACCTGAGACAATGGGCCTCCCAGGAGGATGGGTTAAATTTTTGTGAATTTTAAGTAAAGCATAAAGAGTAGGTGTTCTAGGAGTTTTGAGATTCAAATATTCCCATGTTTTCTTATCAATAATATCTTCATTGAAAGCCTGACCAAACTTCTATACTTGATAGATACTCGATCAGTTACTGATATCAAACTCTGGATTATTTAAGGCGAATTAAGCTGGCCAATGAGTTTTTCTTGGACTCTTCAGCTCCTTTTGGTAGGTGTAGGACATTTTGCCTGTTTAATACATTGACATATATTTTATTTATTTATTTCCTATGCTCTATTGAGATGTTGATATGTTTGTTCGTAGGGAAGTCCGTATTCATGGGTTGCAACCCTTTCCCTCTTTTGGTTAATCTTGGACTCCCCTAGGGATATAGAAGTGGATGCTTTTGTGCTAGGTTTTCCATATATGAAGATACACCTGGTAAGAACAGCCTTGGCAAGTTAACCCTATAAAAACCTATACTTAGTAGGTGTATTCATTAATTATGTATGATTATGATGACTTTGATATAATTTTTTGTAATTTTGTAAATCAAATTGTGTTATATTTTATTTTTTTCTAGTGCCAATTATATGCAACTATCTGTAAATCTCCTGAACAAGCAAGAAAATTGGCAAAACATGTTGAGTTCAAATTGTTGCATTGTGAACTTCAAGCCATTTGAAGTATCATGTTGGTTTTAAATTTCTTACAACTACTAATGTGATGTTGTTTTTTTTAAATGAAAATATGGAATAAAGCTTTGTATGATTTTAATACAATATCAAGTGTTTGACATTTCTTGAGCACATTAAAAATCCCCACTTTTCTGTACAACGTTGGATATTCTTTCTATGGGATGTGGTGCAGGCTGATCTCCAGCCCACCTGAAATAATGCAGAATGTGTACACAATTAATATGTTTCTTGCCTATAAACTCAACAGAGGTATATGAACATCAGTTTACATCAATTTGTAGCCAGGTGCTGGCTATATCATTACACCTTTCAGGGACATTTACAGATGAGACTATGATTACTCCTTTTCCCCTTAGTGCCCAGTACTGGGATTGTACATCACTTCATGTTAGCAGAGTGGATTCATTTCTTCTGACAGCAGAGGATCTTGTGACCTGTAGTCCTATAGCCAATACATACTGTATTTCTGAGTGCTGATTGAACTACAACAACTAGAGAGCTGACGATCCAGAAGGATACTAGGAGAGCAGATATATTCTACAGGAAGGGACTGGCTCACTGGCATGGGATTCAGAACTGAACACAGGGGGACTACCATTCTCCTTCAGCCAGCTCCTTGGCCTACTGCTGAGAGACTCTGCAGCGGTGATGCGAACTGCCGTTCTGGGATTATATCAACTTCTTTGCATGGGGACTGTCACTATCTGGTCTTCACACAGACATTCTTGTTCAAAGGGGGCCGTACTATCCGTTCTGGTGAGCGGGCAGAAGCCCAACCTCTTTCTCTCATCAAGAGACATGTGCAGAACGATTCATTATTTAAATAATTTCATTTTAAATTAGTTTAATTCATTTTCGGAATTCGTTTCATTTTGTTTAGCTTTTAAATTCAATTTGACGGAATTTGTACTGGCATTCGAATTCTAAATTATATTCTATTTTATTTTTTTTCCTGTTCTGTTCTCTTATTTTCTATTTTAATCTATTCTATTTGAAATGTGAAAGACAGTTGTATTCTATTTTATTCTATTGTTTTTTCTTTTCTATTCTTATTATTCTATTCGAATTCAAATTTATTTTATTCAAAATTTAAATTTCGGAAAACAATTCCATTCTATTTTAGTCTGTTGATTTTTTATATTCTATTCAAACTTGAAATTCAAATTTCGGAAGACAATTGTATTCTATTTTAGTCTATTTTTTTCATATTCTATTCTATTCAAACTTGAAATTCAAATTTTGGAAAACAATTATATTCTAT
The DNA here is from genome assembly GCF_062004578.1 of Staurois parvus. Lineage (NCBI taxonomy): Eukaryota > Metazoa > Chordata > Amphibia > Anura > Ranidae > Staurois > Staurois parvus. Next base: position 10,382,560 of record NW_028317882.1, read on the forward strand.
TTTATTTTATTGTTTTTTTCCATTTTATTCAAATTTCAGAAGACCGTTATATTCTATTTTATTCTGTTCTATTGTTTTCTATTCTATTCAGTTTATTCTTTTCTATTCAAATTTATTCTATTAGAAATTTGAATTTTGGAAGACAGTTATATTCTACTTTATTATAATCTAAACTATTCTTTTATATTGTATTCTATTCTATTGTATTTTATTCTATTGTTTTTCTAGTCTATTCTTTTCTATTCTAATCGAATCTCAGAAGACAGTTATTTTCCTATTTTATTCTATTCTATTTTTTTTTTCTATTTTATGCATTTGTATTACAATATTTATTGTCTATTTCATTATTTTCTATTCTAATTTATTATATGCTATTCTTTTATGTTCTATTATTTTCATATTCAAAATTTGATTTGATTAGAATTCGATTCATATTTGGTTCGAGCCTAGTCCAAATTTATTTTCATTACTTCGGATTCGTTATTATTGTAATTTGGAAATGTGGAGGCATCCGAATGTCTGAATAACGAAAAATTACTCTGAATTTTAATTAGGAAGGAAACAAACTGCACATGTCTAGTCATCACTCTAGAGACACTGCATGCAGACACCTTTACACCTCAGTATCAGATCTTTGAATTGAGCACTACTACAACCTACCTGTTTAACTTCATTGAATTACCAATATTCACTACTGCTTATGGGCCCCACCATTGCTAGCAGAAGACAACAGACACCACATCAGGAACTTTAAACATCACAAGACTCAAGTTGCAATCTCTATTTTAAGAGACCTCTTCTCTTCTAAGGCCATATTTATTCAAATTAGGGTACTTATATCTATTTTGTCGGAGTATACATATACATAATTCTTTACATCCAACCTTGCAGAACCGGTGGCCTAGAGGGAGTTGATAAGTCATTAAGTTTTTTCTTCCCCCTCTTATTGCTGCTATTGTAGTTCAATAGTTGATGATCACTATTCATGACTGTATCATTTGTTAAACGTTGCTAATTGATTATTCCTATATACCAGTGTTCTGTTTTTATGTGTTAACTGGGGTTGTACAACCAAAACCCATTATTCTTGTGGTCTACTCTTTTGAACAAGATGAATATAGAGGTGTTACTAAAGAAATGTGTTTCTTGCATTATTATACTAACTGTTGAATTACAGTGCCTTGAAAAAGTATTCATACCCCTTGAAATTTTCCCCATTTTGTCATGTTACAACCAAAAACGTAAATGTATTTTATTGGAATGTTATGTGATAGACCAACACAAAGTAGCACATAATTGTGAAGTGGAAGAAAAATGATAAATGGTTTTCAAATTGTTTTTAGAAATAAATATGTGAAAAGTGTGGCATGGCTTTGTATTCAGCCCCCTTTACTCTGATATTCCTAAATAAACTCTAGTGGAACCAATTGCCTTCAGAAGTCACCTGATTAGTAAATAGAGTCCACCTGTGTTTAATTCATTCTCAGTATAAATACAGCTGTTCTGTGAGGCCCTTAGAGATATGTTAGAGAACATTAGTGAACAGACAGCATTATGAAGGCCAAGAAACACACCAGAAAGGTCAGGGGAAAAGTTGTGAAGTTTAACCACTTCCCGCCTGCTCGCAATGTACTGCAGGCAAAGTGACATACCCGTAAGTAGCTTTGCTCTTCCGGGTTTAGACCACGCATGCGCTCGCCACACCCGCTGACATTCGTTGTAGGAGGTATATGTCAGCAGGTCTCAGCCAGTGATTTTGGCCAGGACTCTGCCGCTCTCCTACAGCGAATGAAGATACAGAGTTGTGCCTATATTGGTAAATACAGGCACAGGATCTAGCTGGTTCTTCTCTCCCTGGAACCATTTTGTTCCCAAGAGAGAAAAAGACATCACACGTAAGTAAAAATAGTGGTGTGACCCTCCTGCGCTCCAAATGTGTGTTTAAAATAATTAAACCAAAATAAATAAATAAATGTATAAACCCCAAAGAAGCTGCTAGCATTAAATCATATACCAGTGATCAAGTGAATATAAACCATAAACAATGCTGCGCTACATTCAAACTAATTTATGTGAATGTGGAATCCAACATCTCAAATCAAAATAGTGACAATAATAATGACAATATAAATCTATACGTGCTTACTGATAATCAAAAATATCAAATAAATCACCCAAAAAGATGAAAAACACAAAACTGTATATATACGTATGTGCATAAAAGAATACACATACATATAATTAAATCACACGTGCATATTGTGAAGTGAAAAAATAACCATAATAATGATACACGCAAAACTCAAAGTCCAAAAATAGAATGTTGAAGGTGAACAAAACAGTAAACGGTGTTTCCAAATAATACTGTAAGTGACCACAGGTGAAACAAATCGTGCAGGTATCTGGGTGTATATAGATCTTATGAATCCAACCACCTTCTGGATTAGCCTCTCACCTCATCCCTTCGACCCTTGCGGATCAAAGAGCAGTAATGGATCCCTCTCACAGATCCTCCAGGCACCAAAGCACTCCAAAACCGCTTTTCAAGATTTAATATTCCCACTCAGGCTCTTCTCCAGGAAAAGTTGAAATATCAATCTCTCAGAATGAGACAAAGGAATCCTCCCATAGTGTAGTATATTTATTATACCATAGGAACATATAATCTCTTATAAAAACGAACTTACGTAGCAGCCAGTCCACATTAGAACCTCATGCTTTCAGATGAGGATATATCTGTTGGGTGTACAGCTGGATACACAGGTGTACCAAGATGGCCGCCACGCCGGAAATACGTCACCTGTGATAGGTAGTGAGGAAGTGAAATGAGGAAGTTACGCACCTTCAGGCTTTCAAAGTCCAATTGAATTTCAGGCTCCTGTATGTGGCTCGGCTCCCAAAAAGTCTCACACGTGGTATCCCCATACTCAGTAGAAGTAGCATAATGTATTTTGGGGTGTAATTCCACATATACCCATGGCTTGTGTGAGCAATATATCATTTAAGTGGCAACTTTGTGTAAAAAAAAAAAAGTTTTTGTCATTTTCCAAAGACTTGTGGAAAAAAATAAATCTTCCATGGACTCAATATGCCTCTCAGCAGATAGCTTAGGGTGTCTACTTTCCGAAAAGGGGTCATTTGGGGGTGTTTGTACTGTTCTGGTACTTTAGCACCTCAAGAAATATGATAGGCAGTCAGAAAGTAAAAGCTGTGTAAATTCCATTATCTATAACATAGTTTGTAGATGATATAACTTTCACACAAAGCAATCAGTACACACTTATTGGGATTTGTTTTACCAAAAACATGTAGCAGAATACATTTTGGCCTAAATGTATGATGAAAGTTTAGTTTTTGGGATATTTTTTATGACAGAAATGAGAAAATATAGGTTTTTTCAACATTTTCGGTCTTTTGTTTACAGCGCAAAAATAAAAAGTGCACAGGTGATCAAATATCACCCGAAAGAAAGCTCTATTTGTGTGTACAAAAGGAGATAAACATAATTTATGTACAACATTGCATGACTGCACAATTGTCAGTTAAACTAGTGCAGCGCTGTATAGCAGTCTTATTTTGTTTATAGCACAAGAAATAAAAAGCACACAGGTGATCAAATACCACGGAAAGAAAGCTCTGTGTGAAAAAAGGACACACATTTTGTTTGGGTACAGCATTGCATGACCACGCAATTACCAGTTGAAATAGTGCAGCACTCTATAGCAAAAAGAGGCCTGGTCAGGAAGGAGGGTAAATCCTCAGGACGGCAAGTGGTTAAAACAGGGTTAGGTTATAAAAAAATATCACAAGCTTTGAACATCTCACAGAGCATTGTTCAATCCATCTTCTGAAAATGTAAAGAGCATAGCAAAACTGCAAACCTACCAAGACATGGCCGTTCACCTAAACTAACAGGCCTGGCAAGGACAGCATTAATCAGAGAAGCAGACAAGAGGCCCCTAGTTACTCTGGAGGAGCTTCAGAGATCCACAGCTCAGGTGGGAGAATCTGTCCACAGGACAACTATTAGTCATGCACTCCAAATCTGGCCTTTATGGAAGAGTAGCAAGAAGAAAGACATTGTTGAAAGAAAGCCATAAGAAGTACCGTTTGCAGTTTGCGGGAAGCCATGTGGGGGACACAAACATGTGGAAGAAGGTGCTCTTGTCAGATGAGACCAAAATTGAACTTTTTAGCCTAAAAGAAAAACGTTATGTGTGGCCGAAAACTAACACTGCACATTACCCTGAACACACCATTCTCACCATGAAACATGGTGGTACCAGCATCATGCTGTGGGGATACTTTTCTTCAGCAGGGACAGGGACATTGGTCAAAGTTGATGGGAAGATGGATGGAGCCAAATACAGGGCAATCTTAGGAGAAAACCTGTTAGAGTCTACAAAAGACTTGAGTTTGGGGAGGAGATTCACCTTCCAGCAGGACAAAGACCCTAAACATACAGCCAGAGCAACAATGGAATGGTTTAGATCAAAGCATATTCATGTGTTAGAATGGCCCAGTCAAAGTTCAGACCTAAATCCAATTGAGAATCTGTGGCAAGACTTGATAATTGCTGTTCACAGACACTCTCCATCCAATCTGACAGAGCTTGACCTATATTGCAAAGAAGCATGGGCAAAAATTTCACTCTCTAAATGTGCAATGCTGGTAGACACCCAAAGAGACTTGCAGCTGTAATTTCAGTGAAAGGTGGTTCTACAAAGTATTAACTCAGGGGGGCTGAATACAAATGCATGCCACACTTTTCACATATTTATTTGTAAAATATTTATTTTGAAAACTATTTATCATTTTCATTCCACTTCACAATGATGTGCCACTTTGTGTTGGTCTATCACATAAAATCCCAATAAAATACATTTCCTTTTTGGTTGTACCATGACAAAATGTGGAAAATTTCAAGGGGTATGAATACTTTTTCAAGGCACTGTATGTCTGAACCCAGAGTGTCAGAGGTGTCGGGAGGCTTGCAAGGTCAGGGCAACCACCGGAGACAAGCATTATCAAACAGTCCCTGCAGGGGTAATGCTACACATTTACGTATGTCTGAAAAAAACATAAAAAGAACATAGTTTTTCTTTCTGCCGGCTTTCAGTGTAGATCCATGTGACAGACAGATGCAGACTGAACACTTGTGGGAAAGGTCCCCAAATGGGTAATAGCAGGGAATAGACAGATTAATTGGATGCATATGATCCATATTGCTTGTTTCTCTGCAAGTAAACCCGGCATGTGATGGTTCAACAATCAGAAACAATTGTCTTGCACTGTCGAAGGCACTTACGTTGCATAAATATGTTCCAAATCTGCTATATAAATCCTGTATAATAATAATATATACAGCGGGTATAAAATATTGAACACATCACCATTTTTCTTAGTAAATATATTTCTAAAGGTGCTACTGATATGAAATTGTCACATGTCGGTAAAAACTCATGCAATCCATACATACAAAAAAAAACTAAACAAATAAGTTCAGAAATTAAGTTATGTGTAATAAAATGGAATGACACGGGAAAAAGTATTGAACACGCTAACTGAAATTTATTTAATACTTCGTACAAAATCCTTTGTTGGTAATGGCAGCTTCAAAACGCCTCTTGTGTGATTTTGGCCCATTCTCCCACACAGTCTTCAAATCTGGAAGGTTTCATGGGCCTCATCTATGAACTTTGATCTTTAGTTCTTTCCATATTTTTTTTTATTGATTCAGTGATTGGCTGGGCCATTCTAGCGGCTTTATTTTCTTTCTTTGAAACCAACTGAGAGTTTCCTTAGCTTTGTGTTTGGGATCATTGTCTTGCTGAAACGTCCACCCTTGTTTTAGCTGCATCATCCTCGTAGATGGCAGCAGATTTTTATCAAGAATGTCTTGGTACATTTTTCCATTCATCCTTCCTTCAATAACATGAAGTTTGCCAGTACCGTATGCTGAAAACAGCCCCACACCATGATGTTCCCACCTCCAAACTTCACTGTTGGTATGGTGTTTTGGGGGTGATGTGCAGTGTCATTTGACTTTTAAACATGGTGTGTATTGTGGCATCCAAATAGTTCAATTTTGGTCTCATCTGACCAGAATATATTCTCCTAGTATTTCACAGGTTTCTCTAAATGTTTTTCAGCAAACTTTAAATGAGCTACAGCATGCTTTTTCTTCAGCAATGGAGTCTTGCGTGGTAAGCATGCATACAGGCCATGGTGGTTGAGTGCATTGCTTATTGTTTTCTTTGAAACAATTGTACCTGCTAATTCCAAGTCTGTCTGAAGCTCACCACAAGTGGTCCTTAGCTCTTGGACAATTCTTCTGATAATTTTCACTCCTCTGTCAGAAATGTGGTGAGGAGTACCTAGTCGTGGCCAGTTTATGGTGAAATGATGTTCTTTCCACTTCCAGATTATGGCCCCAACAGTGCTCAGTAGAACATTCAGAAATCTTTCTGTAACCAATGCCATCAATCTGTTTTGCAACAATAAGGTTGCGAAGGTCTTGAGAGAGCTTTTGCTTTTTGTATGACACCTTGGTAATTAAACACTTTTTTATAGGCTATCAGTCTGAACCAGCTGATATTAATTTGAACTGACAAGGTGCAGGATTGCTTTCTAATTATTGATAGATTTCAGCCGGAGTCTTGGCTTTCCATGCCTTTTTGTACCTCTCTTTCTTCATGTGTTCACTACTTTTTCCTGTATTGATCCATTTTATTACACATAACTTAATTTCTGAACTTATTTGTTTTGGTTTCTCTGTGTGTATGGATTGCATGATGTGGTGAAAAGTTCATGTCAATAGCACCTTTAGAAATATAATTACTGAGAAAAATGGTTACGTGCTTAATACTTATTTTACCCACTGTATATAGGCTGTGGTTCGATAGTGGATGCTGTGCAAGTGTCACCTAAATCTTTTGCATATACATGATGAACTCCAGGGTTTGTGGCCAATGGCCACATTTTTTGGTTTTCTCAGAAAACCTAATAAGTTCTGTTCTTGGTCCAGGAGCACAGAGGTTTTGAAGAGCTTTGGGTGAGATAAAGCCTTCATTCCTAGTTCCACATCTAACATGGTAGTCTGACCTCATTGTTCTCAGCTGTCCACGGGCCTTTATATACAGTATGCAAGTTGATGCTCAGTTTTTTCTTGCTTTCTCCCATAGCAGGAGCCAGATGCTGGGAAAATGTGCTGTCTGTTTGCTTTAGGAGGCACATTGTAGTCAGGAAATGACATGCGTTTGCTCAGTAGCTTGGATGAGCAAATGTTTTGTTTGTTTTATGATATGGACTTGCTGTACATAGCCCTTCTGCATTTTAACTCTGTTTATTTGCTGCTTGCTGAATAAAAGTGCAGGGAAAACTTGTCTAGACTATTCCTGGGTATCCCTGTCTTGTGCATGGTTTTTCACTGCCAATACCAGCTGGGAATGTTCCCCTTACACCTTCTGGACAAGAAAAAGACACCTACTGTTGCACAAAATAGAGCAGTATGTAAAACAATTAACACTGGCAAATGATAACCAGCAAGAGGTGAAGCAAGCCATCCAGCAGATGCAACAGCTGACTGTAGCACATCAAGCTGTCTTAAAGAGAAAACAGCAGGTGAACCTGTGTCTACAGCAGCAGATACAGGCCCTGTTAGAGAAGCAAATGGTGGAGCAGGGGCTGACTTTTATACCTTAACTGCTCAAGCAGAGCGCTTTATAGAAATTTTCACTGGAGGGTGAAGTTGAAGCCTACCTTGGCATCCTTGAAAGAGCTGCTGAATGCCAGATGCTACCAGAGAAGCAGTGGGCTGAACTTCTAGCACCCTTTTTAACTACTTACCCTTTTTTTGTTTTACTGCTACAGGGCGGACTCCCTGCGCAAAACTATGTTTATTTACGTAATCCGTGCTGCTGCAGTGTTCACGGGCGGGGGCACACGCATGCCCCCGATGGCCAGGCGATGCCGTGATTTGGTACAGTACCAATCACTCACCAGATTCAGGCCCGGATCTGCTGATCAGCTGTACCGAATCAGAGCTCAGCCTGTGCCTGTGTTTACATTACACAGGAACAAGAAATGATGCACTATTCTCTACCTGGAGCACATTCCATTCCAGAGAGATGAAAGCAGATCCACATGTGTTCAAGCAGCACACTGAGACAGTAAAAGCACTGCTATGTCACATTTAACCCCCTGATTGCCCCCAGTTAACCACTCCACTGCCCTGTCACCAGTGTCATTAGTACAGTGTACAGATTTGTTTTTACAGATCACTGCATTAGTGTCACGGGCACTTCAGATAGCGTTAGCGTCAGTTAGCATCCCCCTCAGATAGCGTCAGATTTCCCGTCACTACATCAGTCATTACATTTAACCCTTTGATTGCCAGGAACACGCTCACATACACAATAAACTTACATTTCTAGTAGTGTCTGAAGGGGTCAATATCTTTAAACAAATCAGAACTATATCAGCGTTTACCATAGTATAGTGTCCCCAAAAACACAGTGTTAGCAGGATCAGCCCCGACACCTACCAGCACCTGCATTTAGCCCCTACGCTTAACCCCCTTCCCTTCTCTCCCAGCAAGTGCAGTGTAAGTAGATCACTATCACTTGATACATTGCACAAAAAACTGCAGGGTTAGCAAGATCAGGCCTAATCTCTACTAGCACTAGCAGGCAAATTTTTTTTGTAGTGGTTTAAGCAGTCCCTGACAGCCAGGTGCTCTTTTTCCCGTGAGTTGCACTAGGTACCTATAAATTTAGTGGCCACAATATCCAACGAAAGGTATACTAGTGAAGAGGCCTACAGGAGTCTGAGTATGTCAGATGAGAGCAAAGGGGAAGTCTAACCGATACAATCAGGCTCAGAATACAAACCTGTAGAGAACAGTGGCACCGTGACAGATAGCTCGGATGAGAGAGTAGAAGTCCCTGCTAAGGTCAGGCGTACCCGACCCTGTTCCCAGGTTTCTGAGGTGTTACAACTGCATGATGATTCTCATATGCAGCAGAGTGCCATTACTAGTGCCGCTCTGCCTTTTGGTGAATTGACAACCAACAGCAGCCTAGTACACCATGGTCTTTTACATACACAACACTTCAGTATCACTTGGTGACATGGCGAGTCCCAAAAGTGCAGTGCAAGCTGGTGTGGTGGCTAGCACAAGTATTGTCCCGCAGCCACCAGAGATTCAAACAGGCCCGTAGAGCCCACAGTATCCTTCCAGATGTGCTTGCAAAACCAATTTATCGCCGCCAACCCGAATTCAAACCTTTCCAGACCATTCACGTGGAAAACCATTACAGTTTCCGAATTTACATTTTTTGGGGCCTAACGCTCACCATGGGTGTTATTAAAAGAATGAATTGCAGTTGTAATGGTCCACAGACCCGATTCATCATATGGCCATATACTATGCTGCCATGGCCAGGCATATATATGAGAATATAATGCGATTTATGCATTTCAATGATAATACTCTCTGTCATCCTCAGAGTGACCCTGAATATGATGGCTCCACAAAATTCATCCCCTTATAAATCACCTTAACCAGAGATTTGCAGATGTGTATACTCCCCAGTAAAACATCTGTGTTGATGAGTCCCTCACCTTTAATATTTCTGGCCGCCTTGCATTCAAAAAATTTCTCCCCAGCAAGCTTGCCAGATATGGAGTGAAAATGCGTAAGACCTGTGAGATGGCAACAGGCCATACATGTCATTTTCAGATTAAGGAGGGAAAAGAAGAAGTCACGTGAAGCCTCCTGGATGCCAAGACTAAATGGGGAGCAGTGGAAAGATAGTTTGGGACTGGTGTCACCCTTTCTCCATTTATACATGGACAATATGTATAAAAGCATGCCACTATTTAGACATTTGTACAATCTTGGAATTGGTGCATGTGGCACTATGCGAACTAATCGCAGAGTCTTCCCCCAACAGCTTGTAAATATCCGTCTTAGAAAGGGGGAAAAAGCCTGCTTGAAGATGAATTGCTCGCATTGAACTGGAAAGAAACAACTTATTTTCGTCCTGTCTTCCATTCACGCAGACACGACCATCCAAATTTTCACAGCAGCTGGTGTTGTTAACATGGGAGGGGTGGACTTCAACAACCAGATGATGAAACCGTACTTAATTTCCCATAAAGCCAGATGCTGATATAAAAAAAATGTCTGTAGCATTATTTAATTGGCTCTGTACAACGCTTTTGTGCTTTATAAAGCAACTGGACGAAGTGGATCCTTCCTAGAATTCCAGGAAGAGATCATCACGGCCCTTTTGTATCCAGAAGGTGCTGTGGCCCAAACCCCCAACCCAGATGCAGTGATCCGGCTTCATGAGAGAGATGTTCCTGATGCCATTCCTGGTACCCCAACTCAAAAGTCACCCCAAAAAAGTTGTTGTATCTGTAGCAGACATGAAATTAGGTGTGACACCCGTTTTTTTGTCCCTCCTGTCTTGGTCAACCTGGTCCCTGCCTCAAGGACTGCTTTCGTCACTACCACACACTAGTGGAGTATTAGTATAGGGTGAAGTAAGGCACAGTCTAGGGCACATATATACACAGGGTCTCAAAAGATGTTAGGCAGTCAGGAAACGGGCTATCGCATTTTGAGAGACCCTAACATCTGGAGTTTACAGTTTGAAAAAAGTAAAAAAAAAATGAAAAGTAACAAAAAAAACTTGTTGTTTTATTGCATTATTGTTTTATTTTTAACTATTGTTGTTTTCTTTGCAGGAATGCCATTCAGCTGCAGCATCGATCTGTCTATACAGCAACAGGGTGTGCTCTCAGAATATTCTCCAGTGTGTGCAGCACTGCTGGATGAGATTCTTCATCTGCGGTTTAACCACTTGCCCTCCTGAGGATTTACCCCCCTTAATGACCAGGCCTCTTTTTGCTACTCGGCGCTGCACTAATTCAACTGATAATTGAGCGGTCATGCAATGCTGCACCCAAACGAAATTTACGTCCTTTTTTCACACAAATAGAGCTTTCTTTTGGTTGTATTTCATCACCTGTGCACTTTTTATTTTTCACGCTATAAACAAAAAAAGACCAACATTTTTGAAGAAAAATATTTTTTACTTTCAGCTATAAAAAATATATATATAGTAAACTCAAAGTTAGTTATAAATTTAGGCCAAAATGTATTCTGCTACATGTTTTTGGTAAAAAAAATCCCAATAAGTGTATATTGATTGCTTTGTGTGAAAGTTATAGCGTCTACAAACTATGGTATAGATACTGCAATTTACGCCATTTTTTTTGTACAGCGCTGCGCTAGTTTAGCGGACAATTACGCGGTCATGCAATACGGTACATAAATGAAATATATGTCCTTTTTTTCACACAAATAGAGCTTTCTTTCGGTGGTATTTGATTGCCTGTGCGTTTTTTTATCTTTTGCGCTATAAAAAAAAAGGCTGACAATTTTGAGAAAAAAAACCAATATTTTGGACTTTTTGCTATAAAACATGTCCAGTAAAATTTTGTCATAAATTTCAGCCAAAATGCATTCTGCAACATGTCTTTGCTAAAAAAAAAACCCCAGTACGTGTAAATTAATTGGTTTACGTGAAAGTTATAGCGTTTACAAATGGCGGGAAAGATACTCGGATTTTAAATTTTTTTTTTATACTAATAATGGCGGTGATCAGCGACTTATGGCAGCGATCAGTGACTGCGGCGGACATTCTGACACTGGGGGGGAACTGACTTGAGGTCACTGACATCCCCAGTGACACCAGTACAGTGATCAGTGCAAAAAAACCCCACTGACACTGTACTAATGGCATTTGGGAGGAAGGGGTTAACTTTTTTATTCACTGAAAGGGTTAACTGTGTGAGGGGAGTGTTTTACTAGGGGGCGTGGGTGTGTACTGCACGGGGACACGCTGATCGGGAGAGATAAACTCTTCTCTCCCGATCAGCGTGTCAGGAGCTGTCAGGGAACTGAGAGAAAGCAGAGCTACTGCAGCCCTGCTCTCTGTCAGTGTTTGCCGCTAATCGGCGGGACACGGCTGGTAATGACCGGCCGTGACCCAGCGACTGAGACCCACTGCCGGGATCGGTGGTGCAGGAAGGGCGTCGGCGCGCCCCCTACCTGTTTTGCAAACACACGTTTTAAAACGTGCTTTTGCCCAGCCGTGCCGACCTGTATTTCTACAGTGGCTGGTCGGCAAGTGGTTAAAAAAAGAAAAAACATATATGCCCAAGCCTGGTGTGGCCAGTGGGTGGATCGCTCCTATGCTTTGACATTTTTTTTTCATATTTTTGGCACAGATTTCAATAAAAAGAAGTTGTTTTATTGAGTTACTGTTACATTGCTTCTGTGTTAACTGTTGTTGTTTTCTTTGCAGGAATGCTATTCAGCTGCAGCACAGGTCTGTTTATTCTGACAGCAACAGGGTGTGCTCTCAGAATTTATGTCAGTGCCTGCAGCACTGCTGGATATTTCTCATCCCAGTTAAAGAAAAGAACATTTATGCCCAAACATGGGCACCTGGGTGCTCAGTGGATGGATTGCTCCATTAATTTAACTTCAAAAGTTTTTTATATTTATTTATTGATTGGTTCACCAAACACATATTTTAACAGTCTATTATTGCACGTCCACAAATTTTAATTGTGAATTTTCTATGACTTATTTAAAGTTGTAAACAGTTGGGGATTTTTTTCACTTTACACACTTCCCCAGTAATAGGGAGGTGTTCACAACACACTTAAAAAACTTTTTTCACTGTGGTTTATTAAGGGACAGGATTGGCAGTGCAGCATTCATTTTGTTTCATCATCACACTCATCTGTGTCAGGTGCCAGCAGCATCCTATCCTTATATATCATTCACTGTGCAGGTTCTCTTAATTTAATTTTAAGAGGAATCTGTTAGTTTCTTTTTTTTTTCGTTCAGCAAAATAAAAAGCATTTTATGTATGCCCAACATTAGAAGTGGGTGGATGCAGGGCGGTATATTCTAATAGTAGGCATACCACACAGTTTTTCTGGAAGATATTTCTTCTCTTTTTTCATTGAGCCCACAGGCTGCATTAAAAAAAAAAAAAAAACATATACAACGTACTCGTACATCACTGGACTTTGAGTGGTTATACCAGGATGATACCTGCAGCAGCCAGTGATTGGCTTTCATGTAAAAGCAATCCTAATAGCTAATTAGCTGCAGGACAGCTTTTACAAGCAGTGGGATAGCTTTTACAAGCTGCCTTCCCTGGCTTTCTCGGGCAGTTCCGTGCCATCAAGGAACCTGAGAATGCAGGCGGCATTTCCGACAGCTGACCATAGAGCAGACTGGAGCCAGAATGGCGCCAATCATCTCTAAAGTCTAAGAAACCGGAAGCTACGAGCAATTCGTCACTTCGGTTTTGCCGGATATAAACAGTGCCATTATTAAATTGGGAAAGCATCTGATCACACCAATCTTGGTGAGATCAGATGATTTAAGAGCAAAGGAGATAAATAGACCTCAGATTTCTCAGAAAAGAATACCTGTCACTGCCTATTGCTATCACAGATATTTACATTCCCTGTGATAACAAGAAAAGTGATTAAAAAAAAAATGAAAGGGACATTGTAAAAATGTTAAAAAATCTAAATAAATTGCAAAAAAATATTAAAGCACCCTCGTCCCTCCATACGCGTGCAACGGTGTACAGAAGCGTCGGCCCCCTATCTCCACGAACGTCAGATCAAGGGCAGTAATTCTAGCACTAGACCTCCTGTGTAAATCTAAAGTAGTAGCTTGTAAGGGCTTTTAAAGCGACACCTATGGATGTTAAAAATATATTCAGTAAAGTACAGTGGATATAACCCCTGTTAAAATGTCAGGTTTCTGTGATGTAAAAAAATGAGGTATCAGTAGAAGGGTACAAAAGAATTTCCAAGGCATTAGATATATCATGGAACACAGTGAAGACAGTCATCATCAAGTGGAGAAAACATGGCGCAACAGTGACATTACCAAAATTGATGAAAAGACGAGAAGAAAACTGGTCTGGGAGGCTGCAGCAACATTAAAGGAGCTGCAGGAGTATCTGGCAAGTACTGGCTGTGTGGCACATGTGACAACAATCTTTCGTGTTCTTCATATGTCTGGGCTATGGGGTAGAGTGGCAAGACAGAAGCCTTTTCTTACAAAGAAAAACATCCAAGACCGGCTACATTTTGCAAAAACACATCTGAAGTCTCCCAAAATCATGTGGGAAAATGTGTTAAGGTATGAAACCAAGGTTGAACTTTTTGGCCAAAATTCCAAAAGATATGTTTGGCACAAAAACAACACTGCACATCACCAAAAAAAACAACATAGACACAGAGAAGCATGGTGGTGGCAGCATCATGCTTTGGGGCTCTTTTTATTCAGCTGGAACTGGGGCCTTAGTCAAGGTAAAAGGGAATTATGAACAGTTCCAAATACCAGTCCATATTGGCACAAAACCTTCAGGCTTCTGCTAGAAAGCTGAACATAAAGAGGAACTTTATCTTTCAGCATGACAACGACCCAAAGCATACATCCAAATTAATAAAGGAATGGCTTCACCAGAAGAAGATTAAAGTTTTGGAATGGGCCAGCCCGATCTGAATCTGATCGAAAATCTGGAGTGTTTTTGCAAGACAGAGTGGGCAAATATTGCCAAGGCAAGATGTGCCATGCTGATAGACTCATACCCAAAAAAGACTGATTGCTGTATAAAATTAAAAGGTGCTACAACAAAGTATTAGATTAAGGATGTGCACACTTATGTAACCATATTATTTTAGTTTTTTATATTTACTTCTCTCCACCTAAGATTTCAGTTTGTTGTTCAACTGAGTTGTACAGTTTATAGGTTACATTAAAGGTGGTAAAAGTTCTGAAATGATTTATCTTTGTCATTTTTTTACATCACAGAAACCTGACATTTTAACAGAGGTGTGTAGTCTTTTTATATCCACTGTACATGAAGTTATCATATCTCATTCATTGCCAGCGAGAAAACCCAGCTAAAGTAAAACACATGAAGTTATTAGGCTGCATTCCCTGCAAACAGGGTGTTTCAATTGTTGTCTATTACACCCCGGTCACATCGGGTGCGACTTGCAAATCGTATGCCAAGTTGCACCCTATTGTCCTTAATTACAGTGGTCAAATCGGTGCAGTTCCAACTTGGTTGGAGCCACACCAATTTCTAAAGTAGTACATGTACTACTATTGGTACGATTTGCATAGACATCTGTGTCAGATGTCTTGCAAATCGCAAGTGAAATCGGCATCTCACCCGACTTTGAAATCGTGCGACTTCACTGTAAGTCGCACGATTTCAAAGTTGGGCTTGATGTGATCGAGGGGGTTAAGGATACTTTGTAGTATAAGTCACCAGTCACACCGCTGCGATTTAAAATCTTGCGATTTGTGTGCAATTTCAGGTGCGATTTCTGAAGACTTTATTGCTACTTGTGAAGATTTTGAACAATTTTTGCAATTTGCAGTGCAATTTTCATTATATTCTATGCATGTGAAATCACAACAAAACTGCAGAAAAAGTAATGCAAGAACTACTTTAGAAATTGCGCTGAAGAAAATCGCAAATGTTAAGACACTGACATTCACTAGATGCTATTTCAGGTGCGATTTCAATTCCCAAATCGCACCAGTATGACCGGGCACTAATTCAAAGAAGCTTAGACCTCTGTAGTGTATTAATGTGCTTTTACGCAACAAAAATGCTGTACATATAAACTACCACAATTTTAACAGTCGGTGACCTCATCATCCCCTCCCTCCTCGTCACTGGACCCAACTTGGCAGTATGCTGTGGCTGGGGGAACACGACTGCCAATTTCTTGTCCATCATTGGCACCCCCTCTCTCTAAACTTTAAGAAAGCCAAAGAAAAAAAAAAGACACCGGTGACGTAGAAGGAAGAACACCTGCGACTCAGAAGGTGAAACAGCAATTATGGAGAACAGCGCACTGGGTAACTCTGCTGGCAGCTGGGAAGGATGCAGGACAGGGTTCGGTGCTGGAGCTTGTTCCGCCACCACACATCCAAAAAGCTGGTGGTGATTCTTCCACATCTGTCTGCTCCACCCCCTCCTCTATGGCCTCTTCTGCTGAATCGTCCAATGAACCAGCAGTGTTCCCTAAGCGTTCAAGTGGCTAAGCAAGCAGTTAGGCTAAAAGATGCCATGTGATGCTTGAGCTGTTCGGGGACAGGAGCCACACCGGGGCAGAGATTCTGTCAGCTCTGAAGGGGCAGGCTCAGAGGTGGTTGACGCCACGGAATCCTTTATCCAGGAATGGTTGTATGCAACAATGGCACCAACCCAGTAGTGTATTTAGATTTTGTGCTGCCCTAGGCAACACAAAAATTTAGCGCCCCCCTCCCCAATGAGAGAGCGAGATAAGTGTGTGTATGTATATATGATTATCTCTCTCTCCCCTCTCTGTCTCTCTTCCCTCTCTCTTCCCCATCTCTCTCTTCCCTCTCTCCCCCTCTTCCTTTCTCAGATTGTATGGGGCTGCACACACACACACACACCTCCAAGGGCTACTGATCTCCGGGCAGCAGGAAGCAGGGTAGGGAAGGTGTGTGCAGTCCCATACAATCTGTCAGTGTAGGAAGAAAGGCAGGGAGATCCCACAGAACACAGCACAGCTCACCTCCTCCAGGCTCTTTCATCTCCGCCTTTCCTCGCCCTGCTCCAGGCTGTCCCCTGGTCCTGGCTCGTCAGCTGCTGGAGGAAGAGGTACAGGAGCATCGCTCCGCAGCTGCCCTCCCCCACATCGATCCTCCTGCTGTCCGGGCCACTGCAAGGGTACCGGTGCGACCCCTCAGCTGGCAGCCCTGCATGGCTCTGTCTGCAGCTGCTCAAAAGGTCCCTTCTTCTGTGGAGCAGTGCCGCCCCCCTAAAAATTGCCACCCTAGGCAAACGCCTTGTTTGCCTCGCGGTAGATACGCCCCTGCACCAACCTACGCCCACCGACAGGGACAATTGACATATGTTCCATGCTTGGCACACATCCTGAATTTGATGGTGCAAGGTGATACAGGTACCCAGGCTTACAAGATCTTTTGAGGCAGGCCAGAAACGTCTTTGGCCATTTTTGGTGGTCATACACACCCAGTGTTCAGCTAGCTGACATTCAATGGGAATACAACCTGCCCACCAACCGCTTCATTTGTGACATGCCCACCAGGTGGAACTCAACATTGAAAATGTTGCGGCGGCTGCACACGCAGCAGAGAGCAATCAATGAGTACCTATGTAATTATGGCACAAGGACGGGCTCAGAGGAGCTTAGCTTCTTTTCACCATGCCAGTGGCTGATAAAGGATGCATGCACTGTCCTGTCACCATCTGAGGAGGCCACAAGGATGGTGGGCTGCGACAATGCATGCATCAGTGACACTATCCCTCTAGTCTTTCTCCTGGAGCACACGCTGCATGGAATCATGGACAGGGAACTTCAGACAGAAAAGCAGGAGGACTTCCTTTAATCTTAAGGCCCCCTTTATGCAGATACCATTCCCATGGGACCACAGGACAGGAGGAAGAGGAGGAGGATTGTGGCAGCATGGAACTAGAGGATAACATTCAGCAGTCTTCAAGGAATGGTTTTCAGTTCTCAGAAACCCAGCCAGGAGTAGTAAGTGGCCGGGAGGAGGTAGTTCCTGATAGTGTCATCCTCAGTGACCCAGAGGACTCAGAATCTCATGCCTCCTCAAACTTAAGCTGTATTGGCTCCCTGATTCTGCAAAGCCTGCAAAAGGACCCCAGGATTTGTGATATAAGGGAGAGGGATCATTGATTGGCAACCCTTCTTGATCCACGTTACAATGGTAAAGTTGCAGAGCTCATCCTGCCTTCGCAGAGGGAGCAGAGGATGAAATATCTTCATGACGCCTTGAAGAAAAAATTCCAAACTACAGGAGGTTACCATATTCTGGACAACATGTTTCTGAGGCTTTGTTTGGTCAAAGGATGCCTTTAAACAAATCTTTAGTCCTCAGCGCCCAGAGCTGTTAGGTTTAAGTACCCATCAGCAGCGTCTGCATCATATGGTGCAGGATTATCTATGGGATTCTGGATCTGGGGGCAAGAGCAGACTTGGAGGATCCACTGGATTACTGGGTCTCAAGGATGGATCACCGGTCAGAACTTGCTCGATATACAATCAAGCTACTGGCCTGTCCTGCATCCAGCATGCTTTCCGAACGGACATTCAGCGCTGCTGGAGGTTTTGCGACAAATATAAGAGTGCATCTGTCCACAGATTCTGTTGACCGGCTGACATTTATCAAAATGAATCAGTCCTGGATCAAAAGCAGCTACCAAGCCCCTGATGCTGATGTAACTGATTAGATTTGTTAGGGATCTGGGATCCCTTTAAGACTGCCTATTCCACCTATCCTATTCCTGAATCCTGATTATGCTACATTCCTAGATTGTAAATTCGAAAGAGCAGGGCCCTCAATCCCCTCATGTTTTGCATTGTATTGGTATTGTTCTGTCACATGTTCTGTCCCCCTTTGTAACGTACAGCGCTGAGCGAACTATTGGCGCTTTATAAATACTGTATAATAATAATAATTTCAACAATGTTTTTGGTTTAGGGCACCACCAACACCCAAGGCCCAATTTTTCTGCACCTGTTTGACAGGTGCATGTAATTTAAATTTTTTAAATATCTTTCAAATTATTAACAGCAGGGCCCATTCCTGCACCCAGCAAGAGTAACTGTGAGGGGTTACAGTGTTCAGGCACAACCAACACCCACGGCCCAATTTTTCTGCACCTGTATGGCATTTCAGTTTTTTAGAGCAGTGCCAATTCCTGCACTCATTAAGAGTAAAAGCCAGTTCACACACAAAAATGCACTCCAGATGCATTCTGGATAAATTTTTTCTTACAGTGCACACCACACTCCATTCTGGTGCAGTTTTGATGCAGTTTGCGATGTTCCAGTACAGTTCTGTACAGAAAACGTGCAGCATGTTCCACTTTTTTTTCTGCACCGGAAACTGACTGGAACTGACTGCACTGGTGTGAAATAGGGCCATTGGAATACATGGAAAACACTATGCATGCATTTTTGATGCAGAAAAAAAAAAGAACTGGATTGCATCTAATGTAAACTAGCCCTAACTGTAAGGGGTTACAGTGCACAGGCATCAGCACCCAAGGCCCATTTTATCAACACACTTTATGACAGGTGCATATAATTATAATTTTTAGAATAGGGTCCAATCCTCACTCATCATGAATAACTCTGAAGGGTTACGGTGTGAAGGCACCACCAACTGTTTGCCCGCCAAACACCCCAACAATGCACTGCGCTCTCACTGTGCACAGTTCCCACCCCACACTATATAACACAGAGGGGATAATAAAAAAAATATATAATTTAAATAAATTAAAAAATAAATAAAAATAAAACCCATTAAAAAAAAAAAAAAAAAAAAAAGAGCATGGGGTCCCCCCCAAATTCATACCAGGCCCTTTAAGTCTGATAGAAAGGTTAGGAGGGACCCCACAGTAATTTTTTTTTAACTGCGTGAGGTTCCCCCTAAAAGCCCTACCAGGCCCTTTAGGCCTGGTAGGACTTTTAGGAGAACCCCAACACCAGAAAATAGGGGGAAAAAGCAATGGGTCCCCCTAAATTCCTACCAGACCCTTGATTTGAGCGCAGGCCAGGAAAGGGGGAGGGGATGAGCACCCACCCCTCCCTGCGGCTTACCAGGCTACATGCCCCCAGAATTGGGATGGTGTCCCCATGCTGATGAGGACAAGGGCCTCTTCCCCACAACCCTTGCCTGATGGTTGTGGGGGTCTGCAGGCAGGGGAGCTCATTATCAGGGTGCCCCTTTAAATAAAGGGAAACCCTGATGCTGCCCCCCCCCCCCATTGAAAGGGTTAAATTTGGGGAAAAAAAACACGCCAGACTTTTGAAAAATTCCTTTATTGAACGAAAAACAAAAGTCCTTTGTCACCACTAGCTCTACCCAACTGTTGATGACTGTTCTGACAGTTGCTGTTCAGAATTAGGCAATTGGGTGGAGCTAGCGGTGACATCACAACTAGCTCTGGCCAATTGTTATTTGACCCACAAATGTCAGATTATGGCGAGTGCTAGACGGGTCAGTGGGTGTCTGTTTTTTTTTAATTTTGGCAAGTCAGGGCCCTCGTGACAATACTGGACACTGTGACTGTTGATGGATTACAGCGATAGAACCTTTGGGGGTTTTTGTTTTTTTTTATTAAAAGACGTATCAAAAACTGCTGTTTTGTTTTTTTTGTTCAATAAATTAAATTTTCAAATGTCTAGCGAGTTTATTTTTTCCTAATTTAGCCTTTTCGTGAATGGGTAGGGGTACAAGTGCAGTATAAAATAAAAACACTGACAGGAACCACTCCTAGTACAACAGAAGATCTGGCCGACTCAACCACGTATCGGGGTGGTGTCCTCCAGGACTAACCACTGAAAAACAGAAAAGAAAAATGTGCAGGAAAGAGACTGCACTAAAAGAGTCCCAAATGAGGACAACTGCGGCTTCAAACTGAAAAACTAAATTTCCTTCAAAATCAAAACAGAATAGTAAATACAAAATAAATCACCAGCAAAGGAAACACCTTCACTCTACATATTAAAATATTTGATGTTGTCAAAGAGCAGTAAAAACATAGTCCAGACTCACAGGCATACACCACACTCATTCATAGATGTAAGCAAAAAAGTGGGTACAAATACCCCATACTCATTCACAAGGAGGGGGTCAGCATCAGAGTGCCCCCTTTTTTAAAGGGGAACCCTGATGCTAATAAGCCCCCCAGCCCACAGACCCTGACAACCACCGAGCAAGGATTGTGAAGAAGAGGCCCTTGTATCCATCGGCATGAGGACACCGTCCCAATGCTGGGGGCATGTGGCCTGTAAGCCACAGAGAGGGCACGCTCAAGCCAGTGCTCAGATTAAGGGTCTGGTAGGAATTTAGGGGGGGCCCCATGCTTTCTTTCCCTCCTGTTTTGTGGGTGGGGTTCTCCTAAAAGTCCTACCAGGCCTAAAGGGCCTGGTAAGGCTTCTAGGGGGAATCCCACACACTTTTTTCCCTCACTGTTGGGAGGTGGGGTTCCCCTTTAAAGTCCAACCAGGCCTAAAGGGCCTGTTATGGCTTTTAGGGGTAGCGGGAACTAACTTTTTTGAAAATATTTGTTACTGAGGGGTCCCTCTTAACCTTCCTACTAGACCTAAGGGGTCTGATGTGGATTGGGGGAGGGGTCCACACACTTTTTTTTTTTTGTTTTATTAATAAAAATTTCATTTTTTAAAAATAAAGTTAGTCTTGCTGTAGCAGGTTCTATACATTGCACAAATGTGCAACTTTGTAGGTAGTTTAAGGCCCCCACCCCAGGCATGATATTTAAAGGAATTTTTCATTTCTTGTTACTTTAAGCAATGAAAAATGACTTCCCCATTAAAACTGCACTTTTTGAAAACAAATTTCACTGATTCATGTCTCTCAGGGCAGTACCAGGGTTCTCATTCACCTTTTATGGCCAATAACTTGCATATAAGCCTTCACTTTTGAATTTACGAGTTTGAGTCCTATAGACTTGCATTGCGTTCGAAGTTCGACCGCGAACTGAACAAGATAGTGTTTGTACCTCAACAGATAATAACGATACACTTTAGATATATTACATTGGATCTTTCACCACTTCACATCCAAATTTTAAATTTTTCACACATCTACATTTTTTGCTAGAATATTACTTGGAACTCCTAGAGGCTCTGCAGAACAAAATGGTAGCAGTTGTTATCAAAGGCATATTTTCAGGAAAAAATACTCTAAAATGAATTTTAGCACACACTAACACAGTATAATACCCAATTTGTTGGTAAAATTTAAAATATGGGGCTGCATCTAATGTAAATAGTTACCAAACATGTCAAGGCTTAAAACTGTGTGTGCCGTAAAATAGCAATAAACTACAGTACCTATATTTTTCATAGATGGCTATGGAATTTTTGCTCACACTCCGACACTTAAAGCAATACCTGTTGTATTGCTGTTTGGATACACGTGCAGAACCTATGCATTCATTTGCATTCACATTTATGCATGGGGATGGGGGTGCATTTACATTTTTAGATACATTAGATACACTTTTTTTACACTTTAATTTTTTTAATTTAATTGTGTTGCTATCACAAGGAGGCTAACAAGCTTGGGAGAGGGCTGCCCTTCTTATTACTCTAAAATTGAACCTTTTTACTGAACAGCCAATTGCTGGCTCAAAGAAAAATGACACCAAGATCAGTCACAAGCTTTTTTTAACCGGTTCAAGTCCAGGACGCTTTAAAATGGCCGAAGGACATGAAGTGGTTAAATACAAATTTTAATTGTATGCACAGGCAGGCTTTTCATTGCAGGTTAGATCTATGAATTTGTGGGTGTTACATCATCCTAGCCAAGGCCAATCAAGATGGCCAAAGATCCTAAAGAAGAAGACCATACAAAGAAGCAAAGATCGTGTGGACATCACATTGCTGTAATACAGGTGAGTGTAAAACTTCTTTAATGATTACAGAGTTGTAATAATTTGTGTCTTTTATATCTGTGTATAGTTAATTTTTAAACTGTTCATTAAATCCAAAAAATATTTGTGAAATAAAAAAATATATAATAACTATTGCCACCCAAATAAACCACCCAACAGAAAAACAGTAACTATCAGTATCACTGTCTGCTATGGCTATAGTTACACATTCGATATAACTGTATTGTGTATCTAGCAATTATGTAGCAGGCTTGTGGTGTAGACAGTTATGGTAGTGTAACTGATGCCAGAAGGACAAGCAAGCTCCAATAGATGTTCCTAAACATGGCTAAACATGATTAGAAAAATAGATGTACAGCGCTGGCTTTGTGAAAAACAAGTGTTACAGGGTTGTGGACATTTTTGAAAAAAACTACTTGTCCAGGGACTAAATCGGGGCCTCATGACAATCTACTTGTCCAGATTAAAAAAATACATTTTAACCAAAACCGTATTTAAATACGAGGTGCTTTTAGGAATGTCTGGGGCTTTTAAAAAACTAAAAGGGCTTTATGGGGACATTTAATATTTTTAACATTGTGCTGTTGATCTCCTCCTTGCCTCCCTGCCTATCTCCAGCACCGCACCTAGGGACAAGCGGGGGGGGGGGGACATTGCAGTATAATGAGCACCGATTAGGTGCTAGTCAGGAAAGGGAAGTGTCGGGCTTATCCTTCATCTTTCTCACTGCCAGGGCGTTTTGTTTTTTCTTTCGTTTTTTGCACACGTTAAAAAAAATCATTTTGGGCCTGAAGATTACATAAAACCCTCAAAACATTATATATTTTCTGAAAGCAGAGACTCTAGAGAATAAAATAGTAGTAGTTCAATTTATGTCCCACGATATTATCACAATGGTCTAAGAAATGCAGAATTTCAGTAAAAAATACACTTAGTTTTAGGGCACAAAACAGCAATAAATTACCCTTTTTTTGGTAAAATATAAAAGATGAGGTTACACTGAGTAAACAGATATCCAACATGTCAAACCTTAAATTTGTGTGCGCTTGTGAAATGACAACAAACTTTGGTACCCTATATTTTCTATAGGTAATGCTTTTAAAGCTCCTTATAGGTCATCAGTTTAGTGTTACAGAGGATCTCTTGTGCTAGAATTATTGCACTCACTCTCGTGCACGGCAATATGTAACGTGTTTTTCAAATCTATGTTTTCATGAGTAGGTGCCCTGGCATGTGCTTTTACATTTGTACATGCGCATATGTGGGAGTAGGGGGCCTCAAAAATTTTTTTAGGCGGGGGTTATGTGCTTGGGTGTAACTTTAATTTTTTACAATTAAAAACACATTTTTTTTTCTTCATCACATAGGGGACAAAGTCCCCTATGTGATGATTTTTGGTGACAGGTTCTCTTAAGTGAGACATCCAGGGTCTAAAATATCCTGCATGTATCTGCTTGTATTCCACTGGATGTAATACAGTGCACATCACACTGCATTACATTCTTTCCCAGGCCTCCATGGCCAGGAAATATGTTAACGGGGACCCGGAAGTGCCATCACTTACAGGTGAGGACAAGAAGAGGAGGGGTGCAGACGTGTCCGCTCTCCTCCATCCCCTCTACACGCTGGCAGCCGTTGAACTGGTCCTGGGCTCCGCTTGCCCATCTATGAGACACAGTGGGCAAGATGGGGTACGTGGGGTGGAGGAGGCTGGAAATGTGGGCTGTGTGGAAGCAATCAAAGGCATCGCTGCCGCAAGAATGCTTCCACTTGAAAGGTGAGCCCTGCTGCTGGCCCGCAGCAGGGCTAAATGTTAAAAAAAAAACTACCTGCCCCACGCCCAGAACAGAAATTGAACATCCTTGTGTTACACCTCTAAAACGTAGGTACCATCTAATACTCTTTTTATTCTTCTGATGACTCCATACATACAGTTGTACTGAAATATCTACATACCACTGCTGCAGCCTGCAGGATGATGGCCTTACAGAAGCCTATGAAAAAGGCACAGTCATCAGAATGAAGACACTGTATCTTGAACAGGTTACTTTCAGAAGGAAGGAGGCAGAAAACTGTACTCTATGTAAAAGTGCATGTATTCCTTATCAAAATGTGGCGACCTTTCTTCTTCCATCTTTGCAATCTACAGCTTTTGCTGTTGAATAGAAAAGCTTTTTTTTTCCCAAGGATATTCTTTTAACTGGCTACAGAAAAACAACATATGTGCTATATGAAATCTGTTTCACTATATAAAAAAAAAACAGATGGCAATCACTCATATACATATCTGTAAATACGGTCCCAAAAGAGTGTATTCAAAGCATAGGTATAGACAGTGTCTTGATATTTGATTAAAATGTTTCTCAATGTAATACGAAGATTATTATAGGATAAGTTCACCTTTCATAACATGTCCCCCCCCCCATCCCCATTGTGACAGCTAGTGGGGAATCTTCTCATCCCAATAGCTGTTACAATTTTTAAAAACAGTGTTCTGTGAATGAGAAAACTACAAGTCCCAGCAACCTTTGCAGCTATTTGCTTGTAGTTCTCAATGAACTTCCACAGCTCTGTAAGTGCTGTGGTAGTTCCTGAAGTCTTCCTGTCAGTATCGGCTTCTGCAGGAGACCTGCATGGCATTATCAATCTGCTGATTGCTGGTGCAATGCTTTTACAGGCTCCAAAAATAAAAAATAGTAAATGCACATGTTTTTACCTACAAAAAAATGTGCATTTATTATTTTGCTGAAAGGTGAACTTATCCTTTAATTATGCCAATTATTTTAGCATAATAGTGTAATAACATGACTGTACACAATGTTACACAGTTTCTAACTATAACCTGACTAATTCCATGTTGGCACCACACTTCACATATTATAGTGTGGGCAGGGCCATGTATAGAAACATAACAGACAGTGTTTTTGAAGGTGAACTCCAGGCCAAAATAAAAGACACACATATTTGAAGTTCTGTGTTCATGTATACATCCATAATGTATATATTTTTCTGTTTCAATATTTTTATTGAGTTTTCAAATGGTAATGGAGCAGTACAGAATTCCCAAATCATTTGCCTAAGTAAATTGTCTACACAGTCAAAATGTATACATTGGCAACAACAAGTGAACATCAAAAAGGAGTACTATGAAAAAAAAGAGGGGTTCAGCTAGAAACCCATAAAGAGTCCTTATGTATGCATGAGGAATTACATCAAAGTAATCAATGACAAAGAGTTCTGTGTAACATTGTATAAACTGTATTCCAGAAGCAATTTCACCCAATAAGAAATCTAGATACAGGTCAACAGTGTCTGCCCAGCAGGGAGAACGGGCAAGGTTTCACCCATCCACTCTACCGACTGGGCAGATAAAAAACTGTCATGGTATGCAGTTGACCATAATCAATATAGGAACCATTATAGCGTTTAAAGCGATTCTAAAGGCTTAGAACAAACATGTCTATACTTACCTGCTGTGTACAATGGTTTTACACAAAGCAGCACGGATCTTCCTCTTCTCCACTTTTCCACTGGAGCCCCTGGCCCCTCCCTCCTGCCGGGTGCCCTCCACAGAGAGCACCCAACACACGGAGCCGTGGCTTGGCCCCACCCCCTCTCTTCGCATTGGCTCACTGGCTGTGATTGAAAGCAGTGGGAATTAATGGCTCCCGCTGCTGTCTCATGCAAGGAGAAGAGGAAGTGCTGGGACAGCCTGGACTCCAGTGCACATCATTGGATCGAGAAGGAGGCCTAGGAGAGTATTATATGGGGCTGGGGGGGATGCTGCACAGAGAAGGTTTTTTACCTTCATGCATACGAGCTTTTAGAACCACTTTAACAGCAGACTTTCCAAAAAAGGAAAGTAGAAATATACAGTTAGATGGTTAAAATATATCATCTTCATATCCTCATGGAGGATAAAACACATATACAGTCTAGACTAGAATCTTTAACCTCAATTAAAGGTCCAAAAAGCAGACCAAGTTTGCTGAAAAAAACCTGTTTACATAGCTCAAGCTATGATTATTTCCATATAGAAAAACACTTTAACAAGTATTTAAGTGGCGCATAATCAATATTCTGTCCAAAAGAACACTAAAAATGTATAAAAGTGAATGAAAATATTCAACACACACACAAAAAAAAATTAATTTATATGTTATAATTAAACATTAATTATGTATAATCCAAAAAGTCCAAATAAATCAGTCCAAAAGATCACCACGTGAAAAAATCTTGTGCAAAATAAGTGAATGTGTGAAGTGCCCCCCTCTCAGGTGTGCACTTACCAGCAAGTGTTGCCTCCCACTCTCATGGTTGGCAAACTAGGCTTTAACAGACAATTTTCAAGTGATGAATCAGACCACTACGTTTTTTAATCTCCTTTTATCTTGAAAAAACAGAATCCCAAGACAGGTACTCTTGAATTCCAGTATTCAAATTTAGGAAGTGACGATCAATGACTCCTTTCTCCTCCTAATACTCCATACTCAAATGACAAAAACCAGCGCTCAAATATTCATGCTGCACAGAATAATGGAATCTAGCACACGTTGGGGTGCCGCCCTTGGTAGAACAGGGGATCTTGACAAAACCAAAACAGGTCATAAAACACAGAGACAAAGATGACAATCGCGGACAGCGGAGGTCCTTGGGTGAAAAGTGAAGATTTGAGCGCTGATTTTTGTCATTTGAGTATGGAGTATTAGGAGGAGAAAGGAGTCCTTGATCTTCACTTCCTAAATTTGAATACTGGAATTCAAGAGTACCTGTCTTGGGATTCTGTTTTTTCAAGATAAAAGGAGAATAAAATACCATAGTGGTCTGATTTATCTCTTGAAAATCGTCTGTTAAAGCCTAGTTTGCCAACCAGGAGAGTGGGAAGCAACACTTGCTGGTGAGTGCACACCTGAGAGGGGGGCACTTCACACATATATATTTATTCACTTATTTTGCACAAGATTTTTTCACGTGGTGATCTTCTTTTGGACTGATTTATTTGGACTTTTTTTGGATTATACACAATTAATTTTTAATTATAACAAATTATTTTTTTGTGTGTGTTGAATATTTTCATTCACCTTTAAACATTTTTACTGTTCTTTTGCACAGAATATTGATTATGCTCCACTTAAATACTTGTTAAAGTTTTTTTTATATGATTTATTTATTTTTAAAGTGGCAGCGTAGTTTATGTGGTTATACACAGTTATCATTTATTTAACAGCGATATTTATCACTTGTTTATATATTCAGCGCAGTTGTTGGTCATATACCTTCATCACTCTTATATTATGATTATTTACATGCAAAAAAAGGAATACAACATACATTTAAAAACATATAAACACAAAACAGTAAAATAAAATTGATCCCAAACCATGCGTACTTTAGAAGCATGAATTATTTTAGAACCATAAATCCATATAGTGAATGGTTACCAATTACAAGTAGAGGCTTGAACTGGACAACAAATATGTTAAATCAGATTTGCAAAAGTAACGTCAAACATAGTACAAACAAAAATGGGAGATGTAAATAATAAGGTGGTATGGTTGGTTTACCGATATGTACAGTATGTAGGTCACATGAATTAGCAAAAGTGGAGCCTTCAAAGAACCCAAAATTAGGGCAAAAATGGAATAACAGGTCCCAGGGCACCAAAACAGTCTCCAAAAATGATGTTATTATTCATCTAGACTGTCAAACTTCTAAGATGCAGAACGTGACATGACAGGGTTGCAAAATGAATTAAGATTTTTTTTTAATGTCTTGTAGAATATGATATAAGAGCCTTTAAAGGGAATTGCAATGAAATGAAATAACTTTACCTAAAAATAATAAATGCAGATCAAAAGGAGTACTATTTATATTACATGAATTATTTTAGTAACCTCTTGTATTAATGAACTACTTTTGGACAGCTCCAAAAATATGGTATTTTATTTATCTTAAAGTGAACTAAAATAGCTGGCAAAATTAGCAGTTTGCTTACCAGCATATAACACAATAAGCACATAAGTACTATTGGTATGGACAACCACTTTCTAGACACTTCCAAAGAAATAAACCTGTGTTTTAAACAGTAAGGTAAAGTTTTTGTTTCCAGATTATCTTGTGTTTGTAGTTTTGGAACGGATATATGAGGTTACTTATTGACATCAGGGATGAAGAAATCATTTGAAAAAAATACGAGCCAAAATTAAGGCTGAAACTACTAATCAACATAATTGATTATAACTGATAATAAAAATAGATGTCAACAATTTTCATTATCGATTAGTTGGTCAGCCAGTTAGTTGGCCTGCGTACAGAATGCATTATTTGTTTACATGTCAGTACAAACAGTGCAGCACACATACAAAATCAGTACACAGCCATTGACTCCTGCTGCTATCAATCACAGCCTGTGAGGAAGGATAAGGGGCTGCACTGTGTGTGTCAACAGAAACACACACTATGGCTAGGGATTGAGCCCACACGAGTGCTCCCTTAGTGAGCAGAATGAACTCTGAAGGTAGCAGCCAGAAGCGCTAGCAGGGGATCCCAGAAGAGGAGGAGGATCTTCGTACAAAACCACTGCAAAGAGCAGGTAAGTATAACATGTTTAGTATTTAAAAAAAAAAACACTTTAAGGGCTCTGTGCAGAGAAGATCAGCATCTGAAAACAGAGAAGCTGGAGGTTGATAGACTGGAGGTAAATTAAAGCGGAGTTCCACTCACGCTGTCAAACAATAAAAGTCAGCACCTACAAAAACTGTAGCTGCTGACTTTTAAAAAACAGCCACTTACCTGTCCCTTGGTCCTGCCATGTGTCCCCTGCAGCCTGTTTCACCGGCCGTCTTGTATTCCAGGAGGCCGGCATCCTCAGTGTCGGCACCCAGCTGGGATAGATTGCGGCTTCACAGCCGGGTACCCACTGCGCATGTGCGAGTAGCGTTGCGCTTCATGAATGGTCCGGTAGTCTTCTGGGACCTGTCAAGTGTCCCAAAAAACTACAGAGAGGGAGGGAGGGAGGACACCTTCCGCTTCTGATCGCTTAGATGATTGCACTGGAAGTGGGAGCGGGTACCTGTCAAATTAGGGTACCTGCTCTGCCCCCCAAAGGTGCAAATCCTTAATGGGGAACGGGGGAGCAGTCCTTAAAGCGGAACTTCCCCTTTTGGGTGGAGCCCCGCTTTAAGGCATTAGAATTAAATTTAAAGTAAGAGTTTACCAGTGTTGTGTATTTTGTATATATTTTTTTTATCAAAGCAAAAAAGTCTCAGCATTTAGCAATACTTTAACCACTTCAAGTCCAGACACTTTTACCCCCTTCCTGTCCAGACCAATTTTCAGCTTTCAGTTCTATCACACTTTGAATGACAATTGCGCGGTCATACAACACTGTACCCATATGAAGTTTTTAGCATTTTTTTGAGACAGATAAAGCTTTATTTTGGTGGTATTTATTCACCACTGGGATTTTTATTTTTTTTGCTATGTAAATGAAAAAGTCCAAAAATTTTGAAAAAAAGTGTTCTTATAAAATTTTGCAAATAAATAATATTTCATCATAAATCTTGGCCAAAATTTACTACGTTATCTTTTTAGTAAAAAAAAAAAAACCCAAAATTAGTTCATAACCAAAAATTATAATTTTTTATTTTTTTATATTATTATTTATATATATATTTTTTTTACATACTGTCACCCTAGCAGTAGTGTCACCATGGTGACACTGTACTACTTGTGGGGGGTGATGAAGATTTTTTTTTTTTACACCGATTGCTTTTACACCCATAAAGGCTGTAAAAGCAATCATTTCTCCTTCTCTCTGGCTGCATTCTTGCAGCCATTGAGAACTACTGTGTGAGCTGTGATTGGTCACAGCTTGTCACATGGTACAAGGGTGTTATGAATAGCCTTGTACCATGTGACCTCTGTGATCATTCACAGATTTCACACGTAGTAAGCAATGATGTCAGAAGTGACATCTTTCTTACTACTCTGCATGAGAACACTGATTGGCAAATCAGTGATCAGATGATCGGGACCTCGCACAGAGGTCCCGTACGATGATCGGTGTTCCACTGTGCCTGGAGGACACAGCGGGCACTGGATCGCGGTGCTGCGCGTTCCCAGGGAGCGCGCACAAGAAGGGGACGGGGAGTCCGTTTATAAATGGCCACCGGACCCTGCACTGCCACCGTCCGGCCATTTATATACAACGGCCGGTCGGGAGGTGGTTAATAAGTTTAAAAAGATTCATATCCTCCTTCCACCCTTCATGCCTAACTTATATACTAATTATAGGTATATTTATTATTATACAGTGTATATATTCCTGTATCTGTGTGTAGAGATATATGTATAATCTCCGCCTGACGACCAGCGATGTGCCCATACGTCGCTGGACTTCAAGTGGTTATACCGGAATGATGCCCACAGCTGCAGCCATCATCCTGGTACTGTATTTTTAGAGCCGATGGTTGGCTCTCTTGTAAAAGCAATCCTAGTGGCCTTCCGTGGCTTTAATGGACTGTCGCACCCGAGTGGCTGGCGCTTCTGCTGGCTGATAATACAGGTGGACAAAGACTGGAACCGCTCTGGTTGCCTCTAAGATATCAGGAACCAGAAGCGATGACCCCAGATCTTTTCATAAAGAGTACCTGTCACATGCCTATTTCTGTCACAATGTTTACATTCCTTGTGACAGCAAAAGTGATTAAAAAAATTAAAGTGACAGTGTAAAAATAAAAATACAATTTTAAAAAAGTTTTAAAGTGCCCCATCCCCCCAAGGCAAATGCACACGTTGGTTCTACGTGAGGTATCAACGTGAACATCAGATCATGGCCAGTATTTTTTATTTTTTTTCTAACAGTTGTATTTATTGAAATCGTACAAAGAGTATAAACAATCTAAGGTACATAAGAACAGTGAGCACATAAGGAGCAGTGAGTCGGATCCTTTCTCGACTCACCACTATTACCGCTTGAAGCATGTCTGAGAGCAGAGTTCCTGTTTCAAGTAGTGCGTTAAAAAGTGTTTGAAAACGGGGAGCCATTTGTTCATTGTGCTGTATATTTATAGAATTCAATTGGAAAGCCATCCAGACCCGGCATTTTGCCAGATTGCAGAGCGCCAATTGCCTGCTGGAACTCCTCCAAGGAAATCGGTGCCTCCAACTGCTCCTTCTGGACCAGGGAGAGAGACGGCAGGTCAACATGATCCAAATAACAGGACAAATCCAGGCAGCCCTGGAGGAATATAAACTCATTTAATAGTTGGCAAAACAACAGTTAATAGAGATTGGATCAAGGATCCTAGAATTGTCTTCAGCCTGTATAAGGGCAATATTGGATAGGGCAGATTGTTCCCTAGCCAACCAAGCCAGTAGGCGGCCCGCTTTATCTCCCTGTTCAAAAATATGTTGTCTTTGATGGAGCATCGCCTTCCTGGAGGCCTCCGTGTATAACAATAAAGCTTCCCTGGTAGCTAGTTGTAAGTCATGGTGACTAATAGGATCTGGGTTGAGCACATAATTGGATTCAGCTTCCTGCACCCTTCATTCAACCACATCCACTTCCTCTCGCTGTCTAACCTGCAGCCCCCCAATCAGGGTCTGATACTGACCCCTCCAAACCTCCCAGGTAGTAGTAGTGGGCACAGCAGTATTCTCATTAGAGTCCCAATATTGCTCCAGTGCCTTCCCTATAGGGGGTTCCACATCAAGATCTGTAATCCAATACCGAGATAGCCTCCAAACTTTTTTCCCTGGGGCATCACTAATACTTAATCTAAGAAGGAGTGGAGCAAGATCAGAAATCCTTCGTGGAAGGATAGAAATCTTCCGCACCCTTGCTAAAAGTGCAGGTGTAACATAACAAAGATTAATTCTAGACATTGTTTTGTGTGATGTTGAGTGACAGGTATAGGCCCTGGTCCCAGGATTTTTCCACCTCCACACATCCGTGAACTGGTAAAGCTCCGCCCACTTGGCCAACTCCACTCTGGCGCCAGGATATAATTTATCAACACTAGGGTCCGAAGTAAGATTAAAATCACAAGCAAGAAGAACATGGGATGTGGGATATGAGGCCAGGAGTGAGGCTAAGGCAGCCAACGAGCGTGCAGAAGCAGGAGGCGGAAAATAGAGCCCAACATTTACCATTTCAAAGCAGTTACGCATCGCATGAATCATAACATATTTACCCTCGGGATCCAGCCTGAGATGAAGAAGAGTAAATGGCAACAATTTGTGTATAAGGACACTAACACCTCAAGCATATGAAGAGTAAGTGTGATATTATAATAATGACCTATCCAAGCTTTCCTTAAGCCCAATACCCTACGGCCCGTTAGATGGGTTTCTTGCAAAATACAAATATGTGGATTATAGGATTTGAGAAATTGGAAGACCAAGGAGCGCTTTATGGAAGATAAATATAAATTAAACTCTATATATCCCTACGAAAAGTATCACTCTCACCCTCGAAAGTGTAAATAAAATAAAATAAATAGTATCTTTTCAATATTTCCTCTATCACACTCCCAACAATTACCCTCATAAATAGTGCAAAATCATGTATAAACAAATGTCCACATATGAGTCCATATACAGTGCTTTTCAAACGTTGAGAACTAATCCACTTCGCTGCTCTTCAATCCAAGACACCCAAATCAGGATACCTCAAAAAAAATATAAACTAAATATAGTGCATTATCTTTTAAACAAAAAACACTCATGAAACTAAAAGTGATTCCTCCTAAACTCCCACCCGTGACAAATCAACACTTCAAATTGTGATTCAGTGCAACACTCCACAGCCAGTGTCACCATCCAAATGTAATAAATACCATTACCTTCTCATGGATGATAGGAACTACTAGTGATCACATGCATCAAAATGAGTAGTGCCATAACTCTTGTGGGATAAAATACCATTACCCTCTTTCAATGCATATAAGCATAAAACTCCTCCAAGGCAATCCAAATTATCCCCCTCTCCGGAAGCTCCCTGCTGCTTCCAATCCGACCTTCCCCGTTCCTCAAAGGGGCAGATAATATAAGACTCAGTGGAGTATATAAAAGGAATTCATATATTTATTCAAAGCTTACATTAGAAAGACGCCAACGTCCATCCTCTCCACACAGTCCATATAACTGAACTCCAGTGTCCAAGATGGCCGTGCCGCTCCTTCCTGTTTGAAGTTCTAGCGTTACGTCCTTATGGACTGACGCGTTTCGTCACTTCCGACTTTTTCACAAGGGTCTTTGTGAAACCCTTGTGAAAAAGTCGGAAGTGACGAAACGCGTCAAGTACGTAAGGACGTAACGCTAGAACTTCAAACCGGAAGGAGCAGCACGGCCACCTTGGACACTGGAGTTCAGTTATATGGACTGTGGGAGAGGATGGACGTTGGCGTCTTTCTAATGTAAGCTTTGAATAAATATATGAATTCCTTTTATATACTCCACTGAGTCTTATATTATCTGCCCCTTTGAGGAACGGGGAAGGTCGGATTGGAAGCAGCAGGGAGCTTCCGGAGAGGGGGATATTTTGGATTGCCTTGGAGGAGTTTTATGCTTATCTGCATTGAAAGAGGGTAATGGTATTTTATCCCACAAGAGTTATGGCACTACTCATTTTGATGCATGTGATCACTAGTAGTTCCTATCATCCATGAGAGGGTAATGGTATTTATTACATTTGGATGGTGACACTGGCTGTGGAGTGCTGCACTGAATCACAATTTGAAGTGTTGATTTGTCACGGGTGGGAGTTTAGGAGGAATCACTTTTAGTTTCACGAGTGTTTTTTGTTTAAAAGATAATGCACTATATTTAGTTTATATTTTTTTTTTTTTGAGGTATCCTGATTTGGGTGTCTTGGATTGAAGAGCAGCGAAGTGGATTAGTTCTCAACGTTTGAAAAGCACTGTATATGGACTCATATGTGGACATTTGTTTATACATGATTTTGCACTATTTATGAGGGTAATTGTTGGGAGTGTGATAGAGGGAATATTGAAAAGATACTATTTATTTTATTTTGCTTTATGGAAGAATTGGGGCCCCGCATGTTCCAGGAGACACATTTCAAATCAGGGGGCGCCATAAAATAAGTATTTGAGAGCTAAGTTGTGACTACTCAGACTGAACCCCGGAAAGAAAACATAGAACAGTAAAACAGGCATCAGAAGGACCAGTATATTAGCTCGACACCTTGCAACAGAGAAAAAGGACTGAAAACTCCCCAAAAACATAGCAACCATAGCCTCCCCACCCAAACCAAGAGAGTCGGGCAGTATTTCTAGCACCAGACCGCCTCTGTAAATCTAAAGTGATAACATGTAAAGGGTTTTAAAGCATCAACTACTATAAAATTTACATCATTTGTCGCCGTTGCACGGGCGTATGTGACTTTAAAGCGTGACATGTCTGATATCTTTTTACTCGGCGTAACATCGTATTTTATATATTTTACCAAAAATTGGGTTGTACTGTGTTTGTAAGAAAATATCATGTTTGGGGTTCCTAGGAAATTTTCTAGCAAAAACTACTGATTGTTACATGCAAACAAAAAGTGGTTACATATGATATACAAAAAGTTACAGATATATCTGCTTTCACTGTTTCACAGTATAAATTATCCCCTTATAGTGGTGATTATCTGCAGCTGAGAGGCAGATATTTGATTTTGTACTAAAAAGAGATACATTTTTGTTTCTTAACCCCATCATAACAGGTGATACAAAAAGCATGCTGCTGCTACTAAGTGTCTAGGTGAAAGCAAGCAAAGGTAGCTTGCATCAAACTGCCTGCCTATGAAAAGGGAATCTGTCGTGCATAATATTATATTACAGTCTTGTCTAAAAATCTGCAAAACAGTGCATTAGATACCGTATTTTTCGCTCCATAAGACGCACCTGACCATAAGACGCACCTAGATTTTAGAGGTGAAAAACAAGAAAAAAAAAATATTCTGAACCAATGGACTGCAGACACAGTACAGGGGATGACCAGAGACTCCGGACACAGTACAGGAGATGACCAGAGACTGCGGACACAGTACAGGAGATGACCAGAGACTGCGGACACAGTATAGGAGATGACCAGAGACTGCGGACACAGTGCAGGAGATGACCAGAGACTGCGGACACAGTGCAGGGGATGACCAGAGACTGCGGACACAGTGCAGGGGATGACCAGAGACTGCGGACACAGTGCAGGAGATGACCAGAGACTGCGGACACAGTGCAGGAGATGACCAGAGACTGCGGACAGTGCAGGGGATGACCAGAGACTGCGGACACAGTGCAGGGGATGACCAGAGGCTGCGGACAGTGCAGGGGATGACCAGAGACTGTGGACAGTGCAGGGAATGACCAGAGACTGCGGACAGTGCAGGGAATGACCAAAGACTGCGGACAGTGCAGGGAATGACCAGAGACTGCGGACAGTGCAGGGAATGACCAGAGACTGCGGACAGTGCAGGGAATGACCAGAGACTGCGGACAGTGCAGGGAATGACCAGAGACTGCGGACAGTGCAGGGAATGACCAGAGACTGCGGACAGTGCAGGGAATGACCAGAGACTGCGGACAGTGCAGGGAATGACCAAAGACTGCAGACAGTGAAGGGAATGACCAGAGACTGCTGACCTTTGGGGAGGGAGGGGGAGCGGGTACCTGAATTTGACAGGTACCTGCTCCCACTTCCGCGGAGTTGTCCTTCCCTCTTCTTTCCGGGCCGGCTTCTGTGACAGCCGGGTGCCCACTGCGCATGTGCGAGAAGCGCTGCTCTTTGTGAATGGCCCGGCGCCTTCTGGGACCTTTCATGTGTCCCAGAAGACACCGGATCATTCACAAAGCGCAGCACATGCGCAGTGGGCACCCAGCTGTCACAGAAGCCAGCGCGGGAAGACTGTGCAGCGCTGGAGCGAGGAACAGGTAAGGCCCTGCAGGAGACAACAGCTGAGCGGCCGGCCCGGTATTCTGACATGGTGGCCGCAAAAATACCGGACCGGCCGCTTTATATTTGCTCCATAAGACGCACTGACATTTTTCCCCCTTTTTTGGGGGAAAAAAAGTGCGTCTTATGGAGCGAAAAATACGGTATTTTTTATTTTTTCTTTGAATAAAATTTTGATCTCTGATGACATGTACCAGATTCAACCTGTATAAGTATATATACTGTATCTCTTCTGTTATACTGAGAGCACATTAGATACAGTGGATATAAAAAGTCTACACACCCCTGTTAAAATGTCAGGTTAATGTGCTGTAAAAATGAGGCAAAGATAAATCATTTCAGAACTTTTTCCATCTTTAATGTGACCTATCAACTGTACAACTCAATTGAAAACCAAAATAATATGGTTGCATAAGTGTGCACACCCTCCGATAACTGGGGATGTAGCGGTGTTCAGAATAAGCAATTACATTAAAAATCATGTTAAAACAGGAGTCAGTACACACCTGCCATCATTGAAGGTGCCTCTAAAGTTCAGCTGTTCTAGTAGGTGTTGCCTGACATTTTCTTAGTCACATTCTACAGCAAAAGCCATGGTCCTCTGAGCGCTTCCAAAGCATCAGAGGGATCTCAATTGTTAAAAGGTATCAGTCAGGGGGGGGGGGCGCTCGTGAGCAGCAGCCAGGATGGCTGCCTATTAATTTACTGTCTCGGCCGCCGGACACATCGGCCGATTTCTGACCCTCAGGGGGGGTCCCTCCGCTTCCTCCCTGGCCCCCTGTCCTTCCAGCACCCTGATGGGGAAGAAAACCCCGGCCCCCCGCACCTCCAGCGTCCGGCGGACCGTTCGGGAGGTTGCGGCCTACCCGCCGGAGATCGCAGGGGTGAAGCCGCGGCCTCGATTTTAGGCCGGCCGCCGGAGGCTTCCAGGACCCCGGCCGCGGATTCGTGGTTTTCGCCCCGGACAACAGCTGAAGCCCTGGCTGCAAGTTTGGGTCCCCTGCCATCACTACCTGCAGGTGAGATGGATCCTGGCAGTGGGGAGGACCTGGATCCCGAGCCATCCCAGCGCTTGCACATTCCATCCCTGTGGGATGCCGAGCTCCTGCGCCGCTTTAAAAGTATGCTGCAAACAGAATTGTCCTCCGCTACCTCCAAGCTGGCCGACCGTCTTTCGCGGGAAATTCGGGATTTGGACAATCGGACGAATGATCTCGAAGATAAAATGGACGCTGCGGCCACAGTCATTGAAAATCACGAACAGGACCTGTGCGACCTTAAGAAGGAATTGGCGGACGCACTACTGCGGCTTGAGGATTTTGAAAACCGTTCCCGCCGTGGCAATTTGCGGTTAAGGGGTATTCCGGAAACGGTCACGGATCTTACCTCCACTGCTACTGCTCTGTTTCAGGAGCTGACACCCACTATTCCCATTGACCGGCTCGAATTTGACCGCATACATCGTTCTTTGGGCCCCAGACGACCAGATGGGCCCCCGAGGGACATTGTCATCAAGTTTACTTATTACCGCACTAAGGAAACTATCCTCTTGGCGGCCAGAAATAACCCTGATCTTAGCTTCCAGGGGCACCGCTACCAGCTTTTCGCGGACCTCTCTCAGACCACTCTCCAGAAGCGACGCCAGTTGAAGCCCTTCACCTCGGTCCTGGTGAAACACAGAATTAAATATGCCTGGGGCTTTCCGTTCCGCCTCACCTTCACCTACCAGGGCCGCAGTCATTCTGTGGCTACGCCGGAGGAGGCCCATTCTCTCCTGGAATCTCTACATCTTCTCTCGCCGGAAGCTGCTGATCGGAGCCCGGCTCATTCCTCTGGATCCTCGGCAAGGCCGCCCCCTCTGGGCCGCATCTGGGAGCGGTCGTCCAACAGGAGGGGGGCTCTCCCTCAGACCCCTTCGCGATCAAGTCCTTCCTGTTCTTCTCCAGGCTGAAGATGCGCCTTGGAACTCCCACATATCGTCTCACCGAGGGACTACCCTGACGAGATTGTGAGTTTGGCCCTTAGGGCCTCCCCGGTTTGTCGACATTCTAGGTTGAGACTGCTCCGGCTTGCCTTTTTGGGTTTCATCCCGGGTTGGGGGGGGGTCTCTTCCTGGACTTAGGAATCGGGACTTTTTGCTGCCGCAGCCTGTTTTGGGTCCATGTGATGGTGCTTGGGTCTACGTTTGTGGCATTGGGTGATGGTTCCCTTGGGCTCCGGGGTGGGAGGTTGACCCGGTGGGCCTGGTTGGGTGGAGGGGGGTTGGCCCCTGTGGTTCTCTGGGTTTCTATGGGAAGGTCGTCGCGGAGGTTCCTGCTCCTGGGACTTTTAGTTTATTAAGATTTACTATATTCTATTATGTACATTGCCTTTTTGCCCCCTGAGGGCTTCTGTTTTGATGTTTCCATTTGCAGCCATGTGTCCGGTGGTAGAGTTACCCCTAACTGTATCCTTCATGTTTAGGATGCACGTCACCATTGGTGTGACACGATTGCACTGTTGTGTATACTTTTTGTGTCTTTTTCCTTTTTTCTTTCTTTGTTCTTCTCTTTTTCTCTGTTTTTTTTTGTTTTTGTTTTCTGCAGGGTTCCGGGACGCCATGATCCGATCGCCATTGGGAGTGGAAATTGCTGGCTGCTTTGGGCTTTTTTCTGCTGAGCGTGTTGCGTTGATACCGCCATGGCCTCACCCCTTTTGAAAATACATTCACAAAATGTTCAGGGCTTCAATTCGCCTCAGAAACGGACTAAAGTTTTTCATCACCTCAAGTCGCAACAAATAGATGTGGTATGTCTACAGGAGACCAGGTTTTCTCAGTCCTCCGCTCCGCGTTATCTTTCACCTCACTATCCCATCTTTTACACGGCCTCGGCTCCTGAGAAGCGTCGGGGTGTTCTGATAGCTTTTAAACGCAATCTCCCCTTTGTCTGTGCTCGGAATATAGCGGACCCCACGGGCAGGTATTTGCTTCTGCAAGGCACCCTCTGGGACCAGGAGGTTACCTTTGTCTCTTACTACGCGCCTAACCGTTTCCAGCATAAATTCTTTTCGCATCTTTGCACCATTATTTCTCGACACTCTAAGGGTCTTCTTCTTGTTAAGGGGGATTCGAATGTTACCTTAGATTCCACACTGGATAGGCGCTACGCACAAGGAGCGACCCCCTCTCATGACTTGGTGCTGGAGGAACGTATGCGCTCTCTTTTGCGGACGGCGGGGCTAGCGGACGTCTGGAGGGAACTTCATCCAACTGAACGCGACTTTACGTTCTATTCTAACCCTCATGACAGTTTTTGTAGAATTAATCATATATTCATGCAGGTCCAGCAACTCCCCTCGGTCCGGCGGATAACTATTCCCTCCTCACCCTGGTCAGACCATGATCCTTTGGTACTCCTCCTTGCCCTTTCCGGGTCAGAACGACGCCCTTTTCATTGGCGCATCAATGACTCTTTACTGACCACTCAGGCTACCTGCCAAGAAATAGAATTCTTCTTACGGACATACTTTACGGAAAACTTGGGATCGGTCTCTTCAGCAGTGCCCCTATGGGAAGCGCATAAGGCCACGGTGCGGGGTCATGTTATACAGCTGGCTGCAGTCCGGAAGCGGGAGCGGGAATGTCGACTCTCAGAGCTTCATTCTCTCCTGGCCTCTGCGGATGCGCGTTGGAAGTCATCTCCATCCGTGGCCCATAAACGCGCTCGGGACGCTCTGGCGACAGAATTGGACCTCCTTGCCTCTTCGGAGGCGGAACGGGCCTTGCGTTGGACCAAACATAAATTCTATTCCTGTGCTAATAAGCCCGGTCCCATGCTAGCCAGGAAACTCAATTCTGTGGGGAAACCCCATAAACCGATTCGGCTTCGACTTTCCACGGGTGGCTGTACTTCTAATCCCCAGCAGATTGTTTCCCGATTCTCGGACTTCCTTTCGCGCCTCTATGCTGCCCCAGATCCCTTCCCTGTGGCCCAGGCAGAGGCATTCTTTCAGGACCTCCATCTTCCTGGATTAACCGAGGCAGCACAGGCGGCCCTCAACGCAGGTGTCACCGTACCGGAAGTGCTACAAGCAATCAAATCTTTACGGTCCACCGCGGCCCCAGGTCCAGACGGCTTCTCCGGTCTCTATTATAAAAAATTCTCAGCCCTATTGGCGCCTTTTTTAGCTGCCTACTTTAATGAGTTACGACAGGGCTCCTTGCCCTCTCCGGACGCACTTAGGGCACATATCTCTATGATTCCTAAGACGACCGCTGATGTCCAGGAACCGCAAGCCTTCCGGCCCATCTCTCTTCTTAATGAAGACTTAAAAATATTGGGCAAGATCCTTAGTTTTCGCATCAATAAATATTTGTGTAGCCTGGTCCACAGGGACCAAGTAGGGTTCGTCCCCGGGAGGCAGGCGGGTGATAATGTCCGTAAGGTGGTCCATCTTATACATTTTCTGCAACAACGGAAAATCCCAGGATTCTTACTGTCCTTGGACATATATAAAGCTTTTGATTCTCTATCCTGGGAATATCTGCGGTTTGTGCTGTCTCGCTGGGGTTTCGGGGATTCTATTCTCTCTTGGATTCAAGCCTTGTATTCCTTTCCTTCGGCTTCCGTTAAATACGCTGGGTATTTCTCGGATCCCTTTCCTGTTGGGCGAGGGACGAGGCAGGGCTGCCCGCTGTCCCCGGCGCTCTTTGTCCTGGCGCTTGAGCCACTGGCTTTAGCGCTGCGGACCGACTGCAATGTATCGGGGGTTCCATACGCGGGACAGGAGTTTAAGCTGAGCCTCTTTGCGGACAATGCCCTCTTGACCCTTACTAATCCTCTGACGACGCTTCCTAATTTGCAACGGGTTCTTGAGCGCTTTTCCTTGATCTCGGGTCTACGTATTAATTTGGATAAAACCGTTGCTCTCAATATTACTTTGGCTTCAGATTTGGTTTCGCGCCTACAATCCCACTTCCCTTACCGGTGGGCTTCCTCTTCTCTTGAATACTTGGGCATTCGCTTGACCCCCACCTATGACTCCCTTTTTGCTGCAAATTATTATCCTTTGCTTAGCTCCTTATCTTCTCTTATGCATTCCTGGCAATTTCCGCACCTGTCTTGGATAGGACGGGTTCATTCAGTGAAAATGACCATCTTGCCGAAATTGTTATATTATTTTCGCACCCTCCCAGTGCAAGTCCCCCCTCATTTTCTTCGGTTGCTTCAGGCGAAGTTTATGCGTTTTATCTGGGCCAATAAGCATCCCAGAGTTTCTAGAAATACGCTCTTTGCTCATAGACTTCAAGGTGGTCTTGGGGTACCCAATGTAACTAAGTATTATCAGGCGAGCCAAATTGCCCCGCTGTCTATGTTGCACGCTTCCTCCGATGTTCCTCTCTGGGTCCTGCTGGAACTGCCTAATTGTGCCCCTATCGCACTATCGACACTTCTATGGCTTCCCCCTGCCCTGCGCCCTACGGCGCTGAGTCCGATGTTGCTCCATGGTCTACGAGTTTGGGACTCGGTACGTTACTCCAGTGGCCTGATGTCACCTTTCTTGCCCTTGCTTCCAATCGTTAATAATCCTCTTTTCCCGCCGGGTCTAGATCACCCGAGGGCATTTTCTTGGTGGGTGGCTCATGGTTTCTCACAGCTGCGACACTTTTTGATTTTTCGGTCCTTTCCCACCTGGAATGTCCTCCGGGAGTCTCGGGATGTTCCCCCAGCGGAATTTTTTCGGTACCTTCAATTGCGGCACTGGCTACTCTCGCTGAGGGCCACTTCTGCTTTCCCATATCAGACATCTGCCTTTGAACGGCTTTGCCAGCAGCGTCCGGGCGCCCCGGGCCTTATCTCCCTTCTTTACGCAGCTTTGAACAGATGCTCGTCGCACACTTCTCTTTCATATGTAGTTCAG
The DNA here is from genome assembly GCF_062004578.1 of Staurois parvus. NCBI lineage: Eukaryota > Metazoa > Chordata > Amphibia > Anura > Ranidae > Staurois > Staurois parvus. Next base: position 10,424,997 of record NW_028317882.1, read on the forward strand.
TGGGAACGCGACCTGGGAGTGGCTGTGGATCCGGAGGACTGGAATAAAGCCTGGTCACTCATAGCTAAATGTTCGTTTAATACGTCCACGCTGGAAGCAGCCTATAAGGTATTGTTTCGTTGGTATTGGGTGCCGGCTCGTTTGGCCCAGGCTAACCCTGCCTGTAGTGATCGATGTTTTCGGGGTTGTGGCCATCATGGCGATGTACTGCATATCTGGTGGTCATGCCCGAGGTTGGTTCGTTTTTGGTCTCGTGTGTTTGGCCTCCTTTTCACTTTGTTTCATCTCTCCATACGCCGGGATGTTCGGTATGCTTTGCTTCATTGCCCCATACCGGGCCTCTTGGCTCGTCAGCAGCGATTGGCTTCCTATTTGTTTTTATCGGCCACTAGGACAATTGCCCAGGCCTGGAAGAGTCCGTTTGTACTTTTTCAGGGGGTGCGGGATCGTATGACTACTATGATGCTCAATGAACAGATGTCGAGTATATGCAATGACTCTCAACATAAATTTTTGAAAATATGGGAACCGTGGTTGCAATATGCCTTTCCCACGCTCCCCCCGGCCAGTGTAGGGAGGTGATGGAGTTTTGTATTGGCGCTCATGGACCCTTGCTCTCTGGTGTGTGTTTTTGTTTTTTCTCTTTCTTTCTTCTCTGCTTTTCTTCTTTCCTTTTCTGTTTGTTTTGATGTGACAGTGGACAGCTGTCTTTAGTTGCGATAATCTGAGTTTCACTGATGTTATTGTAACCTATGTGCCATTGATAGCCCCTACGTGGGCATACGTTTTGCCTTATTGGAATTAGAGCGTTGTCTGCTCTATTATACATTTTCTATCGGTGCAATTGATAGCCCCTGCGTGGGCGTGTTTTGTTGCCTCTGTTTTATACTGTTTAAAATTAATAAAAACCATTGAAATACAAAAAAAAAAAAAAAAAAAGGTATCAGTCAGGAGAAGGGTACAAAAGAATTTCCAAGGCATTAGATATACCATGGAACACTGTGAAGACAGTCATCATCAAGTGGAGAAAATATGTGACATTACCAAGAACTGGACGTCCCTACAAAATTGATGAAAAGACAAGAAGAAAATTGGTCTGGGAGGCTGCCAAGAGGCCTACAGCAACCTTAAAGGAGCTGCAGGAATATCTGGCAAGTACTGGCTGTGAGGTACATGTGACAACAATCTCCTGTATTCTTCATATGTCTGGGCTATGGGGTAGAGTGGAAAGACAAAAGCCTTTTCTTACGAAGATAAACATCCAAGCCCGGCTACATTTTGCAAAAACACATCTGAAGTCTCCCAAAAGCATGTGGGAAAATGTGTTAGGGTCTGATAAAACCAAGGTTCAACATTTTTTGGCCAGAATTATTATTATACAGTATTTATAAAGCGCAGATAGTTCGCTCAGCGCTGTACATTGCAAAGGGGGACAGAACATGTGACAGAACAATAACAATACAATGCAAAACATGAGAGGATTGAGGGCCCTGCTCTTTCGAGCTTACAATCTAGGAGGGAGGGGATGGTGGCACAGGAGGAGATAGCTGTGGGGGATGGAGTGGTAGGAAGAGTGGAGGAGGTCGGCAAGTTAGTAGGGGTGGGGTAGGCTTCCCTGAAGAGATGGGTTTTCAGGGTGCGCCTAAAGGAGAAGAGATTAGGTGATAATCTGATGGGTTGGGGCAGGGAGTTCCAGAGGATGGGTGACACCCTGGAGAAGTCCTGGAGGCGGGCATGGGAGGAGGAGACCAGGGAACTAGAGAGAAGGAGATCTTGTGAGGAGTGGAGTATGCGTGCTGGGTGGTACTTGGATATTAGGTCAGTGATGTAGTTCGGGGCAGTGTGGTGGACGGCTTTGTACATCAGTGTTAGGATTTTGAATTTGATCCGTTGCGCAATCGGAAGCCAGTGGAGGGATTGGCAGAGGGGGGTGGCGGAGATGGAGCGGTTGGAAAGGTGAATGAGTCTGGCTGCCGTATTCAGGATCGACTGAAGCGGGGATACCCAGCGGCAAGGCAGGCCAGTAAGGAGGGAGTTGCAGTAATCGAGTCGTGATATGATGAGGGAGCGGATGAGCTGTTTAGTGGTTTCTGGGGTTAGGAACGTGCGGATTTTGGCGATGTTGCGGAGGTGAAGTCTGCACAAGCTTGTTAAAGGTTTGGACTTGGGGCTGAAAGGATAGGTTGGAGTCCAGAATGACACCAAGTACTCTGGCCTGCGGGGCGGGTTTGATGGTGGCGTTGTTGGACATGATGGAGAAGTCAACGGCGGGTGGTGTCCGGGCTGGGGGGAAGACAAGAAACTCGGTCTTGGAGAGGTTCAGTTTAAGGAAGTGGAGCGACATCCAGTCAGATATGTCGCTCAGTAGGTGTGTGATTCGGGAAGAGACTGAGGGGGTGAGGTGGGGGGTTGAGAGATAGATTTGTGTGTCGTCGGCATATAGGTGGTAGTTGAAGCTGTGAGAGTGAATGAGTTGGCCAAGGGAGGAGGTGTAGATGGAGAAGAGAAGGGGCCCGAGGACGGAGCCTTGAGGGACCCCAACAGAGAGGGGGAGTGAGGGGGAGGTGGTAGCATTATAGGTAACGCTGAAAGAGCGTTGTGACAGGTAGGATGAGAGCCAGGAGAGAGCAGAATCTCTGAGGCCGAGGGAGTGTAGTTTTTTGAGGAGGAGGGGGTGGTCGACTGTGTCAAAGGCCGCAGAGAGGTCAAGGAGTAGGAGCAAGGAGTAGGAGCACTGAATAGTGGCCATTAGCTTTGGCGGTTAGCAGGTCGTTGGAGAGTTTGAGTAAGGCAGTTTCGGTGGAGTATAGGGGACGGAAGCCGGACTGTAGGGGGTCGAGGAGGTTGTTGTCATTGAGGTGAGAGCATAGGCGAGTGTAGACTAGGTGCTCGAGGAGTTTGGATGTAAATGGGAGCAGGGAGATGGGTCTGAGGTTGTTCGGGTCATTGGGGTCCAGGGAGGGCTTTTTAAGTATGGGGGTGATGTGTGCATGTTTCAGAGGGGAGGGGAAAGTGCCCCAGGAGAGGGAGCGTAGGATGGAGGGGGAGGGAGGTCGTAGGAGTTGTGAGGGGATAGGGCCGAGGGGGCAGGTGGTGAGGCGGGCATCAGAGAGGATCTTGGAGACTTCCTCGATGGTAGTAAGGTCAAAGGTGTGGAGTGTTGGGGGGGCTTCAGTATGAGGAATGAGGGGTGGGGTGGAAGTGGAGGTCAGAGCAGTGGTGGGGCCGTGGGAGAGGGGTGATGAGGGGTTAGCTGAGTAAGGGAGAACGGGGTTGGAGGGAGTTTGAGCAGCGACGAAGTCCCTGTGGGTTATGTCGAGGGAGAGGGGGGATGAGGGGGTAGCTGTGTGAGAGGGGACAGATTGAGAGGGAGTGTGAGTTGCAGCGATGTCCTTGCGAATTGTGTCAATCTTGTTTTTGATGTGATTGGCAATCTCAAGGGCAGTGAGTGAGGTGCTGGGTGGAGGTGGGGGTGGAGAGAGTAGAGAGTTGAAGGTGGAGAAGAGTCGGCGAGGATTGGAGGAGAGGGCCTTGATGAGGGTCAGGAAGTAGGCTTGTTTGGCTGCGTGGAGGGAGGAGGTGTAGGTGTGGAAGGCAGATTTGTAGCGGGTAAAGGCTTGTTGGGATTTGGTTTTGCGCCATAGTCGCTCCATGGCACGACTGTGTCGTTTGAGGGTTTTGGTGTGATCAGTCTGCCAGGGCTGGAGCGATCGGGGTCTGATGTTGCGTGTGGTTAAAGGTGCTAGTGAGTCAAGGGCTGTTGACAGCACGTTGTTGTAGGCAGTCATAGCCAAGTCGGGGCAGGACAGGGGGAGGATGCTGTCGTGGAGTTGATCAGCTGCAGAGTGGAGGAGGGGGACAGGGTTAAGGTTGCGGAGGTTATGGCTGGTAGTAGTGTGACATTTGGAGGGGTAACATTGGAGGACAAGGAGATAGAGAAGGTAATCAGGTTATGGTCAGAGAGAGGGAAAGGGGTGTTAGTGAGGTTGTGGGGAGCGCAGCGGTTAGAGAAGACGAGATCAAGGATATTACCGTCGGAGTGGGTGGTGGATTGTATGCACTGTGCAAGTGCAAAGGAGGAGGTTAAGTGGAGATTGGATGTGGCCGGGTTGTCAAGGTTGACAGGGATGTTGAAATCCCCAAGGATGATGGTGGGTAGCTCAGAGGAGAGGAAGAAGGGTAGCCAGGAGGAAAAGTCATCCAGGAAGCGGGATATGGATCCAGGAGGCCAGTATATCACAGCAATCTTCAGGGGGGTTGCGGAGAATAGTCGGACGCAGTGGGCCTCGAAGGAGGAGAAGGATAGGGAGGGGGGGTTTGGGAGGACTCGGAAGGTGCTCTGTGGTGACAGGAGCAGACCAACCCCACCACCTTTACGACCGTTGGGCCTGTGTGAGTGGGTCCAGGTGAGACCTCCGTAGGAAAGTGCAGCAGGGGAAGTAGTCAGTGGGCTGGATCCAGGTTTCCGTAATCGCTAGGAGGTTGAGGGAGCGGGAAACAAAGAGGTCGTGGATGGCGGTAAGCTTGTTGCACACCGATCGGGCGTTCAGGAGTGCACATGAAAACGGGGGGAGATTTTAGGGAGCAGGGGGACAGATACTAAGTTGCGGGGGTTGCGGCAGGACGTGGAGGTGGGAGGGTGTTGTGTGGGTGAGGGAGGTGGTGGAGGGCCAGGATTCGGGGAGATGTCCCCCATGGTTAGGAGGAGGAGAAGGGTGAGAAAGGTGGCATGGGAGCGGGATGTGTAGGAGCGTGACAAACTACTAGTGGAGGTGTTCGGGTCAGTGGGAGAGTGGAGTAATAAGAGGAGGTAGTGGGTGCCATGGAGGGGTGAAGGAAGCAGTGAGGACACAATATACAATTGTTTGGGAGGAGCAGAGGGATATAGTGAATGGATTTTGGGAACAGAGGAGATGAAAATGAGAAGGAGGAGTGGAAGAGGCATTTTAGGGAGGTGCCCAGGAGGGCGGATAGGAGTGGTGGGAGGTTTGGTTGGCGATAGTCCAGCGGGTGTTTCCCAGGGTGTTTGCTTGCAGTCTGTCCAGCATGCAGTAGAGATTCTTGCTGTTGTTGTGTCTTCCTGCTGCTTAAGTTCTCCTGTTTTAGTTCAACTGCTGTGTTTAACTGCTTCTTCTATGCACTCCAACGCAGCACTCAATCAAAAGCAGCACCCCCATCAGTGATCTCCCCCCATGAGCTGATCTAAATTTATAGGGAGATTCTCAAATGAACATTCAACTCCACCCCAATTAGAAGCTGATAAGGATCACATGAATAGTGGGGGATGTTTCTCAGGAAACAGGCTACAGACGTAAACCAAGTGCAGCTAGAGGTGACAGCCGGTCAACATATACACAAATATAAATACACCATTTGTTCTGAATTTAACAGGAGTCAAAGCGTATTTCTAGTTAAGAGTGGAGATAGGAGATAGGAGCATTTACCCAGAGAAAAGCAGCAGGAGTCAATGCGTTTTCCTAGTTAAGAGTGGAGATAGGAGCATTTACCCAGAGAAAAGCAGCAGGAGTCAATGCGTTTTCCTAGTTAAGAGTGGAGATAGGAGCATTTACCTGTGAAAAGCAGAGAAGGCATGATTAGATTGCTGTGTTTAACTGCTTCTTCTATGCACTCCTTCAACGCAGCACTCAATCAAAAGCAGCACCCCCATCAGAGACTGTGCCCCCCCATAATCCCAAAAGATATGTTTGGTGCAAAAACAACACTGTACATCACCAAAAGAACACCATACCCACAGTGAAGCATGGTGGTGGCAGCATCATGCTTTCAGGAATTATGAACAATTCCACATACCAGTCAATATTGGCACAAAACCTTCAGGCTTCTGCTAGAAAGCTGAACATGAAGAGGAACTTCATCTTTTAGCATGACAATGACTCAAAGCATATATCCAAATCAACAAAGAAATGGCTTCACCAGAAGATTAGAGCGGAGCTCCACCCAAAAGGGGAAGTTCCACTTTAAGGACTGCTCCCCCACTCACCATTAAGGATTGGCACCTTTGGGGGGGGGGAGCAGGTACCCAAAATTAACAGGTTCCCATTCCCACTTCCGGTCCGATCGCCTAGGAGATCGTAAGGTGTCCTCCCTCCCTGTAGTCTTTTGCGACACGTGGCAGGTCCCAGAAGACTACAGGACCATTCATGAAGAACAGCGCTACTCGCACATGCGCAGTGGGTACCCGGCTGTGAAGCCGCAAGTTATCACAACTGGGTGCCCACACTGGAATACAGGACGGCCAGTGAAACGGGCTTCAGGGGACACACCGTGGGACCGAGAGACAGGTAAGTGGCTGTTTTTTAAAAGTCAACAGCTACAGTTTTTGTACCTGCTTACTTTTATTTTTTGATAGTGTGAGTGGAACTCTGCTTTAAAGTTTTGGAATGACCCAGCCACAGCCCAGACTTGAATCCGATCGAGAATCTGTGGGGTGTTCTGAAGAGGGCTGTGCTCAGGAGATGCCCTCGCAATTTGACAGATTTGGAGTGTTTTTGCAAGGAAGAGTGGGCAAATATTGCCAAGTCAAGATGTGCCATGCTGATAGACTCATATCCAAAAAGACTGAGTGCTGGAATAAAATCAAAAGGTGCTTAAACAAAGTATTAGTTTAAGGGTGTGCACACTTATGCAACCATATTATTTTCTAGTCCTGGGTTTAGTAACACTAATGAAATTGCACACCACACTCTTTTTTAGTTTTTTTCATCTGATTAATTGAAACAATAATCAGCTAACTAAATGATTATGAAAATAATCAGTTGCAGCCCAAGCCAAAATCACATCCTTCTACAAGACTAATGCCAATAACAACTGCTACATCAGCAAACGAAATTGGCATGTTAGGGTGTTTTTTCAGGGGAGAAGCTAAACTTTTTTATTCTATCACCTTTCCTAGGAGAAGGTAATGAAAATAAGAGGTGATGTTCATCATTGCTTTAGGGACATGCTGTTAAAGTGTTACTAAACCCAGGACCCTGCATTCACTATATCTGGTCTCGCACAGTACACAGTACATGGAAATTTAATTATTTAGTAAATATAAACTGCTAAATACCTTTTCTCACTAGCAGTATATAGCAGTCTTTCTATCGGTGTCCAGCTGAGCACTGGTTAAAGCTTGTAGGAGGAGTTTTCATTCTGCTCTGACTGTTCTATGAGGCTGCATAGTCCCTGACCTTCTGTCTGGACAGTGTTGGTTGGCCCTGTGCTGATCACATGCACCCTCTTAAAAGGGAAAAAAAATATCTAGCAATACACACCATACTGAGCATGTGCAGAGTGACTGCTAGAGCTCTGTACTATCAGCCAGGGTGGATAAAAATCAATGATTTTTAAAAAAAAATAAAAAAAATAAAAAATCAGATTTTTTTTATTTCAATTGGATTTTTTTAAATAAAATGCTTTTTGGAGGAAAATATATTACCATCCAAAGGTTATTCCATCATGAAATAAAGATTAGTTTTTTAATTATGTAGAACAAGGCTGTATATGTTTAATTTTTTTGGTAAATAAATTCCATTAATCCATTCACAATGTCATGCTCTTCCAGAGGTTTTTGTAAGATTATTGGGCAGTTTCTCTGCCTACAAGATATTATCACAGATGCTTGGTTTACTTTTGCAGTTCTCAAAACTGAATTTGACTCAGCGGAGATCACATGCCTCTTCTTCACAGCAAAAATGTTATAACATGAACAGAGTTAAGAAAAAGACCTTAATCCTAACTTCTACAAACCTATGAATACAGAATCAACCCCTTCAGTGCTAAATTTCAAGTTCAGTGAATAGAATAGAAACAATATTTTTCTGATTGTTTGGAGCGGAATAGATCTGCACAAGAAGAAAGTGAAACTAAGTGTGAGGAGGAAGGGGCTGACAGTCTTAAGTTTCTTAAAATATATATATTTTGTTTAGCCAAATTAGTTAACAAACATGGATGTTTGTTTAAGCAAATAACATATGCTGTAATGTTATTGTTTCAGTTGAATAAATCTATTTGAATTGTTATTAAGGTAATGATTATTTTTCTCCTTCCTAAGTACAACAGAAAAGTTGTCCAAATATGAATGATTAACCTATTAAACTGGGGATAAGAAAACTAATATGAAAAGTTGTTATTCTAAAAATCTTCATCTACTTGCATATTAAAGTTATACCAGCAAGAATTAGTCTATGTAGAAAACTATGATTTAAATCAAGCCTTACTGACTAGTGATTTAAATCGTGATTTAAATCAGTTTGATTTAAATCAAATCCACCCTGCTATCAGCAGATGGATTGGGGACAGTAGAAGACAAGGAGGATCAGAGAAGACAGGATCAAACCGCCTTTTTACACAATGTGGAGGGTTAACCCCTTAGGTTCCACAGTGAGTATAACAAGTATGCTTTACTGCATATACAGACTGATTTTACAGTTTTGGGTTTAGTAACACTTCAATAGAACCCAGGAATGCACGATTTATATCACCCGACGCCTGGGACATGCAGTTCCAGGAGCCGGACAGGTGAATTTTTTTTTTTTTTTACATTAGCCCTGCTGCGGGCAAGAAGCCTCATTGAAGTCAGGGCGGTTCCATTCACACCTGGGCATTTTAGGATTGCAGCAGAATCGCTGCAATTCTGCCTGTGATCGTAAAATGCAGGTTCAGGTGTCATTTTCACTGGCAACTAACACATGGTACGGTTTTGCCACGATTTTTGGTGCGACAAAACGCATTGCGTAAAGCTTGTCGACCAAAAGAAGATCCTGCTCCCTTTCATGTGACAAGCTTCACTTGATGCAATTAGCCAAGATTGCTGCGCAGTCAATCGCGTGACAATTGCAGCAAAAGCTCACTGCATTTTAGGTGCCATTGAAAATTACACCTGAGCCTGCATTTTGCGGTTGTAGTGTATTTTGAGATTGCAGGCAGAATCACAGCGATTCTGCCGCAATCCCAAAACACCCAGGTGTTAACAGGATCTAGCGGAGCAGACACAGGAGCTTGATTTGGCTGCTCAGAAACCACTAGTACTAAGCATTCAAGTGCTTCTGTGTGTGAGGGCAACCTGAAGGAATAAAGTTTTTTTTTCTTTGGGGCCGGTACCTTATTTGTGAGCTCAGCAGATACGCTTCTGCTGAGCATTAAAAGAGCCCGACACTCCCCTTTCCTGACGAGCAGCCATTCATTGCTCATTACACGGTAAGGTCTCTCCCCTCCCTGCTAGACCCCGGGTGCGTTGCTGGAGGCAGGCAGGGAAGTGGAAAGGAAAAATAGCGCAATGTTAAAAATATTACAGATTTAAGTCACCAAAAAGACACTTTTGGTTTTGAAAGCCCCAGACATTCTTAAAAGCACTTCAGATTTAAATACGGTTCTGGTAAAATTGTCATTTAATTTTTTTTATCAGGCCCAGCAAATTGTCATGAGGCACAAGTAGATGGGGACCCTGATTTAGTCCCTTGGACAAGTAGTTTTTTAAAAAAATTTCCACACCCTTGGAACCCTATGGCTAGGCCCATACTTTAAGATCTCAAATCTTAGGCTCTACCAGGCCCTATATAGAATGCGGTGTCCATTTCACTCAATCCTGCAATTGCTCCACCATCTGGATTCATATCTTGACCACCAAATATACACTGCTCAAAAAAATGAAAGGAACACTTTGAAAACACATCAGATCTCAATGGGGAAAATATCATGCTGGAAATCTATACTGATATGGACTGGGTAATGTGTTAGGAACTTAAGGATGCTCCATCGTTTGATGGAAATGAAAGTTATCAACCTACAGAAGACTGAATTCAAAGACACCCTGAAAATCAAAGTGAAGAAATGATGCATCAGGCTAGTCCATTTTGCTGAAATGTCATTGCAGAAACTCAAAAATGGTACAAAGTCGGGGCATGCTCCTAATGAGATGATGGTTGGTGTCCTGGGGTATTTCCTCCCAGATCTGGACCAGGGTATCACTGAGCTCCTGAACAGTCTGAGGTGCAACCTGGCAGCGTCGGATGGACTGAAACATGATATCCCAGAGGTGTTCTATTGGATTTAGGGCAGGCGAGCATGGAGGCCATTCAATGGTATTAATTCTTTCATCCTCCAGGAACTGCCTGCATACACTCGCCGCATGAGGCCGAGCATTAACGTGCACCAGGAGGAACCCGGGACCCACTTCTCCAGCGTAGGTTCTGACAATGAGTCCAAGGATTTCATCCCGATACCTAATGGCAATCAGGGTGCCATTGTCTAGTCTGTAGAGGTCCCTCCATGAATATGCCTCCCTAGACCATCACTGACCCACCACCAAAACGGTCATGCTGAACGATGCTACAGGCAGCATAACGTTCACCACGGCTTCTCCAGACCCTTTCACGTCTCTCACATGTGCTCAAGCTGAACCTGCTCTCATCTGTGAAAAGCACAGGGTGCCAGTGGCGGTCCTGCCAAATCTGGTGTTCAATGGCAAATGCCAATCGAGCTCTATGGGGCAGTGAGCATAGGGCCTACTAGAGGATGTTGGGCCCTCAGGCCACCCTCATGAAGTCTGTTTCTGATTGTTTGGTCAGAGACATTCACACCAATGGCCTGCTGAAGGTCCTTTTGTAGGGCTCTGGCAGTCCTCATCCTGTTCCTCCGTGCACAAAGGAGCAGATACCAGTCCTGCTGATGGGTTAAGGTCCTTCTATGGCCCTGTCGACCTATCCTAGAGTAACTGCCTGTCACCTGGAATCTCCTCCATGCTCTTGAGACTGTACTAGGAGACACAGCAAACCTTCTGGCAATGACACGTATTGATGTGTCATCCTGGAGGAGGTGGACTGCCTGTGCAACCTCTGTAGGCTACAAGTAGTGACACTGACCCTAGCTAAATGTAAAAATAGTGAAAAACAGTCAGAAAAGAGGAGTAGGGATACAAATGTCAGTGGCCTCCACCTGTAAAAACCATTCCTGTTTTGGGGGTCATTTCATTGTTGCCCATTTAGTGCACCTGTTGTTAATTTCACAAAGCCGCTAAAATTGATTAACAACCCCCTCTGCTACTTAACTGACCAGATCAATAACCCAGGAGTTTAATTGACTTGATGCTATACTCTGATTAAAGTGTTCCTTAATTTTTTTTGAGCAGTGTAGTTATCTTTCATATATACATAATCAAAACAATGTCAAGTGTATGGGCATTAATTAATTTAATTGGCCGGAGTAAATAATTTATTGTGGTCATTGAAATAAATTTACACTCAAGCACGAAAAGTGTCTATTGCCTTTAGCATCAATGACAGCGTGAAGTCTTTTGTAATAGTGGTCTATGAGGTACCAAATTTTTGCAGGTGGTATTGCTGCCAATTTGTTTTGGCAAAATGCCTCCAGGTCATGCAAAGTCTGGTCGTCTTGCATGAACCACATGTTTGAGATCAACCTAGAGTGGCTTGATGATATTAAAGACAGGGTACTGTGATGGCCACTCCAGAACCTTCAACTTTTTCTGATGAAACCATTGGAGGGTCAAAACATGTGAGTCACCAAAATACTTCACAGTGGGAATGGTAATCTTGTTGCTATAGGCCTTGTTGACCCCTCTCCAAATATAGTGGTTATGGTTATGACCATAAAGCTCTCTTTTGGTCTCGTCACTCCAGACTACAGTATGCCAGAATCAGTGAGCCGTGTCAAGGCTTTGTTGGGCATATTGTAACTGGGCGTTTTTGTGGCATTGATGCAGTAAAGACTTCTTTCTCATTTTTGTTCAAGTATCATTATATTGGGCCCCTTGAAACAACCACACCATCTTTTTTCCAGAGCAACCTGTATTTATCCTATGGTTACCTGTGGGTTTTTCTTTGTATCCCAAACAATTGTTCTGGCAGTTGTGGCTGCAATCTTTCTTGGTCTACCTGACCTTGGTATCAAGAGATAGTATCAGTACTATTCAATTACTTATTAAGAAGTGAAGAAATTCACTTCTTAATAAGTAATTGAATAGTACTGGCTGGCATATTCAAGGCTTTGAACATCTGTCTATATCCTTTTCCACCTTTATAAAGTTCCAATATCTTGTTATGCAGGTCTTTTGACAGATATTTTCAGCTCCTCGTGGCTCAGCCTGCTCAGTTTATCCATGTGAAAGTGAACAAATTAATTGACTATTTAAACACAGACACTAATTGCAATTTAAAAAGCCACAGATGTGGAAAATTAACCTTTAATTGCTCTTTTAACCTGTGTGTGTCACATTGTGTGTATGTATTAAGGCCAAACATTCCAGGGTATGTACAGTGCATCCAGAAAGTATTCACAGTGCTTTACTTTTGCCACATTTTGTTATGTTACAGCTTTATTCCAAAATGGATTAAATTCATTTTTTCCCCAACATTCTACAAACAATACCCCATAATAACAACGTGAAAGAAGTTCGTTTTGAAATGTTTGCAATTTATTAAAAATAAAAAATGAAAAAAAAAACACATGTACATAAGTATTCACAGCCTTTACCATGACACTCAAAATTGAGCTCTGGTGCATACTGTCCCCACTGATCATCCTTGAGATGTTTCCACAACTTGATTGGAGTCCACCTGTGGGAAATTCAGTTGATTGGACATGATTAGGAAAGGCATAAACCTGTCTATATAGGACCGCACAGTTAACAGTGCATGTCAAAGCACAAACCAAGCCATGAAGTCCAATGAATTGTCCGTAGACCCCAGAGACAGGATAGTATCAAGGAACAGATCTGGGGAAGGGTTCAGAAAAATGTCTGCAGCATTGAATGTCCCAATGAGCACACTGGCCTCCATCATCTGTAAATGGAAAAAGTTTGGAACCACCAGGAATCTTCTTAGAGTGGTCCGCCCAGCCAAAATGAGCAATCGAGGGAGAATTGCCTTAGCCAGGGAGGTAACCAAGCACCCAATGGTCACTCTGAAAGAGCTCCAGCGTTTCTCTGTGGAGACAGGAGAGCCTTCCAGAAGAGCAACCAACTCTGCAGCACTCCATCAACCAGGCATGTATGGTAGAGTGGCCAGACGGAAGCCACTCCTAAGTAAAAGGCAAATGGCAGCCCACCTGGAGTTTGCCAAAAGGCACCTGAGGGACTCTCAGACCATAAGAAACAAAAAACTCTCTGGTCTGATGAAACAAAGATTGAACTCTTTGGCCTGAATGCCAAGCGTCATGCCTGGAGTAAACCAGGCACCGCTCACCACCTGGCCAATACCATCCCTACAGTGAAGCATGGTGGTGGCAACATCATGCTGTGGGGATATTTTCCAGCGGCAGGAACTGGGAGACTACTCAGGATCGAAGGAAAGATGAATACAGCAATGCACAGAGACATCCTTGATGAAAGCATGTTCCAGAGTGCTCTGGGCCTTAGACTGGGGCGACGGTTCATCTTTCAACAGGACAACGACGCTAAGCACACAGCCCACATAACCAAGGAGTGGCTATGGGCCAACTCTGTGAATGTCCTGGAGTGGCCCAGCCAGAGCCCAGACTTGAACCTGATTGAACATCTCTGTAGAGATCTGAAAATGGCTGTGCACTGACACTCCCCATCCAACCTGATGGAGCTTGAGAGGTTCTGCAAAGAAGAATGGGAGAAATTGCCCCAAAATAGGTGAGCCAAGCTTGTAGCATCATACTCAAAACGACTTGAGGCTGTAATTGGTGCTAAATGTGCTTCAACGAAGTATTGAGCAAAAGCTGTGAATACTTATGTACATGTGTTTTTTTTCGTTTTTTATTTTTAATAAATTGCAAAGATTTCAAAACGAACTTCTTTCACGTTGTCATTCTGGGTATTGTTTTTAGACTGTTGAGGAAATAAATTAATTGAATATTTTGGAAGGAGGCTGTAACATAACAAAATGTGGCAAAAGTTAAGCACTGTGAATACGTTCTGGATGCACTGTAAACGTATGATTATTATTATTACATCGAGTTTATATAGCGCCAAAGGGTTTGCTCAGCGCTGTATAATAGAGGGGGGACAATACATGAAACAGTACAGCAACTACACACAGCACACGAGGGGTTAGAGGGCCCTACTCTTTCAAGCTTACAATCTAGAAGGGAGGGGGTAGTGGTACAGGAGGAAATGGCTGTGGGGGATGGAGTGGTAGGAGGAATGAAGGAGAACGGCTGTTAGGTGAGGGTGGGGTAGGCTTCCCTGAAGAGGTGGGTTTTCAGGGAGCGCCTGAAGGTGAGGAGGGAAGGTGACAGTCTGATGGATTAGGGTAGTGAGTTCCAGAGGATGGGGGAGGACCTGGAGAAGTCTTGCAGTCGTGCGTGGGAGGAGGAGACCAGGGAGCAAGATAGAAGGAGGTCCTGTGAAGAGCGAAGGGTACGGGTAGGGTGGTACCTGGAAATCAGGTTGGTGAGGTAGTTAGGGGCAGTGTTGTGAGTGGCTTTGTAGGTCAGAGTGAGTAGTTTGAATTTGATGCGTTGGGCAATAGGGAGCCAGTGGAGGGATAGGCAGAGGGGGGTGGCAGAGGTGGAGCGGTTGGTGAGGTGGATGAGTCTAGCCGCTGAGTTCAGGATGGTCTGAAGCGGGGAGAGCCTGCATTGGGGTAGGCCGGTGAGGAGGGAGTTGCAGTAGTCAAGGCGTGAGATAATCAGGGAGTGTACGAGTAGTTTAGTGGTGTCTGGGGTAAGGAAGGAGCGTATCTTGGCGATGTTGCGGAGGTGGAGCCTGCATGTGTTTGTAAGTGATTTGACATGAGGTTGGAAGGAAAGGTTTGAGTCGAGAATGACGCCAAGGACTTTGGCTTGCAGGGCGGGATTGATGGTGGTGTTGTTGGTAGTGATGGATAGGATGGAGGGGGGGCGCGCGCAGGGGGAAAGACGAGATGATCAGGGCTATTTGGATGATTTCCGTTATCATTATGATTTAAAAAGGAACCAAACTACTATGTGATAATAAATGGCTTCATATGATCACTATCCCTAAAAGGATAATCAGTCATGTTTTCAATATTAATGCCAAAATCCTATGATTTCAGCCAGGGTATGAACAACTGCATAGAATATCATTTTAAAACTTGGTAAATTCTAAATAAAATTGACAAAACAAATTACAATTTCTTTTTAGGCATCTCCCTGTGGCTCTAGTATATATGTCCTAGGGCCCTCTATAAAAATCAGTGTTCAGCTCAATACTATAGCAAAGACATTTGGAAAAGGACATTGGTTATGTTCTGTTACTTGTTTTTTTTGATCAGAGGTCACAGAGTTCAGTACAGGCAGTGACAATAGACAAGATTGGTGTTGATCATCTAAGGGTGTAAGTTTAAAAGTTCCCTATATAGCTAATTAATGATGCTCAGATGCCAGCTGCAGTAGAAACCAGAAAATAGTGAAGGCTCAAGATTGATCAATATTTTGGGATGTAACAACTGTTGGCATCTTTTTTGTTTTGCTAAAGGTGAAATTTTAGAACTGCTTGTGGACTGCAGATCTCATCGAATCGGCAGGACCCAAGGGGGTGAGACTGCCAATGACACCAAAACCAAGAACCAGCTCCTCCTGGGCCACCAAGGAGCTATCAGTATCACATCGGCTTCCTCTAGAACAATTTTCCTGACCACTTGCAGAAGTGCATAAGCTAGTCTGAACTGTCAGGGATGAGGTTCTGTTCCCAGAGCTAAAGGCTCCTTTCCTAGGGAGAAAAAAAGGCCACCACCTTCTGTTGCATCTGGACACAAATAGATCCACGCCTGGGGATTCCCACTTCTCAACAATGCCCTTGAATACTTCCTGTTTGAGTAACCAGCTGAGAAACCTGAACTCTGCTCAGGAAGTTGACTAGAGTGTTTAGGGATCCTTTGAGATGTAATGCTGCTATTGAGTATATAGTCTTCTCCAAATACATTAAAATCTGGAGGGTCAAAGTCTAAGAGAGTTGAAGACTGCGTGCCCCCCCCCCCCCCCCGTTTGTTGAGGTAAGCCACAACTGTGGCATTGTTGAAGAAAACCAATAAATCCCTCAACTGGATTTTGTGTTGCAAAGCTTAAAGGGACATCTTCACTGCTAGAAGTTCTCTGAAGTTGGAAGACTGATCCGCTTCCTATGGTGACAAAGCTCCCTGTACCTTCCACTCTGCGGATTGTGCCCCCCACCCCCAATGACTGGCATTCATTGTAATCTGAATGGGTAACTTTTGAGCCCAAAGTCTCCCTTAGTTTAAATTTTTGAGGATCTTGCAACCAGGAGAGTTCCTGAAAAAATGATTTTGGCATGGTCAGGAAAACCTCTAAAGACTCTTAGTTATGATTCCAAAAATTGAGAAGAAATTGGTGAAGTCTCCTGGAGTGAAGCTGAGCCCATGTGACTCTCGGAATTGCAGCAGTCATGAGCCCCAGTATCTTCATAATCTGCTGAACAGAAATTTGAGGAAGAGCTTTTAGGTTTTGTACTGAGGAGACTAATTTTAGATTTTCCTTCTTCTGTGAGAAAAATCTGTTCTTCAATTTTGTCTATCTTGTACCCCAGGAACACCATCTCCTGGGACAGAGACAGGCAAAACGTTTCTTAATATATTGCCTGGTCAGGCTAAGCAAAGGTCTGCAGGACCACCTGCAGGTCCTGAGAAAAATCAAGAAATCGTCTAAGGAATTGCTAAAATTCCCCTTACACAAAAAAATAACCTTGGCCATGTGACGATCGCGGCGTCAGACCAAACTCATGACCGAAGGACTAGCCAATCAAAAACCGCGCTGTCACGTATGTAACAATGCACGCCCAGCTGCACCCTGCACAAAGATTTTCCAGCTAATGGACCACAACCTGTGTCCTGGCAGCCTGGGAGCGATTGTTACTGGGTTAGGTTAATTATGCAATTAATCCTTCACACTGCCACCACCTCCTTTTTGTACAGAGAAAGAGGAAACTTTGCATTATTAGCAATAACACTATGATGTTTAAATAATCGTCGGTATACCACTGTCACCGCAGGCAGAGATATACCGAAGGTTAAAACAAACAGTAGCGCTCTTCAGAGGCAGGGGTGCTTGGTTTGCATTAAAGAGCTTTAAAAACAGTTCAACACTTTCAGAAAGTAATATTTATTACTAAAAGGTCAAAAGGGTGCAAAAAAAATATTTACAGAAAAAGATGTAGCCAATATATATATATATATATATATATATATATATATATATATATATATATATATACACAGATAGCAATAACACAACAAAGAGATAACAGAAAGAAGTTTAGAGGGATAAAGTACTTGCCGTCAGCCTTGGGTTAAGCAGATCAGGTTTCAGAGCCAAAAGGGTCTTATCTCCCAAAGTTAGTTCCGATGTTAAAAGGGAGATTCTTCAACTTCAACTCAGCTTAGCTTAACTTCAAGCATCATAGCCTTTATCTAGGAACTCAGCAGGGTGTCTCCCTGAAGCAGAGAACCAATCGCCTCATTTGGGCGGGTGTTGCAGGTGGAGACCCAAGCTATGACCAAAAATCCCTCTTAGCTTATATTATGGTTCATAACTTACCCTGGATACATATGACATTCTATCCACGAGTAGATTAATGCGCAGAATCTTCTGCTGAACGTCTACATATGAAATATGAGATACCTGCTTGGATGGTTAAGGAGATATCATTTTCTGCTCTCCTGTATATGCCAGCTAGGGGGTGTAATATACCAGGCGACTTGTCTTAAAGTGAGAAGTCCGAATATGTGCTCCATGTTTATGTAATAATGTCCTATTTGAAGATATAAAATTATATGGAAAAGTAAGTTTTTAAATTAAGTCTGTTTTTATGACTACCTGGAATGTCTTTGAAGCTCCGTGAGAGCTGGTTTATGGTTTTACGATCCCTTCTCCAGTAAGAGTCTCGCAGACAGAGGAGCACCAGCTAGTAAGGTTTATAGCCATGACGCCCTCCCAATGAGTTTGCTGCCTGTGATCTCTGTCATCATCCAGATCACATGTCACTCAACAGAGAGGGAGGGGGGATATTGGCGGAATCTGATTTGGGAGAGATACAAAATGGAGGGGTTTGGAGCAATATGGATGACCGTGTCCATCTCTGTGTGCATGATTGCTGCTGAAAGACCAAAAGGCAGTTCTCTGAATTGCCAGCATGGAAGTCCTTGTTCCATTTTTAATGACAAAACTGAAGAACTTTTGATACAACTGATGGATAGGGACATGAAGATATGCATCCGAGTTCCAGTGAAACCATAAGGGCTTCCCGCAGATGTTCTCAATTTTAAATATCTTGTGTTCTAGAACTTTTTTTCAATAGTTTTAAACTGATGATCATCCAGAATTTCCCTGATGGTTTTTGGACAAAAAACACATGAGAATTAAAACCCTGAAATCTCTGGGATACTGGGACCTGCACAATGAACTCTTCCCTCTCCCCCTAAGTGACCAACTTTCTAAATGGATCTCTTGGTAGGTTGGTGATGTAAAACCTCCTGGGAGGAAGGCAGGAGAATTCCAACTTTAACCCTCCCTGATAACCTGGCAGATTTAGGAGCTCTCCATCTGCTCTGTCCATTGCTGGTAAAATAAGGAGAGTCTCCACCCTTCCCCTGCCCTTCAATCACTTTATTGTGCTTGGAGGGGGCTGAAGCAGGAAAGAACATCCCTTTTTGCCCTTAGCCTTGTGAACGGACCATTCATATTTATTCTGGACATTAGTCGACTTACCATCAGGCTTTCCTTCAGGTTTACAAAAGCGCTTCTTCCGAAAAAACTTCTTCAGATAAAAGGGAAGAAATTCACGATAAAGAAGATCTAGATAAGACGGACTCAAGACTAGATCCAAAGAAAAATTTTCCTTCAAAAGGGAATTTTTTTTTTTAAACAAGGTTGCCCTCCCATTACTTTAGTCAAATGGCTCTCTTGGGTGAATTTTCCTGGCAACTGCCCTTACAGAATCAGCAGCAGGACCCAATGCAAAAGCTGAAGCATCCCATGCCTTGCGCAGAAGGGATTCCCCCTTCTTGTCCATCTGGTTCTTAATGACCCATGCATCTTCAAAACAAAGGTCTGTATTTTTTTAAATAAGGCAGTGTCTAATTCGGGCACTTAAAAAATAACTCTTCCTCTTTGGAGTCAAAAGGAAACCGCCTCTTATATCCTCCAGATAAAAACATTTTTTTTTGTCTGGCTCACCCCATTCCTTGAGGATCATATCCTTAAGAGACGATGAATGGGCTACGTCTAATCCTATGCAATTTATCCTGAACAGATAATACTGGTTGTGCTACTTCAATTTGTTCAGAAGTATAAATGGCTTTAAAGCAACACATCTACCTCATGCACAGAAAAAAAAAAGTCTCTATCTCCCTCCCTCTCCCCCCCTCCTGTTTCCAATTCTAAAGGTGGTGGGGGTACAGGTTTTGTCCTCTCACCCTAAGATGCCTTAGAGGTGAGGGACACAAATCTTCTAGAATGGATCTAAATTTTTTAAAAGATTAAATAATTTCTTCATGCGTGGATGACAAATTTTTGCATGCATGAAACAGATTCAGATCCCGCCACCAGTAAAATACAATTTTCACAGAGCAGCTTGCAGGGTCACCGTATTTAGTTCTGCAGTTGCATCTCTTTTTAACTGTATTATCAACCTGAAAAATACAGATAAAACATCTCCAAGTTACAGGAAACTCCACTATTTACACATAGTAGAGAGTAATCCTCATGTTACCTTAGGCAGTGTGGTTTTGGAGCTACAAGAACTAGTCACCCTGGTTTGTGCAGAGGCTTGATCTCCGTCAGGGGCCTCTGTATCCATAGTGGCCAAAGAAGAACACCCCCAATCTATGCATGTAAAGCAAAAAAAGAAAAAGCTCTTGCTGAAAAAAAATTGACTATCAGCAACCCACCACAACCAGGTGCTGTGCTGCAGAGCGAGCTGCTCAGGTTCTTCAAAAAAACATACTGGCTCTAGGGAGGAAGTGAAGCAAACCAGAAGTGCATCATCACACTTTCTGTACTGCCACCATCTTGAAACTTCTAGAAGAGAGGATATACAAGCATTTAGTCCTCTCCACCCACTGCACCAGCCCATGATGTGAGGTAAACCTGAAAGTACACCCACCGCCATCTTGCTACACCAGGCCATGTTTTAACCACCAGTAAAGGGCCCAATAACCAGAGGCCATGGAAACAAAACAAACATGACGTAGTGTACTCCTGGATGGTTCAGAAACACAAAACAAATGGTTTGCCATCGATGTTTCATTAATGTACACTTCCTGTAGTGCAGGGGTAGGCAACCTGAGAGCCGCAGGACTACAAGTTCCATCATGCCTCTGCAAGTCATAGCTGTAACTGTCAGTTTTGTAATCTTTGCAATGCCTCATGGGAAATGTAGTTCCACAACAGCTAGAGAGCCACAGGTTGCCTACCCCTGCTGTAGTGCATGTGCATTATACACTTGCTCATTGTGATTAACGCTGGGTCTACATTGCTGGACGATGTGAGTGACATTGGATTTACATCAGGGACCACTGGGCCAGGGATGTGGTGTTGAGATCCCTGTCCTCATCAACAAAGGGACAAGGTGTCTTGTAAGGAAGTACCAGTCTTGGTAAACTATGAAGAGGGAGGGGTGCACACTTGCTGACCCCCTCCCTTTTCTGGCCTGCATGCCCAGATAGAGGGCCACATGGATGTTGGGGGGAGATCCACCCCACCCCATTGTTTCATGGGGTTCCACTTAGAAATCCATACCAGACCCTTATCTAGGATACGAGTCTACTATGGATTTTGGGAGGGGTCCCATGTTTAATTTTTGTTTGGGATTACCCTCAAAAATCCACACCAGGAATGCAGCCTCACTGTCCAAGAAAGGGAGAGGGAAGGAGCTTGCATCCCCCCTGCTAAAATCAGTCTGTGGGGGAAGGGGGGGGGGCTTATTGGAATCTGGATGTTCCCTTTGTAACAGACAACATGCCTACAACTTTGAGGGAGCAATACATTTTATATTGTGAAACAATAATTGGGACAAAAAACTGAAATCTCAAGTGAGAATAAGCATCCCACCCCCCAGCTGAGCAATTCACTGGGATTTGTGGCCTTTCTTCAAGGCAAAACCTCTCCTGCGCCTTTAAGTTAGGTGGGTTTTGTACAGCAATCTTCAAGTTATGCCCCAGATTCTCAATTGGATTAAAGTCTGGGCTTTGACTAGGTCATTCCAAGACATTTAGTGTAAATGTTTCCCTTTAAACCGCTCCAGTGTAGCTTTAGCAGTTTGCTTAGGGTCATTATTCTGCTGGAAAGTGAACCTCTGTCGAAGTCTTACATTTCTGAATGACTGAAATAGGTTTTTGTTCAAGAACTGCCCTAACTTTAATGCCGTCCATCTTTCCTTCAGTTTTGATCAGTTTAATAATCCCTACCAATAAAAAGTAACCCCACAGCAGGATGCTGTGTCAAGTACCTACCTACGGTAGCTCTAGCGCTCCACAGACCGGCTTTCCCCAGGGCGTGGAGTCTAAGCCCCAATCTGCTTGTTTACCAGAGCCCCTGATGGGATGGACTTGGAGCAGACTGAGACCTGGTCACGGCCCCCGAGTACACCCAGCTGTGGTAGAGCGAACCGTCGGTGGCACATAGCAGGATGAGAGCCTGATGTGAAGAGGCAGAGTGGTCCATGCAGGATGGATGGACGGAACACACTGGAATAATAGCGGAGTCAGACAGGCCGGGTCAGTAACGGTGGAGGCAGAGCGGTACAGAGCAGCAGGCAGAGGGTCGTCAGGTCACAGGCCAGGTTCAGCAGCAGGAGATCAGACAATCGGAAACAGGCAGAAGAATGGTCAAACGAGCCAGAGGTCAGGGCAGGAGAAGGTCAGCAATGGTCAGGATCAAGCAGGATTCGGCAACAACAGGAACTCTTTCAGGAACAACAAGGAACAAGACCATATGGCAATTTGAGCATTGCCAGAGCCGGTTTAAATAGTGCGCCCTAAGCTGTCATTGGTGCCAGGCGCACGCCCGCGTGCGCGAGTGCGCATGCGCAGCTGCAGTTGTTGCCGCGGGCGCCTATGTCCTAGCGCTCGCACGCTAGTCCGCATCGGAATTCCGTGCATGCGCAGACCCGTGCGCCGCGGCAAAACTTGGAATCCTTGACATTGCCCCCCCTTATGGGCAGCCTCCGGATGCCCAACTGACTTCTCTTTTGTGGGTGGCTGCAGAAAAATTCCTGAATTAACCTTGTAGCATGGACATTTTGGGCTGGTTCCCACGAATTTTCTTCTGGGCCATGGCCCTTCCACTTAATGAGGTACTGTGTTAACCCTCTCCTCTTCCTGCAGTCTAAGATTGCTTCAACCTCAAATTCCTCTTCTCCATCAATGTCTATGGCCTCCGGGAGTCTAGACCTACGATCTGAAAAAGGATCCGGTGCTGCAGGTTTTAACAGACACATGAAAGACAGGATGTATCCTAAAGGATTCAGGAAGCGCTAGCTCATAAGCAACCTCGTTAATTTTACGCTTTACCCGGAATGGGCCCACGAACTTGGGTGCCAATTTCCTTGATGGACAAGCCAACTTCAGATTGGTCGTTGCCAACCAGACTTGGTCTCCCAGATGCAGAATCAATTCGCCTCTTCTCCTTCTATCAAGGCTTTCTTATTGTCTTCTTGAGCCTTTGCAACTGCCTCCTGTAACATCTTATTATTGGATGAAAAGAAATCCAGCGTATCCTGAGCGGCAGGGACCGAAGTTTCCAGAATCAGATCAGGCAGGAATGTAGGGTGGAACCCATAATTGGCAAAGAACGGGGATTGCTTGGTGGCAGAGTGACTTGCATTATTGTAGGCGAATTCTGCTAAAGGCAGGAGTGCGAGCCAGTTATCCTGGAGGAAAGACGTGTAACACCTGAGGTATTGCTCAAGGGTTTGGTTGGTCCGTTCAGTCTGCCCATTTGTCTGTGGATGGTAGGCCGAAGAGAAGGATAGCTTGATTTCTAAGATTTCACACAGGGCTCTCTAAAACTTCGAGGTGAACTGAACCCCTCGGTCCGAGACAATATCCCTAGGCACCCCATGGAGCCTTACAACTTCCTTGATGAAGATCCGTGTAGTTTCTGGCGCCAAAGGTGTATTCTTCAATGGTAGGAAGTGGGCCATTTTGGACAGACGATCCACTACCACGAAGATCGCAGTGTGATCCTGGGAGGGTGGAAGTTCCACAATGAAGTCTATGGATATCATTTTCCATGGTCTATCGGGTATTGGCAAAGGTCGTAACAAGCCCCAGGCCCTGTTTCTGGTGGGCTTGTTCCTGTTGCAGATAGCACAAGTCTTCACGTATGTTTCACAGTCTTTAGCCACACTTGGCCACCAGAATGTGCGCTGCATCAACTCCAATGTTTTGAACACTCTGAAATGGCCTGCCAATGGATGGTCATGGCAGTAGCCCAGGACCAGGGTTTGAGCTTCCTCGGGTATCACAATCTGTTCCCCCTTCCACAAAAGTCCGTCTCTGTTCTGCACCGAAACTCCGGGTGGACTGGGTATTCCCACAGATGCTGCTTGCAACTTAGACAGGAGTTCAGACTGCAGCAATAAAAAATTCCCTGCAGGCAGGATAGTGTCAGGTTTAGAGATTTCCTCCGGGTCCTCGAACATGCGAGAGAGAGCATAGGGCTTTGTGTTCTTAGACCCCGGTCTATAGGTGATGTGAAACACAAATCTTGAAAAGAACAGGGCCCATCTGGCCTGACGTGGTCTCAGGCGCTTAGCTGTCCTCAAATATTCCAAATTTTTATGGTCAGTGTGGATTAAGATCAGGTGCATGGCCCCCTCCAGCACGTACCTCCATTCCTCCAATGCCGTTTTGATGGCCAAGAGCTCTTGGTCTCCAATGTCATAATTCCTCTCCGCTGGTGTGAGTTTTCTGGAAAAGAAGGCTACGGGGTGCATAAGCTCCTTAAGGCCCTTCCTTTGTGACAGGACTGCCCCTACTGCGTTTTCCGATGTGTCTACCTCCAGTATATAGGGAAAGGAAGAATCCGGGTGACTTAGGATGGGAGCTGCTGTAAATAGCTTTTTCAGGGTCGCAAAAGCCCCCTGCGCCTCGGGAGTCCACTGGAGCCAAACCCCCATCTTCATGAGTTGGGTGATGGGGGACACGAGGCCTGAGAAGTTCTTGATGAACTTCCGATAAAAATTAGCGAAGCCAATGAACCGCTGTATACCCTTATCAGAGAGTACTGGCCATTCTAGGATTGCATATATCTTTTGAGGGTCCATGGCAATTCCTGTGGTGGAGATGATTAATCCCAGGAACGGGATGCTGTGCTGCTCAAAACTGCACTTACCTGCCTTGGCATAGAGCCCGTGCTGGCGAAGTCGCTCCAACATGCTCCTGACATGCAGATCTTCCAAGGAGTCGGGTATGCCCACTCTGGCCAGCTCATCCTTAAGTGGTTCAGACATGCCCAAGGAAACTGATGGCGCAAGGCTGCGTCATTCCATTTAGTGTCCCACTCCAACGTCTGAATTCAGAAGCGTAGTCTTCCACCTTGTCGGAGCAAGTGCAGTGCCGCCTCAGCAGAAGCTGCCTGCTGCAGGTCGTATAACTGCGCCATTGCCTCGAAGAATGTAGACACCGAATTTAGTTGCAGATGGCGGGCTTCCAGTAGACGATGGGCCCAGCCCTGGGGTTCATCTTGCAGTAGGGATATGATGAACCCTACCTTCACGGATTCCGAGGAAAATGTCCGCGGCTGCAGGTCGAAGTACAACTGGCATGAGTTCCAAAAAGCCCTGAACCTCCCTCGATCTCCACTGAAACGCTCCGGCGTCGGTACGCGGGGTTCAGGTGGAGGGAATGTGACCACTGCTCCGGCAGAGGGTTCTGTGGAGTTCCTGGCTGGAGGCGGAGAAGCCGGATCCGGAGGTATGAATGCCGGTGAGGTTAGGGTCTGAATACGACCTTCCAAATGCGTATATCCCTCCTGAAGTGTCTTGACTGCTTGGGTGAGTGCCGCCAGATGTTAGCAAATCTCATCCAGAGGGGATGGTCCTCTTCCAGGCTCAGACGTGGCCGTATGGTACTTGTACCTACCTACCTACGGTAGCTCTAGCGCTCCACAGACCGGCTTTCCCCAGGGTGCGGAGTCTAAGCCCCAATCTGCTTGTTCACCAGAGCCCCTGATGGTGGGGATGGACTTGGAGCAGACTGAGACCCGGTCGCGGCCCCTGAGTACACCCAGCTGTGGTAGAGTGAACCGCCGGGGGCATGTAGCAGGATGAGAGCCTGATGTGAAGAGGCAGAGCGGTCCGTGCAGGATGGATGGACAGAACACACTGGAACAATAATGGAGTCAGACAGGCCGGGTCGGTAACAGTGGAGGCAGAGCGGTACAGAGCAGCAGGCAGAGGGTCGTCAGGTCACAGGTCAGGTTCAGCAGCAGGAGATCAGACAATCGGGAACAGGCAGAAGAATGGTCAAACGAGCCAGAGGTCAGGGCAGGAGAAGGTCAGCAATGGTCAGGATCAAGCAGGATTCGGCAACAACAGGATCTCTCTCAGGAACAACAAGGAACAAGACCATACGGCAATTTGAGCTTTGCCAGAGCTGGTTTAAATAGTGCACCCTGAGCTGTCATTGGTGCCAGGCGTGCGTCCGCGTGCGCATGCGCGGCCGCAGTTGTTGCCGCGGGCGCCTATGTCCTAGCGCCCGCACGCTAGTCCGCATCGGAATTCTGCGTATGCACAGACCCGTGCGCCGCAGTGAAACTTGGAATCCCTGACATGCTGCCACCATCAAGCTTCACTGTGGGGATGGTGTTCTCAGGGTGATGGGAAGTGTTGGGTTTGCTCCACATACATTGTTTGCGTTGATGGTCAAAAAGTCCACTTTTAGTCTCATCTGACCTGAACCTTCTTTCATAAATCTGGGGAGTTCCGCTTTTTGGTGAACTCCAAATGTATATTCTGATATTTTTTTCTTGTGTTTTTTTCTGGCCACTCTTCCATAAAGTCTCACTCTTTGCAGTGTACAGCTTGAAGTGGTCCTATGGACATATGCTCTCATCTGCTGTTGGTCTTTGCAGCTCCTTCAGTGTTTTTGATTTAGAGGCTAAAAATGCCTGGGAAAAAGAAAGTGCAAACATTCTTGATGTCACATTTATAGGTGTTCTCATTTAAGTCTATGGGTTCAAAAATGCCCAGTTATTTCTAAGCTGGATTCACACCCGAGTGATTTCCAGGTGCTTTTACATGTGTCTTCAAGCACGAGTTTTGTTTTAGACAATGGAAAGCATTATGGGGTGGGAAAAAATTAATTGTACAGGGTCAATCTATGGCATTTTTTCACATCCTAAGTGATTCCCATGGCTCACCACTTCTGATCACTTGGGAGAACAAAAGAAGAAAGTGTGTGTAATGTCAATCAAATTATGTTTACCATGCAATACATTTTTATCTTGATTTATGTGGTCAATTGGTTACGGTCGATTGTTTTAAAGCACGGTGTATGACTATCACTTTCACGTTGGATTGGAGATGCAGCAAAAACGACAAATGCACGTTAACTATGCTATAGCATTAACCCACGTTCCACATTCTTCAGGTTGCATTAAGAAAAATACCACCTCGGCTTTTATGGGGTTTTCTCACTATAGCATTTTTTTTGCTGCATTCAGCAATTGTTTGCAGTGTTGGAATTATTATTATACAGTATTTATAAAGCGCCAACAATTCACTCAGCGCTGTACATTACAAAGGGGTACAGAACATGCGACAGTACAGTAACAATACAATGCAATACACGAGGGGTTCGAGGGCCCTGCTCTTTTGAGTAATTGAACTCAAAGGAGGCAGCAGGTTGAGGCAAAGCCTAAAGAATATGACATGCCCTAAAATTCTTGACATGACATAAAGTGAAGCGACATCAATGCAAGGAAAAATCTGTCTTCTCTGCCTGCCATTGTTTTGTACCAGGATTATGGCTGCAGTCATGACCCTTGTATTGTTTTTTTTCAGCCAGTGATCGGCTTCCATGTGAAAGTGATCACTTTTCCAGCACTGTCGACCTACCCCACCTCCCACGACCATTATGGGCTCTCATTCCACCAGGATGCCAGAGATGGCTGTAAACAGTCGTGTTAGCTGCCCACAGAGGAGATGGAGGAACATCTGTTCTCTCATCTCCACTGTGATGAATGAAGCCAGAAGCAATGAGAATCTCATCACTTCCAATTTTAGAGCTGTCTTTCCCTGGCAGTTACAGCCAGGGAAGCAGCTGATCAAACAGATCTGTATTTGATCGGCTGCTTTAGAGGGGAGGTGAGGAATCAGAGGTCTAATAGACCCATACTCTCTCCAAAAAGAGTACCTGTCACTGCCCAAAGCTATCACAAGGGGTCTTACTCACCCCGTGTAATAGTAATAAAATTAATGAAAAAAAAAAAAGAAAAAAAAAGAAAAAAACGTGTAAAAGCCTTCAGCCTCCACAATGTACCTGTGGTTGCCAGATTGAAGTGGTTACTCCAGGATGATGCCTGCAGCTACAGGTATCATCTCAGTATCAGTGTTTTTAGTCAGCGATGGGCTATAAATATAAAAGCAATCCTAGCAGCTAATTAGCCATTGGATTTCTTTTACTGGCAGCAGAAGGACCTCCCCCCTGATCCTTTTCTGGGCTCTCCTTTTACACCGGGGAGCAGGAAACTGAAGCTCGCAATTTGGCAAGCTTACCATAGAGATGATCGAGGACGGGAACATCCCCAATCATTCTTATGGTATAAGAAACTGGCAGCAACAAGTATTTTGTCACTTCTGGTTGCACCAGGAAGTAAACAAGCCATTACTTGCTTAAGAAAGCATCTGATCAAACAGATCTTGGTTTGATCAGATTCTTTTAATGACAGAGGAGAGATATGGGGGATCGGTTATCTACTGTGCGTAATATCACCTTTTATATTTTACCAAACAATTGGGTATTAGATTGTGTTTTTGTGCATTAAAACTCATTCAAGTGTATTTTTTCCCAAAAAAATTGTATTTGAAATCCCGGCCATTTTCTTTCCTCTCCTACCACTGACACTCAACATGGGATGGCTGCAGGGAGGTTGCCCGAACCCCTCCTGTGTGAACTCAGCCTATGACAAGCCTGGGTTCACACAGGAGAAGTGGGGAAACCGCATGCAATTTGGACAGGAATTGAACTCCTGGTCAAATAGCATGCTATTCTTTGCGGTGCAATTTGCGTCCATTAATGCAAATTGCACCGCAAAGTATCAGTACTCGGTATCGGCGAGTACTTGACCGAAAGTATCGGTACTCGCCCAAAAAAAAAAAAAAAGGTAATCGGTGCATCCCTAATATTTTGTATCTATTACTGGATGAAACATCATCTTTTATATTTCACCATAAATGTGGGTATTATATTGTTTGTGTGTACGAAAAATCATTTAATTATATTTTTCCTGAAAATATGCATTTGATAAACAGCTGCGCAGATACTGTATGACATAGAAAATTTTGCAACAGCCACCATTTTATTCTCTGCTTTCAGAAACTATATAATGTTTGAGGGTTAGAAGTAATTTTCTAGCAAAAAAAAAAAATGCAGATTTTAACACGTGAAAAATTAAAAAATTGCCCTGGTAGGTAAGCAGTTAAGGATAAATAAAGTGTATGTATCTTCAGCCTACAATCAGAAGTGCCTCCTGCCCACCCCACCTCTGTGCCCACTACCTGTATAATGGCATTTTTATTACCCTTTTTTTTTTTTTTTAAGAACAAGGGTACCCACCTCATATACCATTGGTCACTAAATGGCAGACCGTGGTCTGGAACCGGACCAAGGAACAGTCTTGTTTGGACCACAGCCTTGCCACTGCAACAGCTGGGTATCCTCTTCTAGGCCTCTCACTCAGCCACCAATGCCATCCTCACAGTGGGCGGGGAGCTTCAGATCGTGACTGGAGGGCAGGAGCTGGCAATTACCCAGCTTGTTAATATGTAAAGACTGCAGCTCGAGACAGAAAGTGGGAGTCTTTTCATATTAGCAAGCCATCACCCACTTTTTAACATAACTTGGGCAGCTCCCGCCCCTCAGTCAAGATCTGCAGCTCCTCCCACCGCAGCCCACTATGAGGATGACATCAGTGATGGGCTGGAGTCCCAGGAGCGGACACCCCAGAAGGATTAGTGCCTCTGCTCTGCCTAAGGTTACCATAGGACTGTGCAGGGGAAGGATTGCATTAAAAGGGGCACTGTGTTATGTTAAGGGGCGCTGTGTTGTGATGGGGGAGCTGTGTTGTGTTAAGGGGTGCTATGTTGTGTTAGGGGCACTGTTTTGTGTTAAAGGGCGCTGCTGATATAAAAGGGGGGCAGTGATGTGAAGGGGAACTTAGGACACTGTGGGATTTCTTTAACCACTTCCTGTCCGGACACTTTTACCCCCTTCCTGTCCAGGCCAATTTTCAGCTTTCGGCGCTCTCACATTGTGAATGACAATTACTCAGGCATACAACACTGTATCTAAATGAAATTATTATCATTTTTTTCAAACAAATAGAGCTTTAATTTGGTGGTATTTAATCATCACTGGGGTTTTTATTTTTTGCTAGAAAAATGAAAAAAGACTGAAAATTTTGAAAAAAAAACATGTTTTTCTTAGTATTTGATACTAAATTTTGCAAATAAATATACTTTCTTCATAAATTTAGGCCAAAATCCATTGTGCTACATTTTGTTGGTAGACATAACCCAAATCAGTGTGTATTATTTAGTCTTTGTGAAAGTTATAGAGTCCACAGACCACGGTATATATATTTGATATATTTGAAAATGTATCAATCCTGATGCACGGACTACCTATATAATTTCTTGGGGCCCTAAAATGCCAGGACAGTACAAATACCCCCCAAACGACCCCTTTTTGGAAAGTAGACAGTCTGAGGTATTTAATGAGAGGCATGGGGAGTTTTTTGAAGTTGTCATTTTTTGCTAATTTTTTAAGGAAATGATGAAAGTAAAAAAAATTATTTTTTTTTTTCCCACAAAGTTGTCATTTAACAAGTTCTTTCTCTCACACGGCATAGGCATACTTGCAATTACACCCCAAAACACATTCTGCTACTCATCCTGAGTATGGCGATACCACATGTGTAAAACTTTTTCACAGCCTAACCACATAGAAGGGCCCCACATCCAATAAGCACCCTTAGGCGTTCTAGGGGCAAAAATTACAC
Source organism: Staurois parvus (assembly GCF_062004578.1). NCBI lineage: Eukaryota > Metazoa > Chordata > Amphibia > Anura > Ranidae > Staurois > Staurois parvus. The sequence continues at coordinate 10,455,186 of NW_028317882.1, forward strand.
ATCTAATTTCTTGACTGTCTATCACAGTTTTGGAGGTCCTGGAGCACCAGGACAATTGAATTACCCACAAAATGACCCCATTTTCAAAAGAGAACACCTCAAGGTATGTTTTAAGAGGCATGGGGAGTCCTTTGAAGACTTCATTTTTTGCCACATGTTTTTGGAAAATGTGAAAAGAAAATGTATTTTTTTTTACGCAAAGTTGTCAATCTATGAGATATTTCTATTACACAGCATAGGCATACTTAAAATGATACCTCAAAACGCATTCTTTAACTCCTGCTGAATATGGCGATACCAAATGTGTGAGACTTTTTCACAGTCTGGCCACATAGAGGGGTTCCACATCCAATAAGCACCTGTTAGCGTTCTAAGGGCAAAAATTACACATCTAATTTCTTGACTACCTATTGCCGTTTTGGAGGTCCTGGAGCATCAGGGCAATGGAATTATCCACAAAATGACCCCATTTTGGAAAGCAAACAAGGTATGTTTTAAGAGGCATGCAGAGTCTTCTGAAGACTTCATTTTTTGCCACAAGTTTTTGGAAAATGCGAAAAGAAAATGAAAATGTATTTTTTTCTACACAAAGTTGTCAATCTATGAGATATTTCTAATACACTGCATAGGCATACTTAAAATTACACCCCAAAACACATTCTCTAACTCTTCCTGAATATGGTGATACCAAATGTGTGAGACTTTTTCACAGTCTGGCCACATAGAGGGGTTCCACATCCAATAAGCACCTGTTAGCGTTCTAAGGGCAAAAATCACACATCTAACTTCTTAACTACCTATTGCTGTTTTGGAGGTCCTGGAGCATCAGGACAATGGAATTATCCACAAAAAGACCCCATTTTGGAAAGCAAACACCCCAAGGTATGTTTTAAGAGGCATGGGGAGTCTTCTGAAGACTTCAGTTTTTGCCATAAGTTTTTGGAAAATGTGAAAAGAAAATGAAAATATATTTTTTTTTATGCAAAGTTGTCAATCTATGAGATATTTCTATTACACAGCATAGGCATTGTCAGGGCAGGAGCTGAGGAACGGACAGGCAGGCCTAACAATGTAACGCACTGGCTGACGACAACCACCACCCACAGACCAAAGTCCCTCAGGGCGCGGAGTCTAAGTCCCAGGCTGCCCTTCACCAGGGCCCCTGATGGTGGGGATGGACTTGACGCAGCCAGGAACCAGGTCGCGGCCCCCGAGACACCTCAGCTGCGGTAATGGCCGCCGCCAATGGCGTGTAGCTGGTGGAAGAGACAAAAGAGTAGTCAGACAAGCCGGGGTCAACAACAACAGGACAGAACAGTACAGGACAGCAGACGAGAATCACAGGTCACGAGCCGGGTTCAGCAACAGAGGGTCAGATCAAAGGAGAATACAAAGAATAGTCAAGACAAGCCGAATCAGATACCAGGAGAGTCACGAGAGTCAGAACAGAGTAACAGCAACACAAAGACACAAGACACAAGTGCAAAGAGCATGTGCGGGCCACAGGCTTATATGTCATCAGCCACACCCCTCTGGAGGATGGACCACAGAAACCTGAAGGCATAAAAGGGCTCCCATCATGCACAGCAGAATCCAAGATGGACACCAGCACATGAAGTAACATAACCACAGGAAAAAGGTAGGACCTTGACAGGCATACTTAAAATTACACCTCAAAATGCATTCTTTAACTCCTGCTGAATATGGCGATACCAAATGTGTGAGACTTTTTCACAGTCTGGCCACATAGAAGGGTTCCACATCCAATAAGCACCTGTTAGCGTTCTAAGGGCAAAAATTACACATCTAATTTCTTGACTACCTATTGCCGTTTTGGAGGTCCTGGAGCATCAGGGCAATGGAATTATCCACAAAATGACCCCATTTTGGAAAGCAAACACCCCAAGGTATGTTTTAAGAGGCATGGGGAGTCTTCTGAAGACTTCATTTTTTGCCAAAAGTTTTTGGAATATGTTAAAAGAAAATTAAAATGTATTTTTTTCTATGCAAAGTTGTCAATATAGAAGATATTTCTAATACACTGCATAGGCATACTTAAAATTACACCCCAAAACACATTCTCTAACTCTTCCTGAGTATAACGATACCACACGTGCAAGACTTTTTCACAGCCTAACCAAATGGAGGGGCCCCACATGCAATAAGCACCGTTAGGCATACTAAGGGCAAAAATTACACATCTAATTTATTGACTACGTATCACAATTTTGGAGGTCCTGGAGCAGCAAAGTCTTCTGAAGACTTAATTTTTCACACAGATTTTTAGAAAATGTGAAAAAAAAGTAGTTATTTTTTCTTTAATGCAATGTTACCAATAATAACATTTCTAACACACTGCATAGGTATTCTTAGAATAACACTTTAAAACACATTCTGCTACTTTTCCTGAGTATGGGGATACCACATGTGTAAGACATTTTCAGTGTTTGGACTGATTACTGGTCATTGCAACCTGTTTATCACAAAAATTAGCAAACATTATATATCAATAAAGCATAGTGTAGCTTCACCTACAGCCTGTTCCTAAAAGCTTAACCTACTAGTACGTGGCTGTCCACATAGCACTATGTTCATTCACCAAGAAGTTGAACAAAAGATAAACCAAAGAGTACCTGTTGTTTCAGTGCAGAGGATGGGTGGCACCAGTGTCTTGCAGGAAGGTAGCCAGTGGGATGTGCAGATGGGTCAGTACCGGTGTCATGCATAGACGTGGTGAGCAAACAGGCAAAGTAGTGGTCCAGGAAGAAGACAGGAACATGGTCCATAAAAAGGCCACAGTCAATACAGACAGCAAGCAAAGACGTGGTAAAAGGATTGGTCCAGGCAGAAACATTAAGCTTAGGGCCTAGGTCCAGTCTTAGGTAAGACTAGACAAAGGGGTAGAGGCTTCATCCCACCCAAATCTCTTCGAAGCCTCTGGTCTCCAGACCCTGATCCGGGAATTAAAAAACCCAAAGAAAACAAAAAAGTTTTCTCTGCTCGGAAACACTACTCTGGATCCCCTCACATACGTGAGACCCCTGTGTTGTCTTGAATCCCACTACTAAAGTGGGAGGGCAAAAGATCAGTCCAGGAGGCAGGCAGAGGCATGGTCGATTAACAGGCTGAGGTCAGTTCAGGCAGCAGGCAGAGGCATGGTCGATTAACAGGCTGAGGTCAGTTCAGGCAGCAGGCAGAGGCATGGTCGATTAACAGGCCGAGGTCAGTTCAGGCAGCAAGCAGAGGCATGGTCAAGTAACAGGCCGAGGTCAGTTCAGGCAGCAGGCAGAGGCATGGTCCATTAACACGCCGAGGTCAGTTCAGGCAGCAAGCAGAGGCATGGTCAATAAACAGGCCGAGGTCAGTTCAGATGGAAGGCAGGAAAATGAATTCAGGCAACAGGCAGAAACGTGGCAGGGAAATAGCAAACAGAGGACAAAGAAATATATCTTCACCGTACTTCACTAATAATGTAGTGCGGTATGGTAGATACGGAAGCACTCTTCTATACAGAGACCAGGCTTTGAGGGACACTGGGGACAGTAGTATCGGGTGTCAGATCGAATTCTATGTTTGGAGCATACCCGACATCTCTTTTGAGGATTGCGGTCTGTTTCGGTAGGGGGGACGATATTGGGGAAATGTCTTTCATGCAATCGGCTCACTGCATCAGACCGAATTTGTTCAGGTACGGGTCTTACTTGATAGATGAGGGATGTGATAATCTCTTCCTGATATTGTAAGAAGGTGACAGGTCTTTGTGTGGACTTCTGGAAAACGATGTAGGAATTGTACAGGGCCATATGGAAAAGGTAGAAGGATACTTTTTTATACCAGTAGATTGATCTTCTGTTGGGTATGTAGGGCTGTAACATTTGATCATTTAAATCCACTCCCCCCATGAACAGGTTGTATTCGTGTATGCATTGGGGTTTTCGGATGGGACCGCGACTTCCTTGAATTTTCAATGAGCTGCTGTTATGGATAGATGAAAGGACATACACATCCCGTTTGTCTCGCCACTTAAGGGCCAGGATCTCTTCATTTCTCAAGCTAGCTGACTCCCCCGTTTAGCTTGGTGGCAACCAATTGTTGTGGAAATCCCTTCCGATTGGGTCGAACTGTGCCACAGGCTACAGTGTCCTTGAGATAAAGGTGGCGGAAAAGGGGCAGGCTTGTGTAGAAATTGTCCACGTAAAGATGGTACCCCTGATTGAAGAGGGGGTATACCAGGTCCCAGACAATTTTTCCACTAATCCCCATATAGGCTGGGCATTCAGGGGGCTCTAGCTGACTGTCCTTTCCCTCGTAGATACGGAACTTGTGCACGTATCCTGTGGACCTTTCGCAGAGTTTGTTCATCTTCACCCCGTATCTGGCCCGTTTACTTGGAATGTACTGTTTTATGATCAGCCTCCCAGTGAAATGGATTAGGGATTCATCGACACAGATGTTTTTTTCAGGACAATATATTTCTGAAAATTTTTGGTTGAAATAATTGATTAGTGGACGAATTTTATAAAGTTTGTCGTACTCAGGGTGATCTCTGGGGGGGAACAGGGAATTATCGTTGAAATGTAGAAAGTGCAGAATTGTTTTATAGCGGGTCCTGGACATAGTGGCAGAAAAGAGCGGCATGTGTTGAATGGGATTTGTCGACCAATAAGCATGCAGTTCATTTTTTTTTGTTAGTCCCATATTAAATGTAAGGCCAAGAAACACTTTAAATTCTTCAACTGTGAGGCATTTCCACTCAAATGTTCGAGCATAACAGGAGTTGGGATTTTGAGTGATTAATTGCTGTGCGAAAATATTGCATTGGTGCACAACTGAATTCAAAAACTCTTCAGTGAAAAATAAATGGAAATAATCAATGGCTGTAAAATTTTGGGTTTCTGCCTGAATGCCTGACTGGGCTATGAATGGGGGAATTATAGGTGCTCCTGATCCTGAAGGTAGCCACACAGGGTTTAAAAGAGCATCTGGGACAGCAGTATGGGCCCTAATCCTTGGTGGCTGATGTGACACCTGAATACTAGAACTTGCACTTACAGTGCTGGTAGTAGCCATATCAGAAGAACGTATTGAGCTGCTGGTGGTTGCTTGCTGCTCCTTGGAGTTCCTCATTCTTTTTGTTGGAACACCTTCTTCTGATTCAGAGAGTGAACCGCTGCTGTGTTCTGGTTCATATACAGAATCAGAGTTTGACAGTGAGAGTTCTCCGTCACTCTCATCTGTCATACTCAGAATTTGAAATGCCTCCTCGCTTGTATATGATCTTTTGGCCATATTTTTGACACTGATCAGGACCCACTGGTATGGCAGTGATCAGGATGGTGTTGCAGTGAGGGACAGATATCTGGCTGCAGTTGGTTCACACTAGTCACTGTTGGGCAAAAATCAGAGATACAGTGAGGTGGCTGGCAATGTTTTGTGAGTGTGTGTAAACTCTGTGCAAAGGCTGAAAATTACTCACAGTTAGCTGTACTGGATCTCTCTCCTCACAGACGATGGCAGTGAACAGGATCCACTGGTGTGGCAGAGATCAGGGACACTTTATGAACAGACACACTGTAAGGTGATCAGGGACACTGATTGGGCCACTGTATGGTGATCAGGGACACTGCTGGGCCACTGCGGTGATCAGGGACACTGCTGGGCCACTTGTGTGGCGATCAGGGACACTGTGGCAATCAGGGACACTGTGGCGATCAGGGACACTGCTGGACCACTTGTGCGGCGACCATGGACACTGCTGGGCCACTGCGATGATCAGGACACTGCTGGGCCACTTGTGTGGCGATCAGAAACACTGCTGGGCAACTGCGGTGATCAGGGAAACTGCGGTGATCAGGGGCACTGCTGGACCACTTGTCCGGCGATCAGGGACACTGCTGGCCACTTGTGTGGTGATCAGGGACACTGCTGGGCCACTTGTGTGGTGATCTGGGCCACTGCGGCAATCAGGGACACTGCGGTGATTAGGGACACTGCTGGACCACTTGTGCAGCAATCGGGGACACTGCGGTAATCAGGGACACTGCTGGACCACTTCTGCGGCGATCAGGGACACTGCTGGGCCACTGTGATGATCAGGACACTGCTGGGCCACTTGTGTGGCAATCAGAAACACTGCTGGACTACTGCGGTGATCAGGAACACTTCGGTGATCAGGGGCACTGCTGGACCACTTGTCCGGCGATCAGGGACACTGCTGGGCCACTTGTGTGGTGATCAGGAACACTGCTGGGCCAATGTGGGGATCAGGGACACTGCTGGGCCAATTGTGTGGTGATCAGGAACACTGCTGGGCCAATGCGGTGATCAGGGCCACTGCTGGGCCACTTGTGTGGTGATCAGGAACACTGCTGGGCCAATGTGGTGATCAGGGACACTGCTGGGCCACTTGTGTGGTGGTCAGGGACACTGCTGGGCCACTGCGGCAATCAGGGCCACTGCGGCGATCAGGGACACTGCTGGACCACTTGTGCGGCAATCAGGGACACTGTGGTGATCAGGGACACTGCTGGGCCACTGCGGTGATCAGGGACACTGCTGGACCACTTGTGCGGCAATCAGGGACAATGCTGGGTTACTTGTGCGGCAATCAGGGACACTGCTGGGCCACTTGTGTGGCGATCAGGGACACTGCTGGGCCACTGCGGCAATCAGGGACACTGCTGGACCACTTGTGCGGCGACCATGGACACTGCTGGGCCACTGCGATGATCAGGACACTGCTGGGCCACTTGTGTGGCGATCAGAAACACTGCTGGGCAACTGCGGTGATCAGGGAAACTGCGGTGATCAGGGGCACTGCTGGACCACTTGTCCGGCGATCAGGGACACTGCTGGCCACTTGTGTGGTGATCAGGGACACTGCTGGGCCACTTCTGTGGTGATCTGGGCCACTGCGGCAATCAGGGACACTGCGGTGATCAGGGACACTGCTGGACCACTTGTGCAGCAATCGAGGACACTGCGGTAATCAGGGACACTGCTGGACCACTTCTGTGGCGACCAGGGACACTGCTGGGCCACTGTGATGATCAGGACACTGCTGGGCCTCTTGTGTGGCAATCAGAAACACTGCTGGACTACTGCGGTGATCAGGGACACTTCGGTGATCAGGGGCACTGCTGGACCACTTGTCCGGCGATCAGGGACACTGCTGGGCCACTTGTGTGGTGATCAGGAACACTGCTGGGCCAATGTGGGGATCAGGGACACTGCTGGGCCAATTGTGTGGTGATCAGGAACACTGCTGGGCCAATGCGGTGATCAGGGCCACTGCTGGGCCACTTGTGTGGTGATCAGGAACACTGCTGGGCCAATGCGGTGATCAGGGACACTGCTGGGCCACTTGTGTGGTGGTCAGGGACACTGCTGGGCCACTGCGGCAATCAGGGCCACTGCGGCGATCAGGGACACTGCTGGACCACTTGTGCGGCAATCAGGGACACTGTGGTGATCAGGGACACTGCTGGGCCACTGCGGTGATCAGGGACACTGCTGGACCACTTGTGCGGCAATCAGGGACAATGCTGGGTTACTTGTGCGGCAATCAGGGACACTGCTGGGCCACTTGTGCGGCGATCAGGGACACTGCTGGGCCACTGCGGCAATCAGGGACACTGCGGCAATCAGGGACACTGCTGGACCACTTGTGCGGCAATCAGGGACACTGTGGTGATCAGGAACACTGCTGGACCACTTGTGCGGCAATCAGGGACACTGCGGTGATCAGGGACACTGCTGGGCCACTGCGGCGATCAGGGACACTGCTGGACCACTTGTGCGGCAATCAGGGACACTGTGGTGATCAGGGACACTGCTGGGCCACTGCGGCAATCAGGGACACTTCTGGGCCACTTGTGTGGCAATCAGGGACACTGCTTGACCACTGCGGCGATACTGCTGGGCCACTTGTGTGACGATCAGGGACACTGCTTGGCCACTGCGGCGATCAGGGACACTGCTTGGCCACTTGTGTGGCGATCAGGAACACCGTGACGATCAGGGACACTGTGGAGATCAGGAACACTGCTGGGCCACTATGTGGCGATCAGGGACACTGACAATCAGGGACACTGCTGGGCCACTTGTTGGGCGATCAGGGCCACTTGTGGGCGATCAGGGCCACTTGTGGGCGATCAGGGCCACTTGGGGCAATCAGGGACACTTGTGGGGGCAATCAGGGACACTTGTGGGGGCAATCAGGGACACTTGTGGGGGCAATCAGGGACACTTATGGGCAAAGCCACTTGTTGGGGCAATCAGGGCCACTTATTGGGGTGATCAGGGACACGTGGGGCGATCAGGGCCACTTTAGGGGCGATCAGGGACACTTTAGGGGCGATCAGGTGTCACTGAGGTGGAGGGCAGTTGACTACTACCTCTTCTTGGCTGTTTCTCCTCTCACAGACAACTCCGTGTGAGGAGAAGGAGGCGGAAGCCGCACCATGCGGCTTTTGTTTACACTTAAGCTGTGTCCTTATTGGACACAGCTGATCACATGGTATGGGACCGATTTCATTGGTCCCATACCATGTCACGTAATCTACCGTGTCCGTCGGACTCGGCGATCATCGGGCTCGCGGGTGCGCGCTCTAGGAGCCGCGCACGAGCCTCAGACACAAGGTGCCGTTTAGAGACGGCAACCCGCTCCTGTAGGTGTCCTGTCCTGCCGTTTATAAACAGCGGCCGGACGGGAAGTGGTTAAAGAGGGGACTGTGATGTAGCTGGACAGCGTGAAAGGTACGCTAAAGATGATAAACCAGGGGGACTGCGATGTGTTATATCGCTAACGAGATTCGGACCTCTGCTGGAAGGACATTTTGCTGACCGGACCTCCGTAAATTTTAAATCAAGACTCCTGTCTTATACTGGTGGGCGGGCCTAGTGGAGACCTGCCCCCTGAAACAGGAACAGCCGGCGGGCCTTTTCATGATGTCAGAAACAACATAGCGGTGCAGGACCGATAAGTGGCAGTGCATGCGAGGATCTCAGTGGAACAATGCTGTCTCTGCTGGATGTGTGAGTATCTGAAATCTGCAGATCCCACCTCATGGTAAGTGCGTGTAAAAGGAAAACAACCAGGGGGAATGGGGATCCACTTTAAGCCAAGCTTGTTTTTCCTAAAAGTTTATGTTTGATAAACAGCTGCACATATATTGTTCAATATAAAAAAATTGCAACAACCACCATTTTAATCTCCAGGGCTCTTGCTTTCAGAAAATACATGTTTGGGTGTTTAAAGTAATATTCTAGCAAAAACAAATAAAAAAGGTAAAAAAACCCAACACACTGATTTTAACAATTATATGAAAAATGCCAAAGTTGCCCCAAAGGCAAGCGGTTATTTAGCAGCATGGGAGCAGTAATAATGCAGTTATACTTCTATATATGTTTCTTGTCCTAGACCAGGGACCTTTAGCGATTACCTGCAGGAGACCCAGTGGGAGTTCCTATTGATTAGCTGTGTGCAGAAGTGCTATGGAAAGCATTTGGAGGTTTACAGCTACTGCAACTAAATGTGGCTGCTAGCATGGAAGGCCCCTTTCAGACGGGACAGATTCCATTCCGATCAGCAGGGGATCCATCTCATAGTTCCCCTTCTGAGCAGTTTATGCAGAGCAGATATGGACAGAGCCCACTCTGCTCTATGGGTGGCTTGGAGAAAATGATTCCGCTGTTTATGCCTAACTGCCCTGCAATCCTCTTAAACAGAGGACGGATCCCTTTCCCTATTTTTTAGCAGACTGGCTCAGACCCAGAGGTAAGTGGATATAAACGGACACTAGTCCATTTACATCCGCCTGTCCATAGAAATGCATGGACCTTCCAATCAGGTCCACTTGAGAAACAAACAGGCTGGGCGCTTTAACAATAAGGCTGAGCCTTATTGTTAAAGCGCTGATTATCTGCAAATGATCGACCCCAAGGCCTGGTTCATACCGATGCATTTCTGTGTTTGCAGAAAAGCACTACAGTCCATTCGGTTTCCTATGGGTCACGTTCACATCTCCGCAGTGTGTTTTTTTGGAAAGGGTAAGCAGCAGCTTGCATTTTTGGTTCCTTAGAATGGAAATGCTGTAAAAATAATCAAAAACACAGTGCTTGCGTTTTTGTTGGTTTCTCCAGCATGGAGAAAAAAACTACCACCTCCCAAAAAACGCATCAAAGACACAGTGAAAAAATGCGTGTGAAAAACACATCAACTGCAACCTGCATAGGTGCGAACAGGGCCATGGATAAGGGAGTACCACCAGTCCTCCTGTACAGGACTCAGGCAAGCAGGGGGGCACAGGCAGATGGGTGAATCGGAATGTGAGCAGGAAGGGTGATCAGCGTGGTGGTGGGGGGTCAATTAATGGAACCGGTATGGCTCTCTCTGCAGCAGCTGAATGCTGGCTTCTTTTTCTCTCCCTCCCTGCAGAGGGAGCCATACAGGGATCGGTTCCATTAATTGCCCCCACCACCACACTCATCGACCTCCTTTTGCACCATACATTTCCCTCTGCTACCAAGGCCCGCACCCCCTCCTTTCCTTCTCACCAGCAGCTGCAAGCACACAATAGGATCCTTCAGGATGGAGAGTGGGGGAAGGGTCCCATAAATGGCACATTTATTTCTGAATGAACACAATGAGTGATTGATACCAATCACTCAGTGTTCATTCACAACTGAAGCATAGTAAATTTTATTTTTTTTTTGGAGGGGGGGGGTTCAGGTTGACTGTATGGGGCCCCATGGTTTCTAACAGCAGCCCTGAGCTTGAACCAGGCCATAGGGTTGTCAGGCTGCAAAAGGAAGTGGTTACAGGCAGGATCTCCAGATACAAAAGGCGTACAGGATTCCCATACCTCTTCAACACTGCAGAGAGCTGCTTTGACCCGTGAGGAGGGTGGAGGCTTGGTTGGGGCCAGCATGTGAGGTAAATGTCGGCCCTGTGTAATGGTTTGCACATAACTGCGGCTGAGGAGGCGGCTTCCTTCAGACCTGAAGCATGAGCACGGCTCGGAACAGCTCGCGGCCTCTTTAATAATGTAAGCGGCAGCCATTCATATATTTAAGACACTCTAACGACAGCCCTACCACAACCAGCCGCCGCCGTTATCCTCCTTCATCTATAATTCACTCTCATCCATGTTGGAGACAAAAAAAAAGAAGGTGGAGATTCGAGGCAGAGCCATTCATCCCGGGCACCAAGGCAACCGGTCACCGCCCCCTGTTTAACAAGGAATACAGGCGGCGCTCTTCCATTGGTTTTCCCGCAGCGCCAATCCTGTAACTCCGTTTCCACCGAGGGGGCAGGGGAATGGGACGACGTAGTCACGCCCACCACCACTCTGCAGCTGTCAATCAGCTGACGTCAGCGTGTGCTCTGCAGGTGCAGGGAGAAAGCTGCTGCATTGGTGCAATAGGGATCCGAACAAATATTGAGGGGTAAGAGCAAGGTTTATTGTTCTTTATGTTGTGATCGTGTGCTGACATGGAAAGGGAGATCTATGGGGGGAACCTTTAAAGGGCAGTTAGCCTTGGCTTGCCTTTGTGCTGCATGCTGATGCTTGCTCGGATACAGGATCTAACCTTCATTTGTCATGGAAGGATGCTGCTGGCGCTGTAGCCTTTTCGCATTGCAAATCCATGGGCAGCCTTGAAATGCTTGCATCAGATCAGAAGCAAAAAAAAAAATCCTTGATTGTCTCTAGTATTATTCCTGGCTCTGTCTAATAGAGGGGAGAGTAGATGATTCCATGATCAGCAGACACCAATAGAGCTGGCTGGAGATCGGGGATGTGCTGGGGGGGCCAGAGACTTCTTTGGTTATGGATAGGCTTCCATTGTCTCATGGACATTTCTGGGATCCAAGGTTGTATGATATTTGATAGCACTAAGTCTATTTATAACATAGGTGATAAAATGAACATGCTGAATAATTGATGCGCTTCATTTCATAGGCGATGCATTTTTTCCCCCCCCACCAGATTATTTTACACATAGGTGGTGGTGGGGGTTATAATTCCTTTATTCCTGCCCCTCTGACATTGGGAGGTTCGTATAGACGTCAAGCTACACGGTGCTGGAAAAGCCAAGCAATTCACATTTCCTTCACTTGCAAATTCTCATTTTGCTTTCCGTGTAAATACAATACACCTGAGTTCTGTAATTAATGATTCATGAGCTTGCATGTTTTTTGTGATTTAAATGAACGCACACAAGGTTCTGTGGCTTTATTTAATTTTTTTGCAACATCAGCCAATATGCATTCATATAGAATTTATGCATAGATGGGTGAAATTACGAAGACTCAAGCAGCTGAGCAACCAATCAGCTTTTAGCTTTCATTTTCAAAGCTTAACTGAACAGGCTTAAGCTATAAACTGATTGGTTGCCATGCACTGCTGCTCCAGTTTTAGTGAATTCCCCTCATAGTATTTATATTATATGCTGTTTATAAATGCACACACTTCCATTCAGCTATTGAAATAGGTTGTGTCCATTGAAATTTTAAGGTGTGCTTGCCAAACCTAATTAACACGATCTAATCTTTGCCCATCCGTGGTCCTCCTACTGTAAAAATAACCCCCTACCATCTCTGCCATTAAAAATGAAATTTGTTTTACGTGGATCATGTTTTTTTGAAGAATCGTCAGAAATGGCAAAAAAGGAAGGCATGTGGTTTAAAAAAAATAAAAAATTAAAATAATAAAAATGATGACAATGCCATTCTTTATAATAGGCCATGCTGTAATCCTTTTTATAGTGAAAACAATATTGTCTGTACCTACAGCCCTGCAGCTTCTTGGCTTCCACAGTCTGCACTTTTCTCAGCAGGAAAGCATGCCGAATTGTAATTTGCTATTGCTTGATGTCCCTCATCCACTGCAGTAATGGCTGAAAGCGATTCCATATCAGCTTTTTGGTTCTACCCAGTAGTTTCTCCTCCATTTAACAAACATGGGGTTGTCTTTGGCTCGCTTTCTGCTGTAGCGTTGTAATATACTGTAGTGCCCTATAGATTGTAGCTACTTGGAGCACAGTGTGACCCATTAAAAGCTGATTGTTACCCGACGTTACTATATTTCCTCCTCTCTTGAAGAAGACTAATTCATTTAATTCTGGACAAATAATGCATGCCATTCATCTTAGCTTTCAGTGAAAGGTTTGCTCCTAAATTCAATATTGTATGCTTTCCTTATTTTGGAATTGGCTTCCCAGTCTGCTGGTAAGGTGGTGTGTTCACACAGGCGACTAGCAAACATTGCGAATTCCAGCAACAAGAACCTGTGGATTCCTGTGTCTGGATTAACACGTGTGTGCGAAGAGCTGCGGCCGTTCAGCTTCATGCAATGACAGGCAGACGGTGGCCATAGCTATCCATTACTGTTCACACAGCCAGAAATTATTTGCAGTGATTGTGGCTGGTGGCAGACAGACTGCATTCACACACAATCATCTGTCCCTGACTGTAGGTAATCACTGGGCTGTGTGAGCAGGCACACATAGCTACAGCCACTGTCAGCCTGTCATTGCATTATATGGGCTGAGCAGCTGCAGCTCTGTGCACACACCTGTCATTACAGATTCTTGTCACTGGAATTTGCACTGTCTGTGAATGTATCCAAATTTTCGATCAAAATTTTACATAGCATTTGGCTAGCTTAACTTTTCACTGCCAGACAGCAGTTATTTAGACATTATCACTGTTTCTTAGTACATGCATTGAAATAGTTAACCGCTTGGCAACATAAATCTATGATGCTAGGCACATGCGCGCTGGCACGCTGCTCCTGTAACCGCTCTGTCCAATTACAGTTCCCAGCTGCTTTGAGTTACATGACCACAACGTATACACAACTGTTATGAATGAGTTTCATTCATAACAGCTGTGCTTATTGTAGTGATGCTGTGATTGCCCCACAGCTATCACATGGTACCTGGCACCCTGTACCATCTGATTAGCTGTAGCCAATCACAGCATGTCAACAATAAGCACAGCTGTTATGAATGAAACCCATTCTTGACACTTCAAATGTTTGCTGTTACAATGATCATCATTGTAACAGCAATCTCAGTAAAAAAAAAATCCCTTATCAACCCCCCCCCTTCCGCAGAGTAGTACAGTGCCACTATGGTGACCCTAAACTACTATGATAAAATTATGTAAAAAGCAGTCTGTGTTCCTGATCACTGCCACACCAGTCATTTGATGACGCTGTAGTGCACTGGTGCCGCTGTGTTTAATAAAAAGAAAAAAAAATTGTGAAAAAAACCCTAAATTTTATTTAATTCCTTCATTTTCCAAGAAATTGTGACTAAAATCTACAACTTCCAAAAAGCTTTCCATGCCTCTTACTAAATACAACTTGTTATGTGTATAAAAGACAGTAGTCCACAGAATCTTTCTTTCATTCAAATGTCACCACCATGGGCAAGACCAAAGTGCTGTCAAAAGACATCAGGGACAAGATTGTTGAACTGCACAAGGCAAGACCATCAGCAAGAAGCTTGGTGAGACAACTGTAAGAGCGAATATTCGCAAATGGAAGAAATACAAAATAATTATCAATCACCCTCAGTCTGGAGCTTCATGCAAGATTTTGCCCCATGGGGTAAGGATGATCATGAGAAAAGGGAGGGGTCAGCCCAGAACTACACGAGAGGAGGTTGTGAATGATCTCAAGGCAGTTGGAACCACAGTCACCAAACAAAGCTTGGGTAGCACAATACACTGCCATGGACTGAAATCCTGCAGCACCTGCAAGGTCCCCCTCTTCAAGAAGGAACATGTACAGGTCTTTCTTAAGTTTGCCAATGAACATCTAAATGATTCAGAGAAGGATTGGGAGAAAGTGCTGTGGTCAGATGAGACCAAAATTGAGCTCTTTGGCATTAACTCAACTTGCTGTGTTTGGAGGAAGAAAAATTCTGACTGTGACCCTCAGAACAGCATCCCTACAGTCAAGCACGGAGTCATTATGCTTTGGGGCTGTTTCTCTGCTAAAGGTGCAGGCCGACTTTGCCACATTGAGAGGCTATGCATGGTAAAATATTTTATGAGAACCTTCTTCTGTCAGCCAGGATCATGGATGGGACTTCCAGCATGACAGTGACCCAAAATGTACCGCCAGGGAGTGGCTCAAGAAGAAGCACATTAAGGTAACGGAGTAGCCTAGCCAGACCTTAATCCTATAGAAAATTTATGGAGGGAGCTGAAACTTCAAGTTGCCAAGTGACATCTAAGAAACCTTAAGGATTTAGAGATCATCTGTAAAGAAGAGTGGACCAAATTCCCTCCTGAGATGTGTGCAAACCTGGTAACCAATTACAAGAAACGTCTTACCTCTCTGCTTGCTAACAAGGGTTTCTCCACCAAGTACTAAGTCATATTTTGCTTGGGGATCAAATACTTATTTTACTCACTGAACTGCAACTCAGTTTATAACATTTGTATCATGTGTTTTTTCTGCATTTTTGGTTGATATTCTGTCTCTATCATTTAAAATACACCTATGATAAAAATTATAGGCCCCTCATTTCTGCGTAAGTGGGCAAATGTACAAAATCTGCAGGGGATCAAATAATTATTTTCCCTATGGAATGGATATTTTATACAAAGTTACATTGGGCCAGCAGGGATCAATGTAACTATGCTTATACCATACCTAACCGATGCTCCAAGAAGCTGGAAGCCACTGATTTCTCTGTTCTCTGATTGGATTAGGTGGAGAGTGTGATGTCAACATCTCTCCTCTTTACCTTCCGGTCAGAGAATGCTTTGCATTCATTCAGAAAATTCAGAGGCAGGATCAAAGATGGACGATCTGTTGATTTGCACTTTGACTCCTCTTCCATTGCAAAGAATGTAGTGAAAGAAGTGTTAACTGGTTACATTAAAGTGGAAGTGCACTGCATCGGAGCACCACAAACCAAAAATGGTTTTTCATTCTTTTTTAATATTCAAAGCAAACTCACCCATCCATCCATATCTCCATGCTTTATTTTGCTGAGAAATCATTTTGAAAAACACCCTCTAGCATTTCTGGTCAAGGTCATCTTGAGTGAGGGCAGATGATTTGTGTATCATTTACTTCATGGAATCCATCTGCCCTTAGCTCAGGCATAGGCTGAGCTGAGACCCTTCCATCCCCTCCTGAAGACTGCTGGGATGTATGACATTATTTGCCTTGGCATGGAAATCAGGAAGTAACTAAAGAAATGTACAAGAAAAATGTATAAAACAAGTAAATATGATATGCTTTCCTATCTATTTACTATGCATAAGGATTAAAAATAGTGAACTGAGAGTGAAGTTCCATTTAAGGCATTTGTGTACATGTACTCTCACCTTCTATTATTACCAAATCCTTGGACTTAAACTGCTGGATTTGCTATAGCTCTTTTAGCCTTGCAGGAATGACTTCTTCTCTTACTTATGTTGACTTTTGGTTCCCAGCACTACACACAACTAGGCTGCTCTGTCATGGAGCGTCTGGATTGTGTGTGTGGGTGTATGCATGCAAGTGCAGAGATGTTTTAGCACTATAATTCCCATGCTTCTTCCATGCTCTTTGCTTTCGTGATCGTTATTGATAGAAGCTGAAAGTGCTGGCGTGCACTGCTTAGGATGGCAATGATGCTCTACAAAAACATGGCAGTCAACCCAATTTATAACTAGCCTTTGCAGTTAGGTATACATGGGAGGGCAATGCACAACACAAACACAGATAAATTTCCCAGGACACTTAGCTAGCCTGCAAAAAAATTAAATTGACCCTGTCTAACAGTTCACGTTAAAAACAGAGGTTTTAGTTGCACACATTTGCAAGCCTCAGTGCCTTACATCAAGGCTCCTCTGTGTACTGCAGTCCTAACTCTATATTTTTGAGTCTCCAAGTTGGAGTGTATATAGCTAAATAAATTAAGGGCAGGTTTGCCTGAAGGCAGTCCACACCTCCTTAAAGGCACAGTTACACATTGGATGCCCAGCTAGAACAGTGGCAGCCGGAGGCATCCAATGTGTACCCAGCAAACAAGCTAAACAAAAAGATGGCAGCTTCCCCAACTTAACCAGCCTTTGCCGTAAGGTGCACATGGAAGGGCTATCCTCCTTACTGCACAATTAAAAAAATAAAAAAAAGGTAGAGGTCATCCCAATCCTTACCAGGCCTTTTGGGTCTGGTATACGTTTTGAGGGGAACCCCAAGCCAAATTAAAATAAAAAGTGAGGCCCCCCCTAAATTCCATAGTAGACCCTAATCTGAGCATGCAGGCCAGGAAAGGGAGGGAATGAGGGAACCCCCCCCCCCCTCCCCCAACTGAATCATACCAGGCCACATGCCTGCTGACAGCACTCATGGTTTTTAAGGACACAACGGCTGCCGGCTCCCTAACAACAAGCTATTTTCCCAGAATTCTGCACTAAGATACATGTCAAATTTTAGGCATCCTCTGCATCAAAAACTTTGTCTTTGGAGAACTATTCCCAAAGGGTTCATTCTAAAGGGATGCAGACCTTGCAACTTTCCTCCTTCTAAGCCTGCAAGAGGATCAGATGAGTCAAGTGATTGTAGAGGTTCTTTTAACCACCTCCTGACCATGCCAAAGCTGAAAGATGGCTAAAGCACGGTCGTCTAATTCTGGGAGGGCGTCTATAGATGTCCTTCCAGAGCCCCCCAGGCGTGCCCTAGGGCATGCTCTCTGATCACTGTGTCTTTTGGACACAGCTGATCGCAGAGCAAGGTAAAGGGCCAATCACAGTGGCCCTTTACCATGTGATCAGCTTGTCCAATCACAGCTGATCCCATGTAAACAAATGCCGGTTATTGGCATTTCCTTTCCTTACACGCTGTCACTATGTGAGGAAAGGAAAGCCGATAACCAGCTATGCTGACACCACACATTTACACTGATAATCATGGCATTGTCCATCAGTGCCTTGATTAACCGCTTAAGGACCACCCTATAGCAGATATACAGCTACAGGACAGCACCTTTGCGCAAAATCACGTGTGTATATATACGTGATTTTTCATTTCTGGGTAGGGGCTCTGCCGGCGCCCAGTAATTAACGATAATCACCAACGGGGAGGAAGACTGTTTTGTTTACAGTCTTCCTCCCAGTTAGATCGTGCACACTGCTCGTGATGGCTGTACACAGCACAGTCATCCCGATCAGTGTGCTTATAGTAAAGCACACACCCTCCACCCCCTAGTAAAACACTCTCAGCACATAGTTAATCCTTTGATCGCCCCTCACATTAACCCCTTCCTGCCCAGTGCCATTAGTACAGTGCCAGTGCTTTTTGTTTTTTAGCACTGATCACTGTATTGGCATCACTGGGGGTGTCAGTGACACCAAGGTAGTTCCCCCCCCCCCCCAGTGTCAGAATGTCTGCCGCAGTCCTGCTAAAAGTGGCTGATTGCCGCCATTACTAGTAGAAAAAAAAAATCCCAGTATATATACCGCCATTTTTTAAATGCTATAACTTTCACGTAAACCAATTAATTTACACATATTGGGGTTTTTTTTCTTTTTTTAGCAAAGAAATACATTTTGGCCTAAATTTATGACGAAATTTTAATTTTTTTTTACTGGACATGTTTAATAGCAAAAAGTACAATATATTGTTTTTTTTCTCAAAATTGTCAGTCTTTTTTTGCTTATAGTGCAAAAAATTAAAACTGCACAGGCGATCAAATACCACCAAAAGAAAGCTCAATTACTGGGAAAAAAGGACCTAAATTTCATTTGGGTGCAGCATTGCATGACCGCGCAATTGTGAGTTAAATAATGCAGCACCATAACGCAAAAAATGGCCTGGTCAAGAAGGGGGTAAATCCTCAGGAGGGCAAGTGGTTATAATTGCAGCATATCAGTGCTCACCAGTGCAGCCTATCCGTGACACCTTATCAGTGCCCATCAGAACAACCTCATCAGCGCACATCAATGAAGAAGAAAAATTACTTGTTTGCAAAATTTTGTAACAGAAAATAAAAATTTTTTTAACCATTTGCCGTCCAGAGGATTTACCCAACTTCCTGACCAGGCCATTTTTTGCATTGTGTTACTTTAACTGACAATTGCGCGGTCATGCAATGCTGCACCCAAATTAAATTTATGCCCTTTTTTCCCACAAATAGAGCTTTCTCTCAGTGGTATTTGATTGCCTGTGCGTTTTTTATTTTTTGTTCTATAAACAAAAAAACTGATTTTGAGAAAAACTATATTTTTGACTTTTTGCTATTAAAAGAATTTTTAAAAATCAAATTTCGTCATAAATGTATATATGAATTTAGAAAAAAAATTTTTTTACTAGTAATGGCGGTGATCAGCGACTTATAGTAGGACTGCAGGGGGCATTCTGACACTAGGGGGAACTGACTTGGTGTCACTGACTTCTCCAGTGACACCAATACAGTGATCAGTGCTAATAAAAAGCATTGACACTGTATTAATGGCACTTAGCAGGAAGGGGTTAACACGTGGAGCGATCAAAGGGTTAACTGTGTGCTGTTTCACTGTGTGCTTTACACTGTAAGCACACTGCTTTGTATGGCTCTGCTATGCAGAGCCATATAAAGTAGTGTGCAGGAGCTGACGGGAGAGATCTGTGTTGTTTATACACAGGTCTTTCACCCGTTGGTAATTCTCGGATATCGCTGGGTGCCGATTGGGACCCGGTGATTGACAGCTGAGGCCGGGAATGGCAGAGCAAGTAGGGCGCGTTCGCACCCCCTACCCAGAACTACAAAATCACGTATATATATGTAATTTTGTGCACATGTGCTGCCCTGTAGCAGTATTTCTGCTATAGGGCGACGCGGAAGCGGTTCATTTTCAGTCTTTTTTTCATTTGTTTAGCATGTGTTTCTTAGAGAAGAGCTTCAATGTCTACAAAAGCACATTTGCTGTTCTATTTATTTAGACAGCAATTGGATCTGGTGAGTGTGCATTTAAACTAAGGTGGAGGTCAAACATCACTAATGCCAACATATGAAAGATAAATCGCAGAGGAGAAGATTGTCCTTGAATTGTGATAATATTTGGACTGTTCGCTCCTTTTGATTCACTTAATTGTCACGGGTATTGTAGTTTATTTTCAAAAATATTATATATATATATATATATATATATATATATATATATATATATATATATAATTTTTTATTTTTTTTTTAAAGCGGAGTTTCAGCTGAAGGAAAAAAAAAGTCAGCAGCTACAAAAACTGTAGCTGCTGACTTTTAAAATACAGTCACTTACCTGTCCCTCGGTCCAGCGGTGTCCTCACCATGGCTTATTTCACCGACCTTCTTCTCTTTTGGGCACCAGCATCCTTAGTGTGAGCACCCTGCTGTGACAGTTTGTGGCTTCACAGTCGGGTGCCCACTGCACATGTGCAAGAAGCGCTGCGCATTGTGAATGGCCCCATAGTCTTCTGGGACCTGTCATGTGTCCCAGAAGACTACGGGGTGGGAGGGGGCTCCCCAAAGGTGCCATTCCTTAATGGGGAGTGGGGGCCAAAGCATTAAAGGTTAACTTCCCCTTTTGGGTGGAGCTCCGCTTTAACCAAACTATTATTCTTGTATCATTTTGGTGTTTTTGTGTATATACTTTTTGATAGCAGCTAATTATTGTCACTGAGCGCTGACTTTGTTATTTTCTTGCCTTATTTGATACAAATATGTAATATATTTCAGTTTATCAGTTCTTAGATGTGGTGGCTGCATTTAGTTTTCTATTTAATTTTTTTTAGTCTTTTTTTTTTTTTCCTTTGTTTTGACCTGTTGGATCCAGCCAGTAAGTATATTATTTTTCAACTTTCTTTAACAGAACAAGTTGTCCAGCAAAAGGGGCAGTTAGAGGGTTGAAACAAACCATTTAACACTAACAGGGATGCTTACAGTGATCAGCTTGTATTCATTTATGTAAAATCTTTATCCCAGAAAGGAAAAACGCCTGTTTTTTCTGTAACTGCTTATAAAGCATTAGCTGTTGTTCAACTTTAAAGTGTTACTAAACCCAGGACCCTGCATTCACTTTATCTGGTCTCCCACAGTACACAGAACATGGAAATGCAATTATTTCAGTAATTATAAACTGCTAAATACATTTTCTCATCAGCAGTCAGAGCAGTCTTGTGACTTCTATCAGTGTCCAGCACAGCACTGGTTAAAGGTTGTACGTGGAGTTTTCGTTCTACCCTGACTGTCCTATGAGGCTGCAGGACCTCTGACCCACTCTCTGGACAGTGCTGATTGGCCCTGTGCTGATCACATAATCCTGCCAAGAAAAAAAAATACTATTTAGCAATACACACCAAACTGAGCATGTGCAACTTGTCCCCAAGGCTCTGTTCCATCAGGAGACTGATTGGGGACAGAAGAAGGGGAGTATCAGAGAAGACAGGATCAAACGGCCGTTTTACACAATGCAGGGGATTAACCCCTTAGGTTACACAGTGAGTATAACAAGCATACTTTACTGCATATAGAGACTGATTTTACTGTTGTGGGTTTAGTAACACTTTAACCGCTTCCCATCTGCCCTATAGCAGATTCGTGGCAGCGGCTGTCAATCACTGGGTCCCGGATGGTGAGTACTCACCAGCGCCCAGTGATTGCCAAGGATCTCCGACAGGGGGGAGAACTGTTAGTAAACTAAACAGTTCTCCTCTCTTGTCAGCTCATGCACACTGCTTTGCATGGCTGTGCACAGCACAGCCATGTAAAGCACTGTGCTTACAGTGAAGCACACAGACACAGCCCCATAGTAAAACACTCCCAGCATACAGTTAACCCTTCGATCGCCCCAGATGTTACCCCCTTTCTGTACAGTGCCATTAGTACAGTGTCAGTGCTTTTTATTAGCACTGATCACTGTATTGATGTCACTGGGGATGTCAGTGTCACCAAGTCAGTTCCCCCCCAGTGTCAGAATGCCCGCCGCAGTTCCGCTTTAAGTCGCTGATCGCCACCATTACTTGTAAAAATAAATTAAAATCCCAGTATATATACTGCCATTTGTAAACGCTATAACTTTCACATAAACCAATTAATTTACATGTATTGGGATCTTGCTTAGCAAAGACATGTAGCAGAATACATTTTGGCCTAAATTTATGATGAATTTGATTTTTTTTTTTTTTTTATTTTTTACTGGACATCTATAATAGCAAAAAGTCAAAAATATAGTTTTTCTCAAAATTGTCTTTTTTTTTTCTTTATAGAGCAAAAAATAAAACACGCACAGGTGATCAAATACCACCAAAAGAAAGCTCAATTTGTGGGGAAAAAAGGACCTAAATTTCATTTGGGTGCAGCATTGCAGACCGCGCAATTGTCAGGTAAAATAACGCAGCGTCATAACGCAAAAAATGGCCTAGTCAGGAAGGGGGTAAATCCTCTGGAGAGCAAGTGGTTAAAGTCTAACTCTAGATTTAGTTTATATTAGGTCAAGCTGGCCCAAATAACCTATTTCCTTTACTATTAGATGTACCCGCTTGTCAACGCTGTATAAACTGTTACATATAGTTTACAGCACTATGTTCTGGTAGGGGTACCGGGACTTCCCATCTGCTGCCAAAAGTTCAAGTCAGGCTGAGCGCTGCTCAGCCATTCACAGGTAGCCTTCTATTTTTAGCAATGAATACAAGGCTTCTTCTGATTGACTGAGGTGGAGATTGTGCCCTCATCCAGCCACTGCTCCACCTGAAGTGAGAGAATCTGCCTGAGCACACTGCATTTAGTGTCCTAACTAGGTGTATTCTGTAAGGGAAATAAGGTATAAAAGTACAGCTATTGCACAAGATACATAGTCAGAAATCAGGTGCACCCAAAGGAAATAATATAGAGTGAACCAATAGCAATACTATTCTTTCTTGGTGGTCAACTGCTTGCTGGCCACCCACATTAGTTGTACTGCAGGCAGGTGGCAGCTCCAGACCGGGCGACGTACCTGTACATTGCGATCCTTCTTCCGGGTTCTACCAGGTCCTGCCAGCCTGTACTGTGATTGGACACAGCAGAAGTTTGGCAGCTGATTTCAGCCAAGGATTTTGGCTGAAGTCAGCTGATCTGCTGTATCCAATCACACAAAGTGTAAAAGGAACAGTGACCTAGCTGTTTATTCTCTACAAAGCAAGGAGGATATATAGCTATACAGTAAAGTAAAATAAGGACATATTACACATTTCACATTCTTAGGCACACAGTTAATCCTTTGATTGCCCTTAGATGTTAATCCCTTTTCAGCCAGTGTCCTTACCACTTTCCCAGCCAGTGTCATTAGCACTGATCACTGTATTGGTGTCACTGGTGATGTCGGTGTCAGTGACCCTCCCAGCAAGGGTCTGCAAGCACCAGATTGCCAGCCACACTATCACAATCCCACTATAAGTCGCTGATCACCGCCATTACTAATATAGTGTCATAGTTGCATGAATTCCAGTGTATATATACCATAGTTTGTAGACACTATAACTTTTGCACAAAGCACAATACAATGAGGAAAATAATTATTTGATCCCCTGCAGATTTTGTAAGTTTGCCTACTTACAAAGAAATGGAGGTTCTATAATTTTTATCATAGGTGTATTTTGAATGATAGAGACAGAATATCATCCAAAAATCCAGAAAAAACACAATACAAATGTTATAAATTGAGTTGCAGTTCAGTGAATAAAATACGTTTTTGATCCCCAATGTATGTAGCGGTATGTTTTGGGTCATTGTCATGTTGGAAGACCCATCCTCACCATTTATAACATGTTACGTATGAATGTTACACCCATATTCTGTCTGTAATATGTTATGAATAGACCTGCCCCCGCTCCCCCACTTGGAAAGCTAGCTGGGGATCTTCTCCCCTGCCGTGTCACTCATTCCCAGTCCTCTGTGAATGAGAAACTTCAAGTCCCGACAGCCTTAGCGGCTGTCAGCTTGTAGTTCTCAATGAATTACTGTGGTGCTGTGCAGCACCGTGGTAGTTCAATGACTCTTCCTATGCATCCTGTACGGGCAAGCAGGTATACTAACAGGTTTGCAGGAGACCTGCATGGATCACTGGTACAATGGTTTACAGGCTCCTGCAACAAAAAATAATAGATGCACATTTTTTTTACCTGCAAAAAAAGTGCATTTATTATTTTTTCGCAAAAGGTGAAATTATCCTTTTGAAGTACATGTAAAGTTTAAAGGATGACATTAAAGGTGAATTCTGGGATAAGTAAATATTCAGGTATCCTGTGTATTCATGAATCGTGGTGTGCTTTGTGTATATCTTCTAGACCTGAGCAGAAATCCAGTTTGAGGGCTTGTTCATACCAGTTGTAGTGTGGGAACAAGTACAAATCTGTGTGCTTTTTCACACCGCACAACATTACGCTTCCTTCTGCAGACATGTGCAGGTGCCATTAAATCTTAATGTCATTCCCACGCATCTGGAAAGCGAGTTTGCATTCGCAGCCACCAAAATTTAAATTTTAGTTTCTGGAATTCAGCTTTAAGTTTGCTAAGCACTGTTTAACATTAAAACACTTTCTTTAATATAAACATTTGTCTTTTATTTTTTTTTGTAAAACAATTGTTTTCACTAGTGGTGTAACAAAAATAAAAATTCTGGACCGAAACCAAAAATTCAGGATGCACTTGGCCAAAAAATGGCCTGAAATGGACAGTTTTTTAAAAAAAATCTGTATTTTTTTTTTAAATAGATTTGTATTATATTTGACTTTGTAATTAATATTTTGAATTTCAATGATTATGAATTTAAAAGATTCAATCCCTCTAATGTAAAATAACTTTTACTGAAAGTAACACACAAAAATTGGACAGAAAATAAAATTAAATATATATAACATTTTTAAAAAATTAGAGGTTTTTTTGCATTGATATCAATGAGACAAGATTTTGCATTGATGTCCATGGGGGGAGAAGGGGTGATTTTTGCATTGATGTCGATGGGACGCGATTTTGCATTGAAGTTAATTGTTCTTATCGTCACCTTTTTTTTCTTTTTTTCCTTTTTTCTTTTTTCTGTCCTGCATCTCAGTGATGCTAATGCATGGCTTTTCTTTGGGTGTGCTTCCTCATGGTTACAAGAGCTGAACATGCTTTTGTAATGTGTGTTGAGTAATAGTCTGAAGCCCATGTGACATAGTGGCAATGCAGCAGCACAGCTGAGAGACAGGGTTGAGAGCATTGTCACTATACAGCAGGAAGTTGTAAAACAAGGACCTTAATGGCAGGGTTATCAGGTAGCAGTTTATTATTAGAAGCAGCAGATGTAAAAATGTTGAAAAATGTTTAAAATGATAGTGTTTTTTTGTTTTTTTTAATAACACAAACATGTCATACTTACCTACTCTGTGCAATGGTTTTGTAAAGAGCAGTCCTAATTCTCCCCATCTCGGGTCCCCCCACCGGTGCTTCTGGCTCCTCCCCCTGCTGAGTCCCCCCATAGCAAGCTGTTTGTTTTTGGGCACTCGTTTGTGCTGGCTTCTGAGCCTAACTCAGTGTGTCCATTTACACAAAGAGCGGTGCTCCTGCTGCCGTCACTGAGCCAATGAGAAGAGAGAGAGCCGGGAGAGTCTCTGCTCTTGTGCACATCGCTGGATTGAGATCTGAATGCATGAAAGTATGGAAATACAGTCTGAAGACACTAAGTGGACGGAAAGGATGCATGAAGGCATTCTCAACACAGCACTGGTTGAGGCGAATTATAAAGTCCTCTCAAGGTGGTGCCTGGTCCCCTCCAGACTCACCAAGATATACACCAGGGCATCCCCTCTTTGCTTTTGGGGTTTGCAGGCAGGAGGGCATATACCATGTTTGGAGGATCTCCCCCAGGGTTCGGCGGTTTTGGATTTGAATATTTACACTTAGCCACACTGTGACTAATGTCAATATCACTAAAAAAGCAAGAATGGTGCTTTTAAATGAGTTCATCGAAGATGTCCCCAAGTGTACCCAGACCTTAATCTTCATATTTTTGGCAGCAAAAATGACGATTGCTAAGGCATGGAAGAGTTTTGTGGGTCAATTGGATGCCACAAAGAATTAACTCTCGTGGATTACAATTCATGAGAAATTAGTCAGCATCTTATTAGATAAACAGTCAATATTTGAGAAGATCTGGGTGCCTTGGCAGCAATATTTGAAATGTACAGACTGATATAGAGATGGTGGCTGGACTTGGGGTTCTGTCTTGGAAGGACTACCGGCAAGGACAAGCTTGTTCAGCCTTCACTGGTTCTATTACTCTTCTCTTCCTCCTCTTCTACTCCCTCTTTTTCCTTATTCTTTTTTTCTTTTTGCTTTATTGCTTTTTGGCATTGCTTTTTTTTTTTTTTCTTTTTTAGGCACCTATATATACGATTTGATATCAGGGCTGTAGTTCCCTATTAATTATATGCTGCTACACATCCTGCAGGCACTCGCTTTGTGCCCCATTAGGAGGCTCATATTGTATGGAACGATAGATGGTTCCAGAACTTTGTATTGCTTACATTGCCTGACATTGCATGATGGTTTTTTTGTACAAAGCATCTTTTCTACAACATACGGTGCCTTATTCATATTCAAATCCAAATTCTCTTTACAAGTTTGTACTTTTTTTGCACTTACTTGAAACACACCATAAAAACCATTGAAGCATAAAGTAAAAACCTGTTCAGCTTTTCAACCACTTTAACTTGTTAAAGTTACTGAGAATTTAGTGATTGGGCTTACATATACTTTGAAGAGAATACTTTGAACTGTTTGTTTCACCATGGAGATCGGTGGACAACTGACTGGCTAAAATGTATAAGAAAGGTAAGAAGAATAGAAAGTATGATTTTATTACTTTATTTAGAACTGATGGTAGTGGATTAGTATTCATAGGTTGAGATAGTTGTATTTGGGGTAACTATCTGATGATTTGGTGAGTTTGGGAAAACATGGAGGTATTTTTGCGGCATACCACATGGCCCGGGTATGCAGGAATCCAAAAAATTCCTAAGGCTTCTCCAGGTTATATAAAGGCGAAAATGTTTTTATTTATATATAAAATATGACTTTAGACATTTTATTTATATTTACAAAGAGAATGCTTACTATTGTATTGAGCTGTAATTTGCACATCTCTCTTTGTACAGATGGCATCAGCTACAGACTCCCGTTATGGGCAAAAAGAATCCTCAGACCAGAACTTTGATTACATGTTCAAGATCTTAATTATTGGGAATAGCAGCGTGGGTAAAACCTCCTTCCTCTTCAGATATGCAGACGACTCATTCACCCCTGCATTTGTCAGCACGGTGGGAATAGACTTCAAAGTGAAAACCATTTACAGAAATGATAAAAGAATCAAGCTGCAGATCTGGGTAAGCGTATAATTAACCAAGAGACATCTGTATCTGATTATCGCACCCATTGAAAGATTTTTCTGCACTGTCTGTCTTTACGTTTTAGATTATATACATTTTAAAGGATCACAATAAGAGACAATACATATAAGCATTATATTTACCAGCATCATGCACTTTTCTCCTGTTGTTCTTTCACTGTCTATCTTTACGCTTTTATATGCTATACATTTTGTAGGATCACATTAAAGGCTAAGTTCACCTTTTCTAGCACAATGGCACTTTTTACAGTCAATAGAATCCTTTCTTAAGCTGGCCATACATGGTTAGTTTCTTTTTATTCATCCCGCTGGCTGAACGAAGAAACCACTAACAGTTTCCTCCCTCGGCTCAAACAAGGTTCATTGAGAAATCTCCTTTGATGGGACATTGTACTCTGACAGCAGAACCTGTACTCTGACAGCAGAACCTGCTGCTTTCAGAATACACCGATCAGTGACTGACAGATACTTTCCAATATCTCCCTCCAACAGAAGTCGACCAAGTGATTTGACCACTGTTGAGTGGGAGCAGCCACACACTGATCAAAATTAGTCCAGTCCCTGCTGAACCACCCACATTTTAAATAGTGTATGGGCAGCTTAATTGTCCTTCTACCCAAGCTATCCCTAATTACTCATTCCTCATTTACCCTCTCCATGGCCGCCTTGTATGAGCACCCTTTCAGTTCAGAAATGTAAAATACAAGACTAAGTTCCAGGCATTCTATAGTGGCATGCAGTGTAGGAAGGGGATTCAAGGGGTGGGTTAGAGAGTGTTCTAAAGACATCAATGGCAACAGGAGGCAGAGATCTTAGGGGCCAATGTCTATACTGTCCTGCCTTTACCACAGGATGTCTGATTAAATGCTTGGGAGAATTTTTTGTGCACAACACAACTGGTGGCTGTGGTAGACCTGGTTCAACACCTATGGATGCTTTCGAGCAACCTAGGAAAGAGGTATATTAATTAAGATATAGAGAAGCTGTGAAGCCAAGCCTTTTAAGAAGATATATATATATATATATATATATAAAAATATATACTCACCAACATTATGCATTCTCCTTATTTTTTTAGTAACCATGCTTGAATTTGCATCTGTCATCAACAGGAAAACACAAATATTTACTGAAGAACTTTTATGTATCTTAACTTTTGTTCACTCAAAAACCAAAATGTGAGGTTATTTTTTCATGCTTATTTTCATTTAACTGCTTCTGCTAATCTTGCAATTACCACACTTCCTGTGAAGGGAGAGTAAGCAGGCGCATGGATCATGCAGTCCATGTAGACTATTATAAGATGGAATGTGTTTCAGATCAGGCAGAGGGTAATCCAGTTGACAATAGGGCAGGCTGTGGTAGATTGAAGGACGCTCTAGAGTAGAGGAACAGAAGCAGAGGAAACAGCTCCTCTAAGTGTAAACTGTATAACAATTTATTATTAAAAAGTAAGTTAGGCAACTCACATCTTCTAAAAAGTATACAGGCACATAGGGATACAGTGTAGAAAACGACTATCGCCAGATGTTAGTAGGTGCTCTGGAAGGGATCAACGGCTGATCAGCAGGAGACGCTGCACACAGAAGGGCATGAACGGAGAAGCCCAGCTGAGTCCCTGGTATGTCCGGAGCTGATGGTGTTGGTGTCTGACATCATCGGAATGTGATACGTTTCTGAGCATGCACGGGGACCGCTAGGAACCGGCGCACTTTCTTCAGGCATAGATCGTACACAAGGAAGGGAGGGGGAGGAGAGACTTCTATAGGACAATGAAGGAGTTACACACAGGGCTGGGGGCGGAGAGAAGGAGAAAAGAGCAGGTGGGCCGGTACATGGAGAGTCAGCGGAGCGATGAGAACATGTATATTTGCATAAAAACGGGACCAGATAAAACAGGAGAACATATATAAATTCATAAAATACAGGGGACCAAATAAACAAGGATGAGCAATAGATAATGTATAAAATTAAAAATGGCAAATCATAATCAGGATAAGAAAATACATAAGTATATATGGAATAGGATGTAACAAACCAGAGGACATAAGTATAATGAATAAATGGATATGCATCAGTGAGTATATAATGGACAAATAGTGTGTGGGTAATAAAAAGGGTAATAGCTTGCATATATGTACATATAAATTGTTATATTGGGAAAGGGGACCAATGGGTATAACGAATAGATGAGTATTTATTATTATTATTATACAGTATTTATAAAGTGCAGTTTGTTCAGCGCTGTACATTACAATGGGAGACAGAACATGCGACAGTACAATAACAATACAATGCGATACACGAGGGGTTCGAGGGCCCTGCTCCTTGGAGCTTACAATCTAGGAGGGAGGGGATAGTGGTACAAGAGGAAATAGCTGTGGGGGATGGAGTGGTAGGAAGAATGGAGGAGGTCGGGAATTAGCAGGGGGTGGGGTAGGCTTCCCTGAAGAGGTGGGTTTTCAGGATGCACCTAAAGGAGAGGAGAGTAGGTGATAGTCTGATGGATTGGGGTAGGGAATTCCAGAGAATGGGTGATGCCCTGGAGAAGTCCTGGAGGCGGGCATGGGAGGAGGAGACTAGAACTAGACAAAAGGTCTTGTGAGAAGCGGAGAGTGCGTGTAGGGTGGTACTTGGATATTAGGTTGGTGATGTAGTTTGGGGCAGTATGATGGACAGCTTTGTACGTCAGTGTTAGGATTTTGAATTTGATCCGTTGGGCAATCGGAAGCCAGTGGAGGGATTGGCAGAGGGGGGTGGCGGAAATGGAGCGGTTGTTAAGGTGGCTGAGTCTGGCTGCCGTATTCAGGATCGACTGAAGTGGGGATAGCCTGTGACGAGCCAGGCCAGTGAGGAGGGAGTTGCAGTAATCGAGTTGTGATATGATGAGGGAGTGGATGAGCTGCTTAGTGGTTTCTGGGGTTAGGAATGTGCGTATTTTGGTGATGTTGCGGAGGTGGAGTCTGCATGAGTTTTGATTGGACTTGGGGCTGGAAGGATAGATTGGAGTCAAGAATGACACCAAGTACTCTGGCTTGCAGGGCGGGCCTGATGGTGGCATTGTTGGACGTGATGGAAAGGTCAGTGGGGGGTGGTTTGCGGGCTGGGGGGAAGACTAGGAGCTTGGTTTTGGAGAGGTTCAGTTTAAGGAAGTGGAGCAACATCCAATCTGATATGTCGTTCAGTAGGTTTGTGATTCGGGCGGAGACTGAGGGGGTGAGGCAAGGGGTCGAGAGATAGATTTGCGTGTCATCGGCATAGAGGTGGTAGTTGAAGCCGTGAGAGTGTATGAGTTGGCCAAGGGAGGAGGTGTAGATGGAGAACAGAAGGGGCCCGAGGCCAGAGCCTTGAGTGACCCCAACAGAGAGGGGGAGTGAGGGGGAGGTGGTAGCGTTATAGGTAACGCTGAAGGAGCGTTGTTATAGGTAGGACGAGAGCCAGGAGAGAGCGGAACCTCTGAGGCCAAGGGAGTGTAGTTTTTTGAGGAGGAGAGGGTGGTCGACTGTGTCAAAAGCCTCCAAGAGGTTGAGGAGTAGGATCATTGAATAGTGACCTTTAGCTTTGGCGGTTAGCAGGTCGTTGGAGAGTTTGATTAAGGCAGTTTCGGTGGAGTGTAGGGGATGGAAGCCGGACTGTAGGGGATCGAGGAGGTTGTTGTGGTTGAGGTGGGAGCTTAGGCGATTGTAGACTAAGCGCTCGAGGAGTTTGGATGTGAATGGCAGCAGGGAGCTGGATCTAAGGTTGTTCGGGTCAGTGGGGTCCAGGGAGGGCTTTTTAAGTATGGGGGTGATGTGCGCGTGCTTCAGAGGGAAGGGGAATGGAAGAGAGGGAGAGATTAAAGATGTGGGTGAGAGAGCATAGGATGGAGGAGGAGGGAGGTCGTAGGAGTTGTGGTGGGACGGGCTTCAGAGAAGACCTTGGTGACCTCCTCAATGGTAGTAAGGTCGAAGGAGTGGAATGTTGAGGGGGCTTCAGTGTGAGGAATGTTAGGTGAGGGGGAGGTCTGAGCAGTGGTGAGGCCGAGGGAGACGGGTGATGAGGGGGTTGCTGTTTGAGAGGGGATGGGTGGGGAGGAAGTTTGAGCAGCGGCGATGTCCTTGCGAATTGCGTCAATCTTGTTTTTGAAGTGATTGGATTGAATCTCAACGGCGGTGAGTGAGGTGCTGGGTGGAGGTGGGGGCAGAGAGAGTAGAGAGTTGAAGGTGGAGAAGAGCCGGCGAGGATTGGCGGAGAGGGTTTTGATGAGGGTCAGGAAGTAGGCTTGTTTGGCAGCGTGGAGGAAGGAGGTGTAGGTGTGGAAGGCAGATTTATAGCGGGTGAATGCTAGTTGGGATCTGGTTTTGCGTCATAGTCACTCTAGCGCACGACTGCATCGTTTGAGAGTTTTGGTGTGATCGGTCTGCCAGGGCTGGAGCGGTTGGGGTCTGATGTTTCGTGTGGTTAAAGGCGCTAGCGAGTCAAGGGCAGTTGACAGCGAGTTGTTATAGGCGGTCATGGCCAGGTCAGGGGAAGGATGCTATCGTAAATTTGATCAGCTGTAGAGTGGAGGGGAGACAGAGAAGGTAATAAGGTTGTGGTCAGAGAGAGGGAAGGGGGTGTTTTGTGAGGTTGTGGGGAGCGCAGAGATGGGAGAAAACAAGGTCCAGGATATTCTCGTCGGAGTGGGTGGTGGATTGTATGCACTGTGCGAGTGCAAAAGAGGAGGTTAAGTGGAGGAGTTGGGATGTGGCCGGGTTGTCGATGTTGACAGGGATGTTGAAATCCCCAAGGATGATGGTGGGTAGCTCAAAGGAGAGAAAGCAGGGTAGCCAGGCAGAAAAGTCATCAAGGAAGTGGGATACGGGTCCAGGAGGCCGGTAGATTACAGCAATCCTCAGGGGGGTTGGGAAGAATAGTTGGATGCAGTGGGGGGTTAGGAAGAATAGTCGGATGCAGTGGACCTCGAAGGAGGAGAAGGATAGAGAGGGGGGATTTGGGAGGACTCGGAAGGTGCTCTGTGGTGACCCCCCACCTTTTCGACCGTTGGGTCTTGGAGAGTGGGTCCAGATGAGACCTTCATAGGAGAGTGCTGCAGGGGAGGTAGAGTCAGTGGCTTGGATCCAGGTTTCTGTGATCGCTAGGAGGTTGAGGGAGCTGGAAACAAAGAGGTTGTGGATGGCGGTGAGCTTGTTGCACACCGATCGGGTGTTCAAGAGTGCACATGAAAAGGGGGGGTGGTTTTAGGGAGCAGGGGGACAGATACTAGGTTGAGGGGGTTGCGGCAGGACACGAAAGTGACAGGATGCCGTATGGGTGAGCGAGGTGGTGGAGGGCCAGGGTTCGGGGAGATGTCCCTCGCGGTTAGGAGGAGAAGGGTGAGAAAGGTGGCATGGGAGCAGGATGTGCAGGAGCGTGTAAGTCTACCAGTGGAGGTGTTCGGGTCAGTGGGAAGGTGGAGTATTAGGAGGAGGTGGTGGGTGCTGTAGAGGGGCGAAGGAAGCAGTGAGGGCATAATATACAGTTGTTTGGGAGGAGCAGAGGGATATAGAGAAGAGATTTTGGGAGCGGAGGAGAGGAATATGAGGAGGACTGGAAGAGGCATTTTAGGGAGGTACACAGGGTGGCGGGTAGGTGTGGTGGGAGGCTTGGCTGGGAATAGTCCAGCGTGCAGTGGCGTATCCCCTCGCTGTGTCTTCTGGTAGCTAGAGATTAAGGGTGTAGGGAGTGGGGATCGGGTGTGGAGAGATGGTTTCCAGGGGCGCTTGATTGGAGATTGTCTAGCGTGCAGTGGGGTTTCTCGTAGTGTCATTCAGCTAGAGTTCTAGTCCTTTAGGTCAAGCTGGACTGGGGTCGGTGTTCGTGGTCTCTGGGTGGTTGGATCAGGAGCGTTGTGCGGCTATTTCTAGTCCTTTGGGTCAAGCTGGGTTGGGGTCGGCGTGAGTGGTGTCTGGATGGTTGGATCAGGAGCGTTGTGTGGCTACATCAATGAAATAATAATGAACAAGTGGTGTGTAAATAGGTGGATGTATGGATAAATAGGAAATCGTGTGATAAATGAAGAGATGTAAACAATTAAATAGAATACAATAGGGATGAATGTATGTGCGCGCGTGCATTACATCAACAGAATAGAAATGGTAAAAACAACAATTACATGACCAAGAATGAATTCCTATAATCTTACATCTATCTCTTGCAGTACTTACTAAAGCTATGACCACCCATGGAAAATAGGGTATGGACCACCCCCAAGACAAAAAAAGAAGAAAGATGCAGCACCTGTGAACAAAGATTGATGTAGTTATATGACAGGATGACCGTTGTCATGTAATACAAATTTGAGATCCAAATTATAGTATAGTAGCGATCTCCAGCTCCTCATTGAGGCCAGCTGGGGACATGGTATCGAGGGTATTTATCCAAAAAGTCTCCCTGTGGCAGAGCCTATGGAAGTGCTCTGCCTCAGAGAAATCAGTGGGCATAGCCTCGATAACCCAAAGCTGAACTCCAGTGGTGGATTTTAGATGGGTCTCTAGAAAGTGTCTGGGGATGCTATGTTCATCTTTTCCCCCTTCGATTAGGAGACGATGGCCGCCAACTCTGAACCAAAGGGTGCGGGTAGTGCGACCTACAGTGGGGATCGAAAGTTTGGGCACCCAAGCTAAAAATTTGTATTAATGTGCATAAAGAAGCCAAGGAAAGATGGAAAAATCTCCAAAAGGCATTAAATTACAGATTAGACATTCTTATAGTATGTCAACAAAAGTTAGATTTTATTTCCATCATTTACACTTTCAAAATAACAGAAAACAAAAAAATGGCGTCTGCAAAAGTTTTGGCACCCTGCAGAGTTAATATCTTGTACTGCCCCCTTTGGCAAGTATCACAGCTTGTAAACGCTTTTTGTAGCCAGCCAAGAGTCTTTCAATTCTTGTTTGAGGTATCTTTGCCCATTCTTCCTTACAAAAGTCTTCCAGTTCTTTGAGATTTCTGGGCTGTCTGTCACGCACTGCTCTTTTAAGGTCTATCCATAGATTTTCAATTATGTTGAGGTCAGGAGATTGTGAAGGCCATGGCAAAACCTTCAGTTTACGCCTCTTGATGTAATCCCCCGTGGATTTTGAGGTGTGTTTAGGAACATTATCCATTTGTAGAAGCCATCCTCTCTTTAACTTCAGCTTTTTCACAGATGGCATCAAGTTACCATCCAAAATTTGCTGAAATTTTATTGAATCCATTTTTCCTTCTACTCGTGAGATGTTCCCTGTGCCACTGGCTGCAACACAACCCCAAAGCATGATTGATCCAACCCCATGCTTAACAGTTGGACAGAGGTTCTTTTCATTAAATTCTGTGCCCCTTCTTCTCCAAACGTACCTTTGCTCATTCCGGCCAAAAAGTTCAATTTTAACCTCATCGGTCCACAGAACTTGTTTCCAAAATGCATCAGGCTTGTCTATATGTTCATTTGCAAAGTTCAAACGATGATTTTTGTGGTGAGGACGTAGAAGAGGTTTTCTTCTGATGACTCTTCCATGAAGACCATATTTGTACAAGTATCTCTTTATAGTGGAATAGTGTACCACAACTCCAGTGTCTGCCAGATCTTTCTGGAGGGATCGTGCAGTCAAACGTGGGTTTTGAATTGTTTTTCTCACAATCCTGCGAGCTGTTCTGTCTGATATTTTTCTTGGTCTTCCAGATGTTGCTTTAACTTCCACTGTTCCTGATGACTGCCATTTCTTAATTACATTCCGAACAGAGGATATTGACATCTGAAAACGCTTTGCTATCTTCTTATAGCCTTCTCCAGCTTTGTGAGCGTCAACTATTTTCAGTTTCAGTTTTCTAGACAACTGCTTAGAAGAACCCATGGTGCTGATTGTTGGGGCAAGGTCAGATGAGTCTGGGCATTTAAAACCTTTGAGATTGACATCACCTGGTCTTCCAGACGATGATTGAGAACAATCCATGACACTGGCAGGTCTCAGCTTTGCAAAGGGGGCAGTGCATGCTATAAATTCTGCAGGGTGCGCAAACTTTTGCAGATGCCATTTTTTTGTTTTCTGTTATTTTGAAAGTGTAAATGATGGAAATAAAATCTAACTTTTGTTGACATATAAGAATGTCTAATCTGTAATTTGATGCCTTTTGGAGATTTTTCCATCTTTCCTTGGCTTCTTTATGCACATTAATACAAATTTTTGGCTGGGGTGCCCAAACTTTCGATCCCCACTGTACATAGAGGAGGCCACATGGGCACTTGAGGCTATAAATTACAAAAGTGGATGAACAATTATAGAAGTCATTAAGTTTATAATGCTTGCTTTGTTGTAAAAATCCTTTAGGCCATGTTGATCAAAAGAACACGTTTTGCATAGAACCTTGCGACACTGATACATGCCAACGATGGGAGTGGAGAATAGGGAAGGTGCTGAATCGGACTGTACGGATTTGAGTTTGCTGGGAGCTATTTTATTATTTAAGTTGATAGCTTTTCTGTAGGTGATGGGGGGTTTGTGAGGGATGATATCTTTCAGATGATGGTCCTCCAGTAGCTTATTCCAATGTGTGTTTAGAATGTTTTTCATTTTCCGATGTTTCCCATGGAATCTGGTGGTGAATCTGACTATATGGTCAGAATCATCCATGGGTCTGATTTTTTTCAGGTTTGCTTAATAGATAAGAGTTGTAGGCTTCTTCTATAAGTGTATAGGGGTACCCTTTTTCTATCAATTTTTTCTTAAGGGTGAGGCTTTGTTCAATGTAGTCTGATTGTTTTGTACAGTTCTGTCAGAGGCGGCAGAATTGACTTTTAGGAATGTCTTGTATCCAAGTGGGGTAATGGCAGCTCTGATAATATAAAAAAGAATTATCTGATGTAGGCTTTGTGTAGTTTTTAGCTATAAAATGGCCATTCTCATGACTGATTTCTAGGTCTAAGAAGGCAAGACAGTTTGTGTTTTTTTTTTTTTTTTTCGTGTGTGAAATGTAGACCAAAGGGGTTATTGTTGCAGTGAGCGACAAATTTGTTTGAGGGATGGGGGGCCATCCCAGATGACAATGATGTCATCTATGTATCTACCAAAGAATGTAAGGTGTGCTGCAAATTGGTTATTTTGCCAAATGTAAAGGTGTTCCCAATAGCCCATAGCTAGGTTGGCATAAGATGGTGCGAAATTGGCACCCATAGCAGTCCCTTGTAGTTGAAGGAAAAATTCCCCGTCAAAGTTAAAATAATTATGTGTCCAGCAGAATTTTGTGGCCTCAAGTATAAGGTTGGCTTGCTTGGGGTTGATAAGGGGATCTCCAGATAGGAAATGGTGTAGGGCCAGAAGTCCTAGATGATGTGGGATGGACGTTTAAAGTGAACTGACGTCCAAAGAGGCCCAACAGTAAGTGGGATTCCAGTTATATGGTTTGAGTAATTGTATGAGGTGCGTCCCATCTCTGATATGACTGTAAGCCCTGGGCAAGTGGCTGTAAAAAGAAGTCTATATATTGTGAGAAGCCACTAGTAATGCTATCCATGGAAGCAACTAAGGGTCTGCCAGGTGGATTAGTAAGGCTTTTGTGTACTTTAGGAAGGTGGTAGAAACAAGGGGTTTTATAGAATGTTTTGTATAGGAAAGCGGATTCTAGTTTTGTCATTATTTTTTGAGAGTGCTGAGTCAACTAGGGATTTGGCTACTAGTTGAAACTCAGGTAGGGGATCTTTTTTCAGTTTGGTATAGGTAACGGAGTCGGAAAGCAGTCTGGTGGCTTCAGTTATGTAGTCTGTTCTGTCTTGGAGGACTATACCACCTCTTTTGTCTGCAGGCTTGATGATGTTGGTGTTGTTGGTAAGGTTTATTAAGGCTGTTTTCTCAGAGGGCTTGAGGTTATCACAT
This sequence comes from Staurois parvus, assembly GCF_062004578.1. Taxonomy (NCBI): domain Eukaryota; kingdom Metazoa; phylum Chordata; class Amphibia; order Anura; family Ranidae; genus Staurois; species Staurois parvus. Next base: position 10,492,449 of record NW_028317882.1, read on the forward strand.
AGGGATGTTTTAGTATTGCATAGTGTAAATAATTCAGAATAAACAACTTTGTAGAAGGTCTCAACAAAGGGACCCTTGGCATGGGAGGGAAAAAAAGGTGAACTTGGGTCTATAGGTCGTATGTTTTATGGGTGGAGAGGTGGATCGATTTTGGGTTAGTAGGTCAAGTTTGGGGTCTTGGTGGTCATCATGAATTTGTTGGAGTATGGAGAGAATATCTTGATGAAGATCAATATCAAGCAGTAGGGCGGGAGATAAAGGAGTAGGGGAGTCTCAGATAAACAGAGGTCTGTTTTAAGGGACTGGATGTGGTAATATCTTTTGATGGTCAATTGTCTAATGAATCTGTTGAGATCTTTGAATAGTGTGAATGAGTTGGGGCTTATGGTAGGGGCAAAGTTGAGTCCACGTTTAAGAAGAGAAACATCTTCTGGCAGGAGGTTATGAGTGGATAGGTTGAAGATTATTATAATTTGTGTATTTTCTGCAAACATCTTGACTTGTTTTTCGTTTTTGTCCTCCTCGTCATCCTCTTCTGTGAATTTTCTTTTTAGGTTTTTTTTTTTGTTTTGAGGGGGACTTGGGAATAAAAAAGGTTGAGAAGTGGAGGTGGAAACCGTCTGAATAGTCAATGGAGGTGTGGTGGTATGTGTACTAGTTGTCGCATTATGCTGGATAGATGGTCCAAGATATTGTCAGGAGGATCATGGGAAGAGAGATTGGTGGTGTTGCAATCCAGAATATGAGAAGAAATGTTATTGGTTGAGGGAGATTTGGGAGTTGGGTAAGGGATTGTGGGCTGAAGTAGGCATAGATGGTACAGCTGCTATATGGAGGGGACAGGTATTCAGAATCAGTTCCCTGGTGTTGGTCTTGGTTGAGACAGATTCGGGGTTCGTGGAGATAGTTTATTTGGGTAATAGTGTTACTTTTGGTAGAACAATGGGGGAACGAGGAGACCGAGAGATGGATGTGTGTGGGCCATGTGTATGGGCAGAAGGATAGATGGGATGTATAACGGAAGGGTCTGTGGTGAGAAGGGAAGGGATATCCCACCAGAGATAGATGTAAGATTATAGGAATTCATTCTTGGTCATGTAATTGTTCTTTTTACCATTTCCGTTCGGTTGATGTAATGCACACACACATTATTGGTTGTTCTTCAACACACACATACTTATATGCATGCGCAGATAACACCTCATTTTGTGTGTGCATACAAACAATATCCTATTTCAATATCTGTCCAACATACATTCATCCCTATTGTATTGTATTCTATTTAATTGTTTACATCTCTTCATTTATCACACTATTTCCTATTTATCCATACATACACTTATTTACACATCACTTGTCCATTATTATTTCATTGATGTATACTCATCTATTCATTATACCCACTGGTCCCCTTTCCCAATATAACATATATAATTTATATGTACATATATGCAACCTATTACCCTTTTTATTACTCACACACTATTTCTCCATTATATACTCATTGATGCATATCCATTTATTCATTATACTCATTATGTCCTCTAGTTTGTTACATCATATTCCATATATACTTACGTATTTTCTTATCCTGATTTATGATTTTCCATTTTTAATTTTATACATTATCTATTGCTCATCCTTGCTTATCTGGTCCCCTGTATTTTATGCATTTATATTTGTTCTCCTGTTTTATCTGGTCCCCTGTTTTTATGTGTATATCCTTCCTCTTGTGTTAGTTTCCTTTTACCATCTCTTATGTTAACGGGTCGGTTTTGACCCGTGTCTTAACCACTTGAGCCCCAGAGGATTTACCCCCCTTAATGACCAGGCCTTTTTTTGCTGTTTGGCGCTGCACTAATTCAAATGATAATTGCGCGGTCATGCAATGCTGTACCCAAACAAAATTTACGTCCTTTTTTTCACACAAATAGAGCTTTCTTTTGGTGGTATTTGATCACCTGTGCGCTTTTTATTTTTTGCGCTATAAACAAAAAAACCACAAAAATTTTGAAAAAAAACAATATTTTCTACTTTCAGCTATAAAAAATATATCGTAAACTCAAAGTTAGTCATAAATTTAAGCCAAAATGTATTCTGCTACATGTTTTTGGTAAAAAAAAATCCCAATAAGTGTATATTGATTGCTTTGTGTGAAAGTTATAGCGCCTACAAACTATGGTATAGATACTGTAATTTATGCCTTTCTTTGCTATACAGCGCTGCACTAACTCAAATGATAATTGCGCGGTCATGCAATGCTGCATCCAAACGAAAATTACGTCCTTTTTTTCACACAAATAGAGCTTTCTTTTGGTGGTATTTGATCACCTGTGCGCTTTTTATTTTTTGCGCTATAAACAAAAAAACCACAAACATTTTGAAAAAAAACAATATTTTCTACTTTCAGCTATAAAAAATATATCGTCAACTCAAAGTTAGTCATAAATTTAAGCCAAAATGTATTCTGCTACATGTTTTTGGTAAAAAACATCCCGTGCATTAGCGGGCAAACTGGCGCTATCTAGGAGGGGCGCTAACACTATCGGAAGTCGCCAGTGACACTAATACAGTGATCAGTAAAAATCTGTTCACTGTAATCAATGACACTGGTGACAGGGCAGTGAAGGGGTTAACTGGGGGGGGGGAGGGGGGCGATCAAGGGGTTAAATGGGATTTCTGGTGCACTAGCGGGCAAACTGGCGCTATCTGGGAGGGGCGCTAACACTATCGGAAGTCGCCAGCGACACTGATACAGTGATCAGTAAAAATTGGTTCACTGATCAGTGACACTGGTGACAGGGCAGTGAAGGGGTTAACTGGAGGGGGGGGCGATCAAGGGGTTAAACGGGATTACTGATGTACTGGTGGGCAATCTGGCGCTATCTGGGAGGGGTGCTAACACTATCGGAAGTCGCCAGCGACACTGATGCAGTGATCAGTAAAAATTGGTTCACTGATCAGTGACACTGGTGACAGGGCAGTGAAGGGGTTAACTGGGGGGGGGCGATCAAGGGGTTAAACGGGATTACTGGTGTACTGGCGGGCAAACTGGCGCTATCTGGGAGGGGCGCTAACTCTATCGGAAGTCGCCAGCGACACTGATACAGTGATCAATAAAAATTGGTTCACTGATCAGTGACACTGGTGACAGGGCAGTGAAGGGGTTAACTGGGGAGGGGGTGATCAAGGGGTTAAACGGGATTACTGGTGTACTGGCGGGCAAACTGGCCCTATCTGGGAGGGGCGCTAACTCTATCGGAAGTCGCCAGCGACACTGATACAGTGATCAGTAAAAATTGGTTCACTGATCAGTGACACTGGGTGACATGGCAGTGAAGGGGTTAACTGGAGGGGGGGGCGATCAAGGGGTTAAACGGGATTACTGGTGTACTGGCGGGCAATCTGGCGCTATCTGGGAGGGGCGCTAACTCTATCGGAAGTCGCCAGTGACACTGATACAGTGATCAGTAAAAATTGGTTCACTGATCAGTGACACTGGGTGACAGGGCAGTGAAGGGGTTAACTGGAGGGGGGGGGGCGATCAAGGGGTTAAACGGGATTACTGGTGTACTGGCGGGCAATCTGGTGCTATCTGGGAGGGGCGCTAACTCTATCGGAAGTCGCCAGCGACACTGATCAGTAAAAATCGCTTCACTGATCAGTGACACTGGTGACAGGGCAGTGAAGGGTTAACTGGAGGGGGGGGGTGATCAGGGGGTTAAATGTGTCCTAGAGTGTTCTAACTGTAGTGTAGTGCTTGTGTACTCACTTTTTGGATGTCTTCTTCTCTGTCTGGAACGGAATGTGTCCAGGCAGAGAAGAATGACATCATATCCTGCCCTGTGTGTATGTCAACACAGGACAGGATAGGACAGGGACCGATCATGTGATTTCAGCCAGAAATCACTGGCTGAAATCTAATGATTGATCCCTCCTGGATGAAATAGTGTCACCCGCGGGTCGGCGGGAGCGCGCGCGCGCCCCCTGCCGGCGAAAGTGTCGGGAGCGCGGAACCCGTTTTTAAACGTGGTTTTGCGCTCCACTGCCGCCCTGCACACGTATATACACAGTGGCAGGGCGGCAAGCGGTTAAATCAGCTGTAAAATACACTAAAAACAATTATATATCATCCAATTTGTTTCTCATCTCTTGGTTACCTTGTTAGGCTTCCTTATCCATGAAAATATTGGTTTTAATATTTTTGGTGTGGGCCACTGGGCCTTTTTTTTTGTCAGTATACCCCTCGATTTCAATTAAAAAACAATGTAAAATGAACCTCAAGAGAATCATATAAATAAATAAAAGGTTGTTATGTCACCTGACTATTACTGAGGGGATTTAGAACACATCTCTGAAATAAATTTGTTTTGTTTATGTTTTAATTTTACTATTATTATTATCTATAGTAACATCTATGGTGTTACGGGTCAATTTCGACCCATATATATAATTACTTCAAAAAAATCTCTTTTTTTTCAGCAATAGAATTTTAGTACAAACACAAAATGAAAAACAGAACAAATACATACATATATATATATATATATATATATATATATATATATATATATATATATATATATATATAATCTCATAAATATAACAAAATATAGATTTGCAAGGTCAAACAACCAATCAAGCAAATCAAACCAATAGAAATCAATTACTTGTTCCAACACTAATAAAAAACAAAATCAGAGTAAAAGTCTGTGTGCAAGAACATGTATGTGTGTGTGTTTAGATGCATGTGTGGCAAAAAGTGACACTTTTAGTGTGTTCTTTGCAGAGATATTTGTTGCAGTTGAAGCACAGTACATTTGTCTTTCTGTCCTTACTGCTTGGGCAGACCTGACACCTCTTTCTTTTAGAATCAGGTGGCCTGAGTGGGGTTATGGCTGTTGTGGATGATGTTGAGGCAGGGCTGGCTGAGGAGGATGCTGGCGTCGACAAAGTGCTAGGTGACCTCTGCAGCTGTCTGACCAAGACTGCAGCATCTGGGTCTCGGGGCACCTGTTCTCTTCGCTCAATGTGTGGCTTGACAAGGGAATTTCCCAGCTCCTCAAGAAACATTCTCCGCTTGTTTTTTTTGGTTGAGTTCCATCCTTGGTGGATGTGGGTCCACAACACAAATGCATTATATGCAGACACATCAAGGATGTTGTAAAACACAACCATTGGCCATTTCCTGGTCATTCTCTGGCAAGTGTAGGTGGCAGTCAGCTTGTCCAGGTTGTCCACTCCTCCTTTGTTTCTGTTATAGTCGAGGATAATTGTGGGCTTTTTGTCACTTCCTGATGACACAGCTGCATCTTTGTGAAGAGTAGACATAAGTATCACATTCCGTTTTTTTTTTTTTTTTGGACAATATGAGACAACAGTGGTGGTGTCTGTAAAAGCAAACTTTGTGGACAGTGCAGCCCTGTCCTTCACCTGCAAGATTTCAGCAGGCAGCTCAGGTTTATTTTTCTTCACTGTGCCCACCATGGTAAGTTTCCTCCTGAGAAGTTCTTGTCCAGGGTCATAGCTGGTAAAAACAATTGTCACAAGTGGTATTGTGACCCTGCAGTCCAGTAGTCATATCGAGGACCACATGTTTTCCTTGGTTTTTCTCAGGTTTGCCACTTGCAGCTTTGCCTGTGTAAATCTGTAGATTCCAGGCATAGCTGGTTTTTGCATCACAGGCTGCCCAGATTTTTATGCCGTACTTCCATGGCTTACTGGTATGTATTGCGGGAAGGGGCATTTTCCTCGGAAAGGGACAAGACGTTCATCCACTGTCACCTCTGGCCCAGGGTTGAACATCAGTGAAAGGAGCTGCACCCATCTCTCCCAGACATCCCTGATGGGGGCAAGCTTGACAGATCTTGCTCTGGTATCTCTGTTGTCAAATCTGAGGACTCTTGATATCATTTGAAAGGTCTGAAGTGACATTGTTGCCCGGAAAATATTTCTGCCTGTCGATGCGTACCACAGACTATCAGTGGCCTCATTGCAGGATCTGTACACGCCAGCAAGAAGAAGAACACCAATATAGGCATCCAGGTATTCCTCATCAATGTCTTTCCACATGCTGCTATGGACTTTTTTTCCTTCAAGGTTTGTCATAGCAATGATGACTCTTTTTAGTGACAATGGCATAAATAGCTCAAAACATGTCTTGATGTCACTGACTCTCATCACAGCAAACCTTGTGATTCCAGGGGTCATTTTGATGACATTTGCAGCAGCTGCCCTGCCATGTACATCAGGAGGTACTGAGCTCCAACAGATCTTACCATTTTTGGACTTGAATATTTCAGCGGGAGCATCTTCAACACCGGTGGCCTCCTCATCAGACTCATCAGATGTGTCTGTGTCTTCTGGATGATACTCCACATTGTCTTCCTCCTCAGAAACCTGCTCATCCAAATCACTATGCTCCTCTGTGTCCTCTCCCTCATTTTCACCAAAAATATTATCCAGAACTTGGCTCAATGAAAATCTTCTCATTTTTGCATGCTACAAATTGGAGATGTGCACTCTGCAAGTTACCAATTCTATACTAAATTGGCCTCACATGTCTGGACATGCCCGTCTTTGTTTGTTTTGTTTTTGTGCAGGTATACTGGAAAACAAGGCAAAATGAGAACCCCCTGAAGCTCACATGATTGGGAGAGGAGCTGGCTGTCAGTGTGCTGGTTGACAGTGAACTTATGATTTCTTTTTTGGCTCTAATTATTGCTTTATAATCTTATTTTTATAACTGGGTCGAAACCGACCCTAACAACACAAAGGTCATAATTTCAACTTGAGCATTTTATAATTTCGTAAAAACAATTTTTTTTTTATTTTGTTGAAATAGAGGTTCCTGACAAAGTCATAAAGCCTTGATGGAATAAAGAAATTTATATGGTTATTTTATGCATTTAAAACCTAAAAACGGGTCGGTGCCGACCCTAAAACAAGACGAAGGATATATACATGTTCTCATCGCTCCGTTGACTCTCCGTGTACCGCCCCCCTGCTCCTTTCTCCCGCTCTCCGCCCCCAGGCCTGTCTGTCATTCCGTCATTGTCCTATATAAGGCTGTCCTCCCCCTCCCTCCCTTGTGTACGATCTATGCCTGCAGAAAGAGCACGCCAGTTCCTAGCGGTTTACTCGCATGCTCAGAAACGCATCGCATCCCGATGACGTCAGACGTCAACACCATCAGCTCCGGACATACGAGGGACTCAGCCGGATTCTCCATCCATGCCCTTTCGTGTGCAGCGCCTCCTGCTGATCGGCCGTTGATCCCTTCCAGAGCACCTACTAACATCTGGCTATAAACTTTTTCTACACTGTATCCCTATGAGCCTATATACTTTTTAGAAGATGTGAATTGCCGAACTTACTTTTTAATAATAAATTGTTATACAGTTTACACTTAGAGGCGCTGTGTCCTCTGCTTCTAACATACTTCCTGTACCGGGGGTAGCTGCATTCACTCTTCCACTGTATCTATACAGCAAGTCATTATTTCCACTCAGGCTACACTTCAAACAAGTCTGCCTTTGTTCATCTTCATTACATGGGGGATAGGGAGACTAGTAGTTCTTACACATTGAAGATAATAGGTATTTCTGTACTTGCTGAAAATGTTCTTGACCTGAAAAAAAAATAATTAGCCACCACATACAGTACAAGGAATAGTAAGCTGCAGTATATTACATTTTTCTACTTGGGTTTAGTTATCGTTTAATTGTTATGCTTAGTATTTGACTCGATTATACAATCGTTTGCCCAATACTAAGCACCATGATTTAAAAGATAAGGGAAATATTTTTCAACTTAACTTGTAATCCTTGATATTAGTGCATGTGATATTCTGCTATGCCTTCCACACTCTAATTGTCAACCAAGCTGGTGGCCTAAATAAACTGCACACCTTGTGCCAGGTCATTCCAGTGCAGAGATAGGGTTTCCCTACTAATTGAGAAGCCCTGCCCTTGCAGCTTCATACTGTAAGGTAAAAACCCATTCTTTACAGGTTGCATTTCCCAGTTCTGTAATCTTAGCTTTTAATATACAGCATATGCACCATAAAATGCTATTCATGGAAAACCGCTATGAGAGAAATATGGGAAGCAGTCATCATTGATCTCTTTTTGGAAACACAGTTGTTATACTGACCCACTGGATTTATTATTCGCTGATTTGGTGACCCAGAACAATTACACAGCCTTTAAATCCAACTGAAGTCAAAACTCCTGATCTAAGTTCATCTTTGTGAAAAAAATAATGCACATATTTTTGCAGGAAAGGAGTGAGCCTGGTGCATAGGAGCATACCCTAAAAATGGGTGTAACATGCTCCTAAAATATGCACTTATCCTATAAAGTTTAAAAATTTGTGACAGTCCCATGAGTGGCCCCACAAAAATACACTAGGCTATGAAAATAAATTCTTTTCTGGCCAGGGGTTTCTAAGGTAATTCTGTTAGTTGTCTGGACAACTGATGATGCACTTGGTAGAGCCATCTTTTGCTGCAGGTCTTTTGGAGTTAATCTCCAACCTACAACCTGCAATTTTAGTTTGGATGGAGATTATTTTTGTATATTTTTTCTAGTCCTGTTCAAGAGTCATAATTGGATTGAAAGAAGAAATCTGGGATAGGCAAGAAAATCACCCATTACTACACAACACACTGAACCAGGGGCGGACTGACCATTTGGAAACTCGGGCACTGCCCGAGGGCCTGGGGTCAGTATGGGGCCCCATGAGATGCCCCTGGTACCCTTTTCATAGGCTTTTTTGAGTTTGGGCAAGGACACAGGGGCCCCATGATCCCCTATTGCCCGGGGCCCCATGAGTTGTCAGTCTGCCCCTGCACTGAACAGTTAATACAATGTTGAAAATCCTTACCATTTAGGAGAAAAGTCTAATTGAAGTTTCTCTCTGTAGTAAAAGGAAATACAGTTCCCATCTATCAAAGGGAATTGTAGTGAATGTGGGCGGGTACATTAGGCCTGTACATGTTGAATGTGTCTGAGAATCTCGGTCTGCCCACCACTGCAAGTAAGGCTGAATTAAATCACTGCTTCCTGGAGAAAGAACTACAGAAGGGATGTACCAAGTGGCTGGGGGAATAGGAGGCATAGCAGCCACCGGTCTTACAAACAGGAGACCAAAGAGAATTAACGGTTTGATTTGAAGATGAATAGCCTATTTCAGAGCAACTACTGAGTGATCCAGAAGATGGATGACATATTCAGTGAAGGTAGGAAATCAGCAACAAGGACATGTAGAAAATTATTGCCCGGAGTTGAGGTCTGAGCTTTGGCTGGGCCATTGCAAGTATTTGGCTTTAAACTGTGTCTTTGTGTTTACGGTCATTGTCCTATAGAAAAGTGAACCTTAGTCTCAGAAGTCTTGCAGAATAAAATGTTTTTCCCTAGAATTTTTCACTGTAATTTGCTCCCTCAATCTTGTATTCAGTCCCGACTGCTTTCCCAGTCCCCTTAAATTTACGTTTCCCCACACAAAATTATGCATCTGCTACTATGCTTCATTGTTGGAATGGTAGCATTCTGTCAAATCAGAATTTCAAATTTAAGTTGGTCCTCAGAAAACCAGAGAATGCATTTGTGCATATTTAATGTTTGGCAGCAGGCATGTGAAAGGCTTGTAGAAAATACTTTTTCTTTTTGGCAGTTGTTTTCTTCTCATCAATAATTCCTATAAACTCTGCTTTGTGAAGAGTCTTTGTTGTTCAATGAATTGTTTCTTAGATCTCAGGTGTGGTTCTATGCTATTCCATTAGAGCTAGCATTGTAGCTTTACACCCCGGTCACATCAGGTGCAACTTGGCATGCGATTTGCATGCCATGCGACTTGTAAATCGTATGCCAATTCGCACCCGATTGTCCACTATTAGAGTGGTCATATCGGTGCGGTTTTGACTTGGTTGGAGCCACACCGATTTCTAAAGTAGTGCATGCACTACTTTTGGTGCGATTTGCATAGACATTTTCATTTGCATAGATGTCAAATTGCACCTGAAGTCGGCAAGTCACCTGACTTTTTTTTTTTTCCTCACAGAGTTTTGAAAGATAAGAAAAGAAAAAAATACATTTTCGGATTTGTCTCTCTCGGGAGTGTGTCTATGGGAATGTTTGATTATTCTTTTAGAAGTGCATTTGTGAGGTCAGGCACTGATGTCAGACGAACAACCCTGGCTCGCAGTCACCGCTGTAATTCATCCCAAAGGTCTTCTTTTGGGTTGAGGTCAGGACTCTGAGTGCCCAATCAAGATCCTCCACTGCAACTCACTCATCCATGTCTTTATGGACCTTTCTTTGTGCACTGATGTTCAGTGATGTTGGAACAGGAAGGGGTCATCCCCATTTGTTCCCACAAAGTTGGGAGCATAAAATTGTCCAAAATGTCTTGGTATGCTGACGCCTTAAGAGTTCCCTTCACTAGAACGAAGAGGCCAAGCCCAACCCCTGAAAAACAACCCCACACCATAATCCCCCCACCACCAAACTTGGCACAGGGCAGACAGGCAAGTACCGTTCTCCTGACAACCCCCAAAGCCAGACGGAGAAGCATGATTCGTTACTCCAGCGAACCCGTTTCCACTGCTCTAGAGTCCAGTGGCGGCGTGCTCTACACCACTGCATCCAACGCTTTCCATTGCACTTGGTGATATAAGGCTTGGATGCAGCTGCTCAGCCATGGAAACCCATTCCATAAATCTCTCCATGCACTGTTGTGCTAACCGGAAGACCATATGCAATTTTGGAGGTCTTTAGCTATTGACTCTGCAGACAGTTGGCGACTTCTGTGCGCTTCATCATGCACTGACCCCGCTCTGTCATTTTACGTGGCCGAGTTGCTGTTGTTCTCAGTTGCTTCCACTTTGTTATAATACCACTAACAATTGACCATGGAATATTTAGAAGCAAGACATTTTCAGGAATGGACTTATTGCACAGGTGGCAACCTATCACAGTACCACGCTTGAATTCACTGAGCTCCTGAGAGCGACCCATTCTTTCACAAATGTTTGTAGAAGCAGTCTGCATGCCTAGGTGCTTGATTTTATACACATGTGGCCATGAAGGTGATTGGAACACCTGAATCCAATGATTTGGAGGGGTGTCCCAATACTTTTGGCAATATAGTGTATCTTATTAAAATGACAACTTTGTATAAAAACAAAACCTTTTTGTCATTTTCCAAAACTTAAAAAATTTAAATCTTTCATGCACTCAACATGGCTCTTAGCTACTATCTTGGGGTGTGTACTGTCCAAAAAAGGGTTCTGCTAGTTTATGCCCAATATTGGAAAACTTATGCCACACATCACTCACTCTTCTATGCTTACTTGCATGTACGTGTCTTTCCAGCGCATGATTTACTATAGGGCCTTCCTATTATGTACTGCTGTGGAGGGGGGTTGAAGCAAATGTGTTACTTTGTACTGAATGAGCATTGCATAGGTTCACTTTAAGGCAAGCAGAAGCACTAGAATGGTAATATTTCAGAAGCTTTTGAAAGGAAGCATAAAGAGTGCAATGTAAAAACATGTCTACAGGTGTTGTTACCTATGTGTCTTTATATTGTTCCAGTTTTCTTCATATCTCTGTAACCTTCAGAATTTATTTACATGTGCTGAATTTGGATCCCTGTGCTTAGAAAAAGTCTGTGTACCTAACAGCTGAAAGCACATATTGTCCTTTTTCTTTTGTAGCTCTAACTTTTAAGGACATAGGAAAATCTCTTTTATTCTAGAGGAACAGTGAATTATGTCTAATGCTAGTTATATTAGAATAAATACATAGAAATCCTGCCCACCAGCAATTTTTAGTAGAGTTGCGTACTGATTACCAGGTATTACACCAAATCCATGCAATTACACATAACACATGGTTGAACTGTGTTTTACTGTCCCCAACTGCTCCTCCTTAAGCTGCAAGGGCAGCAGACGCATGCCATGGTCACATTGCTTTGCATTGCAGCATTGCAAAAATGATTATGCCAGTTGCTCTCAGTAGGCACTACTGCCCAGGGGCGGACTGACCATTTGGAAACTCGGGCACTGCCCGAGGGCCCGGGGTCAGTAGGGGGCCCCATGAGATGCCCCTGGTACCTTTTTCATAGGCTTTTTTGAGTTTGGGTAAAGACACAGGGGCCCCATGATCCCCTATTGCCCGGGGGCCCCATGAGTTGTCCGCCCCTGCTACTGCCCATCATATGCGACCGATTCAGTTGAATGGGGCCACACTGCCACTGTCCCACAACCATGTGCAATGGATGCGGTTGTGGAGTAGGTTTTTAGGTGTTAAAATATTCGATGAGGAAGCCACATAACGCCACCTCGCAATCTGTCAAACCCTCTGAAGAGCGATCTGCAGTGTAAGTGTAAACGGCCCTGAGAGGTGTACTTTGTACTAATAAATTACAGTAAAAAGGAGATGTAGGAAGTTGTACAGAGCACTTAGATAAGCAGATGACAACAAATGCCAAGAATCCCTTTCAGAATGCCAGAGAAATACTACTGTTCAGTGTCTGTTTATATAGAATAGTGGTACTGTGGCACTTTTACATAAAAAGAACAAAAACGATACATTTTATTCATCATTTGTCAGAATCAGGACCATTTAAGCTAGGCACACACTATCAGTTTTTTTTTTTTTTTCCATCATTCAACCCAGTGGGATGAACAAAAAAACCTGAGGAGCCCACTGTACTAACCATCTGATGTTAGTATAGCAATCTCTCTGCTGAGCTAATGTGCTCTGACGGGGACTGCACCTTCCCCCACCAGAACAGCAATTGCAGCCATTGCTTGAGAGCGTTGATTGGATGCCAATCAACAGTTGTTTTTCAGTCATGCCCCTTTGACATAATCCAGACATTTGGTGGCTTTCTGTTGAACCGGCCATATTCGGCCCAAGTGTATGGGGCTTTAGTTAAAGTTGTAGTAAAGGTAAAAAAAAAAAACAAACAAAAAACAAACCCTGCAAAGTAAAGGCATAATGAGCTGTGTTTTTGACCAGAATACAAAGCCCTCCAGCGGCTCGCTGTCACAGCTGCAGAGGCTTCCATCTTCACCCAGTCTTCCTTCTGGGTTTGTGGGCTGCAGCCACTGGAATGGCGAGCCAAGATAACGTCACTCCAGCGCATGCACGTGGGAGTATCAGCTGCGACATGCCATTCCTTCAGAGCGCATGCGCCAATGATGTCACCGGCTGCTGCTCCATAGAATATCCTAAACCGTGAACGTTTAGGAGATATTCATTTAACCTGCAGGTAAGCTTTATTATAATGAAAATTGAGACTATACTGCCATTTTAATGCATTTTCGTATAACCGTTACCAAAAACAAACAATTGATAGTCAGGAACACAACTCCTCTAAGGCTGGGTTCACAATTGTGCTGTGCGGTATATCGCATGTGATTCGCACAGGAACCGCACTGCATTCCTGTGCAAATCGCATGCGAATTGTGTGTGGTACGATTGGTTCCATACATTTTTGTATGGCTCCAATCGCACTGTATCGCACCAAAAAAAGGTGCAGGGCCCTTTTTTTGGTCCACACTAGAAGCTGATCTATGGGTATTCACACCTATGCAATCCGATTCTGCACATCGCACCACGTTTTGCGGACCGATTTCGGTGTGTTGTTAACTTGACATACACATCCGCACTGGTTCGCATGAACGGAGTGCGATTATGATGCGGTGCAGAATTCGCCCAGAAAACGCTGCACATTCCATACCGAACCAGTGTGAACCCAGGCTAAATGCTTTTGTTCAGAGAGATAGGCCTGTCAAAGGCTTATTGACCCGGAAATCGTATGTACTCTCCAGCGCCTCAGGATATGCACAGCCAAAAGGGAAGCTAAGGGTACCAGAACAGCGACAACCAAAGGAAATTCTTCAGGGGTGCAGCCCTCCTCAGACAGGGAGATCAGCCACTAGATAAAGAGAAAACAGGTGGCGCACACACCTAGTGCATTATCCAAGGTTTATTGAAAGGAGTGAAACGCGTTAGCCATTTGACCGCACTGACAGTGGGAACACCTTGCCTGCCGTTGTGGCCATCATCATTTTTCAATGCTTTTTAGATACATTCTTCATCTGTGAGTATGTTTTTATTTTTCACTCCTTTCAATAAACCTTGGATAATGCACTAGGTGTGTGCGCCACCTGTTTTCTCTTTATCTAAAGGCTTATTGACCCTTTAATATCTCAACTGAAATCATTTGTCCTACCTTTTATTCAGAAAAGGGAAAGAGACCTTGGAATGTCTTTCCTCATCTGACCAAGGAGATATTGTTATTTTGTATTTTTCTCACACCCCCTCAATAGCGAGCAGATATCAGGAATCGGGATCCAACATTCTTACATGCTGGTACAAAGTATCAACAATCCTTCACAAAATATATTCACATACATCTACAACCTGTGGGAGATGCAGAAGGTTGGGGCGGTTACTCCGTGGTTTCTGGAACTGTCTACTTTTGAAGAGATTCGGGACCCAAGTTTCACATAAACTTGTATGGTGTCGTTATTCAACCTTAGCAACTATGTAACATCGACTGAAAACCCATCAATGTTGATTTAAGAGAACAATATAACCATTTAGCCACTGTGCTGCCCAGTGGTCTTTCCTGACCATTCTGCTATGACTGAATTTAAACACAGGGAAGGATGCCTACCTTTCCGCTCTGAGAGTACTGCTATTTTTTCAGAGTCTACTCCACAAAATTACATTTTTTTAGTATTTCATGACTCTACCATGACTCATACTTTCAACTGAGAAAGAATGCATTAAAACTTATACTGTATCCTTTTTTTTTTTTTTTCTCTTTTCTCTTGACACATGAATGCAAGTCTCACAGTTAGGAGTGATCTGCTCCATTTTTTCTGCCATGCCTGGACCAGACACAGCATAGAGAACCGGAGGGCTAGAACTGCTTGCTCCAGCTTCCACTGCCCTGCTTGCTAAGATACCAGCAGGCAGCTCACATCTCGTATGCCAGGTCCACTCAGGGGTTGCATCTGCGGCAGTTTTTGGTATTGAATATCTTTGTTAATAAGGTTTGGAACCCACTCTGGAATAAATATTTGCTTAGGTGGTGCAAATAGACCTGAAACAGATCAACATATCTGCTTTGTTAATGTGACGAATGCTCCTTGCACAAGTTTCCTGCACTATTATAATGGTGCAGGAAACGCTGTTAATTCCACCCATTTGCATTGGTAAGACCTCATCTTCAATATGCAGCAAGGGTGTAGATAAGAGGGGGGGTTAGGGGGGTTTAACCCTCCCCCCCCCCCCCCCCCTCCCAGAGCAGCCATCAAAGGCGCATCAGTCAGGCTAGTATAGGCTTTCAACTTCAGGAGGCACACAGCCTGTCCGCTCCACGCTGCATAATAAACAGCCGCTTGGACACGGGAGATCCCAGGTGATGTCAGGATTCTGAAGAAAGGGACTTGTGAGATAGCTTCAGCTACTCATTGGCTGAGGAGATGGGGTAGACTACAGGCTGCCCCACCTTCCACTGCCTCCTCAACCAATGGGTACACACAGTTCAGTGTCCATCACCGCAGCTAAATCTTCATCCCGTGACTTCCTGGGCTAGTACAAGATGAATTTGGTCAGAGTGGCGGCTCTGATGAGGGGAGAAGACTGCTGCACAGGGCTGGATCTTGGGTGCTGGGGTGGGATGTGCCCCTCCAAATATCAATTGTGCCCCCCCAGGACCTGGGGCCACCGGACCCTATTAGGTCAGCAGTAGGACTATGAGTATTGCTAATAATGGCACCCACCTGCATCTCCTGTGAGGTGATCCAGGTATCCATGCTGCAACTTTTTTTTTGGCTTATTTACAAAGACACTGCAGTCAGATATGAAGGGAATAATCAGTGCAAAACCGAGGACTTCTGCTCAGCTCTGGAGTGTCATAGGACACAGCCAACTAGGTGTGGGAGGGAGGAATTCCTCTGCCTCTCTGCCGCCCTCTATCTGAGGTAGGATAGGTGTACCAGGGAGTGAGAATTCCTGTCTAAATTAAGTGTGTTGTCGGCAGGGAGGGTTGCTTTGGAGGAGGGAAGTTTCTTGTGGGAATTTTACTGGGGGAATTGCCTCTGGAAGGGGGTTTGCTTTAGGGGAAGGGATCTTTGTGGGAGGAGTGTTTCTTTAGTTAGGAGGTTGCTTTTGGATTTATTATTTGTTTAAAGCAGGGGGAGTGGGGTGTCTTGCAGTGGGGGGATCTTTTCTAGGGGGGTCCTTAGGAGGTGAATTTTGCTGATGTTGGATCTTTTGCTTGGGAGTAAGAGGGAGAAATAATTTCCTGGGAAGGGGGGTTGCATTGAGGTAGAATTGTTGCAGGGGGGAGGAAGGGGGATGTTGCAGACATTTCCCCAGTAGAAGTAAAAGAAAACCAGGGAGCTGCTAGAAGTGCCTGTGCCCCATTTAATAACAGTCATTGTAATACCACCCATATTCCTGTCCTTTTTACTACTTGTGTAGCATACGTTTCAGCTTACAGTCACCATGTTGAAAAGACAGGAATATGGGTGGCATTACAATCTCTGAAAAGAGATCCATGGTAGATCACTTTTCAGAGTGCAGCTAAGCAGCTGCTGTAAGGTGTTCAGGAGGCAGTCTTGTTGCCCCCTAAATGCCTTTTTTCATGCCAAATGGCAGTGTTTTTGTCTCCGTTGTGGCACAGCAACCCATTGACTTGAATGGCCGAATTTGATAGTCAACTCGACATGCCACGTTAAGCCGTGATACAAAGCATCACAGCCACATGCATGTAAACCGCCTTGGTGGGTGACCAGGGGGCAGTAAAACTAGAGCTCAGTCACCTGTTTTTACTTCCTCCAGACAGCCCACTGGGAAAGAGGCCTTAAATGGGCAAAAGTATCTATGTGCAAGCACTGACCCTTAAAGATCAGTAGATGACTATGCCTTTAGTACTTTATAATATCCTGATCTCTGTAAATTGTGTATTTCACACGTCTGCACTTTTTGTGTTACTCACTCAAGGGCCAGAGCTCTGTACATTGCACGTACCTGACACCTGCCACACTATACATTACATACATCTAATCCCTTCACTAAGTTTTAAACCCCTTTTTCCTCATCCACACGTCGCTGCATAATTCTCCTCTGGGTGCCCAAGAGGGGAGCCTGGCAGTTGGTCTGTACAGAGCCCCAATGATTTCTAATGGTGGCCCTTCTAATAGAACACTGCAGAGGGAGAGGAGAACTCTGATTCACTGCATTGGAAGCTTGATTTGGCCCCTCCCACTGGCAAGGGGAAAGTGCATGGGGAAATTTGAGGAAGTAAAGGTTATTGATGGGACCCAGGGGTGGGAGGGAACGCTGGCAGGAGCCTGCAGAGACGTCCAGCAGGGACTAGGGAGCAAGTGTCCTGAAGTACAGGAGAATTATTGCTGTACTCCTAATTTTGCCACACCCATAATTTAAAGGGCATGGAGAACCAAAGATAAGCTTAGCTTAATTTATTCATTTATTTATCAATTCACCTTTAACTGCTTGCCGAGTTAATTTTTTGAAATATTTCACATACATGTTAAAATCTCGCATTTTTTGCTAGAAAATTACTTATACCCCCAAAAATTATAGTTTCTAAAAGCAGAGAATAAAATGGTAGCTGTTGCAATTCTCTGTCACATGATATTTGTGCAGCCCTTTATCAAACGTACATTTTCTGAAAAAAATACATTTCAGTGAATATGATGTTACATCAAGTAAACAGATACCAAACATGTTGAAGATTTAAAATTGTGCATGTCTGTGAAATGGGGACAAACTACGGCACCTAAAATTATCAGTGGATAATGCTTTAAAAGCTTTTGCTGGGTATACGTTTAGCATTAAATGTGAGCTATAGCGCTAGAATTTTTTCTAGCTCTGACGTTCGTGGTTGTACCTCACTTTTTTAATTTTTCTTCTTTTATTATACTTTTTTTTACTTTTATTTTTTTTTTCTTCTTACATTTTTTTCATTTAACTTTATTGCTATTGCCCCTTGTGATAGCTTAGAGCAGTGACAGGTACCCTTTATTAAGACATCAGGGGTCTTTTAGACCCCTGATGTCTTCCCTTCATTGTATCTAGTCAAACACAATCTGTGATGTAGATGTGACAAAATATTTGTTGCTACTGGCTTCATTCATTACGGAGGAGATCGAGGAATTGATGTTCCTTCATTTCCTCTGTGGGCAGCCAGCTTGACCGCTTACAGAGGTCCCAGGCTCCCTGATGGAACGGGAGTGCCTCTGGCTGGGGTAGGGATCTTCCAACGCTGTAAAAGTGATTAGCCACTGGGATCACTTTTACTGGAAAGCTGATCACTGGCTCTAAAAAAATATTATACCAAGTTCATGGCTGCAGCGAAGTGGTATTACTTTAAAGTGGAATTTCACTCTCTCAGTCAATATTGACTATTTTTAATTCTTATGCTGCTAGTAAAT
Source organism: Staurois parvus (assembly GCF_062004578.1). Classification (NCBI taxonomy): domain Eukaryota; kingdom Metazoa; phylum Chordata; class Amphibia; order Anura; family Ranidae; genus Staurois; species Staurois parvus. The sequence continues at coordinate 10,510,936 of NW_028317882.1, forward strand.
AGAAAAGTATATCATATTTACTTTTTTTGGCATTTTTTTCAGTTACTTCCAGGTTTCCATGCCTAGGCAAATGATGTCATACATCCCAGTAGTCTTCAGAAGGGGGGGAGGGGGTTTTCTCAGCTAAGCACACCCTCCTGTCTGCATGCCTGAGCTAAAGGCAGATGGATTCCAGGAAGTAAATGTTACAAATGTCATCTGCACTTACTCAAGATGGCCATGGCCATAGATGCTAGGGAGTGTTTTTTCAAAGTGATTGGTCAGCAAAATAAAGCATGGAGACGTGGGTGAATGGATGTAATTGCTTTGAATATTAAAAATGAATTAAACATCTTTGGTTTGTGTTGCTCAGGTGGCGTTCATGGTCATCACAAAAGGCAAGGGACATTCTGGTAGCCTCTTTGCAAAGTGAAGAAATAAAGGGCATGATTTGGCAAATGTGCTTTTATAATGTATATTCTGTGACTGACAACACATGCAAGTAAAGGCAAGCTGTGATGACCTTTTAATGCTAAAAACATTAAATTAGGGATACGTAGTTCAGGAGAATTCTATTGTAGAAGACTTCTAACTTATTTGAAATATCTTGAAAACAAATAAGCAAGTCAAACTGCAGCATGAAAAGTTATCTGTGGTGGATCTATCGCTTTCAGAGGGCCACTAAGCAGCAACTTCAGTGTGCTCAGGAGGTGATCCTGCCTCCTACTGAATGCCTTTTTTTTTTTTTTTTTCTTTTACCAATCTGTGATTTAAAATGGAACTAACATGCCACATATTGACTTGAATAGGCAGGTTTAACCTGTGGTGCCATATGTCATCTTGACCGGCCATATTAAATTTGCTGCAACATATGTACAGCCCCGTCTGGTTGTATGTTAGGTTTTAGGTGGGCAGTTAGGAGGCTATAAAAATGTGGATACAACTGCCTTTCTTAACTGCCACCAAGGCCACCCATTTTTCACCCTGCCCTAACATTTGCATGTGACATTTTTTTTGGCAGGTCGGGTGCTAGGTAGTGGTGGGAGGGGGCTTAAATGTTTTTTCCTTTTAGGCCTGCTTTAAGGCCGCTAAATATAGTTTGCAATCTAATAACCTATATCTGTAACTATTCTGCTAGATGCAAACTTAGGGGGAGATTTATTAAAACGTGTGCACACAGAATCTGGTGCAGCTGTGCATTGTAACCAGTCAGTTTCCAGGTTTTTTTGTCAAAGCTTGAATCATTTTTTTTTTCTAAATATCAGCTCCTCTATGTACCAGTATACCATTAATATACCTCCTTTGAAGAAAAATTAAAGTTTGCTTTAATTTTGAGAACAAGGCCTTACCTTAGCCCTTGCTGAATTTCTTAGATCGCGTCATTACTTGCTGGCATGTAGATTTAGGACAGAAAAAACAGTAATACACAGGAAGGATTTCATCTGCTGACCTCATTAGCACACAACTGTGGCTGCCTTCCCCCCTTCCAGCAGATCCCTACCACCCCCTTCCACAGGTGCATGGTTTTCCGATGCAATTAATCAGTGATCACCGTTTTCACTAAATACACATACATCACGCCAAAATGTCCCATATACTACTTTGCAACGTGTAGAGCAGCCCACTGAAATCAACAGGTTGCCCTATGTGTGTCACTGGAAAAATGAGCCAAAAAACATGCGCTCCTACTACTCTAGGTGTGAATGGGGCCTGAAAGTGAAATTGAAAAGAAACCATGAGAGAGCATGCAAAGCACATTTCTTTTATTTCTCATGAGATTCATATTCAACTGTAGGTCATAACATAATGACACAATCCTAAAACAAAACCTGGGAACAAATAAACAAATGAAATGAACCCTGTTCAAAAGTCTGCATCCTTTAGTTCTACTGTGTATTGCCCCCTTTAGCATCAATGACAGTGTGCATTCTTTTGTAATAGTTGTCTATGAGGCCCCGAATTCTTGCAGGTCTTGGCAAAATGCTTCCAGGTCATACAAAGTCTTTGGCTGTCTTGCATGAACCACACGTTTTGAGATCTTCCCAGAGTGGTTAGATAATATTAAGGTCAGGAGACTGCTCCAGGCCACTCCAGAACCTTCACCTTTTTCTGCTGTAACCACTGGAGGGTCAAGTTGGCCTTGTGCTTAGGGTCCTTGTTGTTCTGGAATTGTTCATGCAGAAGAATGCAAATTGTCTGCCGGTATTTTCTGATAACATGCTGCATTCATCTTGCCATCAATTTTCAGAAGATTCCCTGTGCCTTTTTGGAGCTCAGGCATCCCCAAAACATCAGTGAGCCACCACCATGCTTCACAGTAGAGATTGTATTCTTGTCGGTATAGACCCTGTTGACCACTCTCCAAACATAACGCTTATGGTTGTGACCATAAAGCTTTATTTTGGTCAAGATTACAGTGTGTTAGAAGCTCTGTCAAGGTGTTGTTGGGCATATTGTAACCGGGCTTTTTTGTGGCATTGGCAGTAAAGGCTTCTTTCTTGCAACTTGACCATGCAGCTCATTTTTGTTCAGGTATCGTATTGTGCTCCTTGAAACAACCACACCATTTTTTTCCAGAACAGCCTGTATTTCTCCTGGGATTACCTGTGGGTTTTTCTTTGTATCCCAAACAATTCTTCTGGCAGTTGCTCCTGCAATCATTCTTGGTCTACCTGACCTTGGCTTGGTGACGAGATCCCTGAATTTTCCAATTCTTAATAAGTGATTGAACAGTACTGACTGACATACTCAAGGCTTTGGATATCTTTTTATATCCTTTTCCATCTTTATAAAGTTCCATTACCTTGTTGACAGTTTTTTTTTTTTCTGCTCCCCATGGCTCAGTATCTAGTCTACTCGGTGCATCAACGTGAGAGTTAACAAACTCATTGACTATTTTACATACAGACACTAATTACAATTAAATACAAAGCCACAGATGTGGGAAATTTTACTTTAATTGTCATTTTAACCCATGTGTGTCACCTTGTGTGTCTATACCAAAGCCAAACATTCCAGGGTTTTGAAACGTTTGATCAGGGTCATTAGGGTGATTTCTGTTATTATGATTTAACCCCTTCCCTGCACTGCTTCCTGTCCGCTGTCTATAGGCAGTGGGCGGACAGGAAGCAGTGCCGATGCGGGCTAATGAACCCGTACGTCAGCCTGAATCGGCGGGTCCGGCGCGGATGACTGCGCACCTGGGAGCCTGGAGATACGTGTGTCACCCGGACACAATGGATCACATTACCGCTGTGTCCAGGTGATCACATGGGGTTTTACCATGTGATTGTTGTGTCCAATCACAGCAATCGCACAGTAAACAATGAAAAGTGAAAGTAAAGATCGGTTCTCTCTGCTCTCACTGTGTGGATGTACAGTGGGCTACCTCAAATGCTTCTGTCTCTTCATGTAATCCCACACAGACTCCATAACATTGAGAACAGGGGTCTGGGGACCAAACCATCACTTCCAGGACTCCTTGTTCTCCTTTACACTGAAGATAGTTCTTAATGACATTGCCTGTAAGTTTGGGGTCGATGTCCTGCTGCAGAATAAATTTGGGACCAGTCACACCCCTCCCTGATGGTATGGCATGATGGATAAGTATCTGCCTGTATTTCGCAGCATTGAAGACATCATTGATCCTGACCAAATCTCTGACTCCATTTACAGAAATGCAGCCCCAGTCTCGCAAGGAATCTCCAGCCCTTCGGTGAACAAACTGCCTCCTGCTACAGTCAAACATTTTACATTTTGATTCACCAGTCCAGAGCACCTGCTGCCATTTTTTGTACCCCAGTTCCTATGCTTTAATGCGTAGTCGAGTCCCTTAAGCCTTGTTTCCATGTTGGAGGTATGACCTTTTGACGTCAATTCTTCCATGAAGACCACATCTGGCCAGACTTCTCTGGTCCCACTGGTTTCTATATATATATATATATATATATATATAATTTGCCTAAAGATGAGTGCAGATGTTGGATTCCACAGGTTACCGAAAAGTTACCACCTGTCTGGTTTTTAACAGTTTTGTCTGTCCGGTTCAAGACCTTCTTCCCCTGCTGTCCAGTTTTACAAATGTTCACTAGCCAGAAGAAAACAGCGGTGGAAAGGATATAGAGAGAGGAGAGGGGGTGACAACAGCCTGGCATTTGTGAGCTGACTGTTTTGCTGACCTGTAAAATGCCAAGCTTGCCAGCAGCTTTTCATTCCAGTGGCAGTCCTTTAACAGCTGCAGTTGTACAGGAGTGACGTGACGAGATCAGGGCAGCTATGGATGTTTAAGACAGTAGTTTCCAAACTACGGCCTGGGGGCTGGATCTGACCCTTTGATTGCCTTTTATCTGGCCATTGGGGCACCATTCCTTCCACTAACACCAACATTGGGACATAATTCCTCCCACTGATATAAACTACAAAACACTATTCCTTCCACTAACACTAAAGATAGTGCACTTTTCCTCCCACTGGTATCATCATTGGAGTACTGTTCCTGCCACTGACATCAACAATGGGGCTTAATTCCATCCACTATATAGATATATAGAACACTATTACTCCCGCTAACACTAAAGATGGGGCACTTTTCCTCCCGCTGATACCATTGATGGTGCACTACTCCTGCCACTGACAATGCTGGAGCACCAGTCCTTCCCTGACACCAATGTTGGGGCACTGGTCCTTCTACAAACACCAGTATTGGGGAAATTTTTCTGTCATTCACACCAGTGTTGGGGAACCATTCCTTCCACTGACACCAATCTTGGGGTACTAGTCCTCTCACTGATACCAAATCGGGCGCTTCCTTCTACTGACGCCAATGATTGGATACTAGTTCTGCTGCATTTTCCACTCCCACTGGGGACAGTCTGGCCCCCTTAAGTCAGAAGACCAGAAAACTTTGCTCAGAAAGTTTGGAGACTCATGGTTTAAGATAACACTGCCTGTGTATTTTTCAGAATGGAGTGCAGAAGGCTGTTTTCTGAGAGTGACATGAACTAGTTATTCAAAGCTTGAGTGTAAACACATTTTATATTGTAAGTTTTTTTCTTTAATTTTCTCCTTTTGACTGCAAAAATAAGTTTACCTCCTTTTCTTGATTGAAAACATAACCTCGCTATCTGTTTGTTGTGTTCTTTTAGTAATCAGTAGAAAACGGACTGATGGCAGTCCTACTGCAAAATGTATGACTTTTTTATTGAGGGAAAAAGCTTGGACAGGCATATTGTTTGCAAGATAGCATGTATCCTGTAGAAGAAAACATGTCCTACTAAAAGGAAGAAGCAGGTTGCCTGTGGGAGGTTCTGGGGATTAATTGGCAGATCTGGCTGCTGCCCAGAAAACATGGACTTGGAAAACAGAATATAGCTGGAGAGAAACTGCAGTTTTCTTAGCGACTTGCAGAATGTATTAGAGTGGTGTACAGTAGAATGCAGAAATCGAATGATCTTTTTAAAGAGAATCTATCTTTCAAAACAGCCCAGCCACTATATTGATTTATAATTTTTCTGGATGCTTGAAATACATATTAGGAGACATGTTGGACCAAGAGCATGTTTCTCTCTAATGGAGTATTGCAAAGGGCCTGCATTTTCTACTGCTGTCATGGATACTATAGTTATTGGTCTCTTTTACTGTGGAGCAGACTGACCACCTTTTAGAGTTGCATCCCATTGCCATCCCATCAAGTTATGAAAAGAAAGGCTTTTGTCTTTGCAAGGGCAGAAGTTCAAAATAAAAAGTGGTTGTAAAGTCTAAAGGTTTTTTACCTTCATGCAAACCTCCTGTGTGCAGTATCCCCCCCTGTAGCAATCATGCATACAGAGATGGACGGGGTCCTCCATCTTGTTAAGCGTCTTCCATCTTCTATCATGCTCTACTCCCAGATCAGCTGTCCTCATCCCCCCTCCCTTTCTGTTGAGTGACATGTGGTCTGTTTGATGCAGATTACAAGCAGCAACTCCATGGGAGGGTGTCATGGCTATAAATCCCACAACCGAGCTGGGTCCTAGCTGTCTGTTAGCTGTGCAATCTGGGATATCGTAAAACCATAAACCAAGTCCTTCACTGAGTTCAAAGACATTCCAGATAAGTCATAAATCAGACACCACATTCAACATCCATTTTCCCCTATGATTACATATCTTGGATTATGAAAGACTTACACAAACATGGAGCACAGATTCGGATGACTAACTTTGATACAAATCACCTGGTATATTACACCCCCTAGCTGGCATGTACAGGAGAGCAGAAAAATATATCTCCTGAACCATTCAAGCCGATATTTCGTGTTTCATGTCTAACCGTTCAGCAGGTGATTCTGCGTAATAATCTACTCGTGGATAGGATGTTGTATGTATCCAGGGTAAATTATGAACCATAATCTAATTTGTGCAGGCTTTGGTCATAGCTTGAGGTCTCCACCTACAACTCCCGCCCCAAAGGAGCCGATTAGTTTACTGCTCCAGGGAGACACCCCTGTGGAGTTCCTAGAAAAAGCTAAGCTAAGCTGTGTGTGAGAGTGAAAGAATTCTCCTTTTTTAACATCGGAACTAAGGTTGCGAGATAAGGCATCCTTTTGGCTCATGAAACCTGATCTGCTTAAACCAGGACATTTGGCAAGTACTAACCCTCTAAACTCCTCTCTGTTATCTCTTTGCTGTGCTATTGCTTTCTGTATATTTATATATATATATTGGCTACATCTTTTTCTGTAAATATTTTTTTTGCACCCTTTTGACCTTTTAGTAATAAATCTTACTTTCTGAAAGTGTTGAACTGTTTCTACAGCTCTTTAATGCAAACTAACGCACCCGTCTCTGAAGAACGCTACTGTGTGTTTTAAACGTCTGCATACATCTGTCTGTGGTGACATTGTGTATACAAATGATTATTCAAACATCATAGTGTTATTGCTGATATTGCCGAGTTTCCTCTTTCTCTGTACAAAAAGGAGGTGGTGGCAGTGTGAAGGGTTAATTGCGTAATTGACCTGACCCAGTTACAATCGCTCTCAGGCTGCAGATACACAGATTGTGGTCCATTAGCTGGAAAATCTGTGTGCAGGGTGCAGCTGGGCGTGGCATTGTTACGCACGTGACAGCGCGGTTTTAGATTGGCTAGTCCTTCGGTCACGAGTTTGGTCAGAAGGGCTGGGGTTTGGCGATGCGATCCTCACACCCCCTAGCCCCCCCAGGGCTCACCTAAGCCCCTCTTGATCCAGCGATATGCACTGGAGTCTCGGCTATCCCGGGACTCCTTCCTCTCAGCAATTGGCCCCCGCTGCTGTCAATCACAGCAAGTGAGCCAATGAGAAGAGAGAGGGCGGGGGGCAAGTCGCGGGGCCATGTGTGAATGGACACACGGCGCAGCAGGTGCCCCCATAGCTAGCTGCATTCCAGCTGGGGACCCAAGAAGAAGAGGATCCGGGCTGCTCTGTGCAAAACCACTACTAAGTATAGACATGTTTGTTATTTAAAAAAAAAAAGATTATGCCTTTTAGAATCACTTTAACACCATAAGGGCAAGTTTACAATAGCATTACTCTCTGAAGAGCGATCCATATTCGGATCACTCTCAGAGAGCATTTCACAGGTGATGAGGAGACGTTGTATCACCTCCACATGGCCTGCTTTGAGCACACGATCAGAAAATCGTACAAAAAATACCATGTTTAAAGTGATCGTGCAATAATCTGGTTGTTGGTACACATCTTTAATCTGAAATTATTTGAAGGGACAAGCACGAAAATTTTTTTCATACGATACCAGATCAAACAATTTTCAGTTAATCAGCACAGTTTTCGTACAAAAATACAACACAAATACATTATATCACATCCAAATTTCCTATCTGTTGTACAAGAATTTTCATAACTTTAGTAACCTCTTAACTTTTGATATGAGACAACATGCAAAAAAACCAGACGATCATTCGTCCAATATTCTCATCATGTGTACAGGGCTTTAACCACTTGAATCTTGCAGTAGAGCGCCACCCCCTTGTGCATGCACGCGGGAGTCTGCACGGCTCGGGTAAGCCATTCCTTCAGAGCACATGCATCGGTAATGTCACTGGCTGCAGCTCCGTAGAATATCTCCTAAACATTCACCGTTTAGGAGATTTTCATTTTACCTACAGGTAAACTTTATTAAAAGTTTATCTGTAGGTAAAGATGAACAAAGTGCCTTTTACTACCACTTTAAAGCATGAGAGAATTTTGCTGGCTTGTAATATGCTTGGCATTGCATGCTATTGCTTAGTCAGTGATCTACAAGCACACCCGATCCATTTCTATCATTGATTCTCCCAAGGGAGTCCCTCCTAATGTGTAATTTGCATGTGTATTTTTGGCACCTAAATACTTAACATTTCTCAATATTGAACTTCATCTGCCACTTAGCTGCCCAACCCCCTATTTTATCAAAATTTTCTTGTAATGATGGTATATATTGTTCCAAAGTTTATAAAGTGCATAATTTGGTATCATCAGCAAATACTGAAATTGAGCTCTTAAAGCGGAGTTCCAGTAAAAATAAAAAAATAACAGTCAGCAGCTACAAAAACTGTAGCTGCTGACTTTCAAAAGACGGACACTTACCTGTCCCAAAATCCCGTGGTCTCCCCTCCACAGCCAGTTTCACCCGCCACCCTGTGTTTCCGGCGTCGGCATCTTCAGTGTGGTCATCCATCTGTGACAGCTTGCAGCTTCAGAGCCGGGTGCTCACTGCGCATGCGCGCGTAGCGCTGCACTTTGTGAATAGTTCTGTGACCTGTCGCGTGTCCCAGAAGACTACGGGGAAGGAGGGGGGACAACTTCCGATTGCATAGGCAATCGCAGCGAAAGTGGGAGCGGGTACCTGTAAATTTTGGGTATCCGCTCCCCAAAGGTGCCAATCCTTAAAGCGGAACTTCCTCTTTTGGGTGGAGCTCTGCTTTAAATCCAGCCTCTATATCATTAGTAATTCAAATTGGCCCCAAGACAGAACCCTGGGGCACACCAATCACAACTTTAGACAGTTCAGAGAATGAGTAATTTATCACTACTCTCTAAACCAGTTCATGTAACCAGTTTCCTATCTGTGTACAAAAAGATTTAAACATTTGCGGTACAGTATCAAAATGCTTTAGCAAAATCTAATTAAAATACATCCACTGAACTTCCACCATGCACATTCGCACTTACTTCCTCATTGAACAATAACAAGTTAGTCTGACAAGAATGGCCTTTCATAACTCCGTGCTGGTAGATAATACCTTCATCACAATCCTCCACCATTTCCTCAGATAATTTACACACTATACATACATACTGATGTTAGACAAACTGGTCTGTTATTTCCCTGGTATACATCTCGACCCATTTTTTTGTAAATTGGTACCATACCACCTCTCTAGCAATCAGTGGATACCATTCCACTTGGCGCTTTATAAATACTGTATAATAATAATAATAATTCCAGTCTGTAAGGTGCCTTAAAAATAAGAAGTCAACCCCAATACCTCATAAACAACTTTATTTGGACATCTAAACTAGTATGTTTTAAACATGCCATGCTACGCAGACCAAAAGACCTGGGGGGCATGGCACTCCCAGATATCTAACTATACTACACGGCCAACTACGTGACCAGAGTCTTGGACTAGTGTAGGCATAGGGCAATCAAACAATGGGGGACAACTGAGCAAGATGAATATTCCATCCCCCTTGAAGCACTTATTTGGTCCCCAAAACTAACTTCAACAGAGCTTGGTAAACATCCCACTATAGGGTCAAACTTGGCAAACGTGTATCGTAGCTTTCCAATCATATGGATTGGCTCCATTCTCCTCCCCTCTTTTTCCCATCTTAGGAATCCCTGATTTTATAACCGGCATCCAGGATAAAACATTCCTTTCACTATGGCAAAAGAATAAATGGAGTGTTAAGCACTTTCTAAAGCAGCCTTGCTGGCCCTCTTGCTAATGGCACAGGAGTTTTCATCCCTAAGCACAGATTTTTCAAATGGTCCATTTTTATCTTTGACAAATCTGGCAAAATTGTTGTACCTCCTAACAACAGCATTTGAAAAGTATGTCTAAAAACCACCCCAATTCAGCATGCACTCACCATGTCCTACAAATTGCATTTGCTAGAAGCTTCAAGAACCCCACTGCAATTTCTGGAACAATGAGAGCGGAATCTTGGTGCTACTTTCTCACTTGAAGCACAATCCAAAATAATTTCCAAGTCTTCCATAAGCAAAAAAATGTGCATTTATTATTTTTGTCTCAATTTTGAACTTATCCTTTTAACAATATTTACCTGTCCTTTTTCTTGCTAGACCACACTATTGTTGTTGCTGTTAGACTTGCCAATTGAGCCCTTGCCATTGTTTTACATTGGTTGGTTTTTCATATCTGTATAAAAACAAAACATAAATAATGTATAAAATTAGAAATATTGGCTTAGCTATATCTGAACTAAGTTTCCTAAGGACTTGAGGATGTAAGTCATCAGGACCTGATGATTTGTTCACCTTTTTATGTTTCTCTAGTTTTTCTGGATCTAGTTTTCAGTTAACCACAGAGGGACATTCAGTATAATATTATTTTTATTATTGTTAAGACTGTCAAACCCGTCTTTTTCATTTGTAAAAACTGAGGAGAATAAATTATTTATTGCATCTACTGTACCTTTTCCCGGTCATTTGTAAAACTTCCCATATTTATCTGTTGGGGCCTATCTGTTCTTCATAACCTTTTTGCTTTTAAAATATTTTTAAAAATATACTGATTTGTTTTACGTGCTGTAGCAATGTGTTTCTTGTATCCTATTTCAGCCTCCCTGATTGCTCTCTAGTTATTCGATCACAAGATTTCTGGCAAAATCAATAGGAATTTTTTGTACTTGTTGAAAAGTAATAACAAAACATTTTCAATGGTATATTTAACAGACCAAAAGGGAGCAAAAAGAATATTTCTTTGTCAGGGTTGATATGCACTTACATGCATACGCCCTATGGATCTGACAGTGGGGATTTTATACACAATCCAGTGGCTGCAGCCATCGGGATTGTGTATAAAACTGACAGGCAGACTCCTGCCTGTCAGGTAGAAGCAGTCGTGCAACTGCACTGCCACCCTATTGCTTCCACAGCCCCTGGTAACCCCCCCCACACGCGCTCCCGCCATGTATCAGGGCGCCTCCTGCCCATCTGCAGGCCCGGGGAGTGCCATGGCGGGTGGAGGGGACCTGGAAAGGGGACGTATGTGACGTTACTTGCGGGTAACTTTCTTGGCTAGCACAGCTGAGAAACAATGTATTGCAATGCGCTCTGCATTGCAATACATTGAATGGAGGTCAGAGGAGACATGCAGACCCTGCATGCCTCAATAAAGAGAACCTGTCACATAAAAATCATCACATAGAGGACCTTGTGTCCCCAGTGTGATGAAAAAAAAAATTAAGTACATTTTTTTTCTTTATTGCAAAAAAAAAAGTAGTTACACCCAAGCACATAACATCCCCCCCCCAAAAAAGAAGACATTTTGAGCCCCCCACCACAATACACGTTACATATCGCTGTGCACGCCGGAGTGAGAGCAATAATTCTAACACCTCCTGCATAACGTTAAGCTGTTGACCTATAGGGACTTTAGAACCGTTGCTCATAGAAAATATAAGGTACTGAAACTTGTCACTATTTCATAGGTGCATGCAAATTGAAGGTTTGGCATGTTGGGTATCTATTTAGTCTGCTAAACCTCGTCTTTCATATTTTATCGTGTTTGGTTGCCCTAAAATTCACTTTAGTGTGTTTTGTTTTTTTTTTTACCAAAATATTTAATTTTCTAGACCTTTGCGGTAAAAATGTGACATAAAAAATTTAAACCACCACTATTTTATTATCTAGGGAGTCTGCTTTTAGACAGTATATATAGTTTTGGGGGTTTTGTGTTCAGGCCTAAATTGATTTTTTTAAACGTGTGCAAAAAAATGCAACAAAGCCTCTGGTAGTGAAAGAGCCATCTGAACAGGCAAATGATTTTATATAGTATTTCAGTTAAAACTATGGTTTCAAAACATTCTTTTTGTTCTTGTAATTAAAGTGTTACTAAACCCAGGACCCTGCATTCACTATATCTGGTCTCCCACAGTTCACAGAACATGGAAATGCAATTATTTTAGAAAATATAACTGCTACATACCTTTTCTTACCAGCATTTAGAGCAGTCTTGTGACTTCTATCAATGTCCAGCAGAACACTGGTTACAGTTTGTAAGAGGAGATTTCATTCTCCCCTCATAGGCTTCAGAGTTTTCATTCTGAAGCCTATGAGGCTTCAGGACCCCTGACCCTCTGTCTGGACAGCGCTGATTGGCCCTGTGCTGATCACATGAACTCTCCCAAGAAAAAAAAAACCTCTTGCCCCCAAGGCTCTGTTCTATCAGGAGATATATTGGGGACAGTAGAAGAAGGGGAGGATTAGAGAAGTCAGGATCAAACATTCTTTTTACACAATACGGAGGATTAACCCCTTAGGTTCCACAGTGAGTGCACCAAGCATGCTTTACTGCATATACAGACTGATTTTACTGTTGTGGGTTTAGTAACACTTTAAGTTCTCTAATTGTGAGTACTTAATAAGCAAAACTCAATGACCATATTTATGAATGTGACTTTCAAAAGAAGTGCTTCTCAGCAACAAATAAGATGAAAATCTGAACCGATAAAAGGCAGTTAAAGAATGAGTGTTTGAATCCGGTTGGTTGCCGTGGAAATACTGACTGGTTTTATGAAAGACACAATGATGGACAAAATAGGGTAGATTTACTGAAGCTGGAGAGTGCAAAATGTGGTGTAGCTGTGCATGGTAGCCAATCAGCTTCACACTTCAGTTTGTTCAATGAAGATTTGCCAAAACAATGGCACTCTCCAGTTTTAGTAGTTAACCCCCAATGATAAATAACACATTGTTAACCATCAATCATTTCCAATGACTGTCTTGTTTTCTGGTGTATTTGTATGACTGTTTTCACAAATGAGAGCCATCACTGCAAAGGTATGAGTTGCAATGTTGCAGAAAATGAATTGTAGTAATATACTAAGTGCCATACCACCTCTTCCTGTTGTACTGGATCTAAGCTTGGCCAGAATGATCTTGCTGTGGTTTGCAGTGATTTGGGACCTATGTTAGCAGAACTGGTATTACTGTACAAAGCTACCATTGAGACTGTTTTCTAGGTTCAATGTCCTCTGGCAGATCTTCATCTAGTACACTTTTTTTTTTTCTTAAAGGACTGCTGTTATTACAGAGTGAAAGAAAATCCTGAGTTTTTTTTATTTAATTCATTACATTCTCACCAGAACAGGAATAGAGGGAAAATTTTTTAATGGGAACACTAGGTCTGGCGATACCAGGGATTCCCTCTGAGAAAACTGACAGGGGTTAAAACCCTCTCTTACTCTATCCATAATGGAAAAATATTGCCTTTTAGTTTTAATTGGGGAGTTATCCTGCCAAATGAGAAAATACAATTCCTTTTGTTTTTGAGTGCCCATAATTTGACATGGTCACAGGACAAGAAAAAGTGGTTGTAAACCCGTACATATGCCCAGTGAATTGACTAGCTGGAGGTGATAAACAGATGAAACACATCCTCCTACATATGTTGTGCCTGTTTATCTGCAGCCATTTCTTCTGTAGTTCATTTTAAAAACCTGCAGATGAAAATCTTTTTCTCAGGTCCAGCAGCATGGTGCAGGGATCTGATGTCACACACCACACAGCAGAGTTTAGACCACAGGGTTTCCTGATATCTGATTGGAGGAAAGGGACACACACCCCTATACACAGGCTTATAGGCGCATAGAAAAAATACACAAAGCAAGTCTGAGTCACCTGCTGTGTTGTGGAACTTGGGCTGTCTTTCTTTAGTCTAGGCTGTTGTGTGGGGAAAGACTGTCAGAAGTGACTCATGCAGATAGCAGAGAGAGGAAAGATCAGAGAACGGCCACACTCTGTGCTTGGGATTCAGATTAATATATACCATAGTGGGATGTGCTTTGTTCATTTTTCATGTCTGAGGTTTACAACCATTTTAACTTCTCTCTCACACTCTTTTGCTGATACCTTTTGATACTCTTTTGCTGATAATGGTTGTAACTTCAGCAAACTTAATCTTACATGTTCCTTGTTTCTTGGTTCAATGCCACATCATGTAAATCAGTAATAGATGCTGTTTTCATACCTTAAATTAGATATAACAATTTTCACACATTAGTCATGGTCTAATAGCAAACAGTGTGGGATTGCTGTTAGAAATGTGGGGGATGTTAAAAGGAAAGCTAGAGAATTAATAACATTTAAAGCAAAACTGCACCAAAACATGTATGAGATTGTAATGGTGGAGAACCCCTTAGTTAACAATGACACACTGTATGGCCTTCAGGGCAGGACTTTTCAATCCTCATTTGAAGTTGATTGTTATTGCAGGGCTGCGCATGCCAGTTTTCCACATCTGTTTACAACACCCAATGCTTGTTGGTTTTGCTAGTAAACGTTGGTAGGACCACAGCATGACCCAGAGATTCCAAACTTGGGATGCAGTTTGCAGTAAAGTTAACCAACAGCAAGTCCCCACTCAACTCCCCATAGTTCAGTTTCCCTCCCTAGCAACACACCTTTCCATACCCCATCTCCCCTACTGGCAGCTTTTCTACCCATAGCCTCACTCTTTCCCAGCAGTTTAGCTTTCCCTCTTAGCGGCTCAGTTCCCCTCTGAGCATCTCCACTCCCATAGCTCACCTCCATATAGCTCAGCTCTTCTCACGGCAGCTTATATCCACAAAGCTCTGCCTCTAGGCAGCTGAGTTTTCCATTGCTTAGCTTCCCTCTTGGCAGCTCATCTTTACTCCTGGCAGCTTGGTTCTCTGTTCAACAGCCCCAACTGTTGCTGGGAGCCCTCCCACACATATGCCATCCCTGCCTAGTGGGTACCCTGCGCATTCACCCCAGTGCTGCAGCTACCAACACGTACAAAGCAAATCTGACTCCTGGCTTCCCTGGTTGCATACCCACCCCAGGACCACAACAGGTCCCTGCTGCTGAAGTTCCAGGCTCAGAGGAGAGTGGACTAAGGAATTGTGCAGCAGGGAGCCTGGAAACAGTGATGCCTTGGTGGGTATGCAAGGGAGGCATGAGTCTGGCTTGCTGAGCTACTTCCTTATATGCCCTACACGTCTGTGTATTGCGTGGTTTTAGGAGATCACCCTCCTGCACTGTGTGAGCAGAATAGGCTGAGGCAGCTGGACACTAGAACTGTGGGTCTTGACAGCAGTACCCCTCTGCTTACATCTCCTCCATGCTACTGCAAGATTTCTAGTTCATCCCTGTCTCCATTAGCACCCCACCATCTTCCACCCATGGCAGATCTCTAGCACATTTGTTCATATCAGCATTATATTCTCACTTTTTTCCTGCACATACTGCACATCATCAAAGCCTCTACTCTTCTGCACATACAGCCCGCTGTCATACACTCTGTACTTCTCTCCTGCACATAAAGTCTACTGTCATACACTCCGTACTTCTCTCCTGCACATCCAGCCCATTGTCATACACTCTGTTCTTCTCTCCTGCACATACAGCCCACTGTCATACACTCCGTACTTCTCTCCTGCACATAGAGCCCACTGTCATACACTCCGTTCTTCTCTCCTGCACATCCAGCCCGTTGTCATACACTCTGTTCTTCTCTCCTGCACATACAGCCCGCTGTCATACACTCTGTTCTTCTCTCCTGCACATACAGCCCACGGTCGTACACTCTGTTCTTCTCTCCTGCACATACAGCCCGCTGTCATAGATTCTGTTCTTCTCTCCTGCACATACAGCCCGCTGTCATACATTCTGTTCTTCTCTCCTGCACATACAGCCCGCTGTCATACATTCTGTTCTTCTCTCCTGCACAAACAGCCCGCTGTCATACATTCTGTTCTTCTCGCCTGCACAAACAGCCCGTTGTCATACATTCTGTTCTTCTCTCCTGCACAAACAGCCCGCTGTCATACATTCTGTTCTTCTCGCCTGCACAAACAGCCCGCTGTCATACACTCTGTTCTTGCACAAACAGCCCGCTGTCATACACTCTGTTCTTGCACAAACAGCCCGCTGTCATACACTCTGTTCTTGCACAAACAGCCCGCTGTCATACACTCTGTTCTTGCACAAACAGCCTGCTATCATACACTCTGTACTTTTCTTCTGCATATGCTGCCTACTGTTATACAATCCACATTCTTTTCCTACACATGCCTATCCTCCACACTGCTCTTCTTCACGTCTTACCCACAAAAACAAATATTCAGCGTTATTTGTACTGCCACCATCTTGCCTGTTGTGGAATAGGCACACTTTTGGTAATTTGATAAAAATATCCATGCTGTAAATAATAAAGTATATGTAAACCCTCACCTTGTAAAACAACCCATTCAATTTAAAATAGAAATGAAAGGTAAAACATTTGTGTATAGATATAAAGACATAAATACCTTATTTTTCCCCTTTTTATATAAATGATCATGTTCCCTCGGATTTTAGCTGCATAGAGAACTCAGTGAGGAGAAACAGCAGTAGACTGATCTTCCAGTGAAAGGCTGTGTGGGGGAAGGCATATCAGCACAAGCCTGATCATTGGAGGTGAGCAAGCTGATTTCTCAGCACAGCTAGAAAACTGACCACGCTGTGCTCTGCTCCCTAGCATGGTCAGTTTTTAATTGGAAAGCAGAGGGACTGGCAAGAACACTCTGAACTGTTTTAAGTGTTTCAGCTGTATATTAATATGTTAATGAATGAGCCAAGTCAGGTATCGGCCTACAGTGTTGAATCTTTTTGCAGTTATTTTTTTCTGGAATATAAAATAAGCAACTTCTGTCTCCTTATATAGAAGAAGCTACTGTCCACAATCTGAAGATTACAGCATGTCACCTGATGCTCCCCAAACTAATTGGGGAGAATTTATCAAAAACACTAAACACTCGTAAACTCGCCTATACTGTGTACACAAATGCTGTACATGAGCGGGGGTTTTTTTCTGTCAAGGAAAATGGCGTTTTTTTTTTAAACCCAGTGTGCATGGACCCGAAAAATGATTGTTATATTTCCCCTCATTCAGTCTTCTGTGAACATAAGATTACATGAAACTGCAGATTATTTTTTTTTTTTTTGCAAATATCTATCCATATGATGTTCTAAAAACATGCATAATGTTTCTTTTCCAGGACACTGCAGGCCAGGAAAGATACAGAACAATCACCACCGCCTACTACCGGGGTGCCATGGGCTTTATTTTGATGTATGATATTACCAATGAAGAATCATTTAATGCTGTACAAGACTGGTAAGGACTAAAATATGCTGGAATGTATTGCTTCCTTTGCCATTCTATAGATTTTTGTTTCTTTTGTCATTCTATAGAATTCTGCACACATTTTCATTCTGTTGATTTCTGCATGCATGTTTGGTCTATAAAGTGTACATTAAAACTTCAGGATCAAACGTTGTTAATATGCAATGTGTAAGGCCTCGCACACATGGGCAGTTAGGTACGACGACATCAAATCCTGGCACTTTCAAGCACACTGGAGGCACATCAGCCTGCCAAAATCTGTGACAGGCCTAAATACACAATGGCTGGGCACTGTACCAAGCAATACTCACTTTTAGGGTAGTATCTGTTCAGGGACATATGCCCCAAAAGCAGAAATTCTGCTGCCAGCAGCAGGGCTGTACTCTGTGCCTTAAATCTCAAGATCTTGACATTGATAGGCCAAATCAGTCATGTGCAGATAGCCTAAAAGGCAGTGTCAATGGACTATCTGTGGTACAGTATTTATCTTCTCATCGATAAACAGTACTAATCAAATGCTAAGGGTTATGTCTACTGGAGACCTTAATGGCTATTCTGCCCAGTGCATGTCCATAGCTTGGCACAGTCTCTGGGCCAACTGGGAATTAGAAGCTACCTTTTACACACCGCAGCCTTACTTGTATTGTTTTCTCATGGTTCACATCTATGTGTTTCTGGTGGCTACATTTTCTCAGGCTTAGCAGCTCATTCAAATGGGGTGAGAATGCAGGGAAAAGGTCCCTGCACCTTTTTCAAAAATGTGTGTGCAAGGAAACCACATAATGCAGTGTGGTTTCCAGTGCATGGGGTGCCATTAAGATTAGTGATTCCCCTACGCATCTCCTAAGCATCAGCGTGTTTTTCTCTCATGCAGTGTACACACCTTCCCAAACCTGCTCAGTAGTGAACCTAGCCTTAAGGAAGCGCAAGAGAAATGCGTTTGGCAAATTTGGATTTGCCTAGTAGAAAAGTTGGTATTCTGATAGGGAATCGTATATTTTGTTACCAATATTTTGAATACATCGAGTAACCTGCAGAATAGTAATAAAACACATCTATATATTTAAATGGCCTAATTTTTCAAAATTTTTAAATTACACCATCAAAATTTTCTAGTTTTATTTAGTAAATGAGTGGATCTGTTTTACCAATGGGGATTTTTTTTGGCTAGCTTAAAGTTCACCTTTTCACAAAAAATAGGAACTATCTCCAATAATCCCAGCCACATATTTCTGCAAAAAGCGGCTGTGATGCCACTGTGCTTGCCAGAGTACCAGTCCAGAGTGAGCATCTATCGTATTGCTTGTAATGACAAGTACTCATTGGTCATTGCAGCCATGTGACCATGGTGACTTGTGAGAATTAACTGAGACTTCTTCCTCTAAGGTGTCCCAGATAATTCTGTTTCGTCAGTGCTGTCACATGGCCGTGCTGACCAATGAGTGCTTGCCATTACAAGCACTTTGATGGATACTCATTTGGAGCTGTGTAAGTGCTCTATGAATGGAGGATTGTCAGATGAATGAAAGGTTTTCCTCCTTCCATTTTAAAAAGTGTTTTTCATTGCTAGAAGCTATAGTACAGCCTCTATGAATGGAGAAGGGGGTGGAAAGGGCAGGCATGGTCGGCACTCTTCAGAGAGTACCTGTGACAGGTCCAGCAGATCATACTAATACCGTAGCACTGGAGAATTGGCACTGTAGGGTTATGGGGGAGGCAGAGGTTGAAAGATTTCAACTAAGTGAGCAGCCACCAGCATAAAGGAACACTTCTCATTTAAGTACTGTTCCTTGTGCTGATTTAAAAAAAAAAATACTAAACCTAGCCTTTAAATCAGAACTAAAGTGAAAAAAAACCCTTGCCTTTATTCTAACAGTCCTAGACCCAGGAGGTCCCTCATCAGCACTAGCATCTTCCCCCTGGTTTCTTCTGGGTAAAGGACCTTTACCGTCTTACTTGGCTTGCATGGGATGACATCACTCTCACACATGTGCGGGAGTCCTTCACCACGGCACACTGGCAGCATGCCGGAAATGTAAACTGAGCTGCAGATCAATGTACATTCTGCAGGAGATTGCAAATAGGGAGGTATGTTTATTTTATGCAGAAGAGACATTGGATGTCTCTTTTACAATAAAGAGACTGCCTGTTCACATTTTATTTTTAACTTTAGTTCCACTTTAAGTATGAATTTAAAGTGTTAATAAACCCAGGATCCAGCATTCACTATATCTGGTGTCCAACAGTAAACAAGACATGGAAGTGCAATTATTTTAGCAAATACAAACTGCTAAATAACTTTACTCATCAGCAGTTAGTGACTTTGATCAGTGTCCAGCCGAGCACATGTTAAAACTTGTAGGAGGAGTTTTAATTGTGGATGCAGAACCCTGTCTGGACAGTGCTGATTGGCCCTGTGCTGATCACATGCACTCTCCCAAGAAAATAAAAAAATCTCTTTAGCAATACACACCAAACTGAGCATGTGCAGAGTGTCTCCACACAATATGTCTTGTCTTAGGAGATAAGAGGGGGGCACTGGAAGAAGGGGAGGATTAGAGAAGTCAGGATCAAACATTGCAGAGGATTAACCCCTTAGGTTCCACAGTAAGTATAGCAAGCATGCTTTAATGCATATACAGACTTGTTTTACTGTTGTGGGTTTAGAAACACTTTAAGTATGGATTTATAGCTATCATTGCACAATTGAAACACAGAATTGTTTCCAGTGTGCTTTGAATGCCTATGATAAAATGCTGGATTCAGTTTAATTAACCTTTATGGTAAGAACTCTTGCTAATTTATGTTCTAGTTAATTACTTTAGGGGGTTTGTAAGGATTATAGACCCTTCACCAGCAAAGAACCCCATTTATTGTTTCATTAAGTTTAATGTCTATGATATTGCTGTAGTTCTGATTAGTTTCAACTAGGCGTTCCATAATTAATGATTATATTACCATTAACAATGGGTAATCTTTTTTTTTTTTTGTGACATTCTTGTGCCAGTGGACTCCTGTTAAATGCCTTCTCTACATCCAATGTTCTGAAGTAGAGGAGGCACTCAGCGAAGCTTTGCATGTTGGCTTGGATTGATTATTCATTTGCTCTCCCCTTTATGCTTGTCTGTTGGTCACCTGATTAAGATTAATTAGTTGGGTAGGTCCATATATATTTGGACACAGGCACAATTTTAGTTTTTTCAGGTATTCACCAAAACATATTCAAGCTATAGTTATATAATGGATATGGACTGAAAGTGCACACTCTCAGGTTTAATTTAAGGGTATGTACATCCAAATTGGAGAAAAGGTTTAGGAATTAAAGCTCTTAAGAGTAGCCACCCCCCCTTTTTCAAGGGCCCCAAAGTAATTGGACAAATTAATATAATCATAAATAAAATGTTCATTTTTAATATTTTGTTGAGAATCCTTTACTGGCAATGACCCAGTGCCACTGGAAGCCATGCATGCCATCACACGTTTTACAGATGACGTTGTGTACTTTGATCATGAGCTGTTCCAAGCCTTCTCCACACTTTTTTTTTCTTCGCGTTAATATGATACAGATTAATCTTAGTTTCATCCATCCAAAGAATGCTTTTCCAGAACTGGTCTGGCTTTTTTAGATGTTTTTTGGCAAACTCTGATCTGGCTTTTCTATTCTTCAATGGTTGGCACTTTGTGGTGAACCCTCTGTATTTGCTCTCATGAAGTCTTCTCTTGATTGTAGACTTTGACATCGATGCACACACACACACAGAGTGTCCTTCACTTGTCTGGATGTTGTGAATGGTTTTTTCTTTACCATAGAGAGGATCCTGCAATCATCCACCACTGTTGTCTTCCGTGGATGTCCATGCCTTTTTATGTTGCTGAGCTCACCAGTGCATTCTTCTTTCCTCAGAATGTACCAAACTGTTGCTTTGGCTACTCCTAATATTGATGCTATCTCTCTGATGGATTTGTTTCATTTTTGAAGCCTTACAATGGCCTGTTTCACTTGCATGGACAGCTCCTTTGAATGCATTAAGTAGGTTCACAGCAATAGATTCCAAATGCAAATACCACACTTAGAATCAACTCCAGACCTTTTACATGCTTAATTGATGAAGAAATAACGGAGTAGCCCACACCTGGCCATGAAACAGCTTTTTGATTCAATTGTCAAATTACTTTTGGTCCCTTGAAAAAGAGGGGATGGCTGTAATTCCTAAACCCTTCCTCCAATTTGGATGTACATACCCTCAAATTAAACCTAAGAGTGTGCACTTTCAACCCATATCCATTATATAATTATAGCTTGAATATGTTTTCATAAATACCTGAAAAAAAACTAAAATTGGGCCTGTGTCCAAATATATATGGACCTAACTGTATATAGGAGTCTATAAGTAACACTTTGAGGAAGTGTTTTATATCTGAATTGAAAGTTAAAATTACCTTGGGATATCGGTTTTCTTCCC
The DNA here is from genome assembly GCF_062004578.1 of Staurois parvus. NCBI lineage: Eukaryota > Metazoa > Chordata > Amphibia > Anura > Ranidae > Staurois > Staurois parvus. Next base: position 10,532,775 of record NW_028317882.1, read on the forward strand.
TGGTTTTGGTTGTGTTGCAATAATAGTTTTAAGTATGTGTTTGGGGATGGTTTCCTGGGAAGCTAATTATGTCACTAAATGTTGAAAAAATGCATAAACACACCATTTCCAGGTGGAGACTTACCCTCAGGTAGAGAAGTTACTGCATTATGGATGTGCTGTTGGGAGAATAGAGAGTTTAATAGGTCTAACTATTAGGATGTCAGTGTAGGGAAATTTAAGGGCTCTTGCACGTGCGCACAAAATAAGCAGATTTGTAATGCATACCTTTTTTTTTTTTTTTTTACACAGGTCTGAACACTGCATGTTATGTTAACGGACCATGCACACAGCTCCATTCACAGGAGCTGTGTTCCTGGGGAAAAAAAAGAAATACAAATCCTGTGTATGGACCATATTTAATTCTGTGTGCATGTAAATGTTTGTGCTCATGTTTACAATGGTTAGCATAACCATATGACATATGACCTTGAATAGCAAAGTTGCTAGGCGGCTGCCTGTGTCTTAACAAACTAACAAATTAGGCGCCATGAGCCACCTGAGTCCTAGTAACCAAGAACACTAGGCTGCATGAGGCACCTGTGCTGTAGCAACCTAGGATGCTAGGCAGCAGGAGCTGCCTGCTTCTTAGCAACCAAGGACACTAGGCAGCAGGTGCCATCTATATCCGTATTTATGCTGTATGCATGTAAATATTACCACACACATTACATGCAAAGATGTTTTTACATAAGGTCTTGCTGCCAGCAAGGTCCTAGTTAAAATCATACAGCTGTGTGCATGAGCCCTACAGCAGAAGAAAAATCAATGCAACCACCAAACTTTTAAATGTTGCCACCTCACTGCTCTGCTCTTGTCTTTTGTGTATACAGTTTATAATCTCAGAGGACATTTTTTCTTTATTTTAATTTTTTTCCAAGTGGTCATGTGACCAAAAGATCCACTGAGTGTGCTCCTTTATGGAGGACCAATAATGTGGCTAACTCCTTAGACCTGAGTTCTCATTGCTTTGGCATCCATTGCTCCAAGGTATTGTCAGACCTTAAAGAAGTCATGCTTGCCAGCTGCACTTGCCAGAGCTTTGCGGTCACGTGATTGTTTTCAAAAAAATTAATAATCAGGGTATTTGCAGTTTTATTCTAAAGTGTATTTTGGGTAATTTTTATAAACTAAATTTTGGGATTGTAAAGGCAATGATAGTATTTGCTAAATATGTTTGTGATTGCTTGTGAGTTGATCATCTTCCACTTCTATACAGTGGGTATAGAAAAGAATCATCCCCCTTCACAGTTTGTTGCTTTGCTGCCTGAAATGAAGCCAGACACCGTTTTTGTTTTATCCAGCTGTATTTACTCAGTGCAACTTATAACATCTAAGTGAAAGAACACCAATGTGTCAGAAAAAATAAATAAATAAAAACAGAATCACTGAGTTGGAAAAAGGATCACCCTCTTGCGTCAGTATTTTGGTGAACCACCTTGTGCTTTAAATACAGCCTTTAGGGCCAGTTCACACTACTTGCATTTCCAAAACACACAGTCAAGGCAACAAAGGAGTGGCTCAAGAAGAAGCACATTAAGGTCCTGGAGTGGCCTAGCCAGTCTCCAGACCTTAATCCGATTAAAAATCTGTGGAGGAAGCTGAAAGTTCGAGTTTCCAAACGTAAGCCACCAAACCTTAATGACTTGGAGAGGATCTGCCAAGAGGAGTCGGCCAAAATCCCTTCTGAGATGTGTGCAAACCTGGTGGCCAACTACAGGAAATGTCTGACCTCTGTGATTGCCAACAAGGGATTTGCCACTAACTACTAAGCCATGTTTTGTGAAGGGGATCAAATACTTATTTACCTCATTAACACGTAAATCAGTGCATAATTTGTTACATGTATTTCTTTTGAATTTTTTGTTGCTATTCTGGCTCTTAGTGTTACAATACACCTACCATTCGATTTTTAGACAGATCATTTCTTTGTGAGTGGGCAAACATTCAAAATCAGCAGGGGGTGAAATACTTATTTCCTTTACTGTGTGTAATATATATATATTACAATCATGTTATACTTACCTGCTCTGTGCAATATAATTTCTCAAAGCAGAACTTCGCTCTCAATCAACGTTGACTATTTTTAATCCTTATGCTGCTCGCACTAGTAAATAGAGAAGAAACTACATAATATTTACTTGTTTTACATTTTTTTTCTCTTACATTTCTTCAGTTACTTTCTGGTACCCCCACTTCTCAGAATAAAGGGTTGTCTGTTGGTTTTCTGGTCCCAGAAAATGTCAGATGCCTTTTGAGTGTCATTTCCAGGGACTACAAACTGGGATTTTGCACTTTTCCTCCTCCCCAATTCATGTTTTATGGATCTTCTGTCTGCTGTCCAGCGCCTTTTGTCTCCAGGACATGGTTGCGGGCTTTCTTATGCATTAACTTAAGAGGCTTCCTTCTAAGATGACAGACATGCAGACCAATTTGAGTGTGCGGTGTTTGGCCTGAGCACTGACAAGCTGACCCCCCACCCCTTCAACCTCTGCAGCAATGCTGGCAGCACTCATACGTCTATTTCCCAAAGACAACCTCTGGATCTGATGCTGAGCACATGCACTCATCTGCTTTGGTCAACCATGGCGAGGCCTGTTATTAGAGGAACCTGTCCTGTTAAACCACTGTATGGTCTTGGCCACCGTGCTGCAGCTCAGTTTCAGGGTCTTGGCAATCTTCTTATAGCCTAGGCCAGGGCTTAAAATTTCAAGTCCTGAGCTACTAGCCAGGCCTTAAGAGTTACTCGCCACCAACAAACACACACAAACAGACACCTGTACACACACACAGACATGTACATACACACACAGAAACATGTACACACACGCACAGAGACACATGTATACACACACAGGCACGTACAGACACGCATACACACAGATACATGTACATACACAGAAATACACACTCACAGACACATGTACATACATACACACGTGTACATGCACACACACAGACACATGTACACACACACACAGACACATGTACGATATACATATGTACATACACACAGGCACATGTACATGCATACACACACACAGGCACATGTACATGCATACACAGACACACACACCCTCCCCATAAAAAGTTGCAGTACTTCGTTGTTCACTCACAGAGCTGGGTACTGCACTCTAGGGGGAGGCAGAGAGCACAGCACACACTCCTTCCTTTGCTTTCACTGCGCTCAGCTGTTGAGCAGTCTGACAGCTCCCAGTGCCAATGACCAATCCGGCCTGAGCTCTGAGCCTGCTCAGCAAGATTGCCCTGGGGGACACACTTGCCCCCACCATAATTTTCACTCGCTATTGGCGAGCAGGCGAGTGGAAATTTCAATGGCCTAGGCCATCTTTATGTAGAGCAACAATTCATTTTTTCAGATCCTCAGAGAGTTCTTTGCCATGAGGTGCCATGTTGAACATCCAGTGACCAGTATGAGAGAGTGATCACACCAAATTTAAGTCACATGACACCGGGGAGGGAAAATGGCTAATTGGGCCCAGTTTGGACATTTTCACTTAGGGGTCTACTCACTTTTGTTGGCAGTGGTTTAGACATTAAGTGTTGAGTTATTTTGAGGGGACAGCAAATTTACACTGTTATACAAACTGTACACTCACTACATTACATTGTAGCAAAGTGTAATTCCTGCAGTGTTGTCACATGAAAAGATATAGTAAAATATTTACAAAAATGTGAGGGGTGTTCTCATATATATATATATATATATATATATATATATATATATATATATATATATAATACACAGGTCCATAAATATTTGGACACAATTTTTAGTTTTTTTCAGGTATTTACCAAAGCATATTCAAGCTATAGTTATATAATGGATATGGGCTGAAAGTGCACACTCTCAGGTTTAATTTGCAGGTATGTACATCCAAATTGGAGAAAGGGTTTAGGAATTACAGCTCTTAAGAGTAGCCGTCCCCCCTTTTTCAAGGGATCAAAAGTAATTGGACAATTGAATCAAAAAGCTGTTTCATGGCCAGGTGTGGGCTGGGCTACTCCTTCATTATTTCTTCATCAATTAAGCAGGTAAAAGGTCTGGAGTTGATTCTAAATGTGGTATTTGCATTTGGAATCTATTGCTGTGAACCTGTGTTCAAAGGAGTTGTCCATGCAAGTGAAACAGGCCATTGTAAGGCTTCAAAAACTAAATAAATCCATCAGAGAGATAGCAGTAACATTGGGAGTGGCCAAATCCACAGTTTGGTACAATCTGAGGAAAGAAGAACACATGGTGAGCTCAGCAGCATAAAAAGGCATGGATGTACATGGAAGACAACGGGATCCTCTCTATGGTAAAGAAAAACCCATTCACAACATCCAAACAAGTGAAGGACACTCTCCAGAAAGTGGGCGTATCATTGTCAAAGTCTACAATCAAGAGAAGACTTAACGAGAGCAAATACAGAGGGTTCACACAAGGTGCACAAAAAAAAATCTAAAAAATCCAGACCAGTTCTGGAAAAGCATTCTTTGGATGGATGAAACTGAGATTAATCTGTACCAGAATGATGGGAAGAAAAAAGTGTGGAGAAGGCTTGGAACAGCTCATGATCCAAAGCACACAACGTCATCTGCAAAACATGGTGGAGGCAGTGTGATGGCATGGGCATGCATGGCTTCCAGTGGCACTGGGTCATTGGTGTTTATTGATGATGTGACAGAGACAAAAGCAGCCGGATGAATTCTGCAGTGTTTAGAGATATACTGTTCGCCCAGATTCAACCAAATGCAGCAAAGTTGATTGGACGGCGCTTAACAGTGCAGATAGACAATGATCCAAAACACACTGTAAAGCTACCCAGGACTTTCAGAAGGAAAAGAAGTGGAATATTCTGCAATGGCCGAGTCAGTCACCTGATCTCAACCCAATTGAGCATGCATTTCACTTGCTGAAGGCAAAACTAAAGGCAGAAAGACCCACAAACAACAACTGAAGACAGCTGCAAAGCATTAGAAAGCAGAAAACCTAGTCTTTGGTAATGTCCATGGGTTCCAGACTTCAGGCAGTCATTGCCAGTAAAGGATTCTCAACAAAATATTAAAATTTTATTTATGAATATATTAATTTGTCCAATTACATTTGAGCCCCTGAAAATGAAGGGACAGTGTATAAAAACAGTTGCAGTTCATAAAATTTGCACTTGATATTTATGTTCAACCCCTTGAATTAAAGCTGAAAGTCTGCACTTCAGATTCATTTGGATTGTTTCCTTTTAATTTATTCTGGTGGCATACAGAGCCAAAAGTGTGTGTGTGTGTGTGTGTGTGCGCGTGCGTGCGTGCGTGCGTGCGTTCGTTCCCAGGTGAGGGAGGCTTACATAGCAGCAGAGGGAAATCCGCAGGTGTGTTAGGGAAGTGAATGGGAGAGAGGCTCACAAGCTGTGTGGCAAGTGGAAGCTCTCAGACAAGCTGAGACACGGGCTGCTGACCTCGCAATGTGGCCTACCTGGCACCCTTTCTTTGGAGGAGCCTAACCCCTGGATGGGATGGAAAATTAACATTGAGCTTGTGGTTTAGCTTCTGACACCAGGTTTTGGACTGTTTATAGACTTTGGCTGAAGTAAGCTGTCTTTTTGTTTAGCCGTGATCCAAATAAATGAACTGTTTTGCTTTCACCAAATTAGCTGGCGGTCATTCCAGAGCTACCCCATATTAATTAAAAAAAAATAAAAAGATATATATATATACAGTGTGTATATATTGTTTTTTTTTTTTTTTACATTGTAATGTCTGCAGAGACTAATTGAACTAACATAATGCTTGTTGCAATTATACTCATTGTAGAATTTGCTTCTGTGGCAGTACAGTATTAAAAAAAAATGGATCACAATTATTTTTTCCATCTATAATTTTCTGAAGTAAACAAACATCATTCAGTATTTTGTGTGAAAGTTTATCTTTGTAATTTACTAGGTCCACTCAGATCAAGACATATTCCTGGGATAATGCTCAGGTTTTACTGGTTGGTAACAAGTGTGATATGGAAGATGAGCGTGTAGTGTCTTCAGAGCGAGGAAGACAACTCGCAGAACACCTAGGTAAGTGCATTGACCATTATACAGTATTAACCACTTGCCCTCCAGGGGATTTACCCCCCTTCCTGACCAGGCCATTTTTTGCGTTACTTTAACTGACAATTGCGCGGTCATGCAATGCTGCATCTAAATGAAATGTATGTCCTTTTTTTCCCCACGAATAGAGCTTTCTTTCGGTGGTATTTGATCGCCTCTAACTTTTTTTTTATTTTTTGCGCTATAAAAAAAAAATTAGGCCCACAATTCTAAGAAAAACAATATTTTTGACTTTTTGCTATTAAACATAAAAATGTATTCTGCTACATGTCTTTGCTAAAGTAAAATCCCAATACGTGTAAATTGGTTTACATGAAAGTTATAGCATTTACAAATGGCAGTGTATATATACTAAGTTTTTTTTGTTTTGTTTTGTTTTTTTTTTTCAATTTTTACTAGTAATGGCGATCAGCGACTTGTAGCGGGTCTGCGGGACTGGGGGTTGGCATTCTGACATTGGGGGAAACTGACTTGGTGTCACTGAAATCCCCAGTGACACCAATACAGTGATCAGTGCTAATAAAAAGGACTGACACTGTACTAATGGCACTGGGCCGGAAGGGGTTAAATTTGGGGCAATCAAAGGGTTAACTGTGTGCTGGGTGTGTTTTACTATGGGGCTGTCTGTGTGCTTCACTGTAAGCACACTGCTTTGCATGGCTGTGCTGTGCACAGTGATTCAAAGCAGCATGCACGAGCTGACAGGGAGAACTATTTTGTTTACTAACGTTTCTTCCCCCCATCAGAGATCCTTGGCAATCATCGGGCGCCAGTGAGTAATCACCAGCTGGGACTCGGTGATTGACAGCCGCGGCTGCGAAATCACGTGTATATATACGTGATTTTGCGCATCCATGTCACCCTGTAGCAGTAAATCTTCTATAGGGCGGATGGGAAATGATTAATTTAAAACGTTGGAGACAACAAAAACTACGATGTTGTACCACACAATAGGGTGCTGATTTTTTCATTTTGACATATTTGCAAAGCTGAAGAATCTACCATCTTGCCAGTTCAGGCTTAAAGTGGAGTTCCAGCCAAAAACTGTAGCTGCTGACTTTGAATAAACACACATTTACCTGTCCCGGAGTCCAGAAGTGTTCTCACCTGCGGCGTCCCTTCTCTCCTCTACTGCGCTGCGGCGAACTGAGCCGGAACTAGGAGTGGGTACCTGTCAAAACCAGGTACCAGCTCCCCCCCAAAAGGAGCTAAATATGGCAGTGGAGGGGGGAGGAGGAGGCAAATAAGCGAAGCTTCCACTTTTGAGTGGAACTCCGCTTTAATGAAAACGCAACAAAAAAGCTGAGTGGCACAAATGATGTTTTTACTGTATACTCACCTTGGTGATCACATACCAAATTTCCAGTATGCCTTCCTTTCCATTTATATACTTGATTTTATCAACCTCTCTATAATAGCTTGCAAGTGTCCCACTGCTAATTATTTTTCAGTGTAAGCCTTATTTAATTTTTCATCTTTCAGGTTTTGAATTTTTTGAAGCAAGCGCCAAAGACAACATAAATGTGAAGCAGACATTTGAACGCTTGGTGGACATAATCTGTGAAAAGATGTCTGAGAGTTTGGATACAGCTGATCCAGCTGTCACTGGAGCCAAACAAGGACCTCAGCTCACTGACCAGCAGGCTCCCCCACATCAGGACTGTGCCTGCTAAGGAACATGCCTTTCCCATATACACACAGCACTCCACACCCCTGCCCTTATCTCCTGCATAGTGGTGACCTCTCCTTCACTGACCTTGAAACCTGCATATCATCTGAAAATGACTTTGTCTGTTACAACCTTTTTAGTTAGGATCTATGTAGCAATGAGAGAGTAAAAACTGAGTGGTTGAATAAAAAAATAGAGTTTAAAAATAAAATTATTTAAATAATATATATCTATATAGAAAGAGCTAACAAACTGAGTGGGTACAACAATTAGATGATTGGAGAAATGCCATGTTTTCTCTATAAAAGTATTCTTGCATCATTATAAAGCGTTTAGAGCTTTACCGCACAATAAAAAGTAACTTTTTTCATTTATTGTATACAGGGCTGATTTGAAGGAAAACCTGTACTGAAAGAAATACAAAGGCTGCCATTGCTGAAAATACCTGTTGTATATCTGTTTCTGTTACAAGTCTGAAACGTTTGCAGATGAGGAAAGCCTGACTAAAGGCAGAACTCCTAATCTATGAACTTGTTGCAAGTCAGTATTCAGAAAGTACTGAGACTGTTGGATCAGCATGACAACCAGGGAACTGGTATAATAAGGGAAGGTAAACAGCCTCCATATTTCCTCAGTAGAGGTTTCTTGTAATCACAGCACAAAAAGTGGTTGACCTGGATTAACACTGGAGCCCTATGTTGAGGCCTGTACTTTTACTTAGATATTAAAATATATTGTTCAACCTTCAGGCCCTGGACAAAGGCCCCTTTTTGCATTCCCCCTTTCTGGTAGTTTGCTGCATCTTTTTAAAAAATAAAAATGAACCAAACCGGTTTAAAAAATGTAATATTTTACAATGTTTTCAAGAGCACGACTGTTCCTGGAGACTCCTGAGCACTTCTGCATTTAGTACTTCTGGGAGCAATTTATGAATGAAATCTCCAGAGCAACAATATTTCTTTGCTATGAACACCAGTGTGTGTGATCTGCAAGTCAACAGGGTGCAAGAGTAGTAGGCATCTCTAACTATGGTCTCTTTAAACTGCTGTTTTTTTTAAATATTTTAATCTTGTGTTCAATTGTCCATGGCATTGCAAGAAGGGGACAATGGCCAATTAATGCTTGTTTCCCTGTTAATATTGGGATCATTATGGCTTAAAATAGCTCTGTTGTGCAAATATTACTTCAAGGCAAGTATTCATATTGGCACTGACTGTATAAATCCAATTTCTTCAAACATTTTGTTGCAGTACCCATCAGAATTCAGAGACCCTATAAATGTGTACGCATGAAATGTGAATGTTCTATTGGTTTACCCAGCATTGCTTTTTTTTTTTCCTGTGTGCGTGTGTGTGTATGCGTGCGTGCATTGAAATACTTCTATATTGTAACTCTTCCCACTTTTTGTGTTAAATTATTTATATATATATATATATATACATACATATATATTGTTATATTTTTGTTTTACTGTGTCTGAATCTGCAATATGTATGTGAGAATTTTATCTTCCTATTTAAATGGAGTGACGTTTCAGGTTCCTGCCACAAGGAAGCAGCTGCTTGTAGAGGAGTACTGTGGCCAGTAATAGTCCTTCTAATGTCCTGACTTTAGTCGGTGATAAAATATTACCCTCAACATAAATAGTTCTAGTTCTATTTAATTTTCCATCTCCTAGAGTATATAGTAACATAAATATATAGCAAATTGTATGTTAAATATTATAGGGTTTAAAAAACTGCAGTTGAGTGCTGTGAATTTCCTCTGCAATTTTGTTGATGTAGTTACAATAGAAAATGTGAAAAAAAGATCATTTTTGTTTTAATAATTGTATTTATAAAAAGAGCCAGCTCTATATAAAATCTGTTTAAAGGTGCAACAGTTCCATTTGATTGTTTTATGTTTTGAAATAGAAACTTACATGGTACAGACACAATGTTCTGTGGTAAGGATCCACATCACAGTATTTAACAGTCAGTATCACTGCAGACACTTGAAATACGCTTATTGAACTAGCCTTACGATAATTGCAGTGTATGCCAAAATGTTTTTGCTTCATTTAGATGCGTTCATCTTTCACACCTGTGGGACTGTATTTTTCACAAAATAACCATTTTATCCCTTTCTTTTTCGTAGTATATTCTTCTAGTTCAAGTTGTTTATAATGACAGGTACTCATTTTAAATGACTGAAAAGAGATCTTCTATAAGGAAGCAAGCAATGATAAATTCATTGAGTGAATTCTTCAGGACATTGCTGGAGATGGCTCCAGTCAGGTACAGTGGAGCCTTTGGAGATTCTTGCACATAAAAGAGAAACTTCTGTCTTAGGGTGTTGCAGAAATGAATAAAACATTGATGGTTGCACCTTTTAACAAGATGGTTTACTTGATTTTTCCAAGCTGAGAATAAAATCTACGGTCTGCTGTAAACATTTAATTTGTATTCTTTCCTTGAGAAGAACAGTCCTGTCACTCTAAGTAGTATGTATACGCCTTAAAGGTCTGTCCAAAACTGATACTTCTGTTTTTCGTACATGTTAAAGCAGTATTAAAACCAAAACAAAAAATGTAATATATTACAGCTTACCAGTCATTAGATGTTGTGGCTGCATTAGTTTTCTTTTTTTTTAGGTTTTCTTTCCTTTATTTTTATATTGCCAGTAACACACCTGCTGTATTAGTGCCCCACTCCGGATGAAGGAGCACAGGGGCAGCTATGGACAGCAGCATTGTCAGTCTGGGAGGAGAGTGGTAGATGGATTATCAGATTTAGATACACTAACAAATTGAAAACAAACTCCAGCTACTACTAATAATTAGTTACAGCAAACCTTTTGGGATAAAGGTTTTACATAAATAAAAGCTGATCATTGTAAGCACCTCTCACAGTGATAAATGGTTTGCCCTAACTCTCTTAACCACTAAATTTGCAGGACAGCTTAATCTGTTGAAAAACAGACTTACTGGCAGGATCAGCAGAAGCAAATATATGATAGAAAGCCTAGAAAAGAAAACTAAGGCAGCCACCACATCTAAGAATTGACAAGCTGGAATATAATAAATGTTTGCTTTTGGGTTTAATACCATCTTAAAGTGTTACTAAACCCACAACTGTAAAATCAGTCTGTATATTATTATTATACAGTATTTAAGTAGCGCCAAAGGGTATGCTCAGCGCTGTACAGTAGCAGTGGGGACAGAACATGAGACAAGACAGTAACAATACAATACACGAGGGGTTCGAGGGCCCTGCTCTTTCGAGCTTACAATCTAGGAGGGAGGGGGAGGTGGTACAGGAGGAAATGGCTGTGGGGGATGGAGTGGTGGGAGGAGTGGAGGAGGTTAGTTGTTAGGTGAGGTCAGGTGTTAAGTGAAGTTGGGGTAGGCTTCTCTGAAGAGGAGGGTTTTCCGGGTGCGCCTGAAGGTGAGGAGGGTAGGTGACAGTCTGATGGATTGGGGTAGGGAGTTCCAGAGGATGGGAGAAGTCCTGCAATCGGGCGTGGGAGGAGGAGACCAGGGAGCTAGAGAGTAGGAGGTCCTATGAGGAGCGGAGGGCACGGGTAGGGTAGTATTTGGGTATCAGGTCAGTTATGTAGTTTGGGGCGGCATTGTGAATGGCTTTGTAGGTCAGAGTTAGCAGTTTGAATTTGATGCGTTGGGCAATCAGGAGCCAATGAAGGGATTGGCAGAGTGGGGAATGTGCTGAGTTTAGGATCGACTGGAGTGGGGATAGCGTTCGTTTGTTTAGGCCAGTGAGAAGGGAATTGCAATAGTCCAGGTGTGAGATGATGAGGGAGTGTACGAGTTGCAGAGGTGGAGCCTGCAAGATCTAGATAGCAGTTGGATGTGGGGTAGGAAGGACAGGTGGGAGTCCAGGGTGGCACCCAGGACTTTGGCATGTGAAAGATGGTGGCGTTGTTAGTAGTGATGGAGAGGATGGGGGGGCGCGGGGTGGGGGAAAGACCAGAAGCTCGGTTTTGGATAGGTTAAGTTTGAGGAAATGGAGCGACATCCAGTCTGATATGTCGTTTAGGAGGTGGGCGATGCGGGCAGATAGTGAGGTGGGGGGTGGAGAGGTAAATTTGGGTGTCGTCGGCATAGAGGTGGTAATTGAAGCCGTGGGAGTGAATAAGTTTGCCAAGGGAGGAGGTATAGATGGAGAAGAGGAGGGGCCCGAGGACAGAGCCTTGGGGGACCCCGACAGAGAGGGGGAGGGAGGGGGAGGTGGCAGTGTTGTAGGTGACGCTGAAGGAGCGTTGGGAAAGGTAGGAGGAGAGCCAGGAGAGAGCAGCGTCCCTGATGCCAAGGGAGTGCAGTTTGGCAAGGAGGAGAGGGTGGTCAACAGTGTCGAAAGCCGCGGAGAGGTCGAGGAGCAGGAGGATAGAATAGTGGCCATTGGCTTTGGTGGTTAGGAGGTCGTTGGTGATTTTAATTAGGGCGGTTTCGGTGGAGTGCAGGGGACGGAAGCCAGACTGTAGGGGGTCAAGAAGGTTGTTATCAGTGAGGTGGGCGCTTAGGCGATTGTAGGCCAGGCGCTCAAGGAGCTTGGAAGTGAAAGGCCGGAGGGAGATGGGTCTAAAGTTGTTAAGGTTAGCGGGTCAAGGGAGGGTTTTTTGAGTATGGGGGTGATGTGTGCGTGCTTTATAGGGGAGGGGAAGGTGCCGGTGGAGAGGGAGAGATTGAAGATGTGGCTGAGGGAGCAAATGATGGAGGGGGGGGTGACTGGAGGAGCTGTGAGGGGATAGGGGGCAGGTGGTGAGGTGAGGTGAAGACCTTAGAGACCTCCTCAGAGGTAGTTAGGCTGAAGGAGCGGAGTGTTGGGGAGGTGATGGTGTGCGGGGCATTGAGTATAGTGGGGGGTAGTGCGGCTATGAGGTCAGGGGAGGGGAGGGTTGAGGGGTTGGAGGAGGGCGGGAGGCTGGGTGGAGAGGTGGATTGTGAGTTGACAATGTCCTTATGGATTGCGGCAATCTTGTTTTGGAAGTGATTGGCAATCTCGTGGGCGGTGAGTGAGGTGCTGGGTGGAGGTGGGGGGGAGAGAGCAGGGATTTGAAAGTGGAGAAGAGCCGGCGAGGACAGGTGGAGAGGGTGTTGATAAGGGTTATGAAATAGGCTTGCTTGGCGACATGGAGGGAGGTGGTGTAGGTGACGTAGACGGCTTTGTAGAGGGAGAACGGGCGAGGGGATCTGGTTTTGCGCCAGAAGCGCTCCAGCGCGCGACTGCGTTGTTTGAGGCATTTCGTGTGGTCGTTTTGCCAGGGTTGAAGCGGTCGGGGTCTACTGCTACGTGTGGTTAGGGGTGCCAGGGAGTCAAGGGCAGCTGACAGTGAGTCGTATGCAGTAGTGGCCAGGTCAGGGCATGACAGAGGGAGGATACGGTCATACAGACGGTCAGCTGCCGGGTGGAGATGGGTCCGGTTCAGATTGCGGAGGTTGCGGGTGATGGTTAGACGCTTTGGGGGGGGGGAGTTGAGGGAGGGGGAGATGGAGAATGTGAGGAGGTGGTGGTCAGAGAGGGGGAAGGGGGTGTTAGTGAAGTCGTGGGGGGTGCAGAGGTGGGAGAAAACGAGGTCCAGGGTGTTTCCATTGGAGTGGGTGGAGGACTGTGTGTGCTGTGTGAGCGCGAAGGAGGAGGTTAGGAGGAGGAGTTGGGAAGTAGCTGGGCTGTTGGCGTTGATCGGGATATTGAAGTATATGCAGTAAAGCATGCTTGTTATACTCACTGTGGAACCTAAGGGGTTAATCCTCTGCTTTGTGTAAAAAGGCCATTTGGTCCTGTTTTCTCTGCCCCTCCTCTTGTTCAAATGTCCACCTGATAAGACAGACTGAACCCGTAGTCACATGCACATGCTCAGTTTAGTGTGTATTGCTAGAGGGTTTTTTTTTTCTTGGGAGAGTGCATGTGATCAGCACAGGGCCAATTAGCACTGTCCAGACAGAGGGTCAGGGGTTTTGCATCTTCCTAGAGCAGAAAGAAAACGCCTCCTACAAGCTTTAACCATTGCTCTGCTTAAGTCACAAGACTGCGCTAACTGCTGATCAGAAAAGGCATTTAGCAGTTTATAATTACTAAAATAATGGCATTTCCATGTTCTGTCTACTGTGGGAGACCAGAAAGAGTGAATGCATGGTCCTGGGTTTAGCAACATTTTAAGGCCTGGTTCACACTAGTGCAATTTTCTTGAATCGCACAGAATCACATGACAGTATAAATCACATTGTTTAATAGTGCCTGTTCATATCAATGCTCCACATAACAGAGCAATTTTGGAAAAGGATCCTGCACTATTGTGGTGCACTTTTAGCGCGATTTTGGACCCATAAGACTTCAATGGAAATGCACATGCAATTCTGATGTGATTTCAATCTTCTACCCACATAATATCGCACCAAAAATTGGCTGAACTGGATGGACTTGTCTTTTTTTTTTTTTCCTTTTCAACCGGACTAACTTTATAACACACAGGACAAAAAAACATAGGTAAAACTGCAGACAAGTTGGCACTTCATAATCACACCTCAAGTCCGATCAAAATTGCACCACCTAAAGGTGGCCATAGATTTCCGATTTTCTTGCCGAATTATTGGCCGATACTCGTATCGTTAGTGGGGGAAAATGTTGGCCATTTTTCTTAATTTTAAGAGATTTTGAAAATCGTCCAAGGTGGAAAATCCTGGGACGATTTGTTAGATCGGCCGATTTTCGCGGCAATTTATGGTCAAATCGGCCGTTCTTCTGGCCGATTTGACAATAAATTGACTATGAAGAAAAGAAGAAATAGATTTTGAAGGAGAAGAAGAAATAGAATTTCAAGAAGAGGAATAGAAGAAAAAAAGATGAAATAGATTTTGCAGAAGAAGACTGAGAAGAAAAAAGTTGCAACATTGTATCTATTTGTATGCATTTCGGATACAGATGTTTCTATTCAAGTACAAATAGATACAATGTTGTTTCTCTTCTTCTGCATAATCTATTTCTGTCAACTATAATAGCGGTCTTTATGCAGGGACACCGCTATTATATTAATTGACGGCCGTAGATGGGACTAAAGCCCGCAACTTTTTTTCAATTAGTGGCAACATTGGCCGTCTGAACGACCGATTTACGACTTTAAAAAAAAAAAAAATGGCCGATTGTCCCCACGTCTATGGCCTGCTTAAGTCTAGGTTCACACATATGTGGGTCTAGGAATGCATGTAAATTGCATTGTTCCTGTTTAGCAGATGTGCCATAATACCTAATGGCACCTCCACACATTTGAAAACTGTGTTTTTGGGTGAGCAAAATTACACGATGCAGTTCTCTGTGGCTACCCTGCAGGTGTGTTTATGAAAAAGGGTCAGGGACTTTCCTCACGTTTCCTGAAGGTACAGCAGCCAATTCAAATAAATGGGCTGCTGTGCCTGCGCAAACGCATTGCCACAGACATGCAAATATATGAACCTTGCCCAAAGCATATGTACATCCAATCATTAAAAGGTCCTAAAAGTAAACATTTTTATATAGTATTAAAAGTGGTTTTCAATATTTTAAATCTGCTATTTTCATCAAAATAAAGTTGCCAACCGAAGACTTCTATACAAGTAAGTTGCACCTACCGTCCCTTTTATCAGCCCCCTTGCGAAAGTATTGAGAAAAACTACAAGCTCATGCGTTGCGTGCACATGCATATTAAAAAAAAAGGCAAGCGCACCACAATTTTTGGGAATCACCGTGAATGGATACAGTAGTTCTGGGTTCATCATTTACAATCTCCAAAGACTTTAAATTTGCAATTTTGGGTACTTTAGTTTTTTTTCTATCTCATTGGCAGTTTTTCAGGAAAACTGGAGAGTAGATTGTTTGTGTGCAAACACAATCTAATGTACTAAAATACATTTGATTAAAAGTAGCACAAGTATCGTGCTATAAAAAGAGTAACTTCCACCATTTTATTCTAATATTCCATAAATGTGTTGTTGCACCTCCCTCCAATAATAAAGTGCAAAAAAAATACTCTGCAATCATACAGCAATATACACCATATAAAAATTGTATATATATTGCAATAACCTAAATTACCATGTCCATTATAATAAGCAAATAAAATCAACAACTTCAAGTCCCATAAAAGTGTCTGCAGATTATATATATATATATATATATATATATATATATATACCTTCAATTATCTTCCAAAAATAAGTGTGTCACCTCCCATGTTGTTTAAACATGCAAATGTGTAACCACCACCTTTCAGTATTGCACTAACCTCCACTTATAGACCTGCCCTCTTACAGGTCATGTCATACTTTGAATCCTTTGTAGTCTGGCCCTTTAAATGTGCTTTCCACGTTTCTAGTGTACTCGCATACAAAGGGATGTCTCCATAGTGTAGTAGATTAAAATATACATGGTTTATTAAAACAAAGTTGCACTCACATTAGACAAAACTTCACAAGCATGAATCATAAGCAGTGGTTCCACTGCTCCCACATAACTTCCAGTTCTGGCTACCTGATTTCCTGGCTCCGCCTACACATGTATTGTCATGGTCACGTCACTTCCTCAGTAGTAGTTGATACTACTGAGGAAGTCACAAGAGTGGACCTAGGATGAGATACTGAATAAAGGGTAGTCCGCATATAAGAGAGGACCAGACCTAAGGACCCTATTTAGGGAAGCAAGCGCTCGTGACCAGTAACAAGACAGGTCTATGTGGAGGAGTGGGAGTGAAGGTGAATGCAAGATTGAATGGTGGTGGATACACATTTGCATTTTTCACCAACACAAGAGATGACATGCGTATTTTTGGAAGATAATTGAAGGCATATATATATTAACTGTGGACACTTTTATGGGACTTGAAGTTGTTGATTTTATTTACTTATTATAATGCACATGGTAATTTAGGTTATTGCAATATATACATTTTTTTTGTTATATGGTGTATGGTGCTGTATATGATTGCAGAGTATATTGTTTTTCCACTTTATTATTGCAGGGAGGCGCAAGATCACATTTATGGCATATTAGTTTACTGTGGGAACACTTTGTTGTTTTCAGCCTCCCTTATTCTACATTATATATATCACAGTGGTTTTCAGTTTATTGGTTTAGTAACATTTAGATAAAAGGGGCCGTGGGCTAACCATAGAAAATTTGCTGTTTGGTTTACACTATATTTTAATTTACATGGACTCTGCTTTCAGAAAATATATGTTGGGGGTTTTAAGTCCTCTTTAGACATCTCTCAAACTTGCACGACTACATTTTAACCTGTGTGCAAAAATTAAAAGGTTCTTGCAGAAAATGGCTAAACCACCTGAACATTTTTAACATCTTTCACAGCCTTTGAGAGACATCTGCACTATATTTTCAGAGTTTGCATGCCTGTTGTTGTCATACAAAGGTGAGGAAGATTTCATTCTTAAATTACCTTAGACTTTTAGGAAGCCAGAGGCTGACAAATTTCCTCAAGGACAACTATCACTGCAGCCCTCCAACCGATCTGGGCTTTATGGCAGAGTGGCTAGAAGATAGCCTCTCCTCAGTGCAAAACACAAAAACCGCTTTTGCAAACTCCCAAGCGGTCTTTCATGTGTTTTACACTGAGGAGAGGATTCCGTGTAGCCACTGCCATACGGCCCAGATCAGTGGAGGGCTGCAGTAGTGGTTGTCCTTGAACTTTGTCCATCTCCACAGAAGATCTCTGGAGCTCAGTCAGAGTGACCATCAGGTTTTTGGTCACATCTCTTACTAAGGCTTTTCTTCCCCAATTGCACAGTTTGTCTGGGTGACAAGCTCTTTGAAGAGTCCTGGTTGTGATAAACGTCTTCCATTTGAGAATTATAGAGGCCACTGTGCTCTTGCGAACCTTCAGTGCAGCATAAACAGTTTGTAGCCTTCCCCAGATCTGTGCCTTGCAATAATCCTGTCTCTGAACTCTGCATGCAGTTCCTTTGACCTCATGGCTTTTGCTCTGATACAGTATGCATTCTCATCTGTGAGCCATTTTATAGAGAGGTATGTACCTTTCCAAATCATGTCCTATCAATTTAATTTACCACAGGTGGACTCCAAGGTGTAGAAATATCTCAGCAATGATCAAGAGAAATGGGAGGCACCTGAGCTAAATTTCAAGTGTTGTTGCAAAGGGTCTGAATACTTATGCCAATGTTACATTTCAGGGGTTTTTATTTAATAAATTATAAACATTTCTAAAATTATGTTTTCACTTTGTCATTATGGACTACTGAGTGTAGATTAATGAAACAAAAAATGAACTTAAACAAATCTAAAAAAAGGGGGTCTAAATACTTTATGAATACACTGTAAGATGCAATAGATTAGCAACCACATTCATTTAGGCAGTGCTGATGAATGTCCCTATAGTACTTTGACCCTTTCTCTGCTTCCCAGTAGTTCTGTTTGCACTGAGTTTTTCCAACAGTTTTCCTATGCCTATGTACATCAGAGGTGCCTCCTGGGTGGAAACAGCCTAGTAATCACAGTTGATGCATGAAACTGAGAATATCACTAGTAATTAGCAGGCAGTAATTTTTGTTAACAGAGCTGGGAGGCTATGTGTATACTTCTTGTTTGTCCTATACACGTGTATTGTATTGAACTCAGCAAATAAATCAGAACTCATGTGCGGTAAAGGTAAGCTGCTTATTGGGTTCAGCAAGTGGAAAATGTGCTGTGTTGTACTGACTGCAACTAAAAGCTGGCAAGAGCACTTTATGAACACTTGTACAAAAGACCCCTACATAAGCTTTTCATTCCTAAATTACAATTTCCAGTGAGTACACACAGTTTTATTATGTTTATGATTTAAAAGAAAATGTTTTTCTTGGTCATTCATAAAGGGACACAACACTTCAGAAACAGTTTGGTTATATTGCCACCGCCAGGAGGTTAGAAACAGTTGGGTTATATTTCTACCTCCAGGAGGTTGGAAAACTGACAAATTGTAAGTCAGCCCCCATATAACCCCTCCTCTACCAAGCATGGCCAGATTTGTTTTTATAGTGCCCTATCCAGATCGGTTTATCTTCATCAGCAGCCTTGAAGGATGGACCACGCTAGCCTGAATCATTGCGGGGCTAGCTTGAAATATCACCTTTGGGCAGTGGGCTATGCAGTGTAGCACATTCCAGAGCTGAATGTACCATGATTGTTAGCTGCAGAGCGCTTTCTGGGTCCAGAGTTGTGGTACAGCCTTTGGTGTGACTCTGTCTCTGACAACTCAGTAAGGCCAATTATGCTGAGGCACCAGCAGCTATCTCGCCATTGGGTGCCTTTTCAATTTTTCCATCACCATCGGTTTTATCTCAGTAGAGGTTAAGGATGAGGGACTAGGAGCTGACATCATCAGCTAGGTGGAGTGCTGCATATGCGCTTCATGCTCTCTTTCTCGCCAGTCTAGATGAAGCACCAACCCACTCCAAACTGTTACAGTTTGTTATTTGCATCTATACTTGTGTTTTTCCTGGGACTAATGTATGTTCACATGCATAGTGCACTATGATTTTGTGCCTTGAGCCCTTCTGTGGGTCCCATCATCATCATCACCCAAGTCTTGCCTGAATACATCTTCCCAGGTAGCTGTTGCTGGTAATCCTGGAGCATGCATGGGTACAGGCCTGTGACCCCCTCTTTATCTGTCTGTAAATTCCCCCATCTTCCTCTTTTGGAGTTTGTATGCTGGTTGAGTGATGTCTATCTAGTAAGGCGTTTCTCTCTTGAGTGGTCTTTTTTCAGCACCCCACCCCTGTGTTGAAAGCCTGGATCTGGGAGTGACATTGAGATGGGCTTCTTTGAAGGGTGTATCCTTATCTTTGGAACCATCTAGTGGCCCAGAAGAGACCATTTCTGTTTTTTCAGGGCCTCTGTCGATCAGTATGCTTACCTGGCCTTCACTGGATATCAGCAGAGTGCTGTAGGACCTTCCTCTCCAAGAAGGTTTGGTTAGTCTCCCTATGATGGGTCAAGTGTCTTGGTTTCTATGTTGAATGGTGTTGAGTCTGACAGTACTTTCTCTCCCATAGCCAAGGTATCTCTTCTGGATCCTCCCAACAGATGGTCTCCACTTGGAAGGCAGAGAGTTCAGCCCACAACAGTATATCCCCCTCTTTTTCTGTTGGTGAGGAAGCGTCGATCACTGGATGGTCCTATACTACCCGATCACGCAGCCTATTCCCCCTTTGGGTAGACTTCACGGTTAGGATCCTTGGCTTTTCTAGTAGTTTGAGGGTCATTTATTTTCTATCCTTTTGGATATCAAGCTGTCAAGGCTCTCACAACTAATGCTCTCTCAGGAAACTGGTTATCTGCTTAGGCAACCTCCTTCCTCATTTTGACTCCTCCTTTTGCTGAATTCTAATGGTAAGAAATGTTATGCTTGAGCCTTTTGTTCTTGATGGGCTGGTCTTATTTTTGGACTTGTCTTAACTGTCCATCTTCCCTCTAAGGACTTTTTTCCTGGGGTTTAATACAGTCAGTTTTCCGGTGGATAACATCTTTTTTTGTTCTAGTTTCCATAATTTGAGTAGTGTGGTTTTTCCACCTGTTTTGGTGGATTGTTGGTTTGTTCTCTAGCTTCTTGTTGGTGGGGTTCCATCGGTCTTTGGGAGAAGCTTCCCCTTAACAGTGATTTCCTGTCCTTGTCTAGAACATCAGGTTGATTCTCTGTGCCCTATCACTTAAGGGTACTTCGGGTAAGACACTAGTCAAGGCAAGATTGAAGAAAGCCAAAATAATGAAAAAGAGAATATTCCATAAAACTCAGATGTTTGTCTTCATAATAGGCAAAATAAGTCTTCCATATGAAATTGTAGGTCCTGTGGCAGGTAGAGTTAGGGTGGGGATAACTGAGAGATACCCTTACCCTTCAGGACCTGAGTTTTAACAATCATGTCATTATAGACTCAAATGGATAACAGGGTCGTATCCTCAAGGTGGGTCCTTGAGCCAGTAAGCCACAGCTGTTTGAAAGAGACCAAGGCTCATCAGGCAGGAGTCTGTTTATCATGTTCTTCTGGGCCTATTTGGTGCAATGAGAATTACTGGAAACCTTTCTATCTCTATCTTGTGTAGCAGTCGAGGGAGAATCTTTATCAGAGGAATGACATTTCGGTCTCAATGAAGTCCAAGGAATCACTAGGGCATCTACCGCAAAGACCAGAGGACCACTAGTCCTGACTACAAATCTGTTCAGTTTGTTGAACCTGGAGGCAAGGATGTCCACATCTGGTTTTTGCTAAATTTGACAGGGAGTCTGGAAAAGCACAGGGTGCAGATACCATTACCCTGGGTCTAGGCATTGTCAGCCTTGCAGAAGGCGGGAGGGGGATCCAGTGTTGTAGAGATAATTTGATGGCTGTCAGTTCCAGAAAGTTGATAGGGATCACAACTCCACTGGGGACTAAGGCCCCTGACCAGTTAGAGAGTTGTAAATACCTCTCCTTCCTTTTCCACCAAACTGGTAAGGCTGGGATTCAAAGGAGAATACCATTATGCCAAGGACACATGAAAAAGTGAACTGGGTCCGCTTGTGGGACTGAAATAAAGGCAATCTTTTCTGGATTGGGCTGTGTCCAAGGTCAGACCCAGTGTAAGGGGTGGAGCTCAGACTTTGAAAAGCTGATTAACCAGCCAAAAGTTTGAAAGAACTGAATGTTTGACAATGACTGACAACACTTTGGCAGGGAAGTTTTCCAATAAAAAGATACAAATGCCCTGGGCCTGCAGAAGATTAAGAAGCAAAGGATGCACTTTAGTGAACTCTCAGGTGCAGAGCCCAAATTCTACCAATTGGAAGTACTGATCTCCCACAGCAGAGCATGGAAACGTTTATGTGGAGGCAAGATGGGAATATGAAGATGGCCAACTTGTGTGTCTACCAATGTGAGAAATTCATCTCTTTTGAGGGATGCAATGACAGATCTTGCCGCTTCCATCTGGAATTTTGATACATAAAGAAATCTATTTAGAGATCTTTGGTTCAGAGTGGGTCGAATATGTTTGTATAAAAATCTCAAAACATTTCCTCTGAAGGAACTGGTATCACTACCCCCACATTGTGACTGACGTTAAAGCAGCAAGTAAATCTGCTGTTTTTTGAGCTGATGTTGGCAGATCTGAGAAATGGAAGCAAGTAGGGGCAGAGATAGAAATTCTATTTTGTACCCCTTTGAAATGGCAGACTGGAATCTGAGATCTGAGAAGTTTCACATCCAGACTTGCACAAATGCCAATAGATACCCCCCACTCCAAGGTGTGAGGCATCCTCTCCATGTGAAGTGTGCTTCTTGGTAGGTTTGGTTTTGAGGTTGATGCCAGGAAAGAGAAAAGGGGTCCCTTTATTTCCCTTTTTAAAAGTAGTAGGCATGGAAGAAGATTTAAACTTTTTCTTATGGGGTAGGACTACAGTGATGTCCTTCAAGAATTTATCAAGAAATTCCCCATCAAAATACATGTGTAAAAGGTAGTCTCTTACAAGCAGTCAACAGACCAAGCTTTTAACTACAAAATCCTACGCATATGCACCACTCTGACTACTAGAGGGTGCCCGCTCCCCTTATACCAGCACCACTACTCCCATCACTCTCTCTGGTCATGAACCAGAGATAGTTTTTGGAGATCAAAGTTTCATATAGCATTGTAAGTTAAAGAGTAACTCCACTTTTGTTGAGAAAAAAAATATTCTCCTCTGGCTGATCTATGTACATTGCAAGGATTTTAAACTTTGTTGCAGATTCCTACCTTTTGTTATTCTGAATAAGTAGGTATTTGTTTCACCCTGCACATGGACACAGACAATCTGTATGGGAGTGACTTCATAATTATCCATCAGCTGCTGTACAAGCAGGGCTCTAATGACATGATTACTCTTTGGGAGTATCTCACCAAAAATTAAATTTGGGTTTCAGGGGATGCTCAAAATCTGACTTGTATCTTCTGGAGACGTCTGGGAAAATCAGTAAGGCAATCACACAAGCAGGAAAACAACATATCTGAGGGTCATTCTGTACACCATTTGTATACGGAATGCCTCCAGGTAGCCACATTGCATTGCATTTTTCAGAAAATCTCAGTGCTGCAGATTGAAAAGGAAAGTTAATTTTTAAAAATATTCAATTACAGTAAGACTTCTATCGCAACTGTATAAGCTTTATTTTTTTTCCCCACAAACGTGGAGTTACCCTTTAAGCTCAATCTCTTAGGCATCCAATATCTTTCTGCATAATGTTTTGGAATTGAGAGCAGTTCCCAGTCACAACTGATCCATGTACAGCATGTCTGTGTCTAGTCTTGGAGGCCACCTAGGCATTTCTGCCTGTATTCCTGCAAATGTGGAAAAAATGTGACGCGCTTGCATTGTCATATCTTAATGGCACCACCAACCCCTTTTCCCCTCCAGTCTGTGGAGGGGCTGTCTTTAATGAGGCCAGTCTCTGGTGCCGGGAAAGTTGGGGACCACTGCACTAGAGTGTCCACACAAAAATATAAGGCTGAGAACTGCAATTGTTCTAAGAGAATGAAGTCCTCAAATAGAGGTTTATGTTGTCTATTCATTTGTTTTGCCCAAGTAGCAATAATCTGCCAAACAGACATGACAGCAATTTCCGGCTAAAGGACTGGACATGCAGGTGTGAAGAAGGCCATTTAAGAGTGTTTGAAAGCACCTATCAACATATCCTTGAAAAAGAAACATCCTCAACAGGAACTTTAAGGAGAACTGAAATGCCGGGGTCTACTACCAGAACAGCCCATTTTTCCTTAAATTCCTTTTCCATAGGATAAATTTCAGCAAAAAGCTTTGGAGAAACAGGCCAATTCTCATGTACTGCACATTCAATTTGTGCATGGATAAGAAAAACGGAAAACTGAATGACAGATGCTTACCGTAATGTTCCTTTCCTGACAAGCTCTATGTCGGCACAGCTGGGTAACGGCCCCGCCCCCCCATGCTTTCAGGACCTAACTCATACATTTGAGCCCACCTGCAGCCTCTGCATTCTGTAACTAGTCCGACCAAGCTGAGTGAAAATTGTGCTGACATGGAGCTCGTCAGGAAAGGAAAATTTACAATAAGTAGCTGTCATTCAACTTTCCATTTTCCTGACAGCTCCATGTCAGAACAGCTGGGAACTAACTAGCCACACAGGGGAGGGATAATGCTACACACTCCTCAATTCTGGCTAAAAGCAGAAGCCAGGATGCCTCTGCCAAATTCCACTGTCATTAAGACTGCTTCTACACAGTAAAAAGCCATGAACTGGCCCCCACATAGCTGCCTTGCAGATAGTGTCTGAGAACACTCAGCCTACTGCTGCTCCCAAGGTCGAGACCATTCAGGTGGACAGTGATGTGATCCCCCTGACACAGCCAACTCTTTCAACTTGTAGGCCAAGGAGATGAGTTTCACCAACCAAGAGGCAATAATCTTGTTGGAAGCCATGAAATCATTACACATTCCTCCTGAAATGACAAACAAGTGCTCCGACTTCCTGATGCCAGATGTCACCTTGATGTAACATTTTAAAGCTTGGCACACATCTGATGGGCTAACTTCTTGGGTACTGCCCAAGAGGGATGTAGGAAGGACAACTTTTTGCGTGATATGGACTCTGAAGGCCACTTAAGCACGATTTTGAACATCAGCATGAGTACCACCCTATCTGAGATGAACGTTAGAAAGGCTTCTTTAAACCCCAGGGCTGCTAACACAGACACTCTTCTGGTTGATGTTATTGCCACCAGGAAAGCAGTTTTCAGCAAGAGGTACCACAGGGCGCCACCTTGATTGAAGGCACCTGATGCAAACAAGTCCAACACCAATGGGAGAACCCACTTCACAAACAACAATCCCTTTGGGAGGTTTCAACCAAGTTGCAGGTTGAAGAACAGTATAATTGAGTGTTGGATGCCCATAGTATGCCAGTGAAGGCAGAGATAGCTGAAATGTGGGGCCATACAGTTCTTACGCATAAACCTAAATCAGGCCCCACCCACAGAAAGTTCAGAATGTGACAGACTTGTGAAGAGCACAGTGTAAAACCTTGATCAGCAGCAATCCTGTGAATTTATGTCATACTCTACTATAGGCGCTGTTATTGCTGTTCTTTGCTTTCATAAGAGTATTCACAAACTTTACAGAGCACCTGAGATCTATTAGCCTCTGTCTTTCAAGACCCAAGCCATGAGCTTGAGTTTGTCAGGTGTTGGACGAATGGGACTTTGGAGAAGATCTGACCTTACCGGCAGAGGGAGTGGATCCTCGACACTCATTAGGAGGGGCAGAGGGTGCCAAGGTCCCTTCAACAAATCAAGGATCATCACCAGAACTATCACCTTTCCCTGCCACAGCCTCAGCAGGAAGCTGAGAATCAGAGGGAGAGGCAGAAAGGCAAAGACTGTCCTGGAGATCCACTCTGCAATAAGCGCCTCCACCCTGATTGCTTCTGGATGCTGGACCCTGGAATAGAACTTCAGCAACTTGGTGTTCACTGGGGATGTGAACAGGTCTACCTCTGGAAGAGATTACCAAGCCAGTTAGTTCTCAAAAGACTAGCGGCAGTCTGGACCATTCACTGTCGTCCAGGAATGTCCTGGACAAATTGTTTGCCTAAAGATTCTTCTGACGGGGCACATAGGCTGCAGATAGCTGGAATATATTGACTTGGGCCAGCTTTAGAATTGGAAAAACCCCCTTCAGGAGGGAGACACTTGAGTTCCCCCTTGTTTCCGAATGTAGGCCACAGTAGTGCTGTTTAACTTCACTAGGACAGGTCCACCCTGGATGAGTTAACTGAAGGCTAGGAGAGCCTGAAATTTATTCTTAACTCCAGGGTGTTGGACATGATCTTGAACCCTTGAAAAAGGCCACTGGTCAAGAGCCCATTGCTCCTGAATAAGGGCTCTCCACTGAATAAGGGCTCTCCAACTACTTTGCTGGTGTCTAACTGCACCACCAGCCTCTAGGTCATCAGATGGGAATAACATCACAGAAGATTCTGCTTCTCCAACCACAAGTTTTAGATTGCTTTCATACATGGCTTAATCCATATCTTTTGACCTAGGCCCTCTGCTACCAGTCCAGAAACCAAACGTGATAGGGGGTGAGAGTTCAACTAAGCCTACCTGATGTGCTGGAGCGAGAAGATTTATGCGTCCCAATCTGAGACGTGAAGGATGTAAGATCTCCCAAATATGTCCTGAAATGCTTTCCTTGAGTGACCATGTGTTCGTCACCAAAGCTGTACCTATGTCCAAAGAGGAGCCACCAAGTAAGACATGTATGAATCAAAATTCCAAAAATACCAGAAAGCATCCTGACATGAAGCTCTTCGCTAACTTCTTATAGAATACGTGGTGGCTTTTTGTTTGACTCCCAACCAGAAATACAGAAACTACCCTCTCTGGAGTGAACGTGGAAACTGACTCTTGAACTTCAGTCTCCTTTAACTCAACAGATGTTCATCTTGAGGCAGGAAGCAAAACTGACCACTATTAATTTAGGCTTCAACTTCTAAGATGCAGGTATTGAGTACATCCTTGAAGGCCACAGCATCTGCTAGTAATAAAGTTATGTATCTGGCCAATCCCATAAGGGACACACCGACCAAATGGGTGATTCAAAACCCTTGACATCCTGCTGTGACAACATGCTCCAATCTTGTAGAATGAGCACTTGATTCAGTCGCCATGAGAGAATTGTCAAGCGGTCCTCTGGAGGCTCTTGAAATACTTCCACAGCTTTGCTTCTATTTAAAGGCATTTCATCAATCTTACAAAAGGAGGAATCAAAAACCTGGACAAAGATCATCCTCATCGTCTAGTTCAGGCTTGAGAAGGCTCTGAGACCAGTTACAATGGCCCTAAAAGGAAGACTGGAGATTTCCAGAATAGATAGCCCTTGCAGAAGTTGAATTCATCAATTCCTTTAGAGTGTCTTGACTACATGCTTAATTAATTGTGACAACTTGGTCACCATCATCTTAATCACTGTCTACTTGAACAGAGCAGGAATTGTACAGTCTGGTTCATATACATGTTCTTTGGACAAACCTGGAAAGGGTTATTTGCCTGAGAAGGTTCTGAGACTGCTGATTGGCAGAATATAGGACACCTTCACAAGGTGACAGGAAGCAACTCCTTTAGAATGTATTGACCACATGGTCAATGAATGTAAACTTATTAGATGTCAATGTCAGGAGCCGCCGCGGCGTGTGGCCTGGCGTGCCGATACGCATTGGCGTGTCCTGGGTGGCCGTGGCAACGGCGGAACTCGCGCATGCGCACTCACGACCACAGGCGCTCTCCTGGCCCCGATGACAGTGCAGGGCATGGTATTTAAATCCGCTCTGCACTGACACTGGTTGCCGTATGATTGTTGCCGACCCTGAGTGCTTCTGACCGTGCTGTCTTCTCCTGCCCTGACCCCTGACTTGCCCGACCTCTCTCTGGATGGTCCCCATTGGATCTGACCCCCTGTTACTGACCCGACTATTCTGTGCCCGCTGCCTTGTACCACGCTGTCCCCACGGTTACTGACCCAGCCTGACTGACCACGCTTCTGCTCAGCCATCCATCCATCCATCTGTCCCGCACGGACCCATCCGCCTCTTCACGTCAGGCTCTTTGCTAGCAGATACCTATGGCGGAACCCTCTACCACGGGTGGGTGTACTCAGGGGCCGCGACCTGGTCTCTGTCTGCTCCAAGTAAATCCCCACCATCAGGGGCCTTGGTGAAAAAGCAGATTGGGACTTAGACTCCGCGCTCTGGGGAATCCTATTCCATGGGTTGCTAGAGGTACCGCCAGGCGGTACATTACAGTCAACTTCTTTATCCCTGGCTGCTGGAACCAGCAGGGCTCATACAGTCATGTTCATCCAAATCTTCTTTTGGAATAGTCTGAACAGGATTGTTTGCCTGGAAGGCTAGGAGACTGCTCATTGATAGAATAGATAACCCTTTCACAGTGTGAGTGAAAAAATTTCTTTAAAGTGTATTGGCCTCATGTGACAATCTGTTAGGTGTCATCTTTATCCTTGGTTGCTTGAACAAAGCAGTATTCATGCAGTCATGTCCAACCGCATCATCTTCTTTGGAAACCCTTTCACAGGGTGAGTGGAAACAACTCTTTTTGAGTGTACTGGCCACTTTTTCAATGAAAGTGACGTTAGCTGTCATCATCCTCATTTCTGGTTGCTTGAACAACGCAAGATTCATATCATCATGTTCATCCATCTCTTCCCCTTTGGAGAGTCTGGAGAGGCTGTTTTGCCTGGGAAGGTTATTAGACTGCTCATTGCTAGAACATATAACCCCTTTACAGAGTGAGTGAAACACTTTCATTCATGTTCATCATACAGTCATGTTTATCTGTGTCTTCTTTTTTGAAAAGTCTGAAAAGGGTTGTTTGGCTTGGGAAAGCTCTACGACTGCTCATTGCCAGACTAGATAATCCTTTCACAGGGTTTTGCCTGCCTCTTAAAGCAGCTAAAAAAAATTATAATGTAATGAAATAGAAAATAGCTTGCTTAGTAACAAACCCTAAGGCTAGGTTCACATGTGCAGGTGGTACCGCTGCGGATCCACACAAAAATCCCTGCAGCTGCACCACCCGCACATAGGAATGCGGACCCGCGGGCAGGTGCCATTTATTCTGCCACTGGAAATAGCAACTGTACTGGGAACCAAGGTTCCCATGCGGGCTGCGTTTTCAGAAGTGCAGGGTCCCGGGGGACAGGAGTCCATTCAAATGAATGAGCTCTCACGCCTGCACAAAACGCGGACCGCAGGAACGTGGATATGTGAACCAGGGGTAAAGGATTAACAACTGCTAGAGGTAAGCGGATACTGCAGCTTCCAGCCACAGTCAGATTTCACCAGGTGGTTAATGAACCAAACTTTGCCTTGCCAGAGAGGAGATACTGAAAAGGTTTTGTTAAGAAGAGCAACAAAAAGAAAAGGAATCTGCAACAGAATTACAACAATATTCTGCAATGTAGATAAACTATCCAAGGGAATTGCTAACATCATAAGGACCTTCTCTTTTTTTTGAGAAACTAGAGAACACAAACAAAATATAAAAGGATTTCCTATACTCCCAACAGGCAATGCTGGCTACAATAGTCATTCACAGGCGACTCCTGTACCTTCTCTGGCAATGCTGTTTTTTTGAGGGGGTTGGCATAATAGCAAAGCAAATATGTGAATCCACCAACAGGTTAATGTCATGTGTGAACAGACAAAGTATTACTCTGTGCACCTGTTATGCAGAGTACTACCTCTGGAGGAGCTCAGGGTATGCACAGTGGCTGCAGGGAGCCTCTGCCTTTCGACTGTAAACACTGGCACTGCACAGGTGTGCATACCTATGGGAGACTCTGCTGACACTGCTGCCCACTTCACATGGACCCAGCGGACCCTGGACAAGGCTATTAGCCATGATAAATGCTGCCCGGAGGACCAGCACTAGGGCCTTCTGGATTATGGGTCATTTAGCCAGTACACCAGGGACCACATCCAGCTGAAACCCACACGCATGGACGGACAGACAGCCAGCCCACCTAGGTCCTGCACATGGGAGGAAAAAAGAGAAATGCTGAGGCTGCAGGTGGGCTCAAATTTATGTGTCAGGTCCTGGAAGCATGGGGGGGAAGGGACCTTACCAAGCTGTGCTAACATGGAGCTGTCAGGAAAGTCTTCTATGATTTGCCAGCCTCTTAACTTTCATAGAGGTTTGTTTTGGCTGTGGAGAATTAGGTGCTGCTAAGCAAATGCCAGTTCACACAGCTCCAGTTAATGAACTGACAGTGGAAAGCGCTTGATGAGAAGCCATAATTTGTTGCTTAGAAAATGCAGGTATTGAAAAATCCTCTGCAGCTTCCACTACGGTATCTGCATCCCCATTATTTCCTCTATTTCATCCTTAAAGAGGTTTACAGGTTTTATCTCTGATTCAGAAGGGAGGGGAGAAGTGTAGCTTGGAGTACAAAAGTTTTCCAAAGACACAACTGACAGAAAAATCAGCTTTTGTCAGACATAGTGCATGCCTGAGAGGGGCTAGAGTCAGATGAGGGCAGCAATGTCCTATTAGGAAATTGTTTCAGGACATGGGAACAGCTATTACCCTGAGCTGTGTTTTGAGTTTCCTGCAGGCCATCGGCAGGACACGTTATTCAGTCCTTTTGTCCCAGCTTCATTGCGCCTGTGATCCGCTATTAGAATTACCTGAAGTAAGGGAATTACTGATGGGATTCTCATGGAGTGGATGCAGAAGGTATGGGATTTTGTATTTCTGTAATACAGGAGCCCCTACATCTCAGGCACTGACCATGTTGGTCTCTGTGGCAGAAGGTGTCAGGAAGTGCAGAAAACATGGTTTGCGTGTTTTTCTGTAAATATGGGCAGAAATGCGTCAGGAAGGGGGAGTTCTGAACGCATCACCATTCTGAAACAAAGTCCAGAATGAAGAAGACCCCTAAATATTAAATTAAGTGGTAATACTTAGGGTGCTGAAGCAGTTAGAGACAAGTACAACTGGGAATAACACAAAGTAAATAACTCTCTATACCTGCGCTATGTATCTGCTTTGTGCATTAACACTGGCTATTTCGCTATGATTTAGTCCATGCCTGGAGAGAAGCTAATCCAACTTCCCGAGATTATTCTAATTTCTCCAGAGCTCATAATTATTATTCCCACATTGATCATATATTTATCCTTACGAGATTACTATCTAAACTAGTTACGGCTAAGATTTTCTCTGCATCTTGGTCTGATCATGATCCGGTCCTCTTAACGCTTTCTACTTTGACAAATAAGATGGCTAACCCTCATTGGCGTCTTAACGAATCTCTCTTGAGCAATGCATCTTATTGTCTTGATATTTCAACACATCTGAAATTCTATTTTGAAACTAATAAGGCAGAGGACACGGATCCTGCTATAAATTGGGAGGCCATAAGGCCTCATTTAGGGGCTTTCTTATTCAACTATCCTCCCGACTCAAAAAGGCTCGTGACGACCTGATTTTAGCTAAATCTAAAGCCTATACTGATCTTGTAGCCCAACATAAACGGACCTGACTCTGATTTACTAAATAAACTTGACCAGGCTCGACTGGAACTTAACTTATGCCTCACTACTATGGGCAGATAAAGAGTTATGTTGGGCTAATCACAAGTTTTTCACGTGGCAGGATAGGCCAGGCTCTCTGTTGGCACGTAAATTGTCTCCTAGACACTCCCTTATAGCTTTTCCTAAAATTATACTATCGACTGGTACTATGACCCAGGACCCTGGTAAAATCCTACAAGAATTCCATTCTTTCTATACTGACCTTTATAGTCTGCCTTAAAATAATGCCTCCCCTTCCGTTAACCATTTTCTGACATCCTTGACTCTCCCATCTCTTCAAGAAGCCCATAGAGACCTAATGGACCAGCCCATCACTTGTGAGGAAATCCAGAATGCTGTAAAAAGTTTAGCTCCACATAAATCACCAAGATCGGATGGTCTTCCTCAAACCTTTTCTGATCTTTTGATCCCACATATGGTTCATTACTTTATCTACGGGACGGGGAGGGGGGAGTGGGTGGTGCCATTTGATAAGAATAGAGCATATATTAGTGTAATTCACAAGCCTAATAAAGATACTACCTGCTGTTCCTAATTACCATCCTATTTTTCTAATCAATTGCGACCTTAAGATCCTTACTATGGTCTTGGTTTATGCCTTAATACGTTTTTAGGACACTACATTCATGATGATCAAGCAGGGTTTATCAGAGGCCGTCAAACCCTTGACCAAATTCGTCTAACTTTGGCATTTATATCTGCTGCACAATCTAACTGGGATAATTCCCTGCCAAGGGAAGTATTATTGCTGTCTTTAGATCTTCACAAAGCATTTGATAGTTTGACCTGGGACTATTTGTTTCAGACATTGGGTGCCTTTGGGTTTGGCTCCTCCTTTCTGTCTCTTTTACGAGCTTTATATTGAAACCCCTCAGCTCAGGTTTCTATTCACTGGTATAAGTCGGCTGCTCTTCCTATTAGGAGAGGCACTAGGCAGGGTTGTCCACTCTCCCCCATACTCTTTGCATTGGCAATAGAACCTCTCGCTATTGCTATTCATTCCGGTCCTACCATTTCAGGTATTCATTGCGGCCGACGGGATCACAAATGTGCCGTTTGCTGATTATGTTCTTATGTATGTTTCCAATCCCTGAATGTCTTTGCCCAATTTGTTGACTTTACTTCATCGATTCTCTTTAGATTTGGGTCTCACTCTAAATTCTTCTAAAACAACTGCATTAAATATCACTTTACCCTCTTCGGAGGTTCAGTACCTTCAAGACAACTTTGATTTTTAATGGGCTCCCCGCTCTCTTCCCTATCTGGGGATCCATCTTACATGTTCTATTACAGCATTATATCGTGCCAATTATCCCCCACTTTTTAAACGACTCAAGGACGATTTGCGTAGTTGGGTGGACTTCCCTTTACCTTGGTTTGGTAGAATCAACTCTATCAAGATGACCCTTTTACCAAGATTGCTCTATTTTTTTCGGACATTACCAATTGCAGTCCCCAGAGGTGAACTATTGCGCTTACCATCCGACATTTCTCCAACTTGCTAATCTTTTGGCTTATTTTCACGTGGCCCAGATAATGCAGCTCTCTTACACTACAACCAAAGGTACAGTACCTCAATGGGTTGGCATTGAAGCCTTAGCTTGTCATCGTTATGCTATTGGTTCTCTCATGTGGCTACCCAATCGATTGCGTCCTCCCATCCTATACCCTCCGTTATCCTACTCTTTCGCAATATGGGATAGGTGGCGTATCCGTAAATCCCTATATTCCCCTAATACCCCCCTGGCCCCAGTCTTTTGTAATCCTAAATTTGTACCTGGTTTAATGCCATCTATGTTTCAATGGTGGATCAATAAGGGCTTTCCACGTATTGGGGATTATTTGGATGGGGTTCGTCCATACTCTTTACAATATTTCTGAGAAAAATACCAGTTACCTTCTAGCGAAATCTTTTGTTATGCCAAACTGGGTCCTTTATCCACTCTGAGCTTAAATTATTGACGGAACCCATTACACTCACTTCTCCCGAACTTTCTTGTCGGGCTTCTGGTGTGGTGAAAGGACGCATAACTATTATATATACTTCCCTTATTGATCAAAACTTTTTTTTATATGATACAATGGGAAAGGGATTTAAATATCTCCTTAGAGTTAGATGCTTGGCGGGACATAGCTAATGCTTTATCTAAAATCTCTATTCAAACTTATTGAATCTAATTATAAAATGCTCCTACGTTGGTACCTAGTCCCTACACGTCTTGATAAAATCTACCCTACCACATCACATTCCTGTTTTCGACAATGTGGGAAGGAGGATACTATGTTCCATACTTGGTGGCGGTGTCCTGTGGTGACTAGATTTTGGATCCGTTTATTCAATTTTCTCTACTTTGTGACAGGAGTGAAAGTTTGTAGGTCCCCAGAAGTGGCCTTTTTTCAGCAATTGCCCACAGACATCCCCAAGAAATCGGTTAAATTGATTCCTTATATTCTCCTGGCGGCATGAATTATGATAGCCAAATACTGGAAGCGATCAGTGATACCGCTTGACTATGTCAAAAATAAACTCAATTGGATCATGATTGATAAGCTCACTAGTATTCTTAACAACAATGCTTCTAAATTTGATAGTACTTGGGAACCATGTATCTGATATCTTTCTGTTACTTAGAAGACTCCTGGCTGATCCTCCTTTACTCTATTCTTCCTTTTCTTTTTTTTTGATTCCGACATACCACTTTTTTGCAATATAGGCCGATATCTAATTAAGGATTG
The DNA here is from genome assembly GCF_062004578.1 of Staurois parvus. NCBI lineage: Eukaryota > Metazoa > Chordata > Amphibia > Anura > Ranidae > Staurois > Staurois parvus. The sequence goes on from NW_028317882.1 coordinate 10,566,460, forward strand.
AATAAGTTTAGAGATACTTTATTTTCACTGAACATTTTATGTTGGACTATTGCTGCCTGGTAGTTTACCTTGGACTGTAGCATGCACCTGAGGAATTGTTTGGTTTCCTGCACTGCTTAGTTCGTTTCTTCACCCAGTAATTTTTTTTTATTGTATCATTCCTTAGTTAATAGGCTTACTATTTTGAATCCTGCAACCCACAATTGTGGGTTTTATTCCTTTGTATGTTGTTTCTTTAATTAATAAAAAACATTGAAATATAAACACTGGCTATGGTCTATAGCCAGGAACAGTCCAAATTACAGGAAACCGCTGTCTTACCTTATCCATGTCACTTGGCCTGTTTGGGATTCAGGTTTCACCCATCATGGTGGTCATAACTTTGAAGGGTTCTTCAGGGTCTGGAAACCATAGAGATGGACCACAGCCCTGGACTGCTTTAGCACCCTGAAGCTAACTGCATATGTTACAATAAGGTGCTGAGCTTCTACAGTAGGATCTAGTGCCTAGTTCAAACATTACAGGCCAGACCCACACAGTGGGGTCTGGAGACCATCCCCAAAGTAAATACAGAGGGTTTGCAATCTAGAACTTACTAGAAAGCCTAGGGCAATAAGCAATCGGATCTTCATAGATGTGACTGAAGAAAAAAAAGGAATGGTCGACATTATCCAAAATGTGTCCTTACACTAGCAAAAAACTGGAATCTCATTAAGTGGGTGCGGTAATGTGGGCATGCACTACAGGTGTCCTTAGCAGAATATTTTGCCAGTACCCAATCTCCTGAAGCAAGCCAACATATAGCCCACAGATAATGAATACAAGCCCTGTATCCTGTACTGTATGATTAAGCCTACATTCACAACTTAGAGCATATTACTGGTGATTTTGAAATGTATTTTAGAGGCATTTTACAGGCATTCCCATTGAAGTATAAAAACATAAAGAACAGAAGGCGCACCAGCCTAGCAGATTACCTCAGTATTAACTTTATATGAATAAAAAGTGGATGTGTACTCACAAAGGACTTGAAATAAATGGTATGTCAGTCAGACAATACATGGGATCGACCTCACCCCCTGGACAAGTCCTTTTTGGGAATAGCTGATCCAAAAGGCTGTAGCATTTTGAGGGGCAATCCGCTCTTCCTCAGAGCCAATCAAATTGTCTAATTCCTACTGAAACCTATGGGAACAAAAATGCCTGAACACGCTCAAGAAAAAGCTCATGTACTTTTTTGAGCTTTTGGGTGTAGTGTGACAAGCACAGTTAGAAAGAATGGGATTTTGTGTAGTCAAGCATAGTAAGGTGTAGTCAGGCATGGGGAAAAAGCAGAAATATGCTCAAGTATGAATGGGACCAAAGAAAACCTTTTTTTTTAATCAGATAAATTTTATAGGAATATGTTATATTTGTTATTCCAGTCAACTGATGGTTTTTTTTTTCTTTTGTGTAATCTTAAAGTGACTTAAAGTGTTACTAAACCCAGGATCCTGCATTCACTATATCTGGTGTCGCATAATACACAGAACATGGAAGTGCAATTATTTTAGTAAATATAAACTGCTAAATACCTTTTTTCATCAGTAGTTAGAGCAGTCTTGTGACTTCAGACGAGCACTGGTTAAAGTTTATAGGAAGGGTTTTCTTTCTGCTCTAGGAGGATGTAGAACCCCTGACCTCTGTCAGGGCAGTGCTGATTGGCCCTGTGCTGATCACATGCACTCTCCCAAGGAAAAAAAAAAACCTCTCTAGACAGTGAAGCATGGTTGCGCAAGCATCATAATATGAGGATGTTTCTCATACTACAGTGTTGGGCCTATTTATCGCATACCAGGGATCATGGATCAGTTTGAATACATCAGAATACTTGAAGAGGTCATGCTGCCTTATGCTGAAGAGGAAATGCCCTTGAAATGGGTGTTCCAACAAGACAACGACCCCAAACATACCAGTAAACGTGCAACATCTTGGTTCCAGACCAACAAGATTGACGTTATGGAGTGGCCAGCCCAATCCCCGGATCTTAGTCCAATAGAAAACTTGTGGGGTGACATAAAAAATGCAGTTTCTGAGGCAAAACCAAGAAATAGAGAAGAACTGTGGAATGTAATCCAATCATCCTGGGCTGGAATACCTGTTCACAGGTGCCAGAAGTTGGTTGACTCCATGCAACACAGATGTACAGCAGTTCTCAGAAACAGTGCTTATACAACTAAATATTAATTGATTCAAAGGAAAGCAAAATCTTCAAACATTTTTCAGTTTATATAGTGAATGTTTGAGTTTGTAAAGAATACAAACACTGCTATTTTTTTGAACAGTCTAATATTCACTTTTCTTCAATTTTTTTGAAGGCATAACACAAATTTTATATATTTTTCTTCATGCTTTGATTTGGAATAGAATGTGTAGTGTTCCCAATGCATTTGTGTGTATGGAAATAAAAGCTATTAGAAGGATTTTGAGCTTTATTCACTTTTTTCAACACACTGCTATTATTTTGAACACAACTGTAAAGACTGATTTTACTGTTTGGGTTTAGTAGCACTTTGAAGTCTGCAAATACTCATCTACAGGAATGAGAAATCCAAACGGTTCCCTAGCCATCATCAATACTGTTTTCAAAGGTTCTTCCGTGTGTGGGGACTTTAGCCATCTTGGTTGTCCAGAGGGGAAATGATGCAACTCCCGTGCATGTGAGTTCCACACCAAGGTGTCCCAAGAATGTACACCGAGCTGCACACGCACAGCCTATTGTAAATTATAAAGACAATTGGGAACAGAGAGGTACTTTTTACTTTAGCTCCTCTATAAGTGCTTTCCTGAAAAAAAAACAGAGCCAATTGCTGCAACCCAAATAACACAGAGCTGAATAGAATGCTTTATATCCCTTTCTTGGAGGATTTAAATTATAGAAATGTACTGATGTGCTTTTTTCATAAAATCCAGAATACTGTGAAAACCCTGTGTCACCAAAACAACCTGCATTAAATGTTTATTTGTAAAATAACATTTTACATAAACTCTAAAAACATATAAAATGTCAATTCAGAAACTTAAATTACCCCAAACCATTATCATTCCCTTAAAGTGTGTCAATGGCTATAAATTATATATGGAACTACGGTATCCACAATGTAAATAAAAAAATTGTATATATATTTTAAACCCTCTAGCATATAAAAGGTTTAACTTTCACCCTTGAAAGTGTAAATAACTTATAAATACCCCAATAAGAACATATTATCATACACATAAATTGTGAAAAAATTAAATACCCATATAAATAATAAAAATTGTGAACAATTATCAAAAATTCAAATAATCACATGAGTCAATAGTGTCCAAAATTAAAGTCCTTCCAATCTCTAATTCCAATGAGAAAATCTCCGGTTCCGTAACAGCGAACCCTCCTATTGGCTCCCAAAGAAAATAAGAACCTCAAAAAAAAAAAAACTCATATAGTGCATTACCTTTTTTTAAAAAATAAATATCCAATACAACAACACTATGCACTGTGCAATTTCCAACACAGAAAATCAAAAAAACAACACATGACCTTATCAGTGAAAAGTGAACACAGTGTAACAACCGTGATTGTGCGTTACTCTGTGAATATCAATCCAAGTGTCCCTTCCGTGTACACTTCTAGGTGTAAGGCATAAACAACCTTACCAAAAAACAACTATAAACACACCTTAATTATCACTGATAGCATATGTGACACTTCAAATGAAATCCTTCCAAGCCTGAATCTTGCTCTTTATGATGTCATAAACCACCTTCTCCTAGATGTCATCATGGCTTATTTGGAGGTACTGCATATTACTCATAGTACCCATGCTCCAATCGATATGTGAATGGTATATGAGAAAATATATAGTGTAATACCATATGTGATTATCAAAATATACTTTTATTACATGGGTACATGAAAACAGTATCAAACTCGCCTTATTCCCATACCCTCAAACCTCTCCGGTCGCCGAGCAGCTTCCTAGATTGTTTGGCATGTATTTTCCAGTGTCCAAGATGGGCGATCTGCCACTTCCGGTTCCTCTCTGTGCATCCGACGTCGCTTCCCTTGACACGTTTCGTCACTTCCAGGACTTAGTCATAAGGGGTGTCACATTTTCACATTGGAATTAGAGATTGGAAGGACTTTAATTTTGGACACTAGTGACTCATTTGATAATTTGAATTTTTGATATTTGTTCACAATTTTTATTATTTATATGGGTATTTAATTGTTTCACAATTTATGTGTATGATAATACGTTTTTTGCATATTAGGGTATTTATAAGTTAATGGCTATATGTTGCAATGGAAACATCACAAAGAAACGGATAGAAATCCAAGAAGTCAGTTAGGCTATGCAAAATGACAATAGAGGAATTGGGCCTCAAACTTCAGTGCTGTGACAACTACGGCTGTACTCAGTAATTGAACTTTAAGATCTTGTAACAGGTTGCAAATCCAGGTCAGGGTGGCAGGAAAAGTGCCATCTTGTCCATAAACTCACCCAGTCAGACCTACTTCCCTGACAAGTGACCCTAGATGCAAATCAGGAATCTTGACCCAGCTTTTCCTTCTTTGTGTTTAAATTAGTGGGGCTCATGTTTCAGCACTGCTGACAGTTTAAAACACCACAAAGAAATAAAAAAAGGGTTTCTGATAAGTTTAAGGGCCCCCATCACCCCAGTGTATTTTTATCAATCCAATTAAAAGTGATTGCTCATTCTTTATCATGTGTTGTGCCAAAGGCTACAAAATGCAATTTAACCACTTGAGTCCCCAGGCCTTTTTTTCCCCCTTGGGTCCCAGAGGGTTTTCTCATTTGTGGCAAGTCTTGGTTCTGCACATATTACGTATTAGAGACAGTCTACCCTAACACTTTTTTTTTTTTTTTTAGATAGGGCTTTAATTTGACAGTAGATTTTGATACATATATTTGTATTTTCTTGTTTTTTTTTATTGTGAGTATACAACATAAAATTAGTATTTACATTATCTGTGCTCCCCCCTGTATTTGCTCCAAAATATATTCAACAAAGTCTGCTAATTAAAATTATATCACATTAGTGTGACTGTTATGTAATGTTGCAGAATGGTAAAATTTTAACTTTGCATATTGATATGCACGTATGTGTTTTACTTTAGGAGAGCTTTCAACACTACATTGTGACTTCCACAGCATAAAAAAAGTCTGCATTAATTTCTAGGTAAAGTATAAGATAAAATTAACTCGGGTAAACGAGAGCACAGATTAGTGCAACAGCAACTTATTTACAGGTCAAATGACATTTATGTGCACTCACGTAATCATCTGATGTTTGTGCAGTAACCAGAGTGAGAAACAGATCCAGTGATGCAGTGATCTAGCCAGTAATTTCAGCCCCTGAGCTTAGTACTGGGTCCCAGCTGCCACAGATAATGGTTTAATGCTGGAACTGCTGGATAGGACCAGCAGAAACCACTGAGACTAGTCACCATTTTAAAATCACACTGGGGCAGCTCTGAGAAGAATACCACTATCCCTGAACCGTTTTAAAATGGCATTAGGGACTCACGTGATTAAAGTCTCTAATCACCTCAATGATTTGAGTAAGCACTCATTTCAGAATCAAATTAAACATTATTGCCCATTCTTTCCATGATGTGTGGTGTATTGAAGGCAGAAAGATGCATACAGAAATGTGAGCATGCCACTGTAAGGCAATAAAAGCATTAATTTCACTAATTCCTGACATATACCTAACAAATGCAGGTTAATTAGACCTACACGTTTCATTGAACAGATACGAACGGGCTTTTCAGCTTCATTTACAGCACTTGGCGTAACTCTTCCAATTTAGGTTTAGCAGCTGCTTCATACTTTTTCATCCTCTGATACCTGAATACATAAACACAAAGTTAGATGCAGTTACCAAAATACCCAGGGTTTCATAATTTGCATAAATATTGCCAAAAAGTGACTTACCCTGTGTTTCAGATAGGACAAGTAGATATCCCAGCCCAGGGATATGAAATTAACATACAATACACGGTACTTAGTAGGTAAGAAATAAAAGTTGATTAATTGGGCTGGTGGCCACACACACCATTCTGCCTGCAAGTAATAGAATACAAATATTTTTAAAAATATGTTTAAATTACACAATACATCAGCCTTCCCCATCCAAAAAGCAAAAAAAAAATCTTGACCACGCAACATATTCTGCCATTTTACATTAAAGTAATACTAAATGCTTATTATATATATATATATATATATATATATCATGTTATACTTACCCGCACTGTGTAGTGGTTTTGCACAGAGCAGCCCGGATCCTCCTCTTCTCAGGTCCCCTGCCAGCACTCCTGGCCCCTCCCTCCTGTCAGGTGCTTGCTAAGGGGGCACCCCAGCAGGTGCTTTCCCAAGCTGCTGCTCCATGTATCCATTCACATATGGAGCTGTAGCTTGGCCCTGCCCCTTCTCTTCTCACTGACTCACTGGGTGTGATTGACAGCAGGGGGAGCCAATGAGGAGAGGTAGTCCAATAGCTGAGACCCCAGCGCACATCGCTGGATCGAGAGGGGGCTTTGGTGAGTATTAGGGGGGGCTGCTACACAGAAAAGGTTTTTTACCTTCATGCTTAGAATGCATAAAGGTAAAAAACCTTGAGCTTTTACAAACACTTTAAGATTATATTTAAAAATTATATTATATATTGTAGGATACTTCGTATTGCTATCCCAAGCATCTAAGGCAGTGTAGGTTTAAAATACCCACCCCAAACACTGCTCTAATCGGTGCTGTTTAGGGAAATAGAGCACTCCAGCCTTACTGCATTACAGTTATAAACATCTAGGGATACTTGTGATTTAAAGTACTAGCCCTATCTCCCATTACAATCTGTGTTTAGAGCAACATTTTTCTGATGAAAAAAATGGAGGCTGCCATTATCACTTTCTGAAGATGCTAGTTGCCTGACTGTTACTGGTTGAAAAAGCTTCCCTGACCTAAACAAATATTCAGGGATATCAGAACAAAAACACTCCTCATGTGCATATATGTTCCAGATAAGTAATTAAAAGCATAGATGCAAGAGTGTCAGTATAACAGGCAGCTAGCAGAATGTGAAATAGGAATGTCAGCCTTCGTATTGCTCTCAGGAAATAGCTGTATTTTTTTTATGGGGGGGGGGGGGTTGCTACTACTACACAACAACATTCTATTTCATCACAGCCAGAAAGGTTTAGTTCTTCTGCATTATAGGTAGGTAGGAAGGTGTATGAACTGATTAAGTTGTTAGTTTCAACAACTTCTGGTCTTAAGTATGCAGATTGTTTGCTGGTTCGATTGATTTAGGGTTAATGTATCCATCCTTACATAACCCACCTTATACAATTCCCAAAATTTGCTTTGAAATTCATTCCAGCTTCCATTCAGAGTTTGTCCCTCCAAGGAGCCCATACCTGTAATTAAAAACACAGAAAATTATCTTAAAAACAAAATTTCTTGGTATACAATTTTTGCTTATTAGCCACAAATGCAAGCTAAAATGGAAAAATAGCTTTACACTGCTTTATGCAGTTCTTAAACAAAAAACATTGTAATACCGTTGTAAGGGCTTGTTTACACTTGCAGCTGTGATTGCTGCCTCTCTGAAAAGAGATCCACAGTGGATCGCTTTTCAGAAAGGAAGTTGATTTGTGGCTGGGAAGTGATTTGTTGCCTCCTGGATGCCTGTTTTAACCTTTGAAAGCCTGCAGCACCGTGCCACAACCATGTCCATAACACAGTTGCAGGACAGCCCCATTACCTTCAATGAGTCATATTTTGGCAGCAGTACTGCCAAGCACATGCAGCATGAGGTATAATTTTTGCTGTGACATATGTACAAGTCTGTCCAACCAACATATAAGGTTAAGGTGGGCAGTCAGGGAGAAGTAAAACCATGACAACTGCATGATTTTACCACGCCCTCGGCTGTAAATTTAAAGGAGCTTGAAAATATAAAAAATAAAATTGGCACAGGTATGCTATCCTTAAAAGAGCAGGATGTTAAATCCAGCTTCACAGACAGCCACTCATATAACTGTTAGCCGTTAATGTGGGGATGATGCATTTAAAAGTGTATGTATAGCCAAAACTTATTTTCAGTTTTGCATAGAATAGGGAAGGTTTAACATGCCTGCCATTTCATATTTAGTGATGTCTGAGTCTCGTTGGGGAAATTTCTGTCCTGGAGATGCAACAGAAAAAGGGATGAAATATTTGCAATGTGAGGGAAATGGAATGTTTTACCCTCACATCATGTTCTGCTGACAACAGTAAAATAAATTTTCTATCACTTTCTGTCTCTGGGACAATGGTCACTAGGACAAATGGACAGCCTGAATCTTCCTAACAATGACACTGACCAAAGGTGAATTTTCCTGCGCAAGACAAGGTAATTTTGTGATTTGAACAGGGATTCACTGAACCGATCTTGTGTTCTGATCCATTCACTCTAAATATTTAAAGCATAAATCATATCTTGCAACTGCTCAAACCAACCATTCTGGCACTGAAAATTGTCTAATTTATTAGACATTTGTGCACATGCTAAGTGAGGAAAAGGAGTTGCTGCCACCTGCCAAATGGTTGGCAAAGTCCCTGTACTGCTGTGTCATAAAAATGCACAGCATAAATAGGGAAGAAAAGCTTTTTCAGATTTCTGTGATTCTGCAGAATCTGTACCACTAACTCCTTTCTGCTCTTTACACTACCAACAACACAGTGATTTTGCCAGCTCAGAGCTCTCTCCCTCCTGTAGGCCCCTATAGGCATATTACCACCCATCACTTAAACCTGAACTCCTAGCACAAATTTAAAACCATTTTATTGATAGATGATGCAAACCTTTTATAGATATGTGGTGCTTCTGTTTCATTACTTTTAGCTGTCACAGAGAAATTTCTGTATGATCCTTGAATTTACAGTGCTCGCTGACTCCGGTTTCCTGTTTGCAAGGCTGGTAGCTGCTTTGCCCACTATTTCCCTGTTCCACCAGTCAGGTAACAGCCCCTGTGTAATTTTAGGATATGAATGGTGACTTAAATAAACAGTGGGAGAACCTGGGCTTCTCAGACTCCTGGTCTGTCCTACCCTGTATGACAGTTACTGACGGATGATGTGGGCAGAAACCTGAAGATATACTGTGATAACCCATAATCCCACCCACTTCCAAGAAAACTTTCCACCTGCACAATGGGGCTTGTAGTCTGTTCCCGTGGCACTTGATTTGACATCAATACAAATTATTTTCAAGGACCCTTATGAGTAAGTCCCTGAGACGAAACAAGTCAAGGAAGTGACGTCAGACACAATGAAGGAACCGCAAGTGGCAAATTGGCCATTTTGGAAATTGGAAAATTTGACCCAGACACTTCTGCTAGCTGCTGAGACTCTGCAAGAGGTTTGGCAAGTAGTGTTATCTTATTCAGACACTTCTGCTAGCTGTTAAGACTCTGCATGGGGTTTTTTGGATTAGGAGATCTTATCCAGATGCTAAGCAGTAAGTCTACTGCTGAGACTCTGCATTTAGGTTTGGAGATAAGAAATCACATCCAGATGCTTCTTATAGCTGCTGAGCTCTGCAAGAAGTTTGGGTTATGAGAGCTATGGTGCTATTTATCTGTTTTTAAAAGTAAGAGCATAATAAAGTGTTATTTATTTCTACCATACAGAATTACACTAAATATCCTTTTTATATATGATGGGTACTATGAATACTATGGAGTAATCCTGCTCAAGGTCCTGATGACAGCTAGGAGCATTATCCATGAGGCTATGAGGACATCTCAATGAACATATCCAGGCTGGATTAGCTTTCCTTGGATGGTGTATACCCTTAGTGGTATTAAAGTGCTGTTTCTTTTGCCATCTGGTAAGGGTATTCAGTCATTACACTATAGAAGTGTGCACTACTACTAGCACTTTGATTTTTTGATTTGTTGGATCACCAGAGTGTTTCACTAGCACATTTTTTCACGTCGAGCACTTGATTCACATATATGGTCACGTTTGATGTGGAGTGACACTTGTGTTGTATATGATTGTACATTATTGTTTTAGGGATAATACACTATTTTAGTTTCTTTTTTTTTGAGTATCACTTTGGAGTTTGGAGTCTTTTTGGGAAAGTGTGTGCAGAAAGGACTTGGATTTGCATCTTTAGTGTGTGACTTTAATATTTTTGGACACTTGGTATTTTGAACACTGTGTTTATAATATTTATTTTTGGACACTGCGTTTATATTATTAATTTTTGTACTTGATTCAATTTATACCTTGGTATTTTGGACACTGCGTTTATATTTATTTTGGAACACTGCGTTTATATTATTAATTTTTTTTTTTTTGACACGTTTATATTATTATATGTACTTGATTCAATTGATTTATACCTTTATGCATAGTTTATTTAGTTTAGCACTTGTTTGCTTTGGCTATAGGGTGAGCATATTGAAGTATTATAATCTACACTATATTGCCAAAAGTTTTGGGACGCCAGCCTTTACATGCACATGAACGTTAATGGCATCCCAGTCTTAGTCCGTAGTGTTCAATATTGTGTTGGCCCACCCTTTGCAGCTATAAAAGCTTCAACTCTTCTGTGAAGGCTGTCCACAAGGTTTAGGAGTGTGTCTATGGGACTGTTTGACCATACCAGAAGTGCAGGTCAGGCACTGATGTCGGATATGAAGGCCTAGCTTGCAGTCTCTGCTCTAATTCATTCCAAAGGTGTTCTATCAGGTTGAGGTCAGGGCTCTGTGCAGGCCAGTCAAGTTCCTCCACCCCAAACTCACTCATCCATGTCTTTATGGACCTTGCTTTGTGCACTGGAGCGCAGTCATGTTGGAATCAGAAGGAATCATCCCTAAACTGTTCCCACAAAGTTGGGAGCATGAAATTGTACAAAATGTCCTGGTACGGTGACGCCATAAGAATTCCCCCTTTTTCAGGGGTTGGAAAGCCCAACCCCTGAAAAACAACTCCGCACCATAATCCCTCCTCCACCATACTTTACACTTGGCTCAATGCAGTCAGGCAAGTACCGTTCTCCTGGCAACCGCCTAACCCAGACACATCTATCAGATTTCGAAACAGAGAAATGTGATTCATCATTCCAGAGAACACATCTCCACTTCTCCAGTGGTGGCATACTTTACACCACTGCATCCGACACTTTGCACTGCTCTTGGTGATGTAAGGCTTAGATGCAGCTGCTCGGCCATGGAAACCTATTCCATGAAACTCTCTACGCATTGTTGTTGTGCTAATCTGAAGGCCACATGAAGTTTGGAGGTCTTTAGCTATTGACTCTGCAGACAGGTGGCAAATTATGCGTACTGTGTGCTTCCGCATACACTGACCCTGCTCTGTCATTTTACGTGGCCTACCACTTCGTGGCTGATTTACTGTTGTTCCCAGTTGCTTCCACTTTGTTATAATACCACTAACAATTGACCGTGGAATATTAACCAGTTGCCGACCGCAGATAGCCAAATGACGGCTACACTGCGGCCGGCCAGTTCTGGGAAGGCGTCATATGACGTCCTCCCAGAACACACTCTCCTGCGCGCCCCCGGGGCGCGCACCTGGCGATCTCCATGATCGTTGTGTCCTACGGACACAGCTGATCACGTGATGTGGTAAAAGGCCAATCACAGCGGTCTTTTACCACGTGATCAGCCGTGTCCAATGACACGCTGATCACAGGGAAATGCAATTGCCGGTTCTCAGCTGCACTTTCCTCACGCTGTCAGATCGTGAGGAAAGTACTGCTGAGAACCGGCAGTTGTTAGAGCAGGGATCGGCACCGATCATCAGGGCACTGATGATCAGTGCCCAGCAGTGCCACCCACCAGTTCCGCCCACTTGTGCCCAGCAGTGCACCCACCTGTGCCCAGCAGTGCAACCACCTGTGCCCAGCAGTGCCACACACCTGTGCCCAGCAGTGTCATCCAGAAGTGCCACCCACCTGTGCCCACCAGTGCCACCCACCTGTGCCCACCAGTGCCACCCACCTGTGCCCATCAGTGCAGCCCACCAATGCTGCCAGTCAGTGCCCAGCAGTTGTGCCAGTCAGTGCCCAGCAGTTGCGCCAGTCAATGCCTAACAATGCCGCCAGTCAAGACCTAACAATGCCGCCAGTCAGTGCCCAGCAGTGATTCTGGTCAGTGCCACCTATCAGTGCTGTCTATCAGTACCCATCATCAGTGCCGCCTATCAGTGCCGCCTATCCGTGCCACCTCATTAGTGCTGCCTATCAGTGCCGCCTATCAGTGCTGTCTATCAGTGCCCATCAGTGCTGCCTCATCAACGCACATCAGTGAAGGAGAAAAATTACCTGTTTGCAAAAATTTATAATAGAAACAAAGAAACTTTTTTTTTTTTTCACTTTTTTTGTTTATAGCGCAAAAAGTAAAACACCCAGCGACAAGTAAATACCACCAAAAGAAAGCTCTATTTGTGAGAAAAAAAATGATAGAAATTTCATATGGGTACAACCTTGCATAGTAAATATATATTTATAGTGCCGCGCTCCTATTACAGGTTTTTTATCACATATAGTGTGTCACTCATCTAAATAAATAAATAAATAAATAAAATAATGATAATTAATAATAAGTGGTTGATGTGACATATAAATCAATATTGGAATTATACCAATAAAAGTGCTAACTTATGTGCTCGGTCAATAATAATATTACAATAAATAGTGCAAGTATAATTCATATAGTGCATAAATAAATAAAAAAGTCTTTTTTATATATAAATTGGTGCAATATGCAATGTGCAGGTGAACTCCTTAATCCCACTTTCCAGGTGCCGTGTGATCTCAATATGCGCTCACCTTTATATTTGCCCAAATGAATTTAGGCAAATAAACTTTTTGTCCTTCCAGGACTGGTGGGATGATGCTCCTATATACGGTATTCCAAATGAGAGTGAAGGTCTGCTCAGATCCTCTTTTTATCTCCTCTCACTCCATATACATAGCCACTCATGGATGAATCTTTGGATCATATGTGAATCTCTCCTATTTCCCCTCCTGGGGACACCTCCTCCTCTTATCCACCTTTCCTCAGAGTTGGTGATGCAAATCAAATGAAGAAAAGAAAAACCATGGTGTCTTATCCTTTTGTATGAAAGTAGTTTATTGCTGCCAGAAGCGGTGATATAGCAGATTATGGCACTTATCTGTTACAGATATATAGGAGCTGATAATGCTCTCTGCCTCTCTGTCTGCCTCTGCTGGAATCGCCGATCCTCTCCAATGCAACGTCGTGACGTCAGAGCCCCTCCCCTACGCGTTGCGTCACAGGGTCACGTGACTTCATCAGGGGGAATATGATTGGACATCACAACTCGCCTGTATTAGTATATATACACATCGGCCGCCATTTTATTGAAGCCCGCATGTGCGCGGCCATTTTCTAAGTGATTTTCCTTATGTATAATTTAGCCCAGTATTTACCCAGCTGTATGTAAATTTTCTGTCTGTCAGACGTTGCTGGTCAGATCGGCTGCATTCCATCTCCTATACATCAGATCACATATCCATATAAAGTGCAATATATCTGTGCCTCATAGACTACTCTGTATTTATCTAACATATCAGAATAATTTAACAATCTTTAATATGCTATTTGGTCATTAAAAATATGCTTAACAAATAAATTTTAAAAATTATGTTTAAAAAACAATTCATATAAAACAATATATAAAATCATGTGAATATACAAAATAATTACATTAATTCTAAACTCCACCAGATTTACGCCCAATTTGTCTAATTCCTTAAAGTCTTGATCTTTCTGTATATTGTCCCCTTGTTATAATAATTAATTTTTTATTAAAATAATAAAATATTTAAAATTGAATATTTATTTAAAACATTTTTACCAACATGTATGCGTGCATGTAAAAACCAAAAACTTTTTTTGAAAAATATATATTAGCAGTCAATTAAAAATGTATTTCTTTTTTGGGGCATTTATTTATTACTAATAAAGCATGTAAGATCAAACTCCTTATTTAGCCCATGAGGAGCAAGGCAACCCATCTCATAAATCCACTTTGACTCCTTTTTGCTGATTTCCCTCACTCTATTGTCACCCCTCCAATGGTGTACATGTCTTTCGATGCCCCAGAACTCTAATTTGCTGGCGTCTTAGATGTGATATCTCCTGAAGTGCTGTGATAGATGATGGTACTTGTATCCCCTATGTATAACAAATTACACGGGCATTTCTGATTCTTAATCGGGGGTTCTAATATATTTTTCACTAGAACCCCCGATTAAGAATCAGAGTTTAAGTTTTTTTCAGGGAAAAGGATTTTACGCTTGTGGCAGATGCTACAGTTGCAGCAGACTGACACATAACCCTAGAAGAAGATTCACATTTAATAACCCCAATGGTGGAAAAGAATATAAAATTCGACAATTTATAACCTGTGACACTAAAGGGGTTGTCTATGCTTTGAAATGCCCGTGTAATTTGTTATACATTGGTCGCACCAAAAGGATGCTTAGAGAACGCATAAAGGAACATGTCTATAATATTAATAGGGGATACAAGTACCATCATCTATCACAGCACTTCAGGAGATATCACAATAAAGATGCCAGCAAATTAGAGTTCTGGGGCATCGAAAAACATGTACACCATTGGAGGGGTGACAATAGAGTGAGGGAAATCAGCAAAAAGGAGTCAAAGTGGATTTATGAGATGGGTTGCCTTGCTCCTCATGGGCTAAATAAGGAGTTTGATCTTACATGCTTTATTAGTAATAAATAAATGCCCCAAAAAAGAAATAAATTTTTAATTGACTGCTAATATATATTTTTCAAAAAAAGTTTTTGGTTTTTACATGCACGCATACATGTTGGTAAAAATGTTTTAAATAAATATTCAATTTTAAATATTTTATTATTTTAATAAAAAATTAATTATTGTAACAAGGGGACAATATACAGAAAGATCAAGACTTTAAGGAATTAGACAAATTGGGCATAAATCTGGTGGAGTTTAGAATTAATGTAATTATTTTGTATATTCACATGATTTTATATATTGTTTTATATGAATTGTTTTTTAAACATAATTTTTAAAATTTATTTGTTAAGCATATTTTTAATGACCAAATAGCATATTAAAGATTGTTAAATTATTCTGATATGTTAGATAAATACAGAGTAGTCTATGAGGCACAGATATATTGCACTTTATATGGATATGTGATCTGATGTATAGGAGATGGAATGCAGCCGATCTGACCAGCAACGTCTGACAGACAGAAAATTTACATACAGCTGGGTAAATACTGGGCTAAATTATACATAAGGAAAATCACTTAGAAAATGGCCGCGCACATGCGGGCTTCAATAAAATGGCGGCTGATGTGTATATATACTAATACAGGCGAGTTGTGATGTCCAATCATATTCCCCCTGATGAAGTCACGTGACCCTGTGACGCAACGCGTAGGGGAGGGGCTCTGACGTCACGACGTTGCATTGGAGAGGATCGGCGATTCCAGCAGAGGCAGACAGAGAGGCAGAGAGCATTATCAGCTCCTATATATCTGTAACAGATAAGTGCCATAATCTGCTATATCACCGCTTCTGGCAGCAATAAACTACTTTCATACAAAAGGATAAGACACCATGGTTTTTCTTTTCTTCATTTGATTTGCATCACCAACTCTGAGGAAAGGTGGATAAGAGGAGGAGGTGTCCCCAGGAGGGGAAATAGGAGAGATTCACATATGATCCAAAGATTCATCCATGAGTGGCTATGTATATGGAGTGAGAGGAGATAAAAAGAGGATCTGAGCAGACCTTCACTCTCATTTGGAATACCGTATATAGGAGCATCATCCCACCAGTCCTGGAAGGACAAAAAGTTTATTTGCCTAAATTCATTTGGGCAAATATAAAGGTGAGCGCATATTGAGATCACACGGCACCTGGAAAGTGGGATTAAGGAGTTCACCTGCACATTGCATATTGCACCAATTTATATATAAAAAAGACTTTTTTATTTATTTATGCACTATATGAATTATACTTGCACTATTTATTGTAATATTATTATTGACCGAGCACATAAGTTAGCACTTTTATTGGTATAATTCCAATATTGATTTATATGTCACATCAACCACTTATTATTAATTATCATTATTTTATTTATTTATTTATTTAGATGAGTGACACACTATATGTGATAAAAAACCTGTAATAGGAGCGCGGCACTATAAATATATATTTACTGATCATTAGACACAATACCAAGTGAGTTTGTGAATGTGTCAGCGCACCCAGTATTACACCTAGGCAGTTTACTACTATAAATATTTATAGTTACACCTCAGTCATAGTAGCTCACAAGTATTCACCCATATTTTACAATCTTGCATAACCGCGCAATTGTCAAAGTGCGACAGTGCTGAAAGCTGAAAATTGGCCTGGTAAAGAAGGGGGTATAAGTGTCCGGTAGGCAAGTGGTTAAGTAGCAAGAAAATCTGAGTCATGGACTTATTGCACAGATGGCACCCTATCACAGTATCATGCTTGAATTCACTGAGCTCCTGAGAGCGACCCATTCTTTTACAAATGTTTGTAGAAGCAATCTGCATGCCTAGGTGCTTGATTTTATACACCTGTGGCCATGGGGGTGATTGGAACACCTGAATCCAATGATTTGGAAGAGCGTCCCAATACTTTTGGCAATATAGTGTATGTGTGGAGGAGGGACCAGAGTTAGGGCGAACACCTACTTGCTGGCAACTTTGCCTCTGCACTGCAGACCCCAGTGGCTGTCGAAAAGGGGTACACTGTTTTTGGGATACCTATGGGTATGCAGGCTGGTATCAATATGAAAGGGGCTGCACACTCTCTATCCCCTTGCTATGGAGATACCAGCCCCTGTGCCCGCTGTGCTGGGCTGATTAGCTCTTGAGTCGATTTGACAGCCTACTGCCTATTTTTGTTACATCTGACAGCTGTTCGATAGCTGTCAAATTAATTCTATTAAAAAAAGATTCAGGGGACAAATGTCTCTACCAGTCTTATTAGGATTTGTAAACATTTATTTTAGCTTTGGATATAGTGAGAGAAAGATAAGGACCTTTATTAAGTTTTTTTTTATTGCTGTGTTCATGATGAGGATATTTTTGTGTTAGATTTTAAATGCAATGTTTCCATAGAGGTGATTTTCCTTCTCTTCCTGTTATGCCACCAGTCACTTAGACAGGAAGCAGGAAATCTCTTTCACCGAAGATAGCAAAAGGTATTCTAAACCTTTCCCCTGCCTCTCCACATGCATAAAATAGGCAGGATGTGGGGAGAGTTTTTAAGACTTTTTGTTGTATTACAGTTGTCAATTAGAGATTTTAACCCTTTCCCAGATCAGCTAACACTAAATAAAAGTACTGTCTATAGAGTTAGTTTTAAAACCAAGTGTCAACTGTTACATGTGTTAATATAGCCTTATTTCCCTTTTTCATTTGCTCCTAAGGGCTAAAATCTACAGCACCCTTGTTCAATCCCCTGCACAACATTCAAATTGGGAGAGAGAGTGGTAGAACTTGGAGTCAATCAGTTGTGCTTCATGCATATATTCAGACAGGAGAAGAGAGTAGAAAGACAGATGGGTGGACTACTCTTTTACTGTTCAGTCAAAGGTTGGGGGCAGGGACCTGTTTTTATTATTTTTCTTTTTCAAAAGAGAAATGTCAGGTAAACATCCCAGCTAGTACAGCTCTAGCAAAGCTGTGGAAATAGGACTGGATAACCAGGAATACAAGTCCTTTGAGAGGTGAAATTATTTTTTTGTATAACTTTAACCACTTTCCCTCTGCCCTATAGCAATTCTACTGCTACAGGGTTGCTTTCCTTTGCAAAATCACGTACAAACTTTACCCTCTACAAATACGCTCTTCTCAAATACAACTCCAGCCTCCACGCTGCTAAGTAAACCTAGTATAACACTCGCATCAAGACCCTCTCATCCAATCCTCGTCAACTCTTCTCTACCCTTAATTCCTTACTTCACCCACCACTGCCTCCACCCACCAACCTACTTACTGCACAGGAGATTGCCAGTCACTTCAAGAAGAAGATCGACAATTCGTGATGAGATCTCCAGTATCAAGCTTCCTCCTCTATCCAACATACCAGGCCCAACACCAAACTCTGCACTCTCCTCCTTCGACCCTGTTACCACCAAGGAAGTTATCGAACTCCTTTCCAAGGCCCACTTCACCACCTGTCCCCTGGACTGTTGCAGCCTCCTTCCTGCTCTATCCTAAACTCTCTAACCCACATATTCAACCTCTGGCTCTCCATGGGCACCTTTCCCTCCCCACTCAAAATGCACTGGTTACCCCCATCGTCAAAAAACCCTCGCTGGACCCCACCTGTTTGAATAACTTAAGACCCATCTCCCTGCTCCTGTTTGCCTCCACGCTTGTTCACAACCGTATGAACTGCTACCTCACCGACAACAACCTTCTTGATCCCCGACAGTCTGGCTTCCGCCCACAATATTCCACAGAAACTGCCCTACTAAAACTCACTAATGACCTACTAACTGCTAAAAACCAACAGCCATTACTCCATACTCATACTCCTTGACCTTTCCGCTGCCTTTGACACAGTTGACCACCCGCTCCTGCTCAGTAAACTCCACTCCATCAGCCTCCGTGACTCTGCTCTCTCCTGGTTCTCCTCTTACCTTTCTCAGCACACTTTCAGTGTCACATACAACTCCTCCTCCTCCACTCTGCTTCCTCTTTCTGTTGGGGTAACCCAAGGTTCTGTTCTTGGGCCCTTTCTTTTCTCTTTCTATACCTCCTCCCTGGGCTAACTGATAACCTTCCATGGCTTCCAATACCACCTCTATGCTGATGACACCCAGATCTATCTCTCCACTCCCCAGCTCACCCCCTCAATCTCCTCACGTATCATAAATTTACTAAGCGACATATCAGCATGGATGTCACATCACTACCTTAAACTCAATCTTTCAAAAACTGAGCTTGTAATATTTCCTCCTCCCCGATCCCCCACTCATGACTTTACCATTAAGATCAACAGCACTACCATTGGTCCTTCCCCTCATGCCAGGGTGCTAGGCATAATCGTAGACTCTGACCTCTCCTTTGGGCCCCACATCCACTCACTGGCTAAATCCTGCCACCTTAACCTCCAGAACATTTCCAAAATCCGCCCCTGCCTGACCAATGACACCACAAAACAACTTATCCACGCCTTGGTTATATCCCACCTCGATTACTGCAACTCCCTCCTCACTGGTCTACCGTTACACAGACTATCCCACCTTCAGTCTATTATGAATGCTGCTGCTAGACTCATACACCTTACCAACCGATCAGCGACTGCTGCCCCTCTCTACCAATCCCTCCACTGGCTTCCACTAACCCAACATATAAAATTCAAAATACTAACCACAGCTTACAAAGCCATCCACAACACTGCCCCTAGCTACATCACCAACCTCATCCACAGATACTGCCCAAATCGCCCACTCCACTCCTCCCATGATATCCTCCTCTCTAGCTCCCTCATCATCTCCTCCCACGCTCGCCTCCAGGACTTCTCCAGAGCCTCTCCCGTCCTCTGGAACTCCCTACCACAGCATGTCCGGTCAGCCCCCACCCTGTCTGTCTTTAGGCGATCTTTGAAAACTCGCTTCTTCAGGGAAGCCTACCCCACCTCCACCTAAGAACAGTACTTTAATCACCTGCGCCAGATCATCCTCCGCGGCTATCACCTTTTATATCACCTCCCCCTTCCTTTAGATTGTAAGCTCCACGAGCAGGGCCCTCCTATTCCTTTTGTACTGAAATGTCTCTCTTATATTGTAAAGCGCTGTGCAAACTGTTGGCGCTATATAAATCCTGTATTATAATAATACTAATATATATGTGATTTTGCACTTCTGCCTCACGGGAGCAAGTGTGCGTCGCAGGTGGATTGCTTCTGCTGTGGACTGTCACAGCAGGAGCCGATCTGCAAGTTCCGACACACGGATCTTTGCTGGCACCCGCAGATCGCCAGGCAGGGAGGAAGAATACAGCTGTGCCTATGTTTACAAGGCTGTGTTCTGACAAGGGAAAATGATGGATCGTGTGTCCCTGCAGAGCTGGGAACACGATCCATCACTTCCCTTTGTACCAGCGCCATCTAGTGCACACCAAGCACGTAGCTAGGCACACACTTAACCCTTTGATCACCCTAGATGTTAACCCCTTCCCAACCAGTGTCATTAGTATAGTGACCAGTGCGTATTAGTGTCACTGGTTCTGGCAAAGTATATATATTTTTTTAAATTCCAGTATATGTAACACAGTTTGTAGATGCTCTAACTTTTGTGCAAACTAATCAATATACACTTATTGGGATTTTTTCTTTACCAAAATGATGTAGCAGAATACATTTTGGCCTAAATGTATTAAGAAACTTGATTTTGAAATTTTTTATTGGATATATTTTAGTAGAAAATAAAAAATGTTTTTTTTTCAAAATTGTCTGTCTTTTTTTGTTTATTATTCAAAAAGCAAAAACCGCAGGGGTGATCAGATACCATCAAAAGAAAGCTCTGTTTGTGAAAAAAAAGGACATAAATTTCATTTGGTAGTTGTGCATTACTGTGCAATTGTCAGTTAAAGTAACGCAGCGTCGTATTGCAAAAAATGATCTTGTCAGGAAGGGGGGGGGGGGTAAATCTTCTGAAGGGCAAGTGGTTAAACTTTGTATTTAGCCTGAAGTTCAGAATTAAAGTCCAACTGCAAACACAAAAAAGCTACCCTTGCTGTGGGTTGCAAGGGTTAAATGCTCATTTTTGTCTAGGGATAAAGGAATAAAGTGTAATATATAACTTATTTCTCACTCCAGCAGTGCTCCCGGCTGCTGTTGCACTCCTGCCTCTCATATGTACAATGAAAGGTTTATAGCCCTGTACTGTATGTGATTGGCACTGAAGTAGTGCCGAACAGGAGAATAGGGTAAATAATCCTGCCTGTTTCCCTAGATATGAGCATTTCCTTGCAGTTCAGGAAGCCTCTTCTTTCAGCCTGGAGATGTGCATTAAAGTATATGTTTAGTCAAAACTTTTTTTTCTAGTTTAGGATTGGAACACCGGTCAGGTTTTTACTGCTTAAAGTATGTACATACACAACAAGCTCCAGACTAATAGTGAAAGAGTGCAAAAATACATTGATTCAGCATAAAAAGAGATCATATAAAAATATCCAGCACACTTCAGGGGCAAACAAGCTCCCTGTTCACCAGGCCACAAGATAAAATACAAACAAAATAATTGTAATTATCTTGTAGTCTTAACGAAGGGGGAGCACATTTTGGTTATTTTGTATGATCATTTTAGGAAAAAATAAAGCAATTTTAGCTCTTTCCATCACCAGTCTGGTGCTTGTGGTGTATGCACACTTCTGGGTATCCACTGAAGGGGAGCCTTGTTCCACATGAGCAGCAAGTTAACCTCCTGCATGATTATGGTCACCCTTAAGTGTAGTAAATGCTCACAGGGGTCTCCCCAAGTTCTATGTCATGAGGGTGGTCCTCGAGACTATAAAATGTGACCCTTTAGGAGTCAACAACTTCTTTTGGCTCAACTACCTTGATAAGACAGTCCTTGTCTAACCCTAAGCTTACAATGCAAGTCTGATACACAGTTAAATACTCAGCAAACCTTCAATCCTTTTACAAGCCCCTCATGGCTATCAACTATAACCAAGGGCTCCGCCTAGGACTTTATACCCTTATGGCCTATATTGAATAGATAACTAGAGTACTTACCAAAGTGTGACACTAAATCACAGTGCGACACTTCTAAATAAAGGGGTCAAGCCCTTTTCAATTCTACAATGTGAGAAAGAACTCCCAAATGGCATTGGACTTGGATGCATAAGATTGGTCCCAAAAATGGGAAACAACCAAATCCTGTTCTTGCATTACACTAGTGGTTGAGACCAACTATAAAGTCCTGACACAGTATTTAGTACCGACCCAAATTGCCCGCTATTTAACTGAATGCTCACTTATTTGTTTTAGAGGTTGTGGTCAATTGCTTCACATGTGGTGGATTTGTCCTGTAGCTTCACATGTGGTGGATTTGTCCTGTAGCACAACAATTCTGGGAAGAAATATTTCAGATGATCTCTAGATGAACTCCATTTTCCCCTTTTGAGCTCAGCACGCAATTTTTAACCTTAAACCTCCAGGCCTTTTTAAGGCCCAATTCAAATGACTATTTCATGTTCTGACCAAAGCCAGGAAATTAACCACTCTTTCCATGGCTGAAACCAAGTCAAGGGTCAACTCAGTCATGCTTCAAAGAAAATATAGAAGCTAGACTGACTGACACACTGGAGACGTACTTGAACAGCTTTCTGTTTTACTGTTTCAGACCCCTCATGCTCTGTCGGGTGAAACCATTGTCACCTTAAGTGGGATAAAATATCTCTTACTGAACCCTGGATAGCAGTAAAACCTGATATCAGTTCTAATCCTTCACCAATCTAAAACTAAAAAAAGAAAGTTTTGTCTAGATATACAATTGTAATACACAAATGCAGACTTTTATGGCAGTATTCTTGCAGGCTTGGAGATTTAGGAAACATAATGGGTATTCTGAAACTAGTCTTTTCCTCTCTTCCTATTTCCCGTGTTTCTTCTTTGTTCTCAACTATTATATTTTCCAGTATCATATACTTATTAGATTTCAGATGTCTACAACATAATGGGGGAGAATCACTAAAACTGAAGCACACAAAATCTGGTGCAGATGTGCATAGTAACCAATCAGCTTCCAGGTTTTATTGTCAAAGCTTAACTGAACAAGCTGGAGTTAGAAGCTAATTGTTACTATGAAATTCTGCACCAGATTCTGTGTGCACCAGTTTTAGTAAATCAACCCCAATGTTTTGTTTTCTTAGCTCATCAGTCTATTTATGATTACATGATGGACTTTGATGGGCAAATGCAGCATGTATTTACAACAGTTTGAGACACTTCTGAGATAATTTAGAACACATTACAGGTGCAGTTGACCTGCATTTTACCAGCTTCAGCTGCTTCTGCATCCCTAAAGAATTATATTGGGTTAGAAGCATTTCTGAAAAGAACAGAAGCCTATTCCAAATGACTCCAACACTAGTACCTGTATTTACTACAATGAGCTTTGCTGCTTTGTTTAAAACATATAAATTCTTACCCAAGAAAAATATAACCGAAAGGATGGGTGATGCCAGAATTTGTTCCACGAGAATCTTCTGCATTACTGTTTGAATTGATGCCCCTGGTAGTACCCGATCCAGCCAGATATACCAATAGTGATCCACTGGAGCCAAGCAAGTGCCAATGACAAACATCCTACCTGTAAAAATGTTTTAAGCAGAAAAATATTAACTCAAAAAATTAAATTAACTCAAATAACTAATCTGCTAATTCTTAAATGGAAATAATTATCATGTTATATTCAATTACATTCAATGGGTTCAAGTTAGAGATGAGGGCTGTAGATTAATGTGATACATTAAGCTAAAGCTTTGTAAGCAAAATAAATAAGGCCTAGCACATAGTTCTTTTATATGGGAAAGAAAATCACCTATTTAGAAATCGCCATGAAGGCTTCCATAGGTACTCAGCACAGCAGTACCTACAACATTAGTTTTATTATAGTTTAGACACAGTCGTCTTCTTTCTCTTCATTTTTCCTTTTGAGCCATGTGAGAGTTGTTTTTTGTTAAACAGTGACTGACATCTCGTTGCAAGGCAGCAGCTCCCCATATGGCAAGCTAGCTGCGAACACAAGGCATCCCTGGCAAACCAATGATGTACTGTATGCTGTAGCATAGGTTATGAAAACACGAATTTGCTACCACATAGTAGAGATAAGTGACTAAATAGAAAAAAAATATATATAGCTATTAATTGGGGTGTGGATGGGTAGTTTTTTGGGGTTTTTTTACCACCTCTGCAGACAGATGCAAGCAAGAACAGAGTATTTATTTTTTACCTGTCCTCCACCAGTCTCGACTTTTCTCAGAATCTTTCTTGATCTCCCGTGCCTGTTGAATAGAATCTGCAACAGCGAAAAGTATCCCAGAGCTCACTGTGTTTGTCACAAGCAAATTTTGCCCTTTAAACATTTTGTGCCAACAGCCCATAAATCGTTTCAGTAATACCCTACCCTGGGGAGTCATTGCTTTTACAAATCTGTAGCCAGCAAATAGGCATTGAGCAGGCAGAGATCAGACTGTACACCTAAAGAAAGATACAAAATCACATAAACCTCAAAATAAATTATCTTATAATAGGGTATAATTACACTTGAGAGGGCAAATTTTCAGAAAACAGAAGTACATTAAAAAAAAACACAGTTCTGATTTGCTATCAAAACAGACAAGCCCTTTCACAAATTCACCATAAAAATACAAGACCCAAATCTTAGCTAGAATCCCTCACACACCCACAAGTGGCTCTGCCCACACCTGCACAATAACCATCCCTATACTTGAACAGTGCCATACTTCTAGAATATTTACCATAGGAGGACATTTAAGTCCCGGGAGAGTTAAGTTATGGGTGTAGGCAGTTGTTGAGAACCCAGGCGGCAAACTTTATTGGACACCACTGGCTTCAAAAGAGGACGGTAAGCACCTAGATGGAGTAAGGGGTTCGTGAATAGATTACATAGTCAGTCAGATTATTATTATTTCAGGTACTTTTATAGCGCCGTCAATTTTACGCGCTTTACATATATATTTTACATTCACATCAGTCCTTAACCCTCAAGGGGCATACACTCTAAGGTTCCTAACTCACATTCATACATACGCATACTAGGGCCAGTTTAGACAGCAGCCATTTCACCTACCAGCATGTCTTTGGAGTGTGGGAGGAAACCGGAGTACCCGGAGAAAACCCACGCAGGCACAGGGAGAACATGCAAACTCCAGGCAGGTGGTGCTGTGGTTGGGATTCAAACCAACGACCCTAGTACTGCCAGGAGGAAGTGCTAACCATTTAGCCACTGTGCTTGAAAATAGTCCATCTAGTTCAACCAACAGAAAAAAAATATATATATATATAAAACCTCCATATACACAATTGTATACCCACAGTTGATCCAGGGGAAGGCAAAAAAATAAAGCATGGTCCAATTTACTCCAGGAGGGGAAAATCTCCTTCTTGATCTCCAAGTAGGCAATTGGATATTCCCTGGACAAACAACATCTGGTGTTATTACCCATAAATATTAATATCCAGTTATATTATGTGCATTTTAGGAATGCAGCCAGCTCTTTTTTAAACAATCTACAGAGCTGGCCAGAACTAGTTTTTTAGGGAGTCCATTCCACGTTTTCACAGCTCTAACTGGGAGAAGCCTTTCTGTATGTAGAGGTTAAATCTCTATTCTTCCAGAGTGCCCCCTGGTCTTTTGTAATGATCCTAATCTGAACAACCAAGTTTACTATATGGACTACCTATATATTAATACATGGTAATTATATTCCTCCTTAATTGTCTCTTCTCAAAAGAAAATAAATTCAGTTCAGCTGATCATTCCTCATAGATGAGGTCCTCCATGCAAAGTACTGGACCACTGTCCCCTATAAATACCCTGCAGTGCGGAATGAAGTTTGTTCTGATCACTTTTCCCTGTAATCTAATTTCTTAAAATCTCCTATGACTGTAGTGCACCCCACCTTCTCCTGCTCACACCAGTTACCTCCCCACAACTATCCATTTCTTCTCACCTAGCCCTGGGGGTTGGAGGACCTGCACTTGTACTGCAATCTCCGTTTTTGTGCTTCTCGAATGTGTGATCCAATCATGTTCGCTAGTAGAATATCTGATTTGAAGCTCCTCAAAAAGCCAACACTCCCTTCCGTTCCCCCAGGCAACATAGCGTAGCAATGTAAAGGGATATATGTGTTCATATCCTCCCTGTACATTGAGTTCACCAAGAAAAACAACTCGCTTTTTTTATTTATCTATACTCCCCACTGATACCACCAACTGTGTGAAAGGGAGTTCCACATCCATACCGCTCAAAAGTAAAGAACCCTTTACATAGTTTAAATGCAAAATAAAGACGTTGTTCCTGCAGATCTCTAAAGCTCTCATTATTGACAGCCGCTGGCTGTCAAAATACCCAAACAGTGCCTGTATCCGACTGGCTGCAGTCACTGTGTGTCTGAAAATTTACTGCCCAGCTCCTTTGATTTGGTTTTCATTGGAATGATGTCTGGCAGGAGGGGGATGACAGGGCCATCTGTGGAGCAAATTTAGTCCAGTTTACCATCACTCCATGAATGGCCAGTGTAACCAGAATCTGGCAGGCACTGAAGTGTGTGTTACTCAGATGACTGAAGTCATGCATGTATATATATAAACATTTCCCAGCAGGTTTTTTTTCCCTTTACTTATACTTGTTGACCCAACCAGTAATTCTGGAAAAGCCTGGATAGAACGAGAACAAGCATCCTTTCCCTTTCCACTCCAGGGACCAGCATGGGTGAAACCCCACCTGCACTAACACAACAGATAACACCTCACCCTTAATAGGTCCTATTCTTAATCCAGCCATACATGGACTGAAATTCAGCAGGTTCAACAGGACCAGCCTTATTTTGATTCATGTGTGGGCACCCTGATTGTACACAGGTTTTTCCCAAAGAATTAGAACTGAGGCCTATAGGAGGCAATACTAATCATTATGTTCTGCTAGTGGAGAAGGCTCCCACTGGCAGAACACTGACTCTGTTGATGGGGAAATCAAGTGATTTTCTTTCCTTTCACCTGTGTTGGAAGGAAAGAAATTTGCATAATCTATGGCCTTCCTAGTCCTGTCAAGTCCATTTTAAAGACACTACCCATCCTAGGTTTACCACATTTCCTGCATAGCCTCACAGACCCTCAACTCAGTAGCCTTAGCTCAAAAGGTATCTTCAGGTTGTGCCATTTTACAACTCAAAACAAACCTAAAGTGACGTACACATCAGTTACACTTCTGGTTGTGATTTAGATTATGCACAGTCTACAGCTTGGCTTATTCCTCTCTTCTGGCAAATCCCCAGGTTCCACCTCTATGTTTGCGATGTCAGAAAATGGAGGGATTGCTTTTACACATTTTCTGAGACTGCCCAGCGTTGACCAACGTTTGGTTGGGGGTTAAAAATTCCATCAAGACCACTTATTTCCTATATGATACGCAAATATCATTCAAACACTAAAAGAATTTAAAGTGTTACTAAACCTAGGACCCTGCATCCACTATATCTGGTCTCTAACAGTACACAGAACATGGAAGTGCAATTATTTTAGTAAATATAAACTGCTAAATACAGTTTCTCATCAGCAGTTAGGGCAGTCTTGTGACTTCTATGCCCCATTCCCTAGTACCTATCCCCCTTTTTTGCCCCCCCCCCACCTTTTTCTTTTCTTCTCTTCTTACATGGACACCCCTATCATCTACCCTACCAAAACTGAAAATTAAGACCATGGCGGGGAGGTTATCAGTAACTCCCACTTACAACTTTAAACCATATCATTTACCTGGTAGCTGTACTGACTGAATGTTTCATTCTGCATTTAAAATGAATTACAACCTGCTTTGAATTTATGTTATACTAAAACATATTGTATCTTTTATGTATGACTGAATGCTTACCCTGTCATTGGTCAAAATAAATAAATTGAAAATGCACCCACCGCATCTAAATTTATAGGGGACAGTGGTCTAGCACTCTGCATGGAGGACCTCAGCTGAAAGATTAGCTGAACTAAATTTATTCTCTCTTGGGAGGAGGCGATTAGGGAGGGTTATGATGACCATGTATAAATACATAAGTGTTCCATATAGTGAACTTGGTGTAGAGTTATACACTTTAGGATCATTGTAAAGGACAAGGGGACAATCTTTACATCTGGAGAAAGAGATTTAACCTCCACATTCAGAAAGGCTTCTTCACAGTAAGAGCTGTGAAAATGTCCAGCTCAGTAGATGGATTTTAAAAAGAACTGGATGCATTCCTAAATGCACAAAATATAACTTAATATAAAGATTTATAAGTAATAACACCAGAAATAGTTGATCCAGGAAATATCTGATTGCCTCCTGGGGATCAGAATTTCTTTACCCGCTGGATGAAAATGGATCATGCTTTACTTTACTCTTATTTGCTTTCCTCTCGATCAACTGTGGGTATAGGATTGTGTCCATTATTAAACTAAACAGACATTATTTTTTATGGTTTTTTAACCTATGTAACGCCACTATCCATAAACACACAGGGAGACCGTGATCATGCCTGATTATTTAACTCCTATAGCTCTTTGGATGTGTTAAGTCAATGCAGAGTCTAAAGAGGTTAAAGTGGTTTCTCACCTTCTTGCAGTCTATGTGTGCTGCACCCCCAATATATAACTGAGCCCCCTGTCGATCCAGGGATGTGCACAAGAGCCTTGGCTGTCCTGGGTCTCTCTTTCCCCATTAGCTGAGACACAGCTGTGGGAGCCATTGGCTTCCACTGCTGTCAGTTATAGCAAGTAAGAAGAGAGGGGTGGGTAGGGCTGAGCCGTGGCTCTGCGGGGTTTATTTACTAAAGCTGGAGAGTGCAAAATCAAGTGCACTTCTGCATAGAAATCAGATGTTTTATTGCCAAAGCTTAACAGAACAAGCTGAAGTTAGAAGCTGATTGTCTTCCATGCACAAGTGCACCAGATTCTGAGTGAACCAGTTTTAGTGAATTTCTCCCTGCGTGTCTTATGGACGCATAGAGCAGGGTCAGGGAGCAAGCATGCACAAGTGCCCGCATAGCAAGTGGCTTGCTACTGGGGGGTAACTGGTTAAGGGGGGAGGAGGCAGGAGTGCCGGCAGAGGTCCCAACAAGAGGAGGGTTGGGGCCGCTCTGTGCAAAACCACTGCAAAAAGCAGGTAAGTATAACATGTTTGCTAGTGAAAAAAAAAATGTTTATCACTTTAAAAAAAGCTGTGATTTGGGCATTTGGGCTTGATCACTTTTACGATACTCATGGGTGGTGAACCACCCCCCACCCCAACTCCATGGTTCTAGGGCTCTTCCGCTCCTCCCTGGACAGGGAATTTCCCACCCTGCACTCACACTTACACAATAGGAGTGTATATGTGTCGTTTTGGGGGGGGGGGGGGGCAGAATGCCACAGCCACTTATAATTGGACCAGTGCAGAGACAGCTTCCTGGTCTGATCACTTACGTGGGTTCAGACTAGGATCTAAACACTCCTGTGCTCATCCCTAGTTAGGAGGAGGCTGTGTTTGCAGTAACTAAACTTGTCTGTACTGTACAGGTAGATATTATCTCATCAGTTGCACTACATTTGAACACTCTGCCCTACCAAAGAGTTACGGTTTATAAACTTGGCTCCTCCATTGTATGGTAATGAGAACTGAATTAAAGCAGCCCATAGATTATTCAATTTCCTTCCTTCCACCATGGGATGCAGGAAAGAAAATTGCTAGATTTCCCCAGCAACAAAGTCAGTGTTGATGGGAGAATCTCTCCTACAGCGCCAGGGAGCTCTCCCCACTGGCACAACACAATGATCACTGCTGGCGGCAGTGATTGCATGAAAAAAACCTGACAGGTTGGTTGTACTGATGTTGTTTGATGGATTGACTTCAGTACAATAGATAGTACCCATAGATGGACTGAATCTCACCTGGTCCCGACGGAAACTGTTGAGATTCGATCCATCAATGGCCAGCTTAAGCCAGTCCTCAGCCTGTTAGGACAGATCATGCTGATCTTAGTTGGAAAATTCTTGCAGTCAGCCATGACACCTTCTCCTCAGAAATATCTAAAAGGTGAGAAGAATATTTTTTCATTTTTTTTGTGGGATATGTTGTGTGAATGGGAACACAAAGTGTACAGTGGTTTATTTCAAATTAGATTGTAAGCACTTAGGATGAGGACCCTCCTAAACCTCTTGTATTGACTTGTATTGTAACTGTACTGTTTCCATTCATAATGCAGAACTGTTGGCACTATATAAACCCTGTATAACAACAACAGTATTTTAACTGCAAAAATGGACATGCCCTTTAACCCTTTCACAGCCAGGTCCATACGTCGTACGGATCTGACAGCAGGGGGGTTTATACAAAATCCAGGGGCTGCAGCCACTGGGATTGTGTATATAACTGACAGGCATACTCCTGTCTGTCTGCGCTGCTGCCCTTTTACTTCCACAGCCCCAGGTACTGGTGCCTCCCCCCTTCCCCCCGCACACTCCTGTCATGTATTCGGGCCCCGCTGGCCTATCTGCGGGCCTGGGGAGTGCCATGGCGGGTGCCAGCAGGTGGAGGGAAGAGAGGAGAGCAGTCCAACCTCCTCTCTCCTCTTCTTCTTTCTGTGACTGGGAAGGCGATGTGTATGATGTCACTTCCAGTTCACGGCTGTCACTTTCCCCAGCTAGAATAGAAAGAGAGATGTATTGCAATGCGATCTGCATTGTAATACATCAAGTGCAGCCCAGAGAAGACATGCAGGGTCTTTTAGACCCTGCATGTCTCAATAAAGAGAACCTGTCACCTAAAAATCATCACATAGGGGACTTTGAAAAAAAGAAGTAAATTTATTATCTTTTATTGCAAAAAATAAAGTTACACCCAAGCATATAATATCCCCCCAAAAATATTTTGAGGACCCCCCACATATATGCACGTATGAAGGTAAACACACACGTCGGGGTGCCTATGAGTGAAAATGTTGATTGTGATGCACATGTGACATATCGCCGCGCACACAGGAGAGCAATAATTCTAGCACAAGACCTCCTCCGTAATGCTAAACTGATGACCTATAGGGTTTTTTTGAAGTGTCACCTATAAACAAATATAGGGTACTGAAGTTTGTCGCCATTTCACAGGTGCACACAAATTTAAGGTTTGGCATGTTGGGCTTCTATTTACTTGGCACAACCTCATCTTTTATATTTTACCAAAAACGTGGGTAATCTATTGCATTTGTTTGCCTTAAAATTCACTGTAGTGTGTAATATCATGTGGCCTATTCATTTGTAACTACCACTATTTTATTCTCTAGGGCGGGGGTCTCCAAAGTTTCTAAACAAAGGGCCAGTTTAGTGTCCTTAAGACTTTGAGGGGCCGGATTGTGGCTAGTGAAAGCAGAAAATGCCCTGGCTTCAATGGAAGAAAAAATTGCCCATCATTGACATTAGTGGGAGTAATATTGCCTCACTGTTGGGACCAGGGGAAGGAATAGTGCCCTGCCATTGGTGTCATTGGGAGAAATAGTGTCCCATTGTTGGGGTCAATGGGAAGAATAGTGCTCTGCCATTGGTAGGAATAGTGCCTTATTGTTGGTATCAGTGACAGGGATTATGCCCTGTTGTTGATGTCAGTGGTAGGAAAAGTGACCAAATGGCCGGATAGAAGCAAGCAAAGGGCCACATCCGGCCAACGGGTCACATTTTGAAGATCACTGCTCTAGGGTGTCTGCTTTCAGAAAATATATCACGTTTGGGGGTTTTGTGTAATCTTCAAGCCTAAAATTATTTTTTAAACATGTGTGCAAAAAATGTAAACACGGCTCAGGCAGCGAAAGGGTTAACAAGTTTTAGTCTTTTTTAGACACTTGTATGACTCCAAAGTTGCATGACTTCGGAGTGCAACTTTAAGGCAAATTTGATGCAACTTTGGATGAGTGAAACTGGGATACGACTCTGGCTTTTATTAATGACAATGCACAACTGTTGCATATATAACATTCAGGTGCAACTTTCATACGACTTTTGAGGGTTTTCATTGCAGTCTATGGCACTCAAGTTGCATGAAAGTCGGTCCAAAGTAGGGCATGAACTACTTTGAAGTTACACATTAATGAATGGTACCCACTTGGAAACATGGGGGGGTGACTTGTCATGCAACTTTGGAGGACAAAGTCATATGACAAGTCGCACAATTGTGAATGGGTTAAATTATGATTTATTGTGATTTTTCTCACAACATGTGATGCCGTTAGCCCCGCCCATTCTCTGGAGTATGATTTTTCAAAAATGGTAAACATTGGGAAACACAGGGGGTGGCTTGTCATGCGAATTTGGAGCACAAAGTCACACGACAAGTCGCACAAGTGTGAATGGGTTAAATTATGATTTATTGTGATTTTTCTCACATGTGATGCCGTTAGCCCCGCCCATTCCCTGGAGTACGATTTTTTAAAAATGGGAAACACAGGGGGTGGCTTGTCATGCGACTTTGGAGGACAAAGTCGCATGACAAGTCGCACAATTGTGAATGGGTTAAATTATGATTTATTGTGATTTTTCTCTCAACATGTGATGCCGTTAGCCCCTCCCCTTCCCTGGAGTATGATTTTTCAAAAATGGTAAACATTGGGAAACACAGGCGGTGACTTCCAAGGTCGCATGACAAGTTGCACAATTGTGAATGGGTTAAATTATGAATTATTGTGATTTTTCTCACATGTGATGCCGTTAGCCTCGCCCGTTCCCTGGAGTACGATTTTTAAAAAATGGTAAACATTGGGAACACAGGGGGTGGCTTGTCATGCGACTTTGGAGCATAAAGTCACATGACAAGTCGTACAAGTATGAATGGGTTAAATTATGATTTATTGTGATTTTTCACACAGCATGTCATGTCGTTAGACCCTCCTGTTCCCCGGAGTGCGATTTTTCAAAAGCTTCTCGATATAAACACAATGCACAGAACTGTGTGTGCTAATGTATGGATGAATTATCTTTCATAATGCAGAGCTCTCTTCTCCCCCACACACCTAACAGGCTCTAATAATCCCCTACCCTGACCTTGTCTATAGAGCCTCATGTCTGACCTTACATAGGAGAAATAGGAACGCTCAGAGCTACCTGCAGCTCCACCTACTGGTCACGTCTGGAATTTCTACACAACTCGTACATGGTGTTTGCTAAACTTGAGGAATATATTATCAGCACAAACGTCCGCAGTTCTAATACTAGGGAAGCAAAGGAAGGGTACTTCATAGTAACTGCTGCCTTACACCCAAACGACAGTGTATAAATCTATTTCATTATCAAATGTAATAACCTCCAACCGAGCCCCACACGTCGTACCTCCAGCCGGAAGCACAGATCAGCCGAGGAGAGAGGACCTTTGGTGACGTCACCGTCATATGACCAAGCACATGGTGCCCTGAGGAGCACTGAGGCAAGTTTATTGCTGGGGTCACTCCCAGCATGGCTGGGATGTTTTAGACGTTCTGTGTGTTGTACAAAACAGAAATGTGTGTGGTATTACAGTCTGACTCCAAGCTTTGCTGAAATCTTTTTTTTTTAAGAATAAAGTTTTATTGAGAGATGTGGCACATTGACAGTAAAACAAAGCAAGACGCTTGAGCATTATACTGTAACGGTGATAACACATTCAATGTCTGAGCCCAACAACTACAATCATTGTAAATACGGCTCAGGGGAAAGGACGCAACAATGACTATGAACTCCCATCCGGTGTGAGCTAAAGCGTCTACTTAGCTGACTGCGCTAAATAAGACCAGTTAGGGCCAGCTCGCATATATTCAAATTGGATGTGTTTTGAATCGCATCCAATTTGCATGACGTGAAATAATATTGGTTTCTATTGTGCCTGTTCACATATATGTGGTGTACCATCAGTATGGATTCAGTGTGAATTCAAAAAGAGTCCTGTCCAATTTCTGAGCAGTGCAGTTCGATTCAGGTGCGGATTACAGTCCCATTGACTTCTAAACCGCACGTCAGTTGTGAATAGGATTTCAGCACAGTTTACACAGTCACAGAATTCACAGCTGTATCAAAAATCCTGTCCTGAACCTGATGTAAACCTGTCCTGAATCTGATCTAAACCTGTTCCGAATCTGATCTGAACCTGTTCTGAATCTGATCTAAACCTGTTCAGAATCTGATCTAAAACTGTCCTGAACCTAATCAAAACCTGTCCTGAATCTGATCAAAACCTGTCCTGAACCTGGTCTAAACCTGTCCTGAAACTGATTTAAACCTCTCCTGAATCTGATCTAAACCTGTTCTGAATCTGGTATAAACCTGTCCTGAACCTGGTCTAAACCTGTCCTGAACCTGGTCTGAATCTGATCTAAACCTGTCCTGAATCTGATCTAAACCTGTCCTGAACCTGGTCTTAAACTGATCTAAACCTGTCCTAAAATTGATCTAAACCTCTCCTGAATCTGATCTAAACCTGTCCTGAAGCTGATCTAAACCTGTCCTAAAGCTGATCTAAACCTATCCTAAACCTGATCTAAACCTGTCCTGAATCTGGTCTAAATCTGTCCTGAATCTGATCTAAACCTGCCCTGAATCTGATCTCCGCCTGCTCTGAAACTGATCTAAACCTGTCCTGAATCTGGTCTAAACCTGTCCTGAACCTGATCTAAACCTGTCTTGAATCTGATCTAAACCTGTCTTGAATCTGATCTAAAGCTGCCCCGAACCTGATCTAAACTTGTCCTGAAGCTGATCTTAACCTGTCCTGAGCCTGATCTAAACCTGTCTTGAGTCTTATCTAAGCCTTTTCTGAATCTGATCTTAACCTGTCCTGAGCCTGATCTAAACCTGTCTGGAGTCTTATATAAGCCTTTTCTGAATCTGATCTAAACCTGTCCTGAATCTGATCTAAGCCTGTCCAGAGCCTGATCTAAACCTGTCTTGAATCTGATCTAAACCTGTTCTGAATCTGATCTAAACTTGTCCTGAAACTGATCTAAACCTGTCCTGAACCTGACCTAAACCTGTCCTAAATCTGTTCTAAATCTGATCTAAACCTATCCTGAACCAGATCTAAGATCTCAACCTATCCTGAATCTGATCTAAAGCTGTCCCGAACCTGATCTAAACTTGTCCTGAAGCTGAACTTAACCTGTCCTGAGCCTGATCTAAACCTGTCTTGAGTCTTATCTAAGCCTTTTCTGAATCTGATCTAAACTTGTCCTGAAACTGATCTAAACCTGCCCTGAAACTGACCTAAACCTGTCCTAAATCTGATCTAAACCTATCCTGAACCAGATCTAAAACTGTCCTGAACCAGATCTAAACCTCTCCTGAATCTGATGTAAACTTGTCCTGAAGCTGGTCTAAACCTGTTCTGAAGCTGATCTAAACTTGTCCTGAAACTGATCTAAACCTGTCCTGAACCTGACCTAAACCTATCCTGAATCTGATCTAAACCTGTACTGAATCTGATCGCAAACTGTCCTGAATCTACTGTAATTTAAACCTGTACTGAAGCTGATCTAAACCTGCCCTGAAGCTGATTTAAACCTACCCTGAACCTAATCTAAACCTATCCTGAACCTGATCTAAACCTGTCTTGAATCTGATCTAAACATGTTTTGAATTTGATCTAAACCTGTCCTGAACCTGATATAAACTTTTTCTTAAGCTTTCTAAACCTGTCTTGAATCTGATCTAAACCTGTTTTGAATCTTTTCTAAACCTGTCCTGAAACTGATCTCAACCTGTGCTGAAGCTGATCTAAACCTGTTCCAATCCCAATATAATCTTGACCTGATTTAAACCTGTCCTGAACTGCTGAACAACTATTTTGTCAATTCACTTTGAAAACGGAGCTTCGATTCGCATTGCACAAGTGTGAATCCACACTTACTGTCATGAAATCCTACATTCCCCTAGATTCTGTCAAGTCTAGTTTATTAATTGGATTGCTTTTTCCATCCCCTAAGTGGGGAAATAGAACAATAATATATGTAAGAATAGAGGAATGAGGCATTGAAGGGGGAAAAGACAGCCAGAGGGGGGTCAGCTGAATGTATTACCAAAAAGTAAGTACCAGGACATAATGTCTTAGAAATGGCAACAGCTTTGGGGAATCAGAATATTCTATCCATGGAAACCACAAGTCCGTAAACGTAGTGAAATGTTCATTGGTTCGTTTGTGGTGGAAGCATGCCCTGCAGACAAAAGTATACATTCTTCTGCTGCAGGGCAGGGAATATCCCCACCAGGGTTGCTGTTAGGAAACCATGAGGCCCCATACAGCCAACCTGACTGGGCCCTCCCCACTCATAAAAAAGACAAAAAAAACAAAAGCACAGTTATGAAGGAACACAGTGAGTGATTGGTACCGATCACTTATTGTGTTCATTCAGGAAAGGAAGGGGCTGGTAAATGTGACAAGTTTATCAGACCCTTCCCCCACTCTCCATCCTGAAGGATCTTTTTGTGTGCTTGCAGCTGCCAGTGGGATGAAGAGGAGGGAAGTTGGCCGAACTGCAGGGGTGGGGGCCCCAGGCAGCAGGAGAAAATGTCTGGTGCACAGGGAGGGTGATGGGTGTGGTGGGGGGGCAATTACTGAAACTGATCCCCTGCATGCCTTTCTCTATAGCAGCTGAAAGCCAGAGAGAACTATATAGGGGATCGGTTCTAGTAATTGACCCCCCACTGTGCTGATCACCCTGCCTGCCCACATCTGATTCATCCATCTGCCTGAGCCCCATACAGGAGGACTGGTGGTACCCCTTATCCACAGCCCTGATCCCCACTACAGAAGGATGGCCCGTTACAGGTAACGGTTTCCTAGTGGGCTTAGTGATGTGGGTTCAGCAGAGCATCCAAACACACCTGAGCTAATCTCTACTAAGGATGAGCCTGGGTTTGGACTGAATCCTCCTACCCCGTGCCACTCAATCAATTGCAAACAGGGGATTCACTGCCCCACAGCTGCACTTGCATAAAGGGGTGGGGATGCTTGTGACATGTAGAAAAAAGGGGTAACCAGGACACTGCCAACTATGGACTATAGTGAGAATACCCAGGAAAAAGGGGGGTCAAAAGTTATATAATAGACTAAATAGTGGCCCCCATATATAGAGAGAATATGCCTACTCACATGGAAATAGCCATGTGGTGTCCTCAGGACCCAAATATAACTGAGGGAAAAGAAGGGAAAACAGTGACAGAGGCACAAGATGCCTAAATCAAGCAGGTCCAAAAGAGGTCAAACTGCGGCTTGTAATAAGAAAAATGTATAAATCTTTAATTGCAGTAAAACACAAATCAATACACATGATAAAACAAAAACAATAAAAGGAGAGAGCCTTGTCACAATCATGCACACAGGGAGAGGTGCAGGTCATCCATTCTGCTCCAAACTTATACATTTTGGGTATTTCTCTTAAACTCCTATGCAAACACCTGGAGGTTTCATGTATCTCCTCCTTCCCCTCCCTCAGGAATGCAAGCAGCATATGACGCTGAGCCTGCCTAACAATCCTTTTGCCAAATAAGGTATTGGTTTGGCCGTGAAAGGAAACTTCCAGTGCGATTGTCTTAGATAAGAAGAGCTTTCTCTCTTCTTGAGAGCAGTTAGAGAGAACGGTCTGCAATACAAGATCTGCAGACAGAAAGCAAAGTCTCCTGCGATGAGTCAATGGAATTAGCAGAGAGACAAGAAAGCCAATCATCCTGGAGCTCATGAAACTTGAAGCTGCTTAACCCCAGGCATTTATTTGGCAAGTATTTATTTCCCTAAACTTCTTCCTGTTATCTGTTTGCTGTGCTGTTATGCTCTGTATATTTATATATATGTCGGTTACATCTTATTTCTGTAAATATTCGTACTGCACCCTTTTAACCTTTTGGTAATAAATCTTACTTTCTAAAAGTGTTGAACTGTTTCTATGGCTCTGTATTGCAATTTACGAATCCCTGCCTTTAAAGAGAACGCTACTATGAGTATTTAACCCTCGGTATAACCGGTCTGTAGAGATAGCGAAATAATGACGGTTAACCAATCATCCTAGTGTATTGCTGAGTTTCCTCTTTCTCTGATCAAAAAGGAGGTGGTGGCAGTGTGAAGGTTTAATTGTGTAATTAACCTGACCCAGTAACAATAGCGTCCAGGCTGCAGGCACATAGATTGTAGTCCATTAGCTGGAAAATCTTTGTGCAGGGTGCAGCTGGGCGTGGTATTGTTACGCATGCACATTGCGGTTTTAGATCAGCCAGTCCTTCGGTCACGAGTTTGGTGAGAAAGGCTGGGGTCTGACGCCGCGCCCGTGACATATTGGTGGCAGCGGTGGGATAATTATATTAAGAGCATCAGGGCAGTGTTAAAAATTGGCTCTGCACTGAAGGATTGTAACCTTTGTGGAAACAGTCCTTAGAAACAAGTGGTGCATATTTTTTATATATATATCTCTATATATATATAGATATATATAGAGAGACATATAGCAACAGCTCCTTCCTTTTCCTACTTTCTATTCTATTTTTGCTTGCAATTATGCCTGGTGTAGCAGAATACGAGAAAATGAGCAAAGGTAATTTGAAGGCAGAGTGTACCTCACGAGGATTGGACGTCGGTCGCAAAAATTGTGAAGATTTTATTAGTGATCTAGTGGAGTATGATATCCAAGCAGATCAGAACTCGGGGGAACTTGAACATGAAGGGGTTCCCGCTACCCACATTTCCAGTGGCTCAGAGACGACCTCGCAGGATGGGCACACAGAGACTGACACTAGAAGATCACTGAACGTTATTGTCACACCACCGCCCGAGCGGGCCAGCACCGGTGTGCCGGTAACCAGTAGAGACTCTTCTCAGATGCAGGAAGCCCTAAAACGCATCAAGGAGACAGATCCTGAGGCATTAAACGAATAAAATAAACTTATATATAAAATCTATATATAAAATCGAGCGCAGTGTATAGGTGTAAGTACGGTAGCTGCTTGCACAAAAAGGCACCTCGGGAACCTCCAAAGTAATTGATAAAGAATGAGAGTGCAGCGCTAACCCAAATAGCGATTAAACATATGATAGACCACATATGATAGTGGATCAGTAAAATGTCAGTGTAAGTTCATCAGATGTGCTGAAAATGCATACAGTCTCCAATATGTAAAAAACCAAAAGTAGTGACTTTCAGAAATGATAATAGCCAAATAATGCACTAACCAGATAGCGCATATTAAAGCGCATGGAGCATTTAAGACCTGCCCCTGGTGCTCAGCCACTGTATCACTGGAGCCAGGAGATGTCATCTATAGGGTCCCTCTGATGATGTGTACTCACACGATACGCGTTAGGGAAGTGCCAAGCTATTTATATCCTGTGTACATGTACCTCTGGTCTGGCCGTTTATGAGCAGCTGAACCGTTGTTAAGTAAGTTCTTTTCTGATTATTTACCTACTTTAATAAACGATATCACACTATTTGAGACCTTTTTCCACGGGCTCTTTATTCCTGGGGAGCCTGTAATTCTGAAGGTCCTGGGGCTGTGCTGAGCAAAGGACACATCTGCAAGTGACATCCCTGGATCCATGACACAGCTCCTCCTGGAACGGATGACATCTAGTGGTCGCCCTATAGATGACATCCGCCTGATCCTCTAATACAGTGGCTGGACTCAGCTTCCATCCGGATAGATGACATCTAGTGGTCACCCTATAGATGACATCTCCTGGCTCCAGTGATACAGTGGCTGAGCACCAGGGGCAGGTCTTAAATGCTCCATGCGCTTTAATATGCGCTATCTGGTTAGTGCATTATTTGGCTATTATCATTTCTGAAAGTCACTACTTTTGGTTTTTTACATATTGGAGACTGTATGCATTTTCAGCACATCTGATGAACTTACACTGACATTTTACTGATCCACTATCATATGTGGTCTATCATATGTTTAATCGCTATTTGGGTTAGCGCTGCACTCTCATTCTTTATCAGATCCTGAGGCATACCTGCGGTTCATGGAATGCCAGGCTGACAAAGAGGCTGCGGAATGCCAGGCCGACAGAGAAGCTGCAGAATGCCAGGCTGACAGAGAAGCTGCAGAACGCCAGGCTGACAGAGAAGCTGCGGAGCGCCGGGCTGAGAGAGGGGTGGTGCAGAGGGAAGCTGATCGTCGGCACGAGCTGGAGATGACAAGGCTCCAGCAGCAGCAGCGACAGGGTCAGGACCTCGGGTCCCTAGAGCACAGGGACGCCACTCTGGCCGTGGGCACAGCCGCCAAGTTTCCAGTGATGGACTTGGGGTTGAGAAACCACCTCCCCAGGGGTCAGGAATGGCCTACAATGTGGAATGGAACTGGGTGCAGTTGCCCACTTTAGGGGCCTTGTGGTGTTTGGCCATCTGGGAAGAGCAACTTGGGCCCCTGTCACTAGTCAGGAGAGTGGTAACTGTCAGAGGGATATGTCAGTGGTTCAGCTTTGGGAACCACCGGTAGGAAGAGACCCCCAGAGGTCTGGGAATGGGGCAGTTATGGCCTGGCCGACTCCCCAGGTCAAGAAGCAGGTTTCATCAGTCTTGGATGCAACTGGTTACGGTAGGACGCATGGGTGCATATTCTGCTTCCTGAGAAGTTGTCAACACTCTCAGCTAGTATCACTTCCTAGGGGAGGGAACTCCACCTTTTAACTGCCCTGACAGCAAAAAACCCTTTCCTCAATTTAGAGATAAACCCTAAAATCATGGCTGCCTGTCCTCTATAGAGACCTTTAGAGTAAACAGTTTCTCACAGTTATTGAGGTCACCTTTGATATATTTGTACATTGTAATCCTATCCCCTCCTAAAGTGTTTGTTACCCCACATATATGCCTGCTGTGCCATGTATTTGTGTTAAAATGTATCCTGTTCTCTTTGTATTGTTTGCTTTGTGTGAAATACCCCAATACAGCTACACACTGTGTGGGGGGAATTCAATTTCATCTACAGTTGTGTTCAAAATAATAGCAGTGTGTTGAAAAAGTGAATAAAGCTCAAAATACTTCTAATAGCTTTTATTTCCATACACCCAAATGCATTGGGAACACTACACATTCTATTCCAAATCAAAACATGAAGAAAAATATATCATATTTAAATATTACATTTGAATATTAGACTGTTCAAAAAAAATAGCAGTGTTTGTATTCTTCTTTACAAACTCAAACATTCACTATATAAACTGAAAAATGTTTGAGGATTTTGCTTTCCTTTGAATCAATATTTAGTTGTATAAGCACTGTTTCTGAGAACTGCTGTACATCTGTGTTGCATGGAGTCAACCAACTTCTGGCACCTGTGAACAGGTATTCCAGCCCAGGATGATTGGACTACATTCCACAGTTCTTCTCTATTTCTTGGTTTTGCCTCAGAAACTGCATTTTTGATGTCACCCCACAAGTTTTCTATTGGATTAAGATCCGGGGATTGGGCTGTCCACTCCATAACGTCAATCTTGTTGGTCTGGAACCAAGATGTTGCACCTTTGTCTGGTGTGTTTGGGGTCGATGTCTTGTTGGAACACCCATTTCAAAGGCATTTGCTCTTCAGCATAAGGCAGCATGACCTCTTCAAGTATTCTGATGTATTCAAACTGATCCATGATCCCTGGTATGCGATAAATAGGCCCAACACCGTAGTATGAGAAACATCCTCATATCATGATGCTTGCGCAACCATGCTTCACTGTCTTCACAGTGTACTGTGGCTTGAATTCAGTGTTTGGGGGCCGTCTGACAAACTGTCTCCGGCCACTAGACCCAAAAAGAACAATCTTACTTTCATCAGTCCACAAAATGTTGCGCCATTTCTCTTTAGGCCAGTCAATGTGCTCTTTGGCAAATTGTAGCCTCTTCAGCACGTCTTTTTTTTCAACAGTGGAACTTTGCGGGGGCTTCTTGCAGATAGCTTGGCCTCACATAGGCGTCTTCTAGTTGTAACAGTACCCACAGGTGACTTTAGACCTTCTTTGATCTTCCTGGAGCTGATTGTTGGCTGAGTCCTTGCCATTTTGGCTATTCTTCTATCCATTCAAATGGTAGTTTTTCGCTTTCTTCCTCTATCATTTTCTGCACTTCTTTATATGTTTTCCCCTCTCCAATCAACTTTTTAATCAAGGTACGCTGTTCTTCTGAACAATGTCTGGAACAACTCCATTTTCCTCAGAATTTCAGAGAGAAATGCACTGTAACCAGCATGTACAACATTTGCTGCCTTCCTTCCTTAAATAAGGGCAATAAATGCCACCTGTTTTTCAAAGAATGAATGACCTCACTATTAGAACTGCACACTGCTATTATTTTGAACATGCCCCTTTCAATTAGTGATTCAATTACACAGAATCAGCAGCATGCATGTCATGACTGTTGGGTCTGTTGAATTTCTATTACTCTACTACACCTGCTAGTAAATTATTTGCCATATAGAAATATCATTTCTACCAAAAACAGTGATTGATCAGGTTAGTGATGTCTGACTGCTATTATTTTGAACCCAACTGTATGTGCTGTGTGGGGAGGAGGAGATCCGCTAAGTGCCCTGCCAACACTGACCCCATCCTCTTCTCTGCTGACCATTGTACCGTACACTGCCCTGTGTCTGTTGCCTTGTTGACCCACTGTACGCTGCCCTGTTGATCCCATGTCCATTGCCCTGCTGACTCTTATCTTCTGCACTGTTGACTCCTGACCACTGCCTTGATAAACCACTGTGCATTGCCCTACAAACTAATGGCCCCTGTACACTGCCCTACTAACTGTTGACCCTATCCTCTGCCCTTCTGACACCTTGTACACTGCCCTACCAACTCTCATACACTGCACTGCTGATCTTGCATCCTCTATCCCTCTGACACTTCTTACTGCACCCTCCATATCAGACAAAGGGGGGGTTGCCACACCAATGTGGTAAAACATGGAGTCAGGGGAGGTGACACTATGTTTTACCACTCCAGGTGACACGACTGACACTTGCTACTGGTCATTGCCCCTGAGAAAGGGGAAATTCAAAATCTTAAGAGTCGTCTCCTGTAAAAGAGGGAGGGGGAAATCTTTCAATGGAGACAGTTGTTGTGTTACTACTGCCTAAGCCCCCATTCACATTTGAGCTTGAGTGTTTTCATATTGCAGCTTTTATATTTTTTTTTTTCAATGTGTGAATGCACATTGTTTGGCTATTTCCAGGCTTGCGCATTTTATTTTAATCTTTTTGCTAATGAAAACTTGTTACTAGGAGAGGCAACAAAAAACACAACTGCCCAAAGAAGCTGTAGTATATTTTGAGCAAAAAATCTTCAAGTGACATAACGCTTAGATGTGAATGAGCATATTGAATATAACGGGAATCTTAATGTTAGGTGTCCAAGTACTTCAGGAAATGTTCAAGTGTGAATTTTCCCATTCCCTCTAACTTTGTTGTGTTTATTGGACAGGAAGTGTAGGGAAATGTCCCCAATGGTACACAGCTATTATAAAAAATAACCGTGCAGGGGTTTCAATCCTTCCCTGCTCTATGTAAAACAAAAAAATGTTTTGGTCACAAGGAAAACTGAAATACAAAAAAAAAAAAAAACAAACACTGATTGTTGGGATTTTTATGACAGAAGAGATCTTATTGGTCTCCTGTCAAAAAGGCTTCTCACTGCCTTTCAGCATTTGAAATGGACATGTGCCTGCCAGCATACATTTACTTCAGCTCACTGTGCCGTGATAATGTGACTCCCGTGAGCATGCACAGACGTGACATCATCCCAGCCCTGCCAACCAAGAGGCCGAAGAATCTGAACCTGGAAG
The DNA here is from genome assembly GCF_062004578.1 of Staurois parvus. Taxonomy (NCBI): domain Eukaryota; kingdom Metazoa; phylum Chordata; class Amphibia; order Anura; family Ranidae; genus Staurois; species Staurois parvus. The sequence goes on from NW_028317882.1 coordinate 10,610,130, forward strand.
GAAGACTAGAAGAGGGATATGCCTGTGATCAGCAGGACAGAGGATCATTTGGCAAGCAACTCTGTCATAATGTGTTTTTTTTTTAGTGCAGTGTTATTCCACTTTAAAGTGTCTGTCAGGGGCAAAATAATAAAAACCACAGGCATTGTATCACCCTGAAAGTAATCTTCCTTCCTCTTCACCACTCCCACCCTTTGGGCTGTTCTCACCATTAAAAACATTTTCCAGATCTGTTCCGGATGCGTTGCTACATGCAAATTTGACTTTTTTTTTTTAATGCATTTCAGATGCTTTTTTCCTGTTTTTGTTAACTGTACTGGAGTCTAGTGCATTTTTGATATATTTTACAGTGTTGCAGTACAGTTCTGTGCTGGAAAAATGCAGCATGTTCTATTTTTTTTTTTTTTTTGAAACTGAAACGCACTGGAACTAACTGCACTTGTATGAACTATGCCATTGGAATCCATATAACCTATTTCCCAAGTGTTTTTGATGCAGAAAAAAAAAAAATGTGAAAAGTGTGAATGGGCACAACCTCTACACAAACAGCTCTGGCTTTTTTTTTTTTGTTCATTTACCTTTAATCACTTCCAGTCCAGACACTTACCCCCTTCCTGTCCAGGCCAATTTTCAGCTTTCAACGCTCACACTTTGACAATTGTACGGCCATGCAACACTGTACCCATATGAATTTTTTTTAGCATTTTTTTTGCAAGACTAGCCACTTGAGCTCCTGAGGATTTAACCCCCCCCCCCCCCCCCTTAATGACCAGGCCTCTTTTTGCTACTTGGCGCTGCACTAATTCAACTGATAATTGCGCGGTCATGCAATGCTGCACCCAAACAATTTACATCCTTTTTTTTCACACAAATAGAGCTTTCTTTCGGTGTAATTTGATCACCTGTGCGCTTTTTATTTTTCACGCTATAAACAAAAAAACACGAAAAATTTTGAAGAAAATATTTTTTATTTTCAGCTATAAAAAAATATATAGTAAACTCAAAGTTGGTTATAAATTTAGGCCAAAATGTATTCTGCTACATGTTTTTGGTAAAAAAAAATCCCAGTAAGTGTATATTGATTGCTTTGTGTGGAAGTTATAGCGTCTACAAACTATGGTATAGATACTGCAATTTACGCCATTTTTCTGCTATACAGCGCTGCGCTAGTTTAATGGACAATTGCGCGGTCATGCAATATGGTACATAAATGAAATTTACATCCTTTTTTTCCCCCACAAATTGAGCTTTCTTTCGGTGGTATTTGATCGCCTGTGCAGTTTTTATTTTTTGCGCTATAAAAAAAAAAAGAAAAAAAAAGCTGACAATTTTGAGGAAAAAAAAAAAATATTTTGGACTTTTTGCTATAAAACATGTCCAGTAAAAAAAAAAAAAAAAAAAAAAAATGCAAAAATCAAATTTAGTCATAAATTTCTGCCAAAATGCATTCTGCGACATGTCTGCTAAAAAAAAAAACCCAATACGTGTAAAATAATTGGTTTACGTGAAAGTTATAGCATTTACAAATGGCGGGAAAGATACTGGGATTTTTAGGGTTTTTTTTATACTAATAATGGCAGCGATCAGCGAATTATGGCGGTGATCAGGGACTTATGGCGGCGACCAGCGACTTATGGCGGGACTGCGGCGGAATTTTGACATTGGGGGGGTACTGACTTGGGGTCACTGACATCCCCAAATACACTAATACAGTGATCAGTGCAAAAAAAAAAACTGACACTGTACTAATGGCAGTGGGGATGAAGGGGTTAACTTTATTTAGCAGGGAAGGGTTATAGGAGTGAGGGGAATGTTTTACTAGGGGGCGGGGGTGTGTACTGGGCGGAACAAGGCTGATCGAGAAAGTGAAACTATTCTCTCGATCAGCTCATCCTCGAGCTCACAGAGAGGTGACAGACAGCACAGCTACTGCAGCTGTGCTCTCTGTCACCGTTTACCGCCGATCGCCGGGACATAGCCGCTAATGAGCGGCTGTGACCCGGCAACTGACATCTGCGGCGGTGATCCACAGGACAAATAGGGCGGCAGCGCGCCTCGCGCGCCCCCTATTTGTTTACAAAACACACGTTTTAAATTGTGGTTTTGCCTGTGAGTGCCGCCCTGCCACCGTATATGTACAGTGGCTGGGCGGCATGCGGCTAGTGTTGTAGATTGCTTTATTTACTGTGACCATCTGTGTATAACAAGTTTTAATCTAATTATGCAACTGGCTTTTTCTCTAACTTTCAGCCCCAGTTCACTCTGGTGCGGCTTGCAACAGATAGTGAGATAGCATGACAAGTGAAAACCCCATTAACCACATGCCGCCCAGCCACTGTAGAAATACGGCGGCAGAGCTGCACGGCTGGGCAAAACCACGTTTTTAAAACAGATTAGTGGCAATCAGTGACAGAGCACAGCTGCAGTAGCTGTGCTTTGTCAGTTCCCTGACAGCTCCTGACACGCTGCTCGGGACAGAAGAGTTTCTGTCCCGATCAGGAGTGTTCCCTGCAGTACACACCCCCGCCCCCTAGTAAAAAACACTCCCCTCACACAGTTAACCCTTTCACTGAATAATAAAGTTAACCCCTTCCTCCCCAGTGCCATTAGTACAGTGTCCGTGTTTTGTTTTGTTTTTTTACACTGACCACTGTATTGGTGTTACTGGGATGTCAGTGACCCCAAGTCAGTTCCCCCCCCAGTGTCAGAATGTCCGCCGCAGTCCCGCCATAAGTCGCTGATTGCCGCCATTATTAGTATAAAAAAAAAAATTTAAAATCCCAGTATCTTTCCCGCCATTTGTAAACGCTATAACTTTCACGTAAACCAATTAATTTACACGTATTGGGTTTTTTGTAGCAAAGACATGTCGCAGAATGCACTTTGGCAGAAATTTATGACTAAATATGATTTTTAAATTTTTTACTGGACATGTTTTATAGCAAAAAGTCCAAAATATTGTTTTTTTTCCCTCAAAATTGTCAGCTTTTTTTTATAGCGCAAAAAAAAAAAAAAAAAAGAAACCACCGCACAGGCGATCAAATACCACCAAAAAAAAGCTCAATTTGTGGGGGAAAAAAAAAATTAAATTTCATTTATGTACCGTATTGCATGACAGCGCAATTGTCCATTAAACTAATGCAGTATAGCAAAAAAAAAAAAATGGCGTAAATTGCAGTATCTATACCATAGTTTGTATATTGATTGCTTTGTGTGAAAGTTATAGCGTCTACACTTATTGGGATTTTTTTTGTACTAAAAACATGTAGCAGAATACATTTTGGCCTAAATTTATAACTAACTTTGAGTTTACGATATATTTTTTATAGCTGAAAGTAAAAAATATCGTTTTTCTTCAAAATTTTTGGTCTTTTGTTTATAGCGTGAAAAATAAAAGTGCACAGGTGATCAAATCCCACCAAAAGAAAGCTATTTGTGTGAAAAAAAGGACGTAAATTTCATTTGGGTGCAGCATTGCATGACCGCGCAATTATCAGTTGAATTAGTGCAGAGCCGAGTAGCAAAAAGAGGCCTGGTCATTCATTAAGGGGGGGTAAATCCTCAGGAGGGCAAGTGGTTAAATTACAAAGGTGGCTGTTCCAATCAATGCACCTCAAGTCGCAGCAACTTTTAAAACAAGTTCCTGCATTACTTTGATGCAGCTTTAATGTGACTTGAGTCATATAGACTCTAAAGTCGCATCAAGTGGCATGAAAGTCACACTTCACACTCGCACAAAAATGTGAGCCAAAGCTAAATCACAAATGCTTTGATTACACTCTAGAGACAAAACAAACAGTCTGTCAAGTTCTAGATGAACAAAATAAAAATGGCAATGATGAACACAATAAATTAATTTTCATTATATAGATCATTTACAAAAAAATATAAAAAATATAAGCACCAATTATTAAACATAGGTATTTAGTATCCCAGGAATCTTACATATCAGTACACAAGAATACCAGCCTGTTTTGAAAATTCAGAAATATACAGCAACATAATTTTTACAGCTTAGTAGGTAACTGTATCTTAAAGCACACCTTTGAATGTAGATATAAAAACAGAAATGGCAAAATGTGTTGGCACTTAAAAATCAAGCAATCACATGCTCAATCTTACTTTGAAATAAAAATGGCAGTTGGGCGGTGCTATGGCATCAAAGATATAGATATAAAATTATATGTCAGACTTATGCACAGACAGCTAGTATATTTCCCTTAGACATTCTTATCTAGGGTTTTTGGCAAATGAGTGGTGGCAGGCACACATTCTTCTGGAACCTGCCTCTTTGGTTCTTCAGTCGATTCTTCAGGCTGCATGTGATAAAAAACACAAATAAAGTTTACTTACTGGAGTTTAATACTTTAAATGCAAATACATTTCATTTTAAAATGGTAAATTTTTATACATAGAAATGGCTTTAACAAAACAGTAATTATTTGGCTAAAATCCAGTTTCACGTTGCTGCCTGTTTTCCTGTTCTTGCTTTCCCATCAGTTCCTTTTCTAATGACACAAAGTCAGCAATAAAAAAACCTAATATCTACAGTAACCCCTCCCCATTTATTTGTACTGCCCTAGTACCATAAGACCATGGTCTACAATGCCTTGAAAAAAGTGTTCATACCCCTTGAAATTTTCCACATTTTGTCAAGGTAAATTAATTTTATTGGGATTTTATGTGATAGACCAACACAAAGTAGCACATAATTGTGAAGTGGAAAGAAAATGATAAATGGTTTTCAAAATTGTTTTACAAATAAATATCTGAAAAGCGTGGCATGCATTTGTATTCAGCCCCCTTTACTCTGATACCCCCAACTAAAATCTAGTGGAACCAATTGCCTTCATAAGTCATCTAATTAGTAAATAGAGTCCACCTGTGTGTACAGGGATAAAGTTGTGGAGAAGGTTAAAGCAGGGTTAGATTATAAAAAATATCCCAAGCTTTGAACACCTCATTGAGCATTGTTCAATCCATCATCTGAAAATGGAAAGAGTATGGCACAACTGCAAACCAACCAAGACATGGCAGTCCGCCTGATCTGACAGGCCAGACAAGGACAACATAAAATCAGAGAAGCAGCCAGGGGGAGCTGCAGAGATCCACAACTCAGGTGGGAGAATCTGTCCACAGGACAACAAATTAGTTGTGCAATCCACAAATCTGGCCTTTATGGAAGAGTGGCAAGAAGAAAGCCATTGTTAAAAGAAAGCCATAAGAAGTCCTGCTTGCATTTTGCCAGAAGCCATGTGGGGGACACAGCAAACATGTGCAAGAAGGTGTTCTGGTCAGAGGAGAACAAAATTTACGTTTTTGGCCTAAAAGCAAAATGCTATGTGTAGCAAAAAAACGAACACTGCACATCACCCTGAACACACCACCCCCACTGTGAAACGTGGTGAAAGCATCATGTTGTGGGGATGCTTTTCTTCAGCAGGGACAGGTAAGCTGGTCAGAGTTGATGGGAAGATTGATGGAGCCAAATACAAGGCAATCCTAAAAGAAAACCTGTTATAGTCTGCAAAAGACTTGACTGAGGTGGAGGTTTACCTTCCAGCAGGACAACGACCCTAAAACATACAGCCAGATCTACAATGGAATGGTTTAGATTAAAGCATATTTATGTGTTAGAATGGCCCAGTCAAAGTTCAGACCTAAATCCAATTGAGAATCTGTGGCAAGACTTGAAAATTATTGTTCAGATGCTCTCCATCCAATCTGACAGAGCTTAAGCTATTTTGCAAAGAAGAATGGGCAAAAATGTCACTCTAGATGTGAAAAGCTGGTAGAGACATCCCCAAAAAGACTTGCAGCTGTAACTGCAGCGAAAGGTGGTTCTATAAAGTATTGACTCAGGGGTGCCAAATACAAATGCACACCACACTTTTCAGATATGCATTTGTAAAAAATTTTGAAAACCATTTATCATTTTCCTTCCACTTCACAATTATGTGCCACTTTGTGTTGGTCTATCACATAAAATCCCAATAAAATACATTTACATTTTTGGTTGTAACATGACAAAAATGTGGAAAATTTCAAGGGGTATGAATACTTTTTCAAGGCACTGTATGGGACTTAAACTAAAATCTGGCCCTGTAATCACCTGAATTAGTACCTCCTCCAAGTCAAGGCATTGGTCACATAGAATTTGCCCAGAATGAAAGAATACTACTACTAGGGTGTTTGCAGCAGCCTATAAATTTAAAGTTTTAATTCACATAAAAACCAGTTGATTGCAGTAGAATTTACTCAGGTGCTTTTTTGTGGACTCCTAGCCATCATATAAAATTTCATTTTACATAGAACAAGACAGACAGACAAAAAAAAAAAAAAAGTTAAATTAATACCAAAAGAAATTTGTGCATTGGTGCTGATCACAGGTTAACATGACGTATCCAACTGGCTTCATCTGGTATGTGTCAAAGTACCCATGTGCAGTGGCAAACACTTGCTTTAGGCCTCGTTCACACCATAAATGCAGAAAAACTGATGGAAACTGACACTTCGATTTCACTTGTAGACACATCAGTTTTCATAGTCGCTGCAATGACTTTTATACATGTTGCAGATTCCTGCGCAGAAAAAAATCTGCACGTGATACTAGTGTTGTGGTGTTAAAGGGCACATAAGCCACAATTGATTGCAAATTGTGTGCAGAAAAATGGATGTCTCTGCACATTGGTGTGAACGAGCCCCCTTAAGGCTGGGTTCACACTAGTGCGGTGCAGTACATCGCATGTGATTCGCACAGGAACTGCACCGCATTCCTGTGCGGATCACATGCGAATTCTGTGTGGTGCAATTTGAGTCATACATTATGTATGGCTCAAATCACACCGCATCAAAAAAAGTGCAGGACCCTTTCTTGGGTCAGCAATAGAATCGGATCACATGGGTATTTACACCTATGCAATCCGATTCTGCACAGTGCGCCGCGTTTTGCGATTCAATTCCGGGGTGTTAACACACATCCGCAGCGGTTCGCATAAACGGGGTGCGATTCTGATGCGGTGTGGATTTCGAACACAAAACGCTGCATATTCCGCACCGCATCAGTACAAACCCAGTCTAAGAGTCAACGAACTTGCGCTCAAATCCATTTATGTCTTATCTGTTCTTAATCCCATTTGTTAAAAAAATTGCAGCTATACAAAGATCGCATATGCTGGCAATACAGTTTCTTTTGCAGTTTCTATCCTTCTCAAGACCAAGGTTCAATTTAAACAATCAAAACTGCACTTTGAATCCAATCAAACCACTACAGTGCAACTTCAAAAGGCATTTTCTATTTATTAAGCTTAAACCTAATTATTTTGTCACTTGCAACTGGTTAACTACAAACAATGATTATGGACGAAAGCTGACAGAAAACAAAGTTGTCAGCAAAATAAAAATATGTATAGTCAGTATTTGGAGCAGAACACTTTGTTTATAGTTCATTTAAATTACCTACCCTGTGTTTAAGGTAAGAAAGGTAAGTATCCCATCCTAATGTGATCACATTGATATAAATGACACGAAACTTTGGAGGCAGGAAGTAGAAATTGATCATTTGAGCAGCAGGCCATACAGTCCAATCAGCCTAAAAGAAAAACATAAGTGTAGAGTTAAACACCATGTAAATTAACAAGTACAGTTGCAAGAAAAAGTATGTGAACCCCATGGGATTACGTGGAGTTTTGCATGAATTTGGCATAAAATGTGCTCTGAACGTCATCTAAGTCACAACAATAGAAGAACACAGTCTGCTGAACATAAAATACTACACAAACATGTTATGTGCAATTAAACCATGGCAACATCTAATGTTTGTGTAGTATTATGTTCAGCAGACTGTGTTCTTCTATTGTGACTTAGATGACGTTCAGAGCACATTTTATGCCCAATTCATGCAAAACTCCACGTAATCCCAAGGGGTTCACATACTTTTTCTTGCAACTGTACATAAAAAAAAATAAAATGTATTAAGAACAAAAATGTCAAAAGCAGAAGATGTAATGGAAAACATTTATTGCAGGCAAAACTATTTGTAGTTTACACAAATTAATCCTCTGCCACGCCCTGCTCTCCATTTTTCACATCTTGGTACCAAACCTTTTTTTGCAATTTTTCATTTTATCAGTTTTCACTTACAGCTATCAGTTTTTAAAAGCCACACATTTTCTGAAAGCACAGGACTGATAAGACTAAAAAGATGGTGCTACTGATTTTGAAGGTGCTTTGACAGTTGTGCAATTATTTATCAAAAGTATATCTTATATAAAAACACATTAAAATTACCAAACACACCATAACTTAAAAAATTCCATCTAGATGTATGGGAAAAAAAAAAAGTTATTATAAAGAGGTGTGGACAGTGTAATAAGTCTGTCTTTTTGCATAGTGGTGGGGAGGGGGGGGGGGGGGAAACCGCTATAGTGGGTTTGATTTACAAGTAACAAGCCTTGAGTCAGGTTTTAAGCTTATTAGCTAATTATTGTCTGTATTTTTACTATACCAAGCACATGACTTACTATTTTATTAATAAAGCATAAAAGTGCAGTGCTAATTAAACAATAGTTACACAATAATAGATCACATATGATTGTGGATCAGTAAAAATGACTGCGTAAGTTCATCAGATGTGCTGAATAAGCATACAGTCTCCAACAAGTGAGGAACCAGAAATAGTGAATATCAGAAAATAGCCAAGTAATGTACTAACCAGATAGCGCATGTTAAAGCGCATGGGACATTTAAGACCTGTCCCTGGTACTCAGCCACTGTATCACTGGAACAAGGCGGTGTCATCTATAGGGTGACCACTAGATGTCATCTGTCCGGGTGTATCCAGCCACTGTATTAATGGATCAGGAGGGTGTCATCTATAGGGTGACCACTAGATGTCATCGGTTCCAGGGGAAGCTGTATCACGGATCCAGGGATGTCACTTGCAGATGTGTTCTTGCTAGGCACAGCACCAGGACCTTCTGGATTCAGGCTCCCCACAAATAAAGAGCCCGTGGAAAAAGGCCTCAAATAGTGTGATATCGTTTATTAGGTCAATAAGCAATCAAAAAAGGACTTACTAACAAAGGTTCAGCTGCTCATAAACGGCCAGACCCGGAGGTACATGTACATAGGATAAACATAGCTTGGCACTTCCCTAACGCGTATCGTGTAAGTACACATCATCAGAGGCCTTTTTCCACTGGCTCTTTATTTGTGGGGAGCCTGAATCCAGAAGGTCCTGGTGCTGTGCCTAGCAAGAACACATCTGCAAGTGACATCCCTGGATCCGTGATACAGCTTCCCCTGGAACCGATGACATCTAGTGGTCACCCTATAGATGACACCCTCCTGATCCATTAATACAGTGGCTGGATACACCCGGACAGATGACATCTAGTGGTCACCCTATAGATGACACCGCCTTGTTCCAGTGATACAGTGGCTGAGTACCAGGGACAGGTCTTAAATGTCCCATGCGCTTTAACATGCGCTATCTGGTTAGTGCATTACTTGGCTATTTTCTGATATTCACTATTTCTGGTTCCTCACTTGTTGGAGACTGTATGCTTATTCAGCACATCTGATGAACTTACGCAGTCATTTTACTGATCCACAATCATATGTGATCTATTATTGTGTAACTATTGTTTAATTAGCGCTGCACTTTTATGCTTTATTATTTACTCTGGAGGTTCACGAGGTGCCTTTTGTGCCAGCAGCTACCATATCTACATCCTACTGTGCGCTCGATTTTATATATATATTTTTATATATAAGTTTATTTTACTATTTTCTTACCTTATAGAACTCCCAAAATTTGTCTTTAAATTCTATCCAACTTTCATTCAAGCTTTGCCCCTCCATGGAACCCATACCTGTGTAAGAATATAGTTATTGCTTTTCATAAAATTGTCACTTAAATTAGAACAGTAGTAGCTGTGTTTAAACAAACATGAAATCTTATGACAGCCCAGCAGACTGTTTACCATTTGTTCATTAATATATGCCTCTGGTTACCATCAAAGAATGTTCCTAAGCTCTACGTGAAAGTCAGCTTTCCATTACAAAATCACACACACACACACACACACACACACACACACACACACACACACACACACACACACACACACACACACACACACACACACACACACACACACACACACACACACACACACACACACACACACACACACACACACACACACACACACACACACACACACACACACACACACACACACACACACACACACACACACGTTTTAGGCAGGTGTTCAGTAATGCTGTAAAAGACGGCTTTCAAAAATATATATTTTAATTCTTTATTTTTATCAATTTACAAAATGCAAAGTGATCGAATAGAAGAAAAATCTAAATCAACTCAATAGGGTTGATTTACTAAAACTAGAGTGAAAGATCTGGTGCAGCTGTGCATGGTAGTCAATCAGCTTCTAACTTCAGCTTGTTCAATTAAGCTCTGATTAAAAAAAACTGGAAGCTGAGTTAGGTGTATGGTTAACCATTTATACCAAGCGTTAATGATCATCAGTTTCATATGTAGGCTGAAACGCAGTCATTAACTGAAACAGCTGTGTAGGAGTCTTAAAACTGGGTGAGGAGCAGCCAAACTCTGCTACTAAGTCTTGGTACATGGCAAGACTAAGCACAGCAACAAGATAAGAGGTAGTTATACTGCATCAGCAAGGTCTCTCCCTGGCAATGATTTCAAGATGTTCTGTTCAAGCTCCTTTGAAGAGGCACAAAGATACAGGCAATTGAGGACCATATACAGTGGTTGGGCCATGGAAATGTAATGCAGAAGATGAAAGACATCATATTTCACTTCAACACAGAAAGATGTCCATCAGTACCATCAGCACAGAACTGGATGAAACCTATGGGACCCAGGTACACCCATCTACTGTCCAGAGAAGTCTGGCCAGAAGTGGTCTTCATGGTAGAGGCCAAAAAGCCATACCTCCCCCGTGGAAACAAGGCTAAGCAACTCATAGGAACAAAACATAGGAACTTGGGTGTAGAAAAATGGCAACAAATGCTTTGGACTGATGGGTTGAAATGTTTGGCTGTAGCAAAAGGCACTTTCTTCGCCACAGGGCTAGAGAGCAGTACAATGAGTATCCGCAGGTAGCAGTGAAGCATGGAGGAGGTTCCTTGCAAGTTTGGGACTGCATTTCTGCAAATGGAGTTGTATATTTGCTCAGGATCAATGGTGTCCTCAATGCGGAGAAATACAGGTAGATACTTACCCATCATGCCATATCGTCAGGGAGGCCTGTGACTGGCCCCAAATTTATTCTGCAGCAGGACAAAGATCCTAAACATAAAGCCAAGTTTGGATTTGAGGCAGACTACATCTACAGAAGATCTGTGGTTAGTTCTCCAAGATGTATGGAACAACCTACAGTGCTTTGAAAAAGTATTCATACCCCTTGAAATTTTCCACATTTTTGTCATGTTACAACCAGAAATATGTAAATGAATTTTATAGGGATTTTATGTGATAGACCAAAACACAAAGTGGCACAACGTTGTGAAGTGGAAGAAAAATTATAAATGGTTTTCAAAATTTTTTACAAATAAATATCTGAAAGTGTATTTGTATTCAGCCCCCCTGAGTCAATACTTTGTAGAACCACCTTTCGCTGCAATTACAAGTCTTTTTGGGGAGGTCTCTACCAGCTTTGCACATCTAGAGTGACATTTTTGCCCATTCTTCTTTGCAAAATAGCTCAAGCTCTGTCAGATTGGATGGAGAGCATCTGAAAGCAATTTTCAAGTCTTGCCACAGATTTTCAATTGGATTTAGGTCTAAACTTTGACTGGGCCAGTCTAACACATGAATATGCTTTGAACTAAACCATTCCATTGTAGCTCTGGCTGTATGTTTAGGGTCGTTGTCCTGCTGGAAGGTAAACCTCCACCTCAATCTCAAGTCTTTTGCAGACTAACAGGTTTTCTTTTAAGATTGCCCTGTATTTGGCTCCATCCATCTTCCCATCAAGTCTGACCAGCTTCCCTATCCCTGCTGAAGAAAAGCACCCCCACAACAAGATACTACCACCACATTTCACGGTGGGGATGGTGTGTTCAGAGTGATTTGCAGTCTTAGTTTTCCGCCACACATAGCATTTTGCTTTTAGGACAAAGTTCTATTTTGGTCTCATGTGACCAGAGCACCTTCTTCCACATGTTTGCTGTGTCCCTCACATGGCTTCTCACAAACTGCAAACAGTACTTCTTAAGGCTTTCTGCTTGCCACTCTTCCATAAAGGTCGGATTTGTGGAGTGCACAACTAATTGTTGTCCTGTGGACAGATTCTCCCACCTGAGATGTGGATCTCTGCAGCTCCTCCAGAGTTATCATGGGCCTCTTGGCTGCTTCTCTGATTAATGCTCTCCTTGCCTGGCCTGTCAGTTTAGATGGACGGCCATGTCTTTGTAAGTTTGCAGTTGTGCCATACTCTTTCCATTTTCGGATGATGGATTGAACAGTGTTTTGTGAGATGTTCAAAGCGTGGAATATTTTTTTTATAACCCAACCCTGCTTTAACCACTTGCACTCCTTAGGATTTACCCCCCTTAATGACCAGCCTCTTTTTGCTACTCGGCGCTGCACTAATTCAACTGATAATTGCGCGGTCATGCAATGCTGCACCCAAACAAAATTTACGTCCTTTTTTTCACACAAATAGAGCTTTCTTTCGGTTCCATTTGATCACCTGTGCATTTATTTTTTGCGCTATAAACAAAAAAAGACCAAACATTTTGAAGAAAAATAATATTTTTTAATTTCAGCTATAAAAAAAATATATAGTAAACTCAAAGTTAGTTATAAATTTAGGCCAAAATGTATTCTGCTACGTTTTAAAAAAAATCCCAATAAGTGGATATTGATTGCTTTGTGTGAAAGTTAGAGTCTACAAACTATAGTATAGATACTGCAATTTACGCCTTTTTTTGCTATACAGCGCTGTGCTAGACAATTGCGCGGTCATGCAATACGGTACATAAATAAAATTTATGTCCTTTTTTTCACACAAATAGAGCTTTCTTTCAGTGGTATTTGATCGCCTGTGCATTGTTTTTTTTGCGCTATTAAAAAAAAAAAAAAAAAAAAAAAAAAAAAAGCTGACAATTTTGAGAAAAAAAAAATAATATTTTGGACTTTTTGCTATAAAACATGTCCAGTAAAAAAAAATATTTAAAAATCGAATTTCATTATAAATTTCAGCCAAAATGCATTCTGCGACATGTCTTTGCTAAAAAAAAAAAACCCAATACGTGTAAATTAATTGGTTTACGTGAAAGTTATAGAGTTTACAAATGGCGGGAAAGATACTGGGATTTTTAATTTTTTTTATACTAATAATGGCGGCGATCCGCGACTTATGGCAGGACTGAGGCGGACATTCTGACACTGGGGGGGGAACTGACTTGGGGTCACTGACATCCCCAGTGACACCAATACAGTGATCAGTGCAAAAAAAACCACTGACACTGTACTACTGGCACTGGGGAGGAAGGGGTTAACTTTATTTACTGAAAGGGTTAACTGTGTGAGGGGAGTGTTTTACTAGGGGGCAGGGGTGTGTACTGCATGGGGACACGCTGATCGGGAGAGAGAAACTATTCTCTCCGCTCAGCATGTCAGGAGCGGTCAGGGAACTGACAGAAAGCAGAGCTACTGCAGCCCTGCTCTCTGTCAGTGATTGCCGCTAATCAGCGGGACACAGCCCGGCGACTGACATCCGCGGTCGTGATCGGCGGGACAGGTAGGGTGCTCTCTGTCACTGATTGACGCTAATCGCCGGGACATAGCCGGTAACGACCGTGTGCGCACCCTACCCTGTTTTGAAAACACACGTTTTAAACCGTGATTTTGCCCAGCCATGCCACCCTGCCGCCATATTTCTACAGTGGCTGAGCGGCATGTGGTTAAACTTCTCCGGTGTGTTCCTTGACCTTCATGATGCTGTTTTTTCACTAATGTTCTCTAACAAACCTCTGAGGGCTTCACAGAACAGCTGTATTTATACTGAGATTAAATTACATACAGGTGGACTCTATTTGCCAATTACGTGACTTCTGAAAGCAATTGGTTTCACTAGATTTTAGTTAGGGGTATCAGAGTAGAGGGTTGAATACAAATGCATGCCACACTTTTCAGATATTTGTAAAAGATTTTGAAAACCATTGATCATTTTCCTTCCACTTCACAATCATGTGCCACTTTGTATTTCATTGGGATTTTATGTGATAGACCAACACATTTACATTTTTGGTTGTAACATGACAAAGTGGAAAATTTCAAGGGGTATGAATACTTTTTCAAAGCACTATACCTGCCAAATTCCTGCAAAAACTGTGTGCAGGTGTACCTAGAATAACTGATGCCGTTTTGAAGACAAAGGGTGGTCACCCCAAATATTGATTTGGATTTCTCTTCTGTTCATTTACTTTCCATTTTGTTAACTGAAAAAAATATACTAGTAAACATTTATATTTCTGAAAGCATTCTTAATATACAGCATTTTACACACACACACACACACACACACACACACACACACACACACACACACACACAGCTATAGGTGCCTGATGTTCCTGATCTCACTGTGGGTATAACAGAAAAGGATTTGAATCCTGCGCAGTATATCCTCCCACCTTAGACCTGTTATGGGCATCCGTTGCTGTTGTAGATTATTATTATTATACCAGATTTATATAGTGCCAACAGTTTGTGCAGTGCTTTACAATATAAAGGGAGACAGCACAGTAAAAATACAATAAACAAGAGAATTAAGAGGGTCCTGCTCATAAGAGCTTACAATCTAATAGGGTGGGACAAGTGTTACAAAAGGTTATAACTGTAGGGGATGAGCTGATGGAAGTGATAAAATGTTTACTTGGAGGCGTGACAGGCTCTCCCTGAAGGGATGAGTTTTCAGGGATAGTCTAAAGACAGCCAGAGAAGGGGACAGCCAGACAGATTGAGGTAGAGAGTTTCAGAGGATGAGAGAGGCTCTGGCGAAGTCCTGGAGATGAGCATGGGAGGAGGAGACAAGGGAGCTTGAGAGCAAGAGATCATGACAGGAGCAGAGAGGACCGTTTGGGTGATATTTGGAGACAAGATTGGTGATGGAGAAGGGCGTGAAGTCATGGAGAAGGGCACAAACTGGTGAGAGATGAGTTTGAGAGAGATTTAGTTTAGGGAGTGGTGCGACATCCATGCCGATATGTCAGTTAGTAATGCGAAAGGAGACTGAAGGAGTAAGATGAGGAATAGAGAAATATATTTGGATGTTATTGGCATATGGATGGTATTGGAAGCCGTGGGAGGTTATCAGGTGACCAAGAGAAAAAGGTGTAGTTCCTGTCCTGTCCCCTCACAACTACTACGGTCACCCTCTTCTTCCATCCTATGCTCCCTTACTCATATCTTCAATCTTTCCCTCTCTACTGGTGCCTTCCCTTCCCCTCCCCTCTAAAGCATGTGCACATCACTCCCATACTTAAAAAGCCCTCCCTGGACACCACCAACCTGAACAACTTAAGACATATCTCCCTGCTGCCATTTACCTCTAAACTCCTAGAACGCTTAGTCTACAATCGCCTGAGCTCCCACCTCACCGACAACAACCTTCTTGACCCTTTACAGTCTGGCTTTCGCTCACTACACTCCACTGAAACTGCCCTACTAAAAAACTCACGAATGATCTAACTGCTAAAACCAATGGCCACTACTGCGTACTCTTACTACTTGACCTCTCTGCAGCTTTTGATACGGTTGATCATCCCCTCCTCCTCAAAAAACGCCACTCTCTTGGCCTCAGACTCTGCTCTCTCCTGGTTCTCCTCCTATCGCAGCGCTCCTTCAGTGTTACCTATAATGCTGTCTCCTCCTCTTCACTCCCTCTTTCTGTAGGCATCCCTCAAGGTTCTGTCCTTGGACCCCTTCTCTTCTCCATCTACACCACCTCCCTTGGTTACTTGATAAACTCCCATGGCTTTAAATACCATCTCTATGCTGATGACACACAAATCTATCTTTCTACCCCTCACCTCTTCAGTCTCCTCTCGCATCACTAACCTACTAAGTGACATATCGGCATGGATGTCACTCCACCTCCTCAAACTCAAGCTTTCCAAAACGGAGCTCTTAGTATTCCCCCCAGCCCGTGCCCCCTCCCCTGACTTCTCCATCAAGATCAACAACACAATCATCAGTCCCTCCCCTCATGCCAGGGTACTAGGTGTAATCCTAGACTCCCATCTGTCCTTTCAGCCCCAAATCCAATCACTGTCCAAATCTTGTAGACTTCACCTCCGCAACATCTCCAAGATATGCCCATTCCTAACCTTGGAAACCACTAAGCAACTTATCCACTCCCTTGTTATATCTCGCCTGACTATTGTAACTCCCTCCTCATTGGCCTACCTCATCGCAGGCTATCCCCTCTTCAGTCTATCATGAATGCTGCTGCCAGGATCATCCACCTTACTAACCGTTCTGTATCTGCCACCCCTCTCTGCCAATCCCTCCACTGGCTTTCCGTTGCCCAACGGATAAAATTCAAAACACTAACAACGTATAAAGCCATTTATAACTCTGCCACAAATTACATCACCGATCTTGTCTCTAAATATCACCCAAACCGTACTCTCCGCTCCTCGCAAGACCTCCTACTCTCTAGCACCCTTGTCTCTTCTTCCCATGCTCATCTCCAGGACTTCTCCAGAGCTTCCCCCATCCTCTGGAACTCTCTACCCCAATTTATCAGACTATCGCCTACTCTGCACACTTTTAAGCGATCTCTAAAAACTTCTCCAGGGAAACCTATCCTGCCCTCAGCTAATACTGGAATCTTCTACTCTTCCAACCAGTCCATCCCCCACAGTTACTTCCTTTTGTACCACTAGCCCCTCCCTCCTAGATTGTAAGCTCCAAGGAGCAGGGCCCTCAAATCCCTCTTGTATTGAACTGTATTGTCTCCCTTTATATTGTAAAGCGCTGAGCAAACTGTTGGCGCTATATAAATCCTGTATAATAATAATAATAATAATAGAGAAGAGAAGGAGTCCAAGAACAGAGACTTGGGGGACCCCTACAGAAAGAGAAAGTGGAAAGGAGGAGACCGAGTTATAGGTAACACTGAAGAAGCGCTGTGATAGGTAGGACGACAACCAGGAAAGAGCTGACTCTCGGGAGACCAAGGCAGTGAAGTTTATTGAGAAGGAGTGGGTGGTCAACAGTATCTAAGGCTGCAGAGAGGTCTAGCAGCAAGAGTATGGAGTAGTGGCCATTGCTTTTAGCAGTTAGTAAATTCGTGAGTTTTAGTAGGCCAGTTTCTGTGGAGTGCTGTAAGTGAAAGCCAGACTCTGGGGAGTCAAGAAGGTTGTTTCAGTGAGGTAGGAGCTAAGACGGTTGACGAATAAGCTTTCCAAAACTTTTAGAGGTGAATGGGAGCAGCAGGATGGGTATTAAGTTGTTCAGGTTGGTGGGGTCCAGTGAGGGCTTTTTAAGTATGGGAGTGATCTGTGCATGGTTTAGGGGTAAGGGAAAGGTGCCAGTAGAAAGGGAGAGATTGTAGATGTGAGAGAGCATAGGATAGAAGAAATGGGTGACCATAGTAGTTGCAATGAAACAGGATACAGGGGACAATTGGTTAGGTGGGCATCTGAGAAAAGTTTGGTAACCTCTTCAGTAGTAGCCAGTGTAGCAATCTTGTACTCAGATATGGACGCCGTGCCACCATTTTGTCAAAGCACATCCAATTTGATAAGAGCATACATTTCTCCCTCAATCCTTCATTCCCTACCCCCTCCCTTCCCGAGAGGCACAGGGACAGATGTGCGTGTTAAAAGTTGCGGGCAGGCTAGAACAGCAGGGGGGGCCCAGAGCTACAAAGCTCCCCCATGAAGCCAGAGCCTGGTTGTCCCAAGGCCTGTGAAATCTCACCCCTCCTAATCAAGATAAGATAGCTTTTCCCTGGACTTGAAAGAAGTCGGAACCTCATAAAACCTACCAGCCAGGTGACAGAAGTTAATTGAACATTGCTCAAGTCAGGTTTTTTCCCCTATGTTTCATGTCATGGATTATGACAGATGTTGGTTCTAATTCAGAGTTCCCCGACTGACCCCTCCCAAAACAGCGTAGTGGCCAGTATTTAGAGCCACCCCCCTTTGCAGGGGGATTTTTAAAAAAGACAGGCTGGCAAGCCAAAAGTTTAAGCTAAAGACATCTCCTGATCTTAACATTGTAACAGCAGGAGATCAAAGACCCTTTCCGCTCTGCAACTTGGATCTGCTTACAAACCAAGGCGTATTGGCAAGTAACTTAACCCTTTAACTTCCTTCCTATTACCTCTTTGCTGTGTTGTGGGTATATATATATCTCTTAGTTACATCTTTTTGTAAATATCTTGTTGCACCTGTTTGACTCTTTTAGTAATAAACCTCTCTTTCTGAAAGTGTTGAACTGTTTCTAAGCGTTACTTGCAATTCACGAATTCCTGCCTTTGAAGAGACGCTGTTTGTTATAATCTCTGTATAACAGGCCTGCGGACCGTGTTGTATAGATCAACATTTCAATCATTATAGTGTATATTTGATAACAGGAGTTTCCCAGTCTCTGACAAAAGTGGTGGTG
Source organism: Staurois parvus (assembly GCF_062004578.1). NCBI lineage: Eukaryota > Metazoa > Chordata > Amphibia > Anura > Ranidae > Staurois > Staurois parvus. Next base: position 10,628,809 of record NW_028317882.1, read on the forward strand.
GCAGTAGAGGGTTAGTTGCGTAATTAACCCGACCCAGTAACAAGCGCATTCAGGCTGCAGGCACCGATTGTAGCCCATTAGCTGGACAATAGCTGTGCAGGGTGCAGCTGGGTGTGGCCTTGTTACGCGCGTCACACCACGGTTTTTAGATCGGCTGGTCCTTTTGTCACGAGTTTGGTGAGAAGGTCTGGGGTCCGACGCCACAGGCGTGACGTTTTGTTGGTCGCGGTCATGCGATTGTCGCATGTTGGTGGCGGCGATCGTGACAGCCAGTTCAAGAGAGGAAAGTGTAGATTGTGCAAGGTACATTAAGTGGATGATATCTGTATAGTGGATGTGTCCTCACGTATTGCAGCAATCTTGTCTTTGAAGTGACTGGCAATCTCTTGGGCAGTGAGCGAGTTAGTGGGTAAAGGGGGTGGGGGAAAAAAGCAGAGTTAGAGGTAGCGAAGAGCCGAGAAGGACTGAATGACAAGGTATTAAGACACAAAGTAGGTTTGTTTGGCAGCATGGAGGCAGGAACTGTATTTTAAGAGGGCAGTCCTGCAGGGATTTGGTTTTTGCAGGGATTTGAACAACTGTTCAAGAGCACAACATATCTTGAGATTTCTGGCGTTGTCAGTTTGTAACAGTCGGGGCCTGATTCTTCCTGTAGTTAGAGGAGCAAGTGCATCCAGTGCAGATGAAAGTGAACTATTTTAGACAGAGGAGGCCAGGTTAGGACAGAAAGATTTTGGCCATAGAGGTAGTCAGTAGCAGAATGGAGAAGAAAAGGGTTAAAGATCTAAGAACCTTACATAGTTTGTCAAAAAATACCCAATGGCCAGCCTATTCCAACTAAGGTATATAAAAAGGCAAAAAGGGTGCTAACATGGCAAGCCCCTTTGAACAAGGAACACCACAGCCCTCTAGCCCCCAGTGTAGCAGACGCACACCTTTAGGTAGATGGAGGACAGAGATAGTGTACACGTACACACACACACACACACACCCGAAAATTCTAAAGATAAATTTGACTAAGCAGTGCCAGTAATTTGCTCATGGAGATGAACAGGAAAATCTTGTACACTCTGCACATGGCTGGTCAAAAAACAGCATACTTTTCTTACAGATTTTACTCTCGTTACCCTCCCTGCAAAAGTGTTTTGTGCAGTTCTTTTTAACAAACTTACATAAGACTATGCAACTGCTGAAATGTTTAATAAGGTGATGAGGATTTTTATTACAGAGTCACTTTAAAATATCCCAAAATCTTACCTAAAAAGTACCACACGCCAAAGAATGGGGAAGCCACTAGCTGGTCGGTTAAAACCTTTTTCAATACAATTTTAATTCCCCGGCCAGGAAAGGATCGATCCAGCCACGAGTACCAGAAATGCATAATTGGGCCCATTGAGCAACCTATGGCAAACATATGGCCTGGAAGAAAAGAGTAGGCAACAATCAATAGTGAAAAAGTAAATCATGGATTAGAAAGACCAACACTTGTCAACATTTACTGATGCTGTGAAATTACAGCAGACCTAGATGCTAAATTCAGTCAGCTATTCAAATGTTAGACACTGGGTAGGGTTGTAAGGTTTCATAAACACTAGTAGCTTTTATCTGCAATTTTCAGCAGTATGTTGATAGATGTTGTAACCTTTTTCTTATGCATTTTCAGCTTCAGTGTGCACTTGTATCAGTTTACATGCATTTCCTACAAAGTAAACTGACCTTAAATGCATGTACTTTGTACAATGAAGATAAAGTTTCTAACCATGTGAATGGTGCCATTTCCTATTACTCCTATTCTAGTTTGCTGCAGATTAACCCAGCTTTGCTTTTCTTCACATCATTTCACTTTTATTGAAAATGACCTTAGGCAAGTTAGGCTGCATCACACGGCTTTTGCATTTTTGCGGCCAAGACCTTCTCACCTTGCACAAATTCCTGCTGCTTCAAATGGACCAATGGTTGCAACAGCCGTTCAAGTGCCACAAAAATTAAAGCGGCCTGTCAAATGCTTTCTGAAGAGCAATTTTGTGTTTCTCTATGCAATTCAGGTAGACTGTGGCTATGGTGTGGGGCTGGCAGGGTGTTGTACATATGCTGATGAGCCTCTGAGTGAAAAAAAAATGAAATCCAATGAATGAAATGGTTGGCCAGGGACAGCACGGTGGAGGGAGAAGCTAGATGATGCTGGATGTTCACTAGCCAGATAATTAGGTGGGCTCTAAATTCCTTTGAACTAATAACAGGAGAACATGAGGCCATGTATGTTTACCGTATCGCTGAACGTATATTATCTGCCAAGTAAGCAAAAACCAGACAGCAAAAAAAAAAAAAAAAAAAAAAAAAAGGGGGGGGATGAAAAGGAATTCACAAGAAAACTGGTTACATCATGGACAGAAAGCAATACCCAAAGATGTCTCAAAAATTATGCTTTATTGCACACAATGCATACATTAGACATTTACGTAAATACCTCAGGTAGGCATCACCACAAGTTGAGACAATACAAAAAACCCTTAGGGGTTAAATGTTAAACTTGATCTCCAAGTGTTTTTGCATAAATAGGGAAGTATGAGAAATTACATTGATCATATGCTACTTTCCCTTCTGTGAATAGGGTACTCCTGAATCAGTTTCCTTTACTGGTACTGCTGAGGTATAGAATTATGTTTCCCATTGTGATTGCCAGGTATTCTTAAATTTTTCCATAATGACCGCTTTATTTCCCAATGAGATGCTTTGCCTGCAGTTTATTTACATACAGTGGGGATTGAAAGTTTGGGCACCACAGCTAAAAATTTGTATTAATGTGTAAGCTCGAAAGAGCAGGGCCCTTGATCCCCTCATGTTTTGCATTGTATTGGTATTGTTCTGTCACATGTTCTGTCCCCCTCTGTAATGTACAGCGCTGAGCGAACTATTGGTGCTTTATAAATACTGTATAATAATAATAATAATAATAATAATAATAAATGTGCATAAAGAAGCCAAGGAAAGATGGAAAAATCTCCAAAAAGGCATCAAATTACAGATTAGACATTCTTATAATATGTCAACAAAAGTTAGATTTTATTTCCATCATTTACACTTTCAAAATAACAGAACACACAAAAATGGCATCTGCAAAAGTTTGGTCACCCTGCACAGTTAATATCTTGTACTGCCCCCTTTGGCAAGTATCACAGCTTGTAAACGCTTTTTGTAGCCAGCCAAGAGTCTTTCAATTCTTGTTTGAGGTATCTTTGCCCATTCTTCCTTACAAAAGTCTTCCAGTTCTTTGAGATTTCTGGGCTGTCTGTCACGCACTGCTCTTTTAATGTCTATCCATAGATTTTCAATTATGTTGAGGTCAGGAGATTGTGAAGGCCATGGCAAAACCTTCAGTTTACGCCTCTTGATGTAATCCCCCGTGGATTTCGAGGTGTGTTTAGGATCATTATCCATTTGTAGAAGCCATCCTCTCTTTAACTTCAGCTTTTTCACAGATGGCATCAAGTTACCATCCAAAATTTGCTGAAATTTTATTGAATCCATTTTTCCTTCTACTCGTGAGATGTTCCCTGTGCCACTGGCTGCAACACAACCCCAAAGCATGATTGATCCAACCCCATGCTTAACAGTTGGACAGAGGTTCTTTTCATTAAATTCTGTGCCCCTTCTTCTCCAAACGTACCTTTGCTCATTCCGGCCAAAAAGTTCAATTTTAACCTCATCGGTCCACAGAACTTGTTTCCAAAATGCATCAGGCTTGTCTATATGTTCATTTGCAAAGTTCAAACGATGATTTTTGTGGTGAGGACGTAGAAGAGGTTTTCTTCTGATGACTCTTCCATGAAGACCATATTTGTACAAGTATCTCTTTATAGTGGAATAGTGTACCACAACCCCAGTGTCTGCCAGATCTTTCTGGAGGGATCGTGCAGTTAAACGTGGGTTTTGAATTGTTTTTCTCACAATCCTGCGAGCTGTTCTGATATTTTTTTTGGTCTTCCAGATCTTGCTTTAACTTCCACTGTTCCTGATGACGGTCATTTCTTAATTACATTCCGAACAGAGGATATTGACATCTGAAAACGCTTTGCTATCTTCTCATAGCCTTCTCCAGCTTTGTGAGCATAAACTATTTTCAGTTTCAGTTTTCTAGACAACTGCTTAGAAGAACCCATGGTGCTGATTGTTGGGGTAAGGTCAGATGAGTCTGGGCATTTAAAACCTTTGAGATTGACATCACCTGGTCTTCCCAGACGATGATTGAGAACAATCCATGACACTGGCACGTCTCAGCTTTGCAAAGGGGGCAGTGCATGCTATAAATTCTGCAGGGTGCCCAAACTTTTGCAGACACCATTTTTTGTTTTCTGTTATTTTGAAAGTATAAATGATGGAAATAAAATCTAACTTTTGTTGACATAAGAATGTCTAATCTGTAATTTGATGCCTTTTGGAGATTTTTCCATCTTTCCCTGGCTTCTTTATGCACAATAATACAAATTTTTAGCTGGGGTGCCCAAACTTTCGATCCCCATTGTATATGGGTGGGGATCCGCCTGATATAAATGCAGCTGTGAGCTATGCATTCCATTGGTCCTGATGAAGCTGAGTAAGATATGCGCTCATCAGCGAAACGCACTGACATCACAACCAGTCAGACGCATTGGCGCCATACACCCAGTCCTGCAGGGGACACGGATACAGAGGCCTGTGCTGGGCGTTCATCAAGCTGCACGTGTACCGGGATAGAAGCGGAGCCAGTTTGTCCACAGTCTCGATGCTGGCAGCTGCCTCCGGGCCTGAATCCAACTATGAGAGAAATTATGCTTCGTCGTCCTTTATTTATTGAACGGGTGGATGGGACATCATGCTACACTTCTTGAAAGGTGCACAGCACCCTACTTTCATTATACAGCATGGACACTCCTACAATCTACACAACAGATATATAATAAGGGAGACATCTAGTCCACATGCTGGCGGTGAAGAATCCCTACATTATATTGGCAGGTCCCTGACATTTCAACTACAGATGACGTCATATGGAGAAATCACTACTGTCACTAAGTCTATTTCACAATACTATTCTTTGGGCATGACACTCTATCCACCAGTTAACAACCAATCATCCCGGTTATAAGTGCTATTATTTAGATTATATTTTTCTACTAAAGTGTGTGGTAACACACTATAGCATCAGGTTCTGGTGCTTTTACAAGCAATCTAATTTTTGTGCTGCATATGTCTCTCTTGGAACCTTGCCCTGAGCTGGATTTTTTCACTATTAGTATTTAAATTGGGTTCCTTAACCCACATTATACTGGTACCAATGTCCACACTATTGCATATTTGATGTATAGCCTATTGTGGTGATGATTTTTTGATATGTGCTGCATATGTACTAGACTCAGTGTCATTACATTTATAGCACTAATTATATTCATGACGTCTTGCTTTTAATAATTTTTGGTTTTAGGTCATACTTTTTTGTATTGTCTCATCTTGTGGTGATGGCTACCTGAGGTATTTACCTAAATGTCTAATATATGCATTGTTTGCAATAAAGCATAATTTCTGAGAAATCTTTGGGTATCGCTTTCTGTCCATGATGTAACCGCTTTTCTTGTGAATTCCTTTTTACCCCCCCCCCCACCCCCACCCACTTTTTTTGCAGGCTCAAAATTCCTGCAGGTTCTAATACATACTGTGAGAAGCCTACAGTGAGCAGTGACATCAGTAGAAAATGTCAATACAGGAAATGAGCCTGTGAAACAGTAAAAGAAAGAGTTCAGCTTTAACTCAAGTTCCAGAGCCCTATGATCCCTATACCCCCTTGAGTTGGAGTGTTCCCTCCCATTTTGGAGCCTGCTTAGTTCCACACTATATGCCTTTTGTAGTCTACCCCAACATTATACATTGATTTAACTTTTCTGGGGCCAATTCGGGTTTTGAGTTTGTAGCAATATTTTTACATATAGTAGGTTATATGGTTTCCAATGGCATATTTCACATGTGGTCAGTTCCAGTGCGTTCCAGATCAAGGGGAGGGGGGGGAAAAAAAAAAAAAAAAAAAAAAAGCACCAGAACGCACATGACCTTATTTAAAGGTGGGAAAATAAGGAAAGTGCATCAAAAACACGCATCCGGACTGCGTTTCTATGGTGTAAACTGACTCTTAAAGTGTATTTCTACTTTTCAGCCAAATTGGGATAACTCCTTTATATTTATCACATGTTTCCATTAACATAGCAGGTTCCCTTTTTCAAATTATTTTTTCTTGCTTAGAAATCAGTGCATGCTCTCTCTACTTTGTAATGTTTAGGAGGGGGCCGTGGAGTAATGTTTAACATAACTAACCCTGTCTGTACAGTGTTTACAGTTCGTCTTTATCAACTGTAACTAGGTTATTTATTTTTTAATTCTTTAGTCATAAAATTCGGCAGAGCAATACAAAACAGCCATCCCATAAGACATTAACCAGGCAACACTGTCACGAGTGGGAACCAGTCAGTATAGGAAAGAAAGGTAAGGTACATCCAGAATAACAGGACTTGTTTGTAAAAAGGAAAATAATAATATATAGAATATATGATAATGAAAATAACCACCATCATGGGTTGTATGTTAATCAGTGATAGCTTAGTCTGTGTGGGGACGAAGACACTGAACTGTCCAGGAAATTTCCTTCACACATATATGCTGTGTGAAGGGGAACACATACATACAGTGGGGTTTTCTCAAATTTGACTGCAAAAGTGGAAATACATTTTAGTTATACAAGAAATACAAGTTGGAAAGGAATTTGGACAAATTAGAATTATTTTTCCTGTAATTTTTTCCAAGGTAACTCCTCTGTATTTCATGCGTAATTAAATACGCACCCCAAAAACTACCCTGTTTCCCCGAAGACCTAGAACTATTTTTGGGAATTGCTAAAGTATAAGACCTACCCCAAAAATAAGACCTAGTTGTGATCAGGGTTTTTGTTCCGCCACCTCCAACACTGGCCCTGTGCACACCAATATCAACGGTCTCTTATAAACACAGAAGAGCGGCTTTTGTGTTTGCAAGGGACAGTCCCTCTTGTAACATGACAGCACCATCCGCTCCCACAGAACCTCCCTACCTTTGTACTCACTGTGGGACAGAGAAGGAACAGATATCTATGGGCGCAGTGTGTTTAGGGGAGGGGCATCTAGCCCTGCAGCCTAACGTATTGAAGCCGATGTCCCAGGGGTGATCGCTGGCCAGTGGGGAAGAGGAGGAGCGGTGAGTGCACTGTGTGGGAAGATAGGACCGGAACAGGAGTTACTGTAGAGAGGGGCCTGCTGCTGACAGCTGTGTTTTGCAAAGCTAGATAACCATATGAGGGCAGTGGAGGAGGAGGGGGGATGAGCAAAAGTGAGCTGAAGTAAGCTGTTGCAGAGGTAAATTGACAAGTGAGTTGCAGACAGGCTGCAGTTGGGAGGGTACAGAGGTGAGCTGAGTTGCAACCCACCTCTGCACCCCCCAACCACAGCTGACCTCTGCATCCCACGTCTGCAACTCATCCCTGCACCCTGTCTGCAACTCACCTGTCAATTCACCCTGCAACACTTGACTGCAGCTCACAACTGTCATCAGTCGACCGTCTATAGTAACCCTATTCCACAACTGCCTGCAGCTCACCTCTGCAACCCCTGTCCACACCTGGACATTAAAACAATAAGGCCTACCCCGAAAATAAGAGTTTTTTTAGCCCAAAAAAAATAAGACATTGTCTTATTTTCAGGTAAACACAGTACAAGAATCACAAATGTGATTTTATGTAGCCTGCTGTGTTTTGCTGCAGATGCTGTTACATAGCATTTTTGAAGCAGGATTGGAAGCCCAGGAGCTAATTTATTTAGCTCATGACTTTAGTGTTAAATTGCAGCAGTTTCAGCACAGATTTCCCTGTGGGCCTGCTGAACCTTTAAGATCAGTTTGTTTTTTTTTTATTCAATATTTAATTTAATACCGGTTTAAAAAAATACATTAAAGTTCTGCTTTAAGAGGAAATGAAAGGATAGATGTATATGAGCTGCCATTGCAGATTTGTTTTGAAGGTGCATGTGCTAAGCCTGTCATTCTTTTCCTTTTAACAACTTGACCTACAGCAAGTGTGCTTTTCAGGTGTCAAAAGCAAAGTACAAAGAGATGGCAGCCCAAGAGTCTGCACCTTCACAAACACAAGCAATGACCAACTCCCATAAAAATGTAGGATGCTTGGAAGGAAAAGGGAGAGAATGTGAAATCCAACAAACCATCCAACATAAAAGATTCCTTATTTGTTATTACAGGCTGTGGCAATGATACATTTACCTGTTCTTAGCCAGTCTCGTTGTTTTTCTGGGTTTTTTCGATGTTCTCTTGTTTGCTGGATCATATCACCAATGCCCAGCAGGGCTCCACAACTAACCGTGTTGGTGACTAACAAAATACGACCCGTAAAGAGAGGCTTCCAATAGCCAGACATTCGAGCCAACAATAATCTACCCTGGGGAAGCATCTTGCCCAAATGTCACAGACCACAAGAAACACTGCAGCATTGACCTGGAACATTAAAAATAAATAAATAAAAATAAAACAGATGTTTAAAATAAAGAAACATAAAACTGATGTTTCTATTTTTTATTATAATAATGCAGGATTTATAAAGCACTAACAGTTTATGTAGCGCATACAACATAAGGGCAGACAGTACAATTACAATACAAATGAATACAGGAGGGATCAGAGGGCCCTTCTCGTTAGAGCTTAGAATCTAAGATTTAAATAAAACCTGCATATACAGCTCAAAATTAGCATTAGGTGGAGGCTTACAGAATATGAAAACTGAAGTCAATGTAAATGAAAAAAAAAAATAAAAAATTATATTATAATATATATATTCAGATTTTTCTATTACTAACCCACAGAGCAGGACTGAAAATTACTGCTTAAAATAGAACTAAAGACACTTTTTTTTTTTTAAGTTTAGAATAGAGTGTAGTGGGTTTGGGAGGGGTGGGAAGAGAAAAAAAAAAAAACCACACAGTTGAGCCATGTTTTTACTGCCCCTCAACTACTATTCTTAAGCTGGATAGGCATGCCATTACACCCCCTGTTGCACTTCAGCTTGCACTCCTGCCCACCAAATGCAATCTCTTCAAGTGAATGGGGCTGTGCTGCATTCAATGCAGCTAATCATGGGAACACCCACCGGGGTTCTCACATGTAACCACCGCGTGGGTGATTACATGTTATTTGAAAGAATGTGATTTGAAAGAATAGGGTAGTCTCAAATAGGGACAGTTACAAGCCTACAGCTAAGCCACTCTCTGGAGTTTACATTTTGTTAGAGCTTAAAATAGAATTCCAGATTCCAAATGCTCCCTCCTTTCCCCTGCAGGCTGACACGAGTGAGCCAGATCATGTGAGGAGGATGGACTAACCTGAAAATAGGTAAATGTACAGATCATTATTATACAGGTTAGAATAAGTGATAGGAGGGGGATGGAGCATTTTATTACCTTTCTTTTTTAATCTCTTGACCCTCTGCCCAGATTGTAAGCTCTAAGGAGCAGGGCCCTCATGTGATTTGACAGTTTCAAATTGTAAGACAAGTCGTACCCTTGTGTCAGCAATGGAACTGTTCAAATTGGTGGAACTCTGACCTTGCGGTGCCACACCAATTTAAAAAAAAAAAGGTTCCTGTACTATTTTTTTGTGATTTCAGGTGTGCATAGCCATCTGTACATGAAATCACACAGATATCATCCAAGTCGCACCTGAAAATTGCACTTATATGCGGCTTTGAAATTGTGCAACTTCAAGTGAAGTCAGGTAATTTCAAAGTCTAATCCAGTGTGAACCAGGGCTTGGTTTTCAGCCATCTTCATTGGCCATGCACAAGAGCTAGCCATCCAGAAGCACAGGGACTGGGCACATGTGCAGCACAGTTTACATGATGGAGATCTCTTCTGCAATAAAAAAGGCCTGCCTGCTCACAGTGAGTCACAGTGGGACTTTAGTTCCACTTTACCAATTGATCAAACTGAATGGGTTCTTGACTACAGATCAATTACAGAAGAGACCAACTAGATTATATAATCTAGTATCAGAGTGTAAGGCCACTATAAGTGTCCATTCACACCGGTGCAATTTGCAAACTGAAAATCGCATCTAATGAATGTCAGTGTCTTGTAATTTCTCAAGTAGTTCTTGCATTACTTTTTCTGCACTTTTGTTGCGATTTCACATACATTGCACTACAAATTGCAAGAAATTATTAAAAATCTTCACAAGTAACAAAGTCTTCAGAAATAGCACCTGAAATTGCACACAAATTGTGTGATTTTAAATCGCACGGTGTGACTGGTGATTAACTGAGATTGTAGGATCGGTTTGGCATGTGTGTACTAAGCTTTAGGCCTCATGTACACTTGAACTTCCCTAGACGTTACGCTCTCCTAGCAGCAGAAAAATGCGTGTGAACGCAGTATCGCGTTTAATGCTTGGCCATTTATTCATTTGATTGACCAGAGTACTTTCCACTGACATGGATAAACGCCCAAGCACTAAACACACCTAGTGCTTAGATGTGTTTAGCTTTTTTTGGTGAAAATGTTCCTCCTCTGAACAGGATTCTTTTTACCCTAAACTCTGCTAAAAGCCTATGTGTACATGGACACATAGGTTTTTATCGAGTTGCGTTCAGGGGCTTTGACAAAGAAAAAAAAAACAAAAACACCAAAAGCTCCTAAACTCACATTTACACCCCAGTCACACCGATCTGACTTTGAAATCGTGCGACTTCCATTGAAGTCACAGGATTTAAAAGTCGGATGGTATTCAAGACAGATGTCTATGCAATTCGCACCGAATGTAGTGCATGCACTACTTTAGAAATCAGTGTGGCTCCGACCAAGTCGGAATCACACGGATATGACTGCTGTAATTGCAGACAATACAGTGCGATTTGCAAGTTGCATGGCATATCACGTGTCAAGTCGCAACTGGTGTGACCAGGGTCTTAGAGGCAGCAGTGTACATGTGGCCTTCCACCATTATAAAATGATGGTCCCCAGTTTGTAGGCACGTTGTCACAAATGTCCTTCTTGAAAATATAAATGATCACCAAAAATGTACAAACAATACAGTGTACAGCGATCGATAATGGTCTTACCTTGATGTAACCTTGTAATAGAAAATCCTAGGGTGCAGCTCAATTCCTCTTTAACATCCAGCAATACAAGCCCAGTAGAAGCTTGCCTACCAGTTGCATCAGCAAGTCCCCATTCAATCGGCTGAATACTAATCAAACGACACTGGGAAAGCACTTTCACTAGACATCTGAAAAGTATATTCGAGTGAATCAATATTAAAATACAACAGAAATCCCAAAATGCCATGCAGGACGTCCTGAGCAATGACCACCAACCTACCCTGTCTCTGTGGACTCAGGCTGTGTCTCTATGACAAGTCCAGCACACTGGCATCTTCCCCTAATGAGACATGGCGCTGCACAGCATTGCTCCGGTGGACGTGAACCATGCTGTCACGTGGGTGCCTATCTTCCTGGTATCGTCTACGGGGGAGGACACAGCAACGCCCACAGTCTTCACTGAGCATGCACACATCCTTTATTCCTTTCCTCTTCTAAATGTCATTGTAGTAACGTCGTGTTCTGTTAACCTCTTCTATTTCTATCATTCTATTAATCCCTCCATTACTAACAGCTTCTGGTTCCTACTCACTGTGTTCACTAACAGCACGAGGTGATAATAAACCCTCATTTTATTTAGCAGCTTCTTTATCTTTTATTCCACTTGACCTCCGGAAAAAGCTGTCAATTTACGCAGTGCTCTATATATTTCGTAAACCGGCGGTCACATGATCGGGAAATCACTGGTGGGCACTGAAAGGCAGCACCCATATATGGCACTGATTGGCAGCACTGACTGGCATTGATAGGTGGCACTGAAAGGCAGCTCAAATGGGCACTGATATGTGGTATTTATGTACACTGGTAGGCACTGATATGTGGCATTGATGTGACACTGAGGGGCACTGACAGCTGGCATTGATGGACACTGACAGGTGGCACTGCTGGGGCTACGCTGATCATCAGGGCACACTGATCATCAACGCCCTGGTGATCAGTGTACATGTCCCCTCTGAGGAATGCCAATTACCGATTACAGCCTGACAGCTCGTGAGGAAAGAAATGCCGATAACCGGCATTTTTCTATTTACATGCGATCAGCTGTGATTGGACACAGCTAATCACATGACCAAGCCAACATCTTCGGCTCTTTCCGAGGGACACAGCACACCACCGATCACCGCTCTGCGCGCCCCCAGAGCCACGCATGCGTGGTTAGAGATGGAAGACATCATATGACGTCCTCCCAGAATGAGAGAACCGCCTTGCGCCCGTCATTACTTTATATGGCGGGCGGGAGGTGGTTAAACTAAAAACTCTGAGGGTTTGATTTTACTTCTTCAGTATTGCCACTAGAGGGCACAATGTACACTTAGTATATTTAAAGGATAAATTCACCTTTAAAAAAAGAAATAAATAAATGAATAATCCCAAATGTCCCTGATTTCGAGGGACTGTCCATGATTTGCAACAAAGTCCCTCTGTCCCTCTTTTCTCCTCATTTATCCCTCATTTTGGTCTGATCTATACAGTTGTATATGAAATGCATTATTTGTCTTTCAAAAAGTGTTTCCCAGTGCTAAACCTTTCATTCAGCTTTTAAATTGTTGCATTTGTAAAGTTCAAAAGCCAATCAAAAAGAATAGCAGTAATAAAAAAAAAAGTAGGTTTAACCTTTTAAGGACCGCCCTATAGCAGATATGCTGGTACAGGGCGGCACCTGTGCGCAAAATCACATATATACTGTATGTGTGTGTGTGATTTTGCATTTCCGGGCAGGGGGCGCACACCGCGCTGCCATTCACATCTGTGGATGTCAGTCACCGGGTGATTACCAAGCATCTCTGACGGGGAGGAAGATTGTTTTGTTTACAATCTTCCTCCCTGTCAGCTCGGGCACACTGCTGTGCACAGTACAGCCATCCTGATCAGTGTGCTTACAGTGAAGAACACACCCCCACCATCTAGTAAAACACTCCCAGCACACAGTTAACCCTTTGATCGCCCCTCACATTAACCCCTTCCTGCCTAGTGCCATTAGTACAGTGTCAGTGCTTTTTTTTTTTAGCACTGATCACTGTATTGGTGTCACTGGAGATATCAGTGACACCAAGTTAGTTCCTCCCCAGTATCAGAATGTCCGCTGCACTTTCGCTAAAAGTCACTGATCGCCGACACTACTAGTAGAAAAAAAATTCCCATTATCTATACCGCCATTTGTAAATGCTATAACTTTCACATAAACCAATTAATTTACACATATTGGAATTTTTTTTAGCAAAGACATGTAGCAGAATACATTTTGGCCTAAATTTATGATGAAATTTGATTTGTTAAATTTTTTTACTGGACATGTTTAATAGCAAAAAGTTCAAAATATAGTTTTTTTCCTCAAAATTGTCTTTTTTTGTTTATAGCGCAAAAAATAAAAAACGCACAGGCAATCAAATACCACCAAAAAAAAGCTAAATTCATGGGGAATTAAGGACGTAAATTTCATTTGGGTGCAGCATTGCATTACCGCGCAGTTGTCAGTTAAAGTAACGTAGCGCCGTAACACAAAAAATGGCCTGGTCAGGAAGGGGGGTAAATCCTCAGGAGGGCAAGTGGTTAACTAATCTTTTTTATGTATAATTCTCCTTAAGGGGGCGTGTCCTATGCGTACAATCATTTGCTTATAGGTGTCCCTTGTTCCCTTCTCAAAAAGTTGGGAGGTATATAAATACACATCTTTTTGCAGGTAAAAAAATAAATGTACTATTTTTACTATTTTTTTTTTTACTGATCTGCTGATCGCGGGTGCCATGCAGGACTCCTGCAGACTTGTCAGTGTATTTGTGTGCTTATACCTTCCATGGGCAGGTATATACAGTCTGACAGGAAGATCACTGAACTACCACAGCATTCAACAGCGCCCTGGTAGTTAATTGAGAACTACAGGCCAACAACCACAAAGGCTGTTGGTACTTGTAGTTTTTTATTCACAGAGCTTTGTGAATGAATGACGTGGCCAAGCGGGTGGAGCCCCGCACGGCCACGCTTTTTTTTTTAAATAGTGGCAGCTAGCAGGGGGAGAAGATCCCCGGGTTGCTGTCACTAGAGGCAGTGGATCGGGCAGCTGGAGTAGGAACATGTTACATGTTTGATCCTAAAAACAGGTGGAACATTTTCCCCAAAGGTGAACTTATCCTTTAAATGTAATTAAACACTCTACATCTGCATCCTACCCTTCCCAATCATATGACAATTCACAAACAGCCAAGAACTGGTTGCTGCCCAACAACCCCCCAAAACTCTCCAGCTTCCCCAAGAAGCTCCACAATCCAGGGTAGCCTCTTCTCACAGGAGACGCATTTCACGACCAGCATGGACACACTTGCAGTAATGAAGGGGTTATTGGAAAGGCGTGTTACTGCAAAAACAATTCAGCCATCTTTACTTAGGTCACTGTATAATATGAAGAATGGTGTAAAACTGTACAATCCTATGAACCATTTCAGCCATCTTTACTTAGTGCACTGTAGAGCTTGCAGGATGCGTCATCTGTGTGATTTTTTTTTTTTTCATTTATACCATTGCTGTACTTGTTAACCACTTGCCTTCCAGAGGATTTACCCTCCTTCCTGACCAGGCCATTTTTCGCTATACGGCGCTGCGTTACTTTAACTGACAATTGCGCAGTTATGCAACGCTGCACCCAAATGAAATGTATATCCTTTTTTTTCCCCCACAAATGGAGCTTTCTTTTGGTGGTATTTGATCGTCTGTGCATTTTTAATTTTTTGTGCTATAAACAAAAAACACAATTTTAAGAAAAAAACAATATTTTTGGACTTTTAGCTATTAAATATGTCCAGTAAAAAATTTGAAAAAATCAATTTCATCATAAATTTAGGCTAAAATGTATTCTGCAACAAGTTTTTTTTTTTTAAATCCCAATACATGTAAATTTATTGGTTTACTTGAACATTATAGCATTTACAAATGGCGGTGTATATACTGGATTTTCTTTTTTTTTATACTATTAATGGCAGCAATCAGCGATTTATTGGGGGACTGCGGTGGGCATTCTGACACTGGGGGGAAACTGACTGTCACTGACATCCCCAGTGACACCAATACAGTGATCAGTACTAATAAAAAGCACTGACACTGTACTAATGACACTGGGCAGGAATGGCTTCACATCTAGGATGATCAAAGGGTTAACTGTGTGCTGTGTGGGTGATTCACTGTGACAGCACATTGCTTTGTATTGCTCTGTTATGCGGGGGGGGGGGGGGGGAGAAATCTGTATTGTGTACATACAGGTCTCTCCCCCATCAGTGATACTCAACGATTGTCAGATGCCTATGGGGAATCATCGGCCGTCACCCGGTGATCGACAGCTGAAGCCGCCAATGGTGAAGCAGGTAGGACATGCACGTCCCCTACCTGGAAATGCAAAATCAAGTATATACAGTTGCAAGAAAAAGTATGTGAACCCCTTGGGATTACGTGGAGTTTTGCATGAATTGGGTATAAAATGTGCTCTGAACGTCATCTACGTCACAAGAATAGAAGAACACAGTCTGCTGAACATAATACTACACAAACATTAGATGTTGCCATGGCTTAATTGCACATAACATGTAAACATTCACAGTGCAGGGAGGAAAAAGTATGTGAACCTTTGGACTTAATAACTGGTTGACCCTCCTTTGGCAGCAATAACCTCAACCAAACGTTTCCTGTAGTTGCAGATCAGACCTGTACAACGATCTGGAGTCATTTTGGACCACTCCTCTTCACAAAACTGTTTCAGTGTAGCAATATTCTTGGGATGTCTGGTGTGAGTCGCTCTCTTAAGGTCATGCCACAGCATTTCAATCGGGTTGCGGTCAGGACTCTGACTGGGCCACTCCAGAAGGCGTATTCTGTGCTGTTACAGCCATTGTTTTGTTGAATTACTTGTATGCTTTGGGTCATTGTCCTGTTGCATCACCCATTCTCTGCGGAGCTTCAGTTGGCGGACAGATGGTCGTACGTTTTCCTGCAAAATGTCTTGATAAACTCTGGAATTCATTTTCCCATCAATGACAACAATCTGTCCAGGCCCTGAGGCAGCAAAGCAGCCCCAAACCATGATGCTCCCTCCGCCATGTTTTACAGTGGGGATGAGGTTTTGATGTTGGTGTGCTGTGCCTTTTTTTCTCCACACATAGTGTTGTGTGTTCTTCCCAAACAACTCAATCTTGGTTTCATCTGTCTACAGTATATTCTGCCAGTAGTGCTGTGGAACCTCCAGGTGCTCTTTTGCAAACTTCAAACGTGCTGCAATATTCTTTTTGGACAGCAATGGCTTCCTCCGTGGTGTCCTCCCATGTACTCCATTCTTGTTTAATGTTTTCCTTATTGTAGATGTGTCAACAAAAATGTTACCATGTGCCAGAGATTTCTGTAGGTCTTTAACTGACACTCTGGGATTCTTCTTTACTTCATGCAGCATTCTGAGCTGTGCTCTTGCAGTCATTTTTACAGGACGACCACGCCTAGCGAGAGTAGCAACAGTGCTAAACTTTCTCCATTTGTAGACAGTCTGTCTTACCGTGGACACATGACTTTTGGAGATACTTTTGTAACCCTTTGCAGCTTCATGCAAGTCAACAAGTCTTGATCGTAGGTCTTCTGAGAGCTCTTTTCTGCGAGGCATGGTTCACATCAGACAGTGCTTCTTGAAACCAGTAAACCCAAAACAGGTGTGTGTTTTTTAAGGGCAGGACAGCTGTCAGCAACACATCCAATATCATCACACTGATTGGAGTCAAGGTTGGCTCACTCCTGGCTCCAATTAGCTCTGGGAGAAGTCATTAGGCTAGGGCCTCACATACTTTTTCCTCCCTGCACTGTGAATGTTTACATGTTATGTGCAATTAAACCATGGCAACATCTAATGTTTGTGTAGTATTATGTTCAGCAGACTGTGTTTTTCTATTGTGACTTAGATGACGTTCAGAGCACATTTTATGCCCAATTCATGCAAAACTCCACGTAATCCCAAGGGGTTCACATACTTTTTCTTACAACTGTATGTGTGATTTTGCACAGCCCTGCCTCCCTGTAGCAGTATTTTTGCTACAGGGTGGCAGGAAAGCGGTTAAAGGCTGTTTATGAAGCAGTCTAAGGTTACACGGTAACGCCACATTAACCCTTTGGCAGCCAATAACATACTCTAAATGCCACGGATATCATTCTCCTACCTGGCCAGTGACATCCCATATTATAGTAGTCAAAAGGTAAAACAAGCTCACATCTTTCTTTGGACTATTGCAGTATGTGAGGCAGCTACAATGTTTGCCAGCCCTCTTGTATGCAGCATGCATTTATCTTATCTCACATGTGGGTCAGTGCCACTTGATGGCCGGAGGTCAAACTACTTCACCAGGCCCCTATACACAGAAGGATCATGTCTTCTCACCTGCCAGTGACACCTGTCCTGGCACTGACAACGGAGACCTTTTGAGGGGAGTAGCACTGGGTGCTGATTGTCCTCCACCAACTATTCACAACACTTTGCTCCCTAATCATGTCCAGCCCTGAGGCAAAGAGTAGAACCATTGCACTTACTTTGCAAGGCTTCGCACACACATGGTTCCAGGCCCAGTACCTAGAAGGGTTCTGTTTCACAGCGGGCCCAAAGTTAGGGACACTGCTGCCCAGTAGGGTGTGCCAAGTGCCAGGCGACCCTTACGGAACCTCCATCACCAGCCACCACTGTTCCCTCTACTGGAATGGCTGCTCCTCCTTTGCATCACACTTCACTTCATAACCTCAAGGATTAATTCATTTTGTACTCTTCATTCCCCAGTATTTCAATACACTGTGGAAGCATGCATTCGGTCTTCCTAAAGTAACACAGACAAGATGACGCACTTAACCAGCAATTTAATGTACTGATTAAAGTATTTACAGCTCCTTACATTTCCCTCAGAAGTACATGTAGTGCAACATCCTGCAATCACTTTACATTTCACTCCTCCTCACTATACACGCTGTACCAGGCTTTGGTTGTGCTATGCCGTGCTGTGTGGTGCGATCCATACCTTTTTATAACTTGGTCCCATCCCTACAAAGTAGCATCAATAGCCCAGTCCTCAGAACCCATCCTGGGGTCCTGCTAAGGGGGAACTCCACTGTACATTTTTACAGTGGTTGCTTACCATCCCCAGACAGACAGACCAGTTGACTGACCCATGAGGCCCAGTGTCCTCCTGCATATATCACTTTGGAAGCGGAAGTGACACAAGCAGGGGAAGGCACACCATGGCACCAAATAGGAAGCCTTGCAACAACATACGTTAACCCTTACTTGACAAACACATACTTACCATTTGAGGCACCTGCCTATACCCTTGTGATCTTAGTAACATTAAATAAGGGGCCATTTACACCCCTCTGCTCTAGTGCATTGTGTAAACACATCCCATTCATTTTGTATTGGCTGCCAAAGCAATTGAGAAGTGAAAAACCTTCTTCAGTGCACCACAGTGCTTGTTATCACATTACAACATTTTCATTTTTAAAAGAGAAGTGCGGGAATAAAAAAAAAATGAATAAGTAAACAATCCTACTTACTAACCTAGATGGCTGCAGGCCTGGACTGGGACAAAAAAATAGACCCAGGCATTTTAGATTGAGCAACCCATTTTTTTTTTAAACCAAATTACAATTAATGACAACTGCCAGTTACTCGATGTCTGTTAGTTATATGTATTTAGTCTGCTTCAGTCACTGTAATCTATCAATCATTTGGAATTATGGAAATGTATGATAATAAATGAAAGAATAAATGCCAGGTTTTTAAAGACAGCTACCACTGAGCTCCGGCATCGTGTTCTGCATTGAGTCCACCGGGAGGACTCAGTCTTGCTTGGTCTGTGTCATTACCTAGAGGCCCACATGGCTTGCGGCAGACAGAGATTTGCAGGTGGAACCCAGGTGCATAATATGTATAATATATTCAGGACTGTCTTTAATATTGATTAGACCCTGGACAATCATTCTCTTGGGCCAATAAACCATGAGAGAGGGGGGAGGATGAGAGACAGAGAAGGGGATGAGAGAGAGAGAGAGCGGGGAGGATTAGAAAGAGACCACTAGCCCTGTCTGCAGTCCCTCCTGTACCCCCTGTCCCAGTCCCTGTCTGTGGGTAGGTGTGTGTGTGTGATGCCTGGTACCTTCCATGCAAGCATTAGACATATAGATGGACTGTCCCAGGTAGCGTTCCCTGGCTGCTTGCGCCTCCTGCCAGTCCTGTCCTCCGGGCTGCCATTGCTGACCAGAGAGGAGGTTGGAGAAGGAATCCAGGCTCTGGGAGACGTGAGGGATGCTGCACCTGCTGCTACTTGCCTCTTCGGAGGTTAGAAAGGCAGTGGAGGTCTTCTCCCTTCCAGGCTCTAGGTCCTAGCTGCCCGCCTTCCCTGCGGCCTCCATCTCCGGAGCGGCCCGCTTGCTGCATACACATGATATGATAGCAAGACGCTTTCAGCCTGCCCGCACTCTGAGGACACTGCTGTCAGTAATAGATTTAGATCCATGGGATCTGAGGCTTTCGCTGCCTAGTTCTCACCAATGAGCATGCCTTCCTTAAAGGATAAGTTCACCTTTGGGAACATGTAACAGGTTCTCACTCCCAGAACCACTGAATGCTCCGATCTTCTCCCCCCGCTAGCTGTCATTACTATTTTTCCTGACTTTGTCCCTACTCCACCCACCTGGCCATGTCATTCATTCACGGAATTCTGTGAATAGAAACCTACAAGTACCAACAACCTTTGTGACTGGCTGGCTTGTAGTTCTCAATGAACTACCACAGCGCTGTTGAGCTATGGTAGTTTGAGGTACAAGCAGACAGATACACTGACACGTCTGCAGGAGTCCTGCATGACACACATAATCTGCTTATTACAGGTGCAATGCTTTACAGGCTCTAAGGGGGAAAAAAAGGACCTGCAAAAAGATGTGCATTTATTTTTTTTTAAAAAGGTGAACTTATCCTTTAAGTTGCTGAAACAAAGGGTTCCTTTGCTTGTAGGAACCCCACACTACAGTGGACTGCTCTTCTACAGGGCAGCTCCTAACCAATAGCTGGCAGAAAACTCAGCTCTGACTGATTTTGGATCCAGGGCTCCAACACGCTCCCAACTGAGACCTGACAAGACAAATTCCTGTCCTTGCCTCTTGTACTCTCTAACGAAGGGTGCATCTGTGATGCAGAATGTGCTTTATATAGCCCTCCTGCATCCAATGGTTGCCCAAATCCCCCAGGTGTCCAAGAAAGCTCCTGGAACCCAAAGCAGAAAATAAATTAATCCAATGCAGGGCTCCCCCTAGCACCTCCAGTAAACTGCAGACATGTGATGGTGAAGAAAGGGGAAGTGATTTAGTGATCATAGGGTCACAACACCACTCCTCAGCACCACTGACCGCACAGATCAGACATGCTCTATAGGCAGAGTGCCTATGTTCTAAGCCACCTGCCTAATTGCAGAGGATGAAGGGGTCATTGTAAATACAGCGATCCTACCATTAATGGCAATGAGACAAATAAGTGTAAAACAGCACATGCGCAGATGCCCTTCAAGGCAAGTTACCACCCTATCCATCCATATCAGGAAGACAGCAGCCTAATATTAGAGTAAGTTTTTAATAATGTGTCAAAGGTTTGAAGTAGTTTGCTGCTACTTGCCTCTTCGGAGGTTAGAGAGGCAGTGAAGGTCTTCTCCCTTGCGGGCTCTTGGTCCTAGCTGCCCACCTTCCCTGCGGCCTCCGTCTCCGGTGCGGCCTGCTTGCTACATACACATGATATGTGGGGCAAGACATTTTCAGCCTGCCCGCACTCTAAGGACGCTGCTGCCAGTAATAGATTTAAATCCGTGGGATCTGAGGCTTTCACTGCCAAGTTCCCGCCACCACCGGACCGAGACATTCAATCAGGACATGCGGCTTGTTGACCCTGGCTCACTGAGCAAATCTGTGGTGTGCCCTATGGCCAGTCCAGGCCTGGCTGCAGTATCGATCCGATGCTACAGCTATCCCCGCCAGCCCTACACAAGAAAACTAAAGGCAAAACATTTCTTTAGCTTTGGATAGAGTGGGGAGGGATTAAAACAATGAAACTAAAGCAGGCTATAGACAATGTGATTTAGCAAAAATTCTCAATTCCCCTATCAACATAGTAGTCAGTATTGGTGGGAAATTCCTCCTGTGGAGCAATTGTGTTCTCTCGGCAGGGGACGCGGGGTGCTGTCTCTGCCAGAACAACACAGTGATTATTGCTAGCGGTTATAGCTGCTGGCAATAATTGCATGAAAAAATCCAACAGGCTGGTTGTACCCAAGACGTACAACAATCGAATTGGGTACAATCAGCCTGCCCATAGATGGTCGAATCATGGCCAGTCCCTGCTGAACCAGCCAAGATTCAAACCATCTGTGCCCAGCTACAGATAGCAAAAAAAATAAAAAAATCTAACCTCGCTCTATAAAAAAAAATGGAAAAAAAAGTTTTGTTCATAGCCTTTTATTTGTGCTGTACTTCCTCATTAATCACCTAGAAGAGAATGATATTATTACCCCCAGCACATGCGTAGATGTGCTGCAGGACTTTGGGGTCCAGAATGAGCCCTGTGTGTGGCATAATTGCACATGCGCAGGTTTCCATTGTATTGGATGACTTTAAAAAGCTGTGATCAGCCAAGCGCTTCAGGGAACCAGTCATGTGAAGAGAAGGAAGCCTGAGAGCAAAGAATAAGATGAATGTATTTGTACTTATTCCTCCCCCCCAGTTAAATTAAAATATTACCCATGCAGCACTTGAAAGGCTGGAGGGAGGGGGATATCCACAGCATGGGTATATTTAAAAGCAGCCTACAACTTGGCTTTGAAGCTAGTTTTTTGTTTGATTTTTTCACAGGAAGAAATTACTTTGATAAAAAATGTAGTTACAGTATGTGGAAAGTTATTAGAAACCCTACAGTGTAGACTAGTGTCACATATAAAGTGATACCACCAGAAAATCTGGAACTTTATGAGTATCTACTCACCTGGCACCATAGAAAGTGAAATTAATTTTCTGTCACCCTATCTTCCCTCCCCTGAAATCATCTTTTGCCGTCATTACTAAAGTGATATAAAAAAATAATAACAAGAACATGGGAACATGACCTCAAGCATGCTTGAGATAAACATAGATCTATACTCAGCCAAAACAGTAAAAACAATTTGGGGTTGATTTGATGGATCACTTGTTTTTGTTTCTGTCGTCACTCTTCTATGTTCCTAGAATATTACTGTTTTTGAACATCTGGGCACTCTTCTCTTGTAATGTATCATCTGTACACCACAAGATAGACTATATAGTTGTATATAAATACGGAGAGACAAATGTTCATCTATCTATTATTGTATATTTGATTGTCTGACAGATATCTTTTTTTGTGGATTTTAAGTGTTTATAGTAGTTGCATGTAGGGACAGGAACGGTTTGGATTTGGAGATGGTGCTGGGATGTTGAAAAGGATGCATTAAGATGTTCTCTTTGCTTCCTCCGTTTTTCACTTATTGTGATAATGACATTGTCATAATGGACTTGCTAAGTCCATAACAGTCAACTTATATACAGTATATCGTCCATCCAGGACGCAACCAGGTGATTTCACCTGCCTACTGTCACAATATATATTGTTTAAATTAGGATACTTTCACAATGAGGAGCATTTTTGTGTTAAAAAAAAAACACCTAAAAAGCTCAAGAACAATGTACAGTGGGGATTGAAAGTTTGGGCACCCCAGCTAAAAATTTGTATTAATGTGCATAAAGAAGCCAAGGAAAGATGGAAAAATCTCCAAAAAGGCATCAAATTACAGATTAGACATTCTTATAATATGTCAACAAAAGTTAGATTTTATTTCCATCATTTACACTTTAAAAATAACAGAAAACAAAAAAATGGCCTAAAAAGCGCCTCTGTGAAGCATTTTTTGGTGCAATTTTTAAGTCACGTGTCCTTTAAAAACGCTCAAAGCATGGCAAAAACGCTTATGCGGATCAGTGTGAAGGTAGCCAAAACCATCATGCATTTTGATGGATCGGGGTTGGTTCCTCTTTGGGACCATCTTGTGGTCTAGAGTCGGCACCACAAGAGTTGTCCAAAGTGTTTGTTTCAATTATAAAGAAACTCAATGAGTGCCTCCATGATGTGGTTCCTCTATCAAATATAGATGATCTGTTTGGTGATATTTGGGCTTTCCAATACTATTGTGTGGTTTTTCCATCCATTTGTTTCATCTTTCCCTTCCTTCCTTTTCTTCTCAAGATGGCGGCAATGCCGCTGCGTTGTGACGTCAAACACGTTGTGTGTGCGTGCATCATGACATCACGGCGCACCCCACATGCGCAGTTCATCAGGGACTGCCATCTTGAAGCTTATAAGAGGGCTTTTTATTTTTGTGTTATACAAACCTCTGAAGCAGTCGGGAGGGACTGGCGAAACTGGTCAGGCAAGTCACTGGAAATGTCTGGATCTACAATCGATTAAAAATGGACTGATAAGTATACCAATCCAATATATAACTTAAAGGGACATTATCTATTTATACATTGTCTAGTTTGTAGAAGGCCTCAGCTTTTGCACTGCCATTTTACCTAGGATCAATCCTTTGGGTTGGAGCCGATACATGCACAGGATACCAACACCAGACTATAAACTCAAAGTATATTCAGGCTACAAAGTAGCGGCCACTGGTGTGAAGGAGGTTGGCATCCACAGAGGTTGCTTTTTGGGTTGAATTGTATCTACAAAATAACCCTACACTAATATTCTTTTCCTCCTTTGGACCACATATGGTTAACACCTGGCTTGGAAACCTTATGGCTACATCATGCACAACCATTACTGTATACAATACAGGATTGCCAATGGAACCATACTTGATATAATCTCCAGTAAAATATATTGGGATTATGTTCATTCATCTTTATCGACGATATGCCAAATCTGGAGATTCAGGAATTTACCCATTATATAATTTTTTGTCAACTGTGTATGGGACTGACCAGGGATTTATATTAGTCCAGCATGCTGTGCAATTTAAAAAAAAAAAACTTAGTGGGCACTATACCTATCTGTCCTCTATGATTGTCCCTTTGGTTTGAGAGCTCTCAGCTTTGATTGGTATTTTATCTATATAAATATAAAGATACGATATTTACCTTATATATGTATCACTTTGATTCAAGATATCTTATTGATCTGTAGACATGACCCTTGACATTTTTTTAATATGTGCATCTATGAGTTCAATGTGCATTTGTTTTTAATTAATCAATAAAATTCGGTATTAATCAAAGATATTTGTCGGTACAGAGAATTTTGTTTATCATTTTTCATTTTTGATATATGATTTTAAATCATATGAGTTTTTTGGCGGACACCACCAAATGTGCATGAGAATATATACGTTACTGAGCCCTAGCACCCTCTCCCCTCTAGCTGTCACTATTTTTCTTGACTTTGTTCCAACTCCGCCCACCCGGCTGTGTCATTCATTCACAGAATTCTGTGAATAGAAAACTATAAGTACCAACCTTTGTGACTGGCTGGCTTGTAGTTCTCAATGAACTGCCACAGTGCTGTTGAGCCATGGTAGTTTAAGGTACAAGCAGACAGATACACTGACAAGTCTGCAGGAGTCCTGCATGGCACACATAATCTGCTTATTGCAGGTGCAATGCTTTACAGGCTCTAAGGGAAAAAAAAGCACTTTTTTTTTTACCTGCAAAAAGATGTGCATTTAATTTTTTTTTAAAAGGTGAACTTATCCTTTAAGCTGCTGAAATAAAGGGTTCCTTTGCTTGTAGGAACCCCACACTACAATGGACCTCTCTTCTACAGGGCAGCTCCCAACCAATAGCTGGCAGAAAACATCTCTGTGTAGAATTTTCTCAGATACATATAATAATTCTTTAGTGTCTATAGGCGATTTTGGAATAATTAAAGAGCTGGCGACGTAAAAAATAAAGTGTGATTTTATTTTTATCACAATGGCTTAAAATAACAATGTAAAACGTAACATAAATAACAGTTCTGTGTAGGTAAAACGGAAATATCAAAACAGAATTTATAAAGATGTGTCACCCTTATTTGCATGGCCATTCTTCCATGTGGTGCTTCTTGTCTTGTGTTTTAGCAAGAAGAAGGAAGTGACGTGCTTTTAGAGAATGCACCTGTTCCAGTCTGTCATTTCTGTGAATAACCATAATGTCTTCATGCCATGCGTGTGTGTAAAGCCCTATTCGTATCTCTTAGGATGCCTTTTTATGATGCTTGTATACATCATAATTCATGATCTTAGAGCCTTATATGGCAAACAATACTGCTTAGTAGAGCAATTTCATTAAAGGGAGGGGACACTACATATATGGTCTTTTGATTGACAAGCCCATATGTAGTGGCTCCATAAGCTGGCAATCTTGCATAAGCCTACTCATGTGACCAGTTTCTCTGTTTAAATGATAGTATAAACTAAGAATCTATCTTTACAACATAATATCTCAATAATCTTGTATAACCAAAAACGTACTTATGTGACACATATTACCAACTTATAAAACATAAACTAAATACACACAGATACTACTAGAATATATATTATTTCATACTAATTCTATTTTGGTTCACTCCCATGACATTCTATATCAAAGACCTTTTAACCAGCTATGCCCTTCTATAGCATACTCTGCTTCCAGCCAGTTAGCTTAACTCCAAGTATATTTTTCTGTCTCAGCTATAACTAAAGGATTTAACACTATCACTTGTTCAAGGCCAATCACACATTTTAATATTAACTTATGATTAATCATAAAAAACAAATATTTTGCAAGTTTGCCATCAATATAATATAAGTGCCTAATTATGCATTTGGAATTAATGTTTATCACTCTGACTGATGTCAGATCCAGGGCTGCAAAAACGCTCCCAACTGAGACCTAACTGACAAGACATTCCTGTCCTTGCCTCTTGTACTCTCTAACAAAGGGTGCATCTGTGATGCAGAATGTGCTTTATATAGCCCTCCTGCATCCAATGGTTGCCCAAATCCCCCAGGTGTCCAAGAAAGCTCCTGGAACCCAAAGCAGAAAATAAATTAATCCAATGCAGGGCTCCCCCTAGCACCTCCATTAAACTGTGGACATGTAATGATGAAGAAAGAGGAAGTGATTTAGTGATCATAGGGTCGAAACACCACTCCTTAGCACCACTGACCGGACAGATCAGACATGCTCTATAGGCAGAATGCCTATGTTCTAAGCCACCTGCCTAACTGCAGAGGATGAAGGGATCATTGTAAATACAGCGATCCTACCATTAATGGAAAACAGCGCATGTGCAGATTCCCTTCAAGGCAAGTTGTCACCTCATCCATCCATATCAGGGAGACAGCAGCCTAATATTACAGTAAGTTTTTAATAATGTGTCAAAGGTTTGAAGTAGTTTATAAAAATATGTCAGCAACCAACACCATGATGGCCGCAGTCTATTTTAGCATCTAACAAAATGTCATGATGTCTCTTGTAACACAGACCGTTTTTAATAGTCTCTAGTAACGTTAATGGACATGCTAAAAACGAAAAAAATCCGCCAATGCCTCCGTATGAAGCTATGCCCATCATTATTGATACTGTGAAACTCCAGCCTAAACATATTCTTGGATGTACTTTAATTGCATTAATTTAGATGTGTTTCTGTCCAGCTCATGTATTTGTTTCTGTCCAAGGAAGCTATGCATGCTTTCATTATTAACCACTTCCAGTCCGGACACTTTTACCCCCTTCCTGACCAGGGCAATTTTCAGCTTTCAGCGCTATCACACTTTGAATGACAATTGCGCGGTCATGCAACACTGTACCCATGTGAATGTTTTACCATTTTTTTGAGACAGATAAAACTTTATTTTGGTGGTATTTATTCACTGTTGGGATTTTTATTTTTTTTGCTATGTAAATGAAAATGTCCACAAATTTTGAAAAAAAAGTGTTTTTCTTATAAAATTTTGCAAATAAATAATATTTCATCATAAATATTGGCCATTATTTATTCCGTTATCTTTTTAGTAAAAAAAAAATAAGCCAAATTAGTTTCTAATCAAAAATTATAATTTTTAATCATTTTTTTTTACATTTTTTTTTTATATTATTATTTATTTTGTTTTTTTTTTGTATATATACTGTCACCCTAGCAGGACAGTGTCACCATAGGGACACTGTACTACTTGTGGGGGGTGATGAAGATTTTTCTTTTTTTACACTGATTGCTTTTACACCCATATAGAAAGTAAAAGCAATAATTTCTCTTTCTCTCTCTCTGCATTCTTGCAACCATTGAGAACTACTGAGTGAGCTGTGATTGGTCACAGCTTGTCATATGGTACAAAGCTGTTGTGAATAGCCTTGTACCATGTGACCTCTGTGATCATTCACAGATTTCACACGTAGTAAGCAATGATGTCAGAAGTGACATCTTGCTTATTACTTTGCGTGTGATCACTGATTGGCAAATCAGTGATCACATGATTGGGACCTCGTACAGAGGTCCCTGTAGCAAACTTGCTCATCAGAGTTGGACGCGGAGTTCCCTTTTTTTTTTTTTTTTAAGAAGTATTCCTCAATCCTTCATTCCCTACCCCCTCCCTTCCTGAGAGGCACAGTGACAGATGGTGTGGGTCAGCCGCAGGTTAAGGCATCCTTAGTCCGGTGCCGAGCAGTCTGCGAAAGTGTAGCCTTCCTCACCTAAGTCATGATAAGGCCAGCTCATCAGAGCATTGGGAAGCACTGCCCCAGAACTTGTGTAGGCTCACCCATCATAAAACAGATAAGGCAGCTTCTCCCCGGAATTGAAAGAGATTGTAATCTAACAGTTAAAGATGACAAGTCAGGTTTTTTCCCCTATGTTTCATGTGATGGATTATGACAGATGTTAGTTCTAATTCAGAGTTCTCCCGACTGACCCCTCCCAAAATAGCGTAGTGGACAGTATTCAGAGCCACCCCCCTTGCTGGGGGATTTTAAAAACAGACAGGCTGGCAAGCCTAAAGTTTAAGCAAAACACATCTCCTGATCTTAACATCGTAATGGAGGAGATCAAAGTTCCTTCCTGCTCTGCAACTTGGATCTGCTTACAAACCAAGGCGTATTGGCAAGTAACTAAACCCTTTAACT
The DNA here is from genome assembly GCF_062004578.1 of Staurois parvus. Lineage (NCBI taxonomy): Eukaryota > Metazoa > Chordata > Amphibia > Anura > Ranidae > Staurois > Staurois parvus. The sequence continues at coordinate 10,657,217 of NW_028317882.1, forward strand.
CCCTCCTTATTATCTCTTTGCTGTGTTGTGGATCTTTATATACATATATATATATATATATATATATATATATATATATATATATATATATCCTAGTGACATCTCTTTGTACATATTTTATTGCCCCTGTTTGACTCTTTTAGTAATAAATCTTTCTTTCTGAAAGTGTTAAACTGTTTTTAAGCGCTTACTTGCAATTCACGAATTCCTGCCTTTGAAGAGACGCTATTGTTTGTTATAATCTCTGTATAACAGGCCTGCGGACCGTGTTATATAGATCAATATTTCAATCATTATAGTGTATATTTGATAATGGGAGTTTCCCAGTCTCCGACAAAAGTGGTGGTGGCAGTAGAGGGTTAGTTCCGTAATTAACCCGACCCAGTAACAAGCGCATTCAGGCTGCAGGTACAGATTGTAGCCCATTAGCTGGACAATCGCTGTGCAGGGAGCAGCTGGGTGTGGCCTTGTTACGCGCGTCACACCGCGGTTTTAGATCGGCCGGTCCTTCGGTCACGAGTTTGGAGAGAAGGTCTGGGGTCTGACGCTGCGGACGTGACGTATTATTGTTGGTCGCGGTCGTGCGATTGTCGCATGTTGGTGGCGGCCATTGTGCGATCGTGACAGTCCGTCCGATGATCGGTGTTTCAATGTGTCCGGAGGACACAGCGGGCACCGGATCGCGGTGCTGCGCACTCCCAGGGAGCACGCACAAGCAGGGTGCGGGGAGGCCATTTATAAACGGCCACCCGACCCTGCAGTGCCACCATCCGGCCGTTTATATACAATGGCCGGTTGGGAAGTGGTTAAACAACTCCTAAATGTATTAATGTACAACTTGAATTGTATCTAATGTGCCACTAATAGATTTGAAATGTTATGATATGGTAGCAATCTAGATGTTTAGCGAACATAGTTGGTGTGTTTATCAGATGTTGCTTTTACACATATCATGGCTGATGATATGGTGAGGCGTGGCAGCCCTGTGTGTTTATCTTGTTTAATTTTCACAGTTTTTTTCACACACGTTCATCAGAATAGTGCTGTACTACTCGAGGGGGGTAATCAGGGATTTATTTATTTTTTCACTTTGATTGGTGTTACAGTGATAATCACTGTAATAGCAATGTTTTGAACTGTCATGAATGGGTTACATTCATAACAGCTGTGATTGCTATTGTGTGCTGTGATTGGCCCATAGCTATCACATGGTACAGGGTGATGTGATTGGCCTAGGCACCATGTGAAAGCTGTGGGCCAATTACAGAATCATAATATTTAGTGCAGCTGTTATGAATGAAACCCAGGGGACACAGCAGTCATGGGAGCTGCATGCTGCACATCCATGAGCTGGTGGCGTACATGTCCAGCCTGCCCGTGTCGCCCGCTGCAAATGTACTGTTATACATTTTATACCAAGTGGAGGATGCGATGCTTCACCTTGCAACTGTGACAAATTTAACATGGCTTGTGGAGTTGACAGGAGACACCGCCTTGTCTATTCAAGTTAACAGGGCTGTGCAAATCAAGAGCCAAATGCTTGTCTTGTGGATTTTAAATTACTGCTCAGCAAAGAATAAAAGCAACAAAAAAACAGACATTCAAGGAGGCAGCTGGGTCACATCCTGAACACATAGGGTGCATGCTTAGCTGCCCTTCTCTGTGTTTTTTTTTTCAGGGATGGCTACACTGAATTTAACCTAAGTGTGTGTGAGTCATGATGATGTTACAATCAAAGTGACTGACGTCATGAGAAAACTATGGGGGCTGCAATTACTCATTCTATTTTGAAAGTACTAGTTTCCTGCATCTGGCTTAGTCTGTACATGTAGAGCAGGGTGAATTTGTGGGTCACAACCTGGGGTAAGCACACAGCTAAGTCCAAACCTTTTTGATGGGGTCCCTGATGGAACACCTGTTGGTCCTTATAATCTATGTTCTAGGGCAGTGGTCTCCAAGCTGCGGCCCGGGGGCCGGATTTGCTTGCTTTTATCTGGCCCCTAGGGCACTTTTCCCCCCACTGATACAAGACACTATTCCTCTCATTGATACCGACAATGGGGCATAATTCCTGCAACTGACATCAACAACCGGGCACTATTCATCTCATTGACACCATCGATGAGGCACTTTTCCTCCCACTGACACCAATGATGGGGCACTATTCCTCCCACTGACAATGATGGGGCTCTATTCCTCCCACTGACAACAATGATGGGACACTATTCCTCCTACTGACAACAATGATGGGGCACTATTCCTCCCATTGGCACCAACAATAGAGCACTATTCCTCCCACTGACACCAATGATAAGGCACTATTCCTCCCACTGACACCAATCATGGAGCACTATTCCTACCACTGACACCAATGATGGGGCACTATTCCTCCCACTGACACCAATCATGGAGCACTATTCCTCCCATTGGCACCAATTATGGAGCACTATTCCTCCCACTGACACCAATGATGGGGCACTATTCCTCCCACTGACAACAATGATGGGGCACTATTCCTCCCATTGGCACCAACAATAGAGCACTATTCCTCCCACTGACACCAATGATAGGGCACTATTCCTCCCACTGACACCAATCATGGAGCACTATTCCTCCCACTGACAGCAATGATGGGGCACTATTCCTCCCACTGACAACAATGATGGGGCACTATTCCTCCCATTGGCACCAACAATAGAGCTCTATTCCTTCCACTGACACCAATGATAGGGCACTATTCCTCCCACTGACACCAATGGTAGGCCCCTATTCCTCCCACTGACACCAATGGTAGGCCACTATTCCTTCCAGTGACACCAATGATAGGGCACTATTCCTCCCACTGACACCAACAATGGGACACTATTCCTCCCACTGACACCAACAAAGGGACACTATTCCTCCCACTGACACCAATCATGGGGCTGTATTCCTCCCATTGACACTAATCATAGAGCACTATTCCTTCCACTGACACCATCAATAGAGCAATATTCCTCCCACAGACTCTAATGAAAGGGCACTATTCCTTCTGCTGACACAAATTATTGGGCACTATTCCTGTAACTGACGCCAACTATGGGGCACTATTCCTCCCACTAATACCAACGATAGGGCACTATTCCTCCCAGTGACACCAATGATGGGGTGCTATTCCTCCCTCTAATTCCAAAGATTGTTTACTCCCTCTGATGCTAGGGCAATTTTTATTCCCGATGACCTCAGTTCGGCCCCCCTAAAACCTGAAGGACAGTAAACTAGCCCTTTGTTTAAAAAGTTGGAGACCCCTGTTTTAGGGAAACCCACATCACCTGCTCACAAGTAGGTTCAAATGCTCTTTTGGCTGAATAGGTACACATTCCCACTGACACAATCCAAAGTCTTGTGGAAGGCCATCACAGAAGTGTAGAGGATTTTTATAGCCATAAAGGTTGGGAGGCAAACACCCTATGGTCATGGTTTTAGAATGGGATGTCCAACAAGCTCATCTAGGTGTGATGGTCAGGTGGCCACAAACTTTTGATCATAAAATTATCTCCTTGCCTAATATTCTTGAGAAATCAACCTGTGTGTAACTAGCATTAGAAAAAAAGAGAAAGTTAGCTGTGAGCTCCTCCTGTGGGTGTATGCATCTTTATGTACATGTGTGAGCTAAACGTAGCATTCATAAAGTTCCCAACAAATTACATTTAATGTAAGCAAAACAAAGAAAAGTGTATAGATAGCCTCTGCAGTGTGCTGCTGCTCCTTTGTTTCTCAATCTGGAGGCCAAGGTTGGTGCCCTTGACTATGCTCTGCTGATGCTGCAATGGAAGTCAAGGATGTGGCTGTCCTGTCCGATAGGGTTATCTTGTATCTAGTTCACAATCCTCGCTGCACACAATTACAAATCCTTTGGCAGATATTATGGCCCCTATATGTATTTAAAATGTGTATGTAGCTTCTTGCATGGAGTTCAGCATTTAAAGTCAAGATAGAAACATAAAAGGACACCATTGCTGACCTCTCCTGGTTGTCCTGCTAACCCTCTTGCTTCAGTATGTTGATTCAGAAAATGTGTGTTGATAAGGACTTTTGTTTCATTTTTAAGCACTAAAGCCAGTATCCAAATATAACATCAGGGGTTTTTGCATTTTCAGAGGTGATCAATGGCAACTCCCATGTTTGTCGTATGACAAGTCCAGACAACAACCAGCAATATCTCTAAAAAATATTTAATTATATCAATGAAAATATGTTGTGCTACAAATAACAAAATGCACAATACCTAATATTGCTATAAAAAATATTGTTACTTTGTATTTTGGTGTGCTGTATCTTCGTTGTTTTGTCTCTGGATCACCCCTTTAGTAATGTCCAGTCATAGTCCTGTTTCAGACTACCTTCATTCTCAAACATTTTTACTCATATAAATTAGTTGATCATCATACTTTTTACTGAATCAAGTAATTAGCACCAACATTTTTATTCACAATTTAAACTTTATTGTTAGAAAAATCATGTTCAGAGAATTATTATCATTTCCACATTTACCATCTTGAACGTTTTTTTTTTCTTCACAGTAGTTGCTGATTTAATTTAAACATACAGATTCCTTTTTCAAAGGTGTCACACCTTTTCCTGTACAAGCTTCTGGCTTTTCTCCCTGTTTAGAAAGAATATTCACAATGAGTTTATTTCTCAGCTGGTACCATTAGGAAAGTTTGTATTTGCAAACAGGCATGCTGAGTGCTAGCTCATGTACAAAGGACATTTTGCATCACTTGCTTTATGATTAGGGGGTCCTACTGGGTGCCATTCTGAAAAATGAGGATCGTCAGTGAGCACTGATTCTACAGATTTCATTTTACTGATGGCAACACAGCATATTGTGTATACTTTTCTACATTCCTGGATATACTGTACTACAAGGATCAGTACACCTGTGCACACTAGTCTGTAGGGAGCTCCTTGGTGATCATGTGTTTGAGTCTGTAAGATAAAACAAATAGGATATTCCTATCTCAAGTGTTCCTGGAGATGGCTCCAAGCAAGTGGGTGCTTTAGTAACTACCAGTTTGAAACAAATGTCAACTCAAATCAAAGCATATATCACAGCGCATTGTGGATCTTCAAAATCTTGTCCAAAGATTTATTACAGGGATCACATCACAGTAGTAAATGTGACATATGGAGGCCACGCAGGATCCTTTTATCAGGCATGCTTGATGAAGGGATCCTATGTGGCACTAAAACATTGCAATATACTGCTGTGATGTTGGACACTATTTTGAAGATTTATGGTGTGGTAGTGATATATGTTTCTACTTGAGTCTGTAAAATGACAAAGCAAAGGGCAAACAGTAACCTCTCACAAAGCTATAAATTGCAGAAAACAGAAATGTATGTTGTATGCAACCACATAAAAGAATAATGCCTATACATCTACTAAAGTGCATCAAAAATATTTAAGATGTATGGGGTTTTAAAAAATACAAACATATATGCTCACCTCCATTCTGCTGCATCTGTCCCCTGCCAGCTCTATACCCGAGAACTGAGCAATCACATAACCACTGATTGCTCAGTTCTCGGTCTTCCCAGAGCAAAGAGCAGTGACTGTCAGTCACTGCTCTCTGCTCTGCCCCTCCAGCGCTCATTGGAGTGCTGGGCTGGGGGGAAAGAAAGGAGCATCCTGCTGAGCCACTGAGTGGAATGCTAAGAAGCTGAGCCAGCTGCTGATCGGGCATTTGAGGGGATCAGGACAATATGGTCAGGATTCTTCCAGAACCTGGAGCGGCTCTGTGATATTAGCTGACAGCTTGCCGTTGACTGATTCTGGGTCACAGGTAAGCACAAATAATTGCACTCCTGTGACCAAGAAGAGAAGTACGGGCGAAAAAGCTTTGGCTATACTACTCTTTTAAAACACCAAATATTTGTGAATAACATAGAACTGTCTTGTTAATCCCAGATATCTTTCCTATGTTGTTCATGCTGTTTTTTAGGAATGTTTAGCTGTGGTAATGAAATCTTCTGAAGATGTGAAGAATGAAGTAATTTGAAGGGTCATCTGACTAATGAATTTGCAAATCTGAACATGTGAGGCTTGTTGTTAAAGAAAAAATAAATGTATCCATTCTCCTCTTCTCCCAATCTGTCCTGTTGAACTGACTTAAATATACTTTGTGGTGTCAAACCCTTTTGGTATAGTATTTAAAGTTTAACGTTCTTCATATGGAACAGCAATCAACTGATAAAGCAATGGAATACAACAAAGCCTTTACCTGCCCTTTTAAATATTGTGTCAAATTCGAAGTAAATAATGAAGTGTAATTATCAACACATTGGGAACCCTTTTGAACTATGTCAAATCAATCCAGCCTAATATATAAGTAAAGTGACATTGGTACATACAGCACTTACCTTGTAAAGTTCACAGACAAGATTAAATAATGCCTTTTGAGCTCGAGTCTGCAGATCATCATCATGTTTCTGAAAAATAATTTTAAAAAGTTAATTTAAAAAAAGGGCTCCATTTGATAGGATAATGAACTCTTTAGAATGACCGTGATATAATATGAATTCTCACACTGAGCAACTGCACATAGTATATTTCTGTATTGTGATCTGTGCTTTCACCTCTGATCAGTAATTAAAAGCCAATTCCATTAATTGATTTTTCTATCCTGTTTGTTAAGGAAGGTGAATCTGAATTGAATGCAGTGTAGTCATAAATTATCACTTGCCTACCGCATGGGCAACAATTGGGTAACAATTGTCTTATTGTCAACACAATAAAAGAATGACTTTAAAGGGTAACATTAATATGAATGGTCAAAAAAAAGAATATACGGTAACTGTCTAAAAAATATTAATGATATAAACTTTCAGAAAGTTACACTAAAAAACAGTGAGCACTAATTAGAATAATGTGATTTTTTTTTATAGAATTATATTGTTTTAGATGTGGCTCTATATCATTTATGAATCCATATGGATATGCTTCAGTCTGCAACTGTGCTTTAGGACTCATGCAATTGGGCATAAAAAAAAACTGCTGTGTTTACAGCCGCCCAGCATTTTTTTTATGCCTTTCAACCTTTAAACGCAGTTCAGTGTTAGCCTATGTGGTCAAGCATATTACGCATGTAGATCTGTATTTTGAGAGCAGCATTTAGAGGCATAAAAAAGGCCCCAATGTTGTGTTCAAAGAGGAGCATAACTTATGAGTGTATGTAACTAAATGCACATTAAACATGCAGGCAAATTTATTCCAGTGGCCAGAATAAATTAATATTGTGGCCAATAGAATGATGTTGCGCTCAACGCCACATACTTGTAAATGTGCATAAACACACATAATTACACATCAAAATGAGCATTTTTTTATGCTTGATTTTTCTGCCATCTCCTGGCAGAAAGATCCAGCGTAAATAACAGTATTTCAATATGCCCAAGTGCATGAGGCCAAAGCAGTACTAAACCTTCAGTTTTTTCAAATGTACTGGGTAATATCGAGCAGTTCAATATAATATTTTTTTAAAATATGTGTACGCAAACAGACTTTCCCTACCTGCGTAAAACCACTAGCTGCTCCAAACTGCTGGGCAATGGAATGTGCCCCTGTGTCATTCAAATACCCAGTAAGGGCTAGTTTACACTAGTGTTGCTCTCAGAAAAGAAATCTGTGTTTGGCTCACTCTTCAGAGAGCATTTGACAGGCTGTGATGAGGCATTGTATTGCCTCCTCACTGCCTGCTTTAACCCCTTGAACCCTACACCTCAACCTTGAGCATTGCAGGCAGTTGTGAGGTTCCTCTATTCAGTTGAATTGGTTGCGATCAGTGGGCAGTACTGCCCACTGGATGCAACAGCGGGGATAATTGCAAAGCTTCATCACTGCATCTTATATACATGCCCCTTTACTGCCTTTGCAGCTAAAAGGGGTTGGTGATTGTTGAGGGGAAGGGTGGGGACGGCAAAACCATGGCTCATCTGTGTGGTTTTACCGATCCCAAATGCTAGTGAAATGAGGTCTAAAGCAGAACAGCAGACTCCATCCGCTGTCAATCAGCAGCTAGAGGGAGAAGGAGGCTAATCCAAGTAGCCAGATGGGTGGGTGCAGGTATGGGACACTCCAGAGTTCCCTATGAGGGGATGGAGTCACCCAAAGAAAGAATCCAGAAATGGGGGAAATTATACCCAAGAACTTCAAAGCAAACACAGCATTCCAAGGGGAATGGACACACCAGCAAGGAAAGTGCTATGGTCTACAACAAAATGTGTTTTTTGTCATTAAGGTTTATTGTCACTTTATCTTGCAATCAATCATTTCAAATAGAACTTATTGAAACTTGTATAGTAGTTAAAAGGTATGGAGTAGCAGGAATAAAGGTCATTGTTATTACATTTCAGTAATATTATCAGCATAATATCACCCTAGTGCTTCCAGATGCTCAGGGATTTTGCTACCCCACCAGACTGATGCACTGTACTGTAGCTTTCTTTACCAGTTTGCAGCATTGTAATTTTCTGTAAACTTCAATGTAATTTGGCAACCTGGGGGACTTTTGTACAAAACTGGTGTGTGATTGGTTGATTTTCCCAGACGTCTGCATCAATATACAAGTCAGATTTTGACTAAAGGGATTCAGACCCTGCAACTATCCTTATTAGAACACAGCGAGTACATTGGTTGATTAATAATAAATTAGCCATTCCCATTCAGACTCACTGTGAACATTGATATTATTATTATTATTATACAGGATTTATATAGCGCCAACAGTTTGCGCAGCGCTTTACAATATAACGGGAGACAGTACAATTACAATACATTTCAGTACAGAAGGAATAGGAGGGCCCTGCTCGTGGAGCTTACAATCTAAAGGAAGGGGGAGATGATACAAAAGGTGATAACTGCGGGGGATGATCTGGCGGAGGTGATTCAAGTACAGTTCTTAGGCGGAGGTAGGGAAGACTTCCGTGAAGAAATGAGTTTTCAAAGATCACCTAAAGGCAGACAGGGTGGGGGCTGACCGGACATGCTGTGGTAGGGAGTTCCAGAGGATGGGAGAGGCTCTGGAGAAGTCCTGGAGGTGAGCATGGGAAGAGGTGATGAGGGAGCTAGAGAGGAGGATATCATGGGAGGAGCGGAGTGGGCGATTTGGGCGGTATCTGTGGATGAGGTTGGTGATGTAGCTAGGGGCAGTGTTGTGGATGGCTTTGTAAGCTGTGGTTAGTATTTTGAATTTTATAGGTTGGGTTAGTGGAAGCCAGTGGAGGGATTGGCAGAGAGGGGCAGCAGTCGCTGATCGGTTGGTAAGGTGTATGAGTCTAGCAGCAGCATTCATAGTAGACTGAAGGGGGGATAGCCTGTGTAATGGTAGACCAGTGAGGAGGGAGTTGCAGTAATCGAGGTGGGATATAACCAAGGCATGGATGAGTTGTTTTGTGGTGTCATTGGTCAGGAAGGGGCAGATTTTGGAAATGTTCCGGAGGTTGAGGCGGCAGGATTTAGCCAGTGAGTGGATGTGGGGCCCCAGAGGAGAGGTCAGAGTCTAGGATTACACCTAGCACCCTGGCATGAGGGGAAGGACCAATGGTAGTGCTGTTGATCTTAATGGTAAAGTCATGAGTGGGGGATCGGGGAGGAGGAAATATTACAAGCTCAGTTTTTGAAAGATTGAGTTTAAGGTAGTGATGTGACATCCATGCTGATATGTTACTTAGTAGATTTGTGATACGTGAAGAGATTGAGGGGGTGGGCTGGGGAGTGGAGAGATAGATCTGGGTGTTATCAGCATAGAGGTGGTATTGGAAGCCATGGGAGGTTATCAGTTGGCCCAGGGAGGAGGTATAGAGAAAGAAAAGGAGGGGCTCAAGAACAGAACCTTGGGGTACCCCAACAGAAAGAGGAAGCGGAGCGGAGGAGGAGGAGTTGTATGTGACACTGAAAGTGCACTGAGAAAGGTAAGAGGAGAACCAGGAGAGAGCAGAGTCACGGAGGCCGATGGAGTGGAGTTTACTGAGGAGGAGCGGGTGGTCGACTGTGTCAAAGGCAGCGGAAAGGTCAAGGAGTATGAGTATGGAGTAATGGCCGTTGGTTTTAGCAGTTAGTAGGTCATTAGTGAGTTTTTGTAGGGCAGTTTCTGTGGAATGTTGTGGGCGGAAGCCAGACTATTGGGGATCAAGAAGGTTGTTGTCGGTGAGGTAGCAGTTCATACGGTTGTGAACAAGGCGCTCGAGAAGCTTGGAGGCAAACAGGAGCAGGGAGATGGGTCTTAAGTTATTCAAACAGGTGGGGTCCAGCGAGGGTTTTTTGAGGATGGGGGTAACCAGTGCATGTTTGAGTGGGGAGGGAAAGGTGCCCATGGAGAGTGAGAGGTTGAAGATGTGGGTTAGAGAGTTTAGGATAGAGCAGGAAGGAGGCTGCAACAGTCGTGAGGGGACAGGATCCAGGGGACAGGTGGTGAAGTGGGCCTTGGAAAGGAGTTTGGTACCTTCCTTGGTGGTAACAGGGTCAAAGGAGGAGAGTGTAGAGTTTGGTGTTGAGCCTGGTATGTTGGTTAGAGGAGGAAGCTTGACACTGGGGATCTCATCATGAATTATCATGAATAATATTAATAATAATCCCTTTCAAAGTAAGTAGCACCAACACCTGTCACCATTGTTTTAATGTCTCCACAACTCTTTTCATTGCCTCCTGTTGCTAGACAATCAGTGGTGTGCTCCTTCATACTTTCTGCAACCCTGTATGGCCGATTAAACTGTCTCACAGGCAGATGACACCTATGTATCCATATCACAGAGTATCTGATGTCCTCTTAAAGAGAACCTTCCAGCTGGCTATCCAAAACCAAAGCCAGAAGCTCCAAGTTAATTAAAAAAAACATATACTTACCAGTCCATGGAGTCCAGCATTGTTGACTTTGCATCCAATGTGTTTTCATCTGCCCTGTCATGTTGGATTTAGTATCTGGCTATCCCTTAATATTTTTCAGAGCTGGCCCCTTGTTAAATCGCCTCTTCACATGTGCGAGATCAGGAGATTATGTACCGACTGTAGTGAAGCCTCCGGGGATATGTAATATAGATATCCTAGAAGGCTGAGAGTCCCTGATGGTTACACAATCCTCACCAAGTCAAGGAATGAGGAAGTGGATGGAAGCACCACCAAAAATAAGGTACTTGCTTTACTAACAAAAAAAATTCCATGAAGCTATGTAATGGGGAGGACAGGAGGGGAAATTAATTTATTGAAAGGTGCAATTTAACGGGAAACTGAAATTCCTCCCAAGTTCTTTGATGGACACCTTTTATCCCGATCTATATGTTTATTTTGCCAGCAATAAGAGCCATCTCTTCTCCCTCTAAAGGCTACATGAGAGCCTTTTATACTCCTGGAGCACTGTGTAAATTGTTGATTCTATAAATACCTATAATAATAATAATGACCCTGGGAGGAACAAGGAGCTCTTGGAGGCAGCATCCCAGGGGTGCCAGAAAAACACTTTGGGTTTGGGATACCACTGAGTATCAGTGGCACTTAGTCATGTCACTTATTGTTTCCTTGCACTCACCTCTTAAGACGAGGCTTTATGGCTAGTCCAGGAGAAATTTTATACAGGCCGTAAGGCCTGTCTTGTGTAACTGCACTTGGCACTTTTTATATATTTTTCACCATTTATCATGGTCACTAGCATGGCACGCATGTTTGTTTGTTTTTTTTTTTGCACAGAAATGTAGGATGAAGGTTTGTCGGGGCCTGCCCTGATGTCAGGGAGAGGATCTGTGCCCCTTTGTTCTTCTTGCTCTTTCCAACTGGGGGTGTCTCTTCAGGAGAGTCCTCACCAAGAACTTGGAAAACCAACCACGTTACGTCCTTAAGGATCAGGGTTCACCTGGCTTTGGCCTAGATAGATCATGGTATGCCTTGCTCCTGTCAGGAGCCTTGCATTCTGATGGTTTAGGGGTTGAGGCACTTCCTCTTTGGAGGATGGTCCTATTCTGTACCCTTTGTTCAATTTTGTTTGTGCTGTGATTTCACGGGTTCATTTTTTTTTTCGTATACAGGCAACTGACTTAGCTTCACACCTGCGGAGCTCCGTAGGAAAAAAAAAAACAGAAATGATCATGACCTCTTGTTAAATCGTTTGCTTCATAACTCTTAGTCTAAGGACATGAGGAAAATGTAATCATGCAAGCAATACTCAATACAAACAAGATGGCAACATATGTTTGTTTTATAGCATGTACTCACTCCATTGATGACTAGCCATGGCACATATTGATGTGGAGGGTCAAGTGCCTGGGTTTGCTGAGCATTAGCGTGCATAAGTTTGTTACCCAGGTCCCCATTCACACAGTCCAATACTGTTTTGACTGGGAGGTCCGGCTTAAGAGCTTGGAGGCACTGCCAAAGAATAAACAAAAGACATAAAAATGAATTGAACATAGACCACATTCACTGCTATTCATTTACTAACCTTAACCACTTCAGCTCTTGTACTTTTATACCTCTTAAAGTGGTTGTAAACCTTTACATTTGCCAGTGAACTACTTTACAAGTGAAGTGATTGGCCTCAGAAGATACATAGATATTAAACAAACTCTCCTACATAAGGTGTACCTGTATATTTGAAGTATTATGTTCTTTGCATCCAAAGTGCTGAATTTATTAGGTTTGTCTTACAATTCAGAAAAAAGGGGGAGGAGAACTGAAATTACACTCTGCAGAGCTCAGTGAGGAGAGTTCTGAGAGTTGATTGGATGGAATAGACACACTACCTTCCACACAGTACACAGGAACAGGCTGAGACTGTCAATCAGCTGGGCTCCCATCACCATATTTCTCTTGGTGTCAGGAATACTTTTCAGAAATTATTCATGCTGGTAGAGGAACAAAGCAGCAGGCAGAAATGACACCTAGTGCTCTGAATAGAGATAAGTACACACTATAGTTTGATATGTTTTGATATTTCATGTCTGAGGTTTACAACTACTTTAAACAATTTTTACATTTTGTTATGAGCCTGTTTAACACATAGTAACACATACATTATTTTTAGGGGCCAGGCTTTCATTTGGTAATATCTGGTAAATATTTTAGAAAAATAAAAATTATTTTATTTTGTACATAATCTAAAGACAAAAAGATATAAAACATGAAAAACAGTATCATTTTCTATATTGTCCAGTGTCCATTAAGATAGGTATACGTTAAAGCCTAAATCCAAGCTGGCACAAATGAACCATTTTCTTTACTAGGTGATGCAGCTGGTATAAGCATTATACCATGCTGTATGCAGCATCAGCTACATATAGAATGCAGTGATATGTTCCAGCAGCAGTACAGGGACTTCCCGCCTGCTGTTAAGGCTGCATTCACAATTTGCGATTGTGAATTGCACGCAGAATCTCTGCAATTCTGCCCACAATTCCAAATTGCACTGCAATCATAGTAAAATGCACCTAGCATGTTTGGGAGCCATTCATTCTTAATCGCGGTGCGATTTTGCCACGATTGTCATGTGACAGGATCATGCTGCAATTGCAGCAATATGCATTGCACTATGTGGTCTCCCCAAAGAAGCTCCTGCTCCTTTATGGGCGACAAACTTCACACTATGGGGTTGATTTACTAAAGGCAAGTATACTGTGCACTGCAAGTTTACTGCAAGTGCAGTTGCTTTATATCCGAGGGGAAGCTCTGAAAGCTCTGAAATGAGGCGATTTCTTTCATTCAATCATGTGCAACCAAAAAGGCTGTTTTTTATTTTCCTTGAATGTTCCCCTCAGATCTAGAGCAATTGCAATTTCAGTGCACTAGCAGTACACATCGAAATATACTTGGAGTGCACAGCCTATTTGCAAATCAACCCCTATGTGTTTTGCCATGATTGCAACGCAATTCTGTTGTATGGCAAAATCACACAGCGTTTGAGGTGCCATTAAGAATGAATGGCGCCCAAACATGCATGGTGTGTTTTACCATGATTGAAAATCACCAAGTGTGAATATGTCCTAAAACAAACTGAGTCAGGCTAAGTGCTTCTCAGCCATTTCCAGGGAGCCTTGTATATATATCAGTCAATACAAGTCTTCCTCTGATTGGCTGAAGTGGAGATTAAGACACCAACGGTCCACCTCTTCACCCCATCCAATCAGAAGAAGCCTTGTATTTCTTGATAATGTTGTTTTGCAAAAAATGTTCACTTTGTTTATGCAAAGCTGAAAAAAATAAACTGAATGAAAACAAAACAATAAAAAGTGTATGGGCAGGTTCACACTATTGAAAAATGCAGTTCTCAGCAAGGGCATACAGAAAACAATGTTTTTCTGTTTGCCCCATTTGCACTTCCACACTGTGGGGCAGGGTGGTGCATTTTTCCTCACCACTCTGCAGATCTCTGTGCAATCTTGTGTTTCTACAGCTATGAACTGCCTTGCATAGAAATTAATGACATTCCTTTAAAGTTTAGGTGGCGAAAAGGGGAAACAGTACCTTGGATCATAAAAACACAGGGCACCATTCTCCACTTGTGTAGTGTAAACCCACCCTAAATGTTAACTGCAAGTTTTTTTTTTGTTTCTTTTTTTCTACAAAGAAGTGCCTGCATTTTGACAGCTGTTCATTCTTCTGTAATACAAATCAGTTCTTGGCTGTCATTTTGAGAGCTGCCAATGGTTTATTACAGTGTCAAGAGAATGGCAGCAACAGGTATGAGAATGGTGTAGGACAGTGGTCTCCAAACTGCTGCCCGGGGGCCGGATGTGGCCCCTCGCTTGAGCTTATCTGGCCCTCGGGGCACTATTCCACCAACTGTCACCAATAATGGAGCACCATTCACCCTACTGACACCATCAATGGGGCATTATAGTTCTCACTGATATCAACAATGGAGAACTTTTCTTCTCACTGACATCAAAATGGGGCACTATCCCTCCCTTTAAAATCAATGGGGCACTGATGCCAGGGAATTTTCTACTCCCACTGGCTACAGTCCAGCCCCCCTAAGATCTGAGGGACAGTAAACTGGCTCTTTGTGTAGTTTGGAGACCCCTGGTGTAGCAGATATGCCCTAGAAACATTTTCTTAGCAAGTGCCCAGACTTGTTTGTTCGGGTGGCTGAAGATGCTATAGAGGGTATGCTACTGTAGTGTGCCTGTGTTCCCCTCAGCTGCTAATTCATAGTGTTCGGAGAGAAGAAATGGTTGACTTTAGCTATGTTAGCCTTCTTGCTGGGATTAATAAATAACAAGTACACAGAATGCCTGTAATATTCACATTTACTGGAACAAATGCTGTTCACGTCATCAAAAGCTTAGGCAAGCGATCACATGCACTTTTGGCAGAATCAGTCAATCTGAACTTTGCTGTTCCTCTTCAGAAGTTCTTCTTAAAGTGGAATTCCAGGCTTTTCATAACTAAGCTTAAGGGATAAGTTCACCTTTCGTAACATGTTAGACCCATATTCAGGGTGTAAAATGTAATATGTTATGATCTGGCCAACCCCCGCACCACCCCCCACCCCAACATCCCTCCTGTGACAGCTTGCGGGGGATATTCTCCTCCCTGCTAGCTGTTACCGCCCACTGGACCACGTCACTCATTCAAAGTATTCTGTGAATGGGAAAGCTACAAGTCCTGGCAGCCTTTGCAGCTGTTGGCTTGTAGTTTTCAATAAACTACCACGGCGCTGTTCATTGAGCCTTCCTGTCAGTAGTATCTTCCTTGTTCATACAGGATGTACCAGCAAGCAGAGACCTGCATGGCACCAGCCATCTGCTGCAATGTTTTAAAGGCTCCACAAACAAAAAAAAATAAATGCACATTTTTTTACCTGCAAAAAAAATGTGCATGTATTATTTTAATGTTAAAAGGTGAACTTATCCTTTAAACCTGCACCCACCTCCCTTCTAACTCCTATTGTACCCTGTAGAATATATTGCTGACAAGTGCAATGCCGACGCTGGGAGTCAATCTCATGATCAGACCGGAGTGCCCTGTGGCAGGCGCAGCACCCTTTGGTGCCTTGTGCGCTGTGGCATTAGAAAAATTATGCAATTGCTGTTTCTTTGTTTGATTAGACTGACTTTACTCTGTAATTCCTCCAATGCCGCTCTATGGATGCAGTAGGTTTAAAGAGCACACCGAATACTTTAGTTAACTTCTTTAATAACTTCAATCTTCTTCATATAACACTGCTTACAATGGCTTGTTTCATTTATCATACAGTAGCTTATTTCTTTCATATTACAGTGGTTTGATTCAATAGCTTATCTCAATAGGTTCAATAGATTCGATAAATTTGTTCTGTATATTTCGATAGATTGATAAATTCGCTTGGATTCGATTATGATTACTCTACAGTGATTTGATTCGTTTAATTCGTAAATTCGGTAAGTTCGGTGGAACTACAAGTAAACACACACACAACAGTTTTTACATACAGATCTACCTGCACTGCTAAACAACAGAGGAACACACAAGTGCATTAAATACCTATTTGGCCTGCTCTGCTTCCATAAAGCTTTTCTGATTGGAACTGTCTGTTTCCTCTTCTGTCTGGTGAGCATGTGTCTCTAGAAAATCCTAGCAGGGAGTTTTACACAGGCATAGATGTGAAACTGGCTGGGATTGGTTAAGGCTCTGTACAGTGTGAGGCTGTCTGTGATTGGCTCACCTTTAACTAAATCTTAAAGACATATTTTCCTTTTTTGCTTCTGCTAACACAATGAATATACAAATGTCATATAACAATCAAAGACATAAATCACAGCAATGATTCTGCTTTTGGCTTTAACATATGCACATATATACTATACTGATGTTATTGGCAGGTTTGGTATAGACATATATGTGAACCATATTAACAACCTAGGACTGGTCTTAGCTGGCCAGCTACATGCCCTCAGAATAGATAAGTATAAGCATCATCCTTCTACAGGGTGGTTAGAATAGGATTTAGAAGTGGGTGGGAGCAGGTTTAGGCATAGTTAGGAATAGCCTGCAATTCCATTTTATTAATGACCAAATATCTAGGCTTTTGATTACACAAGTAGCATTTTCTCCTTAAAGGTAAAACTTGCTATCATTTGTCACCTTAGGCTATATGCACATGGCTATAAGAATTTTACTGATCATATACACATGGTTTATCTGGCGCAAAAGTTCCAAAGTAAATGATCAGTAAAATAGTTGCATTAAGATGTTTTTAAAAGCGCAAAGACACATATGCATTTAGATGTGTAGACTTCAAAATCTTTATCCTCCTGCTCTCTTTTCAATCCCAGAATGCAGTATTTTCATCTATGTATATGTATATACATGTACGCACATATTCTTATGTGCAGATTTTTCGATTTTTGGTTAGGGATCTGAACACAGGGCATTGCCCCTTTGTAAACAATACATCTGCATTCAGATCCGTAAACAAAAAAATGCTTTGAAATACTATATGCATATACCCTTAAAAATACTGTGTAATACAATAGTAATAATATTTCCATTTTCAAATAATTCTAGATGTTTAGACCTTTTTGCAGTGGTTAGGTATATTCTGCAAAGAACATACAGTGAATATAAAAAGTCTACACACTGCTGTAAAAATTCCAGAGCAAGAATAATTAATTCTAATTTTTTCAACTTTTATGTGACTTATAATCTGTGCAATTCAATTAAAAACAGCCTATAATTTTTAAAAGGGGAAAAAATAAAAATAAAAAAACTTTACATAAACTTGTAAGAGTCTATCAGCATTGGACATCTTGCCTTGGGAATTGTTGCCTTCTCTTCCTTGCAAAATCAAATTGGCCTGAGGTTCAGGTTCTGGCTGGTCCATCCCAAAACTTTGATCTTCTAGTATGTACAAAACATCAAAGGGATCTTATTGTTAGAAGGTATCAGTCAGGGTTTGAAAAGGCACGGCAAGGAGTGTAGACTTTTTATATCTTCTGTATGTATTTATCTGAATATGTTACATCACTTAACACATCACTGACTTACTGGTTGTAGTGCTGCTGTGCAGTTGGGAGACATTTCCATACAATCAATGATAGGAAAGTAGCTAGCGATACCTGGCAGGAGGTGAATAAGACATGCCTAGGCATATAAAAGAAAAATAAAATTACACTACAAAACATCATGCATGCATCAATACCAAGTAAAAAAAAAGGTTTACATTATATTTGCCCGTTTCTTCTTTTGTTTTTTGTTTTTGCTAAATTCTGCTGAACATTTGTTATTGTGTACAAAAAATCATGCTTATATAGTATGTTTTTTAAACCTCATTAGATTGTCACACAATAGGTTTTTTAGCAATGGTTATATCAATTAAATTCTCTAGGAAAACCTAGAGTGGGAAAGACAGTTTTTATTGATGTCTGTGTCTCCATTGGGGACAATCACCCCTCTCTTTGTACTGGTGGACATGGTAACTAGGAATTTAGGGGAAATCCAATTAGAGTTGTCCCAAGAACAAGAGATAAGGGGAAGCCTTCCAATTGGAACACCTGTTACTGGAACAATTGTCTAAAGCAGACAATAGATGAGTCATTTTTTAAATTCAAGCAGCAGGTTGAATGAAAAAAAAATGACTTGATTTCCCAGTCCACATATTCGAGGTGGATGGGAGAATCGTCCCAGCTGTGTCATTGTATTCTGACAGAAGGAAGGCTTACTGCTGCGGCAAAAGTCCAACAGGGCAGTTGTACAGACGTCAAATGGAAGCATTTTGATTCATGTATTGCCATCTCAAGAGCAAAATTCCACTATCTTAGGGAGATTTCAACTTACTGTTGCATCTCTGGTACAGGAAGTGAAATTTCTCCAATGGTATGCAGACAGCAAAAAACAAAGAAAAAAACAAACTTGCAGAGCTATTAACCCTACCCAACTCTATCTAAAAACAGGAAAAAAAGTTTTTGCTATACATACAGTATACTTTAAAGTGATTCTAAAGATAAAAATGTTTTTACCTTAATGCATTCCTTTCATTAAGTTAAAAAATGTTTTATGTCTTTCTGTCCTCCCCCCTCCCCCCTCCCTGTGTGAAGGGGAAGAGAGGGGAGAAGAGATCAGCACTGTGCATGGCTGAATCTCCTCTCCCTTCTCTTCCGCTTCACACAGGGACTCGAGCAGCAGCCAAATGCAGTGAGTTCTCTCGTGCACAGTAAGGGGTTAATATATTTTTCACAGTATATACAGATTGCTTTTAGCTTTAGCAGAAATGGCCTTTCTTTAACTTTCTGTTAATAGCTTTAACAGAAAAGCCTGGAGTGTGAAATGATTGCCCAGCAGCTGCACAGACCATCCAGTGAATCCTCACATCACAGAAACAAGGCACCTGGGTAAACATACTTTTTATTGCTTACCTTCTCTCTGCTTTTTGGGGTCTTCTCGGGTGCTTCACTGCAAAGCTATCCCCTCACTTACGATCTGTCCCCCATCCTTCTGGTGGATCAGATGACAGTGGGATGGAACCAGACAGGCGGTACATTTCCATCTGACTGCCCCATGGACTGACCCCCACACCACACATCCGCCCCCGCCCCCATCCCTGCTGTGACAGCTTGCGGGGGAGCTTCTCCTCCCTGCTAGCTGTCACAAAATGAAAAACTGTTGTTATGAGGTAAAGCATCCTCCTTTAAGGAGATGTATCTGTGTGATTGTAATTATGCTGAGATTATCACTCGGGTATTAATTTCTGATATGGTATTGACAATTTATTTAAAAACATAGATATATTATTATTATACAAGATTTATTATACAGGATTTATATAGCGCCAACAGTTTGCTCAGTGCTTTACAATATAACGGGAGACAATACAGCAACAATACAGTTCAATACAAAAGAGTTAGGAAGGCCCTGCTCCTTGGAGCTTACAATCTAAGAGGGAGGGGCTAGTGGTACAAAAGGTAGTAACTGTGGGGGATGGACTGGTAGGAGGAGTAGAAGATTCCATTATTAGCTGAGGGCAGGATAGGCTTCCCTGAAGAGATTGGTTTTCAGAGATCACCTAAAAGTGAGCAGAGTAGGCGATAGTCTGATAAATTGGGGTAGAGAGTTCCAGAGGATCGGGGAAGCTCTGGAGAAGTCCTGAAGACTAGCATGAGAGGAGGAGACAAGGGAGCTAGAGAGCAGGAGGTCGTGCAAGGAGCGGAGAGTACGGTTTGGGTGATACTTGCAGACAAGATTGGTGATGTAATTTGGGGCAGAGTTATAAATGGCTTTATATGTTATTGTTAATGTTTTGAATTTTATCCGTTGGGCAATGGGAAGCCAGTGGAGGGATTGGCAGAGAGCGGTGGCAGATATGGAACAGCTGGTAAGGTGGATGAGTCTGGCAGCAGCATTCATGATAGACTGAAGACGGGATAGTCTGCGATGAGGTAGGCCAGTGAGGAGGGAGTTACAATAGTCAAGGCGAGAGATTACAAGGGAGTGAATAAGTTGCTTAGTAGTTTCGGAGGTTAATAACGGGCGTATCTTGGAGATGTTGTGGAGGTGAAGTCTACAAGATTTGGACAGTGATTGGATTTGGGGCTGAAAAGACAGCTGGGAGTCTAGGATTACACCTAGTACCCTGGCATGAGGGGAGGGACTGATGTTTGTGTTATTGATCTTGATGGAGAAGTCAGGGGAGGGGGCACGGGCTGGGGGGAATACTAAAAGCTCAGTTTTGGAAAGCTTGAGGAAGTGGAGTGACATCCATGCTGATAAGTCACTTAGTAGGTTAGTAATGCAAGAGGAGACTGAAGGGGTGAGGTGAGGAGTAGAAAGATAGATTTGTGTGTCATCAGCATAGAGATGGTACTTAAAGCCATGGGAGTTTAACAAGTGATCAAGGGAGGAGGTGTAGATGGAGAAGAGTAGGGGTCCAAGGACAGAACCTTGAGTGACCCTACAGAAAGAGGGAGTGAAGAATAGGAGCCAGAGTTATAGGTAATGCTGAAGGAGCGCTGCGATAGGTAGGAGGAGAACCAGAAGAGATGAGTCTCGGAGGCCAAGAGAGTGGACTTTTTTGAGGAGGAGGGGATGGTCAACAGTATCAAAAGCCACGGAGAGGTCAAGTAGTAAGAGTACAGAGTAGTGGCCATTGGTTTTAGCAGTTAGTAGATCATTAGTGAGTTTTAGTAGGGCAGTTTCAGTGGAGTGTAGTGAGTGAAAGCCAGACTGTGATAGGTTTATACAACTTTTGGGTCTATAGGAAATGGAATACAAGTGATTAGGAAAAATCTGTAAAAAGGGGTTATTTTAGATTAAGATGAGGTGGAGCCTGGAAGGATGGGATAAATGAGAACTTGTCTTTCTACAAAAAGGAAATCTGAAGGTCTGATAAAAACTTGATGTATGGTCTCTGCAGGGCTTTTTTTCTCAGAGAAAAGGTGCAAGAACTCAACCCCCCCCCCCCCCCAGGTCATGCCTGTTCCCGTCCCCCAGGACCGCCCCTTGTCACCACCCCTACATACCTCCTACCACCACCCTTTTAGAGAACAGGGAACCAAGTATAATTTGGGGGCTATACAAGTATGGTGTTTGTACGGAATTTGTTAATAAAAAGCAATGTAAGAGAATGTGGAAAACATTAGAAATCCATCATGTAACAAAGTAAGCTCAGAGGCACTTCGAGCCCATATCCAGCAAGAGACAGTCCCCATATCCAGCAAGAGACAGCCCCAATATCCAGCAAGAAACAGACCCCATATCTAGCAAGAGACAGCTCCCACATCCACCAAGAGACATTCGCAATATCCATCAAGAGACAGTCCCCAATATCCAGCAAAAGACAGCCCCAATATCCAGCAAGAGACAGCCCCAATATCCAGCAAGAGACAGACCCCAAAGTACAGTGGTAGCCTTAAGAGAAAACTGGAATTTACAGGTATCTCTGTACAAGCACACTGTATTGGTATTATACATTATGGTGTGACATCAGGAAAATATATAAGACGAAAACTAAAGTGTTTGTTGTGTTCTCTAGCTAAAACTAACTAAAGAGCAAACAAAGAGAAGTTATAATTTTTTTTAGGAAAAGGGTGTCTTCTTAGAGCATGAAGCTAGGGGTCTTACAAAAGAAAATTGTAAAGTAGTAAGTCATTGTAAAATGTTTTATGTGAGCTGG
Organism: Staurois parvus; assembly: GCF_062004578.1. NCBI lineage: Eukaryota > Metazoa > Chordata > Amphibia > Anura > Ranidae > Staurois > Staurois parvus. The sequence goes on from NW_028317882.1 coordinate 10,679,329, forward strand.
AGTCAGTAATCAAAGGTCAGATATATCAAAGCAGTAGCTGTATGTACGGTGCTACTAGACAAAGCTACTGACATTATTTTGGACTGTGATTTAATGGTCCCACACACAGTCCCCTTTGGGTTAAAGTCTTGGAAAGTGTTAAAAATGACACATCTTGAAATGTTTACTAAATTAATAAAAACCATTGAAATACAAAATGAAAAAAAAGACTATATCTTTTCCCACCTATTTATCACAAAGTCTCTTTTCGTAGAGTTTTAACCTTTTAAGAAAAAAAGATCCAGTAATTGATGTAATTGCACAGATACTTTCAGAGTCTTATATGAAATATCTACATTTCAGGTGGTAATTACTACATACCTCTATGGTGTTTCCATAACATTCCTCAGGCCCATGCTGGCATTCATATTCCCACTTTCCTGAAACATTTTTTTCCTGACAAAAAAGGAAAAACATAACTCTACAAAACAAATACATTGTTAGGCAATGGAAATTAACATATAATGGGGCATGAGTGAAATCAAGTTGCAATCCTAGCAAACCCATAAGCTGTAAATATTTTGCATGCATATATACAGGCAGATTTGTCCCTATCCCTAGTGTGTGCAGCAGTGGATACAAGGACTGCTGCATATGTGTGCGGTATATACTGTCAATAGGCACAGGCTCTGTTTAACCACTTATACCCCCTTCCTACCCAGGCCAATTTTCAGCTTTCAGCGCTGTCGCATTTTGAATGACAATTACGTGGTCATGCAACATTGTACCCATATGAAATTTTTATAATTATTTTCACACACATAGATCTTTCTTTTGGTGATATTTAATCGCCACTGGGTGTTTTATTTTTTGCACTATAAAAAAAAAAATAGCAAAAAAAAAAAAAAGTTTTTCTTTGTTTCTATTATAAAATGTAATTTTTATCCTTCACTGATGTACGTTGATGAGGCTGCACTGATAGGCAGTGATGAGGTGGCATGGATAGGCAGCACTGATGGGCACAGACAGGCTGCACTGATGAGGTGGCACTGGTGGGCATTGATGAGGAGGCATTGATGATGCTGCACTAATATGCAGCAATGATGAGCACTGATAGGCGGCACTGATGGACACTGATAGGCAGCACTGATGGGTGGTGTTGACTGGTGGCATTGACTGACAGCACTGATTGATGGAACTGACTGGCAGCACTGCTGGGCACTGATGGGCAGCACTGCTGGGTGCAACTGCTGGGCAGCACTAATGGATGGCACTGGTGTGAGGCACTGCTCATCAGGGCACTGTGTCATTTGCCGGTTATTGGTAGTACTGTCCTCAGCCGATAACTGGCAACTGTATTTACATTGTGATCTGCTGTGTCATTGGGCACAGATAATCACATGGTAAAAGGCTGTTTTGATTGACCTTTTACCTCATCATGTGATCAGCTGTGTCCGCAGAACACAGCGATCATGGAGAGAGCCGGGTGCGCGCGGCAGGGCACGTTCTGGGAGGACGTCATATGACCCACTCCCAGAACCGGACAACCGCACTGTAGCCATCATTCAGCTATAGAGCGGTTGGCAAAGGGCTAATCATCCCCACTGTAAGGGCCTTTTCACACTAGAATGCCACATGGGAGAGCTGCATTCCCATGTGGCTTCCCACACCGCATTCCGATTGCGATCTGCTGTGGGTGTCAGTTCAAAGTTAAATACATCCCAAATGCGAGTTGGCCGCACCAGATCGCATGGTACAAAAGTATCGTCCAATGCGGTTGTCATGCGTTTCAAGAAATAGTACATGCATTACTTTTGGTGTGGTGCGATTTCAGCTCATTTAAGATGAATAGGGATGAAATGGCACTGCACAGAACTGCATGTGAATCGCACAGGAACCGCACAACGTTCACATGCGGTTCCTAGTGCGAATGAGCCCTAACTGTTATACTCAATCTTACCACAGCCACCATTTGCCACAGCATGTATTAAACTTATTTCTGTCTTCTATAACAGGGTGCCACTGGTCTTTAATCTTAGTCTTGCTCACATTCTGTCATACAGTTTTGACTTTTTAACTCTAAAGCCAGGCAGACTACCCTTATGGCTATTGGTAAAGTTTACATATTGTTTATACTGTTATAGATTGAAATGAGCCTTGAGATAGGAAGAGGAACATTACACATTGACCTGAATTACATACAGTTGCAAGAAAAAGTATGTGAACCCCTTGGGATTACGTGGAGTTTTGCATGAATTGGGCATAAAATGTGCTCTGAACGTCATCTAAGTCACAACAATAGAAGAACACTGTCTGCTGAACATAATACTACACAAACATTACATGTTGCCATGGTTTAATTGCACATAACATGTAAACATTCACAGTGCAGGGAGGAAAAAGTATGTGAACCTTTGGACTTAATAACTGGTTGACCCTCCTTTGGCAGCAATAACCTCAACCAAACGTTTCCTGTAGTTGCAGATCAGACCTGCACAACGATCTGGAGTAATTTTGGACCACTCCTCTTCACAAAACTGTTTCAGTGTAGCAATATTCTTGGGATGTCTGGTGTGAATCACTCTCTTAAGGTCATGCCACAGCATTTCAATCGGGTTGAGGTCAGGACTCTGACTGGGCCACTCCAGAAGGCGTATTCTGTGCTGTTGCAGCCATTGTTTTGTTGAATTACTTGTATGCTTTGGGTCATTGTCCTGTTGCCTCACCCATCCTCTGCAGAGCTTCAGTTGGCGGACAGATGGTCGTACGTTTTCCTGCAAAATGTCTTGATAAACTCTGGAATTCATTTTCCCATCAATGACAACAATCCATCCAGGCCCTGAGGCAGCAAAGCAGCCCCAAACCATGATGCTCCCTCCGCCATGTTTTACAATGGGGATGAGGTTTTGATGTTGGTGTGCTGTGCCTTTTTTTCTCCACACATAGTGTTGTGTGTTCTTCCCAAACAACTCAATCTTGGTTTCATCTGTCCACAGTATATTTTGCCAGTAGTGCTGTGGAACATCCAGGTGCTCTTTTGCATACTTCAAACGTACTGCAATATTCTTTTTGGACAGCAATGGCTTCCTCCGTGGTGTCCTCCCATGTACTCCATTCTTGTTTAATGTTTTCCTTATTGTAGATGTGTCAACAAAAATGTTAGCATGTGCCAGAGATTTCTGTAGGTCTTTAGCTGACACTCTGGGATTCTTCTTTACCTCATGCAGCATTCTGCGCTGTGCTCTTGCAGTCATTTTTACAGGACGACCACGCCTAGGGAGAGTAGCAACAGTGCTAAACTTTCTCCATTTGTAGACAGTCTGTCTTACCGTGGATACATGAACATCAAGGCTTTTGGAGATACTTTTGTAACCCTTTCCAGCTTCATGCAAGTCAGCAATTCTTGATCGTAGGCCTTCTGATAGCTCTTTTCTGCGAGGCATGGTTCACATCAGACAGTGCTTCTTGAAACCAGTAAACACAAAACAGGTGTGTGTTTTTTAAGGGCAGGACAGGTGTCAGCAACACATCCAATATCATCACACTGATTGGAGTCAAAGTTGGCTCGCTCCTGGCTCCAATTATCTCTGGGAGAAGTCATTAAGCTAGGGCTTCACATACTTTTTCCTCCGTGCACTGTGAATGTTTACATGTTATGTGCAATTAAACCATGGCAACATCTAATGTTTGTGTAGTATTATGTTCAGCAGACTGTGTTCTTCTATTGTTGTGACTTAGATGCCGTTCAGAGCACATTTTATGCCCAATTCATGCAAAACTCCACGTAATCCCAAGGGGTTCACATACTTTTTCTTGCAACTGTAGGTTATGTAAACTGTAGGTGGACCCTATATACTCCCATATGATTGCATCGTATATCCTTCCTCCTTACGATTAATGTATTCTTCACATGCTTTCATGCTTTCTGTACTTTCTTGCAAAATTGTTCATTTGTAATTAGAAGATAACCACAAAAATGATGCTGATACACTGTTTTAAAGACTTATCATCAGACACCGTGTTGGAATGTTTTGCAAGATGAGTCAACAGAAAAGTGATATTTCAGTCTTGAGTGAGCATGGTTGAGTAAAGCACTTGCTCAATTTACGTATCTTGTGGTGACTTTAGGGAAGAGATATCTTTATATACCTTTAAAGATGTTAAAAAATACATTCTGCTTTTAGTGCTTGGAGGAGTAAACGTTAAGAGCTCTTTCCCACTGGTGGCTGCTGCAGCCACGGCAATCTTGACTCCAACTGCAAAGTTTGACAGGCGAACTCGCCCATTGAGATCAACAGAGCCACACCGCAACTGTGAGCCAAATGCTTGGCTGGCAGTTGTGGTGTGATTCCACAAGGTAAAATTGCCATTCTGCAATTTAAAAAATGTAAAAGCGCTGCACCGCAGATTACTTCTCAAAGGACAGTAAAAAGGTCTGAAAAGTACTGCACCGCAGGTTACTTCTCAGAGGACAGTAAAAAGGTTTAAAAAGCGCTGCACCTCTACTCCGTCAGCTCAAGTTTCTATTCGTGGACATAAATCAGTCCCTTTTTTGATAGAACGAGGAACTAGACAGGGATGTCCTCTTTCTCCGTTGCTCTTTGCGTTGGATGGAACCTCTTGCGATTGCTATTCGCGCTGATTCCACTATATCGGGTGTTACCTGTGGTCAAAGGGTTCATAAATGCGCCCTATTTGCCGACGATGTTCTTATGTACATATCTAATCCTCGCACGTCTCTGCCTGGTTTATTCCATCTGTTTCATCGGTTTTCTGAGGCCTCCGGTCTTACGCTCAACTCCTCAAAAACTGTTGCTTTAAATATCTCGTTACCCGATTCAGAGGTTCGCTACTGCCGGGAAAACTTTGATTTTCAGTGGGCCCCTGATTCTCTCCCCTATCTGGGGATTCTCCTTACGAAATCTTTATCGACGCTATACCAGGCCAACTATCTCCCGCTTTTCAAACGACTTAAAAATGACTTATTAGCCTGGCAGGATCTTTCACTTTCCTGGTTTGGTAGAATTAATTCTATTAAAATGACCTTCCTACCTAGATTATTATACTATTTCAGGACGTTACCAATTCTGATTCCCAAACGAGAACTAGTCTTATTACAGGCTGCAGTCTCCAGATTTGTATGGAGGGGAAGGCGCCCTAGGCTGAACAAATCTACCTTGTTTTCTCTGAAGAGGCATGGCGGTTTGGGACTCCCTAATCTTTTCGCATACTTTCAGGCGGCCCAAATAGCACAACTATCTTGTACTACGGCCAGGGGGTATGTACCCCAATGGGTTGGGATTGAGGCTCTTTCGTGCCGTCCATATGCTCTTGGTACTCTTATGTTGCTTCCCAGTAGATTGCGCCCTCCTATTTTGTGTCCTACTCTATCCTATTCATTGTCAGTGTGGGATAGATGGCGAGCTTGTAAACCATTCTTCTCTCCGCATACCCCGTTGGCTCCGGTGTTTGGTAATCCTGAGTTTGCCCTGGGTTTATCTTTCGCGAGGTTCCAATGGTGGATTAATAAGGGGTTGCTACATATTGGGGATTACTTGGATGGGGTTCGCCCTCGGTCTCTTCATTATTTTGTGAATTTTTGTGGGATACCTCGTGGAGAGATATTTCGTTATTATCAACTTCACTCTTTTATTGATAGCAAACTTAGACTACTCGCAGAACCCTGTGCGCTTACTTCCCTTGAGGTCTCCTGTGGGGCAAGTGGGATGATGCGAGGTCGCTTGTCCATTGTTTATGCTTTGTTGGTTGATCCCCTAACTAAATTATCTTACATGATTCTCTGGGAACGGGATTTAAATAGGTCATTAGATTTGGATACCTGGCGGACTGCGGCCCATGCCCTATCGAAGATTTTGATTAACACTGATCTTGTTGAATCTAACTACAAAACGCTACTTCGATGGTATTTGGTTCCTGCTCGCCTAGCCATAATGTATCCTTCTGTTTCATCTGGCTGTTTCCGACGCTGTGGTCCAGAGGGTACCATGTTCCACGTCTGGTGGAAATGTCCAGTCGTGAGTAGATTCTGGATTCGCATATTTAATTTTCTTTCCTCAGTAACAGGAATTAATATCCATAGATCACCGGAAGTGGCCTTGTTTAATATACTACCCTCTGATGTTCCCAAAAAATCGATTAAATTAATTTTATATATCATATTGGCAGCTCGCATTACCATAGCTAGGAGTTGGAAACAATCCTTGATCCCACTGGAAAGAGTGAAACAAAAACTCAACTGGATAATGGTTAATGATAAACTGACGAGTATCGTCACTGATGATGTGTCTAGATTTGAGAGGACTTGGGATCCTTGGATTAAATATATTACTGTATCGTGAGTGTCTGGCAGCTGACCCCCCCCCCCTTTCTTATATATATTTTTTTTTTATCTTTCTTTCACTTAAGAGTACTTTCCTTTTCGTCTCTCTCTTCCTCTTTTTTTCTACTATTTGTTGAAACATTTTTTTTTCTTTCTGTTATTTTTGGTTCATTTTGGTTTAATTTTTGTTTATTGCTCTATGAAACCTGTATGTTTTGATGGCTTTGACATTTTTTATGTGAATTGTAATGCTATTATCTGCTAATCTTTTTATGTACCTACCAGTGTTATGATTATGATTCTACATCTTGTTCCACCATGCGGGTGGGCCCTTTTTTTTTTCTCTTGTATTGTTTGCCATCTTGATTTACGCTTTAATATGCTTGTTTCTCAATAAAAATATTGAAACATAAAAAGCGCTGCACCGCAGATTACTTCTCAGAGGACAGTAAAAAGGTTTAAAAAGCGTTGCACCGCAGATTACTTCTCAGAGGACAGTAAAAAGGTTTAAAAAGCGCTGCACCGCAGATTACTTCTCAGAGGACAGTAAAAAGGTTTGATTAGCACTGCACCGCAGATTACTTCTCAGAGGACACTAAAAAGGTTTGAATAGCACTGCACCGCAGATTACTTCGCAGAGGACAGTAAAAGGGTTTGAAAAGCGCTGCACCGCAGATTACTTTTCAGAGGACAGTAAAAAGGTTTAAAAAGCGCTGCACCGCAGATTACTTCTCAGAGGACAGTAAAAAGGTTTGAAAAGCGCTGCACCGCAAATTACTTCTCAGAGGACAGTAAAAAGGTTTGAAAAGCGCTGCACCGCAGATTACTTCTCAGAGGACAGTAAAAAGGTTTAAAAAGCGCTGCACCGCAGATTACTTCTCAGAGGACAGTAAAAGGGTTTGAAAAGCGCTGCACCGCAGATTACTTCTCAGAGGACAGTAAAAAGGTTTAAAAAGCGCTGCACCGCAGATTACTTCTCAGAGGACAGTAAAAAGGTTTAAAAAGCGCTGCACCGCAGATTACTTCTCAGAGGACAGTAAAAAGGTTTGAAAAGCGCTGCACCGCAGATTACTTCTCAGAGGACAGTAAAAGGGTTTGAAAAGCGCTGCACCGCAGTTTACTTCTCAGAGGACAGTAAAAAGGTTTAAAAAGCGCTGCACCGCAGATTACTTTTCAGAGGACAGTAAAAAGGTTTAGAAAGCGCTGCACCGCAGATTACTTTTCAGAGGACAGTAAAAAGGTTTAAAAAGCGCTGCACCACAGATTACTTCTCAGAGGACAGTAAAAAGGTTTGAAAAGCGCTGCAGCGCAGATTACTTCTCAGAGGACAGTAAAAAGGTTTAAAAAGCGCTGCAGCGCAGATTACTTCTCAGAGGACAGTAAAAAGGTTTGAATAGCGCTGCACCACAGATTATTTCTCAGAGGACAGTAAAAAGGTTTAAAAAGCGCTGCAGCGCAGATTACTTCTCAGAGGACAGTAAAAAGGTTTGAATAGCGCTGCACCACAGATTATTTCTCAGAGGACAGTAAAAAGGTTTGAATAGCGCTGCACCACAGATTATTTCTCAGAGGACAGTAAAAAGGTTTGAATAGCGCTGCACCGCAGATTACTTCTCAGAGCACAGTAAGCATTACCACCTGTCTGAAAGTCATAAAAATATTAAGATGTGCTCATGAATATTAAGGTGAGTTCAGCAGAAAACTGTGGCACACTATCTGACCTATTCTTCCCACATTTAAATTAGCCAGTCTGTTAAATGTAAATGTAGACTCATACCTGTGCATTCCCGAAAGGCACCAGTGTAACATTCATAATGTCAGGTAACATTAGAAATGTGGGGTACAGCTGAAGAGCAATAAAGCTCCGGCAGCCCCCACAAAGACTCTCATAATAAAGTTCCAAATTCACTTTTTCGTCATTGGTCTTTTTGACGTCTTTATGGTTATAGTAATCCAGACACTGCTCCTCCACCTGAATATAAAACACAATAATTACATTAGATAGTAACATTTCTATATTCATAGGATCCAAGTGTTGCACACTGATGTTTTTATATACCATGATATATGGGTGAACAGTTCTTAACACAGTATTATTATTATTATTTGTGCGCCCTCCAGAGGATTTACCCCCTTTCCTGACCAAGCCATTTTTTGCGATACAGCCCAGTGTTATTTTAACTGAAAATTGAGCGGTCATACAACGCTGCACCCAAATGAAATTTAAGTCCTTTTTTCCCCAAAAATAGAGCTTTCTTTTGGTGGTATTTGATCACCTGTGTGGATTTTATTTTTTGCAATATAAACAAAAAAAGACCGACAATTTTGAGAAAAAAAAACAATATTTTTGACTTTTTGTTATTAAACATGTCCAGTAAAAAAAATTAAAAGAATCAAATTTCATCACATTTAGGCCAAAAGGTATTCTGCTAAATGTCTAAAAAAAAAACCAATGCATGTAAATTAACCACTTGCCCTCCAGAGGATTTACCCCCTGTCCTGACCAGGCCATTTTTTTGTGTTACGGCACTGCGTTAATTTAACTGACAATTGCACTGTCATGCAACGCTGCACCCAAATTAAATTTACATCCTTTTTTGCAGAGCCATCCAAAGCAGTGTGCAGGAGCTGACAGGAGAGAGATCTGTGCTGTTTATACACAGGTCTCTCCCCCATCAGTAATACACAGCGATCACCGGGTCCTGGCGGGGAATCACTGGCCAGAACCCAGTGATTGATAGCTAAGGCCGTGAATGGCAGCGTGGCCCCTACCCAGAACTGCAAAATCACGTGTATATATACGTGATTTTGTGCACCCGTGCTGCCCTGCAGAGCTCCCCCTCATTTAATAAGTTGTGGGGCAACTGCACTTGAAGAGTGCAAATGCACTTTCTAAAGTACTCTGTCTAATTGCCTTTAGTAAATCCATCCCCCAGATCTCACCGTTCAATTAAATTTAAACACCACCTCTTCTCCTGTCTTTCAAAAACACTCTGGCACATGAATATGGTCACCAATATGAATGATTTTACCTTCATACTTTTATTTCCCTGGCAACATGTGGAATGCATCCTTCAAAATTATAAATCAGCTAGCATAGAGAAAAGAAATACTGAAGCCGTCACAATATTTTAATGTATAACAAACCACAGTCCTTAAAAAAAGGTACTTTTCTCAGAACCTATCCAGAAATAAATAGTCCTCCCCAGTTCTGTGTATCAATATAGCTCTGGATAAACTGTGGGTAAAGAATTCTGTATATGGAGGTTTTCTATTCCTATGTATTTATTTTTTGTATTGGTTGAACTAGGTGTCTTTCTTCAACCTGACCAATTATGTAACTATGTAAGTACTTCCTTCACATCCGTATCTTCCAATAGTTCAACAGATTATATAGCCATCTGAATAACCTTGGTGACTGGTAATAAACACAACATGATGATATAATTCCTGGCTTTACACTTCCTGGTTTATTCAGAATTGGAATGTGTCCACCTATATACATAAATCATCCAGCCAAGAGAACATGGTGAGGAGCGCCTGATATGGCTGGTCACATTGATGCGTTTCATCCACTTAGGATGAACAGAAAGGTCCTCCTCCTCCATTTGTAGATTAGCTTTCATTGATGGAAGCTACAACAAGGCTGCTATGAATGGAGGAGGGGGTGGAAAGGGTAGGCATAGTTGGCACCCATGACAGATTCAGCCTGTATTAACCCCACAAACCTGAAAGTATAAGACTATGGGTGTATGAGGTTGGGAGGTGTAGTGGACTTTGGATTTCAATTAATCAAGCAGCCAGCAGCACAAGCACCATTTCTCATTAATTATAAATTTTGTGCCAATTTAAAAAACAATAGCTAAATTTAGGGTTTAAATCACCTATTGCATAAATGCAGTATTGTTAGTACTGAAGAACCTATTGTTAGCCAGCATCAGGGGGTTAAAGAAGTTATAAAGATAGTTTCCTAAAACTGTACTTCAATTGTCCGGCAAATGCTAAACAAACTAGGGTAATAATCATGAAGGTCCCTGAAGCTCATATAAATGCTCATATATTGTAATAATTCCTGTGTTGTAAGCTGATGCAGCAAAAGTTAACATTATTCTTGTGAAACCTAAAAGAGATGAATCATAAAACACATGATAGGGAATTTACAGTGAATATATTTGGGATAAGGACAAAGCTTGCCTGAGATATTACGCTATCTTTGTTTAATCATACATAACCACCCTTATTTTACTTTGACAGTGAGCTAGTCTTTAATAAAAGGTTATACCTTCAGTTTCACTACTGTTTTACAAAGTGTTCTTTTTTTTTTTTTACAAAAAAGCTAATTCTATAATAATTATTAGAGATGAGCGAAGAAATGAAAAATTCGATTCGACTGATTCGGCGAATTCGTGGACAATATTCGATTCGAGTCGAATAAATTCGCTGTGAATTTAACTTAAAAAAGGGTGTTTCTAGGCTTCAGAGAGACTTAATATTAGTGCAGAACACTGTACCTTTAATTTAAATGCCCTTGGAGTCTGCTGGGGAAGAGAAATAATACTGTCTGTCAGTATGACATGCAGATGAGTGCCGTCGATCTTAGAATCACTGCACACTTCACTCCTTTGGCCAGTCACGGGGCCAAAACCAGCGTTTGGAGCCACAGTGTGGCGGTGGAGGCAGCAGCAATGGGAGGCCATACAGCAACCTATGACAAAATGGAAACCAGCAGGAGCGTGAGGAGACCTGAAAGTGGCACATGGCAGAGTGGGAGCAATGGGAGGCGGTACAGGGACCCAGGTCACACTATGGGCCCAGCAGCAGCGTGACCAGGCGGTACGGGGGCCCATGGCCGATATGGGGCTTGGTGGCACCTATGGAAGGCCTGTAATCTGCCAGCAACCTATGACAAAATGGACAACCGCAGGAGTGTGAGGAGATTTCAAAGTGGCACATGGCAGAGTGGAAGCAATGGGAGGCCGTACAGGGACCCAGGTCACACTGTGGGACCAGCATCAGCGTGAACAGGCGGTACGGGGGCCCATGGCCGATTTGACCTCATTCATCCCATAGTCCTGCCGACTCACGAATAGCGTGGCCTCCTCAAAGGGCCTGAGCAAGCGCAGGTGTCACACATGAGCTGCCAATGGCTGACATCTAAGTTACACAGGGAGTACCTTTATCCGCTTTTAACATCAGGAAATCTGTGATGGCCTTTAGCTGTTCGTAAAGGCGGTCTAACATATGTAGGGTTGAATTCCACCTTGTTGCAACGTCACAGCATGAGGAGTCGGTACGGGGGCCCATGGCAGATTACATGTCTGGCAGCAGCTATGTGAGGCCCGTAATCTGCCTGCACCCTATGTCAAAAAATTTAACACACCAGCAGTGTGAAGAGACCTGAAAGTGGCACATGGCAGCAGAGTGTGGCGATGGAGACAGCAGCAATGGGAGGCCGTACAGGGACCCATGACAGACTCTAGACTTGGCAGCAGCATGAGGAGGCGGTATATAGGGGCCCATGGCAGATTAGGGGCCTGGCAGCAGCTATGTGAGGCCCGTAATCTGCCTGCACCCTATGTCAAAAAATTAAACACACCAGCAGTGTGAAGAGACCTGAAAGTGGCACATGGCAGCAGAGTGTGGCGATGGAGACAGCAGCAATGGGAGGCCGTACAGGGACCCATGAGAGACTCTGGACCTAGCAGCAGCATGAGGAGGCGGTATATAGGGGCCTATGGCAGATTAGGGGCCTGGCAGCAGCTATAGGAGGCCCGTAATCTGCCAGCACCCTATGTCAAAAAATTAAACACACCAGCAGTGTGAGGAGACCTGAAAGTGGCACATGTTTGAGGCATGATTCATGGCGGATTTAGTCAGTTGTGTCAGGAACTGGTGGTTTGAAATCCAGACTAATCCACGCCTGATTCATTTTCACAAACGTGAGTCTCTCCACACTTTGGGTGGACAGTCGTGTCCTCCGCGGAGTTACAATACCTCCTGCCGCACTAAACACGCGCTCCGATGCCACGCTACTGGCCGGGCATGACAGCCTTTCAAGGGCAAATTCAGCTAGTTGGGGCCAAAGGTCAAGTTTCGTTGCCCAGTAGTCAAGGGGATTGTCTACCTCGGTTGGCAGGGTGCTGTCCAAGTAGGCCCAAGCCTGTTGTTTGAGCTCCTGCTCCAGGTCCACCTGATGCTGCTGCTGCTGCTGCGGCTGGTTAGTAGTTTCCTCACTGCGCTGGTGAAGAAAGCTACTCATCATCGACTGCAGACTGAGGCAGCCGCTGCTGGTGGAGCTGCCACTGCTCCTACCACCCCACCCCTCCCCTGCTGCCATGCCAGCGGAACGCGAGCGCACAGGGCCCACAGTGTCTGAGGATGGACGTTGGCGCACAAAGGCAGAGACCAACTGACTACATAGGTGGTTTTTATAGTACGTAATTTTGGCCTCCCTCTCAGCAGGTGTGAAAAAGGCCACCATTTTGGACCGGTAGCGAGGGTCCAACAAGGTGGACAGCCAAAAGTCATCCCTCTGTCTGATGGTTATTATTCGGCTGTCGCTACGCAAGCAACCGAGCATGCTATGGGCCATTTGTGCCAAGGAATGCGAGGGACTCCTTGCCTCCATCTCCACAGCATACTGCCACGGTGCGTCTGGGTCCTCTGTCTCCTCCTCCTCCTCCTCTACCAGATGCTCCTGCTCCTCCACTCCTGTCCGCTGAGTGGAAAAACCACCCATTTCACTCAATAATTCCTGAGCACAAATGTCCTCCTCTACCTCCTCCTCTTCTTCCTGTCCTGCCCCCACAGGGGTCATGTGGCGTTGAGATCTGTGCGCCACGTCTACCGCACCCTGACCAGCCATTGTTAACAGCATTTGTTCCAGGACGTGCAACAGAGGAATGACGTCGTTCATCCCATAGTCCTGCCGACTCACGAATAGCGTGGCCTCCTCAAAGGGCCTGAGCAAGCGGCAGGTGTCACGCATGAGCTGCCAATGGCTGACATCTAAGTTACACAGGGGAGTACCTTTATCCGCTTGTAACATCAGGAAATCGGTGATGGCCTTTCGCTGCTCGTAAAGGCGGTCTAACATGTGTAGGGTTGAATTCCACCTTGTTGCAACGTCGCAGATCAGGCAATGCTGTGGAATTCCGTTCTGCCGCTGCAGCTCAATGAGGGTGTTCTTTGCGGTGTAGGAATGGCTGAAATGCATGCACAGTTTACGTGACATTTTAAGGATGTCTTGCAGTGGGATGGTGGATTTTAGGAACCGCTTGACAACCAGATTGAACACGTGAGCCATGCATGGCGCATGGCACAACCTTCCTTGACGCAGAGCAGACACCATGTTCTTTCCGTTGTCAGTCAACATGGTTCCGATTTTTAGTTTGCGCGGAGACAGCCATCTGTCGATTTCTCTGTTCATTACACTCAGCAGTTCCTCCCCTGTGTGACTACGTTCGCCAAGGCATACCAGGTGCAGCACAGCGTGACACCGTTGCGCCCTGCACATGTGATATGCCGGTCGGGTAATGGGACTTGGCACGGGGGTGGCGGCTGAGGACACGGCGGAAAAAGAGGTGGTAGAGGCGGACATGCTTGCTGGACCAAGGACGTGCAAACGTGGAGGCAAAAGCGTCGTGACCTGTCCAAGTTGCTGGTGCGGCTGTGCCGGCACCACGTTCACCCAGTGGGCCGTAAATGACATGTACTGTCCCTGACCGTAGTTACAGCTCCACACGTCGGCGCTGCCGTGCACTTTGGCAGAGACCGACATGCTCAAAGACTGGCCCACCATCTCTTCTACATGTGAATGCAGGGCTGGCACTGCCTTTTGGGCAAAGAAATGACGGCTTGGCACTCTCCACCGCGGCGCGGCACAAGCCATCATTTCTCGGAAAGGTGCTGAGTCCACCAGTTGGAAAGGGAGGGACTGCAGCACCAGCAACTTGGACAGGAGGACGTTCAGCTTTTGCACCGTCGGGTGCGTGCTCGCAAACTGTTGTCTCTTGGATACGGATTCCAAGAAAGACTGTTGACGGAATCCGAGAAGAGGAGTAGCAGGAGAAGGAGCATCTGAACGAGCGGAAGATGCCAATGAGCGACAACTCCCCTCAGCAGAGGTGTTGGAGCCTTGACTGGCTGATAGAGGGCGATTGACGACGTCGGGTGACGGAGCAAGTAACGGAGCGGGTGATGGAGCGGGGGCTGGGGCAGGCAGAACCGCCGTATGTTTATCACGGTTTTCCCAGGCCACCGAATGGTGACGCTGCATATGCTGACGCAACGCTGTAGTCCCAACATGGGCCCCCTGGCCACGCTTGCATTTCTGGCCACATAGTCGACATACGGCTACGTTTACTTCCTCGGGCGGCTTGAGGAAAAATTGCCACACCACCGAGTAGGAAACTTTGCCCCCGCTACTCTTCACTGGCTGACTGCTACTTCCTCCGTGCGCAACGGCACCACTACTGGCCGTGGTGGTAGGCTGCAGTGGAGCTGGTGCTCTACTCCGTGGACGTTTGGCTCCACTGACACTGATGCGACCCTGCTGCTGTCTCCTGGGCAACCCACCGACTGTTTTGCTCGCTGCCAAGCTGCCACCCTCTTCTCCTGATGATGCGGAAGAAATTGCCTGATGACGACGAGGCTGCCAAGTGCGATCAACCTCCTCATCATCAAGTAGGGTCTCCGCCTCACTACTAGCCCCCTCGGCTGCGTCTGGGTCAGGAGACAGACCTGTCTCTAGACCGGCTACCGAGCCACTCTCCTCGCCAGTACTTGTTCGCTTGGCTGCTGAAAAGGCCGATGTCTCCCCCCGTTCCTGACCGCCCTCTGTTAGCTCTTCCTCACTGTACAGTGGGGCTGAGCCCACAGCATGCGATACTTCGCTTGGTGAGGGAACAGCAAAGGACAGGGGCAGGTAGAGGACACGTGATTTCAGTGGGCTTGGTCCCGGGCCATGCCAACTAACGGTTGTGTCTGACGTACCCACCGACCGTTGGCTGTAGGTGTCAGAGGTGACCTGGGAAGAGGAAGACGACCGAGCCAACCAATCAATGACGGCAGGGTTGTCGGTGGAGACACGACCGCTGGATGACACCGGGAGCACTGGCCTCTGGCTGCGAATACTGCTGCCTCGACCCCTTCCTCTGCTGCCACGTCTGCTCGCTCCTAAAACATTGCCTCCTCTGCCACTCCTCTGCATGTTGTCTGACATACTATTTAATTCAACGATTAGGTGTCCCTGAGTAACAATTCTCTGGCACTCAGTAACAATTCTGTCTGTCCCTGAGTATGAATTCTGTGGCCCTGAGTAACAATTATGTGTCTGTGCGAGTAACAATTCTGTGTCTGTGCGAGTAACAATTCTGTGTCTGTGCAAGTAACAATTTTGTGTCTGTGCGAGTAACAATTCTCTGGCACTCAGTAACAATTCTGTCTGTCCCTGAGTAACAATTCTCTGGCACTCAGTAACAATTCTGTCTGTCCCTGAGTATGAATTCTGTGGCCCTGAGTAACAATTCTGTGTCTGTGCGAGTAACAATTCTGTGTCTGTGCAAGTAACAATTTTGTGTCTGTGCGAGTAACAATTCTCTGGCACTCAGTAACAATTCTGTCTGTCCCTGAGTAACAATTCTCTGGCACTCAGTAACAATTCTGTCTGTCCCTGAGTATGAATTCTGTGGCCCTGAGTAACAATTCTGTGTCTGTGCGAGTAACAATTCTGTGTCTGTGCAAGTAACAATTTTGTGTCTGTGCGAGTAACAATTCTCTGGCACTCAGTAACAATTCTGTCTGTCCCTGAGTAACAATTCTCTGACACTCAGTAACAATTCTGTCTGTCCCTGAGTAACAATTCTCTGGCACTCAGTAACAATTCTGTCTATCCCTGAGTATGAATTCTGTGGCCCTGAGTAACAATTCTGTGTCTGTGCGAGTAACAATTCTGTGTCTGTGCAAGTAACAATTTTGTGTCTGTGCGAGTAACAATTCTCTGGCACTCAGTAACAATTCTGTCTGTCCCTGAGTAACAATTCTCTGGCACTCAGTAACAATTCTGTCTGTCCCTGAGTAACAATTCTCTGGCACTCAGTAACAATTCTGTCTGTCCCTGAGTATGAATTCTGTGGCCCTGAGTAACAATTCTGTGTCTGTGCGAGTAACAATTCTGTGTCTGTGCAAGTAACAATTTTGTGTCTGTGCGAGTAACAATTCTCTGGCACTCAGTAACAATTCTGTCTGTCCCTGAGTAACAATTCTCTGGCACTCAGTAACAATTCTGTCTGTCCCTGAGTAACAATTCTCTGGCACTCAGTAACAATTCTGTCTATCCCTGAGTATGAATTCTGTGGCCCTGAGTAACAATTCTGTGTCTGTGCGAGTAACAATTCTGTGTCTGTGCAAGTAACAATTTTGTGTCTGTGCGAGTAACAATTCTCTGGCACTCAGTAACAATTCTGTCTGTCCCTGAGTAACAATTCTCTGGCACTCAGTAACAATTCTGTCTGTCCCTGAGTAACAATTCTCTGGCACTCAGTAACAATTCTGTCTATCCCTGAGTATGAATTCTGTGGCCCTGAGTAACAATTCTGTGTCTGTGCGAGTAACAATTCTGTGTCTGTGCAAGTAACAATTTTGTGTCTGTGCGAGTAACAATTCTCTGGCACTCAGTAACAATTCTGTCTGTCCCTGAGTAACAATTCTCTGGCACTCAGTAACAATTCTGTCTGTCCCTGAGTAACAATTCTCTGGCACTCAGTAACAATTCTGTCTGTCCCTGAGTAACAATTCTCTGGCACTCAGTAACAATTCTGTCTGTCCCTGAGTAACAATTCTCTGGCACTCAGTAACAATTCTGTCTGTCCCTGAGTATGAATTCTGTGGCCCTGAGTAACAATTCTGTGTCTGTGCGAGTAACAATTCTGTGTCTGTGCAAGTAACAATTTTGTGTCTGTGCGAGTAACAAATCTCTGGCACTCAGTAACAATTCTGTCTGTCCCTGAGTAACAATTCTCTGGCACTCAGTAACAATTCTGTCTGTCCCTGAGTAACAATTCTCTGGCACTCAGTAACAATTCTGTCTGTCCCTGAGTATGAATTCTGTGGCCCTGAGTAACAATTCTGTGTCTGTGCGAGTAACAATTCTGTGTCTGTGCAAGTAACAATTTTGTGTCTGTGCGAGTAACAATTCTCTGGCACTCAGTAACAATTCTGTCTGTCCCTGAGTAACAATTCTCTGGCACTCAGTAACAATTCTGTCTGTCCCTGAGTAACAATTCTCTGGCACTCAGTAACAATTCTGTCTATCCCTGAGTATGAATTCTGTGGCCCTGAGTAACAATTCTGTGTCTGTGCGAGTAACAATTCTGTGTCTGTGCAAGTAACAATTTTGTGTCTGTGCGAGTAACAATTCTCTGGCACTCAGTAACAATTCTGTCTGTCCCTGAGTAACAATTCTCTGGCACTCAGTAACAATTCTGTCTGTCCCTGAGTAACAATTCTCTGGCACTCAGTAACAATTCTGTCTGTCCCTGAGTATGAATTCTGTGGCCCTGAGTAACAATTCTGTGTCTGTGCGAGTAACAATTCTGTGTCTGTGCAAGTAACAATTTTGTGTCTGTGCGAGTAACAATTCTCTGGCACTCAGTAACAATTCTGTCTGTCCCTGAGTAACAATTCTCTGGCACTCAGTAACAATTCTGTCTGTCCCTGAGTAACAATTCTCTGGCACTCAGTAACAATTCTGTCTGTCCCTGAGTATGAATTTTGTGGCCCTGAGTAACAATTCTGTGTCTGTGCGAGTAACAATTCTGTGTCTGTGCAAGTAACAATTTTGTGTCTGTGCGAGTAACAATTCTCTGGCACTCAGTAACAATTCTGTCTGTCCCTGAGTAACAATTCTCTGGCACTCAGTAACAATTCTGTCTGTCCCTGAGTAACAATTCTCTGGCACTCAGTAACAATTCTGTCTGTCCCTGAGTAACAATTCTCTGGCACTCAGTAACAATTCTGTCTGTCCCTGAGTAACAATTCTCTGGCACTCAGTAACAATTCTGTCTGTCCCTGAGTAACAATTCTCTGGCACTCAGTAACAATTCTGTCTGTCCCTGAGTAACAATTCTCTGGCACTCAGTAACAATTCTGTCTGTCCCTGAGTAACAATTCTCTGGCACTCAGTAACAATTCTGTCTGTCCCTGAGTAACAATTCTCTGGCACTCAGTAACAATTCTGTCTGTCCCTGAGTAACAATTCTGTCTGTCCCTGAGAATGAATTCTGTGTCCCTGAGTAACAATTCTCTGGCACTCAGTAACAATTCTGTCTGTCCCTGAGTAACAATTCTCTGGCACTCAGTAACAATTCTGTCTGTCCCTGAGTAAAAATTCTGTGGCCCTAATAACGTTTCTGTGGCCCTAAGTAACAATTCTCTGGCACTGAGTAACAATTCTGTCTGTCCCTGAGTATGAATTCTGTGGCCCTAACTAGCGTTTCTTTGTCCCTAAATAACGATTCTGTGGCCCTCATTAACAAGTCTGTGTCCCTGAGTAATGGTTCTCTGTCCCTAAGTAACTTCTCTCTGTCCCCAATTCTCGTTTCTGTGGCCCTAACTCTGTCCCTGTCCCTAGTACAGAGCGGTCTGCCTCTGTTCAATGACTGCAGGCAAATGAAGATTTCCAAAATGGCCGCTATATATACCTCGACCATTACACAGTGCTGGCTGGCTGGCTGCTGATTGGCTGATGCGATCACATGTTGTTGAGGAATGCATTATGGGGCAGCGCGCCTTGTCTGCGCGCCTTCCCCGACATCCCCGCTCCGTCGCCGCACATGTCAGCCGCCATTTTCGGAAAAATTTCGATTCGCGCGTCCGAATTAGGCTGTTTTTCGGATTCGGCACGAATCGAAATTTTTCCGATATTCGACTCGAATTCCACTTCGGATACTTCGATTCGCTCATCTCTAATAATTATATACAATATAAAAAGATAATTGTATATCAAGGTTTCCCAAGTGGGGTTCTGGGAGGTTCCTCAGGGTTCCACCACTGTCCACCAATGGAGTGGATTCAAATCTGCTGCAATGGTGCCGTTACTGTTTGGGCACCTGATTCTGACCTTCACAGTACCTTCTCAGCCAACCCTTGGAGTTCTGGCATTCGAGTCACTGGATGACGTAGAGCTGCTTTGGCCTCTTAATTAAGCAACAATTCCACTGAACCCCAATACAAATATGTTACTGAATAACATTTTCCACTGAACACGAATGCAACCATGTGTAACTATGTTATTGAATTATAGCATTTTATGAATAACCTATTTCATATTTCTTCTGCAAATATGTGCAATAATAATCAATTATGTATCAATAACATATTTCTTGCTAAACACCAATGCAAATATGTTATTTAATAACATTTATTGAATAACATATTTCCCACTGAACACCAATGCAAACACTTTACTCCCACACTCAACACAAGTGTAAATATATTGCTTCCAATGAATGCCAATGGAATATGTCTTCAATCAAAAACCAATGTGAATGACGTTATTCCTTTGAATAAACACCAGCGTAAAGGGTAATTTTTTGCTTCCGGATGCAGATAAGGGGAACTTTCCAGCTAGTATTAAAAGAGAAGTATGGTGAACTTTCCAGCTAATATTAAAAGAGCAGTATGGTGTTTTTTGTTTTGTTTTTTTAATCATGCATACTTTCCCCTGTTTGCACTAAGGGTGAGAAATGAGTGATCAGACCCCTCTGATCGATCAGTTCTCCCTACTGCTGTCTGCTCTGCTCCCCTAGCGCTCACTGGAGCACTGGGCTGTGGAGGGGGGCGGGAGTGGCTGGTGCAGGCTCTCAGCAGCTCACTGAGAGGCTGAGCCAGGTGTCAGTCCAGGCTCCTGGGTGGATCCCGGCCATATGGTTATGACCTTTCCTCAGCCTGGACCAGCTTTGTGACATCAGCCAACAGCGGACTTTAGCCCACATACACAACCAATCATGTGAGATGCTATGTTGTTAGTGAAAATAAAATTACCACTCTAATCTACCCTGTGAATGTTAGATAATTATCAAAATAAAGCCACTGTGCACACATGCAAATCTCATATAATTCAACAAAAATCTAAATTACAAAATACTGTGCAGCACTATAATTAACCCCTTTAGCATAAAACAATGCAAAATGCGAACGTTATACAGTGTAAACTAAAGTCCTTTTTTATAACACCATGTTGTGCTTTTCACTACAAAATCACCATCCATGCTGCATCCAACAATTATAGAGTGACCACACCGCCACCAGATGTCTGCTCACTTCCTGTAAATGACCTCACACTTAATGTTCAGTCGTAAAACGCTTTTTGTCCCTTGCATGGACATCATGGATGTTGTTTGTATCTGACACTGCCCTTCCTTTCCACAATCCTTCCAAGGACCACCACCAGATGTCTGCTCATTCCTGTAAATGACCTCACACTTAATGTTTGGTCATAAAATGCTTTTTGCCCCTTCCATGGACATCATGGCTGAAGGGACAAAAAGCATTTTATGACCAAACATTAAGTGTGAGGTCATTTACAGGAGGTGAGCAGACATTTGGTGGTGGTCCTTGGAAGGATTGTGGAAAGGAGTGGCAGTGCCAGACATAAGTAACATCCATTATGTTCATGGAAGGGACAAAAAGCATTTTATGACCAAACATTAAGTGTGAGGTCATTTACAGGAGGTGAGCAGACATTTGGTGGTGGTCCTTGGAAGGATTGTGGAAAGGAGTGGCAGTGCTAGACATAAGCAATATCCATTATGTTCATGGAAGGGACAAAAAGCATTTTATGACTGAACATTAAGTGTGAGGTCATTTACAGGAGGTGAGCAAACATCTGGTGGTGGTGTGGTCACTTTATAATTGTTGGATGTAACAAGTGAAAAGCACAACATGGTGTTATAAAAAAAAGGACTTTATGTTTACACTGTATAACATTCACATTTTGTATTATGCTGAAGGGGTTAATTATAGCGCTGCACCATATTTCGTAATTTTGGACTTTAGCCCACTGTCAGCTGAAAATGGGTCACAGGAGTGCAGAATGAAAGTCGCTCCTGTGATCCACAGGAGAAGTACACCCAAATGAGTTTTGGCTGTATTCTCCATTAAAGGTTATCTAAACACAAGACCCAAAGGGGTTTATTTACTAAAGCTGGAGAGTCCAAAATCAGACTCCCTTCTGCATAGAAACCAATCAGCTTCTAACCTCAGCTTGTTCAATGAAGCTTTGGCAATGAAACCTGGAAGCTGATTGGTTTCTATGCAGAAGGGAGTCTGATTTTGGACTCTCCAGCTTTAGTAAATAAACCCCAAAATGTCTAGGGCACTGGTTAGGTCTAGGACACTGGAAAAAGGATCTTTACTTACCTGATCCCTCGCTCCCAAGGCACTGGTGCTTTCCTCTACTCCCCTATGCTCCAGCAGTGGACTATCTCTTGACCTCCTCATGTCCAATGTAGGGTTTGATGAAGTCAGAGGACCTATCACCTTCAAAGGGTAGGGGGAAAGGGGCTGCAGGCACTGGTGTAGCATTATAATATTACATTTCCTACTAAAGCCCCTCTCTTGGAAGTCTTTTTATATATTTACTGTCCTGATTCATTCAGGATTGACACTCTGATGATACTGGAACCTTTAATATTTGGACTGGAATTCTGGATTTGTGGTAAGGCTCTTGGAATTAGTTCACGATAATCTGCAATATGACTGAATAACCACCATACATATGTCTGTATAACTTTTGCACCTAAAAAAAATCATTGCAACAGAAAAACAAATTCATTTTTCTGTTAGCAAGTTTATCACATTCTTCATCTGATAACACCATACACTGACTGTGTTTAAATTTACTCCTATTTCTATTTATTCCCATTAATAAATGTATGCACTGCTGGACATCTGACTGGAAGGTGGTACTTGCCTACCGAGCACTTTTTTATTTGGTGCACCTTAGGGAATTCAAAATGGGAACTGAAAAAAATTGTTTGTATTTACTTGGTATCTATATATGTTAGCCTGATCACAATTTCTTCTGCAACCACCTTTTTTTCACTGAGAATAAATGAAATTTAAAGGGAATGTGTATTTTTCTAATTCTGTATTACAAAGGATTTCAATTACTATTGATATTATTTGCTATATATTGCATACTGTACTGTATGATACCATTTGGGTGTACACATACACACAGATTAGGGTAGGATCATGCATTTCAAAGGCACATTGATGTAGTGGCATGGCTTCATATATACTTACAATATATGCAACAAAGACCTGTATTTTATAAAATCTGCAAAACAATTTATAGTTAGGCTCTCCATGTTGGTTGGCTAGACTGAGTGCTGGGGATTTTTTCTATTGCTTCATAACTGTAAATTGCCCATCTGCGTTTATATTTCCTCTGATAGTTATATTAGTTACATTTCTTGTCTGTTTTTCTTTTTCTTAAAGTAGATAAAGTAACACGTATTAGATTTAAAATTAGCTTTAATGTTTGTTCTTTATTTAACATGTATAGTAATGAGAGAATACATTTTCACATGAACTGTGCATGTTTAGGATCCATGCACACTGGGCATAAAAAAATGTTGCTTATACAAATGTTTTCCATTTTTTTCTTCAGCCTCTATAGGCTCTATATAAGCAGCTCTATGTTAGCCTATGTGTCTATGTACATTAGGGAATTTACAGGCACATTTTCAGAGGGGGTTTAGAGGCAGAAAAAAACCCTTCAAACTTTTTTGAGAGATTTCGGGCATAAAAAAACCACTTAACGGTTTAGAGGCAGAAAAAAAACCCTTCAAACGTTTTTGAGAGATTTTGGGCATAAAAAAAACACTTAACGCTCATAAACATGCCTAAACGCAGTATTTAGCATAACGTTGAGCATTTTTAGGTGTACATTGAAAAATGAGCAGAGGGGAATGTTTTGGAAAAATGTTTATAAAAGCAAATGCCCATAAACTCTTGTTCTATGAGTATTTTTACTCTGCTTTTTTCTGCCAGAGGTTGTGGCATTTTTTTTTGCTCCTAGTATGCATGGACCCTTTTGGAAGGATCTCATTCAATGATCACTCATCAGAGGCAAGATGTAGTACATTTAGAACCTATTCCCCATTGTAGTGTAGACCATTGGTGGGAAAAGTTCCTCTTGCAAACAATGAAAAGAATTAATAAACAATGTCTAGAACAAACTCTGGGGTTGATTTACTAAAGGCAAATAAGCTGTCCACTTTACAATTGCAGTTGCACTTTGCAAGGTAATTTTCCCCAGAGCGTAATGAATGAGGTGAAGCTCTGAGAATGTCCAACATCCAAACATGTGCAAGCCAAATTAGCATTTGTTTTTTTTTTATATTTTCCTTGCATGAGATTGGGAATTCTTTGCAAAGTGAAATCTAACATTTACCAAGCTCAGGAGTAAAATCCCTTGCAAAGTGAAAAACCTACTTTTCTTTAGTATATCAACAAAATTGTCTCAAGTGGAGTGCAGCCAATTAGCTTTTATATTTCATTTGCCAAGATGTGTAGAAAAAATGAAAGATAAAAAGTGATTGGCTGGTCAGTTGCACCAAATGAGATAGAACTTGTCTCAGACACTTTTTATTAATTCCTACAATATCTTTTTTAAGCTGATGAACTTTACCTATGTTTTTGAAATGCAACCACTATTTTTCCCCCAGAAAAGTAGAATGACACAAACAGACATATAGATATTTTTCATTTATCTGACTGAGGGCTAGTAAAGCTCTATCATCTGTCTGAAAGCACTGCAATATATCTGAAGTTACCAAATTAATTTTTGGGGTAATCCAAAAGTTTGTAGGCCAACATGATAGCGTTTGAATCGAGGAAGTTGAGTATTGTGCAGTTATCTAATATTAGATGAAAAAAATTAAGCCCAAAAGGCATTCATGGGGATCACTTTGATGCCTCATGCACATTGGGCATTTAGATCTGGTGCATGAGGCTCTGGCATTTAGCTGTGGGTGAAGGGCACAAATGCACCTTCCGGTCCCACTGCCAGCAGCCTGTCAAAATTTGTTATATATATATATATATATATATACACACACATAAATATATATGTATATATACACATACATACACATATATTTTATATATATATATATATATATATATATATACAGTCATGGCCGAAATTGTTGGCACCCTTGATATTTTTCCTGAAAATCAAGTATTTCACACAAAAAAGGTATTGCATTAACACATGTTTTGCTATACACATGTTTATTCCCTTTGTATGTATTGGAACAAATATAAAACAGAGGCAGAAAAGCAAATATGACATAATGTCACACAAAACCCCAAAAATGGGCTGGACAAAAGTATTGGCACCCTTAACTTAATATTTGGTTGCACACCCTTTGGAAAACATAACTGAAATCAGTCGCTTCCTATAACCATCAATAAGCTTCTGACACCTCTCACCCGGAATTTTGGACCACTCTTCCTTTGCAAACAGCTCCAGGTCTCTCTTATTGGAAGGACACCTTTTCCCAACAGCAATTTTAAGATCTCTCCACAGGTGTTCAATGGGATTTAGATCTGGGCTCATTGCTGGCCACTTCAGAACTCTCCAGCGCTTCTTTGCCATCCATTTCTGAGTGCTTTTTGACGTATGTTTGGGGTCATTGTCCTGCTGGAAGACCCAGGATCTTGGACGCAAACCCAGCTTTCTGACACTGGGCCCTACAGTGCGACCCAAAATCCTTTGGTAATCCTCAGATTTCATGATGCCTTGCACACAGTCAAGGCACCCAGTGCCAGAGGCAGCAAAACAACCCCAAAACATCATTGAACCTCCACCATATTTTACCGTAGGTACTGTGTTTTGTTCTTTGTAGGCCTCATTCCGTTTTCGGTAAACAGTAGAATGATGTGCTTTACCGAAAAGCTCTATCTTGGTCTCATCTGTCCACAAGACGTTTTCCCAGAAGGCTTTTGGCTTACTCAAGTACATTTTGGCAAACTGTAGTCTTGCTTTTTTATGTCTCTGTGTCAGCAGTGGGGTCCTCCTGGGTCTCCTGCCATAGCGTTTCATTTCATTTAAATGTCGACGGATAGTTCGCGCTGACACTGATGCTCCCTGAGCCTGCAGGACAGCTTGAATGTCTTTGGAACATGTTTGGGGCTGCTTATCCACCATCCGGACTATTCTGCGTTGCAATCTTTCATCAATTTTCCTCATCCGTCCACGACCAGGGAGATTAGCTACAGTGCCATGGGTTGCAAACTTCTTGATAATGTTGCGCACTGTGGACAAAGGCAAATCTAGTTCTCTGGAGATGGACTTGTAACCTTGAGATTGTTGATATTTTGCCACAATTTTGGTTCTCAGGTCCTCAGACAGTTCTCGTCTCCTCTTTCTGTTGTCCATGCTTAGTGTGGCACAGACAGACACACAATGCAAAGGTTAAGTGAACGTCTCTCCTTTTTATCTGCTTTCAGGTGTGATTTCTATATTGCCCACACCTGTTACTTGCCCCAGGTGAGTTTACAGGAGCATCACATGCTTGTAACATTCTTATTTATCCGCAGTTGTGAAAGGGTGCCAATACTTTTGTCCAGCCCATTTTTGGAGGTTTGTGTGACATTATGTCGAATTTGCTTTCTTTCCTCCCTTTTTTTGTTTTGTCCCAATACACACAAAGGGAATAAACATGTGTATAGCAAAACATGTGTTAATGCAATACGTTTCGTGAGAAATACATGATTTTCAGGAAAAATATCAAGGGTGCCAACAATTTCGGCCATGACTGTATATATATGTGTGTGTGTGTATATATATATAGAGAGAGAGAGTGTGTATCCATGTCAGGGGCTGATATATTGACCAGGCCAGGATCTGGCTGAGCTAGATGTATTTTACACAACTAAAGGATAGCTAATGACTCTTTGCTATGTTAATTTTATGCAAAATCACCTTAGCACTTGGGCTGGCAGTTTGTTACATTTCAAAAGAGCTTTCAATGGTGATAAAATGCAGATTGCTCAGTCAGACTTAAAAGGACTTGGCCAGTATCTAATTATGTAATAATGACATGAAAAGGGGTCTAAGGTATTTATTGAGTAGACTAATGGTTAATGGTAAATAGCATTCTTCAAAAGGTAAATTATTTATATAATTAATAGTAAAAGAATGCAATTTAGGAAATATCTGGACAACTTGAATTAGATCTTATGACTGCAGCTGTCCAAGGCCAATAGTCATTAATCTGTCACCTAGAAGATCAAAGGGGCTACTAAAACTGGCCAGTCAGAGTGCTTGCCATTTTACTAACATTTGAACACTTTACTAACATTTGAACAAAGACTAACACTTGACATTTGAAATAAGAATGATATTTCTATTTGACACAAGAGACAAAGGCCTTAATTTGGACATGGGATTCCTCACTCATTATCCAACAGTTTTACAACCCCCTCTCTGAGTGTCATCCCAAACCCCCCTCCCCCCAGTCTTTTCTTTTGCTGTGTCTTATCTCTAGTCTAATCCTAGTTTTATAACCATTGCTACATTTGTTTGTGTGTGTTTTTTTCTGGGTTTTTTCTCCCCCTCAGAGATTTGCAGGCCATAGACGGGTCGTTTATCATCCGAATTTTCGTCCAAAAGAATAATTGGCCAATATTCGCACCGTTAGTGGGCAATGTCTTCGGCCGATTTTCGTGGTTCCTTCTCGTTTCTTTTATCGGTCATGCTGGAAAATCTATGAAAAACCAATTTTCGTAAGCATTGGTGGCAACAGAACGACCGATTTTTCATTTTTCGGCTGACAATTTGGCCGATAAACGACCCATCTATGGCCAGCAATTGTTTCTTTTAACATTCTGATAAAACTTTGTTAAGTAGTACTGCTTGGACCTTGAAAAAGGGGACATACCCCAAAAGCTTGTTCTGAAAATTGTATGTTAGTGCAAATTAAAAAAGTATCATGGACAGTACTCTATTGTTTCTGTCCCATGTGCACTAATATGGCTACAATCACTGACATTTTACTGAATGGCTAAAATCTGTATATTAACCACTTGCCGTCCGCCTGCTGTTTATAAACAGCAGGACGGTGGCACTCCAGGGACGGGTTGCTGTTCATAAAAATGGCACCCGCCATTTCTAGCTGTGTGCGCTGCCTGGGAGCACGCAACACCGTGATCGGGTGCCCGCTGTGTCCTCCGGACACAGTGAAACACCGATCGTCAGAAGGGACCTCTGTACGAGGTCCCGATCATGTGATCACTGATTGGCCAATCAGTGATCACATGCAAAATAGTAAGCAAGATGTCACTTGTGACATCTGTGAATGATCACAGAGGTCACATGGTACAAGGCTATTCACAACAGCCTGTAATGTACGATAACTCCGGCTAGCTTTGGAACTGCACATGCGCAGTTCCACAGTCGATCCGCGGTGATATTTTTTTTTTTACAGATGGTCATCGCCCGTTATGGACATTTATAGACAGTACAGACAGTTCTTCAATGCATTAAAATTTATGGACTGTCTGTAAATTTATGGACTGTTGGCAAGTGTTCATACCTGGGAGTATACTGCCCTAACCGAAGTACCACTAGATGGGCTAGTCCAGCCCTTCAATCACAGGAGCTGTCAGCCTCTCATGGAGATTGACAAGCTGCCGGCAGCGAGGTGGTGCTCCTGTGCCCATCGCCCGCAGCTAAATGCCATAGCTTCATGCACCAAGGCTAAACCTTACAGGACTCTGATGCAGCATACTCTACAGTGAAAAAGTGTGCCATGATTATAAGCTGGGAGGACAGGAATGTGCAAAAATCTCATGTAGCACAGCAAAAGTTTCCATTCTCACACTGTACCTCACATGTCAACTGAAACAAATCACAAGTGTTAAGTACTTTTGGCAGGTACACCTTAAAACCAGTAACATGCTAGCATTATTCAAATTATCCGCCTTCAACTTTGGGCTATGGACTTTTGCATCATCCATCATATCACTTTCACATTTGGCCATAAAAGTGAACCTATAAATGTGTGTCAAATGTTAAACACCCTAATTAAAAAAAGTATCATTTCACAAATACAACATTTTCTGACTGTTTCTGACTGACTGTACATATTAGCACTGTTGGTTCTGTTTGGTGGCTCTCATTTATCAGGCCTCTTACACTTGGCACTAATGTTTCAGCAACAGCATTGCTGGATGTAACTTCAGATGTTTTTTTGCGTGTATTTGTGTGTATGCGCATTCACACATACAATACACCTCTATGCAAAATCCATTAGTAAATACATTATTATTATTATACAGGATTTATATAGCGCCAACAGTTTGCTCAGCGCATTACAATATAAAGGGAGACAATACAGCAACAATACAGTTCAATAAAAGAGGGATTTGACGGCCCTGCTCCTTGGAGCTTACAATCTAGGAGGGAGGGGCTAGTGGTACAAAAGGTAGTAACTGTGGGGGATGGACTGGTTGGAAGAGTAGAAGATTCCATTATTAGCTAAGGGCAGGATAGACTTCCCTGGAGAGATAGGTTTTCAGAGATTGCCTAAAAGTGAGCAGAGTACATTCATATGCGCGTATTTGTGAGCATTTGTGCATACTGGTGCAAAATACTGTCCAGCAACGCAGACTTTGCAAATTTTTTTTTTACTTAAAAATATGTGTGTTTAGGCACATTCGGGCTGCATTTTATAGCAGTAAACAAATGTTGTACAGAGTTTTTTCAAGCTGCAGTGCGCAAGAGGCCTTAGTACTAGTGTTGCTGGTTTCAGTGTAGCTGTGCTGTGATAGAAGTGCACCGCAGAGGAACAACGTCAGCAGCAGATAATGTGTACCCCCTTAGTGACCCTTAGAAAATCTAACTGGTTGCCCACCACTGTTTTAGGTAAGGCCTACTTGCCTATGTGTTTATAGAAATGTTGTGGTCCGTACCTCTCAGATCATATCAAACCAAAACTCTCTCAGTTGGCTAACGTGACCCCAGTGATGATAGAGAGGGGTAGGTGTGGGGCAAATATGGATGCTGTGTAGGCACTTGACGTCTTCCACATCAACCAATGACGTAATTGGTTGTTAGGATGCCAGTGCCTGGCCTGCACAATTCCCAAGTTTGTGATGCTGCACAATACAAACCTATGGCTTTGTGTATCAAAAAGGCAGGCTTGATCCTCTCACTTGCATGTTGACAATTTTTGGGCAATATGGGACAATTTTTAGGCATTTTGCTGAGGTACCACTGAAGGACCCAGAAGGCACCCTAGTTGCAAAAGACTGGTCTAAATGGTAAATCCTGAAATTTTGTAGCATAGACTTCCTCATAAATTGAGGAACCAGTGTGTCGTTTTTAACTTTATATGATTTGGAAAATGTCTTTAATGTACCATTTTAAACAATCATTTTGTAAACAAACAAGTACTATTGTGTAAATGTGTGTAAGGAAACAAAGCTCTAATAAGAGCCAGGTTTCTTTTAAATGAACAAAGCAGACAAGAAAGTCCACAAACACTTACTGGAATTACAGGTCCTGCTAATAAATGTCATCTATTTCAAAACCAAACTGGGTGGATTATTTACAGCAAGAGAGTAAGTGCAACTAATGCAGTAAACAGTCAATAACATGGAAATATCTACAAAACGTAAAAAATAAAGTTTCCAAAAGAAAGTTTTTTGCTTACCTGGCAGGCTTTAGCAATTTCCCAGGAAGTACACCATTGACTTGGAGGATGCTGACATTTGTGCTGTGCTGATGCACACACAAAGAACAAGGAAAAGAGAAGCACAGCAGAATTCATTGTGTGCGCAGTAATGTCTAATGAGAAAGTAGAAGTATAAGGGAGTTATAAATACTCAGCCACTCCTCAAAATCTCAGCCTCTTCCTGACACTCCCACAGTTACTCCTCTTTACAGATACAGTCTATGCAGGGTGGAAAGATTTAGATTAAACTAGAACAAAAGCCAAAAAAAAAATATAGGCAAGACAAAAAAATAAAAAAAAAAATCAGGTGCTTTTGATGTGGCATATAGAAAATGAGTTTTTGAATAAAACCTAGTGCACAAAATGAGAATATTGGACAATTGATTGTCCATTTTTTTGGGATGCTAGTCTCAGAAAATGAAGAGGTTACTAAAGTTATGAAAATTCTCCTATGACAGGGTACAACTTCTGAAGTGATGTATTGTATTGTACTTTAGATTGTACGCCCCTTGAGGGTTAGGCACTGATGTGAATGTACAATATATATGTAAAGCGCTGTGTAAATTGACAGCGCTATATAAGTACCTGTAATATAATAATAATAATATTGTGTTACAATTTATTCTTTTGTTTACAAGCATGCACGGTCTTGGTGACTCGATTGTTTATGGACGAATACTGTACCGATTAAACAAAAATCGTTCATTCTGGTATCATATGAGAAAAATATTAGTGCTTGTCCCTTCAGATAATTTTGCATCATTACCTGCCACGATTGGCTCTCGAATGCTGTGTACTAACAATCAAATTATCGGATGATCACTCTGAAAGCGGTATTTTTCCTCCAATATTCTCAACGTGTGTACGAGCCTTAAGCCAAGGTCATGCTACAAAGTCTCTGCTAATACAGAACACTATGGGAAATTTATGTCAGTATTTACAATAATCAGAATTGGCTACAGATATTAATCTCAAGAGCAATATAGGAGTCCAGGATGGAGAAAGACTGACGGGCTGTGGAACTATATGTCCCAGCTACTCCATAAGTGAATACGTCATCCAGGATCTTGTAGAAGACTTTCAGTATTTTTTTCAAAAACTTCTTTAATAAGAAAACAGAAACATTAACAACTGTTTGACAATCATACAGACGTACAGATACCAATCTGTTCCGAAATGTCTTGTCTACAGATTTACAGACTAAGCATGCAAGCCGGGTCACCTGTCTGTGAACATTAGTAAGCAGAAATGGTAATGAAGAGTTATGACCTTTGTCCTGACCGTTATTTTTATTTTATCTATGTAGCTGGCCTTGCACATATCCCCTCTAATCCTTCTTGCTTGCACATATCTCCCCTAATCTCTCCTCTTTACACAAATCTCCCCCAACACCCCTCCTTGCACATTTGTTCCCTAATCCCTCCTCCCTGCACATATCCCCCCTCCTTGCACATATCCCCCCTAATTCCTCCTCCTTGCACGTATCCCCCCAATCCTTCCTCCTTGCACATATTCCCCCCAATCCCTTCTCCTTGCACATACCCCCCCTAATTCCTCCTCCTTGCACGTATCCCCCCAATCCTTCCTCCTTGCACATATCCCCCCCAATCCCTTCTCCTTGCACATATCCCCCCAATCCCTCCTCCTTACACATATCCCACCAATCCCTCCTTCTTGTACATATCTCCCCAAATCCCTCCTTGCAGATATCCCCCCTAATTCCTCCTCCTTGCATGTATCACCCCAATCCTTCCTCCTTGCACACATCTCCCCTCCTTGCACATATCCCCCCTAATCCCTCCTCCTTGAAAATATCCCTCCTCCTTGCATATATCACCCCCCAATCCCTCCTCCTTGCACATACCCCCCAATCCCTCAACCTTGCACATATCCCCCCTAATCCTCCTCCTTGGACATATCAGCCACTCACAATCCCTCCTCCTTGCACATATCCCCCCTAATTCCTCCTCTTTGCACATATCCCCCCTATCCACCCAGATCCTACTCACTAGAACTTTAACGTGATCCGCCACTGCACGACGGACTTTCCGTATCAATATGCCCTGAGGTGAAACCTTTCACCTCCCTAACCTGACCAGCACTTCGCTCTCCCTCCTAATATGCCACCTGTACTCCTCCTCCTCATACTCCTCTCCTCCATTCCCAAAATCTCCTCCCTCTACTCCCCCAAAACAACTATACATCACACCCTCACTACTTCCATCTCCCCTCTACGGCTCTCACCACCTCCTCCTAATACTCCACTCTCCCACCGACCCACACGCCACCACTAACAGACTCACACGCTCTTGCACATCCCGCTCCCATGCCACCTTTCTCACCCTTCTTCTTCTCCTAACCGCCGGGGACATCTGCCCGAACCCTGGTCCCTCACCACTTCACTCACCCACTAGGCACCCTCCTACTCCCACAAACTGCCACAACCCCCTCAACCTAATACCTGTCCCCCTCCTCCCCACATCCACCCCTCCATTCTCGGTTGCACTCCTGAACGCCCGATCGATTTGCAACAAGCTCACCGCCATCCATGACCTCTTTATCTCCCACTCCCTCAACCTCCTAGCGGTCACCGAAATGTGGATCCAAGCCACTGACTCCACCCCCCCGCGGCACTCTCCTATGAAGGTCTCGTCTGGACCCATTCACCCAGACCGAGGTGGTGGGTCGGCATGCTCTTGTCACCGCTGAGCACCTTCCAGGTCCTCCCAAAGCCCCCTCTCTATCCTTCTCCTCCTTCGAGGCCCACTGCATCCAGCTCTTCTCTCCCACCCCTCTGAGGATTGCAGTAATCTATCGGCCTCCTGGACCCGTATCCCGCTTCCTTGGCGATTTTTCCACCTGGCTACCCCTCTTCCTCTCCTCTGAGCTACCCACCATCATCCTTGGTAACTTCAATATCCCTATCAACGTCAACAACCCGGCTACATCCCAACTCCTCCACCTAACCTCTTCTTTTGCACTCACACAGTGTACACAGTCCTCCACCCACATCGACGGGAACAACCTGGACCTCGTTTTACCTCATCTCTGCACCCCCCACAACCTCACAAACACCCCTTTCCCTCTCTTTGACCACAACCTCATTACGTTCTCCGTCTCCCCGTCCTCAAACACCCCCCCCAAACGTCAAACCATCACCAGCCGTAACCTCCGCAACCTGAACCCAGCCACTCTCCACTCTTCAGCTGACCAACTTTACGACAGCATCCTTCCACTATCCTGCCCTGACCTGGCCACTACTGCTTATAACAACTCGCTGTCAGCTGCCTTAGACTCCTTAGCACCCCTAACCACACGCAGCATTCGACCCAGACCACTTTAACCCTGGCAGAACAACCACACTAAAAATCTTAAATGATGCAGTCGTGCGCTGGAGCGATTATGGCACAAAACCAGATTCCCTCAAGCGTTCACCCTTTACAAATCCGCCTTCCTCACTTATACCTCCTCCCTCCACACCACCAAACAAGCCTGCTTCGTAACCCCCATCAATATCCCCTACACTTGTCCTCGCCGGCTCTTCTCCACTTTCAACTCCCTACTCTCTCCCCCCCCCACACCTCTACCCAGTACCTCACTCACCGCCCACAAGATTGCCAACCACTTCCATTACAAGACCGACGCAACCCGATGCTCAATCTACCTCCCCACCTAGCATCCCTCCTACGATAACCCCCTCAACTCTCCCCTCCTCTGACCTCACAACCACCCTGACCCCCACCACACCTAACATCCCACACACTAAAACCCCCCCAACACTCCACTCCTTCGGCCTTGCTACCACTGAAGAGGTCACTAAGGTCTTCTCA
The DNA here is from genome assembly GCF_062004578.1 of Staurois parvus. Classification (NCBI taxonomy): domain Eukaryota; kingdom Metazoa; phylum Chordata; class Amphibia; order Anura; family Ranidae; genus Staurois; species Staurois parvus. Next base: position 10,713,231 of record NW_028317882.1, read on the forward strand.
GAAGCCCGCCTCACCACTTGCCCCTTCGACCCTGTCCCCACACAACTCCTCCGGTCACCCTCCTCCTCCATCCTACGCTCCCTCACCCACATCTTCAATCTCTCCCTCTGTACTGGCGCATTCCCCTCCCCCGTAAAGCACGCGCACATCACTCCCATACTCAAAAAACCCTCCCTGGACCCCACCGACCTGAACAACCTTAGACCCATCTCCCTGCTGCCATTTACATCCAAACTCCTTGAGCGCTTAGTCTATAATCGCCTGAGTTCCCACCTGACCGACAACAACCTCCTTGATCCCCTACAGTCTGGCTTCCGTCCCCTACACTCCACCGAAACCGCCCTACTCAAAATCAACAACGCCCTGCTAACCGCCAAAGCTAATGACCACTACTCAGTCCTCCTACTCCTCGACCTCTCCGCGGCCTTCGACACAGTTGGCCACCCCCTCCTCCTTAATAAACTGTACTCCCTTGGCATCAGAGACTCCGCTCTCTCCTGGCTCTCCTCCTATCTATCCCAACGCTCCTTCAGCATTACCTATAACACTACCACCTCCCCCTCTCTCCCCCTCTCTGTTGGGGTCCCCCAAGGCTCTGTCCTCGGGCCCCTTCTCTTCTCCATCTACACCTCCTCCCTTGGCCAACTGATACACTCCCACGGCTTCAACTACCACCTCTACGCCGATGACACGCAAATCTACCCTCTACCCCTCGCCTCACCCCTTCAGTCTCCGCCCGAATCACCTGCCTACTGAACGACATATCAGACTGGATGTCACTCCATTTCCTCAAATTTAACCTTTCCAAAACCGAGCTCCTAGTTTTCCCCCCAGCCCGCGCCCCCCCCCCCCCCCTCCAGACTAGCAATAACGCCACCATCAGTCCCACCCCGCAAGCCAAAGTCCTAGGTGTCACTCTAGACTCAAACCTGTCCTTCCTACCCCATGTCCAATCGCTGGCAAATTCATACAGGCGCCACCTCCGCAACATCTCCAAAATACATACGTTCCTAACCCCAGACACTACTAAACAACTCATTCACTCCCTTATTATCTCACGACTCGACTACTGCAACTCTCTCCTCACCGGCCTACCTCATCACAGACTATCCCTGCTTCAGTCTATCCTGAACTCAGCGGCCAGACTCATCCACCTTACCAACCGCTCCGCATCTGCCACCCCCCTGTCATTCCCTCCATTGACTTCCGATTGCCCAAAGCAAAAAAATTCAAACTTCTAACATTGACGTGCAAAGCTATTCATAACGCTGCCCCAAACTACATCACCAACCTGATATCATATTAAATACCACCCAACCCATACTCTTCTCTCCTCACAAGACCTCCTACTTTCTAGCTCCCTGGTCTCCTCCTCCCACGCCCGACTACAGGACTTCTCCAGGACTTCCCCCATCCTCTGAAACTCACTACCCCAATCCATCAGACTGTCACCTACCCTCCTCACCTTTAGGCACACCCTCAAAACCCATCTTTTCAGGGAAGCCTACCCCACCCTCACCTAACAGCCAATCTCCACTCCTCCTACCACTCCATCCCCCCACAACCACTTCCTCCTGTACCACTATCCCCTCCCTCCTAGATTGTAAACTCGAAAGAGCAGGGCCCTCAAACCCCTCGTGTTTTGTTTTGTTACTGTATTGTCTCATGTACTGTCCCCCACTATATTGTACAGCGCTTTTCGGCGCTATATAAATACTGTATAATAATAATAATAATTTCTCCTCCTTGCACATATCCCCCCAATCCTTCCTCCTTGCACATAACCCCCCTAATCCCTCCTCCTTACAAATATCCCTACTCCTTGCACACACACCCCAAATCCCTCAATCTTGCACATATCCTCCCTAATCCTCCTCCTTGCACATATCACCTACCCCCAATCCCTCCTCCTTGCACATATCAGCCACTTACAATATCACATATCCCGCCTCCTTGCTTATATCTCCCCAAATCCCTCCTTGCACATATCCCCCCTAATTCCTCCTCCTTGAATGTATCCCCCCAATCCTTCCTCCTTGCACATATCCCCCCTAATCCCTCCTCCTTACAAATATTCCTCCTCCTTGCACATACCCCCCCAATCCCTCAACCTTGCACATATCCCCCTAATCCTCCTCCTTGCACATATCACCTACCCCCAATCCCTCCTCCTTGCACATATCCCCCTTAATCCTCCTCCTTGCACATATCACCCCCCCCAATCCATCCTCCTTGCACATATCACTCCACCAATCCCTCCTCCTTGCCCATATCACCCCCCCTCCCCAAATCCCACCTCTCCCACCATATATCTCTCCCCAGTGCAAATAGTCGATCCTGTGTGTGTGTGTGTGTGATGTGTTGTGTGGAGGAGCGCTCCACTGACAGGAGGGAAAGGGCACAGCACAGCCTCTCTCCTGAACACAAATCACAGCACTAGGCTGTGCACTCACGTCCCAGGCTGGCCCTGCGTGTGGGAATGGGGGAAGATACTCGGTCATCAGCCGTCAGCCAGGGGGGGCACAACATAAAATCTAGGGGGGTGCAGCCCACCCCAGCACCCCCTAGATCCGGCCATGGTACAAACCCTCAGTATATACCCGCTCAGTACAGACCTCCTCCTCAGTACAGCCCCCAGTACATATTTCCTGTCTCAAAGCTCAGTAGAGACCTCCTTCAATATAGACCCACCCTTTCCAGTACAGGCTCCTTCAGTATAGACCCCCCCTTTCCAGTACAGGCTCCTTCAGTATAGACCCCCCCTTTCCAGTAGATACCTCTTTCAATATAGAGCCCCCCTTTCCAGTACAGACCTCCTCTGTATAGACCCCCCCTTTCCAGTACAGACCTCCTTCAGTATAGAGCCCCCCTTTCCAGTACAGACCTCCTCTGTATAGACCCCCCCTTTCCAGTAAAGACCTCCTTCAGTATAGACCCCTCCTTTCCAGTACAGACCTCCTTCAGTATAGACCCCCCCTTTCCAGTACAGGCTCCTTCAGTACAGATTCCTTGTCAGTACAAACCCATATCTCCCAACAGTCCTGGATTCATCAGGATCGTCCTGATATTTCAACTAAATCCTATGGCTCCAGGCTGAATACTGGGGCCCAGTGACAGAACAAGTTCTGGAATTGGAATCCATTAATACACCTGGCAGGGGCTCACTTTTGCAGGAACATGGGTCACCTGTGCTGCACCTCTTGTGGAGTGCCTGGGGTCCCAGACACCAGGATCCCTCTTCAATTGCAGCTGGAAATTCTACCACCTGTAACAATATTCATTGCAGAGCCGGTGGAGCCTCCTTTATGCTCCTCTATTGCTCTGGCGTTATCACAAACACAGGACTGATGGGGGAGGAGCCAAGAAGGAGAGATGTCCCTCTGCATTATTGTGGGGCTGATCTGAGGTCTGTAATTGCTTTCATAGAAATGGAGCATTGTAAAGGGGGGACACAGTGACAGGGGAAGGGGGGTAACATAGATTTATACTGAGAGGAGTGATTTGTGGAAGGGTGGGATAAGAGGATATGTGCTGGGGGCTGCTTTGGAAGGGCAGTGTCAGATTTTTACAAGAATTGGGGAGAGAAGGGGGATTGGGGAATGTCAGATTCGTACTAGAAGGGAGGAGAGGATTTGTGTTTGGGGTAAGGATTTGTGCTGTAAGGGGGATTTTGGTGTAAAGATTTGTACTAGAAGTGGGGAGAGGATTTTTGTTTGTGGGAAGGGTCTGTGCTGGAAGGGAGGATTTAGGATTTGTAAGAGGTGGAGATAGGATTTGTGTTGGTGGGGAAATGGGGGGGGGGGGGGTATCTGTGCTGGAGGGGACTGGGTGGAAGTTTGCTGGAAGGGAGATAAAGGGGAGAGTAATTGTGCTAGAAGTGGAGAGGATTTGAGTTTTGAGGGGGAAGTTTTGCTGGGAGGGCGATTTTGGTGGGGAAGAATGTTTTGTGCTGGGGAGATTTGATGGGGCAGAACTGGGGGGGGGGATTTTTGCTAGAGGTGGGGAGAGGTTTTGTGATGGAAGTGGGGACTTGGGGAAGAAAGATTTGTGTTGGGGGAATTTGGAGGGAAGAAATTTGGGTGTGTATGCGATGGGATTGGGGGGTTGCACTAGGATAGGGATTTGGAGAGGGAAAGAGGTTTTGTGCTGGGAGGGGGGTTTGGAGGAGAGGACTTGTGCTACAGGTGGGAAAAGAATTTATGCTGGGAGGGAGAGGATTTGTGCTAGAAGGGGGGTGAAGGGGTGGGGGGAGTGCTTGTGCATACATGGGGGGAGAGAATTTTTGCTAGGAGGAAGCATTTAGAGGATTTGTGGTGCTAGATGGGGAAAGTGGGGGGAATTTGTGCTGGTGGGATTTGGAGAGGGGAATTGGGGAGGGGTTGTATTGAAATTGGGGGATGTGCTGGAGGGAAGGATTTGTGGGTGGACAAGGATTTGTGCTAGGAGGCAGGATTGGGGAGGAAGAGGATTTATTCTGGGAGGGGAGATTAAGGGGAAGGAGAAATTGCCCTTGGGGGAGGGATTTGAAGGGGAAAAGGATTTGTGCTGGGGGAGGGGATTAAAGGGAGTAAATGGGAATTTTTTCTAAAAGGGTACAGTGGTGGAGAGTATTGATTGCGGGGGGGAATTTTGCACTCTGCTAATCCCTACACTTTGCATTTATATTTCTGGTTTTGTACTTCTGACTCCTACTATGCATTACATGCTCCCATCCCCTGCATTCTGTGCATTACATACCCCTGGATCCTGCTGTCTGAGGGTTTTGTACTCCTAAACCCAACATTGACTGCAGCACTCCTGGCTCCTGCACTATATACTCTTTATTGTACATTACATACTTCTCACCAAAGTGTTAATTGTTTCAACAGTTGCTGGCTGATAAGCAGTCCCTGGCTATTTTAATGAAGTTCTTCTTTAACAATCTCAATACTGGACACTTTTTTTTTTACTATATTTTTATTAGTTCATTTACAAACAGATTTCTAAAAGTCCATAAACATTATCATAACATTCAACATACCCTATTTTTCTCCCTCTCTTTTCCCTAATATATTATCTCCATTTTCTCTTCTCATCCCTCCCCCCTCCCCTTCTCTTTACCCCTCACCCTTGCTATCTCCTCTTCCCCCCTCCCACCTCACCCTGGCTATCTCCTCTTGTCCTTTGTCCTTCAGGTCTTTTATATTACATGTGTTCTCACTCTCTTTTCTCTTCTTGTTTTTCCTAATCCCTTCACTACTTCATCTCTCACATTGTTTTTCTCTCTGTTTATGCTCCCATCCATTCTACATATCTATTTGAAGTTTTGAATTCACACCATCCCTTCCAAGTTCTTAAAAATGTTTCCATTTTATCCTCTTCACTATGATATAATTCCTCCATCCTATAAATGCTATTTACTCTGGATATCCAATCTTTTACTCTAGGAATCTCTTGGGCCCTCCAGAACTTTGGGACCAATCCCTTTGCCATATTTAAAAAGTGAAAAGTCATCGGATTCTTATACTGCTTCACCGTTAACTCAGCATTAGGAAACAAACCAGTACATGTATCTTTCAAGATTCTGACTCCTGAGATGTCCAGTATTTGTTGCACTATATCCTGCCAGAACTCCTGTATCTTAGGGCATCCCTACCATATATGTGCCATGGTTCCCTTTTTTCCACATTGTCCCATGTTGTTGTTTATGTGCCTCATTAGGTGTAATATACCATCTTACCAAACACTTATAATTATTTTCTACAATTTTCATATTCACCGCCCTGTGTACTAAACTAAATATCTTCCTTTTTTGCTGTTCAGTTAAATGAGTCCAAAATTCCGTCTCTCATTTCTCCAAAAACAACGGAGAAATAGATCTGGACATTTCAGTAAATATTTCATATATACGAGAAACACTGTGTTTCTGTAAAGTACTCGCACTCAACATCTGTTCAAGTGGGTGCAGGTCCTTCACAGCCCTTATTGGTTGTGGAAGTGCCAGTACAAAGTGTCTTAATTGGAAATATCGCCACTCATCTAATCCATGGAATAAATTCCTTTTGTGCTTCAATTCCTGAAAAAAACATATTTCCCCCGCCCTCATTATATCCTTTAACTGTGCTTTTCCATCCTTTATCCATTTTAATAGTGGACACTTTCATCCCCTTCCTGCCCAGGCCAGTTTTAAGGTTAAGGCAGGCTCAGGCAAAGTGTTAGCTCCCTGTCTATAGTCTGTGTGTACAAAACCATATGTAATGGAAGCATTTTTTAAATGACTGTTCTGAGTTTTATATGTGACTGTGAGACTCTTGCTTGTGATACAGCAATAAAAGCATATGTTCTAGGTACAAGGAAGCCCAGGTTTTGTTTAACCATACCCCTTAAGCCCTTTACACTATTAACAGTTTTGTAATGGTGCTCTACTTTTGCTCTACTTTTTACTTTTAGCGCTCTACACGTGCCATCTCCTCCCACATGTAAGAAAAATATATATTCTTTAAATATATTCTTCACATATTTTTTAACATATAAAAAAGTCATTTTAACATATATTTTTACATATATTTGTAAATGCATTCCAAAAATGTAGATTTGTATTTTTAAAGACATACAGTATATTTGAAATGTATTTTAAAAAATATTTTTCATATATTTTGTTATAAAAGCGCATTTCAACATGCAGTATATATATATATATATTTATTTATTTTATTTCAGGTACTTTATGCAGCGCTTTTCCATATATATTGTACATTCACATCAGTCCCTAACCATCAAGGGGTGTACAATCTAAGGTCCCTAACTCACATTCATATACAGGGGCCAATTTATTTCAAAATGTTTTTATTGAAGGTTTTCAATAACAGGGTAATGTTATAATACGTTCAGTTCAATAAAAATTGCAGTCATACAATACAGTATTGGAACATTTGGCTGGGGACAACTTAGGAATAAGGCAATATTATCATAGGTAGATATGGATATATACTGAACTTTGATGAGGTGTAGAAAATGGTAGAGGGGTGTTAAACATGGGGAGAACAGGAAGAGGGTAGGGAGTACAAGGGCCAATTTAGACAGGATCCCATTAACCTACCAGCATGTCTTTGGAGATATATATATATATATTGAAATATATTGAATATGGCCAAAATTGTAGTATGTCAAATATATGGCAATATATTTCGGAAGAGTATTTTAAAAATATATTTCACATATATTTTTCTTCCATATGATCTTCCTAGATTGTAAGCTCCAAGGAGCAGGGCCCTCCGAACCCTCTTATATTGAACTGTATTGTTGCTGTATTGTCTCCCATTATATTGTAAAGCTCTGAGCAAACTGTCGGCACTATATAAATCCTGTATAATAATAATGATAATAAAAAGTGTCCCTCATTCTAAAGTTTGGAGGTATGCAAACCTTCCTCCATTAGAGCCCCCCTCCCCCATTACAGACACCTTAGTACAGATCTCCTCTCTGTATTTACTAGATGCAGCAGTAGTTCAGAGTAAGGGAAATCCTCCCCTTCGGCTATATCAAGTGACTGGAGCCAATGAGAAACATCCCTTAGGTCTGAATGGCAGCTGTGAAACAGGCAGAAAAAGGGTTGCAGTGCTATTAGTATCATATTCCCTGCATCTCCATGCACATAAACAGCTTAGCCAGTCTTCCGGCTAGCACCCTCAGAGTGCTTGCTGTGGAAGGCACCTCCCTATGTACCCCCATTGGATGAGTGAAAAAAACAAATTCTCTCCAACCTTTCCTTCCCCTTCAAAGGAAGGGTCTCCCCCAACCTCAAGCCTGGCTCTGGTGTTTCCTTTTTTGTCAAGGGATGGCAATATTCAGGAATCATGTGACAAGGTGGCTATGGTTTTCTGACTGAATTGGGATGTTTTATTTTTACAAAGTTGCCAGGGTGTCCACGGATGGAAATATTTCTCTCCGTTGTTTTGTTTCCGCAAATTTAATGCAACACACTTCATTTGCTGGATCTCACCAATTCTAGTGTAACACTGTTTTTAGGGACATGGGGGAACCATATGCCACCAACGTTTTATGGCTGCTTTCACCAAATGTTAGCCTGATGGTATTGCTTTCTCCCTCTTGTGTGACTTAACAATCCTTGTGGCCAATATCTAGCACCAGGCTCCACAATGGAAGGTCAATGTCCTTTTACTTGCCACCTGTCCCGGCACTGACCTCAAAGTAATTTTGAGGATAATAGAGTCAAACACTGGTTTCCCTCCATCAGTTTTGTTACATTTACTTTTCAACCAAAAAGCATGGAGGAAATCTGCTGTATACGTCAGGACTAGGGCAGTAGTTCAAAAAAGGCACATAACTATCTTGACTATGGGACCAATAAAGCCCCCCATCTTAAAGCCTAACTCTAGCTTTATTATCACTTAAAATAATTCATTTGGGCCAAGAGACCCAAACTAACCATTTCCTTTATTAATACATGCGGCTGCTGTCAGCATCGCTGTATAAACTGCATGTAGCATAAGATTCATACAATATACAGTGCTGAGTTCTGGAAGCAGAATGGAGACTTCTCGTCCCATTCCAGGAACAAACACAAGTTGGGCTTGAGTCAAGAGTCTGCTGAGCCATTCTCAGGAAGCATCATCTGATTAACTTGGGTGGAGATAGTGAAATCATCCGCCCTCCTCTCCACCTCAACAAATTAGAGAAGCCTGGTAAGGTAAGGTGAATGGCTTCTTAGTGTTTCACAGGATCTTGAAATCCAATACAACCACTGGATCATGGTAGTGTTGAGATGGACCTTTTAAGTCTAAATTTTTCCTGGCATAAATACTATATGTGACAGAGGGTAGGCAGGACAGAACACGCAAGGCGGATGGCAAACACACAAAGCTTTATTAAGACAAATGACAGTCACTCAAGGGGGGGATTGCAGGGAGTGGGACAGTGCCCAGTGTGGAAATAGCAAGGAGAGGGCTCAAAATATTTTGTAATCCGTCCCCAAGGGGCAAGTTAGAGTCTCTAGCAATTTGTAATCCACGTAGGGAGCAGAGGGGGAACAGAGTTCAAGAACAGTCCAGGGGGAATAAAACAGGGGTGCATACACTCACGGCTCCGGCAGGGGTGTCCTGGCTCACAGCGGACGGCAGCAGGGGCGACCCTGCTTAGCACACAGCAACAGCGGGTAGTTCTAGCACACAGCAACAGTGGGTAGTGAGTATTGGGCAGAGTATCGTAGGGCCCACAGCAGATAGTTCTGACCCAGGGTATTAACAGAGTGTCAGCGGTACTCCCAGCCCTGGAGTATTAGCAGTGTCATCGGTACTCCCAGCCCTGGAGTATTAGCAGTGTCATCGGTACTCCCAGCCCTGGAGTATTAGCAGTGTCAGCGGTACTCCCAGCCCTGGAGTATTAGCAGTGTCAGCGGTACTTCCAGCCCTGGAGTATTAGCAGTGATAGCGGTACTCCCAGCCCTGGAGTATTAGCAGTGTCATCGGTGCTCCCAGCCCTGGAGTATTAGTAGAGTCATCGGTACTCCCAGCCCGGGAGTATTAGCAGTGTCAGCGGTACTTCCAGCCCTGGAGTATTAACAGTGTCAGCGGTACTCCCAGCCCTGGAGTATTAGCAGTGTCAGCGGTACTCCCAGCCCTGGAGTATTAGCAGTGTCAGCGGTACTCCCAGCCCTGGAGTATTAGCAGTGTCAGCGGTACTCCCAGCCCTGGAGTATTAGCAGTGTCAGCGGTGCTTCCAGCCCTGGAGTATTAACAGTGTCAGCGGTACTCCCAGCCCTGGAGTATTAGCAGTGTCAGAGGTACTCCCAGCCCTGGAGTATTAGCAGTGTCAGCGGTACTCCCAGCCCTGGAGTATTAGCAGTGTCAGCGGTACTCCCAGCCCTGGAGTATTAGCAGTGTCAGCGGTACTCTAAGCCCTGGAGTATTAGCAGTGTGAGCGGTACTCCCAGCCCTGGAGTATTAGCAGTGTCAGCGGTACTCCCAGCCCTGGAGTATTAGCAGTGTCAGCGGTACTCCCAGCCCTGGAGTATTAACAGTGTCAGCGGTACTCCCAGCCCGGGAGTATTAGCAGAGTGTCAGCGGTACTCCCAGCCCTGGAGTATTAGCAGTGTCAGAGGTACTCCCAGCTCTGGAGTATTAGCAGTGTCAGCGGTACTCCCAGCCCTGGAGTATTAGCAGAGTGTCAGCGGTACTCCCAGCCCTGGAGTATTAGCAGTGTCAGAGGTGCTTCCAGACCTTGAGTATTAGCAGTGTCAGCGGTACTCCCAGCCCTGGAGTATTAGCAGAGTGTCAGCGGTACTCCCAGCCCTGGAGTATTAGCAGTGTCAGTGGTGCTTCCAGACCTTGAGTATTAGCAGTGTCAGCGGTACTCCCAGCCCTGGAGTATTAGCAGTGTCAGCGGTACTCCCAGCCCTGGAGTATTAGCAGTGTCAGCAGTGCTTCCAGCCCTGGAGTATTAGCAGTGTCAGCAGTGCTTCCAGCCCTGGAGTATTAGCAATGTCAGCGGTACTTCCAGCCCTGGAGTATTAGCAGTGTCAGTGGTGCTCCCAGCCCTGGAGTATTAGCAGAGTGTCAGCGGTACTCCCAGCCCTGGAGTATTAACAGTGACAGTGGTACTCCCAGCCCTGGAGTATTAGCAGTGTCAGCGGTACTCCCAGCCCTGGAGTATTAGCAGTGTCAGCGGTACTCCCAGCCCTGGAGTATTAGCAGTGTCAGCGGTACTTCCAGCCCTGGAGTATTAGCAGTGTCAGCGGTACTTCCAGATTTGGAGTATTATTAGTGTCAACGGTACTTCCAGACCTGGAGTATTAGCAGTGTCAGCGGTACTCCCAGTCCTGGAGTATTAGCAGAGTGTCAGCGGTACTCCCAGCCCTACAGTATTAGCAGAGTGTCAGCGGTACTCCCAGCCCTGGAGTATTAGCAGAGTGTCAGCGGTACTCCCAGCCCTGGAGTATTAGCAGTGTCAGCGGTACTCCCAGCCCTGGAGTATTAGCAGTGTCAGCGGTACTCCCAGCCCTGGAGTATTAGCAGTGTCAGCGGTACTCCCAGCCCTGGAGTATTAGCAGTGTCAGTGTTACTCCAAGCCCTGGAGTATTAGCAGTGTCAGCGGTACTCCCAGCCCGGGAGTATTAGCAGTGTCAGCGGTACTTCCAGCCCTGGAGTATTAGCAGTGTCAGCAGTACGCCCAGCCCTGGAGTATTAGCAGAGTGTCAGCGGTACTCCCAGCCCTTGAGTATTAGCAGAGTGTCAGCAGTACTCCCAGCCCTGGAGTATTAGCAGTGTCAGCGGTACTCCCAGCCCTGGAGTATTAGCAGTGTCAGCGGTACTCCCAGCCCTGGAGTATTAGCAGTGTCAGTGTTACTCCAAGCCCTGGAGTATTAGCAGTGTCAGCAGTACTCCTAGCCCTGGAGTATTAGCAGTGTCAGCGGTACTCCCAGCCCTGGAGTATTAGCAGTGTCAGCGGTACTCCCAGCCCTGGAGTATTAGCAGTGTCAGCGGTAGCAATTCTCCCCCCAAGTCCTGGGTGACTGCAGAGGGCAGCTGGCAGATCTATACCTTCTCCTGGGGTTTTGCGGTGGGTAGCTGGCGTGGCTCTCCCCCTTATCCTTGGGGCTTGCAGAGTGGCACCTTGCGGTGGTCTCCCCCTTCTCTGGGGCTTGCGGTGGGCAGCTGGCGTGGGTCTCCCCCTTAGCTTAGGGGCTTGCAGAGCGGCAGCTTGCGAAGGCTCCCCCTTATCTTGGGGGGTCTGTGCAGAGTCGCCACGAGGGTCCCGCTTCAGCTAGGATCCCTCTGTGGCTTGGCAGCGGAATGAATGACCGGGAAGCCCGGCATCAGTCTCTTAAATCGATGTAGGATGCTTCCCGGTCCTCCTGGCAACAGTGGGTGGGCCGTGGGCGGCGTGCCTCGTCGCTCGGCAATGAGGCATGCCCCCTGGACACTGGTTGCGCTCTCAAGAGCGCGGTCTTTGTCTGGTGATATCCGCAAGCGCGGGAACTCGTCGTGCCCGCTCTGCGGATGCCGGGGCCGTGCGGCGTCAGCCTGACTCCATGGCCCGCAACATCCCTGGGGGAGGTTCACACCTCTCAGAGGAGAGGTGTGAATCCTCACTGTGAGGCATCTATCTTCCCCTGCCAGATGGGGGAAGATAGTGAGAGGGTGACAGGAGTCACACCTCTCGTCCTCCGCGGCTCGGCTTCAAAGAGCCGCGGCAAGATGAGAGGTGGAGGGGGGTCATTTGGGCAGAGCAAGGGAGGGGGAGAGTAGAGCACCTAAACCGTGACACTATGTATCGCAAAAAATTAAAGAGTTATACAAGGGATTAGATTATTTTTTAATTTAGGTAGAAGTGATCTAAGTTAAAAACTTTGTCACAATTTTACATCTGTCTTTTTCAGGCAGACTCCAACTCACTTCACAGAAACAAAAACTATAAATGGGAACACAACAATAACATCTGAGTCATTCTCACACTTCCCCACTGCATTTCATTGTGCAAAGGTTTACATGAGAATTGTAAGAAATTGTTGTTATAATAAACAAGGGAAAGATCATTGAATGCTAATAGGTATTGTTAAGTCCTTGGTCACACCTTTGTGATAGTTTCAAATCTCATGACAAGTCGCACCCTGTTGTCCACAATGGAAGTGGTCATATTGGTGCAATTCTGATTCCGTCAGAGATGCACTGATTTTGAAAGTACTTCATGCACTACTTTTTGCCAGTTCAGGTGCGACTTGCATAGACATCTGTGCATGAAATTGCAAAGATGTCTTCCAAGTCGCACCTGAATTCAAGTGAAGTCAAAATGGTCAAGCTGAACGATGTTACAGGCAGCATAACGTTATCCACGGCTTCTCCAGACCCTTTCTCGTCTGTCACATGTGCTCAGAGTGAACCTGCTCTCATCAGTGAAAAGCACAGGGCGCCAGTGGCAGACCTGCTAATTCTGGTGTTCAATGGCAAATGCCAATTGAGTGCTACGGTGCCGGGCAGTGAGAAAAGGGCATACTAGAGAATGTTGGGCCCTCAGGCTACCCTAATGAAGTCTGTTTCTTATTGTTTGGTCAGAGACATTCACACCAGTGGCCTACTGGAGGTCATTTTGTAGGACTCTGGGCTCTGGCAGTGCTCATCTTGTTCTTCCTTGCACAAAGGAGCGAATACCGGTCCTGCCGATGGGTTAAAAACCTTGTACGGCCCTGTCCAGCTCTCCTAGAGTAACTGCCTGGAATCTTCTCCATGCTCTTGAGACTGTGCTGGGAGACACAGCAAACCTTCTGGCAATGGCACATAATGATGTGCCATCCTGGAGGAGTTGGACTGCCTGTGCAACCTCTGTAGTATCCAGGTATTACCTCATGCTACCAGTAGTGACACTGACCCTAGCCAAATGCAAAACTAGTGAAAAACAGTCAGAAAAAAATGAGTAGGAAAAAAATGTTAGTGGCCTCCACTTGTAAAATCATTCCTGTTTTGGGGATTGTCTAATTGTTGCCCATTTAGTGCGCCTGTTGTTAATTTCATTAACACCGAAGTAGCTGAAATGGATTAATAACCCCCTCTGCTACTTAACTGACCAGATCAATATCCCAGGAGTTTAATTGACTTGATGCTAAACTCTGATTAAAGTGTTCCTTTAATTTTTTGAGCAGTGGATTTAATTCAGAAAATAAACATAATAGGTTATGTTTAACTCAACCAAATATTTTGCCTTGCCTTATTACTGAAGAAGGATCCATATGCAAATAGTTTTTACTTATTATTATTGATCTTATTAATTGCTATGAAACTCTTTAATAGTACCAGTGCCAATTTGGATGAAGTTTTTGGAGACTGACTCTGGCAAAGAAGTACGTGCAAATATGTGATTTATTGGAACTATTTAAACCTGCTCTTTTATTGTATAAAAAAAACCCTAATTTGGCAGTTCACAAAATTGTACTAAGGAATTATTCTTGCTTTGTCATTCCTCTGATTACAGTTGAAATGTTGCAGTGGTGGCCACTCCTTAAACATAATGTTGGGAAACATCACAGGTACTGTATTCTTTGATGCATCCAAAATAATGATGAAATCCTCATCTTCTTTAATATTCTGAAAATGAATCAGGAACAGGATATTAGCATGCCCCTGAATAAACCAAGTGACTCTACTCTTCCTAAACTGTAAATTTCTTATTTCTTTTCAAACTATATTCTACTGAAATCTCCAAGTAAAATGTGAAGTGGCAAAATTTTTTGGACCAGATCACTTTCTAAAAAGGCTTTCTGTTTTGGCAAGTACATAAGCAATGTGATAACTTTTCATTGTCACTGTTTTGCCTGCGTTCAACTCATTATTCTGCTGTGCCAATTAATTCTTTAGGTAGGCAAACTGGTGCTTTCTAAGTACAGATCTCAGAATAATTTTCTTTTTATGTGTTGGATGATGGGTTTCATAGTATTCTTATACACAAAAGCTTTTTAAACCAGCTAGCGCTTCTCTGTAGATTGACATGGCCCAGATATAAAAATGCATTTCGCTTCTCTTGAACTGTCTTATCTTCAAGCCAATTTTTTTTCTCAGTTTTACATTGTTTCATAGTTGTTAATCTTGAGTAAAACCACCAGTCCATCCAGTTCAGCCTGAGTGTATGTTTTTATGTCACTACCATCTTCCATATCCTTGTATACTGTGTTTGCTAAGAAACATATCTAAAAGTTTTTTGAATCTATACTCCCCACTGCACTGTCAACTGTGGAAGGAGTTCCACATATTTACTGCTCTAACAGTAAAGAATCCCTTATGCAGTTCAAGACTGAACCACCTCTGTGTAAGGTCCCTTTCACACAGGAAAGACTCCACCTGCAACCTGCTTGCTCAGCGGGGGATCTGTCTGCTGATCCCGATTGAGCAGGCAGATGACAGATCTGTGTCTGCTCCACTTATGCAGAGTGGACATGGACACAGCCTGCTCTCCTTTATGGGTGGTCGGATGTAAAAGGACTGCCTGTCCGTTTACACCTGACTGCCATCCGATCCATTGGATGGAAGGGAAGCAGATCTCCATCCATCTGTTTTTGGCAGATCAGGTTGGATGTAGGTAGGTGTAAACAGACACATGTTCATTTACACCAGCAGCTCAATAGAGGAGAATGGAGGTTCTGATAGGATCCACCTGAAAAACAGACAGGCGGACCCAATCAGAAAATTTGTGTGAAAGGGGTGTAAGATTGAACCATCTGTTGCTTAACCAAATTATAAACAGAAAGGTGATCTGCATTCTTCATTGTTTTATTTGCCATAGACCAAGAGCCAGTACCTGAAGTGACAGAAAATAGAGAAGAGATAAAACAGTTGGTGTTGGCTATTGCAGTGGGACATGATAAATGCTGTGTTGCAGCAGATACAGTTGTTGAATGACCAGAGTCAGGAACAGATAATTGCTCTGCAGGAGCAAACCCAGGCACTGCACAACAAACTCAGCATCATATTACCATTGTACATGAATGAACACAATTGCTATTAGCAGGTGCTCTGAAAATTAACCGGCCGTTTCTATAAGAGGTAGCACAGATGCTTGCACAGAGATCTCTTAAAAAGACGCAAGTGCTTCTGACAACTTTTCAGTCATCCATATTGGTCCCTTCCTGTACAACATGACAGCCGATGATGACCAGAGGCCTTTCAGGGTATCATTTGAAAGAAATGCTTGGAGGAAGGGATGGCCTAAGATGCAGTTGGCAGCACTGGTGGTCCCCTTGCTAACCAGTGAATTGCAGGAGGCTTACTATACTTTGAGGTCAGTGGATGCTGTGGATTATGACAAGGTCAAGCAGGAAAAAAACTGCACCGGATGGGTATCACCTTGGTTGTTTGAACACAATGGATCAGCAGCTGGTCCTCTCCTGTCACAGATGCTTGTACTCACCCACCTGGTCTGGAAATGGCTGCAACAGGGGTTAAAGGTTTCCATTGCTATTAAATGTTTCCATTGTTGTGAACTTGGGCACATGGCAACAAACTGTCTCTTGACTGATTAACCTGTGCAGTGTGATTATTCAGAAGTCTTTATTTGTAGTGCAGGTGATGGAAAAACATTTGTATCCAGTGATTTGATTGATTCCACTACATTTCTTACCTAGCGATGTTGGTTACTCTGGTTAAGGCCAAGGCAATTGTCCCTGTGGTAGTCTGTGCACAGGCTGATTCTTGAGAGTATTTTAGAACAACTGTAAAGTTCAGAATAGCACTGATTACTGTGACTCATGTGGTTGGAATTATTTCCCCTTGTTGCATGATGTGATAATTGTGAAGGACTTCCCCTGAATTTTAAGAACTCTGGGACTGTCCAGACTTAGTCACAGTATCTAAAGCAGAGGTTGAGCCAGAATCCCTGGTATGCATGAAAAATTTGGATTTGGAAGTATTCTCTTGAAAGCCCCAAGTTTTTCATTACTCAGTTCTGGCAGGAACTCTGGAGGCGTCCCTATAGCTAATGAGAATTGGCAAGCCTCTGGTTTGGTGGAACAATTTAATTAAACCTTAAAAAGTATGTTTTAAAAAAAGTTGCTTTGTACTTGATGTTTGCCATCTAGGAAGTTTCTCAGCTTTCTAAAAGGTACTCCCTATTTGAACTACTTTGCAGGAAACACCCTAGCAGACTTATGGCTGTAGCCAAAGAGATCTGAGAAGGAGAGAAGACATGTCACAAACGTGTAAGCATATTTCACAAATACAGCACAGAACTGCAGTAATAATGCCAATCATAAAGCAAAATTTGTCTCGGATCCAGGCAGCGCAACAAAATATACAACAGGGGTGCCCAAGCCTGCACTTTATCACCTGGCAACAAAGTGATGGTGCTTATACCCACTCTTAAGACTACGGTTCTTGCCTAGTGCTAGGGTCCCTGAAGTGATTGAGAGAGTTGGGGAAGTATATTACAAAGCTCATGAACTGGGCAGCACAGTGGCTAAATGGTTAGCACTTCCGCCTGGCAGTACTAGGGTCGTTGGTTCAAATCCCAGCCATGGCACCACCTGGCTGGAGTTTGCATGTTCTCCCTGTGCCTGCGTGGGTTTCCTCTGGGTACTCCGGTTTCCTCCCACAATCCAAAGACATGCTGGTAGGTTAATTGGATCCTGTATAAATTGTCCCTAGTATGTGTAAGTATGAATGTGAGTTAGGGACCTTAGATTGTATGCCCCTTGAGGGTTAGGGACTGATGTGAATGTACAATATATATGTGTAAAGCGCTGTGTAAATTGACGGTGCTATATAAGTACCTGAAATAAATAAACTGGAGAAAAGAAAGCCTGAAATATTATACCATGTAAACTTGCTAAAGCCTCAAATAACCTTTCACATGAGTGCTGAGTTCCCTCAGGTTCCTGAAGTGAAAATATCTGAAACACCGTCCAGTTCTCAAAAGTAGGAAGCCAGAAAATTCCTAGTAAAAAAAATATAGTGTTTCAAAATTATCAGGCCAGATTTTGGTTGTAAAACATGGCTTTGTTACTGAGCCTGTGGTGTGTGCCAAACTCAAGCCCTAACAAATCCCTGAAGTGAGAAGGAAAGACAGCAGTGAAGAAGTTAAGAAAAAGCTACGCTGTATTAGGCATAATTGAAGAGTCCATTAGTAACTGGTTCAGCTCCATTGTTCTAGTCCCAAAGTTAGTCAGTAGTTGAAGATTTTGTAAAGACTTCATGAAGCTCAATTCAGTGTCAACATTTGACATTTACCCTATGCCCAGGGCAGACATGTTCATAGACATATTACGGAGAGCCTGTCATTATTGGCCTTGCTCTGGCCACAATTTAGAGGACAATGGACAGAATTCTAAGACCCCACCAGCAGTATGCTGCAGCGTATCTGGACGCTATAGTGATACATAGCACTACCTGGGAATTTCATCTGTCCCATGTTTAGGCTGTAATGAATGCTTTTCACTAAGCAGGTCTCACTGCAAATCCCAAAAACTGTGGCATCAGTTTACAATAAGCCAAGTACTTGGTTGCATTATTGGTTGTGGAGACAGAAAACCTCAATTAGGCAAAACAGAAGTCATCCAGGATTGACCTTGTCTCACAAACGAGGTACATTTCACAGGTTTCCTTGGTTTAAATGGTTACTATATAGGAGATTAATTTCAAACTTTGCAACTCTTGCAGCCCAAATGACTGGTCATTGAAGGAAAAAAAATCTGTTAAATTAAATTAATCGCTAGAAGTTAAGGAATCTTCCCAGATCCTGAAGAGGGCACTAAATGCACAACCATTTGTGTTCTCCCCACATTTTACCAAGAAGCTCATAGTTCAGACTGTTGTGAAAGATGTTGAATCTGAAGGCACTGGTGCACAATGGGAAAGATACCCCATAGTGTACCTAAACAGAAAACTGAATGAAGATGAAAAGAAAAATGTGGCTATTGAGAAGGAATGCTTGGCTATAAAGTGAACTCCTCTCAAGTAGATGGCTCATAAGAATGAGGGGAAAAAAGACAAGAAGGTAAATTGTTGGTCCTGGCCTTGTAGGATTACAGTTTCAGTGTAAAACATCAACTAGGGGGTAAGGATTGTAAATGTCCTGTTCCAAGTTCATGCTTGGGGTGTTCCAACAATCAGGTTGAATCAAGGGGGAAGGGTGTTTTCATAGGGAGCCCAGGAAGATCCTGTTTGGTATCCATCTTCAGGATCTCCAAGCCTTTTTTCATATGTCTTCTGGAATTTCTAGTCCACCCCCAACTTTACACCTCTCCCTGTAATGCAAGGGAGCTGATAGGTCAAATCTGCTAGAGCTGAAAAGGGTGAAAAATACAAACTGTATATATTTAAGGCTGATAAGTAATAGGCTTGCTCAGTTTGTGAGATAGGACTGGTAATACAGTTGTGCTCAAAAGTTTGTATACCCTTAGAGAATTGGTAATATACAGTATGTACCATTTTTAAAGAAAAGATGAGTGAGCAGGCAAAACACATCTGTTTTATTTCTTATGGGATTCATATTCAACTGTAGGTCATAACAGAATGGCACAATCATAAAACAAAACATGGCAACAAGTAAACAAAAGAAATGATTCCTGTTCAAAAGTCTGCATACCCTTAGTTCTTAATAGTGTGCAATGCCCCCTTTAGCATCAATGACAGTGTGCAGTCCTTTGTAATAGTTGTCTATGAGGCCCCAAATTCTTGCAGGTGGTACAACAACCCATTCATCTTGGCAAAATGCCTCCAGCTCATGCGAAGTGTTTGCTCATCTTGCATGAACCACACTTTTGAGATCTCCCCAGAGTGGCTTAATAAAATAAAAGTCAGGAGACTGTGATGGCTACTCCAGAACTT
The DNA here is from genome assembly GCF_062004578.1 of Staurois parvus. NCBI lineage: Eukaryota > Metazoa > Chordata > Amphibia > Anura > Ranidae > Staurois > Staurois parvus. Next base: position 10,732,535 of record NW_028317882.1, read on the forward strand.
TCACCTTTTTCTGCTGTAACCACTGGAGGTTTAATTTGGTCTTGTGATTAGCGTCATTGTGATGCTGGAAGAGCATCCCATGAGCAGCTTTCATGCAGAGAAAAGCAAATTGTCTGCCAGTATTTTCTGATAACATACTGCATTCATCAATTTTCACAAGATTCCCCATGCCTTTAGAGCTCACCACCCCACCCCCAAAACATCAATGAGCCACACCATGCTTCACAGTGGGGATGGAAACTCTTGTCGCCATATCCAAACATAGTGCTTACGGTTGTGACCATGAAATTCTATTTTGGTCTTGTCACTCCAAATTGCAATGTTCCAGAAGTTGTGAACCATGTCAAGGGGATGTTGGGCATATTGTAATCTGGTTTCTTTGTGGCATTGGCGACTCAAACATGCAGCTCATTTTTGTTCAAGTATCAACATGTTGTGCTCCTTGAAACAACCACAATGTCCTTTTCCAGAGCAGCCTGTATTTCTCTTGAAGTTACCTGTGGGTTTTTCTTTGTATCTCAAACAATTCTTCTGGCAGTTCTTCTGCAATCTTTCTTGGTCTACCTGACATTGGCTTGGTATCAAGAGATCCTCAAATTTTCCACTTCCTAATAAGTTATTGAACAGTACTGACTGTAGTATAACATGTGTGTAACATACAGAAGTGAGTACACCCCTCACATTTTTGTAAATATTTTATTAGATCATTTCATGTGACAACACTGAAGAAATGACACTTTGCTACAATGTAAAGTAGTGAGTGTACAGCTTCTATAACAGTGTAAATTTGCTGTCCCCTCAAAATAACTCAACACACAGCCATTAATGTCTACAACGCTGGAAACAAGTGAGTACACCCCTAAAACTGAGCTGCAGCACAGTGATCAAGACCATACAGGCTGACCTCCTACCCCTTCAACCTCTGCAGCAATGCTGGCAACACTCATACATCTATTTCCCAAAGACAACCTCTTGATATGACGCTGAGCACGTGCAGTCAACTTCTTTGGCCGACCATGGCGAGGCCTGTTCTGAGTGGGACCTGTCCTGTTAAAGCACTGTATGGTCTTGGCCACCATGCTGCAGGTCAGTTTCAGGATCTTGGCAATCTTCTTATAGCCTAGGCCATCTTTATGTAAAGCAACAATTCTTTTTTTCAGATTCTCAGAGAGTTCTTTACCATGAGGTGCCATGTTGAACTTCCAGTGACCAGTATGAGAGAGTGAGAGCGTTAACACCAAATTTAACACACCTGCTCCCCATTCACACCTGAGACCTTGTAACACTAATGATTTACATGACACCAGGGAGGGAAAATGGCTAATTGGGCCTAATTTAGACATTTTCACTTAGGCTCACTTTTATTGCCAGTGGTTTAGACATTAATGTCTGTGTGTTGAGTTATTTTGAGGAGACAGCAAATTTACACTGTTATACAAGCTGTACACTCACTACTTTACATTGTAGTAAAGTGTCATTTCTTCAGTGTTGTCACATGAAAAGATATAATAAAATATTTACAAAAAGGGTTGTAGACACTGTAGCTTAACTGCTGTAGGTCGTAATTGTTGCTTTCAGTAAAGTGCAATTAGGATCTTTTCATGTTAAAATAAAAAGTGCTTGACCAACCAATCAGCTGTTTTTAGATGGTGGGTAGAAACTGTATATCTAGAGATTTTTTTGAGTGCTTACACAATGTTATCATGAATGCACAGTTATAGATCATAACTCACATTATTGCATGCATGGAAGCTACCTAGGTGCATATTATAGATTGGATATAAATGGTGGACAGTGTAACATCTCTATGCTTGATACAAATTGTCTTAAATGGGACTCACTCCTCATCCATATACGGCCAGATAATCCCAGTCTATTATGTCTGGGCTCCAGTGACCTCCAACCACATCAGACTCAGATATTATAATGTTCTACCAGTTGAGCCAGTTTCCCCTGTTGTTCCACCAGAGCAGTATCAAGCTGTCCTGGAGAACCACCAGCTCCAACACAGGGAGTCCTTGTGAGACTTCCAGGGACAACTCTGCGGCACTGCCTGTGGTTGCCATAGTAGATACCAAACCATCCTCATCATCATTAACCCCTTGGCGCCAAGCATACGCAAATTTGTGGCCCCACTGGACTGGACTTTTTTCCGTGGGGTTGCTAATTTGTGTACCTGTCTTTGTGCTGGGAGCGCACAGTGCTCAGCACAAAGACTGGGGTGTCATTGGGAGCCATGGGTCCTGTTCTAACGATCAGGACCCGGAACTCCCGATTCTGGGTCACATGATTGCTGTGAAAGCCTCTGATTGAATATCACAGTGATCAGTCACTGTGAAGCCCGACCCCTTGTTTTCTCTCTCTGAATGGAGGAGAGAGATACATTGCATCTCTCTCTGTCCTTTCAAAGAAAAAAAAAGCGTTTGTAAAAATAAATACATCAAAATAATAAATAAATAAATAAATAAAAATACCTTGATCAGGGTTTGATCTAGGTCAGTGCCAGGGGTAGTGTTTGGGTCAAGGGTCAGGGTCAGTATTTTTTTTTTTGTCAGGATTCTTTTTTAATTTAGTATCAGTGTCAGTGCAGGATAAAAAAAAAGCAGAATGCGCACTATTGTTACTGGACTGTACTACAGGCACAAACAACAACATACACAAAATTATTTTGGGTTGTTCTTTGGTGGTTGGTTATGGTACTAGCAATAAATATAAAGCTAAATTAAAAAATATATTTTTTTTTACTATGTTGGGTCAGTTTTCCTTTGATAATAAAAAACAAAAAATCAGTAGATATGCATTGCCATTTACCACCAATTTGTCCTGAAAAAAACAAGGTATAATCCACCTGGATGCACAAAGTAGTTGTGTAGATATGTACAGTTTTGGTAACATGTCGAAGTTGCAAAATTGTGCTTAGGCTTTAAGATTTGTTTTACCGTTAGGCATGAAGGAATTAATACATTTCCCAACATCATCATTACCATCATTTCTGATTTTTAGAGGCCTTCTCAGACCATCACCAGCTTGAGCCTGTGGGACATTTTGTACACCATTTTTCATGTTAAGATAAACACTCCTGCCCATCAGATAGGCTACACAGTTGTCCTGGGAAACCTCCACCTTGGACACCATGAGCTCCTGGGAGTAGGGTTGCCAACTCATCCCTTTAAAACTGAACATACATTAATTACACAGATTCTGAGGCTAATTTAATACAGCTAAGGTACTAAGTGAGTTTAATTGCCATCTTAATCAGCCACAAACCCTGTGTAATTAATATGTGCTTGGTTTTAAAGGGATGAGGTAGCAACCCTACCTGGGAGGTCTACAGGGACACCTTTGCTGCACCTGTCATGGTTGCCAGGGGCAATTGCATACATCTCTTATTGGTCACCCCTGGCATAACTGGTTGCAATACCACATTTTCACCACTGTGCACTGACAATGCTTCATTAAAGTGTTACTGAACCCATGATCCTGCATCCACTATATCTGGTCTCCCACAGTACACACAACATGGAAGTGCAATTATTTTAGAAAATATAAACTGCTAAATACCTTTTCCAATCAGCAGTTAGAGCAGTCTTGTGACTTCTATCAGTGTTCAGTAGAGAACTGGCTAAAGCTTGTAGGAGTTTTCATTCTCCTCTCACTGCCCTATGAGATTGCATAGCCCCTGGCCCTCTGTCTGGACAGTGCTGATTGGTCCTGTGCTGAGCTCATGCACTCTCCCAAGAAAAAGAAAAACGTCTCTAGCAGTACACACCAAACTGAGCATGTGCAGAGTGTCCCCAAGAGGCTATGTTCGATTAGAAGATTAAATGGGGACAGTAGAAGGGGAGGACACAATGCATAGGATTAACCCCTTGCTTTCCACAGTGAGTATAATAAGCATGCTGTACTGCAAATACAGACGATTTTACTGTTGTGGGTTTAGTAACACTTTAACTTCATAAGACTCCACTGTTTCAGCCATAGCAGGTGGCTTTAACCCCTTATTTACCTCAGCACTTTTAAACTCATCAGTAAGCAACACATCATCATGTTTAGTTTTACTACTTGTCTCCCTGCTACACATAAGACTGCATGAAGACAAGTCCATATCAGTCCTCAATATTGCGGCAGGTTCAGCATTAACCCATGGTTCCCCACCATGGCCGGATCTAGCTTGTCTGATTTGGGGGTGCAGTGAAAAATGTCAGGGGGCGCAGAGGATGCGAGGTCAACAGGGCAGTGTGTAAGAGTCAGAAGAACAGTGTACAGGTGGTCAGTAGGGCAGAGGTCAGGGTCAGCAGTTTGTAAGACAGTGTACATTAGTTTGAAGGGCAGTGTACACTGGGTTATCAAGGCAGTGTACAGGGGCTAGCATGGCAGAGGACAGGGGTCAACAGGACAGAGGACAGGGGTTAGCATGGTGGAAGATAGTGGTTTGCAGCATTGAGAACAGGGTCATTGCTAGCAGGACACGTAAGTGGAGTTCCAGCTGTTTTTGTGTTTATTAAAAGTCAGCAGCTACCTAAACTGTAGCTGCTGAATTTTAATAAACAAACACTTATCTGTCCCAGGGTCCAGTGATGTTCTCACCTAAGCCATCCCTTCAACCCTTTTCTCCTCCATGGCGCCGGAATCTCAACTGTGTGCACCAGGCTGTAACAGCTTGCGGCTTCACAGCCTGGTGCCCACTGCGCATGCCCGAGTCTCCCTGCTCCTCCTGATTTGACCTGTGATAGTTCCCAGGAGACTGCGGGAGGAAGGAGGGGTCCGAACGTCAGGCTCACTTCGCCGCTGTGAATTGAGTCAGAAGTGGGAGCGGGTACCTGTCAAAACCAGGTATCTGCTCCCCCCCAAAAGGTGCCAAATATGGCAGTGGAGGGGGGGAGGAGGCATATAAGCGGAGCTTCTGCTTTTGAGTGGAACTCCGCTTTAAGAGATCTCCTCCTCCTCACACAGCACATAGCTGAGATCGGTATCCCTCCACACAGTGTGTAGCTGGCTACTGCAGCTGCCAATCCAATCAGGAAATTTCATAGGTCAGAACTGCAACATAGCAGCCAGTTACACATTGTTCACATCAATGCTGTGTGTGTTAGGGAATCTGATCTCAGCCATGTGTAATATGGGGAGGAGAAGATCTGTTGAGTGCCTTGTGTGCAGTGCAGGCAGTGCCATGACAAGGTCATCTAGCACTGAAGGTGACAAACTGCGCCCCCACCTTCCACCCTCTCAAAAACAAATTAGCACTAATCAACACGCTCACGCCCTAAGCAGACATTCCCTCTGCAAACCCAAATTCTACCCAACCAAAAATGCAAAAATTCCCCATCCTCACAGTCAAAATCCTCCTCCCAGCACAAATCTTTGCCCCCATCCCACCTTCCAGTTCAAATCCCCCTAATTCCCCACAAATCTTCCATGCCCAAAAAAAAAATCAAAGTCTCCCCCAAATTCCCCCCTCCTAGTACATATTCTCTTCCAATCCACCCCAGTACAAATCCCCGTAAAACTCCACTCCTACTGTAATTCCTCTCTCCAAATCTCCCCTCCTAGTACAAATGCTCCCCACCAAGCACAAATCCTCCCCCAAATCACCGCTCCTAGTACAAGCCCCCCCTACTAGTACAAATCCCCCCCTAAATTCTCACCCTTATCAGCACAAATCCCCGCCCCCACCCAAATCCCCCTCCTAGCACAAATCTCGCACAATTTCCCTCCTTCTAGCACTAATCCTCCCAACCCCCAATTCCCCCCTCCTAACACAAATCTTTTCCAATTATCCTTCACAGCACAAACAGCGCCCCACCACCCCTCCTCCACAAGCTCCCCCTCCTCCAATCTTGCATGTGGGAACTACAGGAGTAGTGAGGAGATGAGGGCTCTCTGTGATCTCCCTCCTCCTGTCATAACAGTGATCCTCCATACAGAAGGTTACACAGGATTTCTCTTAGATCCAACAGTGCATGGCTTGATTACCTGCCCCCATTCACATTTCCAGGAGCTGACAGTCTTTGAAGGAGATGGGGGCAGCTAATGAAGCCGTGTACCGTCAGATCTAAGAGTGATCCTGTGTAACCTTCAATGCTGTAATGACGGGAGGAGGGAGATCACAGAGAATCCTGCACCTCCTCACCACTCTCTCCTCTCTGCCGCTGTCACTTCTCCTGTCTGGACTGTATACTTCAGTTCACTGTGGCCGGCCCTGAGTGCAGGGATGGAGGGAAGCTCAGTGGTCAAAGGCTGGGGGGCACAACTGAAATCTGGGGGGGCACAGCCCACCCCAGTACCCCCCAGATTCAGCCACGTTTCCACTATACAGCAGCAAGTCTCTTTTGGACGCAGATCTCCTCACTAGACTTGCCACCACTTCACCTGCAAAACACATAGTTAGTCTCTCTCACACATGTAACAAGAACAGTCTTAGGATTCTTTCACATGGGCGTTCTGTTTATTTCATCAGTACAGTCATGCTTTTTTCTTGTTCAAGTGATTTATTGAAGGTAACATAACTGAATTAACAATTACAGGTCTAGAGATCACTGATATATGACAACAACAGGAGATAACCTCATTAACAGTACCAATTCAAAGAGTGCCTGGAGGGCGTTTATATATGGTGGGGATGCAGCCCCTAGCACTAAGAACAGAAATAATATTAATGAAAAGAGTTCAATGGAGCCAAGTTTATACATTGGTCGGTATATAGAAAGCAGACAAGTCAGGGCGAGGCTAGTATTATGTGATGATTAGCATAGCAATACAGTTGAGGGAAACATTTCTGTTGTATTTGTTTGCTTAACTGGGGAGGTATTGAATTGTAGTTATCGCGATTGGTATAGTTAAGGATGTTCCACTAGTGACCAATAGGAGAACAACCTACGGGTAAAGAAAAAAAGTGGGGAAGAGAAAAAGAAAGGAAAGAGGGGGAGAAGGGGAGTATATAAAAGAAAGAGAGCAGGAGGTGTATATGATGGAAAAGGGAGGGGTGGTAAAGAGGTATGGTGGGGAGGAGCGGGGAAGGGGTGAGGGGGCCCAGAGGAAGAGGCGCAGCAACCTTAGTGAACCAAAAACTTGCATGGGTTCTAACATGGAAGAAGTAGGGATTAATCAAAATCAAAATGTTCTACCAAAGGTTTCCACAGCATTTCATATTTACGTTCTTTATCCAAAAGGACTGCTTCGACCTTGGCATGGATCATGGCTCTGGTGATCCTATGTTTTACTTCTTAAATGTGGAGGTGAGGGGATTTACAGGCCTTGGCAATGATTTGTTTTACTGCAGTCATGATATGCAGAAGGAGCTTGAAGTGTCTATGAGACATGTCTAGTGGCCGTTTAGTAAAAAGGGCTATAACCCTATTCAGACGTGTAAACAATATCTTAGCTAGTATCTTAATGTCAACGTGAAGGAGGGAGATGGGTCTATAATTGGACCAGGAGGTATCGTCCAAGGTGGGCTTGGGTAGCATAGTGATGATGACTGTGAGGGAGTCTGGTCTGAAAGAGTGGTCTTTTAGTAGAGAGATAAAGGCCCTGACTAATAGCGGGGCAAGGAGGCCAGCAAAACGTTTGTAATAAGAGGCTGTGAAACCATCTGGGCCCGGGTGTTTATTCGTTTTAAGAGATTGAATTGTATTTAATATCTCTAAGTCAGAGACTGGCTGCTCTAGAGATGCACAGTGACAGTGTTAAGGTTGGGAGTCAAAGGTTGGAAAAAAGAGCTTCAGCTTTGGATTCCTCAAATTAGGTTTTTGCTGAATAGAGGTCCGCAAGGTGTTTGAGAAACACTCTTAGGATGTTCAAAGGGTTACTTGTATAGGAATCTCTGGCTATTTTCAGTCAAATAGGTTTGTGTGATCTGTCTAGGTTGCAGAGAGTCAGGGCTAGGAAAGTGTCAGGTTTTTTGGTTTTCCTGTAGTGTCTGTGTCTGGACCTACCAGCACTTTTTCAGCTGATTCAGTTAGGAAGAGATCAAACTCTAGATAGGCTTTCTCAAAAGCCTGTTTGTGGTTGGGGGAGGGGTCAGCTTGAAAGGCTATGTGGGACTGATGGAATGTGGCGTCTAGATGTCTATGGAGTAACCATCTCTCTCTTTTTAAGTGGGTTGCCTAACTTATAAGCACTCCTCCTAAAACACCAGCTCATGAGCTTACCACAGTGTAATGGGTGCGATATGGTGTGTTATTGTGGGTTAGATAGTCTTTAATTGCTATTTCAGCACAGTGTTCAGGATGAGCCAGAAGGGTGTCATTTAGACACTAGGTAGGGTCCCTAGTCCTGGGGATCAAGGCGTCTAAAGTTGTGGTCTTATGTCATTATGGTCTGTCCAGGTGTAGGGCATAATTACAGATGACAGTATGGTTGGTGATGTGCCAATTGTTAAGAAAATGTGGTAAATACGTGAGCGGGTGTTGTGAGGGTGAGAGTAATGCATGAATTGTCGTCTCGCTGGGTTAGCCTCACGCCATGAGCCGAGGAGAGAGTGTTTGTTGGAGAAGAGTTTGGAAGTTTTGTTTAATGGATGTGACAGGAACAGGGGACATCCCCCTCTGAGTCACTGCAAACTAGCAATGTGCCCTGCTTGTGGGATGCAAGTACGCTCAGGAGATGGGAGAGAAAGGAGGTCAGGTTACGGTTAGGAGCATAGTAGGCAGGGGCAGACTGACCATTTAGAAACTTGAGCACTGCCCGAGGGCCCGGGGTCAGTAGGGGGCCCCATGAGATGCCTCTGGTACCTTTTTCATAGGCTTTTTTGAGTTTGGGCAAGGACACAGGGGCCCCATGATCCCCTATTGCCCGGGGGCCCCATGAGTTGTCAGTCTGCCCCTAGTAGTAGGATACCACTGTGACTTCTGTATCAAGGAGGTGGCCTGTGAGTATATTGTATCGCCCTTCAGGGTCTTTGATTTCCGCTCGGAGGGCAAATGGAGTAGAGCAATGAAAGGCTATCTAAACTCCTCTGCGTTATGTGTCCGCCAAGGCTGTGTAAACTTGTGGGTAGGAGGCACTAAAATACTTTGGGCAGTGAGATTTAGTGAACTGTGTCTCTTGTAGGCAAACTACATGGGCTGTGGTTGAGGAGAATGATTTGAAAGCTTTAGCCCATTTTTTGGAGGAATTTAGACCCTGAACGTTGAGGGTGAAAATATTTGGTGGGGCCATGGTGGTATACAGTCAGGTCCATAAATATTGGGACATCTACACAATTCTAACATTTTTAGCTCTATACACCACCACAATGGATTTGAAATGAAACGAACAAGATGTGCTTTAACTGCAGACTGTCAGCTTTAATTTGAGGGTATTTACATCCAAATCAGGTGAACGGTGTAGGAATTACAACAGTTTGCATATGTGCCTCCCACTTGTTAAGGGACCAAAAGTAATGGAACAGAATAATAATCATAAATCAAACTTTCACTTTTTAATACTTGGTTGCAAATCCTTTGCAGTCAATTACAGCCTGAAGTCTGGAAGGCATAGACATCACCAGACGCTGGGTTTCATCCCTGGAGATGCTCTGCCAGGCCTCTACTGCAACTGTCTTCAGTTCCTGCTTGTTCTTGGGGCATTTTCCTTTCAGTTTGTTTTGTCTTCAGCAAGTGAAATGCATGCTCAATCGGATTCAGGTCAGGTGATTGACTTGGCCATTGCATAACATTCCACTTCTTTCCCTTAAAAAATGGCGTCCAATGAGTTCTGAAGCATTTGGCTGAATATGAGAAGATAATATTACCCGAAACACTTCAGAATTCATCCTGCTGCTTTTGTCAGCAGTCACATCATCAATAAATACAAGAGAACCAGTTCCATTGGCAGCCATACATGCCCACGCCATGACACTACCACCACCATGCTTCACTGATAAGGTGGTATACTTAGGATCATGAGCAGTTCCTTTCCTTCTCCATACTCTTCTCTTCCCATCACTCTGGTACAAGTTGATCTTGGTCTCATCTGTCCATAGGATGTTGTTCCAGAACTGTGAAGGCTTTTTTAGATGTCGTTTGGCAAACTCTAATCTGGCCTTCCTGTTTTTGAGGCTCACCAATGGTTTACATCTTGTGGTGAACCCTCTGTATTCACTCTGGTGAAGTCTTCTCTTGATTGTTGACTTTGACACACATACACCTACCTCCTGGAGAGTGTTCTTGATCTGGCCAACTGTTGTGAAGGGTGTTTTCTTCACCAGGGAAAGAATTCTTCGGTCATCCACCACAGTTGTTTTCTGTGGTCTTCCGGGTCTTTTGGTGTTGCTGAGCTCAGTGGTGCGTTCCTTCTTTTTAAGAATGTTCCAAACAGTTATTTTGGCCATGTTTTTGCTATCTCTCTGATGGGTTTGTTTTGTTTTTTTCAGCCTAATGATGGCTTGCTTCACTGATAGTGACAGCTCTTTGGATCTCATCTTGAGAGTGGACAGCAACAGATTCCAAATGCAAATAGCACACTTGAAATGAACTCTGGACCTTTTATCTGCTCATTGTAATTGGGATAATGAGGGAATAACACACACCTGGCCATGGAACAGCAGAGAAGCCAATTGTCCCATTACTTTTGGTCCCTTAACAAGTGGGAGGCACATATGCAAACTGTTGTAATTCCTACACCGTTCACCTGATTTGGATGTAAATACCCTCAAATTAAAGCTGACAGTCTGCAGTTAAAGCACATCTTGTTTGTTTCATTTCAAATCCATTGTGGTGGTGTATAGAGCCAATAATGTTAGAATTGTGTTGATGTCCCAATAATTATGGACCTGACTGTAGGAGGGTATGAGCTATTGGACATGGCTTGTTCAGGTTGTGGCCAGCCCTCAGGGCCAGGGAAGAGAAAAACAGAAAGGAGGGGTAGGAAGGGTAGAGTGGATCCAGAGAGACAATGGGGGTAGAAAGATAAGTGTCTTGGAAAAAGCAAGTAAAGAACTTTAAAAGTAGAAAACTGCCTAACCAAGAAGGGCTAAGAGCCACAAGCTGGGAGGCTAAACTTTGTCCTGGGGGTACCCAAGGACAAGGCAGCAGAGACAACCACCTTGTGTCACAGCAGCCATGAAACGTGTTGATAGAATGTGAGATTAACAACAATTGCAGCTAGGTCATGTATGATTCCCAGGGATCAGGACTGTTGGTGTTTTCAAGTAGTCTTGATGAGTCAAGTAGGCCAAAAGAGGTTTATGAACTGAGATATAGCTTGACGGGGGAAAAGCAATACTTGGGTTTAGAACAAGTAGGGTACAAGTTAATTTGGGCTCCCTAGTATATTAACCAAAAAGAAGCTGGTTATCATCAAAAATTAAGGTGGAATGGGAGGTCCTGAGTTCTCAGTTAAATATAGCGGTGTGGGTTTCGTAACTAGTAAGGGATAAGGGAGAGATTGCTATGGTTCAGATCAGGTTTACATATAGACATGGGGGTACGAATACTCCTCAGATGAGCATGCTGTTTTGTGCCGAGAGAGAGGGGTTAGCAGGTAGGGCTATAAAAGGGTCAAGCCCAAATCTCAAGATGTAGGAAAACCTGAGTTATATATATTGTGGCTCTCTTCAAGAAGCCAAGGTGTCTAAAAACTATTTACATACAGTATTCTGAGGTGATGGGTAAGGGGGAGACGTTCTGATCCACCTCTACCATAGCCATGACCAAATAGTATGCCAGTAGCCATGTACATTCAAAGGATATCTAAGTGCGATAGACTTAGGGGCAAAACTGCTGACAATCTTGCATAGTCAGTAACTCAGGGTCATTAACAATAACAGTGTGCCCAGCATAGGCTTAAAGGAGAATCAGCAGTGGTTCCAACTGAGGATTGAAGATATAAGGAGAGCAGAGGTTCCTCAGGATGCTATTAGTCCATGGAGTCGAGTGGACCTTGGGCTGGCGAGGTAAAATGACCTCGCTTGTTGGGGCCATGGTGGCTAGACCCATAGGCTGAGGTGGTAGCCTTCAGTGGAAAGCAAGAAGCAATCTGCAGCGTTGACGATTATCTGCAGATGGAGATGAAGGAGTCGCCAGGTGTAACTCTTGCAGGAGGGCCTGGAGTTCTTCGGAGGACTTACAGGTGTGTTTGGTTCCCAGGTGTGTAAAGCGAAGGCTGAAGGATAAGCCCCAAGTGTAGGCGATATGGTGGCATTGCAGGATCAGTAGATGGTGCTTGAAGGCCCTACGTTTGGAGATAGTCAGCTGCGAGAGGTCTGCAAAGAGCTGGTATTCATGACCTTATAATGTAATGAATGTAATTCAAGTTGCCATGCAGCCAACAGGAGTTGCTCCTTAGTGCGGTAGAAATGGAACTTGGTTATGGTATCTCAGGGGGGGCCCTCTGGTTTGCATGGAGCCAGGGCTCTGTGAATCCGATCAATTTCAAACTTCTATATAGGAATAGAAGGAGCCAATTCCTGGAATCAGGCCATGATTGTGGATTGAAGGTCGATAACAGATTCAGGGATACCGCGTATTCTAAGGTTAGAGCACCTGGCCGTATTCTCATAGTCCTTGAGTTGAGACTGTAGGCTGAGATTCTCTTCTTTGAGGGTCTCCAGCTCATCTGTGGGGTTGCTGAGTGTGGCCTCCAGGTCGTCAGACCTCTGTTCTTGGTCTGAGGTTCACTCGCCCAGCTCACGGATCTCTTGGAGAGGTGCTCTGTGATTTGGTCAGAGGTCTGTTTGAGTGCCTTTTGTAACATCCGCTCAATTTGTCTCAGAAGATCTGAGCGGGGAGAGGTGGCCTGTGATGAAAGGAGGGAGACCGGGGTGCCTTTGTTCGATTCTGTATCCTCCCTGCTGATGGGGGGTTTCGGCTCAAGCGAGAGAGACACACTCGTGTGTGAATATGGTGGTGCCGCCATTTTGGAGGAGGTCCGCGCTAGCACCTCTTGGATGCTTTTCGGTTTTGGCTTTTGTTGGGATCCCCTGGAGACCATCCTATCGATTCCCGGGTGCTTACCGAGATTTTGAGAGGGTTGGGGTGCCGTGGTGGTTGCCTAGCTGCTGCTTCTTGCTTCTGTGTAAGTGGTGGTGGAGTGGAGCTCTAAGCAGACATGTCCGGCTTAGGCAGCTCTGCGCATGCGCCCCGCAGTTAGAGCAGTGTTTCATCAGTTTTTTCATCAGTTTCTTAGTTTTTACATCCTTTACTAATGCAAAAACAGATGGAAAAACTGACCGTATGTACTTTACATCCGTTTACATTTGTTTAAAAAAAAAATGGATGTTAACGGATGTGGACATTAACAGATGTAAACAGATGATCATCTGTTTACAACTGCTAGTCCATAGAAATACAAAGTTGTCCATTTTTCATCCATAAACAGACAGATGAAAAACGGACATAAGGAACGCCTGTGTGAAAGGACCCTTACCATTCCAGTCAGCAGGTGTTGTACTCTTCAATTGAAGGCGATGTCCCTTCTCTGTTGTGCTCCCACAGGCTAATGCCTGTGACATGGCATGGACACGGGCAACACTGCAGCCTTCTTGGACTCCAACAATTCCTACAGGCAAAACAGATTTCCTGTTGCCAGGGGTAACGGCGGACCCAAACACATGGTTATACTCTTTGCAGGATGCTGGATACTGTGCCCTCTTTCCTCGGCTGAGCAGTTTACATACACAGCCATAAGATGGAACCACTGGTTTCTTGTGCTCTCTTCCACCCCCTGCAGGCTGAACAAACTTTTCTCCACGGTTGCCATGGGTGACAACAGATCCCTTTGTAAAATCATCTTCCATGCAAATTTGAGCCACATCTCCTATGTAGCTCCTGCTTGCTTCACCCAAACTTTCTCCTGTTGCTATGGGAGACCCAATTCTCCTCACAGAACTTTTCCATCGCTCTCTGGACTGCTTCTAGGTATCTGTCGTAGTCATCTCAGTTATGACCCATCAATCGGTAAACCCATTGGTACTCTTCTGTCAAAAACAGCTGCACCAATTCAGCCCAACGGTCTCTTGGCCACGCTCTGTAGGAAGCAATCATCCCAAACTCCTCCAAGAAGTCCATACCATGTTCAGAAGGCAAATAGGCTGTATAAAGTCAGCAATACAGATTTCTTTTTTGTTGCCACAGGCAACCACTTCCATCTTCTTTTTCCTTGCACTAAGCAACTGCTTGCTTTCTTTTTCCACTTGCTCTAGTGCAGCCAAATGCCTCTTGCACCAGACAACAGCAGACTCACTGGCGGACTCTCATGCCTTGGCAAACTCCGTTCAGGCAGGTATGGGGTTTATCCTAGTGCTAACAACCACTCCAGCCAAAGAGCCCTGTCTCTCATATTTCAGCAAACCTTGCTTCCTTTTTGCGCTTTGGTCGCCCCATCTCAGCAGTCAGTCACACAACTTTTTGACTCAGTTCTTTTGCAGATCAAGAAAATTTTGGTGTACTGTCTATTTAAGCCTTGCAAGACAATACACTTCTCCATGCAGACATCACTGCAATTACATCAGCTACTGCACACAGGAACACGTAACACATCCACAGCAGAACTTTTTCTTTTCCTTTCACAAGTACACCACCTTCAACATGCAATGCCTTTTGCCTGGCTGCACATCCACACACAGCCAACGGATCCTGACATGGACTCACCATTGGAGCGAAGACCTGAATTCCACCATCTGTTTGCAGGCCAAATTCTCCAGCATATGTGGCATGGGATAGTTAGCTCTCGTGGTAGATGCGTTGTTTTAGTGAGTCCACGGCACACAGGAATTATTTTTAAAGGCTTGGTAGCCCACTTTTATTTAAAAGAGGGTAAAAGTTCACAAATAAATGATTTCCCACACAGGGGACCTTCTCCAACTTGAACAGAAATTCATACACTGGAAAATGCCGAGCCACCTGGCTCATAAGCTCACTCTGCTTCACTTGCAGTACCTCTCCTGGATACTTGGCTCTCTAGCCTTTCGACACAGCGCCTTGCTGAAAGGCCTCTTGCCTATTTATGGGGGTTCTCCTGAAACCCCAATAGAAGCCGATCTGACTCCTGGAGCTGAGACCTCTGTCTCTTAACTTTCGGCTAGGTTCTATGACCCTTCAATGAGACCATCCTTCTCTCCACTGGGAGCAGTCTCCAACTGGGAGCCCTGAGCTATTCTCAAACCCTAGTATACAGTATCTCACAGAAGTGAGTACACTCCTCACATTGTTGTAAATATTTTATTATAACTTTTCATGTGACAACTCTGAAGAAATTACACTTTGCTACAATGTAAAGTAGTGAGTGTGCAGCTTGTATAACAATGTAAGTTTGCTGTCCCCTCAAAATAACTCAACACACAGCCATTAATGTCTAAACCGCGGGCAACAAAAGTGAGTACACCCCTAAGTGAAAATGTCCAAATTGGGCCTAAAGTGTCAATATTTTGTGTAGCCACCATTATTTTCCAGCACTGCCTTAACCCTCTTGGGAATGGAGTTCACAGGTTGCCACTGGAGTCCTCTTCCACTCCTCCATGTTAGAGACCATGCGCTCCTCCACCTTCCATTTGAGGATGCCCTACAGATGCTTAATAGGGTTTAGGTCTGGAGACATGCTTGGCCAGCCCTTCACCTTTACCCTCAGCTTCTTTAACAAAGCAGTGGTCATCTTGGAGGTGTGTTTGGGGTTGTTATCATGTTGGAATACTGTCCTGTGGCCCAGTCTCCGAAGAGAGGGGATCATGCTCTGCTTCAGTATGTCACAGTACATGTTGGCATTCATGGTTCCCTCAATGAACTGTAGCTCCCTAGTGCCAGCAGCACTCATGCAGCCCCAGACCATGACACTCCCTCCATGATGCTTGACTGTAGGCAAGACACACTTGTCTTAGTACTCCTCACCTGGTTGCTGCCACACACGCTTGACACCATCTGAACCAAATAAGGTTACCTTGGTCTCATCAGACCACAGGACATGGTTCCAGTAATACATGTCCTTAATCTACTTGTCTTCAGCAAACTGTTTGTGGGCTTTCTTGTGCATCATCTTTAGAAGAGGCTTCCTTCTGGGACGACAGCCATGCAGACCAATTTGATGCAGTGTGCAGCATATGGTCTGATGCTGGCAGCACTCATATGTCTATTTCCCAAAGACAACCTCTGGATATGACGCTGAGCACGTGCACTCAACTTCTTTGGTCATCCATGGCGAGGCTTGTTCTGAGTGGAACCTGTCCTGTTAAACCACTGTATGGTTTAGGCCACCATACTGCAGCTCAGTTTCAGGGTCTTGGCAAACTTCTTATAGCCTAGGTCATCTTTATGTAGAGCAACAATTCTTCTTTCGGATCCTCAGAGAGTTTGAGGTGCCATGTTGAACTTCCAGTGACCAGTATGAGTGATATCACCTGCTCCCCATTCACACCTGAGACTTTGTAACACCAACGAGTCTCATGACACCGGGGAGGGAAAATGGCTAATTGGGCCCAGTTTGGACATTTTCACTTAGGGGTGTACTCACTTTTGTTGCCAGCATTTTAGACATTAATGGCTGTGTGTTGAGTTATTTTGAGGGGACAGCAAATTTACACTGTTATACAAGCTGTACACTCAATACTTTACATTGTAGCAAAGTGTCATTTCTTCAGTGTTGTCACATGAAAAGATAGAATAAAATACTTACAGAAATGTGAGCAGTACTCATATATATATATATATTACACACAATATACTACACTGACTGGCATATTCAAGGCCTTGGATATACAAGTTGTTTGGCAGTTCTTTTCTGCTCCCCATGGCTCAGTATCTAGCCTGCTCAGTTCATTCACGTGAGAGCTTAGAAACTTATTGACTCTTTATACAAAGACACTAATTGCAATTTAACCACTTCAATACTGGGCACTTCCATCCCCTTCCTGCTCCAGACAGTTTTCAGCTTTCACTGCTGTCGCACTGTGAATGATAATTGTGTGGTCATGCAACACTATATCCATACAAAATTTTTAGCATTTTTTTTTTTTTTTAGACACGCAAAGCTTACTTTTGATTGCCATTGGGGGCAGTGATGAAGTCACGTGACAGTGATGTAATGCGTAGGTCGGAGAGCGGAATGTGGTGAGGTAATTTCCACCACGAATGGCCGCAGTCATATTAGTACACCCAGTACACCCATATCCGCACATGTGATTGATGCCTTGTTTGATCTGTTCCCATGTAAGAACGTATTTGTCTTTACAATAAATTTGATTCATTTACAATATTACACTATGGAAGCACTTTTTCTTGTCTCCCTGGGAGTTCTGTGAGCTGGCTTTTTTTTTCTGGTCCAAAAGTGAAAGATATATTACCACCGCTGAACAGTATGGTCCACCAGTGAGGGGGATATCATCCCTACATTGCCGTTTGGCATTCCACTTAAAGGGCCCCTGCAGTGAGTGTCCTAAAAGCCTTTTGGCCACTTGGGGTCTGGGCACAGAGGTGAGGAGGCAATTTAGCCGGTGTGGGATTCAACAATCATTTACCTATCCACACTGAGTTTTTTTTTATGTGTTTTTGTTGGACTTTTTTGCACATGGACTTTATGTCGCATTTATGATTTTTTTAGTCACGTTATTTATTTCTTCATTGTGTTATTGTATTTTACGGTGCACAGTTATACATTCATTTGGTTTCACTGTGCGTTTGTATCACCATTTTCTGTTTTATACTAGTTGCACTCTATATATGTTTGCCACATTTATTGATGGTATTTATATGATCACTTATTAGTTGTTTTATGTCACATGGCCTTTTGATGCACATTGTGTTATGACTCTTTAGTTGCAAGGTCACAATTTTTGGCCTCACTGTGCGTTGTCATTCTTCTGTGATAAGTGATTTGTCCACTTTTATTATTAAGCACTTCATTTTGTATTTTTCACATTTTGCTCCACTTTCTCATCAGTTGTATTAACGTTATTTCATTTATGTTATGACGGGCTCATATGTCCCACTATTACTGTGATTTAGTTAATATTTTATTGTTCCCTGATCATTTCCATGCGTTTTGCCCATGGTCACGGTTTATTGTTTGTTACACCTTTTGGTCCTCATTTTGGACCTTTATTATTTCACCTTTCTCTTCACTCCCATATTCCTTCCATTTACTGATTATGTTATGGTGTATTATCTATTGTCTTCTCATCTCATTATTTGTTTTGGAATGTCTGTGGCATTATTGTGATTAGCACAACATCAATTTTCTGTTTGTTGTTTTTGCTAGTGGTATAGTCAGGTGTGTACTACTGTCCCAATAGTCCCATCTTTTCTAGTAGCAGCGCAAAAAGTTTTTTACATATTTTTTCTTCGTTTCTGTTAACAAAAAAATTTCAAATAAGTAATTTTTCTCCTTCACTCATGTGCGCTGATGAAGCTGTACTGATAAGCACTGTTAGGTGCCACTGATGGGTACTGACAGGCAGCACTGATGAGGAGACACGGATACGCAACACTAATGGGCACTGATTGGGTTGCACTGATAATCAGGACACTGATGGTCAGTACCCTGATTATAAGTGTAAACATCCCTTGTCACGATCACCGCTTACCAGCTCTCCTCTCCTCATGCTGTGACAGCTGTGAGGAAAGTTTTGTGTGTAAACAACAGTGCACAACTTTGCACAACAATTCTCCTGTCTTCTCATCAGAATCTCCTACACCCAAATGTGCTGTATGCCATGGAATATTTCTCTCTCCTTTGATCTTCCAATAGAGTGATCCAAATCTCCAAAGAAAAAACTAATATAGTGTAGTATTTCTTATGCTAATGTGCTATATAATTTTATATATATATATATATATATACCTGCGCACCAATATAATATTATCCTAAAGGTGTCCACTACTTATCCTCTAAATTCACTCCTTTGCTGTGAATAACATCCAAAAATACATGTGACCATACTCCATGCACCACTTGTGTATGAAACAAATCCAACGTGCTCAATCCCTTCCCCTTCAGGCATGCACCTTATCCTGCATGTCTTGTAAATAGCCTTTCCAAAATATATAATCAACGTGCTCAGTTTCCTCCCCGGTTCTTCATATGTCCTCAGTGTTCATAAAAGATAAACATACACTCCCATAGTGCAACAGTATTGAAAGATCAAATTTAATTATTAAAATTGCGCTTACATGAATCAGAGGTATAAACTGGCTATTACAACTGATTCAAAGTTGGCCGCCACGGTACTTCCGGTTGCATCTGCTGTCACAATCGGCTGATGCGTTTAGTCATTCAATCGACTTCCTGATAGGCAACAGGTGACAGACTCCACCGAACTCTATTTATACAACATCCCGCCCTCTTCCTGCGGCCATTTTCTCCATCATAATATAGGATAAGCCTCCTTCGCTACCTGCTTATGATTATAAAAAGGGAGCTGCTATTACCTGACTATATGCCTAGAAAGAACATAATTGAATACAAACAAAGTGGTGTAGCACTATCCCACAGATCGCTACAGTATATCCTCATCCACATATTTAAATCATAACAATGATATACAGTGGGGCAAAAAAGTATTTAGTCAGCCACCAATTGTGCAAGTTCTCCCACTTAAAAAGATGAGAGAGGCCTGTAATTGGCATCATAGGTAGACCTCAACTATGAGAGACAAAATGAGAAAACAAATCCAGACAATCACATTGGCTGATTTGGAAAGAATTTATTTGCAAATTATGGTGGAAAATAAGTAAAAAAAAAAAAAGAGGTCTCTGGGATAGCGCTACACCACTTTGTTTACATTCTCCATCATGCTTCTGGGTTGACGATACAAATACAATACTAACATCCATTGCTAAAACCCTATGATAATTAACTTTGCACCTAAAACGGCACTTTCATAGGTTGAAATATGAAACGGAGTTGATATATCCTAAGAATGAATCTATATACGAAAATTACCACCGCCATAGACAAGTGGAAAAAGACACTTGCCTCCTAGTGTTATAAATACTAATAGGTATGCTAAAACAAGTTTTATCTTAAATTACAAACCCTCAATACTATATAAATAGGAGAATGAGTTAAGTTGTATATCAATGTCTGTGTCCTCTCTGCATGTTATTACACAAAAATTATTTGAAATTATGCAAAATGACAAAAAAATAAAATCAGTTATATTGCCCAATGTACCTCTGCCACCTCACTCGCAATAACAGAATGAGGTCTCTTGCCGAGCACTAGCAAGGACCACATATGTGCTCTTACTTAACCAGTTGCCACCCGGCCTATAATCAAATGACGGCTGGGCGAACACTTTGTCCCTCCGGGAGGGCGCCATATGAGGTTCAGATCCCAGATCAGACATTGCGCATGCCCGCAGGGCCGTGCTGTGGTGAGATCTGTTACCTGCTGTGTACCTCGGACACTGCCGATGACAGATCTGTGTCACTGCCCTGTTGCCAATACCATGTGACCTGCTGTATACAATGGATGGCTTCCTTTCATGCCATCCATTGTATACATGTGTATCTAGCTGTGAATGGTCACAGCGATCAAATGCACAGGCTGGTCCAATCACAGCCCATCTTTGTCATGTGATTAGCCGTGGCCAATCACAGCTAATCACAAGAAAAAAACCTGAATGAATCGATTTCATTCAGTTAAATACTTGCCTGTAGCAAATAAATTCTTTGCTATAAGCAATCAAATTGTGTAAAAAAAATAAAATACTGATCACTTCCCCAAAGTAGTACAATGTCACTATGGTAACATTATACTACTTTGGTCATACTGTAATATGAAAAAAATCTTTTAAAAAAAAAAGAACAAAATGTAATAAAAAATTAAAAAAATTGAAAAAAAAACTGAAAAAAACTATAGATTTTTTTTTTCGTACTGTCATCAATGTCCCTGATCACTGCCACACCAGTTATATGATGACACTGTACTGCACTGGTGACAGTATGTAAAAACAAAATTGTGAAAATTATTTTTTTAATTTCTTCATTTTCCAAAAAATTATGACAAAAAATTACAACTTATAAAAACTCACCATGGCTCTTATGAAATACGTCAGACACCTTTTTGAAGAAATCGGAAGTGACGATACACGTCAAGGGACGTGACGTCGGACGTGGACGTAAACTAGAAGCAGTGGAGTGGCCTTTTTGAGAAAGGTTTTGTATACCCTATGCTGTACTGAATGGACACAATGCTTATACATTGAGGAGATATGCGATTTTAAAGAGTTTTTCTTGTAAGCACAATTTTAATAAAATAGACCCATTTATAATATATACTACACTATATGGCCTTTCTCTTTTGAACTATGATATGATGCCCTAATGAGATTGGAAGCGGGATCAGTGTGGAATGAGAGGAGCATTTCTCATCTATGCTATTGGACATTTAAGTCCAGTAAGGTGCATGGTTTGGAAGGTGGTGGCGAGTGGATTTTGTTGCACTAGTGGTGTTGAAGAGGGGAGCACATATTATTATATGTCTAAAGGATACTACACTATCATACATTTTCTCCAGGAGGTATTCTTTATGAAGAAAAGGATGCATTCGAAAGGATCAGTTTTTGAGTGGATTCTACTTGAGGTGATTGTAGCCGTATTAGTGCATTTGCGACAGAAACAATTGAGTACTGTCCGTGATACTTTTTTATTTGCACTAACATACAATTTTGAGGACAAGCTTTCGGGGTAAGTACCCTTTTTCAAGGTCTAAGCAGTACTGACTTAGTGCAAATAAAAAAAGTATCACGAACAGTACTCAATTGTTTCTGAGTGGATTCTAATATGGAATGAGATGTAAAGTTATGTACAAGTATTTTTAGGGTAAGAGTATTTAATTCAGCCACATAGAAGTGGACACTGAGTGATTTATGCAAATTTTTAATGCAATATACACTGAGATTTTCATTTTGAGTTTTATTTGACATTTATGCAATAAGGATAATGCACTGTATGCACCGTAGTAAGCTGCAATACACTAAATTGTTGTTTTGGGGTTTATTAGCATAATTAACACCAAAAACTAAATGTAAGCTATTGCAGTTTAGTATTTCTTAACTGCTTCCGCACCGCCCTATAGCAGAAATACTGCTACAGGACGGCACGGGTGCGCAAAATCACTTGTATATATACGTGATTTTGCAGTTCCGGGTATGGGGTGTGCGCACACCCTACCCTCACTGCCATTCGTGGTCTCAGCTGTCCAACACTGGGTCCCAGCCGGTGATTGCCGAGTATCTCCGACGGCGGAGAGACCTGTGTATAAACAATACAGATATATCCCCCGTCAGCTCCTGCACACTGCTTTGTATAGCTCTGCTTTGTATGTACTTGCAGTGAAACACAGCACACAGCCTCACAGTAAAACAGCACACAGTTAACCCTTTGATCGCCCCTCATGTTAACCCCTTCCTGCCCAGTATCATTAGTACATTGTCAGTGCTTTTTATTAGCACTGATCACTGTATTGGTGTCATTGGGGATGTCAGTGACACCAAGTCAGTTCCCCCCAGTGTTAGAATGCCTGCCGCAGTCCCACTATAAGTCGCTGATGAAAACCATTACTAGTTGAAAAAAAAATAAAAAAAATTCCATTGTATAGACCGCCATTTGTAATCGCTATAACTTTCATGTAAACCAATTCATTTACACTTACTGAGATTTTTTTTTAGCAAAGACATGTAGCAGAATACATTTTGGCCTAAATTTAAGATGAAATTTGATTTTTAAAATTTTTTTACTGGACATGTTTAATAACAAAAAGTCAAAAATATTTTTTCTCTCAAAATTGTCGTTTTTTGTGTTTTTCTTTAATAGCGCAAAATTTTTTTAAATGCACAGGCGATCCAATACCACAAAAAGGAAGCTCTATTTGTAGGAAAAAAGGGCATACATTTAATTTGGGTGCAGCGTTGCATGACTGCTCAATTGTCAGTTAAAGTAACACAGCGCCGTATCGCACAAATTGGCCTGGTCAGGAAGGGGGGTAAATCCTCTGGAGGGCAAGTGGTTAAAGTGTTACTAACCGCAGGACCCGACATTCACTATATCTGGTCTCCCACAGTACACAGAACATTGAAATGCAATTATTTTAGTAAATATAAACTGCTAAATACCTTTTGTCATCAGCAGTATATAGCAGTCTTGTGGCATCTATCAGTGTCCAGCAGAGCACTGGTTAAAGCCTGTAGGAGGAGTTTTCTTTCTGCTCTAGGATGAAGATGCAGAACCCCTGACCTCTTTCTGGACAATGCTGATTGGCCCTGTGCTGATCACATGCACCCTCCCAGAGGAAATAAAAATATCTCTAGCAATACACACCAAACTGAGCATGTGCAAAGTGTCTCCACAAAATATGTCTTATCAGGAGATAAGAGGGGGGGGGGGGGCACTGGAAGAAGGGAAGGATCAGAGAAGTCAGGATCAAACAGTCTTTTTACACAATGCAGAGTATTAACCGCTTAGGTTCCGCAGTGAGAATAACAAGCATGCTTTACTGCATATACAGACAGATTTTACTGTTGTTGGTTTAGTAACACTTTAAATGTGGTTGCTTCATTACCCTTTTTTTTCCACCCCATTGATTTGGCCAGTTCCACACTGCCTGTCTTATGATGTCTTCTCTCAGGATGGAGAAACAAAGCACCCATGTCAGGGTTAAATATCTGAACCCTCTAACTGCCACTTTTGATTGACGACTTGTTTTTTTTTTAAAAGTCCTCATGAACACTGGGCGTTTTAAAAATGCAGGTAGCGTTAGCTGCATAAAGTCACATTAAAAATGTGAGTTTTCCATGTTTTTTAGCATTTTTTTCTTACACTAAAAATATATTTTTGCTAAAATAACATGCCCAAAAACCCGGTTTGCCGCATTTTACTGCATTTTTTCACATTTACCAGCGTTAGAGCATTTTTACAGCTAAAAAATTCCTTTAAAAACTCACTAGTTCTGTTTTTTTTTTCCAGCCAAAAAACGCTGATTACAGTCTATGTGTGCATGGACACATAAGATAACATGTTGGGGAGTTTACTGGCTGTAGAAAGAAAACATCAAAAGCCAAAAAACGCTAATTAAAGACTATGTGTGCATGGACACATAAGATAACATGTTGGGGAGTTTACTGGCTGTAGAAAAACATCAAAAGCCAAAAAACGCTGATTACAGTGTATGTGTGCATGGACACATAGGATAACATGCTGGGGAGTTTACTGGCTGTAGAAAAACATCAAAAGCCAAAAACAGTAACTGTAAAAACGTCCAGTGTGCATGAGGACTTACTAGCCAGCTAAACAGATGAACATAAAGAAAATAAAAGTTTTGACCCACATTTTGACCAAATTTGAACTGCAAATCAGTTTCTCTATGTACATAAGCTGCAGTTAAGAACTAAGTTCACATTTTCCCCCTAAATTCCAGCTTCCCTATGTAACAATATACCATTATTGTACCTCTGTTGCAAAAAAAAAACCAAACAGCTTTCTCTATGTTCTCGGACAGGCCTCACCTCAGCCTCTACTCTCCTATATAAAACGCCTCCATTACCTGTTCTGGTATTTGGGACTAAAAAAACATTAGAAGTAAGGAGTTCAGTAGCTGACCTCATTACCACACACCCTTCACCTGCCCTCCCCCTCCAGGAGATTGCTCCTTCCCCTCTTCAGTTTCATGCTTTTCCAATGCATTCATTATCACTGAGCACTGTTCTCATTAAATACACAGCCAGAGATCGATTGTTTTGTAACTTCATCTTGTATAGATTGTTCACTTTGCAGAGTGTGCAGTAACTGAGTTACTACATAACTATGTTGAGCATAGCTGTAGTATTAAAAACAGAAGAAATATGTCCTAGAAGTCATTAAAGCTCTCCCTACAATCTGACTGTACAATCTCCTTTAGATCTACCATCAATGATGTAGTGCAAGGGCTTGTCTGATTGGATGCAGAGTGATTGGATTGACAGGTGTGTTGGTTGTCCTATCATATAGTTTTGGTAAGTCTAAAGGAGATCATACAGAGATTTTACAATCGGATAGTGTATGGCCACCTTTATACATCTAAAATTAACTAGTCGCTCTTTTGGTGACATTAATTGTTAATAACATGCTAAACTCAGAAGCAAACGCACTTAAAAGCGCATGATAAAACAAGTGACAAACGCAGCAAAATGCACAGTAAAAAAATGGGCAAACCTCAACACCCCAAAATGTCCCATGAGCTACTTTGCCATGAGTAGGGCAGCCCATTGAAATCAATGAGCTGCCCTATGCATGCTGCGGGAAAAACGAGCCAAAAATGTGCACTCCCACTTACCAAGATGTGAATGGGGCCTGAAAGTAAAATTGGTGAACAATCTGATTTATAGTGTGTTTCCAAAACGCATGGCAAAGCATGAATTTTCTTTCTGGTATTCCTGTGCGTTTGGAAACATGAAGATCATACTCCTTTTCCCTGGGCAGAGTGCCTGTAGGATCAGATACAGGTACTGCCCTGCAGCAATCTCTCTTCCAGTCTTTCACAAGTACAGCAGGGAAAGCATCCCCTAGGCTCCTCCCTGTAATGGCCAGTGAACAAAACGGAGGTGGACTGAAGTGAAGGAAAGAAAATCTGAAAGGAGAGAGGCAGGAAATGATATAGGTAAAAGAAGAATGTTTGACTGGACAGTAAGGATTTATAGAGAATGCTCACAGATTGTGAGAGAAGTCTCCCCCCCTTACTCACCCTCCCTCTCTTACTTCTCTCCCTCTCTTACCCTCTCTGTCTCTCACCCCATATCTTTCTAATACCCCCCCTCTCTCTCTCTTACTCTCTCTCTCTCTTAGCCCCCCCTCTCTCTCACCCCCTTCTCCCTTACCCTCTCTCGCTCTCACCCCCCCCCTCTCTCTTACCCCCTCTCTCTCACCCTCTCCCTTACCTCCACTCCCTTACCCTCTCTCTCTTACCACCTCTCTTACCTCCCCCCTCTCTCTCACCCTCTCCCTGACCCCTCTCTCTTAATACCTTTCTTATTCCCCCCCCCCTCTCTCTTACCCCCTTTCTCTCACACCCTTTTTTTTGGGGGGGGAGGGCAACACAATGTTTTACTGCACCAGGTGACACCAACCATAGTGATGCCACTGCTAGAAAGTTATTTCAAATGTACCTCCATGTTAAAAACATTGGGAAAGGCTTCCCTAGATTATTATATCCACTTGCCTACCGGGCACTTTCACCCCCTTCCTGCCCAGGCCAATTTTCAGTTTTCAGTGCTGTCGCACTTTGAATGACAATTGCGCAGTCATGCAACACTGTACCCATATGAAATTTTTGGCATTTTTTTCACACAAATAGAGCTTTCTTTTAGTGGTATTTAATCGCCACTGGGTGTTTTATTTTTTTGTGCTATAAACAAAAGTAGGAAGTGAAGAGGTTAAATCCAACCTGAGCCACACCTGCTCTGGTCCATGCACCCTGTAAACCTAATATTCTCCAACTAATGTCACACACCATACACTTACAGTGAAGGAAATAAGTATTTGATCCCCTGCTGATTTTGAATGTTTGCCCACTCACAAAGAAATTATCAATCTAAAAATTAAATAGTAGGTGTATTGTAACACTGAGACACAGAATAGAAACAACAAGTTCAAAAGAAATGCATGTCTAACAAATTATGCACTGGTTTGCATGTTCATGAGGGAAATAAGTATTTGATTCCCTTCACAAAACATGACTTAGTACTTAGTGGCAAATCCCTTGTTGGCAATCACAGAGGTCAGATATTTCCTGTAGTTGGCCACCAGGTTTGCACACATCTCAGGAGGGATTTTGGCCCACTCCTCTTTGCAGATCCTCTCCAAGTCATTAAGGTTTGGTGGCTGACGTTTGGCAACTCAAACTCGTAACAGTGTTACAATACACCTACCAGTCAATTTTTAGACTGATCATTTCTTTGTGAGTGGGCAAACATTCAAAATCAGCAGGGGATCAAAATCAAATATTTATTTCCTGCACTGTACCTGAAAGTCCAGAACAGTTTCATTACAGAATCAGGGACTTTCATCGAATCCATTCGGAAGGCCATCAGTTAAAATGGATGGTACCCGAGCCTTGCTGGATAAGGTGAAGAATCAAATACTTATTTCCTTCACTGTATATGCAAGCGGAGGGTGTTGGAGCTGACAAAGGGTCATGACTTAATTTTCCACATCAGATTATAGTGTTTGGGCCTGCTAAATTGCCAATCAGGCCTGAGTACTGCATCCTAGGAAGAGGCCACATTCTCCTCCATATGAAAACAACAGGTACTTGTGACCACAAAACCAACTGGTTTGGGAAAGTGGCAAAGATGACTATGTGGGTTGGTGACTTGGTATGATACCCTTTTACTTTGTTCTGAATTGTCAAAGTTACAGATTCTCTTTAAACCTCTTACTTTTTGCATATCAGTGAAAACTGTGTTTTAATATACATTGGTGGCGTTCGTTCTGATCAGCAAGGGATCCATGAACAGGAGCTGAACAGAAAAGACTGAAAAACTGATATGCAGATCTGTTTGAAATGCTTATCTGAAAGGGACCAACTGATTTTTTTGTACATCACAACTTTTTTTTTTTTTTTAAGTAAACTTTTCAAATAAAAACAGGCAAAGAAAGTATTAGCCAAATATGATAGCAATTTTAGCTTTTTTACCAAGTTCTCTAAATGACTGTATTTGGACCAGCGTGTTCTGGAAACACAGAGCTTTTTCGCATTGTTTTAGCACTGGATGACACCAGCTCATTATATAGTTGTATCCTTTTTAGGTAAATGCTGGGTCAAGTCAGTAACATGGTGATTAAAAAGGATTGTGTTACCAACTAATTTATTTATTGTAATGTAAAAATAAATTCAAAAGAAAATGTAATTTGCTGTACTTCCCCTTAATTACACAAATTGCAGAATTGAAACCCCTAATCTAGTTGGAAGTGGAAATCCCCAGAACCATCTGGTAACATTAAGGTTCACTTCCTTGTCACATTATAAAGTGACAAAATTCTTGTCTAACCTGTTCCTTTATAAGATTTGTTTTAAGTGTTAACAGCCAATGGAATAAAAACATTATGAAACAAGTCACACTGCAAAGGTGCATTTGTCTTCTTAAACCAGCCATGGACAGATTCAAATTTGGATGGTTCAGCAGGAACCGGCTGAATTTTGATCCATCTAAGGGCAGGCTGTTTGTATTGAAGTCAATCCATCAATCAACTTTAGTACAACCAGCTTGTGGGGGTTTTTTGTCCGATAACTACCAGTGGCTACAGCTGCCTGCAGTGATCAATTTATTCTGCCGGTGCCGCATTCTCCGCCGGCAGAACACAATAGCACTGTGGGTGGGATTCTCCTATCAACACTGACAGTTGATGGGGGAAATCAAGCAATTTTATTTCCTTCAACACCTGGTTGAAGGAAAGAAAACTACATAGTGTATGGCAGGGCTTGAAAAAGCCGCTCGCCAAATGCGAGGAGAAATTCCTCTGTGGTGAACGGCTGCGAGCACAGATGAAGCATGGAGCGACTGCACCTGCGCTCCAAGCCTCATTGTGAAGCCGAGTTCCAGTTTACAACTTTCAGTTTCCGGCTTCTGCGGCACCGCCGCCGAAGGGACAGGTGCAGGAGAGGTCCGCTCTCCTATGCTGAGAGGAGACACCCTCTCCACCGCCGTGGGGGACTCGGGGGGACAGTAAGTACTGTATACAACATGTCCTATCACTATAATGGAGTACTGGAGAGCTGGGATATACATTACTCAGTAACAGGGGCGGACTGACCATTTGGAAACTCAGGCACCGCCCGAGGGCCCGGGGTCAGTAGGGGGCCCCATGAGATGCCCCTGGTACCTTTTTCATAGGCTTTTTTGAGTTTGGGCAAGGACACAGGGGCCCCATGATCCCCTGTTGCCCGGGGTCCCCATGAGTTGTCAGTCCTCCCCTGCTCAGTATTGTATATCCTAGCTCCCCTGTACTCCATTATAGTGATGACATGTATACAGTAATGTATATCCCAGCTCCCCTGTACTCCATTATAGTGATATGACATGTATACAGTAATGTATATCCCAGCTCCCCTGTACTCCATTATAGTGATATGACATGTATACAGTAATGTATATCCCAGCTCCCCTGTACTCCATTATAGTGATATGACATGTATACAGTAATGTATATCCCAGCTCCCCTGTACTCCATTATAGTGATATGACATGTATACAGTAATGTATATCCCAGCTCCCCTGTACTCCATTATAGTGATATGACATGTATACAGTAATGATGTCACATGTTCTGTCCCCCTTTGTAATGTACAGCACTGAGCGAACTATTGGCGCTTCATAAATACTGTATAATAATAATAATACATGTCATATCACTATAATGGAGTACAGGGGAGCTGGGATATACATTACTGTGTACATGTCATATCACTATAATGGAGTACAGGGGAGCTGGGATATACATTACTGTGTACAGTTTTATATTTTGGACTATTTATTCTAAAGAAAAATGTAATTTCATAAGCTTTAAGGGGGTGTGGTTGGGGGTGGGCCAGGGGTAGGGTTGGTGGCGGACCTGGGCAAGGTTGAGTGGGGCAACTGGTGGAAAGTAAGTTTTGTGACCGGCTAGTAGGTCTGGACTCGAAAATTTAAACCGCTGGTGTATGGCCTGCCTTAGGAGTAGACCTAGATGATCTGGCTTCAAGGAAAAAATATTTTTTTATAAAATAAGCACATGGGATTGTACATTTAATCTGTAGTGTCCCTTGTGATGGTGCCAACTGTAATAAGTGGAAATCCAAAGTCCTCTCCCTCCCCCACATATCCCCAGAGCAATAATCTTCTGGTGCTGCAAGAGTTAATATCATGGATGAAAAATGAATGGCAGATGCAGACCTTTGAATGGAGGATGGTGGATAAATTAAAGGTCCAAATCCTTCATTCATAGAGCACTTTTCATTCATGGAAGCTATAGTACAGCATTTATGAACGGAGGAGCTGGGTGGAGAGGGCAGGCATAGTCAGCAGTCAGTAAGTGCCTATCACAGATCCAGCACTAGTATTAGCTCCTGTAGCTCTGGAGGAATATGGCTGTAGAGTATGGTAGGGGGGATGAAGAGTTTGGATTTCCATTATTACAGCTAGTATCAGCATAAGGGACACTTCGGATTAAATGTAAGTAAAGCCCCTTGTGCTGATTATTTTTTTTAAATTTTCTTTTTTTATTAAACTTAAACTTTAACCACTTTGAGACCAGGTAATGTACATGTATGTCACCAGGCCTGCAGCTACAGGAATCATCCTGGTATTGTTTTTTTAGCTGCCGATTCTCTTCTATTCAAAAGCAATTCTAGCAGCTAATTAGCAGTTGGATTGCTTTTACAGGCGGCAGAAAAGGGGCCTCCGGCTTACCATAGAGGTGATCAGGGACTGGATCTTCCCTGATCATTTCTATGGTATTAGAAACCAGGAGCGACGAGTATTTTGTCACTTCTGGTTTCTACAGAAAGTAAACAAGCCATTTTTGGGAAAGCATTGGAGCAAACCAATCCAAGTTTAATCCAATGCTTTTATATGCTTTTCAGGGTCCCAGTAAAGAGGACCTGTCATAACTTATTGCTAACATAAGGGATGTTTACATTGCTTGAGACAGCAATAAATGTGATTTAAAAAAAAATGTAAAGAGAAAGTTGAAAAAAATAGAAACATTAAAATAAAAACATATTTATAAAGCCCCCCTGTCCCACTGTGCTAGCGTGCAAAGGTGAACACACATGTCCGTTCTGCATGCATATGTCAAGGGCGATTGCACCAGATGTGAGGTATCGCTGCAAATGTCAGTGAGAGCAATAATTTTAGCAACAGAACTCTTGTGTAACTCTAAACTGGTAACCTGCAAAGGCTTTTAAAGTGTCGCCTATGGAGATTTTTAAGTACCATAGTGCACAATTTTAAAGTGTGACATATTAGGTATCTACTCGGCTTAACATCATCTTTTTATATTTTACCAAAAATGGTGTACTATATTGTGTTTTTGTGCATTCAAATTCATTAAAGTGTATTTTTTCCCCAAAACAATTGCGTTTTAAAAACCACTGCGCAAATACCACATTACATCAAAAATTGCAACACCCACCATTTTATTCTCTAGGGCCTCTGCTTAAACAATATGTATGTTTGGAGATTCTAAGTAACTTTCTCACTGCAAAAAAAAAAAAGATTTTTAAATGTAAACAAAAAAATGTCAGAATATACCTGGTCTACAAGTTGTTAAATATGGGCTTAAGTAAAAAAAAAAAAAATACATATGCTTATTTTCTACAAAGTGAAATGCAATAACATATAAAAATACACCAATAAATACCAATGTGTATGAATAAAATATATACTCCAGGGCACCAAATGTAATGCATGTTTGCTACAACTGAGTATTATCTATCACTGGTACATAACCAAACATATAAAAACAATACAAAAACCCATAGAAAAACCATACAATAGCCCACAACAATCAGTCTTTCATAAGTGCTCAAAGTGCATATATATATATACCCAAATCCTAAAATACATGCGTTTATAATAGCATGCAATGTTATTCCAAACAATCTGCTTCATATGATCACTAACCTTAAATACAAGACACTTTTTTGGCACGATCAGTCATATTTTCCTGTCAGTTTTTTTATTGAAAATGTTTTGTTTTTAGAAGATACAGTGGCAAATGCAGTCATGTGTGAAATCAATGACTGACAAATCAAATGTGTTTGTGCATAAAACTGTAAAACCGTAACAAATGTCACAATAACTGGCATTGCAGAAGATACAGTAATCATGTCATAACAATGAAACAATATGGATAACAGAACGATAACCATACACCTATAACACGAGATCAGGCGTTGGTGAGGGAGATTTCTGTGTATAAAATACACTGAGCTAAGGATCAAACAAAGGAGTATATAAGAACAAACCATAAATCTCCCTGTGGGAGAGCCATGGGAAGGAAAGGAAAACAAGAAGGGGGGAAAGAAAATTAAAGGAGCAAGAGAAAGGAATAAAAGGAGGATGTCAGGCGCACCCGAGCCGGAGCCGTAGGGTCGCTGTATTTATAGCGATGTAAAACTGGCTGTTGATATAGAAGGATGGGCATATTGGATCCATAGAGTCC
Source organism: Staurois parvus (assembly GCF_062004578.1). NCBI lineage: Eukaryota > Metazoa > Chordata > Amphibia > Anura > Ranidae > Staurois > Staurois parvus. The sequence continues at coordinate 10,764,619 of NW_028317882.1, forward strand.
ATATTTTATCATGGGTATCCAAAAGAATACTGGAAAGCTTTTCATTGATGAAAAAGAAGTCTAGGCGGTGGTGAACTTCTGTAAAGGGTATGAACTGTTGTTTCCAAGCTTTTGCTATGATTTGTTTTACCGCCAGTAGTACATAAGTAGCCAGTTTAAACTGGTATTTGATGAGGCCCGGGGGTCTCAAGTGTAGAAGGAATTGCTATGGGTCCCTTGGGAAGGGACAGGTAAATAAAGAGTGTAAGAGCTTAAGTACCTTTGTCCAGAACCGGGAAAGCATAGGACACGTCCACCATGTATAGAAGACATCTCCCGCGGTATGGCATCCCTGGAAACAGGTGCCAGAGGCTGACGAGTGAAGGTGTGCCAGTAGGGATGGGACCAGGTACCACCTCATGACAGTTTTGAAAGCTGATTCAATATCAAGGATATTAATAGAGCAGGAAGTCAAGGTACTCCAAATTTGGTACTTTGAAGGTCCCTCTCCCACCTGGAAACGTAAGTGTGATTGCTAGGATTTTGGAGGTTATTAAACTGTGCATAAAGAATCGATATGTTTGAGGGAGAACGGTGTCCAATGACAAATATGTTCGAATGAAGACAGTTGAGCTGTCGGGTCTTTATCAATGAGCAACGAAGTCAGCCAGTGTAAGAATTGGAAGAGTTCAGTGTGGGGAGTTTGGTATTTATCCCTTATTTCTGCCCAGGTGTAAATAAAACGGACAGTGAGAAATGATTGGACACAATTAAAATTGTGGGAAACCCACCAGTGGAAAGCGCTAGGGGACTCAAGGCCTGGAGAAAACAGAGGGTTGCCTAAAAGGGGGAGATGTGGTAGATGAGGGGAGAGTAGACCACCGGAATATTTGGTGGAGTCCAATATTTGTAAGAGTGAGACATTAAAGGAGTATTGGTTGTCGGCCTTAATTCTGGAGGAAGCCATAAAAGTGAGCGGGGGGAGACTGGAAAGCAAGAGAGCGCTTCCAGATTGACCCATGTAGGGGCTTGTTGTGCAGCATATAGAGAGGTCATAGATGCTATCTGAGCCGCTAAATAGTACTTGGAGATGTTGGGAATCCCTAAGTCGCCTTGTTTCGATCAGTCATATTTTCAATATCAATGCCAAAATTTCACAAATTCTGCCAGGGTATGCAAACTTTTGAGCGCAACTGTAAATAGGTCTTAAAGTGGTCTTAAAGGCAGAAGGTTTTTTACAGTACTGTATTCTATACAGTAAGATATGAAAACCTTCTGCATGCAGCTTCCCCCACAGCCCCCCTAAATACAGGCTGCCTTTCACCATGGCCCCTGATGGTGGGGATGGACTTGACGCAGCTAGGAACCAGGTTGCTGCCCCCGAGACACCCCAGCTGCGGTAATGGCCGCCGCCAATGGCGTGTAGCTGGTAGGAATCAGATCAGACAATAGCAAGAGCCAAGGCTCTCTTACTCCTTGGCGCTCATGTAAAGCCATTGGCTCCTGTTACTGTCAATCAGGTCCAGTGACAAGGGAGCAGGTGGCACACAGAGCAAGGCATGGTGAGCAAGAATGCATTAGTACCCCCATAGCAAGCGGCTTGCTAGTAGGGCACCCGGTGGGAGGGAGGGGCCAGGAGTACCAGTGGGGGATCCAAGAAGAGGAGGATCATGCTGCTCTGTACAAAACCATTACACAGAGCAGGTAAGTATAACATGTTTTTTTAAGACAAAAAGAAAAATGTAATTAAATATTAATTTAGGTTATGCAGCTCCTCTTTTTTCTCAGTTACACTGTATATTATAAAAAATGATAATACGGTTCTAGATAACAGACACCAGTCAGAATATCACTTAGCATAACTTATAGGTTTAAGCAGACCTTGCACTAACAAGCAAATATTGCTTTATACATCAGCAGCATTTTAAACTGGCCAAACGCTGATCAACATTTTAATCACTATGTGGTCATTTCTGTTTGACAAAAGTTGCTGAAACAATTGAAGAGACACTTTTGGGCTCCAAGCTCCTGTAAGCTGTTATCAGCATTTTTTTCTGCTCCTAGACGCAAAACAGTGTTATCCTATGTGTACATGCACACTACTTTAGGCTTTAGCATTTTGTTTAGCTTCAGCTTCTAGGAGCAGAAAACTGTTTAAGTAGAGTTTTCTGGAGCGATTTTCCAGCAGAAAAAACAGCTAAATGCTCCTAAACACTACTAAAGTGCTCATAACAGCTTTTTTTTCCCTTTTCCTCTACATGTACTGTAAAACTGCTAATAAAACACTAACGCTCCTAAAAAACACTATTACCAGTGTTTTTTATCCAACATTATTTGAGCTTAAAAAAATGCTAGTGTGCATGGAGCCTAAAAAATGTTCTCAATCAGCAGCTGCGGCCACTGATCATTGTTGCACGGGTGATGCTGGCAGAATACAACCTCCCTCGTTTGTGTAGATGGAGGAATATAGCTTAACACTAAGGCATAGCAGTTTTTATGTGGTGTTTTTGCAAGTTTATAGAGAGGCAGACCTTTGGTTGGCGCAGAGGCGTAACTAGGATATTTTGTGCCCGGGGACAAACTATAAAATTGGCGCCCCAGCCCCCCCTCCCCGTTTAATCACATCAGTGACACCAATGATGGGGCATTATTCCTCCCACTGACACTTACCTTGCTGAGGAGAGGGAAGGAGCCTAGGCTCCTTCCCTCTCCCATTCACAGCCAGCATACCTGGTTGCAGCAGCACCATCTGCACGGCACAGCTGTCTTCTTCACTTGCTCCGGCCGCTCCCTCACTCGATCTTCACGCTGCCGCTCAGCTCCTCCTCTCCAAGCTCCGCCTCCTCACAGGTGATTGGACGCCTGTGAGCTACAGTTCTGTGAGGAGGCGGAGCATGCAGGGACGGCATGTCATCCCGCCCACACATCACGGCCAGGGAAAAGAAGACACCGGGCCTGCGGACCTCTCTACCCCTCCTCCAGCAGCGCCTCCTGGACTGGATCGTCGTGGAACACGGAGCCAGGTAAGACACAGCAGCCCGCTGCTCGCCCCTGTACTAAGTGTCCCTTCCGTTGTAAGCCTCATTTTGTCACCCCTGTACCTTGGCGCTCAGGTACATATGTACCCCCCTACCCCCCCCAGCTACACCTCTGGGTGGGCGTAGACCCCAGCAATCGATTCCAATGCACAAGAAAAGCATGAGAGCCAGAGACAACTACAGTCAGGTCCATAAATATTGGGACATCGACACAATTCTAACATTTTTGGTTCTATACACCACCACAATGGATTTGAAATTAAACTAACAAGCTGTGCTTTAACTGCAGACTGTCAGCTTTAATTTGAGGGTATTTACATCCAAATCAGGTAAACGGTGTAGGAATTACAACAGTTTGCATATGTGCCTCCCACTTGTTAAGGGACCAAAAGTAATGGGACAGAATAATAATCATAAATCAAACTTTCACTTTTTAATACTTAGTTGCAAATCCTTTGCAGTCAATTACAGCCTGAAGTCTGGAACGCATAGACATCACCAGACGCTGGGTTTCATCCCTGGTGATGCTCTGCCAGGCCTCTACTGCAACTGTCTTCAGTTCCTGCTTGTTCTTGGGGCATTTTCCTTTCAGTTTGTCTTCAGCAACTGAAATGCATGCTCAATCGGATTCAGGTCAGGTGATTGACTTGGCCATTGCATAACATTCCACTTCTTTCCCTTAAAAAACGGCGTCCAATGAGTTCTGAAGCATTTGGCTGAATATGAGCAGATAATATTGCCTGAAACACTTCAGAATTCATCCTGCTGCTTTTGTCAGCAGTCACATCATCAATAAATACAAGAAAAACCCATTCACAACATCCAGACAAGTGAAAGACACTCTCCAGGAGGTGGGCGCATCATTGTCAAAGTCTACAATCAAGAGAAGCCATCACGAGAGCAAATACGGAGGGTTTACCACAAAGTGCAAACCATTCATAAGCCTGAAGAACAGAAAAGCCAGATTAGATTTTGTCAAAAAACATCTTAAAAAGCCAGACCAGTTCTGGAAAAGCATTCTTTAGACGGATGAAACTAAGATTAGTCTGCACCAGAATGATGGGAAGAAAAAAGTGTGGCGAAGGCTTGGAACAGCTCATGATCCAAAGCACACAACGTCATCTGTAAAACATGGTGGAGGCAGTGTGATAGCATGGGCATGCATGGCTTCCAGTGACACAGGGTCATTGATATTGATTGATGATGCGACAGAAGACAGAAGCAGCCGGATGAATTCTACAGTGTTTAGAGATATATGGTCAGCCCAGATTCAGCCAAATGCAGCAAAGTTGATTAGATAGCGCTTCACAGTACAGATGGACAATGATCCTAAACACACTGGAAAAGCAACCCAGGAGCTTTTGAAGGAAAAGAAGTGGAATATTCTGCAATGGCCCAGTCAATCACCTGATCTCAACCCAACTGAGCATGCATTTCACTTGCTGAAAGAAAACCTAAAGGCAGAAAGACCCACAAAGAACAACTGAAGACAGCTGCAGTTAGAGCCTGGCAAAGCATCAGAAAGGAGGAAACCCAGTCTTTGGTAATGTGTCATTGCCAGTAAAGTATTCTCAACAAAATATTAAAAATGAATATTTTAAATTTGGTTATATTCATTTGTCCAATTACTTTTGGTCCCATGAAAAAGGAAGGATGGCTACTCTTAAGAGCTGTAATTCCTAAAGCATTCCTCCAATTTGGATGTGCATACCCTGAAATTAAGCCTGAGTGCGCAATTTCAGCCCATATCCATTATAGCTTGAATATGTTTTGGTAAATACCTAATACCTGAAAAATCTAAAATTACACCTGTATCCAAACAGATATGGACCAGTGTGTGGGTGTTTGTGTGTGTGTGTGTATATATATATCCCCAGTTCCAGTTGCAAGATGTTAACATAGATGAATGCTGTAACTTCAAATAAGCTCTAAGCTGCTGCTGATGTCTACATACAACCTGCATGCCCATTTTACATTTTAATGTAAAAGTAAAAAAAAGCTGTACACACAAGCTAAAGGTTGCTTTACAAGCTTTAAGAAAGATGCTTGAAGCTTGCTAAAAAGATATATAGTATAGGCCAGTGGTCTGCAAACTGCGGCCTGGGGGCCAGATGTGGCCTTTTACTTGCTTCTATCTGGCCCTTGGAGCATTATTTCCCCCACTGTCAGCAACAGTGGGGTATAGTTCCTCCCACTGACATCAATGATGTTCCACTATTCCTACCATTGACACCAATGATGGGGGCTCTAATCCTCCCATTAATACCAAAGACAGGACACTATTACTCCCGCTAGTACTAATAATGGGGCATTGTTTACTCCCAAGTCAGTATATTTTCTACTCCCACTGACCACAGTCCGGCCCACCTAAAGTTTGAAGGACAGTAAACTGGCCCTTTGTATACAAAGTTTGGAGACCCCTGGTATAGGCTGATATAGGTAAAGATATAAAGTATAGGCTGTTTATACTGCTCTTATTCAAGCTTAAAGTGTTACTAAAGTCAAATGTTTTTACTATTAAAACAACAAATGTGTACAATTATAATGCAGAGTGGCCCAAATCCTCCTCAGGTCCCCCGTCGGTGATCTTGGCTCCTACTCTTCTGCGTGTGCCCCCATAGCAAGCTATGGGGGCACATGGTGTCTGCTCGCTCTTGAACTGTGTGTCTATGGATACACATGCCTGAGCCTCCACTTCCTCCTCACTGCATTTCATTGACAGAAGCAAATTGCTTCTGCGGCTGTTCGATTCCTGTGTAAAGAGGAAAAGGGGGAGAAGAGAAGCAGTCACGCACAGTGCTGGATCTGTTCTTCCCTCTCTTCCCCTTCACACAGGGAAGGGGGAGGACAGAGAAATAGAAAACTTTTTTTTTACCTTAATACAAGGAATGATTTAAGTTAAAAAAAAGTTTAGCTTTAGTATCACTTTAAATCCATGTGTATAGGGCCTAATAGAACATATAATTCTCCATACATAAAGTACAGATTGCCAGAATTACTTGTATTAGTGCTTTATTAGTCATAAATACAGTGGTTAAATGGTTAGCACTTCCACCTGGCAGCACTAGGGTCATTGGATCGAATCCCAACCACGGCACCACCTGCCTGGAGTTTGCATGTTCTCCCTGTGCCTGCGTGGGTTTCCTCCGGGTAATCTGGTTTCCTCCCACACTCCAAAGACATGCTGGTAGGTGAATTGGCTCCTGCTTAAATTTGCCCTGGTAGGTGTGAATGTGAGTTAGGAACCTTGGATTGTATGCCCCTTGAGGGTTAGGGACTGATGTGAATGTACAATATATATATATGTGTGTGTGTGTGTGTAAAACGATGCGTAAAAAGACGGAGTTATAGAAGTACCTGTAATAAATAAATAAATAAATGACAGAGACAGAAAACATAAGTGACTTTTATTTATTTTTTTATTTTCAAGTAGAATATAAAACATAATTTTTAGAGTACCAGTCTGGAAACAAAGGGTTTACATTAGTAAACATTTACTTAACAGCTTAAAACAATAACAAAAAAAAAACTATTTTAAAACAGGCAATGTAACATTATTGTGTAAAAGGAAAGATCAAGCGATACAAATGCTGAGCACTATCTTTTTTTTGGAGGTTAGAACAGTCATATCAAAACACATGTAGCAAACCATACAAAAATAAACCAGCTTATTTTGCAGGAGTACTATGTGGAGTGGCTGAAAGGAAAAATGACACCATGCAATAAACTCCTATTAACCCCAGTTGCCTTAAATCTGTAAATCCAACCCTGTCAACAGAAACTCTGTGATGCAAGGAGTACCTAAGCTTTCAAGTGGATATGTACATAGGTACATTTTCACAGTATTCTTTTATTTTAAAAAAGCAAAAATGCTTTTTCGCAGGAAACTGGGGTTGTAAAGAGTTTACCCCACATCATTTATGTATAAAAATCTATAAACATTCTAAAACATATTTTGTGTGCATAGGGTTACTTTACAATGTAAAAAAAATCTGTTAAGAGAAACAACATCCAGAGCAATATGTATCCTTAAATGGAGATTATGAAAATACACAGCAAAGCAGACATTATAGACACTCTTCAATCTAAAACTGCAATCCTTTTCATGTCCTTTCGCACTCACATCAGCACAATAACATACATTTGTACTCTGTGTTTTCCCTGCATGTAAAAGTTGATCTGTATTTTTCTCTATTATCTTGTGTGTGTGCTAAAGTACTCTTTATGTAATCTATTAAAGTAGGACTAGGTAAGAATCTGTTACTGCAACTGTTGTGTGCTGAATTTACATTTAGAGCATTCATCTGCTAAGTTTTTAATTTAACCACTTCCTGTCTGGACACTTTCACCCCCTTCCTGTCCAGGCCAATTTTCAGCTTTCAGCATGATCACACTTTGAATGACAATTGCGCGGTCATGCAACACTGTACGAATGAATGAATTTAGCATTTTTTTGAGACAGATAAAGCTTTATTTTAGTGGTATTTATTCACCCCTGGTATTTTTATTTTTTTTGCTATTTAAATGAAAAAGTCCAAAAATTTAGAAAAAAAGTGTTTTTCTTATAAATGCAAATAAACAATATTTCATCATAAATCTTGGCCAAAATATATTCTGTTATCTTTTTAGTAAACACAAATTAGTTTATAACCAAAAATTGTTTTGTTTTTTTTTTACATACTGTCACCCTAGCAGTACAGTGTCACCATGGTGACACTGTACTACTTGTGGGGTGTGATGAAGATTTTTTTTTTTTTTACACTGATTGCTTTTACACCCATAAAGGCTGTAAAAGCAATACATTTCTCCTTCTCTCTGGCTGCATTCTTACAGCCATTGAGAACTACTGAGTGAGCTGTGATTGGTCACAGCTTGTCACATGGTACAAGGCTGTTGTGAATAGCCTTGTACCATGTGACCTCTGTGATCATTCACAGATTTCACACGTAGTAAGCAATGATGTCACAAGTGACATCATTGCTTACTACTCTGCATATGATCACTGATTGGCCAATCAGTGATCACATGATCGGGACCTCACACAGAGGTCCCGTCCGATGATCGGTGTTCCACTGTGTCCAGAGGACACAGCGGGCACCGGATCGCGGTGCTGCACGCTCCGAGGGAGTGCGCACAACTAGAAAATGCGGGTGCCATTTATGAACGGCAACCCGCCCCTAGAGTGACACCGCCCTGCCGTTTAAAAACAGTAGGCAGACGGCAAGTGGTTAAAAAAAGTTCAATAGGTTTTCCTGTTGAAGATAAATAACAAAAAAACTGAAAAAGGGGCAAAAAGCTCACTGGAATTCTGCACAGTTTATTATCAGAGTGTGGATAAACCAATGAAAGGTGGTAGAGCCCTGATACATTATAAGGCAAGATTTCCCTCTCCCTATTAGTCAATGATATCAAAGAGCTAAGAAATATTGTAACCAGTGGCCTATTCTTCAATGAAAAAGCTGCCTGCACCTACAATACACATCTGTGGTGCTCTAAATGTAAATAAACCCTGACTAGTTCACGATGGCACTGCAAACTTTACCTGTATGCATTTTAATACAAGAGAACCAAAAGCTGAGAAGAGGCATTTGCAGCAGCAGTGCTGAGCATTTAACATAAGCTGATCCCTTTGGGCTCATGGAAATCATAACTGGGTAGTTATGGATTAGGGGTTCTTTATTACAGGTTCTAATCCCCTGGTCTAATATCAGGAAAGGCAAACTAATTGCATTTTGCCCCATCTAATTCCAAACATCTGACATTATTTGGTACAGGGCTCCACTGAAGTAACTGAACAAGCCTAGATGCCATTTATCGTATTCTCAAATATTCTTAAAAAATACAACCGGTCCAATTCATTAGAATAGGGTCTCCAAAATTTATAAACAAGTTTACTGCCCATCAAATTTTAGGGGGGTGGCCAGTAGGAGAAGAAAATGCCCTGGCATCAGTGGGCGTAAACAATGTTGAGTCTTTGGTATTAGGGGGACTAATAGTGCTCCATTGTTGGTGTCACTGGGAGGAATTGTGCCCCATTGTTGATGTCAGTAATAGTGTTCCATCATTGGTGACAGTGGAAGGAATAGTGCCCCATCGTTGATGTCAGTGAGAGGAATTTGTATTAATGGGAGGAATAGTGCCCCATCATTGGTATCAAAGGGAGAAATAGTACCCATGACGGGTGTCAGTGGGAAGAATAGAGCCCCACAGTCAGTGTCATTGGCAGTAACTACGCCCCACTGCCAGTGGGGGGAATAATGCCCTAAGGGCCAGATGACAGCAAGCAAAGGCCTGGTCCTTGCCCTCAAGGTGCAGTTTGGAGACCACTGCTTTAGAGTATGTACTGGAAGCTCCAAACAATATATTAAAAAATTAGGAAAAAATTCAAATTTACTCCTTTTTTTCCTCCCCAGTTAATAGCATTGCTGGGTTTAATTTGGTTAATGTAGAGTGAAGTTTTGGAGTGTAGTAATGCCACCGATTATCAGTTAGTACAATACCCAGCTGTTTAGACTGTTTGGTTTACAATTAAATCCAAAAGTTAGAACATCATGCTGATCATAGTAAGATTTGCTGGTTTATTTTAAAATCTGTTAAGAGGGCAAAATCTGTTACTGGTTTGAGAAAACAGTGAAGAGACAGAAGGGAGTTGTTAACCACTTGCCCTCTAGAGGATTTCCCCCCCCCCCCCCCTTCCTGACAAGGTCATTTTTTGCATTACAGCGCTACGTTATTTTAACTGACAATTGCGTGGTCATGCAATGCTGCACCCAAATTAAATTTACGTACTTTTTTCCCACAAATTGAGCTCTCTTTTGGTGGTATTTGAACGCCTGTGTGTTTTTATCTTTTGCACTATAAAAAAAACAAAAACAAAACAATTTTGAGGAAAAAAAAAAACATTTTTGACTTTTTGCTATTAAACATGTCCAGCAAAAAATTAAAAAAATTGAATTTATAATCATTTAAGAGTCATAAATGTAGGCCAAAATGTATTCTGCGACATGTCTTTGCTAAAAAAAAAAAATCCCACTTTGTATAAATTAATTGGTTTATGTGAAAGTTATAGCGTTTACAAATGGTGGTATATATATTTTAATTTTTTTATTAACTAGTAATGGATTGCGATCAGTAACTTAGAGTGGGACTGCGGTGGGCATTTTGACACTGGGGGGAACTGACTTGGCATCACTGAAATCTCCAGTGGCATCAATACAGTGATCAGTGCTAAAAAAAAGCACTGACACTGTACTAATGGCACTGGGCAGGAAGGGGTTAACATGAGGGGTGATTAAAGGGCTAACAGTGTGCTGGGTGTGTTTTACTGGGAGACGGTGTGTTGGTGCTTCACTGTAAGCACACTGCTGTGGATGGCTGTCGCAGGTATATATGATTTTGCGCACCACTGCCACCCTGTAGCAGTATATCTGCTATAGGGCGGTCGGGATGTGGATAAAATATTTTAAATAGGTCCATAAATCACAAATTCAAATCTTAATTGCGTCGCAGGAAAGCAGGACCCCTACTGTGCCACTACACAGAAAGGTCACGATATGAAAATCCCCTAACCCTAGGTTCACACTTAGGCGTTATCTGCAGCATTTTGCATTTTGCAGAAATGCAGCAAAAAACGCAAGACATGCTTTTCTGCAGCATTACCAACAGTCTATAAAACCAAAAACGCAACGTTTTGCATTAAAAAAAGTCCCTGACCCTTTCCAAAAAACGAACCGGGTGAAAATGCAGAGATGTGAACCTGTCTCAAAGGAAATCATGTTAAATGGACTGGGGTGCGTTTCTGCAAAATGTGGCAGAAAACGCTTAGGTGTGAACCTAGTGTAAAAGGGAAGAACTATAAAGAGCTATTTGATACAGCTTTGCTTCAAGGTTTTCAATATATATCACCAACAAAGATTGCTCTCAATTGCTTCAAAAGACAGGTTTGACTAGTGCAACAAACCCTTGCACACTGAAATTCCATTTCAAATACAGACTTATAGTTAGAAAAATAGGCACACATTCTAAGACAAAAATACAAGTTAGTAATGATAGCTTATTTAAATGTGTTCAAAAAAATATTGCAGGAATAAAAAAAAAAAAAAAAAAAAAAAAAAACACAGGAGGCAACATTCTGGAATTCAAAACCTATAAGATGAGAAAGACATGCAACAGTCTAAGTGGTTCACCTGTGGAGTAGTAATATCAAATTGTTGATTTAGTCAACATTGCCCTAAGAGTGCCAAAAAGAGGACATGTGGGTCTTTCCAGAATGTAAGATACCCCTATAACCAACAAAACTTATAGGATAACATTCCACATTTCACCTACAGGACACAAAAGTCAGGTTCGCCCCTGCAATACATATGGAATATAAATCAGGTTTTCCTTTTAATAAGAACAAAAAACTAATAAAAAAAGGGGATCAAACAACTTTCTTAATCTAAATAAACAAAACTAAGGCGGGCAGTATACAAATAATATGAAAAAGTTGTGATTTAAGCTTTGGGTTGATTATTTTAAAAGACTAAAGTGCAACCAGCTATCATATTATATTTCGAGGTATACAATCCAAAAGACTTTAAAGAAAAATAGCCTTATTTAATAAAATGCCACAAGGCATTAAAGCAGCCCTAACACACCACTACTGGTTTGCGAGTGATGACATACGGAAATTTTCTCTTTCCCTCAACCCCCCCCCATGGTTATTGTTTTTCACAATGCGGTAAGTAGCCTGCAATCCTAAACCTTGCAGGTATCAACAGATGATTTTAAACCATAATGAATAGTGTTACTGGATGCTACAATTTCACCAGGTACATATTAGATTATACAACAGCTAAAATAAAGCACTATTCAGCTTCAGCAGCATTGTCATGTAGGAATGAACTGCACACACAATAGACAATATGGCTAGGTGTTATGTATGCAGGATGCTAGACTGTCCATCTTTGATCTACAGTGTAACTAGAAACAACTGGTATACTGAATACTTCTACAACCAGCCTTTCTAGATCTTTAAAAACCAGGTGCATCTTGCTTTGAAAAACATCAACAGTTTATTACAAAAGAGTTTCTCAAGGATTTCATTATTAAAAGAAAAGCTGGCCATACAAATTTGAACTGGTTCGCCATCATCACGACCCAGCAGAAAATCAGTCAGTGGGTAGCCCCGTCTCCTCCCTCCTGACTACAAAAATTGAAAGAACCAAGTGGAAAATTGTGGGCTGACAAGCACCTTCATACATTTAGATGCAGGCACAACTTAGGTATGTTGAGAAGTGGTGGTGCTTCAGCAGGAGATTCGTCCACCCATGCTTTGTATGTGTATGGACTGATAAAAGGGTTAATATTACACTTTACATTATTCCTGCTCTTAAGAGTTCATAATATACAGGTAAGCAACATGTAGTTTTCTACTATTGATAAAATAAAATCTTGTGAAAATGCCAACAGATGACAGCAGAGCAAGCTTAAAGCGGAGTTCCACCCAAAAGAGGAAGTTGGGCTTTAAGGACTGCTTCCCCACTCCCCATTAAGGATTGGCATCTTTGGGGGGCCGGGGGGAGTGGGTACACGAATTTGACAGGTATCCGCTCCCACTTCCAGTCTGATCACCTAGGTGATCAGAAGCGGAAGGTGTCCTCCCCCCCGTAGTGTTTTGGGACACGCGACAGGTCCCAGAAGACTACAGGACCATTCATGAAGAGCAGCGCTACTCGAACATGCGCAGTGGGTACCTGGCTGTGAAGCCGCAAGCTATCCCAGCCGGGTGCCCACACTGAAGATGCCGGCCTCCTGGAATACAGGACGTCCGGTGAAAAGGACTGCGGGAGACAGGTAAGTGGCTGTTTTTTTTTAAAAGTCAGCAGCTACAGTTTTTGTAGCTGCTGACTTATTTTTTGACAGAGTGAGTGGAACTCCGCTTTGATTGTAGTTTTGTAACTGATGAAAGACTACGGTTTGATTCCAACTGACAGACACTTGAATGAAATGATGATAACCCATCAGATTTTAGACTTATAGACTGATTTACTGAAGAAGTAGAGCCTGTTTACTTAGCAAAGTGAATCTTTCCTCAGCAAGGTTCTCCTCAATTTGAATACCCAATCATATGTAGGGAAATTAAAAACAAAACCAGTTTTTCTTTCCAACAAATAGAAGACTGAAGTCTGTGAACATGCACTTTGCCAAATACACATTCTATTCCATTAGCAAATCAACACCATTATGTAAGCAAGGTAAATCTTTCACAGTGTAGGATATTATTACTCCTAGGGCATGGCACATGTTCAAATATCCTGAAAAAAAAAATAATTCAGCTTATTGCTTAGTTCACACATGCGTCAGTCTTCGCCGCCCCTCTAAAAAACAATTTGCAGTGCATTGCAATTCAGAGGCGTTTTAACAGGCAACTGGGAGGGCATATATCTGAGGCATGCTGCGAGTGGGCAGAATTACATTCTCTTCTGGACAGCAGTATAACCCAATTGTTTCTGGATTCTGTACCACTCAATAAATGAGAAAGAAAGATACATTTTTCCTACAAAAAGGAAGAGAACGGAGCTTAGGTCCTCATCACGTGAGGATAGGCAAAAACTGAGCTGGCACTAGCCAATGTGGTATTTGGCCACCAGTAAGAGCTGCCCCCTGGGCTCTGCTTTTGTTTATGTGCCTGGCATCTTACTCCTGCAGGTGGCAGTATAAAAAAAAATACAAAACAAAAGAAAAGAAACAAAAACAGTATAGAACAAAAGATTTCCACTGTGTCCTTCAATGAATGTAAGAGAAAAAGAAATTAGTGTTTTAATGATCCATAGATCATTGTATGAATTGTTAACCAAATAAATTACAACTCTCTCTTAAATTTAGAAAGAGAAAGTTGAACATGTATAACAATGGTAAAAGGACACAAGTCTGCATTAATTTAAATTTTAGTGAAAGCAGGCTGGTCAACATGTATTTTGGGGATAAGTTCACTTAAAAATAAATGCCTATTTTTTGCAAGTAAAAGAAACTAAATGTGCATTTACTTTTTTTTTGGAGCCTGTAAAGCATTGCACCAGAGATCAGCAGATTGCTGGTGGCATGCAGGTCTCCTGCAGACTGCCAGCATAATCTGTGTGCTCGTACCTCGTATGGGCAGACAGTTTTACACTGACAGGAAGACTCAAACCACCACAGCACTCAACAGTGCCGTGGGGGTTCAATGAGAACTATAAGCAGACATCTGCAAAGGATGTCGAGACTTGTAGTTCACTCATTCACAGAACTCTGTGAATGAATGATGTGGCCGTGTGGGCCGGGCCCCCACAGCCACACTGATTTTAAAAAGTGACAGCTAGTACAGGGAACTTCTCCCCATACTGTCACAGGGAAAGATGACAGTGGGCAGAAACTGCAGCAGTGGGAACATATTACATGTTCCACCCTAAAACGGGTGCAACATGTAACATGTTCCCAAAGTTGAACTTATCCTTTAAACATTTTTCGCTATACAAGGCTGTTGACATAATAAAAGCTGAACTCCATGAAACTTAAAAATCTTCCCCTGCAGTGGGACTGCATCCACATTGCAAGCGTTAAAACACATGATTCTATGTAGGGGACTTAGTAAAGCACTTTTAGTTACTCATTCCTCTGCTCCTCTTTGTTGCTAGACACCATAGGTCCCTGTAGCCTCTCCCTTCTCATCCGGCGGTCTATGATCCACTGACATCACCAGGACTGATACATGAACCATACACAGACCCTGCACTGGATGTGAAGAAGCTGAGGAACAGTCCACTACCAGAGAATGGGGGAGTGCCATCTGCCAAGCAAGCAAAACAGGTAAGCAAAAATGCTTTTTAATCCGCTAGACAGAAACAAGCATTTAAAAAAAAAGTTTTGTTTACAATCATACTTATTCATACCTAGGTGGATGCAGTATCGATCCGATGCTGCATCTGTTCCCCACCGGGTATAAGGGTGAGAACTGAGCGATCAGACACTGCAGATTGCTCAGTTCTCCCTGCCGCTCTGAGCAGAGAGCTGTGTCTGTCAGTTCCTATCTGTACAGGATACTAAAAACAATTATTTATGTATGCACATTAGCCAGAAAGGGTTATTTTTTTTTATTATGGCATTGCCAGGCAGGAAGTCAGCCAGAGTGTACAAAGACACTGCCCTCCTTTATTTCACACATTAAGTCTGAAACACGCATTTAGTGTTATAAAAGCTTTTATAGAAGGTAACTTGTTTATTTTATGTTTCTCTATTTAAACCTGTTTAATATTTTCTTACTTTTTACATTACATTTTTGCATTGGATTGAGTTTTAGTAAAGTGAGTAGATAACATTTTATTTCATTCCCTTTAGAAGCACAAACTTCATACAAATTAATCCAAGTAACAAGTCAAACACAGGATTGAAGTACTAATAAAACATACTCTTAAAAGAATTAAGCAAAGCAACTATTTAGTTAGGTGCTAATGGAGGAAGTGGTTTCCTCAACAGCTAAGGGCCCTTTCACATGGGCGATCCATCAGGTCCTCCTTTTAGTTTTTCAGGCAGACCTGATCGGGAGGTCCATACATTCCTATGGAACAGCGAGTGTACAGTACACTGACTTGTGCCCATATACTGCCGTCTACCTCTGCGTCCAATCAGGCCTGCTAAAAAAAATGGAGGACGACTGCGTCTTCTTCCATGTGGGTGGACTAGAGTGTAGGCAGCCAGGTGTAAAAAGAAGTAGAGTCCATTTACTCATCTGAAACAAACCAGTTGTCCGCCCTGCTCTGCTCCAGTCAACAGGGGATTAGCTCACAGATCCCCTGCTGATCAGAATGGAAGGCACCCGTGTGAAAGGGCCCTAAATGTATGTTCCTAGGCAGGACATTCAAAGAGAAATTTTAGCTTTACTCCTAAAACTAGTTTGAAAGAGCCAGTTGACCACCTTTGCCTTTCCTCACCGTCTTTCTGATGTCATAACATACAATGCAGGACCAGTAGTCCTGCATTGCATGTGAGGACAGCGCGGGACCGCCCACAACCCAGAGCATCAGTGAGAAGAGGAGCCAGCTGCCAAGGAAGCAAGGATTAGGTAAGTATTAGTCTGGGTTCACACATCTACGGGTCCTGTGTGCCTTGTTTACATGGGCACAGCAGTCCATTCATTTGAATGGGCTGCTGTACCTGCAGGAAAACGCGAGGAAAAAATCCTTGACCCTTTTTTAAAAAACAAGGCTGCACGGAACCGCATGAAACGCACACCAGAAAACGTGCCAAGCTTTTTGATGCATCGAAACAAATCTAATGAAATGCATGGTCTGCCTACATGCAAAACACAGGTCGCACAAGTGCAAACCTAGCCTTAGGTTTCATAGCCATTGCTTACTTGACAAGGTCATCAGGTCATTTAAAGAAGAATTAGAAGTAGGCCAAGCAAAATACTGTGTTCTTACTGCCTATATGGTGGCCCTTTCAAAATCTACATACAGTTATACACAGTACATTTTTCTGTTGAATTCATTCATGATCATAAAGATACACAAGCAAGCAAAGTCACAGGCCCATAAACCACCTGCCCCTGAAGAGGTGCCAGTTATGTGGTGAGCCAGCACCACAGTCAGGTACCATTCCTCATTTCTTGCTTGCAATAACAATGTCTTCAACATTTTCCGATACATAAATAATGGTAGCATTTGCTACTAGTGTTTTCTTAAAAAAATGTGTGGAGAATGTATTTTTTTACATTATTAAATTTTTATAGCTGCAACAGTATGCATATGTTGCAATTTATCTTCATATTTGTATACACTGTAGGAGAGAAACTCTGCAAGAAACGCATCTGAACATGGATTCATACACAATGAAATATGTTATGCAATATACTAGCCTCCCTTCAAGACCCATTTGTGAAGTGCACTTTACATGTGCTCTTCAATGGTCCACTGTGGAATGCACAATACGTTTACTAAAGCGCAGAACAGTTTGTCTAAATTAATAACTCAGGCTTAACATAGCCGCAATAGGATTCACTACTTAATTTCTATACCTTTACAAATGTGTTAAGAATGTAACTCACGTACTTTCTGCTACTTCTGCTCAAGTGTTAATTTTTTTTCACATATTGATGTATGGCAACCCAACATCTTTATATTTCAGCAACCAACGCCTTAGCTCTCATGCAATGTATAAAATAAATGCTCTTTAAAAAAATGGTGTTATATATTAAAATATAAAAATGGTGAAAGCAGCTAAGGTAATTGGAGGATGAAGGAACTTTGTACTTCTGCGTTACACAGTAGTTCATTGATCCTGCTGCTGATTAAAAAGAATCAGCTTCTGCTTTGGCTGTAACTAGCAGCATCCATAAAAAAATCCTATTAAATACTTTTTTATGCTAATTGGTCTGTTCACAGAAATCTACTCTCTACATTGCACAAGAAGGTAAGAGGGTGTTTTGCAAACAAGTATACAAAATGGCATCTCAACTCTATGTGGCAATTATTTAAAAAAATACCAGAAAAGCCACTATTCTTCATGACTTCCACAAAACCCAGGCTCAGAAGAGTACAGGCTGCTTAGAAACGTAAAGTTAGAATTTATATTCCAACTCAAACCTTAGGCTCATTCTTCTAAGGGAGGAAATTCTGTTAGAAAATGAAAGGTTCACCGAGATGGTGGTGCTAGCACAGGGTGTGACAGAGTGACATTAAGGGCATCGTTGTGCTGCACCAAGGATGTATGTTGATAATGCAACACCAACTCTTTCAATGAAGAGTAAAGGTAATAGGGCTCAGCAAAGCCATATCCAGTGGTTGTCTTGTAGATAACGCAGTGTTTTGTATCACCATCGACCCTATAAACAGAGGTCAGAATAAAAGTTAGAGGATCTAAGGTCACAGCATACATTTTCACTATATAACATCTGCATCGTTATAGCAATACAAACAGTAGTTATTTTTGACAATCAATAATAAGCTTTCTTGAAATATCCCCTTAAATACTACCTGTCTGTTGTCCATCTTTTCCGGCACGTTCCTCTGAACTCTACTGTATGGAGGGTTGAGGTGCCGTTCACAGTGAATGGCAACGCAGCACACCTAGAGCTGGTATGTTACTGGAACTTGCACAATGTACAAGTGTGAATGGCCCCTTAATCTGTTAGCCAGTGGCACTACAGGGTACTGTTATGGAGCCCCTGAGGGTTTCTTTGTTTTAATCACTGTGTTTTATGTGCATAATACCAACTGATACATTTCTATATACTAGCATGATTATTCATTTAAATGAATTGATCATTAGGAAAAAAAAAATAAACAGCATTTAACAAAATCATTATTATGGAATAGGGCAATATATGTCTGACAGTTTTGTAACTTCATACTTACACAACTGAGCAGGCATAACAGCCTTTCTGGCGGCTCTCCCGAATCAGAAAGGTACCATCTGCCTTCCCAGCCAGCATCTCTTCAGCCTGCTCTCTTTTCATCTTTCCCATGTACCAAGTCCTTTCTTCATGGTGTGGGAGATCCTCCTCGTCATCCATCATAGAGTATGGGCTGCATGGAACATAGGTGTATCAAACATCTGTTTTCTAAATACACAGTTTGACAGGTTCAACAACTTAACCAGTTCTAAGCTTTATAGAAAATGTACGAATGCCATACATGCACATGCCCATTAAATAAGACCAAGCCTTTGCCTCCACTCCATACAGCCATCCCTTGTACTGTTTTGTGTAAAACAGGCAAAAACTTGAGAGAAATTCTCCATTACGTGCATGACATTTTAAAAGAATATTTACAGCTGCGGACAAATCTGGCACCCTTCCACAAAAGAACCCCCCCCCCAAATTTTCTCTGAATTGACCTGAAACTAACAAAAATATATGGCATTTGTCAAAGTTTATTCTATATTTAGTAAACAAATCATACATTTTTTTTTTGAGTTTTGAACAGAATATTTTAAATAAAACAAATGAAAATGGCATGGACAAAAATGGTGGGGCCCTTAACCTAATAATCTGTTACACAACCTTTAGATGCAAGAACTGCAAACAAGCAATTTCTGCTTTTAGCCCACCCTTCTTAAGCAAACTGCTCTAGCTGTCTCAAGCTTGAAGGATTTCCTCCCCATACTGCATATTTCAGCTCTTTCCAATGATGTTTGACAAGATTCAGATCAGGGTTCAAATAAAGCATTTTCAGAACAGGCTAATTATTTTCTTCCTAGTCATTCACTGGTGCTTTTAACTGTGTTCTGGGTCTATATCCTGTTGTAGACCTGTGACAGAACAGAGCTTAATCACACTAGGGAGTATGTTGCACTTCAGAATTCCTTAGCACTCTTGACATTTCATTGTGCCCTTCACAGATTCGAGGCCCTATGCTAGACGCTGCACAGCAGACCCAAAACCTAATCATGTCACAGCTGATGTAACTTGCCACAAAGCTCTAGTTTTGTGTCCAAAAAGACAATTCTCCAAGAAGCACTGTGGCTCATCAATATGCATTTTCGCTAATTCCTGTCTGTTTTATTTAAAGGTTTCTTTTTTTCAAAAAGTAGTCTTCCTGGGTCTTCTTCCTTTAAGCCCACTGACACGTCATGATAAATGGTGCAACCATGTACCTCTGTGGATGCTTTCTTGGCTCTTTGTCGATTATTCACGCTGTCCTTTTGTTCAATCCAGGGACGGTTTTCCACTTGTGGCCACAACCAGGGAGTTTGGACCTTGAACTTATTATTATTTGAAACTGTAGTCAAAAGAATATCAAGCTGCTTGGGGATGGTCTTTTAGCCTCAGATTACGCTCTCCTTTGCTTTCTCTGGTGCATGTTCAACGAGAGGCACATAATCATACCAGTGATTACTATGTTCTATTTATATGGGCTGATTGATTTCAAGACGTATGATACTAATGACAGAAAACAGTTTGAAATACCACAATGATCCAATTATTGAAATCTTTTCTAGGGGTACCAACAAATCTGTCCAGGCCATTTTAGAATATCTTTGCATATTAAGCAATACACTTATCACTTTTCACAATTATTTGCTATACAGAAGCAAGTATACATGAGAAAATCGCTTTTAATTTCATCACTTTTCAGGAGGAATGAAGTATTGTTTCAATGCACTGTAGAGGCAAAAACAAATTTGTCCACACCTATACATCCTTAATTGTTTTACATTCTCTTCCTTTTATTTCAAGCAATAACCCTATCTTAAATGATGGCATACAGGAAGGATTTTTCTTGAAAAGAAAAGAGTGTTGTTTATTGTGAACCCCCCTGAGGAAGTCACATGACCATGTGACAAAACACATGGGAGCGGGGATGGATGACGGAACAATGTTCTTAGATTAGCAACAGAGAGGAAATCCGCACGTGTAATGTGCAAGAGTTATGTAGACGCTGGCTGATGCTTTGTGTGGCTTGGCATTATTATAATGTCAGTGTTTATTTTTAATGTGGCACAGAATAAATAGTAAAAAGGATAAAGCACTATATAGTCTTTTTATTTTACATTGCTGAATGGCTGGAGAGAATTTTAGTGCTTTTAAAAGGGAAGTACCTAAAGCCTATGCATTGCTCAGTGGATGAAGAGAGCTGGAGACTGCATTTAAAGGAGAGACATCCAAATTATCTGGAGGAGCTGGCTATATAAAAACAATAAATAGGAGGATATTCCAGTGAACGGGGGAATGACTACAATCCTTTTTTGACCCTACAATATATGTCGGTCATGGAGTCCAGGAGAGAGCACAACTAGCGGTGGTCACAAGTTTGAAAAAGTATGGTGGTGAATCTTAGAGCGAAATACCACAATATTTTGAGACTTTATTTATATTTGTTTGTGGACTTTGTTGAAATTGGAAATGTTTGATCACGGATTATATATGCTGTATATTGTTCATTTGTATGGTATTACACATTATTGCTGCACCATTTGTACATTACCAATGTTTTTTGGCCAGTTTTACCTAATTTAACCAATTGAGATGCTAACGTTGCTAGGCAAATAGTCACTAAACCTGCACTATATCTCTGACTGGATGTCGCTCCATTTCCTCAAACTCAACCTCTCCAAAACCGAGCTTCTCGTCTTTCCCCCTTCCCGTGCCCCCCCCCCCCATCCTTTCCATCACTACCAACAACACCACCATCAATCCCGCCCAGCAAGCCAAGGTCCTTGGCGTCATTCTGGACTCAAACCTTTCCTTTCAACCTCATGTCAAATCACTCACAAACACATGCAGGCTCCACCTCCGGAACATCGCCAGGATACGCTCCTTCCTTACCCCAGACACCACTAAACTACTCGTACACTCCCTGATTATCTCACGCCTTGACTACTGCAACTCCCTCCTCATCGGCCTACCCCAGTGCAAACTCTCCCCACTTCAGACCATCCTGAACTCAGCTGCCAGACTCATCCACCTCACCAGCCGCTCCACCTCTGCCACCCCCCTCTGCCTCTCCCTCCACTGGTTCCCCATTGCCCAATGCATTAAATTCAAACTGCTCACTCTGACCTATAAGGCCATTCACAACACTGCCCCTAACTACCTCACCGACCTGATTCCCAGGTACCACCCTATCCGTACCCTTCGCTCTTCACAGGACCTCCTTCTATCTTGCTCCCTGGTCTCCTCCTCCCACGCACGACTGCAAGACTTCTCCAGGTCCTCCCCCATCCTCTGGAACTCACTATCCCAATCCATCAGACTGTCACCTTCCCTCCTCACCTTCAGGCGCTCCCTGAAAACCCACCTCTTCAGGGAAGCCTACCCCACCCTCACCTAACAGCCGCTGCCCTTCCCTCCTCCTACCACTCCATCCCCCACAGCCATTTCCTCCTGTACCTCTACCCCCTCCCTCCTAGATTGTAAGCTCGAAAGAGTAGGGCCCTCTTACCCCTTGTGTGCTGTTTGATGTTACTGTACTGTTTCATGTATTGTCCCCCCTCTATTGTACAGCGCTGAGCAAACCCTTTGGCGCTATATAAACTCGATAAATAAATAAAATAAATAAATACTATATTTTTTTTTTCTTTTTTTAGGGTTTTGCTTTTGGTTACATAATTGAGAATGGGCAGAGTGAACTGTGTTACACCTAAAAGCGTGATATACAAAAAAGGTAACTGGAATAAAAAAGGACCCTATGGCAGGACTAATTACCTGAACTTTTTTTTGCTTTATTTTGTTCATTATTTTTGAAACAAACATCTGAACACAGTAGAAAAGTAAATTATTTGTATAGATCAGTGTAAAACAGTTAAAGTGGTTGTAAACCTCAGACATGACATATGAAGAAAGCATACCCCTTTATACTGTGTACTTGTCTCATTCCAGCATTAAGTGTCATTTCTGACTGCTGCTTCATTCTTTTGCTATCAGCATGAATCACTTCTGGCAAATTTTTCTGACACCAAGAGAAAAATGGTGACAGCGGAGGGAGCTCCAGCAGATTAACAGCCTCAGCTCTGTTCCTGTGAGCTGTGTGGTGGCGGGTGTGTCCCTTCCCTCCAATCAGCTCTCAGAAATCTCCTCACTGAGCTCTGCAGAGTGTAACTTCAGCTCTGCGCCCCCTTTTTCTGGAAGCTCAGACAAGCTTAAAAATTCAGCACTTTGAATGGATGTAGAGAAGAGAAGACAGTAGATAGACCGATACAACTTGTGTAAGAGAATTTGTAGAGGGTCAGAGCGATACTAGAAAATAATTAAGGTAAAATTGTAAAATTTTATGTTTTCTGGACAACATATATGTGCTGTGTCATTTGAGACTGTGCAGGAGAGGCGAGACGTGTTGCTTGGTTTGGTTATGGTGAATATTGGGAACTTTAAGATGCTATATTTGAAAGCTTAAAGTGGGCTGGTCTCGAAGGGAATAATTACAGTAGGGGAGAGGGTAAGGTATGGGGGAATACAAGGGTAAAAGCTGAATTCACCCGCTTTGTGAAATCTGCTGGCTTACTGAATTAAGTCTAACGAGCTGTATGCTACCTTGTGGACTTATGTCTCATCTACAACTGAAACTCTTACTGAGCATCGGGAGTGCAGCTATCACTATACTACCATCCCTCTGACAGGATATAAGCGGTTTTCTCACACACAGCAGTTCTACCTGCTCCCCACTCCTGCTATTCTGTTACAGAAGGCTGTGTATTTTGTAAATGGGTTTATATAATACAAAGCACTTTGTGTTTGGGCAGGAGGACAGGAAGAGCAAGAAAAGAAACGGCATGTGAGTCTGCAGCTACAGAAGCTGAGAACAGAAGGTACAGCATAGGAGCACCAGAAGTATAGCAAAAGCTAAGCCCCTGGCACTCAGAAAAAAAAAATGGTAAATTAAAAAGCTAAATACAGAGGGCATGCATTTTGTTGGACTTAACCCCTGGTAATCCAGAAAATTTTACATAGTGTCTGAATTCCTGGAGCACAGCTTTAAGCTTTCTACCCAACCTTAAAGTGGTATTCAAGGCAGTTAAAAAAAACTAAAAAAAAACATGTCCTACTTACCTGTGCTGTGCAGTGGTTTTATACAGAGCAGCCCCGATCCTCCTCTTCTTGCGCCTTTTGCCGGAGCTACTTGCCCCTCCCTCCTGCTGAGTGCCCCCAGAGCAAGCCGCTTTCTATGGCGGCACCCATGCAGGCTCCCTCCCGAGCCGCTGCGTATCCATACACACACAGAGCCATGGCTCAGCCCTCCCCCCCTCTCTCTTCATTGGCTCAAAGGCTGAGATTGTCTCAGCCAATGAGGAGGGAGAGTCCCCAGAGAGAAGAGGCTCTTGTGCACATCACTGGATCACGATGGAGCTCAGGTAAGTATTGGGAGGGCTGCTGCACACAGGTTTTTTATCTTAATGCATAGAATGCATGAATGTAAAAAACATTGAGCCTTTACAACCACTAAGTTATGCTTGAAGAAGAATTTCAACAACTATTTGCTACTCTGTGTTGCTAAGAGCAAGCCTGCAAAATCATTTATTCAGATTATTTCAAATACAATAATAACACTTTCACATTTCCAATTTTGTAATAAAACCACAGAGTGCATACTGTTTTTAGCAAAAGAGACATGGCTAACGTGTTTTTCTGGAAAGTAAAAAAACTAAATATTTACTCTTCAGGTTCATTCTTCAAGTCCAGCCACTCACTGATATCTTTTTGACGAGCCCCATTGCCAAGCAGCCAACTGAAATATAAGATAAAGACAACAAAACAAAATTTATGTAACAGCTACAAGATGCATGGAAAATAACATTTGTAGATGATCATATGCACAATAGAGTAAAACCCATGGCAAACATATTTACAGCAGTCATGACTTGCTAGATAGTTGGATAGTCTTTTGCTGATGCAAACAAAAGCCCCTTGACAAAAGGACCTTACTTCAATGTTCCAAACAACTGTAAAGTAGTAACCAGAAATAGGTGTGGGTACTACCCATGGCAACCCACCAGATAACAATTCGAACATAAAAAAAACACTAAATTCAGAAAGATTACTATCAGGGGTCTCTTTTAAAAACAAAAATTAACCACTTGCCTACCGGGCACTTATACCCCCTTCTTTACCTGTCCAATTTTCAGCTTTCAGCGCTGTCGCACTTTGATTGACAATTGCGCGGTATTGCAAGATTGTACCCATATGAATTTTTTAATCATTTTTTTCTCACAAATAGAGCTTTTTTTTGGTGGTATTTAATTGCCGCTGGGCGCTTTACTTTATGCGCTATAAACAAAAAAAGTGCAAACATTTTGATTAAAATTTTTTTTCTTTGTTTCTATTAAAAAACTTTTCAAACAGGTAATTTTTCTCCTTCACTGATGTGCGTTGATGAGGCAGCACTGATGGGCACTGATAGGCGGCACTGATAAGCAGCACTAATGAGGTGGCCCGGATAGGCGGCACTGATAGGCAGCACTAATGAGGTGGCACGGATAGGCGGCACTGACAGCACTGACAGGTGGCACTGACTGGCATCACTGCTGGACACTGACTGGTGGCACTGCTAGGCATTGACTGGCGCAACTGATGGGCACTGACTGGTGGCACTGACTGGCAGCACTGCATTGATGGGCACTGGTGGGTGGTACTGCTGGGCACAGGTAGGTGGCACTGCTGGGCGGCACTGCTGGGCACTGATCATCAGTGCCCTGATGATCGGTGCCGATCCCTGCTCTGACAACTGCCGGTTCTCGGCAGTACTTTCCTCGCGCTCTGACAGCGTGAGGAAAGTGCAGCCGAGAACCGGCAATTGCATTTTCTGGTGATCAGCGTGTCATTGGACACGGCTGATCACATGGTAAAAGGCCGCTGTGATTGGCCTTTTACCACATCACGGGATCAGCTGTGTCCGTAGGGGGCGCGTGTTCTGGGAGGACGTCATATGACGCCCTCCCAGAACTGGCCGGTCGCAGTGTAGCCGTCATTCGGCTATCTGCGGTTGGCAAGAAGTTAACTTGGCAAATGTCTCCACATTTGTACAAGTGTAGCAAACTATATCCCATAATGCTTTTAATATGTGTGTAAAATTTTCCTTGTTGCCTTTCGCTGGGCTAATGTAACAATCCTTAACATTCGGTCCTAAGAGAAAACGAAGGACATTTGACTAATAGAGAAATGAGCCTACCACTTATAGGCTTAAGAATTAAATTATCAGGAGAACATGCCGGTGTCCCAACAACCAGTGTCTAATCCCTGCCTGGCATATTCAGCTGTCAGCTGCATGCTCAGATAAGGGAATGCTGTGGGCTAGGGAAGGGGGGGGAAATTAACCCCACATTTTTTTTTTTTTGTGTGCGTGGTTCCTCTCTAAAATCTATATCAGACTCAAAGGATCTGGTATGGAATTTGGAGGGACCTCATGCCATTTTTATTTTCATGGCGTCCCCCTTAAAATCCATACCAGACCTAAAAGGCTTATATGAATATTTGTGGGAATCTCGGGCTGAGTCACTGGTTGTTAGGTCGTGGGTAGGTGCCAGCACCCCAACAACCAGGACACTTTCACATATGAGGCAAATGTTTTGCTTCGCACTTCAGCTGGAGGTTCGTTCAGCCAAACAACCATTCATTTGGCTGTTCACACAGGATACTTCAGAGACTGTACACATTGCAGAAGTATCCCTCAAATGATTTCATCTGCTGGACAAAATGTCTTTGTCTCTAGTGTTAGGCTAGTTTCCCTGTTGGGGAACATTCATTATTGAATGTTCTTATAGATATTTTTCTCCTAGGATTGAATGTTAGGGATTGTTATATTTGCCCAGCAAAAGACAACAAGGAACATGCTACGCACATATTAAAAAACATTACGGCATTACTTGTTATGCTTGCATGAATTAATTTTGCAAAGCAATTTATCAAAAGACACCGTAATTTTTATGGAATGGATACACCTCTGTTTCTGCACCCTTACTGTGAGCAGGAGAGTGATTGAAAACAAAATGTTATACCACAGAGAGATTTGCTGCACCATGCTACTTACACCAGATACTGGTCTCTAAGTTTACGCAGCTGCAAAAGGTCTGGCTTCAAGCTGTTCATTTTCTTGTCAATTTCACGATTTTCATTTGCTTGCTTTTTTAAGTCTTGCTCCAGTTTCTTCTTGCTGTCATGAATTTCAGTCACTCGAGACTTTAGTTTTTGAGAATTCATCAAAATCCTATTGGTAAAAAAAAAGTTAAGCAGATATAAATCAAAAAATATCTGACGCATATGAGTGTAAAACCCCGGTTCATGCAGCTATTTTTTTTTTTTTTTTTAATATCTTGTACTACTTGTATATTGAGGATGTGTCTTTTCTAGTACTACAATGTGTAAGTAGATTGTAAACTTATAAAAACCCACATCAGTCTGTATATGCAATAAAGCAGGGGTAGGCAACTGTAGCCCTCCAGCTGTTGTAGAACTACAAGTCCCATGAGGCATTGCAAAACTGACAGTTACAAGCATGACTCCCAAAGGCAGAGGCACAATGGGACTTGTAGTTCACCAACAGCTGGAGGGCCACAGTTGCCCACCCCTGCAGTAAAGCATGCTTGTTATACTCATTGTGGAAGCTAAGGGGTTAATCCGCTGCATTGTGCAAATAGGCAGTTTGTTCCTGATTGCTCTGTTCCTCCCCTTGTTTAAGAGACCACCTCTCATCTCGTGATAAAACAGACTGAACGGTAGGCATTTTGAATATGTTCAGTTTGGTGTGTATTGCTAGTTTTTTTTTTCTTGGGAGATTGCAGGTGATCAGCACAGGGCCAATCAGCAAAAAAAAAATTTAAAGTGCCCCTGTTCCCCCATGCTCGCGAGTAGTGGTGAACGCATATGTAGGCCACGCCCACATATGTAAACGGTGTTCAAACCACACATGTGAGGTATCGCCACGAACACAAGAGCAATAATTCTTGCACTAGACCTCCTCTGTAACTTTACATTGGTAACCTGTAGAAATGTTTAAAGTGTCACCCATGGAGATTTTTTAGTAACGTAGTTTGACACCATTCCACGAGCGTGCGCGATTTTAAAGCATGACATGTTGGGTATCTATTTACTCAGCGTAACATCATCTTTCATATTTTGCAAAACAATTGGGGTATATATTGTTTTTTTTTTTGAATCAATAAAGTGTATTTTTTTTTTCAAATAAATTGCGTTTGAAAAATATATTAATTTTTAAAAACTGTCCATTTCGGTTTCGGTTTTCGGCCAAGTGCATCCTGAATTTTTGGTTCCAGAATTTTCATTTCGGTGCACCACTAATTTGTGCTATCATTGCAATTGTCAGGAGAAGAAGAAGAATTTACCGTGCAAGGTTTTTTTTTTTTTGATGGATGCGTTGTGGTAAATGGCATAAAAATATAAGGCTAAAGTTAAAAAATTATTTTTTGGGGGGGCAATTTTCCTTTTGTAATAGAAAATTAGGAGAGATCAATTAAAATTTTTTACCAAATCGAAGCCCAATTTGCTGTGAAAAGCAAGGTATATTCCACTAAGAAGTAGTTATAATGATATGTATATTTATATACTAACACAGGTCAAAGCTGCAAAATTGGGCTTGGGTGTTAATGCCGCTTCACATATATGCAGACTGGATGTGGCTTGAACTGCATCCAATCTGCATGACATGTGAAAAAAACATTGCTTCCTATGGTGCCTGTTCACACATGTCCGGTGCACTGGTGGTGCGGATTCAGTGAGGTTTGAAGAAGAGTAATGTACAATTTCTGAGCAGTGCGGTCCGGATCAAGTGCGGATTACAGGCTATTGACTTCTATGGGAACTGTTTCTAAACCGCATGTGTGTGACCAGGATGGTCCTGAGAGCTAATCCTGTCCTGAACCAGATTGTAAACCTGACATGAACTGGTGAACAACTACTGTATTAATTAGCAGTGAAACCTGAACTTCAATCCGCACCGCACATGTATGAACCAGCTTTTTAGGTTTATTTGACCTTGGCCATGGAGGGCTTTAATAAATATATAAAAATGACTAAAAGTCTACAAATATTCTATAGCTAAAGGGTAAAGCAGTAGTTTCAGACAAGAAGATGGAGACAAAACTAGATGTGTGAATATGTGAAAAGACAAGATGCAAATGAACAAAAACAAGACTGTAGAGCAGAGGCAGGCAACCTTTGAGAGGCGGAGGTCTACCTGAGCAACATGGAAGAGATCAAAGATCACCTGGGCGCAGTGCCCTTTTTTTATTTTTTAAAGAAATTACTAGCAAGGCCCCAATAAAGGAAGGCATGAAAGAAACTTATAAAAATATAATAAAACAAACATCACTGTAATCAAAAATGTGCAAATACTTACGGATGTTCAGTCTGGTCATGTGATCTTACCTGTGTCAGCCAACAACGGCTGCAGGGCAGAAAGTGTCCCAACCATTGTTGGCGCGCCCTCTTCTCCCCTGCATATGCTGCTGGATCACACAGGTGAGATCATTTGACCAGACTGGAGAAACTGCAAATAGGTCAGTCAGCATAGGTGTTAGGGGTATGTTGCCCGCAAGCGAACTGCGATTTTAGCTGCGTGGGGATGCCATTTGGAATGAACCCTGTTTGTTTTGGCTGAGGGTGGTTGCGGGTGTGGGAACAGGTGCAATTCCTCCTGCAGTAGTGTGAACCTGCACTTATGATCAGTGGTAGTGTTATTTCAACCTACTTCCTTTATTGGTGGGCAGTGTTGGTGTTAAATAAACCTTTATGCAGCAATTGTGTCCGTGGCAGTGTTCATTAACCCCTTCATGCTGTAGCATAAAGGGGTTAACACTGACACTGGTGCCACTAATGCAGTAGAAAAGAGTTATTTAACTGTCACAGGTCACTAATGCATCAGTGCCAAGTTGCAGCATGTTAACCCCTTCATGCTGCATATTACTATTGTAATTATTAACCCTTTAATTATTAACCCTTTTCATTATAACACCCCCCCCGTTACTGTAATACAACAAAATTACACTGTCAAAAGTAAATCCTCCAGTCAGTGGCTGCTGCCTTCGGTATTACTTACTTGTATTCATGCTCCCTTAAGGTGCCGGTGCTATTCGATCTTCCTCTCCCGCCCTCTGAATGACAGCAAGGCAGAAACCGGGACTAGAAGTCATGTCGGGTGGAGATCACTCCGCTTGACAGAAGTGTATGTATGCTTTCTAGACTGGTGCCGGGTGCAGGAGTGCTCTCGGCGCTGCTGCTCTGCTTCAAATAGGGGACTTTTGGCTTGGCTTTACATGTAAAACACACAGGTGGCAAAAGCGTTCAGGAGCTGGCAGGCATGTTGGGTCGCGATCTACCTGTCAGATAGATGCAGCTGACAGGTATATCGTGGTCGATGGGTTCCCGATACCAGTTGCAGAGTCGAAAAAAATTTGCTCAGGACAGGCTACCTACTGGTGACCATATCCATGGTACAATCACTTGTAGCTTTCACCAGGGATGAATGGAATAGGGTGACAATGAAGGAAAGCAGTTGTGAGACATTTCTCACTTCTTAAAATAAGTGTCTGAATGAAACCTTTCCCATCAGATCACCAACTATTAGTTTAACAAAAACTGTAGAATTTAACACAACTTCTGAAATTATATGAACATATAAAGCTTCTATTTTAGGGACTAGGATGACATACTGTGCCATTGTGAAGGAGAGATTATTGAAGGGATGTATATTTCTCTGCGTTTTCTGTTATATGTGAGAGAAATATGTACTTTATTTACTGTGTATTGTGTTACCTTTGTTTCAGATCCAGGCCAGGATTTACCCAGGAAAGGTGATCCCAAAAGAATGAAGTCTCACAATTTACTTTGAAGTAGAACTCTAGGCAAAATTTTTTTCTTTCATTTTAGATGCGAGTAAGGGAGGGTTATAAGCTCTGTCAGTTTATTTTTTTGCTATCTGTCCCATCTGGGGACAAGCCAAAATATAGGATTTTCTTTTCCTTTCAATGATAAGGATATACAGGACAAATAGAGAGGGTAAATATACCTAACAGAGGCACAGACAGGAATAAAAACTGGCAGGGGTTCTAATCAATCTCCACTCTGTCCAAAAATAAAAAAAAATAAAAGTTTTGCCTTTAGTTGTATTTTAAAATGTGTACAGTACCTCTCAATCTCCTGGTTATTGCCCTCTCTACGACACTTTTCAATGTAGTCCTTAGTGAATGCTTCTTGGGTCTGACACTGCTCTTCAAAGATTTTGATAGTTTCTTTGAAAGCTTCAATGGCTGTGCGCTTCATCTGTAGTTCCTATTACAGGAAAACAGAGAACATGGATGGTAAAATATTAGAGGAGGGCAGAATTTAAACAAAATGCACAGCTGATTTATGTGAAAGTCATACCTGAGTTGTTCTGGTATATTCCTCATAAAGGGAGTCAAATTCCCGGCTTTTGTCTCTGTATTGCTGATTATAAACCTTAAGCTGTTCTCCTACAGCTTCCACACTGTCTTCTTTCACAATCTGGTCCTATATTTCCATAAAACAAAACTAATATAGTACTTAAAGAAAATGAAGAATGGCTGTGTAAAATTTTTTTCTTGCATACTTTATAGTAAAAACAGATATAAAACAAAAATAAACTTTAAAGTGTCAACTACAATAAAATTGATCCAAAACCAATATATAGTTTCCCTGAGCAACAAAGGAAAAACAAAAAAATTAAGAAATAACCAGGCAAATAATTACAAACCTGCTGATACTTGGACATGGGGTACTGCAGTTTGATGTCCAGTTTGGGGTTGTACTGAGCTAGAGACTCATGTTTGTAATGTGTAATAAGTGCTACCACTGTTGTAAATGTTAAGGGTTCAGAGAAGCCATACATGTTATCTCGATGGAATATCTTGATCAGTTTGTTGTTTCCTCCTTTCCTGAAAAGTAAATATCTTACTTTATTTAAAGATCATAGTACAGAATGTTGCACAATTGAGAAAACAATTTATGACTCAAGTCATAAGATATAATTATCAGACCTTGAAAATTGGTTGATATAGAGTTCTACCATTCAACACTGTCACATGGCTGATCAAAAAAGAAAAGAGTAATCTGTGGCCAGCTGAAGGCTTGGGTGATGTGAAGTTACAGTTTGCATTTGCTTTTTCAATACATATAAACAGAGAAAGAATTTGCCAATTCTATTCTATCAGTCCTGAAGATTTTTCTTTTAATGTGTAGGTCATGATGTTACCAAATTACTGTTTGGGCATGTATGTCTAATAAGTAAATATATATGGGCCACATCCTCCTGGGCCAATTTGGTGCATTGCAAATCAATGGAATACCCTCCAGTGATTGGAGGAACGGAAAGCCATATATTAGGTTGAACCAATTCAGGGTCATCAGAGGGTCTACTGCGAAGGCCTGAAAAAGACCTGGTGAGAAATCTGTCCACATTCGGAATCCCTCACCTGTGGCAAAGAGCTTGAGAGCCCATTCCCCAAACCAAATGATAATGTATGAAAAGGTCTACCCATCATTTTTTAATGCCTGGAATTTGGACGGTGGAGAGGGCCGGAATGCAAGCTGCAACTGTGGAATTTCCTAACTGGATTCTTGTTGGATGTCCTTGTAAAAGAGGTGTCTGACTTTAAGGAAAACTAAAATTGCTCCAAAATGTTGCTAGAAGTTGCTGGGTTGGAAATCCACCACGCTGAGGAGAGTCTGGCCTTGGCGGTCAGACGCATGGTGCAGCCCCATGCTGCCAGAATGTTGCATTCAAATGGCCTGGAGCAGGGGCCTCCAAAGTACGGCCTGCAAGGACATTTTTTCTGGCCTGCAACTAAAGTCCTCAGACTGCTGGGACATTCTCTGCTCAAGCTAACTCCCCTCAACCCTAGGCAGTATGCAGTGGAAGTGCAACCCGACAAAGCCCATCCCACCCCGGCTGTTACAATAAGTGTCCTTTACCATTGTAATTTCCCATAAGGACCCTGATGTAAAGGAGAAATGTGAAGTGGACACAAATGTGAGGGGAACCACAAATGTGCAGGGGGCTTTGATTGGGATACAAATGTGTGGGGAAACTCTGATGGAGATAAAAATGTGCGGGGAGAGTCTCTTGGGGCATAAATGGGCAGGGAGACTCTGATGGGGACACAGATGTACCAGGCAACTCTCAACACAGACATAAGAACCCATGCACACCGAAAGTCTGGCCCCCGTAGATAAGGCTCTGGTGATTAGGTGCAGGCGGATGATACAGGTACACCATCCAGCCCCACTGCTGACAGCCTGTCAAATTCTTTCATTCCGCAGCTGTGGATTCATTTTTAAAAAGTTTGGAGACTCTTGGTCTGGAGTGACACAGTCTTGAAATAGGCAACACTTGAATTCACTGTCTGCTGGATTTCGGTTAACAGGGACATGGTCCAGATACTCCACAACATGAATTCCCTGATTGCAGAGCAGAGACAAGATCAGGGTAAGCACCTTTGTGAAAACCCAGAGGGCCATGAAAAGGCCAAAGGGGAGGGTGACAAATCGGTAATGTTGAAAGCTCACTGCAAAAAAAAAGATCGTGCTGATGAGGTGGAAAGATGGGAATATACAAGTAAGCTTTCCAGATGTGTAATGAGGCCAGAAAATCCCCAGGAAGGATGGAGGCAATGACTGACCAGGCAGTTTCTATGTGGCACTTTCACACCGATAGGAACAAGTGTAGAGTCTTTAAATCTAGAATGATCTATACTCTATTACTGGATTTGGGAACAGCAGAAAAATGTAATAGTCTTGAAAGTGTGGTTCTGTTGCTACAGGGGTAAAGATTTCTTCAGACAAGAACTGCTGGACAATAGCAAGCAGATCGGACTCACCAAAACAAGGAGGGAGGCATGTTTGAAAGCATGAAGTGGGGAGGAGGCCAAGAGCAAAACTCCAGTTGTAGCCCCTGGATAGGACAATGAACCTAGGTGTCTGAGTAATTTAGCGACCAGCAGGCTCAAAGATATCCACACACTCAGAGAAGCAGGGACCCTCCACCACTTTCTGCTGAATTGGATGAAATTTGTTCTCTAGGTGGCCCTGTTGCCACCCCCTGGCTTGGCAAAAGTCAATTTTTTTATTGACTTTTGCCGTAGGAGCTGGGGGTAAATTCTCAGCTGAACAGTGCCTGCATCTTGGTCTTGCAGAGCAGGCGACGAAGCATGCTTCAGGAAAGAAACACAGGATAAAGGTAAAATGATCCCATGGAGCCTCTGCTAGCAGATCCCAGGACCCAGAGACAGACATGTCCATTTTTTGTTGAACAGACACACTAGAAGATTCATGTCCAGCATCCCCAGGGATAGCACAGGTGCTCGAATATATTTATTCAGAAACCACTCTCCCAGGTTTAGTTGATTTCGGATGAGCAAATTGGCCTGCCAATTTTCCATGCTGGCAATGTACATGGTGGAAAGCCATGGAACATGTTGGATAAGCCTGACTTCCCTTTACTGCAGTGAAATTTCATGTTCTTTCTTGATGGTTACCATACACCACGGCTGTAACACTGTCAAACTGGATGCAGACTGAAAGAACAAACTTGACTGAAGCTAAAGCAGGGTCCCAATGCCACTATCATCAGGAACTATTTGCCCTTGATGTCAGATGAATTGGGCAGTCTAGGAAGAGATAATGTGTCCCACATGGACATGATGCCCTGCATGACTTCTAGTCCCGGTTTCTGCCTTGCTGTCATTCAGAGGGCGGGAGAGGAAGATCGAATAGCACCGGCACCTCGAGGGAGCATGAATACAAGTAAGTAATACCAAAGGCAGCAGCCACTGACTGGAGCAAAGGGAAGTACACTGAAGGAAGCAAACATTAGACCTAACATTTTCATGCAGAAGTAAAAAGTCAGGCAGCTCCAGAACTTGATGTCACCAGAGTGGAGTCAGAAGATTCTCCAGGATGATAATCTTCTGTACTCTCATAAAATGATCATCTAGATAGCCTTAGTTTGCCCTGAGAGCACAGTAGAGCCAGAACTAGTACCAGCACCATGGTAAACAACTGGGGTGCTGAGGGAAGGCTGGTAATAAGTAATAACAGGACCCCACAGATAACCGTAGGTGGCACTGGTGTGCAGGAAAGATATCCCTTGCACAGGAAGCAATAACTGACTGTGTGGATACCATCTGAAACTTCTGAGAACTGATAAAAATATTCACAACTTTGGAGGTCCAAGATTTGGTGAATTCCTCCTTTGTCAGTGCCAGAACTGCCAGATAGCCTATTTTGGGATGCCACTGGTGAGAACACAAGAACACAAAATATGAACACTACTAAAAGAGGTGCACCACAATCCGCCAGGGAGATTTACAAGTTTTGGGGTTCCCTCAATTTTAAGACTGGCCTACTCACATAGCAGAATAAATCTTCCATGACAGGGTCAGGCAATACAGAGTAACAGCTCTGGACACAGAAAGCATCCTGCATTTGCAGACCAGACTACAGCTAAAAGACACTATAATGTAAGACCCAGCAACCAGAGAGTACTTTCAGGATCGCAATGCGGAGGTTCAGCAGGCCTGACACCAGCTGGGAAAAAACTGAGCTCAATGATTGAACTGTCAAGTCTCCACGACTAACGAGTTTGGCCTGAAAGAACCAGCAGCTGTTCACTAAAGAATGCCAGGGGCTGTGTCAGTCCAGTTATGATACTGAGTGCCAAACAACCATTTTAAGGCTACTTTACATGACATAAACAAGCCTGACCACTAAAGCAAACACCCCTGGAAGAATGTTCCTCCTCTAAGACGCCTAGCAGGTACAGAAGAGGCTCCAATGTAATCATAGTATGGAAAGTGTTATTGACAGTGCCTACCACTGACTGCAAATAGCAAAACAGTTTTGGGCATTTTTTTTCATTTATAACCAGAACATATGAAGCAAAAAAAGAATAGGGTATAGAATTATTTTGTAATATTCTGGACCCTGCATTGAGTAGGTAGAAGAGTTCTGGACAATGTTTGAGTCTTAAACCATACCAGCGCTTCTTTAGGCAGGTTAGCAGTTGTCGAGTGCACTGGAAATCCCCAAAACTAGAGGTGCCCATTTATCTTTGTACATTCCTGCCTTCCTTTAGTGGGGACTAGCTCAATAGAGAGGTGGTAAGGGGGCAGGGTATATTTTAAAAAATGGCATAATAGAGGGCCTATTGTTTCAGGGCTTCTGGAGCACCCTAAGATGAACCCGCCTGTATACAACTGATGAGAATATGAGGCCTGCAGATTTTTCCTTGGAGAGAAGAGCTCTTATTGAGACAACACATAGCGTAGTCGTAAAGGCAGAAGGTAACAAAACCTTCTGCATGCAGCTTCCTCTGAAGCCCCCCTAAATACATACCCGAGTTGCACCCAGATTCAGTGATGTGCATGAGAGCCAAGGCTGTCTCGGCCCTCTTGCTTCTCATTGCTCCCACTGGCTCCTCATTGCTGTCAATCATGAGGAATGGGGTCAAGCCCCTTTCTGTGTGTCTTAAGGAGACACAGAGCAGGGCTTGGGAGCGAGCACACTTGAGTGCCCCCAGAGCAAGTGGCTTGCTCTGGGGGCACTTGGTGTGGGGGTGGAGCCCACAGTGCCGGCGAGGGAACCGAGAAGAGGAGGATGAGGGCTGCTCCATGCAAAACCATTCCACAGAGCAGAAAAGCATGACATTTGTTTAACCACTAGCCTACAGGGCACTTATACCCCATTCCTGCCTAGGCCACTTTCCAGCTTTCAGCGCTGTCACACTTTGAATGACAATTGCGTGGTCATGCAACACTGTACCCATATGAAATTTTTATCATTTTTTCTGAGACAGATAGAGCTTTCTTTTGGTGGTATTGAATCACCTCTGGGATTTTTATTTTTTCTTAAACCAAAAACCACAGAAAATTTTGAAAAAAAAAAAAAGTTTTTTCTTAGTTTTTGTTATACAGTTTTGTAAATAAGTGATTTTTCTCCTTCACTGATGTGCGCTAATGAGGCTGCAGTGATGGGCACTGATAGGCTGCACTGATAGGTGGCACTGATAGGCACTGGTAGGTTGCACGGATGGGCACTGACAGGCATCACTGATGGGCACTGAAAGGCAGCACTGATACATTACACTGATATATGGCACTGACAGGCGGCACTGATGGCACTGACAGGCGGCACTGACTGGCACTGATGCGCACTGATTGGCAGCAGATAGGTGGCACTGACTGGCACTGATGGGTGAAACTGAAAGGCAGCTCAGATAGGCACTGATATGCGGCATTGATGTGCACTGATATGTGGCATTGATGTGGCACTGATACTGATGGGCACTGACACGTGGCACTGATGAGCACTGACAGGTGGCACTTCTGGGGCCACACTGATCATCAGGGCACACTGATCATCAGTGTACATGTCCCCTCCGCGGAAAGCCGATTACCGGCTCTCCTCTCGAGCGGTCAGCGTGACAGCTCGAGAGGAGAGAAATGCCGATAACCAGCATTTCCGTGTTTACATGTGATCAGCTGTGATTGGACACACCTGATCACATGACCAAGCCGACATCTTCGGCTCTTTCCGAGGGACACAGCGCACCGGCGATCGCCGCGCTGCACGCTCCCTGAGCCACGCACTCCCTGAGCCGCGCATGCGCAGTGAGAATGGTAGGACGTCATATGACGTCCTATCAGAACGAGAGAACCACCTGCCCGTCACTGTACTATAGGGCGGGCAGAAGGTGGTTAAAGAAAAAAGTAAAAAAGAAACAACGAAGGTTTAATATCACTTTAACACTGTTAAGCCTGTGGAGCACTGCCTGGAGGCATGGCTGAAAACCTCTTGTGTCTGTCTGTTTTCTCTCAGCCTGGTCTTCTGGCATTTCCTTGACTCAGGTTTCCTCACCTTGGCTTATTTAATTCCCTGTTGTATTTACTGATCCCCAGGCCTTTACAGAAGGCACGTTATATCAGTTTTATCAGTCTATAGACCAAGAGGGCTATATATGTTTAAATATTTATTTATATAGCTAAGCAACATTTAACTTTTAGATACCAACTGCATCCAATTAGAGGCAAACACCCAGTCAAATTTCCCATATATCTCCATCTAGAGGTATCATAAGAAAAATAGTGTAATGCACAGAACACAAAACTGACTGTTCTTTCAGATGGATATTAATATTTAAGGTATGATATTGTCACAAAAGCTTAGAAAATATGGTTACCTGATTGTAAGCGTGTATTCCCTCAGAATTTTGCTGGAAGCATCTCTCACCAAAAATGTCCCGTCTGGTGTGTCCCGGAGT
Source organism: Staurois parvus (assembly GCF_062004578.1). Classification (NCBI taxonomy): domain Eukaryota; kingdom Metazoa; phylum Chordata; class Amphibia; order Anura; family Ranidae; genus Staurois; species Staurois parvus. Next base: position 10,802,375 of record NW_028317882.1, read on the forward strand.
TTATCATTCACCTCTTCTCTGAAGTAATGCAAAATGATTTCAAAATTAGTATCGTCAATTTACTATTATGTTGTGTTCTAATTGAGAACAAAAGGTTATCAGTGAATATGCATCTTGCCTTTCCTTTTCTTTGAAAGCTTAAGCAGTCTTTCCAAATATCTGCTGGTAACTAACTGGTACCTAAAACTGGAGAATTACTGAACGTGAACACTTTTCAGATGGCGTGCAAGAAACTGATACTGTATTAAAGTAGAACTAAAGCCAGGGAATGTTTTATGAAGGGGCAACTGATGGTTTATGGTGTGCACTTCTATTATTCTCTTACCGTTGCAACAAATACCTATTAAATACTGCAACCATTAATGTTTAAATTGAGCAGCAGGAGGCAGGAATAACAGCCCATTATCCCTTGAAACTCAGTGGATGTGTCCTTGGGACATGATAGATGCATTCAGTGTAAAGTGTGAGCAGTAGAGGGGATAGTTATAGGGAGCATGTAGGGCAGTAAAATAGTAGCAGGTTATTTCAGGACACTGTAGGGGAGATTACATTTACCCAGGGGTAATGGATGTTTGATAAGGTGTGTTACATATAAATACGTGGAGGGAGGGGGTGTACAAGAGATTTGGTGCAAGGCTTGTTTTACATGGCACTAGGAACAGTGGAAGTAAGCTCACACTATAGGTGGCCATATATGGAACTAAATTCAACCAGTTCAGCAAGGCTTTAGTTTAAATAAAAACAGTTTATAGCAAGCTTTTAAAAAATATTTGAAAAGTTTTGTGCCATTTTTTTAAGTGGTTGTAAAGGCTCAAGGTTTTTTACCTTCATGCCTTCTATGCATGAAGGCAATAAATCTACTGTGTGCAGCAGCCCTCCCAGCACCCTCGGCTCTCTGAGGACTCTCCCTGCTCATTGGCTGAGACAGCAACAGATGCCATTGGCTCCCATTGCTGTCAATCACAGCCAGTGATGACAGAAACCCTATCAAGATCAATGTTTTACATTCCCAAACTAACTGAGGTTTGCTGAAAAAGCTTCAACAAAGCTGCTTCAAGCTTACTGAAAATTTTGCAAATGGTGTGTAAAATCATGCTGTACACTTTGATTTTTCAATCACTGAACCCAGAGTACAGAAGTCTATAAAGCCTATCTGAACCCAAGAACAAACATTTAAAGCAGTATTAAACCCAAAAGCAAACATTTATTTCATTACCAATTCTTAGATGTGATTCTTTTTTAGGCTTTCTTTCCTTTATTTTCACCTGGTGATCCTGCCAGTAATGAAATAGTAAACAATCTCCTGCACATGAGTAAGAGGGACTAAAGGCCAGTTTCCTGATTGTAACATATGGAATGGATGGATGACAGAAGTAGACCAACAGAAATGATAGGCTTTGTTGCTCTCACAAACGGCTGGGGTATTCCAACATGGCAACTGCAAACAAATAAACACAGAGCACACTGACCTAGTGCATTATCCAAGGTTTAATTGATTAAAAATTGGATAAAAAAATACTCTCAAACATATTCGTGAATGCTCACAGAACAAAATGTCACCACATGATAGAGTACGCTGAGAACCAACGGACCCTATAATGCCTGAAGGAGCTGTTCCCTCTAACGTGTCAGCCTTTCTTTGGTCCTAAACGGCTCCTTCAGGCGTTATAGGGTCCGTTGGTTCTCAGCGTACTCTATCATGTGGTGACATTTTGTTCTGTGAGCATTTACAAATATTTTTTATCCTATTTTTAATAAATTGATCCTTGGATAATGCACCAGGTCGGTGCGCTGTTTATTTGTGTTCAGATCCTGCCAGTAAATCTGTTTTTCAACAGAACAAACGGTCCTGCAGATGTATCAGTTAGAGGGTTGAAACAAACAATGCAACACTGACAGTGGTGTTTACAATGATCAGTTTTTAACTAAAACCTTTATCCTAAAATGAACAAAACTTGCTGTAGCTGCTTAAATCTGTTAGCTGGAGTTTGGCTTCAAATTGTCAGTGTATTTAAATATGCAAGTGCTTCTAACACCCCCACTCCCCTTAGGCTGACAATGTTGCTGTCTAAAGGTATCTCTGTTGCTCACTCGTCCAAAGTAGAGGCACTCTAAATACAGGAGATATATTCCTGGCCACATCACCAGGTGAAAACGGAAAGGAAAAAGCCTAAAAAGGAAAACGAATGCAGTTCCCACATCTAATGATTGGTAAGCTTCAATATATTATTTGGTTTTGCATTTAATACTGCTTTATTAGATTGCTGCTTACAAGAACTTCTGGTGGCTGTATTAATTTAAATTTTCCCCCCCATGTCCAGTAATTAAACAGGAATCAGCATTAAAATTACTTCTAGTTGAAAGACTTTTTCTTAAACATTGTATGAGGTTCTAGGATAACCCCCCCACAAGAAACAAAAATGTTGGACTCACCTAGAAACGTCCCCCCAGTACCACTCTGCCTCCTGCAATGTTCCTCCATTCACATTGGTCGTGCAGGCCAGTGGTTTAGGTTTTGTTGGTTTTGGAGGGAGAGCTGATAAAAAAAAAAAAAAAAAAAAAAAAAGTAAGGGGCAAACTGAAAGTCCACTTTTGTTACATCACTGTTATAAGCTCAGTTCACTACAAGGGTTTTATTTTCTATTGTTTGTCTGATGAAAATTGTTAAGTTGAAACAAAAATATCACTTAAATTGGTTGTAAAGGCTCAAGGTTTTTTCACCTTCATGCATTCTCGGCTGTCCCGAGTCTCTGTCTCCTCATTGGCTGAGACAGCTGTCAATCACAGCCAGTTAGCCAATGAGGAGAGGTGGGGTCAAGCCACAGCTTGAATGTGAATGGACACGCGGAGCAGCGAGTGCCCCCATAGCAAGATGCTTGCTGTGGGAACACCCGACAGGGGGGACGAGAGCTTGCGGGGGACCCAAGAAGAGGAGGATCTAGGCTGCTCTGTGAAAAACCACTTCACAGAGCAGGTAAGAATAGACATGTTTGTTATGCTACAAAAAAAAAAAGAAAAAAAAGAAAAAAAAGAAAAGAGAACCTTTAGTGTCGCCTTAAGGGCATCATTCTTGTTTTTCTAAAGTGTATTGAGTGTTTTAACAAGGAAATACATATTAAAGAAGACTGTAGAACACAAGGCGGGCGCCCATGCTGGGAGAAGACAGTGATTATTGCTATCGGCTATAGCAGCCGCTGATGATAATCTCAAGTGAATCCAGTAGGCTGGTTGTGCCCAAGTTGGTCGATCGATCAACTTGATACATTCAGCCAGCCCACACAGTTCAAATCTCGGCTGGTTCATGCTGAACCGGATGAGATTCAGGATGTCTATGGCTGGCCTAACTCTTCCCCCAGATCATACTCCCAATTAAGGAAATATTTTGATTTAGAGTCTCCTAAAGAGGAGGAGGAAAGAGTCTGATAGGAGCAAGTTTAGCACAGTGGTGCTATCAATCTGGCTAAAAGGAGAGAAAGACAGCCGTGAAAGGGGGGGATCCTGCAGCACAGATTTATTTTTAACCTTAATGCATAGAATGCATTAGAATCATTTTAATTTACATCTATGCAGGCTTATTTATGTACAAACAATTTATATTTGTCAACTACTTTGATTTTATGCAGTGACACTTCAGTTCATGCTAGGCATCAGAGCTCGCCTTGAAGTCAGACAACTACAACCCCATTAAAGGAAATGAAAGATGAAATAAATATAGGGCTGGTATTGCTTAACTTCTGAAAATGCTAGCTGATTGGTTATGGCACTGGCTTCAATATTTCAAGTTAACTTGTAGCTCAAACATTTTTTTTTTCTTTTTAATTTTGGTGGAGAAGTGTTCAAATCCCTGTCTATTTTTTTATCTCGCTATACAGGCTCTTTTACAGAGAACTTCCTTCACTTCCTGTTTTAATAACAACGGTTTCATCAAAAACAATGTTTGATGTAATTTCCACACTCTTGCAAGCTGCATGTAAGAATGTGAAACATTAATTTTTTAGGTAAACAGCATGATAGAAACTCAAAATATGAGCTCAAAATAAAATAATCTAGCTATCTGCTTGCTGTCCCCCATTTCTATAACTATATAATTACTACAGAGTTCTAGATTTTCTCGCTGATGGCCACTAGCTAAGCCGCACCGAGGAATCATTTTGTCAGCCAATAAAAGTGGTAAGCTTCCAGTGAGAATGTAGAACACAATTACTCTGCAGCACTAAATAGAATGCAGAGCCTGCATAAGTACTGTGCACAAACAGCTGCCCCCCCATGTACATGCCCACCGTATGATCAAGGAGTACTGGATCAGATCTGTCGGTGCCAGGTTACCACAGAGCTGGCCGTGGACTCTACGATCCTGTCATTTCTGGCTCTGGCAGATTTAAACAGTGCCATTTTTTTTTCATGAAAAACAGAGTTTAAAGTTTTTCTTTTTTTAATCTCATGCTTTCCAGGTAGAGGAAAGCTCTGGAGATCACAAATGTCTCCATAAAGAGGACCTGTAATACTTTATCACATTTCCTGTGAAAGGAATAACCGCTATGAAAAAAAAATAAAAGGAACAGTGTAAAAAAAAAAAAAAAAAAAAAAAAATCAAATTTTTTTTTTAAAGCGCCCTCAGCTCCTCATACTTGTACACAGAAGTGAACACATACGTAGCTCACGCCCACATATGTAAACAGTGTTCGCATCCCACATGTGAAGTATCACTGTGAACACTATACTGAGAGTAATAATTCTAGTGCTAGACCCCCTCTTTAACTAAACTGGTAACTTGTAAAAATGTTAAAACGTCGCCCATGGAGCTTTTTAAGTACAGTATTTTGGTGTCACTCCACGAGTGTGCATAATTGTAAACCGTGACGTTAGTTATTCATTTGGCGTAACAATTTTTTATATGTGACCAAAAAACAGGGCCATATATATTGTTTTTTTGCATAAAATTCATTAAAGTATAGGTTTTCCAAAAAAAAACATGTACTTGATAAAACCCTGTGCCAATACCATGTGACATAAAAAAATTGCACATGCACCAATTTATTCTCTAGGACCTCTGCTTAAAAAATACATATCATGCTTGGGGGTTTGGGAGCATTTTCCAGTAATAAAAAATTATGATTTTTTCATGTAGGAGAAATGCCAGAATTGGCCTGTGTGGGAAGTGGTTAAACGTGTGCAAAAAAATGTAAAAATAGCTTTGGAAGTGAAAGGGTTAATGGAGCAGACACCAGAGCTTGATTTGGCTGCTCAGCATGCACTTGGTACCAAGCACCCAAATGCTTCTGTGTGTGAGGGTAATCCGAAGGAATAAAGTTTTTTTTTTTTTTTTTTACCTCTTTGGGGCTGGCACCTCATTTACTCACTCAGCAGATGTGCATCTGCTGAGCATTAAGAGAGCCCGGCAGGGACATGCATCCATTGAAAATCCCTAGTGATAAAATGGTCTCATTCAGTACAGGGATGTTCAATTCCTATCGCCTGACGTTGGGACATGCAGTTCCGGGTGCCGGGCAAGAAGTTTTTTTTTACATTTAGCCATGCTGTGGGCAAGCAGCAGGGTTTAGAGGCAACTGTCAATTCTCTTGTAAAAGCGATTCGAGCGGCTAACTAGCCACTGGATAATTTTTACAGGCAGAGTGAGGGGACGCCCTCCCCCTTCCAGGGCTGTTTCGATGCTTTTCATCTCCCCCTGCTTGGTGGAGGCATGCTCCAGTCCAGTTCCGCTCCCCCCAGAAATCGCTGCAAGTCAGAGCCAGGTGTTCTCCTCATGGCCGCCCGGATTTCGTTCTTCTGGGGAGGGAAATTTCACCCTGCCATACTACAACTCAGCTGGACTATCTACCAGCCCCCAACTCCTCTGCCACAGCTGTCCTGCCGATCTTTAACAGCACTGACAATGTCACCGATCCAGGACCCATCATGTTAGAGACAGACAGCACACCATACAGGGAGAGGGTGATCCAAGTACCTTAGAACAGCTGACCACAGCCACCAACCCCCCAAACATGCCACCCACCACACAGCTGACTGCGTTTGCCGACTGCGCACCCCCCCCACACAAAATGGCCAACCATGGCTGCCACCAATACTTCCCACCGATCAGCCGACCACAGCTGCCTCCGACCCCCTCGACCATCCCAGCCACCGACCCCCTTCAGGCCCTGACCATTCCACCCACCGGCTGCCTCTGACCATCCTGATCATCCCACTCACTGATGGCCCACTATAGCCGCCACTGACCCCCCAACCATGCCACCCACCAACCATGGCCACCATCGAACCCCCGACTTTACTGTCTGCCACCAGCATTTTTGTTGGTATTACTGATTATTGTTATGTTGCTGATTATTATATATTTTTATTTTATTTACATTTTTATTACTTTTTATTGTTATAATGTGATTTTTGATACCTGCAGCCTTGGAGTCCCATCCACTGGGAGTGGAGACAAAGCCTGTCCAATCCTGAATATCCGATCGACCAGCTGGCACTTCTGCCAGCTGATCTTAGGGGCAGACAAAAAAATGAACAGCTCTTTCCACCTGACATAAGAAACAAGAAGCAATGAGCATACATCGCTTCCGATTTTCCCAGATGTAAACGGCACCATTTTAAAACATGAGTTGAAAAATTGAAAGCCTTTGATCACACTGATTTTGGTCTGCTTAAATGCTTTTAAGGGCAGAGGAGGGATCTGGGTCTTATTGACCACAGATCCCTCAAAGTGTCACTACCCATTTCTGTCACAAAGGATGTTTACATTCCTTGTGAAAGCAATAAAAGTGATCAAAAATTTTTTTTTTAAAGAGACCGTTTAAAGATAATTAATTTTTTTAAAATTACCCTCACACCCCCGTGCTTGCGCGCAAAGGCGAATATACACGTTGGTCACGCAAGCACACAAATAGTGATCGTCCCTCACATGCTGTGCAAATACCATGTGACATCAAAATTTGAAAACCCACCAATATATTCTCTAGGGCCTCTGCTTTAAAAAAAATAAATGTCTGAGAGTTCTAGGAAATTTTTAAGCAAAAAATAAGCAACATTAAATGTTTGTCGCCATAAAGCTCCTTTTTTTAAAAAAGCCCCAGACATTCCTAAAAGCACCTCTGCCTAATAAAAACATCAACTCTTCATATTTTCTATCCTGGGGAAAAAAAATTTTTCTCATCAGGACAAGTGGATTGGGCCCTCAATTTAGTCCCTTGGACAAATAGTTTTTTAAAAAAATTTCCACACCCCTGATTATAAGTGACTGCGTGCATGTAAGGGTAAGTGACTGTGTGGATGTATGGGTAAGTCACTGAATGTGACTGTGTGAATGTATGTTTAAATGTGTGCTTGTATTGGTGACTGCATGCATGTATGGGTAAGTGACTGTATACGACTGTGTGCATGTATGGGTAAGTGACTGTATACGACTGTGTGCATGTATGGGTAAGTGACTGTATGCAACTGTGTACATGCATGGTTGTGTGCACGTATGGGTAAGTGACTATATGCGACTGTGTGCATGTAAGGGTAAGTGACTATATGTGACTGTGTGCATGCATGGGTAAAGTGACTGTGTAAATCAGTGTGTGCAGTTGTGTAGATAAAGAACTGTAACTTCGCCTTATTGTCAAGTGAGTTTTAATATAGAACAAATTAATCTTTACTTTGTCTTATATATTGTGTTAGAATTAAAAAATTTATTAAAAGTGCTAAATTCTATTAGAAACTAGCATTTTTTTGTTTAGACTTCTGGCCTTTGCAGCTCCCCTAGGAAAAATGTTAAATCCAGCTTCACTATTCTTTCAAATTCATGGGAAGCAAAACTCAGGAGTGTTGAGGTCTACCAAGAAGAGTATCCAGTTTGCGTAGGAAGGCAGGATTCAAAGCAGTTTTTGTGAAAGTGTATCATGTTTTTCAAAGTCTTTTTAATTTCGGCTTCAAGAAAAAAAGCAAACAAGATGCGGTCAATGTGTCTCAGAGCCGTCGCTCCTGTGATAATAGAAGCCTAAACCCTACTTCTGTATCAAAAGACAAAAAATATCATGCAGAAACAGAGTATTTCAACCTCACTGGAAGGATTCCTGGCCTTGGCTTGTTTTGAAGGAGAGTCAGAGGAAATAAAAGATGTATTGTGAATTTTGCTTTAAATACCCTACCATAGCAGTAAGTCACTCTGGATCTGGTAGGAATAATAAGTGGCTGTGATAAATTTTGCAATAGACCAAGCTCATGAAACAAGCAAAGCACACATGCCATGCTGCTCATGGTTCAAACAAGAAAATAAAAAAACACTTGTGCAGCCTGAGGCATCAACAAATGCAGGAAGTAGTAGTGCCAGTTCAGTCAGCGTAGCCCATTATTACACGACATGGCCAGAAGGCAGAGAAAAACTATATACATAAGGCAGAGCTGACCTTGAGGAATTGTTAAAAATTATTTTGGCATTCTTTTCTCAGCTGAAGGAAAGTTAGCTATCCTCGAAGAGTTTTGCGGACTTAATGCACACATGAAAAATTTCAAAGACACAAACATAAAAGTTTTGCCTGCATATTCTTCAATGCCATCATCAAAACTATCTATTCTGTGTAATATACTGAAGGTTGTGGAGATGATGTTCACAGTTAGTGTTTCAACAACAGAAGCTGTCAAACGAGTCTTTTCTGCCATGAACTTAGTTAAAAAAACCACTTAGAACAAGACTTCAGCAGGGTATGCTACAAGACAATGCTGTTTAAAATGGATTGGCCTGAATTTGAGGAATATAACCCCAGCAGAGCTATTTAGTGCTGGCTTACATCTGACAGAACTAAGCATGTGGGTAGACATAAGAGGCCTCATGAGGTTGACTCTGCTTAACCAGTTCCCAACCACGCTATAGCCAAATGATAGCTACAGCGCGGTCAGCTAGTTTTGGGAGGGAGTCCATGGACATCCTCACAGATCCACACTGCCTGTGCACCCCCTCGGGCGCAATGTGCGATCTGCGATCTCTGTGTCATTCAGATCACGTGTCCAAGTAAGGGGCCAATCAGCTGTGTCCAATCACAGAGGGGACATCTACACTGATCATCAGTGCCGCCCCATCAGTGCTTTGTATCAGTGCAGCCCATCAGTGTCCATCAACTGCAGCATCCTCAGCGCACATCCGTGAAGGAGAAAAATCACTTATTTACAAAAATGTATAACAAAAACTAAGAAAAACTTTTTTCCCCTCAAAATTTGTTCTTTTTTGTTTAAAAATTCCAGTGGGGATTAAATACCACCAAAAGAAAGCTCTATTTGTCTAAAAAAAATGCTAGCAATTTAGTTTGGGTACAGTGTTGCATGACCGTGCAATTGTCATTCAAAGTGCAACAGCGCTGAAAATGGCCTGGCAATGCCACCATATCCTCAGCTTCATGGGTGTTACTCTTCTATAACTTGTTTTTCTTTTTGCTATGAAACATTCTGCTCTTCCAAAGGAGAATAAGTTTTAGGGATAATGCCAGTTACTTTCAGGTATTTATTTTGCCTTCACGGGTTTTATATTCAGTTTAAACTCATCTTATGTCCATCGATATAAATTACCTTTGTTAAGTTTGATTTTTTGATTAAGTCAGCTACAATTCGAAAATCTGTTGTGTTTTAGATCACTATCTGCTGGTGTTGTTTGATTGCAAAGTATTTTAGGTCTGTTTCCTATAAGTTGCTATCAACGAAGACCTTATTTAAAAACGGTTTTGGTTAAAATTATAATTTTTTTATCTATCAGGACAAGTATGCTGTCAGGAGGGACAAGTAGATTGGGACCCCAATTTAGTCCCTTGGACAAGTAGTTTTTTTTACAAAATTTCAACACTACTGAACTTGTATCTTTTTCAATCCTTTAACCACTAGGGGACCGCCCGCAGTACATATACTGCTACAATGCAGCCCCTGTGCGCAGGATCACGTATATAAAAACGTGATCCTGCATTCCGGGGTAGGGGCGCGCGCGGGTGTCAATCACCAGGTCCTGGAGATTGCCGGCAAACTCTGATGGGGAGGAAGGCTGCATTGTTTTCAATGGAGCTCTCCTCCCTGTCAGGTTTCAGCACACTGTTCTGGGATCGCTGATCACAGCCTTCCGGAACAGTGTGTAACAGAGAGGTACACACCCCCGCCCCTAGTAAAAGACTCCCCTCACAAAGTTAACCCTTTGATTGTCTCCAAAAGTAAACCCCTTCCTCTCCAGTGCAATTAGTACAGTGTCAATGTTTTTTTTTTTGCACTGATCACTGTACTGGTGTCTCTGGGGATGTCAGTGACCCAAGTCAGTTCCCCCCAGTGTCAGAATGTCCGCCGCAGTCCCGCTATAAGTCGCTGATCGCCACTATTATTAGTATATATATAAGAAAAAAAAATCCAGTATATATACCGCCATTTGTAAACGCTATAACTTTCACGTAAACCAATTAATGTACATGTATTGGGATTTCTTTCAGCAAAGATGTCACAGAATACATTTTGGCATAAATTTATGACGAAATTAGATTTTTAAATTTTTTTTACTGGACATGTTTTATAGCAAAAAGTCCAAAATATTGTTTTGAATAAAGTCCAAAATATTGTTTTTTTTCTCAAAATTGTCGGTGTTTTTTTTTATAGCGCAAAAAATAAAAAGACGCACAGGCAATCAAATACCACCAAAAGAAAGCGCAATTCGTGGGGAAAAAAGGATGAAAATTTCATTTTGTTGCAGCGTTCCATGACCGCACAATTGTCAGTTAAAGTAACGCAGAGCCGTAACACAAACCGCTTTTGTAACCACTTGCTGACTGCCCTATAGCAGAAATACTGCTACCGGGCGGCACAGGTGCGCAAACACACACACACACACACACATATATACACATATGTACATACATACACACACGTGATTCTCGTTCCCGCGGTTTTCACGCCCCTCCCAGATGGCGTCAGATTGCCAGTCAGTACACCAGTAATCACATTTAACCCCTTGATTGCCAGGAACACGCTCAGAAATAATAAACCTCCATTGCTAGTATAGTGTCTGAATAGATCAATATCTTTGATCAGATCAGCACTATATGAGCGTTCACATTAGTATAGTGTCCCCAAAAACGCAGCGTTAGCAGGGATCAGCCCCGGCACATGTGTTTAGCCCCTACGCTTACCCTCCCCCCCAGCAAGTGCAGTGCCAGTAGGTCACGGTCACTTGATACATTGCACACAAAACCGCAGTGTTGGCAGAATCAGGCCTGATCTCTGTTAGCACTTGCCGGTAAATTTTGATGACTCTCATATGCAGCAGAGTGCCAGTACTAGTGCCGCGCTACCTTTTGGTGAACTGGCGAGCACTAGTGGCCTAGTACATCCTGGTATTTCACATACCTCTTAGATTGTAAGCTCCCAGGATCAGACCCTCCTAACCCTTTTGTCAATACAAGAGGGTTAGGAGGGCCTGATCCTGGGAGCTTACAATCTGAGGTATGTGCTCAGCGCTTTACAATATAACGGGAGACAATACAGCAACAATACAGTTCAATAACTGTATTGTTGCCATATTGTCTCCTGTTATATTGTAAAGCGCTGAGCAAACTGTTGGCGCGATATAAATCCTGTATAATAATAATAATACCAGCACTGCAGTATGACTTGGTGATGTGGAGAGTCCCATAAGTGCAGTACAAGCTGGTGCGGTGGCGAGCAAAAGTGTTGTCCAGCAACCACCAAGAATGCGCACACAGGCCCATAGAGCCCCTAGTATCCTTCCGGATGTGCTTGCAAATCCCGATTGGCAGCCCACAAATTCTGCAGCACCCGTACTTCCCCCATTCACTGCCCAACCTGGAATTCAGGTGGAAACAGCAAATTTGACTACTCTCCTTGATTTTTTTGGAGCTGTTATTCACGGAGGTCTATATGCATTGATTGTGGATCAAAGCATTTTATATGCACAACAATGTATCGCCGCTAACCCAAATTCAAAACTTGCCAGACCATTCACATGGAAACTCATTACGGTTTTGGAATTTAAATTTTTTTTGGGCCTAACCCTCAACATGGGCATTACTAAAAAAAAAATGAATTGCGGTTGTATTGGTCCACAGACCTAATTCATCATATGCCTGTGTTCTCTGCTGCCATGGCTAGGCATAGATATGAGAGTATAATGTGCTTTATGAATTTCAGCGACAACACAATCTGTCGTCCTCGAGGTGACCCTGAATTTGACCGTCTCCACAAAATTCAGCACCTCGTAAATCACCTTAACCAAAAATTTGCAGATGTCTATACTCCCCAGCAAAAAATCTGCGTTGATGAGTCCCTCCTTAATTTTTCTGGCCACCTTGCATTCAAACAATTTCTCCCCAGCAAGCATGCCAGATATGGGGTCAAGATGTAGCAGATCTGTGAGAGGGCCACAGGCTATACATATAAGTTTTGGATTTACGAGGGAAAAGATAGTCACTACAAGGGGATCAGTGGCACGATAGTTTTGGACTTGGTGTCATCCTTTTTCCATATGGGGTACCACTTATATGTGGGCAATTTTTATTCAAGCGTGCCACTATTTAGACATTTGTACAATCTTGGAACTGGCGCATGTGGCACCGTGTGACCTAATGTGTGCCCACCATTAGAAGTGGGTGGATGCAGGGCGGTATATTTTAATGGTGGGCACACCACCCTTTTTTTTGGCAGAGATTTCTTCTCTTTTTTTCATTCAGTCTACAGGTTGCATACAAAAAAAAAAAAAAAAAAAAAGAACATAGCATATATACCCAAGGACCAGCGACGTACTGGTACAACACTGGACTTTGAATGGTTATACCAGGATGATGCCTACAGCTGCAGGCATCATCCTCGTATAATTTTTTTCAGCTGGCGATCGGCTTTCATGTAAAAGCAATCCTAGTGGCTAATTAGCTGCAGGATTGCTTTTACAAGCAGAGGGAGACAATGCCTCCCCTCCCACGCTGCCTTCCACGACCTTCTCGGGCAGTCCCGTGCCATCGGGGGAACTTGAGAATGCAGCCGGTGTTTCTGCCAGCTGACCAGAGAGCTAATTGGAGACCAGAATGGTGACAATCATCTCTATAGTCTAAGAAATCAGAAGCTACGAGCATTTCATCACTTCAGTTTCGCAGGATATAAACAGCGCCATTTGTAAATTGGGAAAGCATCTGATCACACCGATCTTGGTTTGATTAGATAATGTAAGGGCACAGGAGATATCTAGTCTGATAGAACCCAGATTTCTCAAAAAAGAATATATGACAATGCCCATTGAAGTTATAGGGGATATTTGCATTCTCTGTGACAGCATTAAAAATGATAAAAAAATAAATAAATTAAAAAGGGACAGTGTAAAAATAAAAAAAATCAAAATAACAAAAAAATTAAGTACCCTCGCCCCCCTGCGCACCTGTGTTCGTGAGTGTTGACCCTGTGCCAGTATGGATACAGCAGTTGCACCATGCATGTGAGGTATCGCCATGAATGTCAGATCAAGGGCAGTAATTCTAACACTAGACCTCCTCTGTATATCTAAAATGGTAGCTTTTAAAACGTTGCCTATGGATATTAAAAATGCATGCAGTTTGTCGCCATTGCACGGGGCATGCGCAGTTTTAAAGCAAGTCATGTTTGGTATTTATTTACTCGGCATACCAACATCTTTTATATTTTACCAAATAATTGCTCAATATATTGTGTTTTTGTGCATTAAAAGTAAAAAAAGTGTTTTTTTTTTTTTTAAATTGTGTTTGAAAAATCACTGCGCGAGTACTATGTGACATAAAAAATTGCAGCACCCACCATTTTATTCACTAGGGTGTTTGCGTTAAAAAATATATATAATGTTTGGGGTTTAAATTAATTTCCTAGCAAAAAACACAGATTTTTTTTTTCATGTAAACAAAGTGTCAGAAAAGGCTTGGTCTTCAGGTGGTTAGAAGAGTAAATGATGTGTGGCATAAACTTCTAATGCCCTCACCCCCCAAAACGACCCCTTTTTGGAAAGTAGATACCCCAAACTATTTGCTGAGAGGCATGTTGAATCAGTAGAAGAATTTTTTTTTTTTACCAGAAGTTTTTGGAAAATGACAAATTTTTTTTTTCTTTACACAAAATTGGCACTTAAATGATTTATTGCTCACACATGCCGTATTATTTACACATGTTATATGTAGAATTACTCCCCAAAATACATTCTGCTACTTCTCCCAAGTATGGGGGTACCACATGTGAGAAACGTTTTGGCAGTCTAGCCAAGTACAGGACCCCAAAAAGCACCTTCAGGCTTTTAAAGGGCTTTATTTCCTCATTATACCTCCTGACTACCTATCACAGTTTCGGAGGCCTTGAAATGCCAGGATAGCACCAAACCCCCCAATTGACCACTTTTTGGAAAGTAGACACCCCAAGGAATTTGATAACCATGGTGAGTATTTTGCAGATCTCGTTTGTTGCCACAAGTTTTCGGAAAATGAAGAAAAAAAACTTATTTTTTCTTTTCTTTTTTTACATTTCAAAACCTTGTGAGAAAAAATGATATCTGCAAAATGCTCATCATGCCTCTTTTTAAATTCCTTGGGGTGTCTTTTCCAAAAAGGGGTCATTTGGGGGGTTCGGTGCTATCCTGGGATTTCAGGGCCTTCAAAACTGTGATAGGTAGTGAAGAAGTGAAATGAGGAAGTTACAGACCTTCAGGCTTTCAAAGTGGTCATTGGATTTCAGGCTCCTGTATGTGGCTAGGCTCCCACATGTGGTATCCTCATACTCGGTAGAAGTAGCAGAATGTATTTTAAGGTGTAATTCCACATATACCCATGGCTTGTGCAAGAAATATATCATGACAACTTTGTGTAAAAAAAAAAAAATAGTTTTTGTCATTTTCCAGAAACTTGTGGAAAAAAATAAATCTTCCATGGACTCAATATGCCTCTCAGAAGATAGCTTAGGGTGTCTACTTTCCAAAAAGGGGTCATTTGGGGGTGTTTGTACTATCCAGGCATTTTAGCACCTCAAGAAATGTGATGGGCAGTCCAAAAAGTAAAAGCTGTATAAATTCCATTTTCTATACCATAGTTTGTAGACACTATAACTTTCACACAAAACAATTAATATACACTTATTGGGATTTTGTTTAACCAAAAACATGTAGCAGAATACATTTTGGCCTAAATTCATGACAAAATTTTAGTTTTTTTTGGATGTGTTTTATGACAGAATTGAGAAAATATAGTTATTTTTAAAAAAAATATATTTTCTTCAAACCTTTTTTTGTTTATAGCGCCAAAAATAAAAAGCGCACAGGTGATCAAATGCCACCAAAAGAAATTTTTATATGTATGAAAAAAAGCACATACATTTCATTGATGTACCGTGTTGCATGACAGCACAATTGTCAGTAAAAAAAAATAAAAGGAGTAAATTGCAGTAACTATACCATAGTTTGTAGACGCTATAACTTTCACACAAAGTATTGGGATTTTTTTTTACCAAAACCATGTAGCAGAATACATTTTGGCCTAAAATGTATGACTAACTGAGTTTACTAAATAATTTTTATAGCTGAAAGTAAAAAATATTGTTTTTCTTCAAATTTTTCGGTCTTTTTTTGTTTATAGCGTGAAAAATAAAAAGCACACAGGTGATCAAATACCACCAAAAGAAAGCTCTAGTTGTGTGAAAAAAAGGACGTAAATTTCGTTTGGGTGCAGCATTGCATGGCCGCGCAATTAGCAGTTGAATTAGTGCAGCGCCGAGTAGCAAAAAGAGGCCTGGTCATTAAGGGAGATAAATCCTCTAGAGGGCAATTGGTTAAACCAGGGGTAAGCAACCTTAAAGATGTGGAGATCTACCTAAACAACATGGGAGAAGTCAAAGACCACTGGGCACAGTGTTGCCTCCTCACACCTGATTTAAACCCCTAATTGCCATACTACTGTGCTGTAAACGTGTGCACTGCACAGCAATCATTTGTTTAAATCAGGTGGTGAGGAGGCAACATATCACCTGTCAAAAACACTCGGATTGCTTTTCAAAGGAACAGCTGTGCCTGCTGAACTTGTGAATGAGCCTTTAGTTGCATTTGGCAGCTGCACCCTTAGAGCTCATTCACACGTAAAGTTGGGGGGGGGTAGTAAAACCCTGCGGTTGAGTCGCGGTTTTACCGCAGCAGGAATTAAATCCCCTACTGCTTTTGGTGGGTGCTACCGTCTGCCAACCAGGACCTATTCAAGTAAAAATGGCTCCACTCTGCAAGCGCCCCACAACTGCATGCTTCTGTGGGGTCCAAGGGGTGATGAGAAAGCAACACAAAGCTGCCTTGCTTTAACCTCTTGTTTGCTGTACTGCACAAGTTTGCAGGACACTTGCAGAGGGGCTTCATTCACAGGTAACATGCCAGTCCCCCACTGTATTTCCACTGTCTGTATTGGTTTTATCTTCGTTCAATAAATTAGATTATTTGGAGTGCAGCCAATCAGACTTCCTTTGTTCACATATAACTCCTGCTGTGGCTGCAACATGTGTACACCCCCTGCCCATACAGCTAAAGGGGGTGCTAAAAACGTGTCTTAACTATGGGGTTTTATCACCCCCGCAAACTGCAAATGTAAATGAACCCGTACTGTTCTAAGCCGCCTATAAAGCTGCTTTCACACTGATGTGCTGTGGTTTCCCTGCACCATGGGTGCAGCGCAGTGCATCTGTGACTTTTCTGGATTAACCACATTTTTCCCTAGACCTCCATTATATTCTGCAGGTGTGGTGCACTTTCTGAAAGCACACCAAATCTCCTGCATTCAAGAGTTTTGGTGCACTTTCAGAAAGTGCACCAAACCCACAGGGTATAGAAGTCTATAGCGAAGTGCAGCACAGACATCACATCAGTGTGAAATCAGCCCTATACAATTATGTCAAGTGTATTGCTTCATACTGACATGAAGATCTTTTTTTTCCTGCTGCTGGCACCACTCTGGAGACCACTAGCCGGGATAAGTGGTGGAATGCAGTTGGTATCAATCCGCATGGGAGAGGAGCCAGCACTGCAGAGGAGCCATTGGCTTATGCGGCTCTTGCTCTGTACTACAGCTCCAACTTTACAAGTAGTCCCTCTGCATTGCACTCTGATGGTCTGGGATGGTGGGTCAGCAAGCCCAAACTGCAATCTACCAGACACCTGGATGCGATCTACTGGCATATCACGATCTACGGATTGCTGACCCCCATTATAAACTATGTAACTATATCATACATTTCACAGGCATCAAACATCTGTTTTTGGGTAAACTATAAACACATTAAAAATGCTTTTTGTTTCATAAATCATTTGCTCATAAAACAAATGGTCATCAAAAATGACATTTAAATTGTTACATTTAATTCATGACATAGATGTTAATGACTTTATGACATGAGCGTACCAGGAGGAGGGTGTTCTTTAGGAACATTATTATCTTGCAGCAGAAGTTCCAAGAGAACAGCAGGATAATCTGGTAAGGCTTCTGCCCTGTACACAAGAGCAAAAAAAAAATATAGAAAATTAGCAAGAAGAAACATGGGCATTCTAAAATGTACACTGCTCAAAAATATTAAAGGAACACTTTGAAAACACATCAGATCTCCTGGATATCTACTCAGTAGTTTGTATGGCCCCCACGTGCTTGTATGCATGTCTGACAATGTTGGGACAAGCTCCTAATGAGATGACGGATGGTGTCCCGGGGTATTTCTTCCCAGATCTGGACCAGAGCATCACTGAGCTCCTGGATTGTCTGAGGTGCAACCTGGCGGCGTCGGATGGACCAAAACATGATATCCCAGAGGTTTTCTATTGGATTTAGGTCAGGCGAGCATGGGGGCCATTCAAGGATATCAATTCCTTCATCCTCCAGGGACTGCCTGCATACTCTCAGCACATGAGGCTGGGCATTGTTGTGCACCAGGAAGAACCCAGGACCCACTGCACCAGTGAGGGTCTGACAATGGGTCCAAGGATTTCATCCCGATATCTAATGGCAGTCAGGGGGCCATTGTCTAGCCTGTAGAGGTCTGTGCGTCCCTTCATGGCTATGCCTCCCAAGACCATCACTGACCCACCAAAACGGTCAAGCTGAATGAGGTTACAGGCAGCACAATGTTCTCCATGGCTTCTCCAGACCCTTTCACATCTGTCACATGTGCTCAGGGTGAACCTGCTCTCATCTGTGAAAAGCACAGGGTGCCAGTGGCGGATCTGCCAATTCTGCTGTTGAATGGCAAATGCCGATCGAGCTCTATGGTGAGGGGCAGTGAGTACAGGGCCCACTAGAAGATGTCAAGTCCTCAGGCCACCCTCATGAAGTCTGTTTCTGATTGTTTGGTCAGAGACATTCACACCAGTGGCCTGCTGAAGGTAATTCTGTAGGGCTCTGGCAGTGTTCATCCTGTTCCTCCTTGCATAAAGGAGCAGATACCAGTCCTGCTGATGGGTTAAGTACCTTCTACAGCCCTGTCCAGTTCTCCTAGAGTAACTGCCTGTCTCCTGGAATCTCCTCCATGCTCTTGAGACTGTACTGGGAGACACAGCAAACCTTCTGACAGCGGCACATATTGATGTGCCATCCTGGAGGAGTTGGACTGCCTGTGTAGTATCCAGGTATTGCCTCATGCTACCAGTAGTGACACTGACCCGAGCCAAATGCAAAACTAGTGAAAAACAGTCATAAAAGAGGAGTAGGGGAAAAAAATGTCAGTGGCCTCCACTTGTAAAACCTTTCCTGTTTTGGGGGTATTCTCATTGTTGCCCATCTACTGCACCTGTTGTTAATTTCATTAACACCAAAGCAGCTGAAACTGATTAACATCCCCTTCTGCTACTTAACTGACAAGATCAATATCCAAGGAGTTTAATTGACTTGATGCTATACTCTGAGTAACAATTGTTCCTTTAACTTTTTTGAGCAGTGCATATACTCAAATCTAAAAACAAAAACACAGTTTTTTTTGTATTGGCAAATAAATTAAAGCAGAAACATAAGTATCCATGAATAAACATTTTAAACCCAAATCCAGGATCCTGCTAAGTTTGCACTTTTGTCATGCTCTCCCTAGGCTCTATTCAAATGTGGAAACATTGTCAATTATAATGACTTTTCTGTTCTTATAATTCAAGAGTTTTCAATCCCACTGATGTCATTATTCCCTTCTGAACTGTGTGTAATTCCATGCAACGGGAGGAGGGCTTTTTGTCTTCACCCACATCACATCCGTGTGTGCAAACAGCACTACATTTCCTGTGAGGCAATGGGAAATGCAGGCCCGGGTGTGTAGGCGGAGCATTTAGAGGATGAACGGAGATGGCGGCGGAGAGCAGTCTGAGCTGTAATTGGAGCTGCGGCTGACACATGTGTAATGGGAGGATCAAGCCAGGAGTCTAAGACTACCAGGTCCACCCACTACAGTGTGCAGTGATGTAATTACATCACTGCTTACTGTAAAAGAATTACAGATGAGAAGTTACCAGACCGGTGGTCGGGAGGATAGAGAACACAGCAGCAACTGGTCTTACAAACCGGGTATAGAGGTGAATCAGGCCTACGGATACTAAGAATAAACCTGAATTTCTCATAATCAATATACTTGTTGAAGCACTGAACACCACGTTTGTTCATAGTATGTAAGCACCATTATAGATGTTAAACACATTTCTGCCCAAAGTTCTGCTTTAATGTAAATGTGTATTAAAAAAAATTATATATATTTTTTTACAGATTCAACATAGAACTAGCGTACGTAATCACATTTTTAAGCCCTTGGCTGTGCCCTGTACTGCTTTATCTTAACTGCATTATCCACATGCCATTTTGGCTAGTCCATTTCACCAACATTAGTGGGAGGCGATACAAGGTATTAACCAGTGTTGCAATATAGGAAGAAAGAGAAGCTTAGAGACAAAAATGAACACTAAACTGGGGAAGGAACTGGAACAGAAGCTGCGACAGAAAACAGTTGTGCTTCCTGCAAGACTGAGCAATCTGAATTTATTAGCATATGCATCAGCCAGCTTGATAATCCGTGATCTGCTCTTGTTTAAAATGCTGATTCATTATAGTGCAATTTTTAATATTCATTAATATTTAGAAATTTGCATTCACAACTCAATTGTCATAAAATTTACATGTTGGCATGTGTCTGCACTGTATACAATGCATCCCTGTCTTCTGTCAACAAACATAGAAACTAAAAACAACCCCCCCCCCCCCAAATGTAACAAACTGCTGGCTTAGTTACTTGTTCACATGCAACAGATTCAAGTGAATGGGGTATACCTGAACCACGAGCAATGTGCATTGTTGTGGTGTTGTGGTGTGGGCTTTTCAGGGTTAAAACAGGGGTGAGCGCCTGTCAACCATCCTCTGAAAAGCAATTCACCACAGATTACTTTTCAGAGGGGTGGCAAGGGCAGCCAACAATGTAAACTGACATAATGTGTAAGACTATTTGACAAAGAGGTGACCTGCAAAACTGGAGCTGTGAATTCTGTATATTATTATTTTTAAATGCCATCAACTCATGTCTGAGTCCTAGCAACCTGATGAATAAGAGCTCTAAAACGTTTGTGTGCCAAATACCAAGTAAAGCAAACTGATAGATTAAAGCTGGTCATACATGAAAGTAAAGGAAGACTCCTCTATCCACACTAACATTGCAGATGGATGGAACTCCTGCTGCAGCTATTGTATTTTGACAGCTGGCACCTCTGGCTGTCAGAATACTCGAACAGTGCCTGCTTCTAATTTTGCTGCAGGGACTGTTCAGCAAATTTCCACCCAGCTTCTTTGATAAAAAGTGATTTAAAAAAAATCAACTTTTGTCGATGTGTGTTGCTGACAGGGACACCTACAGCACAGTTTGACAGATTCAACATGAATAGGCTAAAATGTATTGCGTGCATAACCAGCTTTTATTCATATAGCAGAGAGGACTCGTGTCAAGAGATCAGCCTCGTGTCAAGAGATCAGCCACTGGGAAACCTTCAGACAGTCTAAGCTGGTGCAGAAATAGGGAGGGAAGGAATTTACCAATTCACGAAAATTATTGTTTCAGATTCAGACCTGCTCAGCTTACAAAACACTATAAAGGGAGGTTTGGTCATGCATAGGTTCACATAACCTTATCTTTTTTAAAATATTGTTTATTGTTTTTTTTCTTAATTGAGAAATTATACATAAATATACCATTACAAAATAATCCTATTACAAACAAGCAAGAAAATGGGATTCTATACCTACTAAATCATATGGACAGTGGTTTAAATAGAAAAACATGTATGTAGAGTTGTGGACCATTTATCTTAAAGACATAGAAGCTGACAACAATACTATAAATGTGAGAGTATACAGGTTATCGTTAAAGAGGAGTTCAAGCCTGCCCCCAAACAATAAAAAGTCAGCAGCTACAAATATTGCAGCTGCTGACTTTTAATATAAAGACACCTACTGTAGCTGTCCAAGGATTCAGCGCTGTCATCACCCGGGCTCGTTACTCACAAGCCTCCGGGTTCCTGGCACCAGCATTGAAAGTAAGGGACACCGAAGTGAAGCCTTGGGGCTTCACAGCCAGTTTCCTACTGTAGAGCGAAAATCGTGCTGCACCTTGTGATTGGTCCCATAGTCTTCTGGGAACTGTGACGAGCAGAGGGGGAAGGAGGGGTCAAAACCACGTACCTGCTCCCCCCGAAAAAGTGCCAAATGTGGCAGTGGAGGGGGGGGGGGGGAGAGAGCATGCAAACAAGCGGAACTTACCCTTTCGGGTGAAGCTCTGCTTTAGGAACTACACAGGGAAGTTAAACAGTGTACTTGTGACACTGTCCCCACATACCACACCCTGTGAAATTTTTGTGGGTGTCCCATTACTTTAAAGGTTAACTTATACAATGGGAAATTAGTATTGGCTAGATGTATCCACGAGGAAAGGGTGGGGGTGGATTTTTCCAGCAAAGTAAGATATTTTTCTGACATAGTAGAACAGAATACAGAGTAGTATTTTAGCATTTAAGGCAATGTTTAATGTTACATCAGTTCATGAGGACAAGAGATATTTGGCAAGGCCAGGTTTCCTGCCAAGAGGGAGGCAATCTATGCCTAGTATGTATTTACATTGCAGTATTTTATGATAGAAGTCACCACAGCCTTTTAAACAGTGCTGAGAAGACAGCAGTTCCAGGTTTAGCTTTGCATGAATATATTATGTTTGATGGAACAACTAGAGGCGATGAACTATTTTTGAAAGAGACAACTGAAGCCATGTAAATGTTCTTGAATTCAAACCATGCATCTATACTCAGGAGCAGGATAAGGACCTTCCATTTATTTTGTGATTTCCTAGATTTTCTTATTATTGTACCTTGTAGTTCAGTGTAATACTTAAAAAAATAAATAAATATGTTCTTATCTGTGATTGGGTATAAAAAGGGCATCTTAGAGAGTCAGAGTGTCTCAGAAGTAAAGATGGGCAGAGGTTCATCAGTCTGTGAAAAGCTGCATCTGAAAATAGTGTAACAATTACAGTAGAATGTTCCTCAACCCAAAGTTGCAAAGACTTTAAATATATCATCATCTGCAGTACATAATATCAAAAAATTCAGAGAATCTGGAGGAAACTCTGTGCGCAAGGGGCAAGGCCAAAACACTGCATTAAAGACTGCCATGATTATGTGATGGACATCTCCGCAAGGGCTCAGGAATATTTCCAAAAATCACCATGCTATCCAAAAATGCAAGGTAAAGCTCTATCATGCAAAGAAGAAGCCATATCTGAACATGATCTAGAAATGGCACAGTCTTCTCTGGGCCAAAGCTCATTTAAAATTGTCTTTTGCAAAGAGGAAAATTGTTTTGTGGACTGATTAATCGAAACTTGACATTCTTCTTTGGTAACCATGGGTGCTGTGTCCTCCGGACTAAAGAGGAGAGGGACCTTACAACTTGTTAGCAGTGCTCAGTTCAAAGGACTGCATCTCTGATGGTATGGGGGTAGTGCGTATGAAACGGGCAGCTTGCACATCTGGAAAGGTACCATTAATGCTGAAATGCTGAAAAATATTTTAGAGCAGCATATGCTCAGTCAAGAATGGGACATCATTAATCTCCCAAAACTCCAGCAACTAGTCACACTGACTCTCTAAGATGCCCTTTTTATACCCAATCATATTACTGACTTGTTGCAAATTAACCTAATTAGTTGCAAATGTTCTACCAGTTCTTCCTTGTTAGCATTTCTTACTATGCCAGCTTTTGTTGCCCTGTCCCAACTTTTATGAGACTTGTTGCTGACATCAATTTCAAAATTACATTTTTTCTTTGAAATGGTAGATTCTCAGTTTTAGCAATTAATATTTTTTCTTTTGAGAATAAAATATGGGTTTATGAGATTTGTTTTTATGTAGATTTTATAGAACAGCCTAACGTTTTTTTTTTGGAATTGGGATCGTACTTTTTTAATCAAACCAGCCTTTAGTGGCACGCTAGGTAAGTCATTGAAGTTTCCATTCTCAAAAAAGTTGACTGATATTTTACCTCTGTTTCTTCATTGTGGAATATTGGGTACATTAAGATAATACAGTAAATTGATATTATTCCAGAGTTTGGGTGAAGTAAGCCAAGTATCTTCTAGGAAACGTTTTTATAAGGGTTTATGCCTTTTTAAGAAGGTTAGAAGCTGTTATTAGCAGCTGTTTTTTTCTGCCCCTAGAAGCTAAATAGTGTTATCCTATGTGTCCATGCACATTATTTAAGGCTAGTAGCATTTTTCAAGCTTCAGAGCTCAGGAGCAGAAATTTTTTTTTTTTTGTAGAGTTTTTGGGAGCGTTTTTCCTGGCAGAAAAAAAAAACCCGCTGAACACTCCTAACAGTTTTTTCTAGGTTGTTAAAGTTTTTCTACATATACTGTGTATTTTTTTTTTAATGTAGCTGTATGTTGTTGCTACTACTATAACTTACCAAAGAATAACCCACAATAAATCCTCCTGGTCTTGACCATTGCAGCGAAACTGAATAGGTGTATGTTATTTGTTGTTTGTACCCTTAGTCCAATGTATCTCTCTCTCCATTCAGAGGAGAAAGAACACAGAGGGGAGGACTTTACAGTGACTGATCACTGTGATAGCAAATCATGGGCTATCACAGCGATCGGGAACCGGCCTTTCCGGTTCCTAATTATTAGTACAGGACACAGGGCTCTCGGTGAATAACTGGTCTCTGTGCTGGAATTATCCCATGGTGTACTTCCTGGGAAGGAATTTCCTTGCCTTGCCTCACACAAAGTAAATCTTCTAAGTGCAATGGTAGGCCATTGGGAGGAGTTGATTTCCTAGCATTTAAGAGTGATAGACCCCTGTTCCTCAGGACCAAGGCTTCAACAGGCAAGGCAGCAATTGAGAAGCAGGATCTTAGAACAGTCCGAGAGACAGAAGATCTGGACGATCCTGAGGATCCACAAAAAGTCTGCCAGGAGCTTGACTATGTCTGAGTACCACATCGTCCTGGGCCAGTTCGATACAATGAGGAATACCAGAACACACTCCATCTTGAGCCTGCAAAGTAGGTGAGAAAGGAAAGCATAGACTGGGGTGAGCTGATCCCACAGAGTCACCATAACATCCACTGCAAAGACCCCATGAATCCTGGTCCTGGCAACAAACCTATCTAGTTTGTTGAATATGAAAGCCAAGCGGCCCAATAGCAGTGTCTCCCCAACTGCGACAGAGAGCTCAAAACACCTCTGGGTGAATAAAACATTCTCTGTAATGCAGACATTTGTGACTGAAGAAGTCCACTTGCCAATCTACATGCCAAATTGGGCCAGCTTTGAGGGGCTGAAGCTGCCTATAAAAAACACCTCACATCCATGTCCTTTGAAGGAAGACATATCTTTGGTGAGGTGCTTGATAAATTCATCAAAGATGTCACAGGAGAGAAGGCTCAACTCCCACACAAAAACCCCTCCCAGGAGCCACTACCTCTTCAAAACACAGAGCATCTCACTGCTCTAGCCAGGCTTCAATTTCAAAACATAAGTTCAGCTCTTCTTTTGGTGAAAAACTTGGCACACAAGTCCACCAAGTCTTTCCCAAAGCCCTTTTTCCAGTAAAGAAGCACCCTCGCTTCTAAGGAGGGACAACTGTAGAGTCTGCTTTTCTCTGGGTCACAGACATTCCAGACAAGGGACAGGAACATCAATTGGTAGTGAGAGGTTTGGGACTGAGATGGAAGAATAACCTTTTTTTTATGAACTCTTTCCACAGGACAGGGCTCAGAAATGATTTTTATAGAAGTGAAACTTTTTTTCTGGATTGACCCAATCATCATAAATTGCACATATTATATGTCCACGAACAGGAAATGCCTTTTTAGATTTAGCAGGTCTGTTTGTACCCAAAAGGGACATGGTGACAAGGGGGGCAGTCAAGTTTAACAATGTCAAGGTTTAGTCGCACAACCAAAATGAGCATTTCCACATTGACAAGCATGCTGCGTGAAGCCACAACATCAGGTGTATGTAAATCTTTCACAGCTTCCCCTAACACAGACTCTAGGTCCTTTTAATTTGCTTCTCTTCTCGGGAGGGTATCTCAGGACTCTATAGCTGAAGAGCCTGACATTTTAGAGCCCTGGACAGTGATAGCTGTATTAAAGCAGTTTGTTGTCCAAGAATTGTGACATAATTTAGGAAAAATCTGCCTTAGTCATGTAGTGCTTGTTGCATGCTCTAGATGCAGCTAGAATTGGATGCAGAAACTGGTGTTAAAATCAGGTGCTGCTCTGGTGCAAGGGAATCATCATCATGCTGAGGTTGTGTGTTGCGCAGCCCTTCAGCAGAACAAATGTTTGCCTAAGTTTTTGCTGTGGCTCCCTTTTGCTTGGGTTCACTATAGCTACGGCTAAGGGTATTCTCCGGTGGGGTACTCAAGAGTAGAATGCAGAATATAGCATGTCCAAGATAAAAAAAAAGCAACCGGGATGCAGACTGTTCCGTAACAAGGTCCTTGTGGCAAAAGGTCAGGAGAAAGCGACTGAGTACCTTATAAGGGCTCTAGACAGACGTGGCAGTAAAATGTGTGACCTGTGGTGTGATGTAAGGTTAGAAATGTTTACACTGTAAATACATTCAAAACAAAGTCCTGGTATTACAGTAACCGTAATAGACACATGTTGATCCTCTCTTATCTATCCACTACACGTGTTGCACAAAATGCCATGGTAAGCAACTATTCAGGATCCAGTGTTCAGGTACGGCTCCCAAGGTTTCACAGAGGTTGCACTACTCCTATTGTTGTACTAGAAGACAATGAAGAGATAATTGAAGAGTTGATTGGAAAATACCAGGACAAAATAATAAAGTCCTTAAGCTAAGAATGATTTCTCCATAGGGAGAAGGTCCATCTCCTTGGGACAGTGGCAGAGTGGGTTGGGGGTGTCCTGTACTGTATGATTTAAAGTGGTTGTACAGTCTTTTTTTTTTTATTTAAATAATAAACAGGTTTATACTCTGCTCTGTACAATGCTCTGGCCAAACCTCATCTCGGGTTCCTTGATGGCGCTCTGGGCTCCCCCTCTTCTGTGTCTGCCCCTATAACAAGCTGCTTGCTAGGAGGGCAGAAATGCAGGCTTGCTCCCAAGCCAGGCTTTGTGTGTCCCTCCTCACTGAATTTGATTGGCTCCCACTGCTATCAGCAAAGCCTGTGAGACCAAGAAGAGAAGACCTACAGCTGAACACAGCGCTGGATCGATACAGGAGTCAGGTAAGTGCTAGGGAGGGGACAGAGAGTGGAAAGATTTTTTCCTTAATGCAGAGAATGCATTAGTTTTAAGAATCACTTTAAATTGTCGTTTCATTTTGAAATAGATTATAGAGGTTTTATTTGGGTACTCGAGGCTTGCACAATAAACTGTTTTACAGTGAACTGGCACTATCAAATCTTAAACATTAGGAGGAGATGAACACAAAACTAGATATCAAAAATACAAGAACTCACCCTGTGATCATAGGTCGAATCAACAATGGTCCAAAAATTTCTGCAGCTACCTTCACGTTGAAGCCATTAAGACTGCCAAAGCTGCATACCTTTCCAATATGCCAAAGTATACACTGCAAAGTGAGAACATGTTGAATAGGGATGGTAGGTGGTTGTAAAATTAAAGAAATGCGTGCTCTTTTCTGCTTGTCTTCACCAGGCTCTGTATGACAAAAAAAAAAAGAAAGAATCAATGCATTATTTAAAAAAAAAAGAAAAAAAAAGTATGCTACATTTAAAGTTTACATTCACACAGTGTTTTTCTGTTTGTTTCGTGTCAACGCTTGCTAATGGTGGCACACCTTTCTGCTATGAAAATACAAATAAGGAGATTAAAGCAAAACTAAACATTCAGCATTTAGGCTCCATTCACACTTGTGCGACTTCAAAATCGAACGATTTTCATTACGACTTTGCAGTGTGACTTTGATGCGACTTTGGGTGAGTGTAATTTTGGCTTTGACCAAGGATAATTGTTTATGCTGTACAAAGTCGCACACAATTCGCATGTATAATATTCAGGTGTGACTTTCATGCGACTTTGGAGCGTTTACACTGAAGTCTATGGCCCTCATGTCGCATGAAAGTCACACCAAAGTAGTGCAGGAACTACTTTTAGGTCACTGTGACTTGTAGTCGCACAGATAGGAATGGTACTCATTGGGAAACATGGGGGGAAACATATCGTATGTGAATGGGCTCTAGCTTTTTAATCCTTATGCTGTTAGCATTAATAAATAAATAGGAATGTACATTTGTTTATTTTTTAACTTTTTTTTTCTTTTACACACATTTCTGCAGTTGCTTCCAAGTTTCTGGTCATGATGTCATACATCCCATGAGTCTTAGTGGGCATTTTTTTTCCTTTTCTCTGAAAGAAGGGAGGACATATTTCTCAGCTAAGCACACCCTCCTGCATGCGTGCCTGTGCTAAGGGCAGATTGATTCCCGAAAGTAAATGCCACATGAATCATCTGCCCTTACTCAAGATGGCTGTGGATAGAAATGCTAGTGGTGTGTTTCAAAGTGATTTCCCAACAAAGAAAACCATGAAGATATATATGGATTAGTTTGCTTTGAATATTAAAATGAATGAAATAGTGCTTTTAGTTTCTAGTACTCAGATGTAGTTACAATAAGTTCTGCTTTAACACATTCCTGTCCGCAACCAGTCCTTTAATTCACCCTTGTGCTGGGGGGATGCAAATCCAAACTGCCTTTTCTGAGAACTTGCTGTCACTGGCCATCCTGGTTTTGGACCAATGATAAGGTGACACTTTGATTGGTTCCCCATTATGTGACCACCCCCAGAGGCCTTTATAGTGTTCACAGATTCACAAAACCGACTGACAGATAGGGCTATTAAAGTGAAAAACCAAGAAATGCATTAGAAAAAAAAGTCTACTCTACTCTATTGTTTCCCCAGTTTTACAGAAAACTTTAAGACCTTATTTAGGTTTTTATCATTGGATGTATGCTTGTTGGAGAAATTTGCCCTCTCTATTTGTCCTATTGACAGTGTGAGGATGAATATAAAAACTTGAATTAACACTGAGAAAGGTGGCTCTGCTGTAAAAAAATAAATAAAAATGAAAAAAACTAAATTCATAAGCTATTGAATATATTGGCCATTATTCCCAAATTTCAAAGACTAAAGCATACAGTGCTTTATATGTAATAATTTAAAGATTTTTCATCCGCCTTTCTGAGTAAACCCAATAGCGAATATGCAGTCATAGTATTAATGTATTAAGGTCAATGTTCATGAGTTTAGGTTTGCTTATCTTCCCACACAATTCAAAAGGAATGCAAAAGCAGCTTGAAGCAGGTCTAATGCACTTGCAATGAATTCTGAATTATTTCAGAAGCATTGCAAAGTAAAGCATGCTGCATTTTCCCATTAAAGTCAGTTGACACAGGTGCTCAAACTCTGGTAAATGCTTTGCCATCTCATAATCAATATGACTCCAAGGCATTGCCCAGTAGCTGTGAGGAAAACAAACAACGTGATGTATTATTTCTAATCAAAGTTAAACTCAGTACAATACAACACAGAAGCTAGCTGACAAAAATGTTTTAAAACAAAATTCTGAAAATCTCACAAGCAGATTATAGTGGCTAGATTCCTTTCTCCTTTGTAAAACACGAGTCAATAGGGCTAAATGCACTGTGACCGTCTCACCTTTCTATCAACTGTCCCCCCCCAACAAAAAAAACATGGCCCACTGCACCTTCTTGTGAACGCATGGTTCCCCAAAATGACAAGTGGCTTGCGTAAAATGCACAGCAGTTAAGCAAAGGTGAGGGCATAACATAATATTTAATGCTATTCTACTCACCTAATTAGTATTTTTGTTTAATTCAGATGCGACAGCAGGGAGACAAAAATTCCTGGATACATACAAAGCACCAGGGAGTTTAAACAGCATGTTTAGAATAAATAAAAAAAAAAAAAAAAGCTAAAGACATGGAACTGGTTTACATCCTATGTGTATAATCTATGCTAACCCATTTATGACAATGGATCTTTTTTTGGCTTTGTGAAGTGTTGTCCAGAGATTTTTGTGCTTTTCTCTTCATTAATTGCAAGCAGAGCAACAGCAGACTGTCCTTAACAGTAACATAGGGAATACAGTTTGTGAAATGCTGGATGTTGTGGTGTAGGTTGTCTAGAATGCATATATAGTCTAATGAAGAAGTTTACTAGTAGGCTGGTGCCCATAGAACTATGACCTGGCTCTTTCAGAAACACATACACCAGTATAAAAAGAGGTGCTCCAAACTTCCAAACTAATAGGGCTCACATATAGAACATTCTTACATTTTTGACCTATGTTTATTTAGTCTTTAGTACAGGTTAGAGGGACAGGTCAATACAGAACAATAGTGGTAAAATTTAACATATTGAAAGATGCACAGTTGACATTTTTTCTTTAGGCCAAGATGTTCTCTTCCTTGCCTGTGGAGAATCAGTATGGACTTTAACCATATTCTCAACATATTTTAGATTGTGTATTTGGCATGCGTTTTATTCAATGTGGTATCATGTACCGTGCTCTAGCATTGATGAAGTCAGTACCTCAACCCCCAAATGACATTGAATTTATAAAACTACAAAAACAAACTTTATATGGGCCTATTAGTTTGGTAGCCCTTGTTTATATCTGTTGGATCCTAAGAGAACAATAAGAGACGTAAAAAAACAGTGTTTAGATGACAAAGTTTGATATAGTTAGTTTTAAAGTAAAATTTAAGGAAAATCAGATGGTTACCTAGCAGCATTTGGATGAGGTCCAGGTTGATGTGCGAAGGTATTACAGGACTTGGCAACTCTTGAAGAAATGTCTTGACTAGGTCAGCAATAAAATGTACATCTGTTGCTTCCAAATCAGCTCCGAAAAAATCTAAAATAAGAAGGAACACCTTGTGCTGAAGTAGGATGTGAAGTTACAAGTTTATAAATAATCAGGGTGTATAAAAAATCGATGATTTAAAAAAAAAAAAAAAAACATTTTTAAAAATCGGATTTTTTCGATTTTTATCAAATTTATTTTAATAAAATGCTTTTGAAGCAAAAATCTATCTAAAGATAGTTTTCCCATTTACGATACATTAACCACTTGAGCTCCAGAGGATTTACCCCCCTTAATGACCAGGCCTCTATTTGCCACTCGGCGCTGCACTAATTCAACTGATAATTGCGCAGTCATGCAATGCTGCACCCAAACGAAATTTACGTCCTTTTTTTCACACAAATAGAGCTTTCTTTCGGTGTAATTTGATCACCTGTGCGCTTTTTATTTTTCACGCTATAAACAAAAAAAGGCCCAAAATTTTGAAGAAAAATATTTTTTACTTTCAGCTATAAAAAATATATAGTAAACTCAAAGTTGGTTATAAATTTCGGCCAAAATGTATTCTGCTACATGTTTTTGGTAAAAAAAAAATCCCAATAAGTGTATATTGATTGCTTTGTGTGGAAGTTATAGCGTCTACAAACTATGGTATAAATACTGCAATTTACGCCATTTTTCTGCTATACAGCGCTGCGCTAGTTTAACTGACAATTGCGCGGTCATGCAATATGGTACATAAATGAAATTAACATCCTTTTTTTCCCCACAAATTGAGCTTTCTTTCGGTGGTATTTGATCGCCTGTGCGGTTTTTATTTTTTGCGCTATAAAAAAAAAAAAAAAAGGCTGACAATTTTGAGGAAAAAAAAACAATATTTTGGACTTTTTGCTATAAAACATGTCCAGTAAAAAAAAATGCAAAAATCTAATTTAGTCATAAATTTCTGCCAAAATGCATTCTGCGACATGTCTTTGCTAAAAAAAAACCCAATACGTGTAAATAAATTGGTTTCCGTGAAAGTTATAGCGTTTACAAATGGCGGGAAAGATAGTTTTTTCTTTATACTAATAATGGTGGCGATCAGCGAATTATGGTGGCAATCAGGGACTTATGGCAGCAACCAGCGACTTATGGCGGGACTGCGGCAGACATTCTGACATTGGGGGGTACTGACTTGGGGTCACTGACATCCCCAAAAACACTAATACAGTGATCAGTGCAAAAAAAAAAACAAAAAAACACTGACACTGTACTAATGGCAATGGGGAGGAAGGGGTTAACTTTATTTAGCAGGGAAGGGTTATAGGAGTGAGGGGAGTGTTTTACTAGGGGGCGGGGGTGTGTACTGGACGGGACAAGGCTGATCGAGAAAGAGAAACTGTTCTTTCTCGATCAGCTCATCCTCGAGCTGACAGGGAAGTGACAGACAGCACAGCTACTGCACCTGTGCTCTCTGTCACTGCTTGCTGCCGATCGCCGGGACATAGCCGCTAAGGAGCGGCTGTGACCCGGCGACTGACATCTGCGGCGGTGATCCGCGAGACAGATAGGGCGGCGGCGCGCCTCGCACGCGCCCCCTATTTGTTTACAAAACACACGTTTTAAAACGTGGTTTTGCCTGCGAGTGCCGCCCTGCCGCCGTATATGTACAGTGGCTGGGCGGCATGTAGTTAATAATTAAATTTATTTAGCATGACATGGAGCTTAGTTATGTAGCATGAGGCTGTATATTCTGCAATATTTACATTTTTGGTAAACTCATTCAATGAATCCAAGCTCTACAAGCTAACATGCACTGCATTGATGCATTCAAACAATTTCTCAGTAGTTCTCCAGCTACGTGTGATTAACCTATTAACCTAAAATCGGCTGTTTTACTAACCTGACATATTATTCTAAAAAGGAAACCTTCATTTGGTTTGCAAATATTAGATTCTAACTACCAGCAAGAATGAGTCGGATTCCTTACATTTAAAGAGCACCTGTCATTTTAGATCCATCATGGCAGCGCCTGTTAGCAGGCATCCACGTCCCTCACCTTGTTGTGTCACTGCCGCATCACCAGCTATCCCATTAAAGTGAATGGACCTGTTGGTGAGTCAACAGAGGAGCTGCTGCAGGACAGAGATGACAGTTGCTCTTTAAAAATTATGATAGGATTTAAATCGAGCCTTTTCACTAGTGATTTAAATCAAATCCACCCAGCAAATAATACATTTAGGATTTGTTCACACAGGTGTACGTTAATGTAAATATGTGGATGGGGGAATGGTGTAATTTTTTTTTCATTCAAACCACTGGATGAAGAAGAAAAAAAAAAAAAGACTAATGTATGGCCTACCAGTTACATCCTCAAGCCTCAGGTAAAATAAAGGGGAAAAAAAATCCTCAACACATTATATAGCCTGCTAGCCACTCGCCACAAGTGAGTATATAGAGATAGGGACAGGAAATACTGCCAAAGCTGTTACCAACAACTCAACAAGGACTCCCCAGATAAACTGACCTGAACTGGAAAGTGAATCCTGTGCCAACTAGAACATAGATGGGCTGCTCTTGCCTACCGCAGGTCTGTTGCAGGGAGAACAGCAGTATATTTAAAGTGATACTAAAGTCTAGTTTTTTTTTCTTAAAGATAACAAACATGTCTATACTTACCTGCTCTGTGCAGTGGTTTTTCACAGAGCAGCCCAGATCCTCCTCTGCTCAGGTTCCCTGCCGACATTTCTGGCCCCTCCCTCCTGTCGGGTTCCCCCACAGCAAACAGCTTGCTATGGAGACACCTGAGCAGGCCCGCTCCTGAGCCATGGCTCTGCCTATCCATTCACACATAGAGCTGTGGCTCAGCCTCACCCTCTCCTGAGTGGCTTACTGGCTGTGATTGACAGCAGTGGGAGCCAATGAGTGAGAGTACCCGGAGAACCAAGGCTCTCGTGGACATTGCTGGATTGAGATGGGGCTCAGGTATTTAGGGGGGCTGCTGCACACAGGTTTTTTTTGTACCTTTATGCATAGAATGCATAAAGGTAAAAACCTTGAGACTTTAGAACCACTTTAATGAACTGGTAATATCTGCACTTGTTGACTAACTGGAGGGACATACAATACCTGGCCTAAATCTACCAGGAGAAGGTGGAGTCTGTGATGTCAATGGCCGCACCCCTCCATCTGTATAATCAAAGAACACGTTATATTAATTGGGAAAATAAAAAGTGTTCTCTGATCAGACTAGGTGTAGGGGCAGGCAGTCACAATCTCCACCTTGCCTTGGTAGATTTAGGCCAGATATTGTAAATCCTGGATGTCTCTCCAGTTAGTCAACAAGTGCAAGTTTTACCAGGTAATTAAGTATACTGGTGTTCTTCCTGCAACAGATTTAGAGTAGGCAACAACAACCCATCTGTGTTCTAGTTAGCACAGGATTTACTTTCCAGGTCAGGTCAGTTTATATGAGGAGTCCTTGTTGAGGGCAGCTGCTCGGCATGGGACCCAGAAACTAGTGATGATTACTGTAGTAGCAGCGCTTACTACATTGATTCTCAGCTTCATAGTTACA
This sequence comes from Staurois parvus, assembly GCF_062004578.1. Classification (NCBI taxonomy): domain Eukaryota; kingdom Metazoa; phylum Chordata; class Amphibia; order Anura; family Ranidae; genus Staurois; species Staurois parvus. Next base: position 10,836,330 of record NW_028317882.1, read on the forward strand.
TAGCTGGTAAGGATAAATAAAATACACCATCCAGTTCAATTTGTGTGTACGCTTCAACAGGAATCTTCCAGTTACGAGATATACATACTTACACTGGTCCAGCAGCACTGGTCCAAGCTGTACCTAGGCTCACCTTAAGGTAATGAACAATCATACACAATACACATTTCTTGTATTCGAAAGCCTTAGTTCAATAACACGGTCAAATTCTGAAAAAATTATATTTTTTCAGTTGAGAAAATGATGGTTTACAGAACATTCCTTAATGTAAAATATCATTCAGAAGTCTGCAGAGAACGGTCTTATATCTAGGGGTTGCCTTACTTTGTTGATGTAGGCTTGCTTTCCATAGCCATAAAGTATAACTAAGAAAAGGGTGCATCGATTTTGCAAAATGTGTAGGAGTTTGAAAATTATTGCAATGTTCTTCATGATAAGAGTCATGTCAGCAATGTAAATACTTTTAAAACAAACATACAGTTTAAAATCCAGTGCTATATAAAAAACAAACATTAAAAACACAAGTTTCCTCAAAAGGTTTTATATTCATTTTAAGCAAACTGAGCAGACCCTAGATTTGGAAATAAAGACCCTTAATAACCCTTGTAAGAACCGGTTCTTACCAGTTTTTAATGTGTGTCTAAACTCAGAGCCAGAAGTCCTATACAGCATTTCAGTGTCCATTCCTAGAAGGAAAACAAAATTTGTCATAAATTACATTCACAAAGTACTCAACCATATCAGCTGCATATCACTATACAACAATTTAAGAGGTTCTTTACCGATAACCAAAAAAAAAAGCAAAATACTCAAATTCTCAACCAATGAAAGTGACAAAAATAGCAAATTAACAAACGAGGATTATTACAATATGTCTCACCAATGTTCTGTTAAATATATACAGGTATATTCTGCATTAAAGCATCTTTGAAGTATAGTCTGCTAAAGCAGGTAAATAAATAACCTGTAAATACCATACAATGAACACACCCCCTCTACAGTTTCAATAAAAAAAAAAAGCAAGCTTCCAATTACAGCAAAAATCTTATACTTTGTGATTTTTTGACAACAATAACTCCTGACTCTTGAGGACAGCAGGCACTTAAAGTGGTTCTAAAGGCTCCTTCTGTGTGTAACCACCTCCCTAACACTTATCTGAGCCCCATCCCGATCCAGCGATGTCCACGAGAGCCCCGGTTCTCCACCGACTCTCCCTTCTAATTAGCTGAGGCAGCAGCGGGAGCCATTGGCTGTCAATCACAGCCAGTAAGCCAATCAGGAGAGAGAAGGAGCGGGGCCGATCTGCAGCTCTGTGTGTGAATGGACATGCAGAGCAGCAGCTTGGGAACGTGCCTGCTCGGGTGCCCCCATAGCAAGCTGCTTGCTGTAGGGGGCACCAGACAGGAGGGAGGGGCCAGGCGGGACCAAAGAAGAGGAGGATCGGGGCTGATTTCCCCAAAACCACTGTACAGAACAGGTAAGTATGACGTGTTTGTTATTTAAAAAAAAAAAAAAGTATAATTTTAAGCAGGCCATAGATTGATCAGTTTTTTCGCGTTGAACAAAAGAAAAAAAAAATCTCCTGATTCTCTGGTGTCGGCTTAGACTGTCAAAAGTGACACATGCAGATATCAGGAGAGAGCAGTCAGAAATCACACTAGGTGCTTTGGATTGATGCAAGTACCGTATTTTTCGCTCCATAAGACGCACCTGACCATAAGACGCACCTAGGTTTTAGAGGCAGAAAACAGGAAAAAAAAAATTCTGAACTAATGGACTGCAGACACAGTACAGGAGATGACCAGAGACTGCGGACAGTACAGGAGATGACCAGAGACTGCGGACAGTACAGGAGATGACCAGAGAGACTGCGGACAGCACAGGAGATGACCAGAGACTGCGGACAGCACAGGGATGACCAGAGACTGCGGACAGCACAGGGATGACCAGAGACTGCGGACAGCACAGGGATGACCAGAGACTGCGGACAGCACAGGGATGACCAGAGACTGCGGACAGCACAGGGATGACCAGAGACTGCGGACAGCACAGGGATGACCAGAGACTGCGGACAGCACAGGGATGACCAGAGACTGCGGACAGCACAGGGATGACCAGAGACTGCGGACAGTACAGGAGATGACTGCTGACCTTTGGGGAGGGGGGGGGGGGGGGAGCGGGTACCTGAATTTGACAGGTACCCACTCTTACTTCCGCGGAGTTGTCCTATGATCTTACCTGTTCCTCTATCCAGCCGCGCGCTGTCTACCCGGCTTCTGTAGTGTGGGCGCTCGGCAGACAGCCAGATGCCCAGTGCGCATGAGCAAGAAGCGCTGCGCTTTGTGATTGGTCCGGCGGCTTCTGGGATCTGTCATGTGTCCCAGGTGCCGCCTTACCATTCACAAAGAGCACCGCTTCTTGCGCATGCGCACTTGGCACCCGGCTGTCACGCACACTACAGAAGCCGGGAAGACAGCGCGCCGCTGGATAGAGGGACAGGTAACGTCCCACTGCAGAGCTGAGCGGCCGGCCCGGTATTTTGATACGGCGGCGGTGGAAATACTGGACCGGCCGCTCAATATTCGCTCCATAAGACGCACTGACATGTTCCCCCCTTTTTTTGGGGGAAAAAAGTGCGTCTTATGGAGTGAAAAATACGGTATACACTATAGGAGGATATGCTTTGTTCATTTTTCATTTCAGAGGTTTGCAACCACTTTAAAAGGACATGTTCAGCTTTGAAAAAATAAATAAAATAAATTTTTTTTTCCAGGTAAAAAAAAAAAAAAAAGTGCATTGCTATTTTTTTTCTAAAGAACTTGCAGCGCATTGCACACACAAATCGGCAGATCCCAGGTGCAATCTTAGGCTCCTGCAGACTCTCAGCATAGCTGTCTGCTCGTACATGTAAGCAGTTATTTGAGAGCAAGCAGTCCAATGGTCTACGAGCACACTCACCAGTGCCCTCATAATTAATTGAGAAGTACAAGCCATCAGCTGCAATGGATGACAGTACTTGTAGGCATTCACAGGTAACTGCGAATGAATGACGTGCTGTGGGGGCAGGGAAGATCCCCCGCCGCGGTCATGGGGTGGAAGAAGTAACATGTTCTAAAGGCAAGCTTATCTTTTTTTTTTTTTCTGTAATTCTTTATTTAGGAAGACAATGTGCATATACAAGGAGTACCATCACACAGTAAACAAAGAAGATCCACATACGGTACATTTTGGAAACAGTCATATGTGCTGTAAGGCACATCAGTTCAGAGATCCTGGGATCAGGAGTAATAGGCCATATACATACCATATGTTACATATCACTAATGTAAGGCCACTCACACAGGAAATGTAGGGCGATGAGCCTGCAATACACAAAGTCTAACAAACATATATTTGGAAACCAAAAATCGGTCCATCATGGGACCAAGGGAAAAAGAAAAAAAAAAGGAAAAATAACGTGGAAAAAAAAAAACATCTGATCTCACTGGGAAGGGAAAAAAAAAAAGATAAAAAAAAGGGGGGGGGGGGTTAGACGAGAGAGGACGGAGTTGGGGTTCACAGAGAGAACCGGAGGCAGAGCTTGAAGGTAGAGGGACTTGAGTGATCCGGTTCACTTGTTCTTCCGATAAAGACATCTGCAGGTCAGTCTCCCATTCACCCACATAGGAAGGGACAAAAGTCTTCCCTGGTGTGATCAATATTTTATACAGTACTGACAGAAGGTAAGGAGTATACTCCATTGTGGCATGCAGCTGTTCAAAGGGAGTAAGTGGTCTGGTATATTTGTTCGAGTCTGGAATCGATTGTAAGAAGTGGCGCAACTAGTAGGCCGACCAGTCACCAAGCAGGGGTTGTACCAGAGCGCCAAGTGTCTGAAGGGACATCCAGTTCCGATGAGTAGTGAAATTCCTACACTGTGTAAAGCCCCCCAGGCGACGCAATTGCTTACGGTCAACTCCCGGTGGAAAAGCGGGATTGGAGAGTACAGTGCTAAGGGGGGAGGGAGAAGGGGACAGCCCCTATTGTTGAAAAGTCTGGTGAATAACCTTAAATCATGGCTCCCACTGTCGGGTGACTCTTAAAAGAAGGATAATATTTCACCTGTAACCAGGGCAAGGCCGCAAGTGAGACCTGCGCCGACCCTGGACCACCCTGGAAAGATGCAAGGCTTTATAATATAATTAAGTCTGGCAGACCAGCCCCCCCCCCCCCTCAGCTTGGGGAGAGTTAGCAAAGAAAATTTCACCCGAGCCACTTTGCCCCCCCCCCAGATAAAGTCCAATTGCATAGCCCGCAGTGATGCAAAAAAAAAAAAAAACTGTGGGATATATATATGGACAATGCCTGTATGAGGTACAAAATCTGGGGTAATGTCATTTTGAAGGCATTACAGTGTCCAAACCATGTGAGGGTGAGGCCCTTCCACCTGCGCATGTCTGACCCAAGTTTAGAAAGCAGAGGGCTAAAATTTGCTTCATACAATGCCGAGGGATCAGCTGTGATGATAACTCCAAGGTAGCGCATAGAGGATGTTGTCTAACGAAACTGATATAACTGCTGGAGATGCGTCACATGGTCCCATGCCAGGTTGCTATTGAGGGCCACACATTTGGAAAAATTAATGGAGAAATTATAAAAGTTCCCCATATGTAGTAAACAGGGAAAGCAATTCCGGTAGGGATGTCTCTGGGTTGGTAAGGCTGAACAAGAGGTCATCGGCATAAGCAGCAATCTTGTAGTCATTGTGGAATAGCTGGAGCCCTGTTATGGCAGGGTTTGATCGTACCTTACACAGAACAGGCTCTAGAGTGAGGATGAAGATTAGAGGGGGCAACCCTGCTGAGTTCCATTGGACAACGGGAAATAATCTGAGCGAGTTTAATTCATTTTCACTGCTGCTGTAGGATGGGAGTATAGTGCAGAAATCCATGTCGACATATGAGTAACCAATCCCACATGCTCCAAAGTGGCCCACAAGAACTGCCAATCTACACAATTGAATGCCTTCTCAGCATCAGTGGACAATAGCATGAGAGGTTGAGCCCTCAATCGAGGAGAGTGGATCAGGTCAACAACCTTCGTTGTGTTATCTGTCGCCTCTCTCTGAGGGACTGGGGGACGAAGCCAAACAGGTCAGCATGTATGAACCCGGGAACATATGGGAGCAACCTATTTGCTATGATCTTGGAAAATAATTTGAGATCGACATTGAGAAGGGCCATTGGTCTATATTTGCAGCATCGAGTGTGATCCTTTTCTGGTTTAGGGACAATGATGTGTGCCCGCAAAGTGTCTGGCGGAGGGTTGACACCGTCGGAAAGTGCATTGTATGTCCTTAGAAAGTAATTAGAGAGGGTCTCTCTGGACGTTTTGTAATGAGATAAAGTCAGGTCATCTGGGCCAGGCGCTTTATTCATTTTTGTAGAGGCGATAGCAATATCCAGCTCCTCTGTAGTTATATGGCCCTCCATTTCCTCACAAGTCTTCGGGGGGGTAGGGACCAGAAGTTGCCAAGAAGGAGGCTATTAGCTCCTGCCATTGTGCAAAGTGTTGGGGAGGGTGTTCATGCAGATTATAAAGATTATGATAAAATCGCTGAAATGCCTTGGCGATTGTGGATGAATCCGTAGCCTTGTCCCCACCCTGGGTACAAACTTATCTTTTAAGAATAAACAATCTATGTTGTAAGGATTACACCAAAAATTCTGCATTCCAGAAGAGTATCTGCATTTAATGTTTTTGATGTGTGCTGGAGTGTTTTTTTCCCCTCTTCTTTTCCTTCTTCTCAGTTCAGGACATTAATGCATTTGCCACATTCCAGATGTATACCATACTGCCACATTTTATACCAAATTCAGTGATTTACCTAGCATTTTTTAAATTAACGATTTGTTCTATGTGTTCCCAAATACTCACTTTTATAATATTATCAATACTATTCTGTTGCCGTTACCATTACCACACAATACATACAGTGGACACTTAAACATCTCAAATCATCTCACCTTTGTTTTCAAGGGCTTCAAACAACTTGACCAGTATTGGAGGGCCTATTTCTGGAGGACAAAACTGATCAACCAGCTCAGGTAGTAGAGGCCCTTAAAAAAAAAAAAAAAGAAACTATTAAATATAGATCATACTTGAAAATCAGTGCCAGTACCACACAAAATCAGATACATTCAAAAGAGAAAATTGGCTCTGTTGGAAACCTTGCATTCTGCAGTGGAAGTCGAACTTTGCAGTATATACTAACAAATCCTTAATAAGGCTTATCCATCACATACAACAGCTGCAGTGAAACATCAGCTTATCTTTAGGCCCCTTACACATTGAGCCTTTCAACTGCAGTGTGCCTGAGAGGGACATGTGCAGCATTCAGCCCAGCTGAGGGCAGCCTTTCAAAGGCTATGGCAGGCCAGACGGGGCTGAACTCTGTATTGAGCGGTACCCCTCAAGTGTGTCAATGAGAATGAGGCATGAGATTTGAATAGAGTTGGAGAACCTCCATTCTCACTGCTATCTGGGAGTCCATTAAGGAAATTTAGCCTCACTTCCTGTTGTGCTGATGTTTAACTATACAAGAGAAATATAGATTGTCATGGGCAGGAATGACAAATTCCTCCCCCCACCATTTTTTTTAAAGTGTTACTAAACCCACAACAGAAACATCGGTCTGTATATGCAGTAAAGTATGCTTGTTATGCTCACTGAACCTAAGGGGTTAATCCTCTGCATTGTGTAAAAATTATGTTTGATCCAGTTTTTTCTGATCCCCTTCTTCCACAGTCCCCAATCAATCTGCTGGTAGAACAGAACCTTGGGGGCAAGCTGCACATGCTCAGTTTGGTGTGTATAGAGGTGTTTTCTTTTCGTTGGGAGGGTGCATGTGATCAGCACAGGGTCAATCAGCATTGTCCAGACAGGGTCGGGGGTCCTGCAGCCTCATAGGACAATCAGGGGAGAATGAAAGCTCCTCCTACAAGCTTTAACCATTGCTCTGCTGGACACTGATAGAAGTCAAAAGTCTGCTCTAACTGCTGATGAGAAAAGGTATTTAGCAGTTTATATTTAAGTTTATACTTACTGTTATCTCACATATATATTCTTAATAATATAGCCAAATTTACCACCCTATCTCCTCCCACAGTTTTTACACTACATAGACAGTAATATACCAAAACGTGCGGATTGTTCCCGATTGGTGTGCTATTACTTTGTGGAACGTTTCGCCGAATGGTTCACAAAATATCTGCGTTTTTGTGGTGAAATTGGTCCAATAGGAGCGATTGACGGAATTTTCAAAACTAGAGGCGCTGACAAAAGCTAGAGTGTGAGCTGAAAAATCAGGACATGATTTCTAAACTGCCATCACTCCCTCATTTTCAAGCCCACCTACACAAATCTTGTATCAAAACGTTTAGCTATCCCTGCTGCCACTAAAAATGTCCACGGCTAAGCCATAGTCCTGATAGTTTTCACAATATGACCATTTGTTTGCAAGTCACGCCGCCCATTGACAATCATTGAAACTCCACTCTAGCCACCTCAAATTTGAAGGGCAATTTCTAAACTGCGACCACTCCAGTTGTAGACTACTGGTGGAGGGAAGAACACTTCACACAATTTCCCCAGAAATTGTAGCTTTTCTAGTTATTATTATAGCCAAATTTACCACCCTAACGCCTCCCACAGTTTTTACACTACATAGACAGTAATATACCGAAACGTGCGGATTGTTCCCGATTGGTGTGCTATTACTTTGTGGAACGTTTCGCCGAATGGTTCACAAAATATCAGCGTTTTTGTGGTGAAATTGGTCCCATAGGAATGAATGGCGGAATGTTCAAAACTAGAGTGGGAGCTGAAAAAAGCTAGAGTGTGAGCAGAAAAATCAGGACATGATTTCTAAACTGCCATCACTCCCTCATTTTCAAGCCCACCTATACAAATCTTATATAAAACGTTCAGCTATCCCTGCTGCCACTAAAAATGTCCACGGCTAAGCTGTTTTTCACAATATGACCATTTGTTTGCAACTCACGCCGCCCATTGACATTCATTGAAACTCTAGCCACTTCAAATTTGAAGGGCAATTTCTAAACTGCGATTGTACCTTCATTTTTAATATTTCAGAGACATACTATGCATCAAAATGTAGGTCTGGGTCTTGTGATTCTCACAACAAAGCTCTTTGGTGTAGGAAGTGAAGTGAGCAAGTTGGAGCAGTTTGTTTTTAACCGCTCTTCACTGCCCTTGCTGTAGAGCGAGTTGCCATAGGAACCCAGATGTGTGAGCAGGCAGCAGAGTGACAAAAGCTAGAGTGTGAGTTGTAGACTACTGGTGGAGGCAAGAACACTTCACACAATTTCCCCAGAAATTGTAGCTTTTCTAGTTACTAAAATAATTGCATTTCCATGTTCTGTGTACTATGGGAGACCAGATATAGTGAATGCAGGGTCCTGGGTTTAGTAACACTTTAAATAACGAAACATGGAAAATTCACTTGCAGTGCATTTTTTTTTATGGACATCCTGAAATATGCCAAAAACTCCTATTAGAATTGATATTTAAAGAATGTAAACATTAACAATATCAATAACAAGTAATCTGAAAAAAACCCCAAAACAAAACAAAGAAAAAACTGTGAGAGCATGACAAGGATTATGAAAGACCCTTGTATGGAGCAAAGAAAAAGTCCTGTGGTGCTCTTAGCAAATAGTGTGTGCCACAAGTGCACAGACATATATAAACCTCATAACATTTTTAAAAATATGAATTAAAACATCTGTTCAATTTGTCCCCAGGACAATAATAGAGGGGAAATCTTCCAATGAAAACACTAGTTCTGAAAACCCTAGTGACAACCAGGGATTCAATCACTTTGGAGTGATTTCTTCTCACTTCCTGTTCTGGTTATGGGACAGGAAGTGAAGGGAAATCTCGCCATTAGTTCTACTTGAAAAAAGAACTTCATTAAAACCAGCAAATGTTAAGACAATGAAAACCTTGGTCAGGATTATGTAATATACAACGTGCAGGGCTTGACAACGCCATGGCAAGATCGCTGCCACCAACATGCGACAATCTCACGATCGCTGCCACCAACATGCGACAATCTCACGATCGCTGCCACCAATATGTCACGATCGCGGCATCAAACCCCAGATCTTCTCACCGAACTCGGGACCGAAGGACTGGCCGATCCAAACCGCGATGTGATGTGCGTAAGCAGCGTAACAACGCCACACCCAGCTGCACCCTGCACAACGATTTTCCAGCTAATGGACAACAGATCGATGTGCCGTCAGCCTGAGCGATTGTTACTGGGTCAGGTTAATTACACAATTAACCCCTTTACACTGCCACCACCTCTTTTTTGTTCAGAGAAAGAGGAAACTCGCAATATCGCTATAACACTATAATAATCGAAATAATCGTCTGCATAACCCGGTCATTGACACAGGCCGGTTATACAGAGAGTTAAAACAAACAGTAGCGTCTTTAAAAGGCAGGGATTCGTAAATTGCAATTTAGAACTATAGAAACAGTTCAACACTTTCAGAAAGAGAGATTTATTACTAAAAGGGTCAAACAGGGATTTAGGGAGGGATCGTCAGGCGGAACCCTAAACTGGAGCCAACATCTTTCATAATTCATATTCTGGTCCATAACTTTCCAGCTGCACAAGTGACATTCCACCCGCGGGTATATTATTATGCAGACAAGTCTGAGGATTATCTAGATATGAATTATGAAATTATATGTTGCACGGTTCACGAGTTCTATGTTTCGGCTCTCCTGATGGTCCGAGATAATTCAAGTGACCCATCAAACTGTTTGGCTCCTCCTAGCCAAACTGACGGTATGTCTGGTTTTTATGTAAGCCTCTCATATTCAGAGATATGAGACATAGGGGAAAATGGATTTGAGAAGTGTTTATCTGATTTTGTCACCTATGCTGAGCTAGGTTCATCAGGTCAGCATTTCTTTCAACTTCTGGGAAGGCTCTTTATCTGTTTCACGATGTGTGAAACTACACAGGCACATTGGTCAGTGAGGCTCCAATTCTCTTGAGAACACTGGCCTTATCCTGGCCTAGGTGAGAAAGGCTACACTTTCGCAGACCGCTCGGCACCGAGCTAGAAATGCCTTGCCCTGCCAGAGACCCATAAAGAGTACACATACACACACTGGCCAGAGGTCTCCTCACAGTGAGAGGGAGGGGAGGAAAGATGAGGGGAGAAAATGGAGATGCCTAACAAAATGGTTGAACCGCGTCCATCTCTGAAGCGCACGTTTGCGACACCTCCGGTTGACTTCAATGCAAAAGCGCCTGCCGTTGACTTCAATGCAAAAACTCCTGTCAACAGCAATCCTAGGTGAACACTTATCTACGCATGCCACTATCACTTGTGAGTCTGGAACGCACCACTATAAACTTGCACAGAACCCTTTTCGTAATGGCACTCAAAACACAATGCATGTGGCCAGGGGCGGACTGATAACTCATGGGGCCCCCAGGCAATAGGGGATCATGGGGCCCCGTGTCCTTGCCCAAACTCAAAAAAGTCTATGAAAAAGGTACCAGGGGCATCTCATGGGGCCCCCTACTGACCCCGGGCCCTAGGGCAGTGCCCGAGTTTCCAAATGGTCAGTCCGCCCCTGCGTGTGGCTCTCATCTGTGTTAACCATGTCAATAGGAACATATAATATCAAGTCTGCCATACAAATCTGTGAGTTTTAAAACTCATTCAGAATTGCATATGTGTGAACCAGGGCGGCTCCATTCATACCTGGGCGTTTTGGGATTGCGGCAGAATCGCTGAGATCACAAAATGCAGGTTCTGATGTCATTATTTTCATTGGCACCTAAAATGTTGTGCAGTTTTGCCATGATTATTACACAGCAAATTGCATCATGTGCAATATCTTAGCAATTTCAAGAGTGCTACATCCTTCTGAAAGACTTTATACAATTTTTGACTTTTCAGAGTCTGTAAAATCTCTTTTGCCTGAGGAAAAGAAGCTGCCTAGTAATTATGCACACCTTGATATAGGGTATTGATCTCCTTAGGCCATACCTTCCCACATTACACAAATACACATCACCTGATATGCTTAAATCCAATAAGCATTCAAGTTTATACAGCTTGGAGTTGGACAATATGCATAAAATGATGATTTGGTTAAAAATACTCACTTGCCTAATTGTGCACAGTGTATGATCAACTCTGAGCACTGATGCCTGTCAGTATCTTAACTCAAAGTTGGTCCTAATTACCACCAGTTTGGTTATTTGCAAACTGTTGGTAATTCTTTTTGAATGCTCTAGCAGACTTCAGCATTGTTTTCATGGAGGAGAGGAGACCGCTAATTTCAGCTTTTGTACACACATTTTTATAACTGCCGATGCTTGCATATCAGAAGAGGCGCAACACTCTTGATACAAACCCTGTAATTTCCTCCAATAAGCCAGCTTCTTGTGTATTGTGCACTGCGTTCTGGCCAGCTCAGCAGACAGTTTTTAAAAAAAAGGCTGGATGCATTCTTAAATGAACAAAACATAACCGCATTTTAACATTTAATCGGTAATAACACCTTGGAATGTGGATCCAGGGTATATCAACTTGCCTTCTGGGAGATCAAGAAGGAATTTATTTTGCCTGGAATTTTTTCTCCTTCCTCTGGATCAACTGTAGGTATAGGATTCCGTATATGGCGATTTCTATTCATTTACTCTATTTTTTTCCTGTTGATTGAACTATCTGGACTTTTTTCAAGCTATGTGCCTATATGTAATAAGATGCTAGAGGGCACATTTTCATTCTTCCAGCATGAACAAAATCCCTGATTTCCAGCTGTACCTTTCTCCCAGCGTCAATAAAATCCCTGACTTCCAAAGCAAGAGGAGGTAAAGTAAAATTGGAAAGCCTGAGCTATCTTTGCACAGCAATCATGCACAGTAATCGACTACTTCCTGGACTAAAATGTTGGCCCAGAGATTACACAGTCAAATTCTGGTGCCCACACAGCTGTCAAAGTTTATGTAAACAATGAACTTCTCTTATCTGCTCCATTTTGGCTTGCCATGGATACCATTGCAAGCTTACAAAATCTGTTTAATATGTGCAAAACAAACCTTGTTGATTTTGCCATGAAGCTTGTGAACAGATAACTTCCTGTACTTTCTGAGAACAAGGAGGGGGTTATGGAGATGAGGAGAAGATGATGAGGAGAGATCTGTGCTTTGTGTAATCCATGATTGCAGTATGCTAAAAGAGATAAGACATGGGGAAATGTGCATGTATTTCAGAGATGTACGTAGGAGAATTTATTAACCACTTCCAGACTGGACACTTTTACCCCCTTCCTGACCAGGGCAATTTTCAGCTTTCAGCGCTATCACACTTTGAATGACAATTGAGCGGTCATGCAACACTGTACCTTAATTTTTTACCTTTTTTGGAGACAGATAAAGCTTTATTTTGGTGGTATTTATTCACCGCTGGGATTTTTATTTTTTTTGCTATGTAAATGAAAATGTCCAAAAATTTTGAAAAAAGTGTTTAATACAATTTTGCAAATAAATATTTCATCATAAATCTTGGCCAAAATTTATTCCGTTATCTTTTTAGCAAAAAAAAAAAATTCCAAATTAGTTTATAACCAAAAATTATAATTTTTAAACATTTTTATTTTAATTTTTTATATTTATTTTTTTACATACTGCCACCCTAGCAGTACAGTGTCACCATGGTGACACTGTACTACTTGTGCGGGGTGATGAAGATTTTTTTTTTACATAGGTGTAAATATAGGTATACATAGGTACCTACAGTCATGGCCGAAATTGTTGGCACCCTTGATATTTCTCCAGGAAATCATGTATTTCTCACGAAACGTATTGCATTAACACATGTTTTGCTATACACATGTTTATTCCCTTTGTGTGTATTGGGACAAAACAAAAAAAGGGAGGAAAGAAAGCAAATTCGACATAATGTCACACAAACCTCCAAAAATGGGCTGGACAAAAGTATTGGCACCCTTTCACAACTGCGGATAAATAAGAATGTTACAAGCATGTGATGCTCCTGTAAACTCACCTGGGGCAAGTAACAGGTGTGGGCAATATAGAAATCACACCTGAAAGCAGATAAAAAGGAGAGACGTTCACTTAACCTTTGCATTGTGTGTCTGTCTGTGCCACACTAAGCATGGACAACAGAAAGAGGAGACGAGAACTGTCTGAGGACCTGAGAACCAAAATTGTGGCAAAATATCAACAATCTCAAGGTTACAAGTCCATCTCCAGAGAACTAGATTTGCCTTTGTCCACAGTGCGCAACATTATCAAGAAGTTTGCAACCCATGGCACTGTAGCTAATCTCCCTGGTCGTGGACGGATGAGGAAAATTGATGAAAGATTGCAACGCAGAATAGTCCGGATGGTGGATAAGCAGCCCCAAACATGTTCCAAAGACATTCAAGCTGTCCTGCAGGCTCAGGGAGCATCAGTGTCAGCGCGAACTATCCGTCGACATTTAAATGAAATGAAACGCTATGGCAGGAGACCCAGGAGGACCCCACTGCTGACACAGAGACATAAAAAAGCAAGACTACAGTTTGCCAAAATGTACTTGAGTAAGCCAAAAGCCTTCTGGGAAAACGTCTTGTGGACAGATGAGACCAAGATAGAGCTTTTCGGTAAAGCACATCATTCTACTGTTTACCGAAAACGGAATGAGGCCTACAAAGAACAAAACACAGTACCTACGGTAAAATATGGTGGAGGTTCAATGATGTTTTGGGGTTGTTTTGCTGCCTCTGGCACTGGGTGCCTTGACTGTGTGCAAGGCATCATGAAATCTGAGGATTACCAAAGGATTTTGGGTCGCACTGTAGGGCCCAGTGTCAGAAAGCTGGGTTTGCGTCCAAGATCCTGGGTCTTCCAGCAGGACAATGACCCCAAACATACGTCAAAAAGCACTCAGAAATGGATGGCAAAGAAGCGCTGGAGAGTTCTGAAGTGGCCAGCAATGAGCCCAGATCTAAATCCCATTGAACACCTGTGGAGAGATCTTAAAATTGCTGTTGGGAAAAGGTGTCCTTCCAATAAGAGAGACCTGGAGCTGTTTGCAAAGGAAGAGTGGTCCAAAATTCCGGGTGAGAGGTGTCAGAAGCTTATTGATGGTTATAGGAAGCGACTGATTTCAGTTATGTTTTCCAAAGGGTGTGCAACCAAATATTAAGTTAAGGGTGCCAATACTTTTGTCCAGCCCATTTTTGGGGTTTTGTGTGACATTATGTCATATTTGCTTTTCTGCCTCTGTTTTATATTTGTTCCAATACATACAAAGGGAATAAACATGTGTATAGCAAAACATGTGTTAATGCAATACCTTTTTTGTGTGAAATACTTGATTTTCAGGAAAAATATCAAGGGTGCCAACAATTTCGGCCATGACTGTATATAGGTATAGGATGTAAAAGCAATCATTTCTCTTTCTCTCTGCATTCTTGCAGTCATTGAGAAGTACTGAGGTGAGCTGTGATTGGTCACAGCTTGTCACATGGTACAAGGCTGTTGTGAATAGCCTTGTACCATGTGACCTCTGTGATCATTCACAGATTTCACATGTAGTAAGCAATGATGTCAGTGACATCTTGCTTACTACTTTGCATGTGATCACTGATTGGCCAATCAGTGATCACATGATCGGGAACTCATACAGAGGCCCCGTCCGACGATTGGTGTTTCACTGTGTCCGAAGGACACAGCGGGCACCGGAGCGCAGTGCTGCATGCTCCCAGGGAGCGCGCACAAGCAGGGTGCGGGAAGGCCATTTATAAACGGCCACCCGACCCTGCACTGCCACCGCCCGGCCGTTTATATAGAACGGCCGGTCCGGAAGTGGTTAAAGGAATAATGACAACTTTCTGGCAGCAGTTTAAATTGTATGTAATACCTACTCTAAGCAATGGTATTGTACTGTACAGAGGGCTCCGAACCTACTCTTCTGGGGTGCCCTGCTCACGCTCTTCCCCTTCACTAAGTGCCCCCATAGCAGGATCCTTGCTATGGGGGCACTCCTGCGGGTGGCCACAGACAGACCCCTCCTCCCTCACAGAATTTGACTGACAGGAACAGGAACCAATGGCTCCTGCTGCTCTCAGCAAAGCCCTTGAATGCAGTAAGAGCTGGAAGGAAACAAGCACTGGATTGAGTATGATGTCAAATGAGTGTTAGGGAGGGAGGTACAGACAGTGGAAGTTTTTTTTAACCTTAAAAAGGGTTACTAAACCCACAACAGTAAAATCAGTGTGTATATGCAGTAAAGCATGTTTGTTATACTCACTGTGGAACCTAAGCGGTTAATCCTCTGCATTGTGTAAAAATGCTGTTTGATCCTGACTGCTCTGTTCCTCCCCTTGTTCAAGAATCCACCTCTTATCTCCTGATAAGATCGAGTAGGCATTTCGCACATGCTCTGTTTGGTGTACATTGACAGAGAGGTTTTTTTATTTCTTGGGAGAGTGCATGTGATCAGCACAGGGCCAATCAGCATTGGTCAGAGGTTAGGGGTTTTGCATCCTCTGAGGAGAATGAAAACTTTTCCTACAAGTTTTAACCAGTGCTCAGCTGGACACTGCTAGAAGTCACAAGACTGCTCTAACTTCTGATGAGAAAAGGTATTTAGCTGTTTATATTTACTAAAATAATGTCATTTCCATGTTGTGTGTACTATAGGAGACCAGATATAGTGAATGCAGGGTCTTGGGTTTAATTATTAATGCAGAGAATACATTCAACTAAAAAACCTTCTGCCTTTAGAACCACTTTAAGAACTACCTGTGCCTAATTCAGGCAAGCATTTGCGCCAATGACGGTAACATTACCAACATGCGCAGCAAATCCAGGTAGTTCTTACTATAGTCACTTTAAGAAACTGATGCTTTGGCAGCATCAGATTGTTAAAGAATTACTGCCAATTCACAGATTAAGAAACTGGTGGTATTTAGGACCAGCTCTGAGTTAGTGTACAGCCATATGCCAGTATCCAGAGTGGGGCATGGTGGTGCTGGGAAACAGGCAGCAAGGAGGGGGCACAGTATATGCCATGGCAGTGAAACAAAGGATCACAGCCGTGGAATGCATACAAACCCATCTGGTATCTTTACAGATTAAGAGAGGCAGCAAATAATATTTTTTACTGCCCTCACCAATTTCAAGTGTAAGCGTCAATGTGGAATAATCCCATTCTGTTCAAAGAAGGATGTACTGTGCTACACACCAGTTCAGTGGAGGGCTTTACAGTTCCTTTGGCCCAACTCACCATAACCTGTTGGGTTATACTGTATTCGAAATAGAATGCCACTTAATCCCCCAATCAGAAATCAAAATTGATTTTGTGTAAAAAACCACAAAGGAATATTCTCAGGCAAACAGGTAAAATTCTCTGCATACAACACACTTTAAATATGCCACATAATACTGCTAGAGGACAAACCTAGGCAAAAAAAAAAAAAAAAGATACAGAACCAGGCTTTAATGGTTTTTCACCTCCCCCTTCTTTACAGAAGCAGCCTAGCTAGCTACTTAATCCTTAGCCTGGATGATCAGCAAATTCCAAGCTCTCAAAGTATTTTAACGCTTCAAAGATGGGAAGAAAAATAATGGCAACAACACAATTTATTGTGAAAGCATGGAATGAAAGGGATGAAGCTTCCTCTAGACTTACAAGATTTTTCAATTGCTTTTGGAAAATGCAAATGCATTTATTTACAGAAGAATTCACTGTTGCTTTAAATAAAGTCAACTTTAAAGTGGAAGTAAAGTCCACTTTTTAACATGTACCTACCGGTAAGCCCAGGCATTCGCAATTCCCATCACCTGACACCCAGGACATGCAGTTCCATGCCCTAGGCAGGTAGTTTTCTTTAGCTTACTACAGCTTAAGTCTCAGATGTACAATCAAAATAAACACCAAAATGGAAAATTTACCCCCTTCCTGACCAGACCATTTTTTGCAATACATCACTGTGTTAACTGACAATTGCACGGTCATGCAACACTGTACATAAATGAAATTTATCATTTCTTCCCCCCCACAAATAGACCTTTATTTTGGTGGTATTTGATCACTTCTGTGGTTTTTATTTTTTGCGTTATAAACAAAACAAAGTTTGAAAAAAAACATTTATTTTCTACTATAAAACACATCAATAAAAAAAAAATGTTATATCAAATTTCTTCATAAATTTAGGCCAAATATATTTTGCTACTTAAAAAAAAAATCCCAATAAGCGTATATTGATTAGTTTGTGCAAAAGTTAAAGCGTCCACAAACTATAGTACATATACCGGAGTTATTTATTTTCTACTAGTAATGGCGGAGATTAGTGACTTATAGCGGGACTGCGATATTACAGCGGACATTTTTACACTGACACTCTGTGGGAACTAGCGACACTAATACAGTGATCAGTGCTCAAAATATGCACTGATCACTGTACTAATTACACTTGTTTGGAAAGGGTTAATATCTAGGGCAATAAATGTGTGTCTAGCTATATGCTTGGTGTACACTATGTGGTGCTTGTACTAGGGGAAGTGAAGGATTGTGTCCCAGCTTTGCATTGACACATGATCCTTCACTTCCCCACCTGTCAGAACAGAGCTCTGCCTCTGTTCTTTCTCATGCTTGACGATCGGAGGGTGCCAGCGAACATTTGTTCACCGGAACTCGCTGATCAGCTTCTGCTGTGACTTTTCACAGCAGAAGCAAGATGCCATGGAGCCAGAAGAGCAACCACTGTATAAGCCTGAGGATTTCTGTGCCTAGAGAATAACCTATCTAGTTTACAGATGAATATGGAGGCCAGGACATCCTCATAAGCGCTCCCTCACCTGTGATACAGGTTCTAAAATACTTTTGGGTATATTGACCAACACCCCGGCTGGCTGAGATACTGCCAATACTTCTGGGTTGTGACCAATAGACAAAGCTGGAATGTGTAGTTCTGCCCAGTACATAATATTTTCTAACTCTTCTGCCACAGCAAAACAGAAGTTTCTCCCTGATGGTTGATGTACACCACTTCCTTGGCAATGTCTGGCTGAATCCTCTTGTCGAGACAACCAAATCAGTCAAAGCTCCAGAATGTTAATCAGGAGTCAGGATTCCTCCAGTGTCTAATCCCCTTGCACAGTCAGGGTGTCTAGGACTCCTCCCCAGCCTATCAGGCAGGGTCCATAATGTTGACCTTCCAAGAGTTCAGAAAGAATGATTTCCCCAAAATGGAGAGCTGGTTTCCTGAACCATCAGGCCAGAGACAACCTGGTCTTTGATGTCAGGTGAATCAGCTGTCCAGGGACTGAGCTAATTTATTCGACAATGACAGAGGAGATAAAAAAAGGGTCTGAAGTGCCCCTGCAGGACTTGCACTGTCCGATGCACATTGCCCTGAGGCCTTCTCTCAATTACTCCTGCATGAGTAGATCGTCCAGATAGCCCAGAACGGGGATACCCCTGGCTTGCAAAAGAGCCAAAGTTGGGGCTATGACCTTCAAGAACACTCACCATGCGTAGCTAGGCCAAAGGCTAGAGCCACAACTTGTACATTTTGTTCTTAAACCACATAGAACAGGTATTGCTGATGAAGCAGAAATATACAGTAGGTCAGTGTTTCTCAACCTTTTTCCCATTCAAGTCAACCTTTATAATTCTTCACAATCTCAATGCACCCTTTATAATTCAGCACAATTATGAGGCACCCATTACAAAATGTAAAAAATACTAAATAGTTGTACAAAACACAGCAACATCTGCACATGTAGGACACCCAATGTTAGAGGTGATATATTCTTTCAAAGCAAATACACTTTTGCAAACTGGTACTGATTAGTATTCCATTGTTTCTCTTCTCCCTCAGTTTCTCTCACTCAGCAAATGTGACTCCCATGTGCTGACGGGGAGGGGCAAGCAAGCATGCTGTGCGGTTGCCTGATGTTCTGATCAACTGATGACATCACTGGTTGTTATGTGGTGGGCGGGTAGAAAGTCATGATGCACAATGAAAACGTGTGGCTTTGTGTAACTAAAAAGGCAGGCTTGATACATGTGCTGACTTGTATACAATTTTTGGGCAATTTTTAGGCACTTTGCCAAGGCACCCCTGAAGAAAACTGGTTGAAAGAAGGTGCAGTAGGTATACGACATTAGGGCATCCTTGATGTCCATCAAGGTCAGGAACCGAATAGAACAATCACTGACCACAAATTCCATAAGGAATGTTTGAAAATGTAAAAACTTGCTCAAGAGTTTCAGGTCCAGAGTGGGTCACACATTTTCAATTGATTTGGGAACTGTGAACAGGATGGAATAGTAAATTAAACCGTTATGGTTATAAAACAGGGACGATGAACCCCTGAGAGTGCAACTGGTCCAGCACAGCAAACAAGGCTGCTCCTTCAATCAGGTGCAGTAGGCACAATTAGCAACATGAAGAGGAGGCAAGGCACAAAAATTTGACTGGTAGCTTCTGAACACATTTTGGACCCATACTGTGGAGGTATCTCAGATCCATATGGCTGTAAAGATCACCAAAAAGTGGGGTTGCCCTTTCACTGGGAAGAGAGTTTATTGCCCATCTTGGTAGGCTTGTGGCTCCAGGACTTTTTTCCAAAAATAAGTTTTCCTTTTCATCCCTGAATTCTGCAAAGCACAAAGGGAATGCTTCTTGGTTCCAGATGAAGACAGTTTCTACTGTTTCTTTCCTCCTATGATCCTCTGGCATTTACCCTCAAAAGGCATGCGTTTCAACCACTTCTAGCGGCGGAGCTCAGTTGACCAGAAATTTAGCCACAACACTAGTGCGTTGAGAGAATTTCTGGAAAGAATCTCCCAGTGCATCCACACTGAAGTGCTTCATGGAAGAGATTGAAGTGCTGTTTGATTGAAAGGCCCTATGTTCTTTTGCCATATGCTTTACCCAAACCAGCAAAGCCAGACAAAGCCATATGGAAGCAATGGTAGGTGGCATGACTATACTCTCCAATGCAAAGGAGAGTCAATGACATCCCTTTTTTGAGTCTCCTTTTAAGGAGTCCTAAATGATGCCTTAAAAAAGGGACTCGATTTTTTTGTCTGCAGGGTCTTTAAAACACCAGCACATTAAGTGTCTTTTTTTAAAATGGATACCCCCATCCAACCCAAGAGCAGAAGAGGAAAATTACAAGGTAGTTTCTGTGGGGATGTAGACCTAAATCTTGAAAACAGCCATTCCTCCAAAAATCCTTATGCATATCCACTGGCTATTCCAAAGCAGTGGAAAAAGGAGACTGGGTGGATCCCAACTATTTGGTCACAATCTTTCCCCAGTCTGGACATGCTGTGTGATGTCAGATGGCTGAAAACGGGCAACAGGAGTGCAGAACAAACTGCACTCCTGTAAGTTAATGACCCAGCAGAAAGTGTGAAGTATTTAAAGAGTACTGTGAATGTGTTAAGATAGCTGTAAGGGGAACGAGTCCTTCAGAAGAAGATTGTATAGATAACCTATGACCTGAATACCCCGAGTACTTAAGAAGGCAAAAAAGGTGGGCAGCACAGTGGCTAAATGGTTAGCACTACTGCCTGGCAGTAATAGGGTCATTGGTTCGAATCGCAGCCACGGCACCACCTGCCTGGAGTTTGCATGTTCTCCCTGTGCCTGTGTGGGTTTCCTCTGGGTACTCCGGTTTCCTCCCACACTCCAAAGACATGCTGGTAGGTTAATTGGTTCCTGTCTAAATTGGCCCTAGTATGTGTATACATGAATGTAAGTTAGGGACCTTAGATTGTACACCTCTTGAGGGTTAGGGACTGATGTGAATGTACAATATCTATATAAAGCGCTGCGTAAATTGACGGCGCTATACAAGTACCTGAAAAAAAATAAATAAAAGGGGTGCAAGTACCCTTGTGAATACTCTTGAGAGCAGAGGATAGGCCAAAGGGCAGTGTCACAAACTGGAAATGTTTGTTTCCTAAGAAATGTAGAAAGTGCTGATAGGATGAATAAACTCTATTGGATTATAGTACCATGAACAGGTTTGAATAGAATTCTTTGAACCTGTCTTCCAGAGGAATGACCACTGCCTGGAACAAGAGATGGTTCAGTGAGTTCTGCAAACCTGACCATCCTTGAGCAGATTTTGGTTGGTTTAACCACCATGTACATAAACGGCCGGATAGGGAGCAGTGCAGGAGCAGGTTGCCGTTGATAACTGTGTCTGAGATAACTCTGTGTGAGGTCCTGATCATGTGGTCACTGATTGACCAATCAGTGATCACATGAATAGCAGTAAGCAAGATGTCACTTCTGACATCATTGCTTACTACTAGTGAAATCTGTGAATGATCACATGGTACAAGGCTATTCACAACAGCCTTGTACCATGTGACAAGCTGTGACCAATCACAGCTCTCACAGTATTTCTCAATGGCTGCAAGAATGCAGTCGGAGAGAAGGAGAAATGATTGCTTTTACAGCCTTTATAGGTACAGTGGGGATTGAAAGTTTGGGCACCCCAGCTAAAAATGTGTATTAATGTGCATAAAGAAGCCAAGGAAAGATGGAAAAATCTCCAAAGGGCATCAAATTACAGATTAGACATTCTTATAATATGTCAACAAAAGTTAGATTTTATTTCCAACATTTACACTTTCAAAATAACAGAAAACAAAAAAATGGCGTCTGCAAAAGTTTGGGCACCCTGCAGGATTTATAGCATGCACTGCCCCCTTTGCAAAGCTGAGACCTGCCAGTGTCATGTATTGTTCTCAATCATCGTCTGGGAAGACAAGTTGATGTCAATCTCAAAGGTTTTAAATGCCCAGACTCATCTGACCTTGCCCCAACAATCAGCACCATGGGTTCTTCTAAGCAGTTGTCTAGAAAACTGAAACTGAAAATAGTTGATGCTCACAAAGCTGGAGAAGGCTATAAGAAGATAGCAAAGCGTTTTCAGATGTCAATATCCTCTGTTCGGAATGTAATTAAGAAATGGCAGTCATCAGGAACAGTGGAAGTTAAAGCAAGATCTGGAAGACCAAGAAATATATCAGACAGAACAGCTCGCAGGATTGTGAGAAAAACAATTCAAAACCCACGTTTGACTGCACGATCCCTCCAGAAAGATCTGGCAGACACTGGAGTTGTGGTACACTATTCCACTATAAAGAGATACTTGTACAAATATGGTCTTCATGGAAGAGTCATCAGAAGAAAACCTCTTCTACGTCCTCACCACAAAAATCATCGTTTGAACTTTGCAAATGAACATATAGACAAGCCTGATGCATTTTGGAAACATGTTCTGTGGACCGATGAGGTTAAAATTGAACGTTTTGGCCGGAATGAGCAAAGGTACGTTTGGAGAAGAAGGGGCACAGAATTTAATGAAAAGAACCTCTGTCCAACTGTTAAGCATTGGGTTGGATCAATCATGCTTTGGGGTTGTGTTGCAGCCAGTGGCACAGGGAACATCTCACGAGTAGAAGGAAAAATGGATTCAATAAAATTTCAACAAATTTTGGATGGTAGCTTAATGCCATCTGTGAAAAAGCTGAAGTTAAAGAGAGGATGGCTTCTACAAATGGATAATGATCCTAAACACGCCTCGAAATCCACGGGGGATTACATCAAGAGGCGTAAACTGAAGGTTTTGCCATGGCCTTCACAATCTCCTGACCTCAACATAATTGAAATTCTATGGATAGACCTTAAAAGAGCAGTGCGTGACAGACAGCCCAGAAATCTCAAAGAACTGGAAGACTTTTGTAAGGAAGAATGGGCAAAGATACCTCAAACAAGAATTGAAAGACTCTTGGCTGGCTACAAAAAGCGTTTACAAGCTGTGATACTTGCCAAAGGGGGCAGTACAAGATATTAACTCTGCAGGGTGCCCAAACTTTTGCAGACGCCATTTTTTTGTTTTCTGCTATTTTGAAAGTGTAAATGATGGAAATAAAATCTAACTTTTGTTGAAATATTATAAGAATGTCTAATCTGTAATTTGATGCCTTTTGGAGATTTTTCCATCTTTCCTTGGCTTCTTTATGCACATTAATACAAATTTTTAGCTGGGGTGCCCAAACTTTCGATCCCCACTGTATAAAAGCAATCAGTGTAAAAAAAAAAATGTAAAAAAAATTTAAAATCTTCATCACCCCCCACAAGTAGTACAGTGTCACTATGGTGACACTGTACTGCTAGGGTGACAGTATGTGAAAAAAACCCCAAATATAATAAAAATGTAAAACTTTTTTTGAAAAATTATACTTTTTGGTTCTAAACTAATTTGGGTTTTTTTTTTTACTAAAAAGATAGCTGAATACATTTTGGCCAAGATTTATGAAGAAAGATTATTTATTTGCAAAATAAATAAAACATTTTTTTTCAAAATGTTTGGACTTTTTCATTTATATAGCAAAAAAAAAAAAATCCCAGTGGTGAATAAATACCAAAAATAAGATTTTATGTGTCTCAAAAAAATGCTACAGAATTCATATGGGTACAGTGTTGCATGACCACGCAATTGTCAAAGTGTGACAGTGCTGAAAGCTGAAAATTGGCCTTGACAGAAAGGGGGTAAAAGTGTCCGGACTTGAAGTGGTTAAGAGAAGAAAAACAGTGAGGGGGTAGGCTTTGGAACTCCATTATGTACCCCTCTGAAACAACAAATCTGGAATGCCTGTCACCCAGAGAAAGCGCAATCTAACAGATGGCAACTTATGCTTGGGAACCAAGACGCTCTTTTGTTGGGAAAAGGGCTCTAGGGAAGACTTTGTCAATATTGTTCAGTTTTGATCACTAATCTTCAAGAAAGAGGTTTTCAAAATTAGAAAGTTCAGCAAAGGACAAAAAATTAATAAAAGGGGTATGGGGGGACATTAGCGATGAGGATCGATTACATAGATTACAGTTATTCACTCTGGAGAAAAGGTCCTTAAGAAAGCATAAGGGTTAGAAGAATGTTGAACCTTAGATTGCAGAAAGGGTTTTCAACTGTTAAAGCAGTTAAAATGTGAAACCCCCTCCCATATGAAGTAGTACTAGTTGAAAGTTCTGACAACATAAAAAACTTTCAGATGTTTTCCTCAGGAAGCAGAATATACAAAGCTATGGGAATTGTTAGAGTATAAAAATTACATACACATATAGGTTGAACTGGATGGACCTGTTTTTTTTTTAAATCTAAAACTATGTACTTTGACAGCCACTTCTATGTCTGAACCCTGGGCTATTCTGATCAGGCACAACCTTTTTTGATGTGATGTACAATATATATGTAAAGTGCTGCATAAATTGACAGCGCTATATAAGTACCTGAAATGAAAACATCATCAAAGTTCAACATCTTCTGGTACCGACAGCTTGTCTATTCTTTCCTACTTAACACACATTGCTAATGGCCAGTAAGGAAGCCCATCAGATTTACAAGTCAACAGGAATGTGTGAGGGTAGGGAGTGAGTGGGGAAAATCTGGCATTAACCAAAAGTGTCAGAGCTTTGCCAGTTGAGAACATCCTTGCAATTGGGCCTTGGGGTGCCAGGGAAAATTTCAAAAGCTATGTGCAGGCATTTGTAGGTACTTGCAATTTAAACCTGCCAGATGGTGTATGTTTTAAGTGACAAAAGTGTGTTCACATCTAGGCATGTATACTATGAATGTTTAATGACACTATACTAATGGGTTAGACTAGCCTAGTGATCGTATGTGGATGGATGTGCTTCTATGACCTGGCATGGTCAGTTTGAAATATGAATTCAGGGGGACTGGCAGGATTCCCTCTTAGGCAGTAGTGATTGGAGGCCAGAGGAGATATTTGGGGTCTAATAGACCTCTGATCTCTCCATAAAGAGGACCTGTCATGGCCCAGGCTTTTATAAGGTATGTTGTTCATCCCTTGTGTAAGTAATAAAGTTGCTAAAAAAAAAAATCAAGAGGCAGAGCGAGAGCAATAATTTTAGCTCCAGACCTCCTGTGTAACTCTAAACTGGTAACCTGTAAATGATTTTAAAGTGTCACCTATGGAGATTTTTTTAGCTGTGCACAGCCATCCAAAAGCTGTGTGCCGGAGCCGACAGGGATTAGAACTGTTAGTAAACAAAACAGTTCTCCCCATCGGAGATCTAAGGAAATCACCGGGTGTCAACGAGTAATTACTGGCCGGGACGGGGTGATTGACAGCCGCAAATGGCAGTGTGGGTAGGGCTCACACGCGCCCCCTACGTGGAAATGCAAAATCACGTATACACACACACGATTTTGCACACCCGTGCTGCCCTGTAGCAGTATTTCTCCTATAGGGCAGTCGGGAAGCGGTTAATTTGCACACAAAAAAGTATTTTTCCTAACAAATTCATTCAAGACCATGTTGCAAAAAAAGGGTCCTTGCTCTACCTCAGAAGAAGTGCGTGCGCACGAAACGCGTCAGCGGAGCCTGTGGACGTCGTTGACACTACGCCGCCGGTGCCATGTGGAGGCCCAGCGGCCACCTTTAATTTTAAGAGGGTCAGTGGGTCACTTTAACTTGCCACCTGATTACATGTTTTTTACTTGTTTTTTTTTAAATAAATTGAAGTAATATACTACACTATGAGTATCTCTCTGTGTCCTCTGTGAGGGGTCTCTCTCCCAATTTCACAGCCACAGAGTGTTTTCAATCCCAGCCCTGGTTCCATTGAAGAGGAATATCTTATCCTGGGAGCTTCCTGGCCTGCAGGATTTCACTTTTCCACAAGAGGGCGTTATCATCCATTTCAGCACATATCCATTTTCTGACCAGAGGGAGAGAGGGGAATCTCCAGGATTTCTTACACACATGCGTACTTTAAATGCGCTTCTGGTTAGTTTGCATTCTTTCCATTGACACTGGGAATTAATGAGCACCTTTTCAGGACTATTATTGTGTTGATTTGCATGATTTGATCATTTTACAGCGCTGCATTTTATATGTACATGTTGCAAAAATGAATACACCCCAATGAAAGTCTTAGGAGCAAAGCTAAATTTTAGACAACAAAATCCTAATTAACAAGAATTCAACTACAGGTGAGTCTAATTATTCATTAAACAGGTGTCCAGCAAATGGTTGATTAGAAAGTCAGAATATCGTAGTGGAAATGATCAAAGATGGAACTGCAACTATCTCACAGAGCCATCCAGGCTGTCCACCGAAGTTAACACCACGACAGGAGCATCTTTTGATGAGAAGGGTTGAAGAAAATCACCATGCAAGTTCACTGCAGTTAGCTAAAGAAGTAGAAAGCCAAACTTGGGTGATTGTTTCCCGTGACACAATACGGTGTACACTGCAGAGGAAAGGAATGCATGGGTGTCGTCTACGAAGGAATTCTCTCCTAAAGCCCATGTACAAAAAAGCCCACCTAGAATTTGCCAGGGCCCATGCTGCAAAAGAACTGGGACTCTGTGCTCTGGAGTGATAAGAGCAAGATAAAGGTTTTTTGGAACTGATGGCTTCAAAACTGTATGGCGTCGCAAAGGTGAGGAGTACAAAGAAAAATGCATGGTCTCTACAAGGAAATGTATCCCTCGGTGGGGCTGCATGAATGCCGCTGATATCGGGGAGCTGCAGTTCATTGATGGTATCATGAATTCACAGATGTACTGCTATATATTGAATGGGAAGATGCTACCATCACTCCGTGCCCTTGGTCATCGTGCATTTTTCCAACATGACAATGATTCACAACACACATCTAAGGCCACTGATGCATTTCTGAAGAACAGGGTGAAAGTGATTCCGTGGCCAATCTGAACCCAGTCGAATACCTATGGAGAACTCTGAAGAGACAAGTTGAGCATCACTCTCCATCCAGCAACCAGGCTCTAAAAGAGGTCGCTCTTCAATAATGGAAAAAGATATTGCAATATGTCGCCAACTTGTTCATTCCATGCCTAGAAGATTTGGTGCTGTCCTTACAAATCATGGAGGTCATAAAAATATTAGATGAAGTGTTTTTGTTGTGGGATGTATCAACTAATATGAGTAAAACTGAAGATTTTGTAATCTAAGGTATATTATTAACCTTACTTTCATGTAACAAATGTTCTATAAACTCCGTTTTGGCAAAATTTTTTAAATTGTTCTGAGCACTGTATATAATGTTTGGGGGTTCTAAGTAATTTTCTAGCAATAATATACTGATTTTTACATGTAGGAGAGAAATGTCAGAATTGGCCTGGGTGGGAATTACCGTAGTTAATTGCCTAAATGTAAAATATGGTCACGATAAAAAAATCTGAAGCCACAATCATTAAATGATGATGATGATAAGACAAGATATGCAAATTTACATAGAGGAATCTTGAGTGGATAAGTGGATCTGGAAATCACTAGGTATATTATCCAAAATGACAGAAGCCCTCTCCTAAAAAGGTGGTTGGAGTTTAAACGAATAAAACAGATTTCCAATACAAAATTACATGCCTACAAAAACTTGCCACATATAATACAAGATGTTCCAGCAAGACAAATTGATTTCAATAAAAAAAAGAAGAAAAAAAAAAGGACAAGAACTCTGGGAGGTTTGAGCGTTTTTTTTTTTTTTTTTTAAAGCTTTAGTTTGTATGAAAAGACCACCCCACTAAGCGCAAGAGAATACTGCTGCAGGCTTCTTAGGCTAGCTATACAACTGTCAACGGTGACAAAAGAGCGAAACATTGCTTATTCTTTTAATTGCTAGGACTGCAAGTTCAATTCCTGATTCAAATGACTAAAATACCAAGCATGTTTGAAAATTTTGCAAAATAGGACAAAGGTCTCAAAAAGTGCTCATTATAAAGCAACAGCAATGCTTGGGTATGAAGCATATTTTAAAAGGAAAATGATACGATTTGTTAATTTTATTCTACATTTGTAAAAGGTTTACACATTTATAAATAAGTAAATATTTTTCATATTTGTATAAAATCTTTTCTGACATATATTACTATTTTCTATTCTTTGTTTACATGTGAAAATCATTTTATACTAGAAAATTACTTAGAACCCCCAAACATATGTTTTTTAAAATATATATTTTAAATAGTTGCAATTTTTCATGGCACACAGAATTTGCGCAGAAGTTTTTGAAATGCAATTTTTTTTTTTAAATATACACTAGTGAATTTTAATGCACAAAAACACAATATAATCAATATGAACAGAACATGCAGCGCTGTTAAAAATCAATCATACATGTAGAAAATAATACATTATAAGAAGAGTGATAAGGCGACCGCTGCTAAGTAATGGCCCATCAAAATGTTCATAAATTGCAATGACATAAATATCTCCAATGAGAGTGTTCTTGTGGTACACAGTGCACAATATCACAATGAAGTGGTGAACAAATTGGTGACTTCCGTGACCATATTCCTCCCACCGAAATGAGTGTAGATTGCACTAACCAGAAAGCGCAATAGAAATGCGCATTTGAGTATTAACCAACTCCTGGTCATCCTTCTATTTAAGCTGGATCACTGGGAGGGTCATCAGGCTAGCATCCGCTGGGCAGAATATCCTGCTCTGCAGATCCAGAAAATCCCTGCATTTCAGCCATGATACGGAAGGAGTCAATCACATGACCTACACCGAACTACCTACACCGAACTACACTAATCAGCCTTGGGGTACCCCACTTATAACTTCAGATCATTCAGAAGATACGCTATTTATCACCTATCACCACCCCCTGGACGTACCATTGTAACTAGTTTTCTATCCAGGTACATATACCATCCTCATTACCAACACACCTCAATTTGTGGGTTAAATGTTTATGATGTATCGTGTCAAATGCTTCGGCAAAGTCTAGATATACTAGGTCCACAGTCCTTCCTTTATTCAGATAGCAGCTCACTTCCTCATAAAATGTAAATAGGTTGGTCTGGCAGGAACAATCTTTCATAAATACATGCTGGTTACTAATGATGCTAATCCCATCTGCAAATTCTTGGATATGGTCTCATCATCCCCTCCAATTACAAACTATTGACATTAGGCTAACTGGTCTGTAGTTTCCCGTTAGCCCATTTTTGAATATTGGTACCACGATCGACTTATGCCAATCTGCTGGTACCATTCCAGTCAGTAAGCTTTCCATAAAGATTAGGAAAATCGGTCTAGCAATGGCCTGGCTAAATTCTTTGAAGCCTCTCGGGTGTAAGCCATCTGGTCCTGGTGATTTCTTTCTGGAGACCATTCCCAAAGACCACTCTTCAGCAATAAATGACTATAGCAGAGGTCTAATGCTGCAGGGAGAGGTTGAAAACAGCTGCATACAGTAAACTCTTTCCAAGCCTCTGCACCAAGGACTCCGTGACATCAAATCACATCACAGTGTTCACACAGATATGCAGCAAGCGCTCCTATAGAGTGCCATATAGTGGAATTGGAAGCTCAGAAACTGATCCATTTCAGCTTGTCAGCTTTGTGCTGGACCCTGGCAGTCAATGACAGCAGGCAGGTCCAGCCTTCATGCTGGCTTGGACCAACCAAGTTGCTGTGTCCCAGGGACTAATATAGTTAAACAGTGCAGCCAGTGTACTTTCAGCATTTGCGGTTTAAAAAAAAAAAACTTCTAAAAAGTGGTATATATGAACCCAATGTGTATTAAAAATGTATCTCCAGTGAGAAACTAAATTTAGATGGGAGTAGGTCTGTGTTTATAGGACATAAAATTAGCAGAATTGTTTTAAATTGTTTTAAATTTTTAGTTCTAGAAAGGGAAAGGGTTCGAACCTCTGTTCTATTGGTGAGATTTCTTTTAGTTACTGTATAGCCAGCAGAAAGTGAAGAAATCTCCATTAGGAGGACAGACAAAGCAATACAATGCTGAAGGAGGTACTTAACATTTCCTCACTTTATTTACAATTAAAAAAATGGCCAAGTTAGACTTTATGGCTCCATGCAAACTAGCGTTTTTTAAGCTAGAAGCTGTTTTAAGCTACAGGTGAAACTCAAAAAATTAGAATATCGTGCAAAAGTTCATTTATTTCAGTAATGCAACTAAAAAGGTGAAACTAATATATGAGATAGACTCATTACATGCAAAGCAAGATAGTTCAAGCCGTGATTTGTCATAATTGTGATGATTATGGCTTACAGCTCATGAACTATAAAAAATGAGTTAACCGGGACACTCCTGATATCGGACTAAAGTAAAAAATCAATCACCAAGGAAAAACCTGAAGAAAGGGGTTCAAAACATGAATCATGGATAAATCGTGCCCTCCATAATATACAGCCGACTCACATGAAAATGGTCATGTGGTGTCCTCAGGGCCCAAGCATAGCTAAGGAAAAAGGACAGACACAAAAGGCAAAGAACGCCTAAGTCAAGCGGGTCCAAAAGAGGTCAAACTGCGGCTTGTAAATAGAAATATATAAACCTTTTATTGCAGTAAAAAACACGAATCAATGCACATAGTAAAACAAAACATTGTGTTTTGTTTTACTATGTGCATTGATTCATGTTTTTTACTGTAATAAAAGGTTTATATATTTCTATTTACAAGCCACAGTTTGACCTCTTTTGGACCCGCTTGACCAAGGCGTTCTTTGCCTTTTGTCTCTGTCCTTTTTCCTTACAGCTCATGAAAACCCCAAATCCACAATCTCAGAAAATTAGAATATTGTGAAAAGGTGCAATATTCTAGGCTCAAAGTGTCCCACTCTAATCAGCTAATTAAGCCATAACACCTGCAAAAGGTTCCTGAGCCTTTAAATGGTCTCTCAGTCTGGTTCAGTAGGAATCACAATCATGGGAAAGACTGCTGACCTGACAGTTGTGCAGAAAACCATCACTGACACCCTCCATAAGGAGGGAAAGCCTCAAAAGGTAATTGCAAAAGAAGTTGAATGAATGTTCCCAAAGTGCTGTATCAAAGCACAATAATAGAAAGTTATGTGGAAGGTAAGTGTGGAAGAAAAACGTGCACAAGCAGCAGGGATGACAGCAGCCTGGAGAGGACTGTCAGGAAAAGGCCATTCAAAAATGTTGGGGACTTTCACGAGGAGTGGACTGAGGCTGGTCAAGCCGCTCCTGAACAACAAACAACGTCAGAAGCATCTTACCTGGGCTAAAGAAAAACAGACCTGGTCTGTTGCTCAGTGGTCCAAAGTCCTCTTTTCTGATGAGAGCAACTTTTGCATCTCATTTGGAAACCAAGGACCCAGAGTATGGAGGAAGAATGGAGAGGCACACACTGCAAGATGCTTGAAGTCCAGTGTGAAGGTTCCACAGTCTGTGTTGATTTGGGGAGCCATGTCATCTGCTGGTGTTGGTCCACTGTGCTTCATTAAGTCCAGGGTCAACGCAGCCGTCTACCAGGAGATTTTGGAGCACTTCATGCTTCCTTCCGCAGACGAGCTTTATGGGGATGCGGACTTCATTTTCCAGCAGGTCTTAGCACCTGCCCACACAGCCTAAAGCACCAAAACCTGGTTCAATGACCGTGGCATTACTGTGCTTGATTGGCCAGCAAACTCTCCTGACCTGAACCCCAAAGAGAATCTATGGGGCATTGCCAAGAGAAAGATGAGAGGCATGAGACTAAACAATGCAGAAGAGCTGAAGGCCGCTATTGAAGCATCCTGGTCTTCTATAACACCTCAGCAGTGCCACAGGCTGATAGCTTCCATGCCACGCCGCATTGAGGCAGTAATTGCTGCAAAAGGGGCCCAAACCAAGTACTGAGTACATATGCATGCTTATACTTTTCAGAGGTCCGATACTGTTCTATGTACAATCCTTGTTTTATTGATTGCATGTAATATTCTAATTTTGTGAGATTGTGGATTTGGAGTTTTCATGAGCTGTAAGCCATAATCATCACAATTATGACAAATCATGGCTTGGACTATCTTGCTTTGCATGTAATGAGTCTATCTCATATAATAGTTTCACCTTTTAAGTTGCATTACTGAAATAAATGAACTTTTGCACGATATTCTAGTTTTGCGAGTTTCACCTGTAGAAGCTTAACCTGCTTCCTCCTCACTGCATTTGATTGACAGTCTTGAGTCTTGTGTGAAGAGGATAAGAAGAGTAGAAGTGTAGCCATGCACAGCACTAGAACTAATCTCCCCTCAGCCAGGGAAAAGGGAGGACAGTGAGAAATAAAATATTTTTTATCTTAATGCAGGGAATGCATTAAGACAGGGCTTGGCAAATTGGCTTTGAATATAGGAGCCAGCTAAAAAGAAAAAAAAAAAA
Organism: Staurois parvus; assembly: GCF_062004578.1. Classification (NCBI taxonomy): domain Eukaryota; kingdom Metazoa; phylum Chordata; class Amphibia; order Anura; family Ranidae; genus Staurois; species Staurois parvus. The sequence goes on from NW_028317882.1 coordinate 10,868,604, forward strand.
AAAGTTGGGAGCCAGTTTTATTTATTTATTTATTTTTTTTTTTGAGTAGCAAGGCTTTGTTCTCGACGACGGAAGTGGCAGATCTTGGATTTGCACATGGAGGGGAGCCAGGCATGCTGCTGGGTGGGACAGCTTACTCATTGGGTGGTTTTGCGGGATGCAAGTCCCTTTGGGGCTCTCGAGGGGGGTGTGGATTTATAACTTGGGGTTGTTGGGGGCCGGGGTTTTCAGTGTGTGTTGTGGTGCGTGGGCTGACCCCTCCCTGAAAAAAATACCCCTCTGCACCCCCGTGACACTACAGGGTACTACTCCCCCCCCCCCCCCCCCAACACCACAGGGCACTCCTCTGCACCCCCCTAACACCACAAGATACCTCGCCGCATCCAACTCCCAGGATACACCTCTACATGTACTGACCTACTGACACCACAGGAAACCCCCCTCCTCTGTGACACCACTGAATTTCAGTGACACCACATGACTTCCCTTTGCGCACCCCTCATGAAATCACATTACACTCCAAGATAATTCCCCCCTACCCCCCCGTGACTCCACAGGATACAGCTCCGCACTACCCTAACACGTCAGGGCACCCCCCTCCGTGACATACAAAATCCCCCACACCTACTGACAGTACAGCGTATGCACCCCAACATGACACCACAGGACACTCCTCCCCCCGATTTCATCTTCCATACCCCGATCTTTGATGTGCCTCTTGTGCTCGCGCTATTCGATAATCTCCATAGCCAAAAACGCACAGGACGCAGTTTTCTGGGCGCCATGGCGACCTGGCACTTGTCAAGCCCTGCATTAAGGTAAAAAAAAAAACTTTTTGGCTTTAGAACCACTAACAATTACTGCTACAATCGCCTACTTTATGGCACAGAGCTATTAAACACTATACTAGAGGGAAAGGGGTTAAGAGAACTCTATATATACACTATATAGCCAAAAGTATTGGGACACCCCTTCAAATCATTGAATTTAGGGGTTCCAATCACCTCCATGGCCACAGGTGTATAACATCAAGCACCTAGGCATGCAGACTGCTTCTACAAATATTTGTGAAATAACGGGTCACTCTCAGGAGCTCAGTGAATTCAAGCGTGGTATCGTGATAGGTTGCCACCTGTGCAATAAGTCCATCCGTGAAATTTCCTTGCTACTAAATATTCCATGGTCAACTATTAGTGGTATTATAACAAAGTGGAAGCAACTGGGAACAGCAGCAACTCATCCACGAAGCGGTAAGCCATGTAAAATAACAGCGCGGGGTCAGCGCATTCTGAAGTGCACAGTGCACAGAAGTCGCCGTCTGCAGAGTCAATAGCTAAATACCTCCAAACTTCGTGTGGCCTTCAGATTAGCACAAAAGTGCGTAGAGAGCTTATTGGAATGGGTTTCCATGGCCGAGCAGCTGCATTCAAGCCTTACATCATCAAGTGCAATGCAAATCATTGGATGCAGTGGTATAAAGCACAATGCCACTGGACTATATAGCATTGGAGGCGTGTTCTCTGGAGTGACGAATCACACTTCTCTGTCTGGCAATCCGAAGGACGTGTCTGGGTTTGGCAGTTATCAGGAGAACAGTACTTGCCTGACTACATTGTGCCAAGTGTAAAGTTTGGTGGATGTGGGATTATGGTCTGGGGTTGTTTTGTAGGAGTTGGGCTTGGCCCCTTAGTTCCAGTGAAATAAACTCTTAAAACATCAGCATACCAAGACATTTTTGACAATTTTCATGCTCCCAACTTTGTGGGATGTCCCTTCCTGTTCCAACATGACTGCGCACCAGTGCACAAAGCAAGACATGGACGAGCGAGTCTGAGGAGGAGGAACCTGACTGTCCTGACCTCAACCCGATAGACCACTTTTGAGATGGTTAGAGCAGAGACTGAGTCGTCTGTCATTAGTGCCTGACCTTACAAATGCGCTTCCCCCCCAAATCACCCTTCCTCTGCATCATCCTCTTCCCCCCTGCTCCCCTCTCTCTTTAGAAGTTGAGATATGGCTTCTCCTCTTCTCCCTCCAGCTGGATCGGTACCGATCAATCATTGTGTTCATTCATAAGTGATGCATAATACACAGTGTTTAACAAGCTTCAGTTTTATACACTCCTGATTATGTCATCTTTGACAAAACTAGTAAGACAGAGATGGCACACGCCACTATTCATACTTGATCCTGCCGCAGCCATTTTGGATTCTGGAACATGAGTTGTTTATATATGAAGTGCCTGATTGTCATATTTTAACGGAAAGTGCATTTACCACATTAAATTGGTGTTTTAATTGGGATTACACTACGGAGAGCCTGTCTTTTTCATGATACTATGTCCAACTGAGTATGTACAGCGACCTGATATAATGCAGCAGTATCATTGTTTGACATGTGGTTTTGAGGAAAGCTGGATATCTTGGATTGATACAAGAGTGCTGGTTGACCACTCAGGGGTCATGATTCTGGTAAGCCTCCCTTTGTTGTACACCGAGATGATGTGTAGTTCATCCTTAAGAAGTTTGGTGGCTTTTGGGATCCACATCTGTCATTTCCCTCATAATTAAAAAAACACCGAATTCACAGTTTTTGGCTGCATATTTGGATTCCTTTGTGTTATTTTTTTCAATTTGTGGTGACACACAAGAGTTTATGTACTGTTGTATTGCACATACATTTTTTCTTAGCATTGCACTATAGTTTTGTGATGTTTGTTATGCTATGTGTTATAGTATTGTGCTACTTGCTATAATTTTTTTTATATCACACTGAGCCCCAGCAGGGTTTTTTTTTGTTCTCATTTGTAGTGTTAAGTTGGCCAAGAACCCCAAAATCAAGTCATTTGGCACAGCAGTCTGTCCCTACCACCAAAACAGAAGAGAAAGGATGTGTAACTGGACCAGCCAAAAGCAAAAAACAAATGGAAAAAGTGTGTGTGTATATATATTTTTTTTTCTAAACCCTTACCAGAGAAAGTACTTTGCTCTGTCTGGAGTGGAGTGGGTGTAGCAGGTAGTGGACGCAGGCCACGTGGACGATGGGCAGGTAAAGACATTTGGACAGGCCCAATATATTCCACATAGGTTCCTGGAAAGTCCCCCTTCTGTTTTGTTCTTTCATTGATACCCAAAATCCATCCAATACGATCTGGTTCACGTTCATCTCCATCTTTGCAGCCTAATGCTATCAAAGCTGCCTGAGTAACAGTCAGGATATCACCAGGCAAAAGGTCTATGTCCTCTGCTCGCTCTTTATCATACGAGTACAGCGCTCGATACTGGTACCCCTCGGTTGACATTGGTAAAAAAAAAAAAAAATCCTTTAAGATTAAGGAAGCCTTAACTTCCCAGAATTTGTTTAGTGTATATCAGCAACAAAAGCCAAGGTGAATAGGTTACAGTATAAAAGTAGCTGGGGCTTCCACCAACATTATTCTACAGATAGGATAATATAAAATGATGGTTGAAAAGCTAGCTGGAATTCTCCATAGAACTGAAGACATGTTTATCGACAATATAAAGAGATGCTTCAAATGTTGCACTCCATTTTCTAATTTTCCACAAGCATTGAATAGCTAGTTCCTGATAAGTGCTCAGCTCTGACAAACTCTCTTCTGCAATGAAGTCCAGATTCTTTGATGGATGAAAAATGGTCTGTCTTTAGCTGCCTCTTATTCTGAGTTTGAAGCCTCGGTTCAGCCAGATGATAGAGCACAAGAAAAGGGCCACAAACATAATCCACGACTTTAAAGGAATCATGCAGCAAAAAGAAAGATGGAAGGTAAAAAACAAAGGAGTCGTCGAGGGAGAAATTCAACAAAATGTACTTTCTTCGATCAATTCATTGAAGGCAAGAAATCTAAAAAAGACAGGAGAGAAATAAAAGTTAATTTTTTTTCCCTAAAAAGCATTTTTACACTTCATGTACAAAAGAGAAAAAAAAACACAAATAAAAAAATCTATATAAATTACGTATCCTCCTCTTCTGGCTCCTGCCTCTATGCCTGTGTGAAGAAGAATGAGAGAAGAGCACAGAGCTGGATCGATATAGGAATCAGGTATGTATAAAGGGAGATGAGGGGGTGACAAATTTAGTGAGACTAGGGCTAAAACAACTTACCGACATAATTGATAATAAAAATAGTTGTCAACTATTTTAATCATCAACTAGTTTGCCTGCATAGAGAATGCAATATTTATTTACATGTCATTATACACAGTACAGCGCACATACAACGCAGTATACTGCCCATACATGTCAGTGACTGCCTAAGAAAATGTTAATGTGTGAGGAGCAATGTTTGATGGAACATGAGTCCTGCACAGAAGAAGGAAGTGATGAAAGGATTCTGCAAGGAAGATCAGCATCTAAACCCAGAGATGCTGGAGGTAAATTAAAGCATTACTAATAAATGTAAAGGTTTACCAGTATTGCGCATTATATTTAAAAAGCATGCTGCTGCTACTAAATGTCTTAGTGACAGCAGAAGCAGATCCCTTGTACAAAGCTGCCTGCCTATGACAAGGGACTCTGCCATGCATAATATTATATTAAAATTATGTCTGAAAATCTGCAAAACAGTGTTTGAGGCCTTTTTAATTTTTTTTCTTTAAATAAAAATTTTGATCTCCGAGTGATGACTTTGTGTGATTTGTTCTTTATGCCCATAAGGGCTTGTTCACACTTGACTAAATTTGTTAGTCTTTAAAAACGCCTCTATAGCATTAGTATGGGCATTAATGAGCTTTAGTATGAGGCATTTTACAAGCATTAAAACTGCACCACAAATGGCTATAAAACTCTTATGGTATTAACACGCTGCAACTGCACTGCAAAAGTCCCACAAACGCTTGCCAGGGTGCTTGAGGAGCGTCACCATAGACTTGAATGGGAGGCGTTGAAAGGCTTCAGCTCCTCCTGACTCGACATGAGGCTTCCATTTTGAAGCGATGCGATGCCAACGCTGTTTTGATAATGTGAACAGTACTGTGTGCTGCCCATAGTGACATTTCCATAGGCTTTTGAGGAGCATTAAAAATGCCCCTCAAACGCCTGCTTTCAAAGCCATAATAGGGTCAAAAAACAATAGTAAATTTTTTTTTCCTACCTAAAACACATTAAACACTCGCACTGATACTAAATATAAAACCTTTTTTTCCTACTTTAAACACACTGACACTGCAACTAACCACCATTACCTGATATTTACACTGCCACCAACACTCGCTACAATAGATCAAGCCCTGAACTACTTTTTATATATTAATTTATTTTTAATATACAGATTTTTTTTTTTCTCTTTTGCAGACATGACCTCTAGCAAGGAGGAAAATATACAATGTATCTTCTCCTCATTAGAAGGAAAGTGTGTTTTATTCCTCTTTATAGAGGAAAAACAATGCTACAGAACGATCACCATGATAGCAAATCAGAGACTATCACAACCATGGGGCTGGTTCCACTATGTCCCAATCATTAGTAGAGACCCGGTCTCAGTGCTAGGAGCACACTCCCAGTCCAAACACAAGAACACATATACAGTTCGGTCCATATATATTTGGACACAGGCACAATTTTCATACTTTTGGCTCTGTATGCCACCAGAATAAATTAAACCGAAGCAATCCAAATGACTTTGAAGTGCAGACTTTCAGCTTTAATTCAAGGGGTTGAACATAACTATCAAAGTACAAATTTTCGGAACTGCAACCACCTTTTATACACAGTCCCTCCATTTTCAGGGGCTCAAATGTAATCAAATATAATCATAAATAAAATGTTCATTTGTAATATTTTGTTGAGAATCCTTTACTGGCAATGACTGCCTGAAGTCTGGAACCCATGGACATTACCAAAGACTGGGTTTCCTTCTTTCTGATGATTTCCAGGCTCTAGCTGCAGCTGTCTTCAGTTATTGTTTGTGGGTCTTTCTGCCTTTAGTTTTGCCTTCAGCAAGTGAAATGCATTATCAATTGGGTTGAGATCAGGTGACTGACTTGGCTTTTACAGAATATTCCACTTTTCTTTCAAAAGCTCCAGGGTTGCTTTTGCAGTGTGTTTTGGATCATTGTCCATCTGTATTGTGAAGCGCCGTCCAATCAACTTTGCTGCATTTGGCTGAATCTGGGCTGACAGTACAGGTGAAACTCGAAAAATTAGAATATCGTGCAAAAATTCATTTATCTCAGTAATGCAACTTAAAAGATGAAATATATGAGGTAGACTCATTACATGCAAAGCAAGATAGTTCAAGTCGTGATTTGTCATAATTGTGATGATTATGGCTTACAGCTCATGAAAACCCCAAATCCACAATCTCAGAAAATTAGAATATTGTGAAAAGGTGCAATATTCTAGACTCAAAGTGTCCCACTCTAATCAGCTAATTAAGCCATAACACCTGCAAAGGGTTCCTGCGCCTTTAAATGGTCTCTCAGTCTGGTTCAGTAGGAATCACAATCATGGGAAAGACTGCTGACCTGACAGTTGTGCAGAAAACCATCATTGACACCCTCCATAAAGGAGGGAAAGCCTCAAAAAGTAATTGCAAAAGAAGTTGGATGTTCCCAAAGTGCTGTATCAAAGCACATTAATAGAAAGTTATGTGGAAGGGAAAAGTGTGGAAGAAAAACGTGCACAAGCAGCAGGGATGACCGCAGCCTGGAGAGGATTGTCAGGAAAATGCCATTCAAAAGTGTTGGGGACTTTCACGAGGAGTGGACTGAGGCTGGAGTTAGTGCATCAAGAGGCACCACACACAGACGGATCCTGTACATGGGCTTCAAATGTCGATTCCTCTTGTCAAGACGCTCCTGAACAACAATGTCAGAAGCGTCCTACCTGGGCTAAAGAAAAACAGACCTGGTCTGTTGCTCAGTGGTCCAAAGTCCTCTTATCTGATGAGAGCAACTTGTGCATCTCATTTGGAAACCAAGGACCCAGAGTATGGAGGAAGAATGGAGAGGCACACACTGCAAGATGCTTGAAGTCCAGTGTGAAGTTTCCACAGTCTGTGTTGATTTGGGGAGCCATGTCATCTGCTGGTGTTGGTCCACTGTGCTTCATTAAGTCCAGGGTCAACGCAGCCGTCTACCAGGAGATTTTGGAGCACTTCATGCTTCCTTCCGCAGACGAGCTTTATGGGGATGCAGACTTCATTTTCCAGCAGGACTTGGCACCTGCCCACACTGCCTAAAGCACCAAAACCTGGTTCAATGACCGTAGGATTACTGTGCTTGATTGGCCAGCAAACTCGCCTGACCTGAACCCCATAGAGAATCTATGGAGCATTGCCAAGAGAATGATGAGAGACATGAGACCGAACAATGCAGAAGAGCTGAAGGCCGCTATTGAAGCACCCTGGTCTTCCATAACACTTCAGCAGTGCCACAGGCTGATAGCTTCCATGTCACGCCGCATTGAGGCAGTAATTGCTGCAAAAGGGGCCCAAACCAAGTACTGAGTACATATGCATGCTTATACTTTTCAGAGGTCCGATATTGTTCTATGTACAATCCTTGTTTTATTGATTGCATGTAATATTTTAATTTTGTGAGATTGTGGATTTGGGGTTTTCATGAGCTGTAAACCACAATCATCACAATTATGACAAATCAAGGCTAGAACTATCTTGCTTTGCATGTAATGAGTCTCATATATTAGTTTCACCTTTTAAGTTGCATTACTGAAATAAATGAACTTTTGCACGATATTCTAATTTTTCGAGTTTCACCTGTATATCTCTAAACACTGCAGAATTTATCTGGCTGCTTCTGTCACATCATCAATAAACACCAATGACCCAGTGCCACTGGAAGTTACGCATGCCCATGCCATCACACTGTCTCCACCATGTTTATGATGATGTTGTGTGCTTTGGATCATGAGCTGTTCCAAGCCTTCTCCACACTTTTTTCTTCCTGTCATTCTGGTACAGATTAATCTTAGTTTTATCCATCCAAAGAATGCTTTTCCAGAACTGGTCTGGCTTTTTTAGATGTTTTTTGGCAAAGTCTAATCTGGCTTTTCTATTCTTAAGGCTTATAAATGGTTTGCACCTTGAGGTGAACCCTCTGTGTTTGCTCTCATGAAGTCTTCTCTTGATTGTAGACATTGACAATGATACGCCCACCTCCTGGAGAGTGTCCTTCCCTTGTCTGGATGTTGTGAATGGGTTTTCCTTTACCATAGAGGATCCTTTGATCATCCACCATTGTTGTCTTCCATGGACATCCATGCCTTTTTATGTTGCTGAGCTTACCAGTGCTTTCTTCTTACCTCAGAATGTACAAAACTGTTGATTTGGCCACTCCTAATGTTGCTGCTATCTCTCTGATGGATTTGTTTTGTTTTCGAAGACTTACAATGGCCTGTCTCACTTGCATGGACAGCTCCTTTGAACGCATGATGTAGATTCACAGCAATAGATTCCAAAAGCAAATACCACACTGAGAATCAACTCCAGACCTTTTACCTGCTTAACTGATGAAGAAATAATGAAGGAGTAGCCCACACCTGGCTATGAAACAGCTTTTGATTCAATTGTCCAATTACTTGTGGTCCCTTTAAAAAGGAGTGATGGCTACTCTTAAGAGCTGTAATTACTAAATCCTTCCTCCAATTTGGATGTACATACCCTCAAATTAAACCTGAGAGTGTGCACTTTCAGTCCATATCCATTATATAATTATAGCTTCAATATGTTTTGGTAAATACCTGAAACAAACTAATATTGTGCCTGTGTCCAAATATATATGGACCTTACTGTATGTGGTGCCCAAGTTTAAAGCCCATTGCAGCATATATGTATTACGTGATAGTGAAGGGGTAAGGTTGTGGTGCAAGATTAGCAAAGACGCAGGCAGAAATGGTGTTAGTGAGGGATCTGCACAAGGGCACAAAGGTATTACTGACTTCACCAGGTAAGAAAATGTTATCAGCTGGCAGGATAGGTTAGAGGGGGTGGGAGAGATGGGGAAAAAAATAAATGGAGTTGGGCATTACATTTTACAGCAGCCCGGAAATAACTTTAAACATAGCACTCGTTCAAGACATGCGGCAGCCCTTGCTGCTACCTCTGAAATATGATCCTTGGTAGACTGCTTTTCAGAGGTTGTTTGGAAGGTGGCTGGGATGCCTTATTATTGCCCCTTCAATGCGATGACATGTGTACAGCCATGAGTGGCTAAATTGCCTTGTTTGGAAAGGGGGAGGAGCGTAAAACTTCTGCTCAACCTCCTTTTACCGCTAATTGGCCCTTTATGTGACTAAGCCCTTTAGAACCCCACAGTAACCAGTGGTGACAGAGTGTAGTGACAGCCACACAGAAGAGGCAAACAAAATGGTTGTGAAGATTAACCACTTGACCTCTGGAAGGTTTTACCCCCTTCATGACCAAGCCATTTTTTGCTATTCAGCACTGAGCTATTTTAACTGGCAATTGTGCGGTCATGCAACACTGTATGCAAATGAAATATATATCATTCTTTTTCACACAAATAGACCTTACTTTTGGTGGTATTTGATCACTACTGGGTTTTTTTATTTTGTACTATATAAAAACGGAAGAAAAACCCCAGAAATTTTAGAAAAAAAAAAGATATTTTCTTTTTGTTCTAAAACCAAACTTCTTGAAAAGTGTATTCTGCTTCTGTCTTTGGTAAACAAAATCCCAATAAGCGCATATTAACCACCTTCCACCCACCCTATAGTACAATGACCGGCGCAAGGTGGTTCTCTCGTTCTGATAGCATGTCATATGACGTCCTACCATTCTCACTGCGCATGCGCGGCTCAGGGAGCGTGCAGCGCGACGATTGCTGGTGCGCTGTGTCCCTTGGACACAGCGGATCACGGAAAGAGCCAAAGATGTCTCCTCATCAGTGCCCATCACTGCAGCCTCTTTAGCGCACATCAGAGGAGAAAAATCACTTATTTACAAAATTGTACAACAAAAACTAAGAAAAAACGTTTTTTTTTTCAAAATTGCCTCCTCATCAGTGACCATCAGTGCCCATCAGTGCAGCCTATCAGCGCCCATCAGTGCAGCCTCATTAGTGCACATCAGTGAAGGAGAAAAATCACTTTACAAAATTTTATAACAAACAAAAAAATTTTTTTTCTCAAAATTTCAGTGGTTTAAGAAAAAATAAAAATCCCAGAGGCGATTAAATACCACCAAAAGAAAGCTCTGTCTCAAAAAAATGATAAAAATGTCATATGGGTACAGTGTTGCATGACCGCGCAATTGTCATTCAAAGTGTGACAGCGCTGAAAGCTGGAAATTGGCCTGGGCAGGAAGGGGGTATAAATGCCCTGTAGGCTAGCAGTTAATTGGTTTGTGTGAAAATTATAGCTTCTACAAACTATGGTATATTGATTTGAAATTTGATCAGTCCTGATGTACTGGCAGCGCATCTCATTTCTTGAGGCCCTCAAAATGCCTGGACAGGACAAATGCTCCCCAAATGAATCCAGTCTGGGGTATTTAGTAAGAGGCATGGTGAGTTTTTAGAAGTTGTAATTTTTATATCACAATTTTCTTTTTGCATATTGTCACCAGTGCAGTACAGTGTCATTATATAACTGGTGTGGCAGTGATCAAGGATACTGACTGATGACAGTATGTCAAAAAACAAAAAATTTTTAAAACAGTTTTTTCTTTGTTTTTTTTTACATACTTTCATCAGAGTATTTCAGTGTCACCATAGTGACTCTGTAATACTTGGAAGTATTGGGGGGGGGGGGGGGGGGAATCAGTATTTTCTTTATTTACAGTTTGCTGATCACTAACAGCAGCAATGTATTGAACAGTCAAAATTGGGTTACAGCTGTGAATACTATTGTGTGCTTTGACTGACCCACAGCTGTCACATTGTACAGGGTGCTGTGACTGGGCCAGGTACCATGTGATAGCTTTGGGCCAATCACAGCCATTATGAATGAAATTCAGTAATAACAGCAGAGCGGAGCAATACAAAGCAGCTTGTCTCTCTAGTAAAACAGAACACAGCACACTGTTAACCCCTTCCTGCCCAGTGTCATTAGTACAGTGTCAGTTCTTTTTATTAGCACTGATCACTGTATTAGTGTCACTGGGAATGTCGGTGGCAGTTAGTCTCCCCCCCCCCCCAGCGTCACAATGCCCGCGGCAGTCCCGCAATAAGTCGCTGATTGCCATCATTACTAGTAAAAAATTCCAGTATATTTGTAAACGCTATAACTTTCACGTATACCAATTAATTTACATGTATTGGGAATTTGTTTTAGCAAAGACATGCCGCAGAATACATTTTGGCCTAAATTTATGAAGACTTTTTTTCACTGGATATGTGTCATAGCAAAAAGTCAAAAATATTGTTTTTTTTTTTTTTTTTAAATTGTCGGTCTTTTTTTGTTGATAGCAGAAAAATACAAAAACGCACAGGTGATCAAATACCACCGAAAGAAATCTCTATTTGTGCGGGGGGGGGGGAAGGGCATAAATTTAATTTATGAACAACGTTGCATGACCGCACAATTGTCAAAGTAACGCAGCACCAGATCGCAAAAAATGGCCTGGTCAGGAAGGGGGGGGGGGTGTAAACCTTCTGGAGGCAAGTGGTTAAATAAAATGGGATGTACCTCTATGACCCTGCACACCTTTGCAGCACTTCCCAGTGTCCAAAACGCTTTAAAAATAGTCCGTGTTAAATCCTATCCAACATTTTATTTTTTTCTCTCTACTATGACAGTGCGCTGCGCTTTTGAAAAGTCCCCCTTGTAGCATTCTTAGTGCCCTATTTGAAAAATGCACCTTACACGTGAAGTCATTAAAAACGCACCACGCACCCAGGTGACCAGGGATGAAAATGCATGTAAAACACATTATGTGTAATGTTATGTCTGGGTAGCACAGTGGCTAAATGGTTAGCACTTCCGCCTGGCAGTACTAGGGTTGGTTCGAATCCCAACCACGGCACCACCTGCCTGGAGTTTGCATGTTCTCCCCGTGCCTGCGTGGGTTTCCTCCCACACTCCAAAGACACGCTAATTGGCTCCTGTCTAAATTGTCCCTAGTATGTGTATGTATGAATGTAAGTTAGGGACCTTAGATTGTACACCCCTTGAGGGTTAGGGACTGATGTGAATGTACAATATATATGTAAAGCGCTGTGTAAATTGACAGCACTATATAAGTACCTAAGTATTAGTACTATAAATGTTACATTTTAAACAAACCCAATAACAAATGTGCTATAAACGTGATATACTTTTTCAAAGAACGCATATTGCATTTTACTAGGTACAGATATGAACAGATTTGTATCAATCCAGAGAAAGGTGGGATTAGACAGTCTATTGCAGGCCATAGACGGGTTGAAAATCGGACAATTTTTCGGTGGAAAGAAAAAAAAAAAAAAAAAAAAAAAAAAAAAAAAAAAATCGGCTGATTTGTGCACCGTTGGTGGGTTAGTCAGCTGTTTTTCAGCATTTTGGCACTTTTTTTTTTATCGGTAAAGTTGGAAAAAAAAAATCGGCCAATTTTTCCGGCAACGATGGGCAAATCGGCCAATCTCTTTACCGATAAAAAAAACTGCGCATGAGCTGTGACCTGCAAGAAGAAGAATTCTGGTCCGCTATTATATTTGACATGAAAAAGTATTGCGGTTGCAACAATGTATCTATTTGTATCCGAATAAAACATCTGTATCCGAAATGGATACAAATAGATACAATGTTGCAGTCTCTATACTTTTTCATGTCAAATATAATAGCGGAGCTCTCTGCAGGGACAGAAGGAATTAAATGCCAGCCATAGACAGGACAAAAATCGGCCGATATTTTTTACCGTTGGTGGTAACGTCAGCCTATTAAACGACCGATTTCTTTTTTTTTTTTTTTTCGACCTGTCTATGGCCTGCATTAGTGTGGACCTAGATTAGTCTGTGATCTTACAAGGAAGTGAACACACATTTTTTTGTATGAAGAATTGCTAATGTGGAAAAGTAGACCTGGAGCAGCTGTGCATGGCAACCAATTAGATTCGAGCTTTCCTCTGCAAAGCTTAACTGAACAAGCCTAAGCTAAAAGCTGATTGGTTACTACACAACTACTCCAGGTTCAATAAATCCCTTCTCGTGATTCCAGAAGGAAATTCTAAATACAATCTGATTTTTTTCTAAAACAACGTCCACCGTTATCTTCTTCGCCCCTATAACTCCCCCTCCCCCCTCAGCGAAGAAAAGTAATCCTATCCAGCTACACGCAGAACACGCAACGTGCTGCCCAACTTTTCCCTTACCCTCCTCACAGCGCTCCACATTCCCGCTCTCCTCCGACTCTCGCCTGTCCCGAGTCCCCCCTCCTAGGACATTACAGCACCACGGGAGCAGACACCCCAACGGCGGCAGCTGGCATATTGTATGAGAGACAAAACCTTCAGCAGCACCCCCTGACAAGCGCTGAGGCCTGCCACCGATACCCAGCACAGCGGTGCGCCTGCGCCACCACACACCCTCCCCCATTGTTAGGGCGCCCAATCAGCTTCTCCTAACGTTCCAGCTCCTCCAATGCGTGCCTAGTGGTGGGCGGGGTGACGTTCAGGGGAAAAAAAAGTCAGGAAGCAGCCCGTGTCACTGTACGCTGGTGTAGTCACCGGCTGTGGTGTTTAGTTTTCTTGCTGCGTTTGGTCCCAGACTGCTTGGCTGCTTTGTCTATTCCTCACAGTTAGGGCCTTCATGTACACAGGACGTTTTATAAACGCTCCCCATCTAGACCTCAGCGTTTTGGCAGAAAAAAACCTTGTCACTTGTCAAAGAATGTAACATTTTTACAAGCGCGAAGTGCTTGGACATTCATTTCATTGGAGAGAATTATTTTTTATTCTGGCCATTGAGATTAACACTCGATCGCTAAAAGCTCCTGGCATTAACATGCGTCTACCTTCCTCAAGCATATTTTCTGCCAAAACGCTGCTGCTTCTGGACACACTGGCCCTGGTTTTTTTTTCCCTGCTGGGAAACACAAACAATACTAAAACCTTCTAAGGCTTCATGCCCACAAGGCATTTTCGTGGACACTTTTATTGGCGTCTACTGCTTCCAATCGGCCCTCCATGTTATCCTATGTGTCCATGCACACATAGATTTTGGGCAGCACAGTGCCTAAATGGTTAGCACTTCCGCCTGGCAGTACTAGAGTCGTTGGTTCGAATCCCAGCCATGGCACCACCTGCCTGGAGTTTGCATGTTCTCCCTGTGCCTGCATGGGTTTCCTTCGGCTAATCCTCCCACACTCCAAAGACAAGCTGGTAGGTTAATTGGATCCTGTATAAATTGTCCCTAGTATGTGTATGTATGGATGTGAGTTAGGGACCTTAGATTGTATGCCCCTTGAGGGTTAGGGACTGATGTGAATGTACAATATATATATGTAAAAGCGCTGCGTAAATTGACAGCGCTATATAAGTACCTGAAATAAATAGTAATTTTTAGAAGCTTTTGACGCCTTAAACGGTTCCCTTCACTGGAACTAAGGGGCCAAGCCCAACCCCTGAAAAACAACTCCACACCATAATCCCCCCTCCACCAAACTCTACACTTGGCACAATGCAGTCAGGTAAGTACTGTTCTCCTGGCAACTGCCAAACCCAGACACATCCATTGGATTGCCAGACAGGAAAGTGTGATTGGTCACGCCAGAGAACATGTCTTCACTGCTCTAGAGTGCAGTGGTGGCGTGCTTTACACCACGGCATCCAACGCTTTGCATTGCACTTGGTGATGTAATGCTTGGATACAGCTGCTCGGCCATGGAAACCCATTCAATGGAGCTCTCTACGCACTGTAGTTGTGCTAATCTGAAGGCCACATGAAGTTTGAAAATCTTTAGCTATTAACTGCAGACAGTTGGTGACTTCTGGCACTGTTGCTGCTGTTCCCAGTTGCTTCCACTTTGTTATAATACCACTAACAGTTGACCGTGGAATATTTAGTTGCAAGGACATTTCATGGATGGACTTATTGCACAGGTGGCAACCTATCATGGTACCACGGTTGAATTCACTGAGCTCCTGAGAGCGACCCATTCCTTCACAAATGTTTGTAGAAGCAGTCTGCATGTCTAGGTGCTTAATTTTATACACCTGTGGCCATGGAGGGGATTGGAACACCTGAATCCAATAATTTGGAGGGGTGTCACAGTACTTTTGGCAATATAGTGTATATATATACATATGACTGTATTCCATCCCCTAGGGTGGGAAGTGATGACATTAGCCCAGAACCTCGGTCTGTCAGGAGTCTCTGATCAGAGGATCGGTCCATACATCTCTGATACACACACTGGCACACATGATCCTCCAGCTGCAACGGGGAGCTGGCTCGTGACTGAATGGGGTTGGTCCAGCGCTTCTTCTACACAGCTGGAGCCAATCAATAGGCTGGGGTGTGCTTTGGTTGCAGGGTTAACCCTATGTGAGTAGGATGATTGGGGCCCAATGAGAGGGAAGCGATGTAGTGCTGGGAGGCCCCCCTGTCCTCATTGAGAGCCAGAGCCTGGATTCTGCACCCCAGCAAGAGCCATCACAAGAGGTCCGAACATAGGAGGATGGTGGGTTATGGAGGTGAGAGGAGGAGGGGCACAGACAATGGTTGGGGTGAGGGGAGTGAATGTTGACTGATCATGGGGGATGCCCCCACATCACGAATAATCCTTCAGCTGAGGGGAGGGGGGAGAACAGAGGAAGATGCCAGGTGTCTGGGGCCCCTCCTTCCAGTGTTCCTCTCAGACTCAGTCCCTTACTGCAAGCCAGTTGGTGGCTGCTGATCAGTGTGGAGTTTTGTAACTCTATGTTCTTGTTTGTTTCTCTGTCTGATTGGTTAATACAGTTAATTTATATTTGGATAAAATATATTTTGTCTTTAATATTGGTGCTGGTAGCATCTTATGGCTCTTATTTTTGCAAATTAAAAGAAACTTAGCAGTTTCATGTTCTGTTGATTTAATATTTTCTACTGTTTTTTTGAGGTCTTGCCTAGGGTGCAAAATAGTCTAGCGCCAGCCCTACTTCAGACTTTATGTCCTGTTTAATATTGTCATTGAAAGTAAAAGAAAATCCCAAATTTTGGGTTGTCCCCGGATAGGGGAAATTTTTCAATGGCAACACTAGTTCTGGTGACCTGGGGGTCCTCTAAGAATTCCCTTAATTTGTAGGGATTTCCTCTCGCTTCCTATTTTGGCTATGGCACACAAAAAATAAACTGAGAGGGGGTACAACCCTTCTCTATTCAAAATGAAAGGCACTGTGATGGGTACACGAATGTATAACTTTTTAAAACTAGGTTCACATATCTGCGGATGGGGGACATATACGAAATCAAATGCAATCCTGACCCACAGAGAAATGTGTAGCACTTTAGCAGAAGCATGGGGGTGCCATTATTTGGTAATGGTACCCATTCTGCATTTTCATCTGAGTCAAACCAAAGCAAATTGAAAAATAAATATGGGGGGGGGGTTAGGGACTACTTTCCTTGCTTTTCTGCAGGTAGGGCAGCCCACTAAAATGAATAAGCTGCCTACACTTAGAATACAGGTCACTGCACATAAAGTGTTTTTTTTTTTACCACCTCCTTTTAGTGGCAACATTCTTGTTTTCTGCTTAGTAAAGACCATCTACAAAATGTAATTGACTAGGTATAGAAGACATTAGATACTGATGGTACTGTAATTCTGAGTGAATTGCAGAGACCTAGAGCTGAGTGAGAAACTATGAATGAGACAACTGTTAGAGCGGATGACCCACCACCACCACCACCACCACCACCACCACCCCCCCCTCCCCCACTAAAACTGACACCAGCAATGCAGTCTAGTTGAAAAAGAATAACGTTAGGGCCCATTTACACTTGCTTTGACTTTAACACACATTAAAGTGCCTACTGCTTCAACATGCTTTTTTTGAGCTTGGCAAATGCCCATTGCAGAACCCAAGCTCAGTACTATCCACAACTCTGCTGATTCCCCGCTCAGTAGTGACCCCCAGCTCTGCTGATCCTCCTCTTTCTCTGGTCTCCCCTCACATCCTGCTATATTGAACACCACCTGTGACTATATGCTTCTGCTCTGATCTACCAGCTCTACTGATCCTCAGTCCTCTCTCTCAGGTCCCCGCTCACTTTTCACTACAGCATTCCCATGTTGCACGCCCTGTGTACCATCAGCTGCTGGCTATGCTCCTGTCCAGACCTCACTCACCTTCCTGCTGCTCCACTCTGCAAATCAACTGACGTCCGCACCAGCAACTTCCAGAATATATACACATGAACTGGAAATCACTGATGACGTCTTTCAGGTTTGCTTGTTGGTTTACCAGCGCATCCTGGGATATCTCATACCTGCAATACTTCCAAAACAAAGTGAAGCGAACTCTGAATATAAGTCCCTAACAAGCTGCAGGTGATGTTAGCAAGCAGTGTTTTAGATTTCTATGGTGGCTTTGGAGACACTTGAAACATGGAGAAAGTGACATGGTGGTATAATTTTTGAAGCAAAGCAAACAACGCGTGAACAAGACTGTAAGCTTACCATTTTATTTAGGGAGCGGTTCTTTGCTTGGCATTCGGAGTGCTTTAAGGAAGAGTGTCCAATACCACACTTTGCAGCAAGGGTAAATGAGCCCTTAGTAATAGTGACTTGTGGGTTTTTTTTTTTTAGGTTTTCTGGAGTCTCCCTGTTGTCTCGCACCTGCAGCAGGGAAACCTATATTTTTTTTTAAGAAAAACAGCTTCTTCTCTCTTTTTCTTTGGCAGTCCATCAATGGTGTCTGCACCTATCCTGTAGGAGATCCGATACGGTTTGTTATTGAATAACAAAACTTTCCAGATTTCCTAGAGCCCATGTGCTGTATCAGCTCTGGAACGGTTTGTTATGAAATATTATCAAACCACACCAGGTCCCTTATGGCACATGTGCGAGGTAGGTCAGATTTTAGTGGAAGGCATTGGTGACATAGCCTTCCCATGGGGCAGTGGTGAGGCCCTGGCTACATCACCAGTACCTATTGAAAACCAAAGAGAGAGAGTGTGTGAGTGTGCATTTGCAAAAAAAAAACAAAACCTCTCACTGCACAAGGGTATGTGATGTGAATGCAGAGCTGGAAGCAACAAGGAATTTAGTGGTTGGGCATAAAAGTCAACTTTAACTCAAGCTGCTCCACAAAACTAGATTTTATGGAAAAACAACAATTTTCTTTCTCGTGTGACATTATTGAGACATATTATTGTTATTAAGGGAGCTATGGAAGCATTGTGTTCTATTAAAAAGTCCAGTTTTGTGGAGAAACAGCTGCATACAGGGCTAGTGAGGACAAAGCCAGAAAATGTAAACATTGCCACACCTCTGGGCAGGCCACTACTGTCACTAATAGCAAGGCTTCAATCTGCGAACTGCAAGGGCAGTGTTGCTAAAAATAATCTTCGTTAACCATAGGTAATTAAAACCTAAATAGCCAGGCCAAATTTAAACAGCGTCAGTATACATCAATTAACTATACCTGGAGTACCATATCCTGGTATATTTAAAGGGGTTGTAAACCCTTACCCATGATGTGACTGTGCCAGTGAAGTGCATCACCTGAGGCCAGTCACAGAGATTAAAACAATCCTCCATAACTTGTACCTGTTATCAGCTCTTCTCTACATACATTCAAAGTTTTTTAAGTTACAAAGCTTATCTGAGCTTTCAGAAAATAGGGGGCAGAGAGCTGAAGTTACACACTGCAGAGCTCAATGAGGGCAGCTGTGAGAGCTGATTAGAGGGAAAGCCCCCCCCAACAGAGCTGAAGCTGTCAATCACATGCTATGTGCTGGAGGTCTCTTTCCTGCCACCATTTTTCTCTTGGCGTCATGAAAACTTGTCAGAAGCAATTCATGCTGATAGAGGATCGAAGCAGCAGACAGAAATGGCACTTATGCGCTTATTTACTAAAGTTGGAGGGTGCAAAATCAGGATCACTTCTGCATAAAAAAAAAAAAACAAACAATCAGCTTCCAGGTTTTATTGCCAAAGCAAGTGCACCAGTTTTAGAAAATGTACCCCCTTAGTGCTCTGGATAGAGACAAGTATACACTATAGAGGGATTTGTCTGAGGTTTACAACCACTTTAAAAGGTGATATGACAGGCAGACAAGCTATGCTCTGGAAAAGTGAGTTCATCCCTCAAACCATGTCACCATGTACACAAGTGATTCTTAGGTCTTGACAATACACATCCACATCTTGACCTTCCCTTCCTGTTACTTGGGTTCTTTTCACTCAACATTATTAGAATTTGTCTCAATGATGAACAAGGATTGTATCAAAAATAGTATTTTTGTACTCACCATAAAATCCTTTTCTTGGGTTCCATTGAAGAACACATAGTCTGACTCTTAAATCATTGTTTCATACTGCTATCTACAGGAGGATTGGACAATAGCAAACAACAAATGTGTAAAACAGAAGACCAGGTGAAAGCCTTGCAAATCTGGGAAAGTGACCTTATGCTGAAAAGCTCAAAAAGCGCTCACAGACTAAGACTATGTTTCGGCAAGGGTTTATCTGAGCCACCTAGAAATGGTAGAACGTGGAGAAGCCAAAGCACCCTTTTAGAGCCTATCCAGAATGACAAAATGGAGTTAGTCTTTCAGAAAGAAGCAATGGCTGACAGACTAAAGCTGGGTACACGTGGGCCGAAAATGGTAAGGTTGGCAGGAAACGGACGATTTTTGGGCCTTTGTGTAGAACTCTCTGTTTTACAGAACCAAGTCTTACGACTGGCTTCTGTCAAGTGGGCATGCTAGAAAACCAGATACTGACCAGAGTCAGATCAACACTGACAGCCAATGGCTCTCAGTGCTGATCAGTGCGTTCAGGTGGGGAGGCAGACATTAAAGTGTGTACCTGGCTTTACTCGCACATTCTGCACTACATCCAGACAATGAAAGTAAATATTCATTAAATACACCAGAGCTGGACATAAAGACAGGAGAAAACGGTCCTGGTTAAGGTGAAAAAAGGATTGCCTTTGGTAAGAAGCAAGTCCTGGGCCACAACACCACCTTTCCATATGTAAGACCAAAAAGGGTTTTTAGCAGGATAAAGTCACCAATTCTGACACCCACCATGCAGAGGGGATGGCTACAAAGAAAGCATTCTTGTGGGTGAGAGCAGGTAGAGGAATATATATAATGAGTTCAAACATCAACTTCTGAAGCACTGAGAAAAACAGATTCAGATCACCTGCACAAGTCTAAATCAGAGTATTAAACAAATATTCTCTGAAATAGAATGGAAATTGCAGAGACGTGACCTTTGATGGAGCCAAGAGGCAAACATCAGTCAAGACCCAGCTGCAGGAAGGAGAGAACCCATCCCATAGAGAGGGCTTTGAGGAAGAGGCAAGTCCTCAAAACGCATTAGCCAGTTGGAAGTCCACAGTTCCCATTGCAGACAGACACACAGTGTGGATCAGACAGAGCTGTTCTTTTATGATGTGCCATTGACTGTACTGCCATTTTGTGAGTACAATACCTACTTTTGAATACATTTTTTAAAGGTAGTGCACCAGGCCGGTGCGCCTTCTGTTTGTTTCTTTCTCTATTCAGTACATTTGAACTCCCCCCGGTCTTTTGAGGGCAGCAACGCATGGATATTGCAGGACATTCGTGATGTGGTCATAATCTGTACTGAGTCCATCCCTAAGTGCAGGAGTATCTGGGTTTTCTGTTCCTTTACTGAAGAATTCAAGCCTGAGTCCAGGGAGTCTGAAGCTCCTCCTGAGGAAGTGCTGGTCTGGGCTAAGACGTGTCTAGGGTCAAACACTAATACTCCAAGTAATGAGATAGTTGCAGTGATGATATCTGAAGGTTCACAACCCACCTGAACCTCTAACATCTGGACAATCAGAGATTTGTTGTCCATCAGCACCTTTACCTTCTGCTCCCTCAACAAGTGATCCATGATGGAGACACCCTGAGAACACAACAGAGCAAACACCGGAAAACAGGACAATGAACCAGTAGAGTAAGGTTCCTACCGCAAACTGCAGAAAGCGTTAGTGTGCTGGAAAGACTGACATATTGTGTAATAAAGGTAAGCCTCTTATGTCCACAGAAGTCAGAAAGCCTTCCTAGTGAAGGCAATGATAGATCTACTTAATTCCATGTGAAATTTTTTGGCTTGAATGTAGGCATTCAAGGTTTTATAGGGCCAATATGGTGAAAATGCCTTCTCTGAAGTAGTGACAAGGTTAGAGCAAAACCCTTGAAATTCTTCTGCAGCAGTGACTGGATCTATGACATCCTGATCTGGAAGTTCTGAAGTAGCCCAATCAAGATCTGCCAGCCTGGGAGGGAACACAGGGAGGTTTGATGATAGAAATCAAAGAGGGGGCAGGGAATACATTTCGGATTCACACCCAGACATCTAGAACACAGGCTGTCTAGGCTTCCACCGAAGTCCAAAAATGTGCCCTCCACTCCACCTTTATATGGCGGAAGGCTTATCTGAGGATTTTTCAGACTTGGAGTGACAGGTTTTGCAGGTGGTCAGGAAGCCAAGCTATGAGGGTCTCAGGGCTAAAAAGTTAAGGAGGTGGGGAAAAATATGCTTCTTAATGTTCACAGCAAGATGTGTTTGCAGTCTGCTCCTCAGGCTTCTTCTGCTGGGGAAGAGGAGTGCTCCTCGATGAAAAGGCACTGTCCCTAAAAGGCCACGCAGATCAAATGCATTGTACAAGACAGTTTTGCAGTCCATCGCTTTAGCAAGTCCTGTGCACATGTACGGAGAGGAGACAAGAGAAAAATAAGGCAGGCCAATAACCCATCGCAGCTGAAATTTAGTATCACAGTCATCTGATCCAAAGGTTCAATGAGCAGAAGGGTCAATGGCAGTGGTAATGAGGCCCTTTTTAAAGGGATATCACCCAT
Organism: Staurois parvus; assembly: GCF_062004578.1. Taxonomy (NCBI): domain Eukaryota; kingdom Metazoa; phylum Chordata; class Amphibia; order Anura; family Ranidae; genus Staurois; species Staurois parvus. The sequence continues at coordinate 10,890,557 of NW_028317882.1, forward strand.
TTCAGCATGGTTTGATGGACACAAAATAGGCAAGGGATGCACTAATGAGTTTTAGAGAGGGCTTCCAACTACTTATAGGTTGGGACCCTAAATTAGGTGAATCCTCCACAGGTACGGTAGCTGCCTTTGTTAAATTGGGACAGGGAGAATAGGCCATGTCTGAATACAATCTGCACCAAACTGATACAAGGCCAGAAAATGCTTGGGATGGGGAACAAACAACCTATTAGGCCTGAGACTTCTTGTGTGCAAAGTTATCCAACAAGAATTTGAGCAGCTGAGATTCAGTCTTTATTTATTGGCTCAGAAGCCACTAAGACCACAGGTAAATCGCATACAGATTTCTCTGGAGAGGCCGCAGGAACATGCTAGTAGTCTCTGTGATCAGTCAGCAAATAACTGATAATTTGGGTCATAAATTCACGCACAACCCCAGTAGAAACCTCAACTGGGAGAGCAGGACCAAATCACATCCAACGGGGCCTCGGAAGACTGCAATGGTGTGAGAGACAAGACAATAGCATGACTCCAGGCTGTAGATAGTGGCAGTAGGCGCACTGCAAGACATCCCTGACGCTTAACTACTTCCAGTTTTGGTAGTATTTTTTCACCGCTGGGATTTTAATTTTTTTTGCTATGTAAATGATAATGTCCAAAAATTTTGGAAAAAAAAAAAGTGTTTTTCTTATAAAACTTTGCAAATAAATATTATTTCATCATAAAACTTGAGCAAAATGTATTCAGTTATCTTTTTAGTAAAAAAAAATAAAATATAAACTAATTTGGCTTATTTTTTAACCAAAAATTATAATTTTCAAACTTTATATTTTATTATTCTATTTTTTTTACATACTGGTCACCCTAGCTTTTGGGGGGTGATTTTTTTTTTTTTTTAACACTGATTGCTTTTATATCCTATATGGGTGTAAAAGCAATCATTTCTCTTTCTCTCTGTCTGCCTTCTTGCAGCCATTGAGAACTACTGCGTGAGCTGTCATTGGTCACAGCTTGTCACATGGTACAAGGCTGTTGTAAATAGCCTTGTACCATGTGACCTCTGTGATCATTCACAGATTTCACACGTAGTAAGCAATGATGTCAGAAGTGACATCATTGCTTACTACTTTGCATGTGATCACTGATTGGCCAATAAGTGATCACATGATCGGGACCGCATACAGAGGTCCCATCCGACGATCGGTGTTCCACTGTGTCCGGAGGACACAGCGGGCACCGGATCCCGATGCTGCACGCTCCCAGGAAGCACGCACAAGCAGGGTGCAGGGAGGCCGTTTATAAACGGCCACCTGACCCTGCAGTGCCACCGTCCGGCCATTTATATACAACGGCGGGTCGGGAAGTGGTTAATAGAAAGATAGTTGGGGGGCACCTGGTACAGAGGAACTTATTCCTTTATGTCTAGAATTAGACAGGTTTGTGGCCACAACATAGTTAGGTAACATGCAGGCTCAGGGTAAGAGGAAAGGTCACAAGTACCTGGAGAGCTGGCAGCAGCTGAGGATCAGTGACTGGAGGGTTGAGTGGCCAGAGGTCACTAAAGTCACTGCAGTTGGGCAGCAAAAATATATTGAAGATCCCCTACTCCTTTTCAAAACAGGATCTGCAGGGGTAAATGCTTCCTCGGTGCTATACAGTAAGAAAGACTATGGAGTGCATGCATGTAACAGCCCACTCAGCAGATAAGGTCAGTGCTCAGTCTCTCAATACTGACCTTTTTCATGGCAAAACTGGTGAAAAACAGGAAACGAAGGTGCTCGGCAACCAATAAAAAAAAAAACAAAAAAATGGGGATGTCCCAGTGCTTGGCCCAACTTGCCTACACTATAATAGAGTTTTTAGTGGCAGGACAAGAACAGAGGCAATGCCAAAAGGCAGGACCTGGAAACACTCCGCAACTAACTTAACGAAGCAGAATCTTGAAAATGCCCCACGCAAAACACAGTGCCTGAAAATCACTTCCAGGTTCCTCTCACAGCATCTAGTCTACCACTGTCTGGATACAGTGCAGTTAAAAAGCCAGGCTGAAGGTGACTGCTCAAGCTAGCTGCAAAGCTGAGGGGAAACCTTTCAGGAGCAGTGCAGGGAACAGTCTTGATTGAAGAACAAAAAATGAAAAATTGCTAACATCATCACAGGTTAGTCTTTAAAACTTTAGCACTACAGAAAAGATGCCCATCCTCCTAAGGCATCAGCAAAAAACTTGAGCACACTGATAGTAGTGGAGGTTATACCTTGGGCTGGCCTACAGTGCTTTTGTTTGCCAGTGTCTAATCCTTTTGTAGGTGGCAGTATAAAACGAAGGCCTAGAGGGACCAAGAATCCCAGATATTCCTTCTCCCTCCCCCCCCATTATGACATTGGCACGGAACTGTGTCTTCTTGTTCTCATCCCCCAACATGGCCACATTAAGTCAATGACACAGGCATCCTCACCACTTTGTGTACATGCAGTTGCGAGGCGGTGTGAATGCACTGGCTGCAGTTGATTGGGCAACAGTGGGTGGCAGTGACAGCTGGTAGAAAATCATGCTCTGCTTGCTTAGCTCATTGTCAGTTTTAAATTAGTGTTTAGCTTGCCATTTACTAGGACTATACCAGAGCTTATTTAGGGGGTATGTAAGAAAGTAAATACTTATGCAAATGGTTTGGAAATAATTTGAAGAATAATGTTTTTTTCACACTGGACTACTTTGTGTAGGTCAGTGACTATAAATTAACCACTTCTCGCCTAAGGTACGACAAGCAGCTGCATATATGCATCCCTATATAAACACATTACCATGCTGAGAGCACACTCCCGACACAGCAATGGGCGTGTATAGGAAAACTACTGATGCATACTTGCACTTGGAAGCTGCCTGATCATTTGACCTCTATGACATGCCAATCAATGTGTTCACATGATCGGAATGCCCGCCTCCCAGCATTTAGAATCTCTTAAAGGGCCAGGAGGCAACGATGGGAAGGGGATAAAGCACAACTTTAATTTGTTAAAAAAAAAAAAAAAAATTGGCAAGCAATTTCAGGGAGGAATGTAGACGGGCAATAAACACTTTAGTCTTTCTTCACTCTTCCTACAAAACAAGAAACATTTAAATTCTTAAAAAAATTTAAATCACTACTTACATCAGCTAATTTTATCATGTTATATTTTTTAAGTAAATCCATGCTAAAATAAAGCAGCCATTTGTTAAACTGATACCAGTCGTTAACATACACGTCATCACGCTTGAGGCCGACTGAGATCACCAACTTTTGCATACCGTAAGCTATCAGCCTACTAATTTTTTTTCTTAACTGTTTGAGGATTTTAGATTTGTACCCGTCGACCTTGTGGAATGTGAGTTTTACCCCTCCCTCCTAGATTGTAAGCTCGAAAGAGCAGGGCCCTCGAACCCCTCGTGTATCACATTGTATTGGTATTGTTCTGTCACATGTTCTGTCCCCCTTTGTAATGTACAGCGCTGAGCGAACTATTGGCGCTTTATAAATACTGTATAATAATAATAAATAATTATAGTGGTATGTAAACCCTTCTTGAATATTGAAATAAATGGAGCGAAGCCTTTTTATACTTAACTTCACTATGGAGGTATACTTTTTTTTTTTTTTTTATTTCCTGCTGCTACTGAATTCCTGCTGTGGGGCACTGTATGCTGAGTTTATGGAATCAGTAGAAAAAAATTTATAGGCGTTTTTGACCATTTATAACTTAATCTTTTCTGGTAAGAAGCGTCTGACAGCAGGGTGCACTTGGTGTTGAATCTTTTCTGCATCACGACACGTCTAAGGAGTGATTCTTTGCACATAATTTAAAGTGGACAGCACTTTTACAAGCACGTTCATACCTGGACTGATTGGGTTCACATTTTTTTATGATGAACGGTTTTGTGCACTTTAATTTCTAGGTTTCACCAATGTATGGACTATATTTACACTTTATGTATATGAACCTTTTCATATATTTGAGAATTTATTTATGCTCATTAAGTTTTTATAATGCTGCTTTTTGCTGTATTTATATTAATTTCATTGTGTTATTCATATATTCTTTAGGAAAGAAAGAAGAAAAGGAAGACACCAGTATTGCACTTTGCTTGAGAGGTAAATCTTATTTTGATTGAACCTCTGACTCGCTGAATTTACATTCATATGTAAATATATATGTCAATGCCATATATGAAGCGCTTTGTTTATCAAAAAAATAACTAAATCACAATATTTGTTTTTTTTATATCTGGATAGAATGGTGAGTGTTAGAACCCCTGTCAGGCAAGTTTCTCTGCTGTTAGGCAGGCCAAACATTAAGCCAAACCATAGGTTGCAGAAAGAAAATTACTTGAATCCCTCCCACAACACTATTGTGTTCGCATGAAAAAAATCCAACTGGCTGGTTGTACTGAAGCTGATCAATGGATCGACTTCTGTACAACCAGCCTGCCCATAGATGCATCGAATCTCACCTGGTCCCTGCTGAACTGGCCAAGAATCAATCTATGGCCGGCTTTAGGGGGATTTACTCTCTCTGATTGTCAGCAGTAATGAAAACAAAAAAGGTAAATTTATTATTCTGAGCTGCCACCAGAACAGGAACAGACGGGAAATCTCACAATGGAGACAAATGTCTAAGAGGGGACTTTCCTCACATTGGAAACAGTTCCTCACTTCCTGTTGGGGCTAAAGGACAAAGAGGTGAAGAAAAATCCCACTAGACACAGACAACACAAAAACCCCACCCTGCTCTACTCAAACTTTTAATAAACCTATTGGTTATAGATATGCGTTAATAATAATGCAACAAGTAGGTACCAGTTCTTAAAGCAGAGCTTCACACAAAAGTGGAAGCTCCGCTTGTTTGCCTCCTCTCCCCCCCCCCCCCCCCCCCGCTGCCATATTTGGCACCTTTGGGGGGGGGGGGGGAGAGCAGGTACTTGGTTTTGATTTGACAACCGGAAATTCAGCCCCCCCCTTCCTCCCACAGTCTCCTGGGAACTTTTACAGGTCCCAGAAGACTACCAGATCAACCAGGATGTGCAGCGTGACTTGCGCATGCACAGTGGGCACACAGCTATGAAGCCGCAAGCTGTCACAGCCTGGTGCCCTCAGTTGACATGCCGGCATCCGAAAGAAAAGGAGAGAAGGGACGGCACAGGTGAGCACATCGCTGGACCCTTGGACAGATGAGTGTGTGTTTATTAAAAGTTAGCAGCTACGGTTTTTGTAGCTGCTGACTTTTAATAAAACACAAAACCGTCTGGAACTCCGCTGTAAGAAGACACTATTTTGCTTTTCACTTACACAGAATTGTTCTTTTAAATAATGAAAAGAAACGTTTAAGGTCTCAAAGGAAACATTTTAAAACATAACATATCACTGACAAACAGCCATCCATGTAGTTATAAAAGAATGCATAAATAAGATCAATGGTAGGATAACAGTATTACAGCAGTTTTTGCTTGTTAACCTAGGTCAAACTAAAAATAACCTTCAGTAAACACAATTCGCTTCTTGTAATATGCACACATATTTGAAGATTGAAATGTATATAAATTGCAGACATGAACAATAAGCACAATATCTTCTGCCATACTCCATAAATACTTGCCTTTACAAATATAATGTTTTCTTTTTTACAAATAAAAAAATCAGTTATATATTTATAAAATACTAAGTCATACAAATGAAGAGTTTAATAACATTGAAAATCAGCAATGCCCTTTTATCACATCACTATGTATTAAACAAGGGGAATTCTGCTTCATTTTCTGCACGTATTCAGAACACAAAAGTCAGCAGTCTCTGGTTAATATATAGCAAAGGCACATTAAAAAAGGAAAACTCCAGTTGTCTAAATAATTGATATAACATAGATATTTGCTATATGAACCATTTTGTAATTCAATGATCTTAAAAATGAGTTCAGGACTAATATACAGGCAGCCCAATGAAGTAGATGTAGTATACCAGCACAGGCACAGTACTGCAATCAGCAAGGTTAGAGAAAAATGGTTGAAAACACAAACAGTGGCCCAGGCTGGTAGAAACTAAAATGAGTCATATGTTGAACAGTGCTGGTGGACAAATCCACTGCTGAGGCTATTGTATTCGGACATCCTGTGCCTGTCAGAATGCAGTGGGTGCTAACAAACAGTGGCTGCAGTCACTGGTCAAGAATGATCTACCCGACTCTTTCAGATTTTCAGACATAAGAAGATCAGGCGTTGGGCATGTAACATAAAATACGACCTGAACATCCTAATACCAAACTCTGTCTTCTTGGCTCTCTTCTACCAAATATAAAATGAACAAAAAAAAAAAAAAAAAAAACCCCTCTACCTGCTGGCCTTTTTCTCTACTAAGCTGCCTAAATTAGTTGACCTAGGCTCTTCTCAATTCTCCAGAAACATCTGGGCAGAAAAACCTCACCGTAAAATCCTATTCTTGAAGTCAATTGAGGGGCACAGAAAGTCTTAACCTTTGGATTATACTATCTCCTACAGGAGGACTGGAAACTACATCCAAAGATGGCATCAGATGGGGCTACAACGTCCAATTGGTAGAAATGAACATGTGAACAGAAAACCAAGTAGCAGCTTTTCAAATCTGGAAAAACAAGTGCTTAATGCAGAAAAGCCCAAGAAGTGCCCAGAGATCTAGTAGTGCCCCTTGGCTGGAAAAGGGCCCCTGATCCTTGAGACCGTAAACTTGGATAATGATCTGCTTACGCCACCAAGAAATTGTGGAATGGAATGAGAAACTGGAACTGTGTCCATCCAGGATTATAAAAAGGAATCAGTCTTCCTAAAAGTAGCAGTGACTCTCTCAGCCCAAACCACATCCAAATTTCCTTTTGGTAAACTGGAGATTGACTGAGGGAAGGTAAGAAAGTCTCAGCTGAGGTGAAGGCAAAACTACCTTAGGCAAGAAGGAAGTCCTGGGTCCCAATATTTCCCTATGCAAAACTAGAAAGGGTTCCTAGTAAGATAAAGCCATCACTTTAGTCAAATCGCCTTGAACAGGTATTGGATAGAAGAAACACCTCGCTATGGATGAGAGCAAAGAGAGGAATGTCTATAATGAACTCCACTGGCAGTTTTCAAAGTGCAGATATTACCATATTTAGATCTTTTGAAGTCACAGGGGAGCAGACAGACGGGGGGGGGGGGTTGCTACATGAGAGATCCCTGTACAAAGTTCTTACTCACAGTAAGAATCCAACAGTGTCTGAAACAGCTTAAGAGGGCAGACACTTGACCTTTGATCAGGCTGAGAGTCGGACACTGGTCCAGACAATGCAGGAAGTAGAGAATTCATCCCATGGAGAAAGTCCTGATGAGAAAGCCATGAGACTCATACTGTGTCAAGTACACCTTTCATGCCCCATGACAGACACTGCAAGAAGTACATGTCCTAGGAAATCATCATAGGAATCTCAGACTCCTAAATCCAGGGCATAGGGACAGGATATAACAAACAGCCAGTCCTACAAAGGATTGAAAGAAAAGATTTTGGACTCCAGAGCCAGATTTTAGAGCCATTGAGCCAAGGACAGACTAAATCGCTCTTTCCAGAGACTGGATTGACTTGTCCACCAATGACAGAATGTTGTGTTGTAGAGGTCTTGAGTGAAATTGGGCAAACAGCCTAGAAAAAGAGCATCAGACCTAGGATTGTTATACAAAAGCAGAGAATTGGTTGGCCCCTGGACTGAAGAGTTTGAATCAAAACGCAAATATCTGACATTTCTCCTCTGGAAGAACATACTGGTCTTCGCTGTATCCAGGGCTAGACACAAATATTCCAAAGGATGAGTCCATTTCCATGACAATTTCTGAAAGATTAGCATCCTTTCAACTCCCTGTGACAACTGGATGTCAAGTCAACTAGATGATAGTCAGTTCCGAAAGAACCCATGGTAACTATTCCTTCAACAAGAGGCTGTCTAAGTATCCCACAATGGTGATGCCATGAGAACACAGGAGTGGAGAAACATCAGAGATGTTTCTTAGGCGGGAGTAGACTTTGCAGTCTGTTCTTTAGGCCTCTTCCACTAAGGAAGCTGAGTGCTCTTCACCACCAGTGCATCCTTGATGATATTGTAAGGAGCTAGTCAGAAAAGAGGCTGTCCTTCCACAGTCACACAGATTTGTTTTTTTTTTTAACCCAAGTGTCCTGCAGTCCAGCACTTGAGCCAAATGCACATGAACTGACATAAGGCACATGTGAGAAATGAATTGGGAGGTTTCTAGCAAACCATCACAGCTGAAATGTAAAGCTACAACCACCTGCTCCATGTATTCTGTAAGGGAGGGATTAACCTTAGCAGTGGTTAGATCTCTTTTAGGGGTTTTGTCCAGTCAGGCATCTTTGACAAAAAAAGTCACAGCTGGAACTGGATGGAGACCAGACCTGCCAGCAAGAACAGACCTCTAGAAAGGGCTTCTAATGCTAGGTATAGCACCAAGTTCAACCCAGTAGGCTTAACTACAAAAAAAAAAATATAAAACAAAAAAAAAAACTGAGGGTCGCTGTACTAATGAAGTGATGAGCTATTACGTTCTGACAGGGGGACTGCAACCCCCCTTTCAGAACACGCTGATCAGTGTCGCAGCCATTGGCTTCCAACGCTGATTGGATGTTGGTTTTCCAGCATGTCTGTCCGAGAAAAGCTGGTCATTAGACCAGTTTCTGTTGGACAGGCTACTTACTGTAAAAACTTACCGAATGTCAGCCAGTTTCTGTTGAACTGACCAATATTCGGGTCGTGTGTACCAGCATTAGTTACTTTTTGGTCCGGTCCTTAAAGACAGGTGTGTTCTTTACCAGAATGATAAACTTCCTGTTTTGGTGGGGCACTGCCAGGTCCACAGTGGGAATAGATAATTTCTGCACAAAATCCTCAGACAGATGCAAGAATAGTTGTTTAGGGGGAACAATTTGTAAGGATGTTTCCAATCTTAGGAGAAATAGCTGGAAAAGCAGGTACAAGGGGAAGCTTTTACAGCCTCAGTTTCAGAGCAGTGTGCACTGAAAATATAAGAACCAGAACAGTCTCCTCTAATTGGAAAAAAAAATAATGTTAGAGTGCAACTCCTCAGTTCATCAGTCAAGGACTGGAGCAACTCAGAATCAGAATCTCTGTGGCTCAATCAAATACAGAATCTGCAGGGGGTAGGAGTTCACTTGTGGCCTCTGCAATCAGTCAGAAAACAACTAGGTAATTTGGGGTCAAACATTTGCATGGTCATAGTGAAAAACTCAGCGGAGACATGGTCCAATCACCAAGGACGATTCCTAAGACAGACTGTCATACACTAATAAAATTTTGGATGACTTATGCTGAACTGGCCTATATTCAAGCCCTGGATGCCCCAATCGATACCATCGATGGAAAATTTCGGCTGAACAGTATCTGTATCCAAGGCAACACAGTTCAGTCATTCTCAAAGCCATGGGTGGCAGCTGTCAGATTACTATAGCTAGTAGGGGAGATTTAGCCATCTTTTTAGCGTGGATGACTCGCGGATGACATCAGCACTTTGTCTCACAGCGTTATCCTCTTCCACCACAAAAACAGTGGTAGCAGGGATTGAAGTGGCCCAGAGATTGATAAGGTAGCTCCCTATGTATGACCTACTCACTAAGCTGCAAGTGCTAAGGCAGCACCAGTGGTTCTAGACCTAAAATGGAATGGACCTGCAATGGAGGAGATAAAGCTCAACAGGGATACAAAGAAGAGTCTTAATTGAAGAACCCCCCCCCCCCCCCACAAAAAAAAAAAAAAATAAAAAAAAAAAAAATAAATAAAAAAAGATGACCATCCTCTTAGGGCACTATCAAAACAGCTGGGGCATGCTGACAGAAGATGGCCTTATCTTGGGCTGGCCTACAGGTTTTTGTTTTTAGACTGTCCAATAATAATTTAGACAGCAGGATAACCTGAAAGTTAACCTTACTTTGTCCCTCAATGGATGAGAACAAAATAAAAAAAAAAGTATATAGAGACACCGCTCATTACATATGGTCTGCTTTGCTAGGTTCTGTTCATCATAATTTACATAAAACTCAGGTAGTATACAATATGTGGAAAGAAACTTCTGCTGTAAGCTAAGATTTATATTTAACGATAAATAAGATATGTCCCTTCTGCTTTGTATTTGAAATGAATTCTGAACTCCCATGTATGCTCAAGGCCACATTATCCATAGAAGTCAATGAACAAAAATTGTTGCATAAAGTTTCTCACAACCTGCTGTAAATGGAAGCTAGTGTGAACATAAGTTCTAGTGCACATCTGCATATTCATCAAGCTGAAATAGCAGCTAGTGACACCTCTGAACTGAAAAGAACACATTGTTCTTGGTTAAAGAAAAAAAAAAGGAAGACAACTTAAACTGTGGCTTCTCTTTACAAAATGCTTTGAACTTATTTTGTTGTTAGTCATGTAATGATCAAATATAATCTAAAATACATAAAAACTAGAAAACAATAATTGTTATAATTTACAGTGTGTTAAAAACGAGTCCAGGAAATTAGATTTTTCCAAAGAAGGGTTGCTTTGTATTAAGGTAGGGACCAACTAACCTTCCTTCAACCAGAGTATTTTTGCCATCCATGACTATATATATATAAAACATAATAATTCGCCGTTCAGGGTATGATCTATTATCATACCATATCAAATATATTATGCAGACAAAACCTTGGGAGTTAGGGCCTTCTTCATAATTCACAGAACACATACTTTCTGGAAACATTATATAAATAAAAAAAAGGTACACTACCGTAAAGTAAAAAAGTATAAAACAATACAATTAAATTAAGTTTATAAGTGTAAAAGATTACATCATTCTTTTTCCCTTGCTTACATGTAAACCCCAAGTACAAATCTTTGTAATTTGCCTGAACGACTACTGTGAAAGGTTTCATTGTCTTCAGTCCATACTAGCATTTTGTTGTTTTAGAGTTATAGCCAGCATAAGGACTCAGTATGTTTTCTTCCTTTGCTCATTTTTGTCCAAGTGCTTATCTGAGGTGTCTATAGACAATGAAGTCTGTAAATTCTGCTGTCTGGGAGCATCATGACAATCACCCTGTCTTTCTATGCTGGCAGTTGAACTTTCTGATAACCAAGGGACAGGAGAGCTTTTGCCACTGTCTGTTGCATGTAGGGGATAAAAGGCTTGGCATTCCCAGTGTCCTTCTTGTTCATCACTTTCAGAAGTCTGAACAGCTATTTGTGGAACTAAGCGATGCTGCTGCTCCTGGACTGTAGTTATCGATGATACACTTGCAGGTCTTGCTTGAACCCAAGAAGTCTGATGAGGTAACCGTTCCCATAGCACCAAATTGCCCCCTGCCTTTTGCCCTTCAGAGACGACCTCACCATCCCCTGAATCTTGTTCATCAAAACTTACTTCTTGTACAGCTTCCTGCTTTTTGAAGGAGTCTCTGCGTTCTGAGAGGTTAAGTCGCCTCATTACTACTACTTCTTGATCCCGCTCATGTTTTTCTGTTACCCAGTCTTTACAATGGCTTGCAGCATCTGCCACACTTTCAGTTGTCTCATGTAGCTCACCACACTGATGGTTGTCTGGAGGGGTTGTTTTGCGTCCACTAGCAAAGTGGGCAGCCATTTTCTCTACAGACTGCACCCTTTTTAACAGAGGTGAACGAGGAGGCTCTGTTGTCCGGCTTCTTGTTCCTTGGCGAACAACTGTTGGGGGTGACAAAGTTGATCCCTGGAAAACACTATGGCTGCTTCTTGAATGTCCAGAGATTAATGGAGGGGATGCACGCTGTGGGGAAGATGGTGCTTGGGGGGCTGAAGATGGAGTGCAAGCTAGTGGAGATGGAGGAATGCTGCTTGTGGATTTCCTGCGGCCCACCTTGTAACGTTGTCCACTTAGTTTGGGTGCTAAACACTGGAGCGAACTGGGTCTGATGTGTCCAGCAGGGGAAGTGGGTGTACTGGAGCAAGGAGATGTGCTTTGAGGTGACACTGCATCTGAAAGACATACATGTTAGTTCAAAATAATCTCACAAAAAGATATTCTGTAATAATTATCAAAACAAAAACCCAACTGAAAGATGGTACATTTGTTATAGTGACACCATCAGTGACCAGCAAATCATCTGGCACTGGATTGTAAATGGTCAGGGTTTAGTGGCAATTTAGATAAAGGCTGATACCCTAAAAAGCAAATAATCCAAACCCAGGCAAATATAAGCAATCAAGAAGATAAACAGGCATTTTTCTGGAGTTGAGATATAAAAAGGCTAAAAGATGTACAAGTTTAAAAAAAAAAAAAAAAAAAAAAAGTGAGAATACATACTGCACCCTTCAGAGTCAAGAATGATTGCATGGTCCGGTCCCCAGGTGCCATGACTGCACTTTATGCAACTGTTTTCAATGATCTTATATCATTGAAGGAATTCTGTACAACTGCTTTAGCACTATGAGCAATGGTTTTCATCATCATGGCACAAGATCTCCGTCCAACTAGGGTTACCATAACTTAAAAACTGAATGTAGGCCAAAACAGGCATTAGTTATTCTTTACTTTATCAAAATAAAAATGGTGTGTGGCACCAATGTACCAATCTGCTCTCACCTCCTCAGGGACAGGAAATTAAAAAACTCTATAGAGGACTGCCGTAATCGGCATACAGGTTAAATGTTTACTAAACACCTGCTTGATGTGACTCCTTTCAGACTAAAGCTCACATGCCAATGTGTACCCACCTTTACCTGTATATTTGAGATCAGCTGGGCAGGTTTACAAATAGGGATTTTCAACACAGTTGATCACATATTGGCATAGCAAGAATTTTCTAATACAAAAGCAATTTCATGATACAATATAGATTAGTAAACTTTGTATATTTGAGGGTGGCTTGAATGTTCAAAAGAACTTAATGCAGGGCTGGATGATTCCTGCTTGCCAGTTCGACTGAAAAAAAAAAAAAAAAAATCTCTACCAACTGGGTCATTGGGAGTTACTGTCAGTGTTGGCAGTCACAAAAATCCTTTCCCCATGTGGGTGAAGATGTGAAGGGTGAGGGGGTTTGTCTGGGCTCTGCACAGCTCCTAGGGTCTTCTGACCCTCTCAATCAGGATGAGGGCAGTGCAGTGAGCAGGCAGCTGGGAGCCCCCAAAGAAGAGATGGTGAAGGGCAGGCCAAGGAAGGGGGAATGGGGTAGTGTTGGTAGGCACTCCGGGTTTAACTGCTTTTATTGCTGCTGTACATGAGTACACGGTGTTGGCTGCTGTTGCCATATATTGCACTGTGTGTACTGTGCCTCAGGTTGTGCTATACTGTACCTCATATGTGTACTGTGCCTAAGGTGTACTGCACTGCATGCTTTGTGTACTTTGCCTTAGGTGTACTGCACTGGGCACTCTGTGTACTGTGTTTCAGGTGCGCTGCACTGGCAGAACCGTGGAAAACTTGGAAACGGTTTTCAGATTAAATCAGAAGACTAAGGAAATGCCCCAGAGTGATGCATTCTACTCCAAGCAGGCTGTCATGTGTTTTGCACTGAGGAGAAGCTTCCATCTAGCCACTCTGCCATAAAGCCCAGATTGGTGGAGGGCTGCAGTGGTGGTTGCCCTTCTGGAAACGTCCCACCACACAGGATCTCTGGAGCTCAGTCAGAGTGACCATCGGGTTCTTGGTCACCTCTCTTACCAAGTCCCTTCTCCTGCAGATTACTCAGTTTGGCCAGGCGACCAGCTCTTGGAAGAGTCCAGGTTGTGCTAAACTTCTTCAATGTGCTCTTAAAGCGGAGTCCCACCCAAATGGGGAAGTTCCGCTTTAAAGATTGGTCCCCCGCTCCCCATTAAGGATTGGCACCATTTTGGGGGGGGTAACGGGTACCCAAATTTGACAGGTACCCGCTCCCACTTCTGCTCCGATTGACTAGGCAATCGGAAGCGGAAGTTTTCCTCCTACCCTCCCTCAAGTCTTGTGGGACTTGACAGGTCCCAGAAGACGATGGGGCCATTCAGGAGGCGCAGCGCTGCTCGCGCATGCGCAGTGGGCACCCAGCTGTGAAGCCGCAAGTTGTCACAGCCGGGTGCCCACACTGAAGATGCCGGCGCATGGAATACAGGACGGCCGGTGAAACAGGCTGCGGCAGGGGCAACACGGGATCGTAGGACATGTTAGTGGCTGTTTTTTTTTTTTTTAAAGTCAGCAGCTACAGTTTTTATAGCTGCTGACTTTTTTTTTTTTTTTTTTACAGAGTGCATCTTTCCCCAGATCTGAGCTCTGTAGGCAGTTCCTTTGACTGCATGGCTTTTGCTCTGATACATTATGCATAGTCAGCTGTGAGGCCTTTTATGGAGAGGTATGTCTGTCCAAATCAACTGGACTCCAATCAAGGTGTAGAGAAATCTCGGCAACGATCAAGAGAAATGGGCAGCACCTGAGCTAAATTTCAAGTGTTGTTGCAAAGGGTCTAAATACTTTGGGAACATGCATGTTCCACCCTAAAAATGGGTGGAATATATAGCAACATGTTCCTAGAACTGCAGCCGCACCCGCTACCCCCTCCTCCCTCAGAGATAATATGGACAGAAGTTTCCCCATACTGTCTGTCAGATTTGAAAGCTGCGTGGCCGAGCGGGGCTCTGCCCACACGGCTGCGTCATTCACTCATGGACTTCTGTGAATGAATGAATGAACTGCAAGTTCCGACAGCCTTAGCGGCTGTGGGCTTTTAGTTTTCAATGTACTACGATGGCACTGTGGAGTTCATTGAAGCTTCCTGTCAGAATATCTGCTTGACCATACATTCCGTATGGTCAAGAGCTTACCAGAATCGTATGACCCCCAATTAAAAGTGGTAAACCAGCGCTTGTGTATCAATCCAAGATATCCAGCTTTCCTCAAAACCACATGACAAACAATGGTACTGCTGTGGTATATCAGATCGCTGTGCATATACAGTCAGTTGGACATAGTATCATAAAAAAGAAAAAAAAAAGAAAAAGGAGTCTCTCTGTAGTGTAATCCTGATTAAAACCAATTAGATGTGGTAAATGCAAGGAAAAGATGACCAGGCACTTCATATCATATAAACAAATCATGTTCCAGAATCCAAGATGGCCACAGCGGGATCACATATGCATAGTGTTATGTCAAATGTTATACTCAATTAGGTTTTAACATAGAGTGAGACAAATGGTTTCATTAATAATAGTTGCAAAGATCTGTACCCTCGTTTTTTCTATTTTTTCCTTTTTTTTTTTGGCTACAATATTTTTCTTCTTAGAATATTGAATTATATTTTGATTACTAATGTTCTTTACAATTTAAATTTTATATTTAACTTTAATTTTTATATCCAGTTTTGACCCCCTTTCTTGACCTCTGGTTCAGTGTTTCCTTTTTTTGTATTTCAATGTTTTATTAATTTATAAACAGTTTAAGACAGGAGCAACAAAACACGCCACGCAGGGGCTATCAATTGCACACACAAAAAAATAAATTAAAAAAACAGTGCTCTAACACCAACAGAGCAAAAGGTGTGCCCACGCAGGGGCTATCAATGGCACAAAAATGACAAAAACATTAGTATAACACCGTCAGTAACTCAAACTAAAGGCAGCTATCCACTGCCACACCAAAAACAAACAGAAAAAGAAAAGGAAAGAAGAGTACAAAAGGAAAAAGCTAACAAGACCAAGAGCCGGGGTCCGAGAACGCCAATACCGAGCAACATCACAACCCCAGACTAGCCAGGGGGAGCGTGGGAAAGGCATATTGCAACCATGGCTCCCATATTTTCAAGAATTTCCATTGGGAGTCGTTACAGATACTCGACATCTGTTCATTGAGCATCATAGTTGTCATTCGGTCCCGCACCCCCTGAAGAGGGACAAACAGGTTCTTCCAGGCCTGAGCAATTGTTCTCGTGGCCAACCAAAACAAATAGGAAGCCAACTTCTGCTGGTGAGCCAAGAGGCCGGGTATGGGACAATGAAGCAAAGCATACCAAGCAACCCGGCATATGGAGAGATGGAACAAGGTTAAAAGGAGGCCAAACACACGAGAACAAAAAACGAAAAAGTCTCAGGCATGACCACCAGATATGCAATACAGCACCATGATGGCCACAACCCCAAAAGAATCAATCACTGCAGGCAGGGTTCACCTGGGCCAAATGAGCCGGAGCCCAAAACCAACTAAACAATACCTTGTATGCCGCCTCCAGCGTGGTTGTATTAAATGAACATTTAGCTATAAGCGACCAGGCCCTATTCCAGTCCTCTAGATCCATGACTGCCCCCAGGTCGCACTCCCACTGAGCAACATATGAGAGAGAAGAATGCGCCGAGCGTCTGTTCAAAGCTGCATAAAGAAGGAAAATAAGGCCCGGGGCGCCCAGATGCTGTTGGCAAAGCAATTCAAAGGCAGATTTCTGGTACGGGAAAGCGGAAGTGCCCCGCAGTGAGGTCAGGCAATGCCGCAATTGAAGGTAATGAAAAAATTCCGTTGGAGGGACATCCCGTGACTCCCGAAGAGAATTCCAAGTGGGGAAGGACTGAACAGTCAAAAAGCGTCGCACCTGCAAAAAACCATTGGCCACCCACCAAGAAAAACGCCCTTGGTTGATCTAAACCCAGTGGGAAGAGAGGGTTGTTAATAATTGGGAGCAAAGGTAAGAAAGGTGACATCAGGCCACTGCAGTAACGTACCGAGTCCCACACTTGTAAGCCATGGAGCAAAATCGGACTCAGTGCCATAGGGCGTAGGGCAAGGGGAAGCCATAGAAGCGTCGATGTCACAATAGGGGTGCAATTAGGTAGTTCCAGCAGGACCCAGAGAGGAACGTCGGAGGAAGCGTGCAACATAGACAGAAGGGCAATCTGATAATACTTAGTTACATTAGGCACCCCAAGACTACCCTGGAGTGTATGAACAAAAAAGGGTATTTCTGGAGACTCTGGGGCGCTTATTGGCCCAGAAAAAACGCATAATCTTTGCCTGAATCAACCGAAGAAAATGAGAAGGAACCTGCACTGGGAGCGTGCGAAAATAGTATAACAACTTCGGCAAGATGGTCATTTTCACTGAATTAACCTGTCCTATCCAAACAGGTGTGGAAATAGCCAGGAGTGCATAAGAGAGGACACAGAGCAAAGCAAAGGATAATTTGCAGCAAACAACGAGCCATAGGTAGGGGTCAAGCGAATGCCTAGGTATTCAAGAGAAGAGGAAGCCCATTTGTAAGGGAAGTGGGATTGTAGGTGCGTAAACAAATCTGAGGTCAAAGTAATACTGAGTGTGAAAGTTTTAATCAAATTAATACAAAGACCCGAAAATCAAGAAGAAGCGCACAAGAACCTGTTGCAAATTTGGAAGCGAGGTCAGGGGATTAGTAAGAGTCAAGAGGGCATCGTCCGCAAAAAGGTTCAACTTGAACTCCTGTCCCGTGTGTTTCCCCTTTTTATCAGTTAAATTTCAGGGGCTTCTATAGTTTTATATAATGATTCTGTAGATCTTATACTTGGTAATAAATAAGTGGCAAACATATTTCCAGGAATTTTTAGGGAATAATATCTGTCCAAAAAGATATTATTATTTGTGTAATAAATTTGTTTTTAAATAAATTTTTTTTAGAACATACATATGAATGATATTACTATGTTGAATATTTTTGTTACTTTTTTTGCACAAACTTTTTGTAGTCAATTTTACTTTTGACGACAAGATGGCGCTGAATTTGTTTGGCACTGCAATTTGTATGCAGGGTTAACTATCGATCTCCACCCTGTGTACTCTGTTCTAATCAGGAGGTCTTCCTTCTTGTGTTGGTCTGTATAAAAAAGGGATGAGTGGCAGCGTGTGTCCCATGCTCCTGACTAAGTCATCTTTGACGAAACTAGTAGGGCAGACACGGAACACACGCCACTACGAATACATGATCCCGCCGTGGCCATTTAGGATTTGGAACACAAGTTGTTCATATGATATGAAGTGTCTGGTTGTCATCTTTTCATTGTAAGTGCATCTCCCACATTAAGCTGGTGTTTTAATCGGGATTACACTATGGACAGCGTGTCGCTTTCTTTTTCATGATACCATGTCCAACTGAGTATATATGCACAGCGATCTGATAGAACGCAGCAGTACCATTGTTTGAAATGTGGAAAAAGGAGACTGGTATCTCCCCTTTTGTATGTGCTAGCTTAGTCGTGTATGACCTTGATTTGTGCAGTATGATATTCCCGATTCAAATATATACTTCATATTAATGTGTCTTGTACCCGTTGGATTTTATGAATTGTGTGTGGATTTGTTAAGCTGTGAATTAGGCAAAGGTCGCCCACACCTGACTGCTTTCTGGGTAGATGCAGTATGGCGCACTATGCATTCCTAAAGCTTTAATTGCCCTACACATCATGTGTGACAGAAGGATGGATTTTGTCATGGTTTGCTGGTATCTGCTGTCCCTAATTTGAAAGGACAGGCTCTTTTAAAAGAGTATTTAAAGTCAATGCTATGAATTCCATAGTTTGCAGGAGGGAGCGGGTAGGATCACAGGCTCACGGAAAAACAAAATGGCTGGGACCTTAAAAGATGGCTGTTGCCTACAGCTTCCATGTGCTTAATGCGCATAACCATTAGTGTTTGGTATCCACATCTGTCATTTCCCTCATAAATCGAAGAACCATGGAATACACAGTTTTTAGCTTCACATTTGGATTCCTTTGTTTTATTTTTTTTTCAATTTGTGGTGACACAAGAGTTTGATATATTTGCATTGCACATACATTTTAATTTATCTTAGCGCTACACTATTGTTTTGTGATGTTTACCATGCTATTATGGTATTGTGCTAGCTGCTATATGTTTTATTACCATCCAACAGAGAGCACATTTTTTTTTTTCGTTCTTATTTATGACACTTTAATTTTTGCATCACTCTTTCTGCAGTTGAGTGGCTGCATGTGCGTGTGTGTGCGTGTGTACCTCAGGCTATGGTTGGTACGAGTCCCTCTGGTTGGCATGTCAATATTTAATTGCTGTTAACCGCCTAACGATCTACATTGGCAAAAGCGGCCTCTGAGGGCTGGATTACGCATCTGGTAGGTGATCTGTGTGCCCGCTGGCCCAGCTGTGACTTGTCACACCATATGCCGAACACTAGGTCCTGGCCAAAGACTGACCACCAGGACCCGGTTATCTGCTCTGTGTTACATCAAACAAAGCTCTGTGACTGTAAACACAGAGCTGTGTTTAGTGACAGGAGATCTTGCTGCTTGTTCATTCCCTGCTAAGCAGGGAAAGAAAACAACTAGATCCCCTGTAAAAGCAGTACACAGTAAACCCATATAAACACTTTCTAGGCACACAATAACCCCTAGATCGTCCCAGATGTTAACCCCTTCCTGTCCAGTGTCATAAGTACAGTGACAGTACATATTGGCACTGATCACTGTAATAATGTCACTGGTGATGGATGTCAGTCGCAGTTAATCAGATTCCCCCAGTGTCAGATTACCCGCCTCACTACTGCAGTACCAGTTATAAGTCGCTGATCGCCACAATTAGTTGTAGAAAACAAAAAAAAAATTCCAGTATATATGACAGTTTGTAAATGCTATACCTTTCACAAAAACCAATATACACTTATTGGGATTTTTTTTTTTACCACAGACATGTAGCAGAAAAGAATTTGGCCCAAATTTATTAAGGGATTTTATTTTCATTTATTCATTTTTTTAATTGGATATGTTTTATAGAGGAAAGTAAAAATACTGTTTTTTTTCCCTTTCAAAATTGTTGGTCTTTTTTTTTTTTTTTATATACCACCAAAAGAAAACTATTTCTGTGAAAAAAAGTATATACATTTTGTTTGGGTATAGCATTACATGACCGCGCAACTGTCAGCTAAAGTAGCACAGTGCCATATAGCAAAAAATGGCCTGGTCAGGAAGGCAGTAAAACCTACCAGAGTGGTAAATGCATTACTATGTGGCAGTTATCAGTGTGAAGCACAACACGTTTATCAGAAATTCACTGGTTTAAACTGTGAACTGTTATTTTTGTTCTATATTGTACTGTATTTTTTACTTTTGTCTTAAACCATAAACAGGACTTGAAAAAATAATTCTATACTTCTTTGGCTATTGGCTTTACAGGCACTTACCCGTTGGCATATCAGGACCTGGGCTACGGCTTGGGGTAGTGGGACCTGGAGACAAGCTGTGAGTTGGGGAAGCTGGGAGGCTCTCACTGGAAGACAAGGACTGATGGAAGCCTGAAGAAAAACTCTTGCTTGTTTGTAATACTGCGGACTGCTTAGAAAGCTTTCTGAAAAGTGAGGACTTCCTACAGTAAGAGAAAATGTTATATTGAGTAATAATTCTGGCCATAAAAAGTAGACAGTACACATTACTGTATAACTATATTTTACAAAATCCAGCAAAATAAAAAAGTAGCCTAAAGCCAACCTCAAACCTCTATAGTAAGTGAACAGGTAAAGATATGGTCACCAAATGATAATTTTCACACATAAATGTTGCCTTGCATTGCCCAACTGTGCATGTTTATGTGATAAAGTACAGATTATGTACAACACTAGCACTGGCCAAGGAAAACTATTTCAGCCAAAACTGAAAACAGCTAAAAGCTTTAAAGAGCTACACTCTTTGCTATTGCATTCCGCTTAGCCATCCAGAAGGCAGGAATTAAAAATATGCATCTTTTAAAAACCTAAGAAATATGTTTATACCTGATTTTTTTCAATACAGTAAGGATACCTAAAGTTTATATATAATATCTCCCCAGAAGTGGTTGCACAGCTAAGAAAATTACCTGGTACATAATTATGGTACATGTAAAGTGTTGACCCTTTTTATACAGGCCAATAATCTCAGGATTGGCCATGAAAGACTCATTTACATGTCTTCACCATGTATCTACAAATGTTATACATTAAACATGCAAAAATAAAATTTTTTAAAAAACGTTTTCCTTTACAATGGTTAAGTTTTGGGTCACAATTGAGAATCATTTATCACCCATCTTATTGACTTCTCTCCCGTGGGTACCATTCCAAATTCGCCCCTTACTTTCCATTTCTTTTGGGATTCTACTCCTCTCATAAACGCTTGGAATTCCATTCTTTAATACCACCACTTCTCCTCATATGTTAGACCACTTACTCCTATCTTGGGGAACTGATTTCTCACCAGGATTTTCTCAAACATGTTCTTAAATGGACACATGCAAGCCTCTTCCAGATTCTTACAGCTACCCTACATGGTAAACGCCAACCTTTCTCGACCCTCAACTTAACTTACAACCCGACCACAGATGCTGGCTCCAATACTTTCAACTGCAAAGTCATGTAACTCATTTAAAAAGTAAGGGCCAGCTTTCCAGGGACACGACTTCTCTTTTAATCCCTTTGCTTAAAAAGGTGCACCCCCTACAGATCTTATAACACAATTATAGAATTGTTACATAAACACACATTCTGCAACACTAATATCTTAGCATGGGAAAAATAACCAGACCATTAATCTCAAGAAGATGACCTACACAAGATATTCAACTCTTACCCTTAAAGCTGTTGTAAACCCTCACAGATTACTAGTGAAGTGACTGGCCTCAGGTAATACACAGAGAAACAAATCCTCCTACATAAGTTGTACCTGTATGTCATCTGTCCCCTACATCCATTAAAAAGTGCAGAATTTACATAGGATCTCCCGACTCTGAAAAGCAGGGGGCGGGGAGCTGAAGTTACACTCGGTGAGCACTCACTTCACAGAGCACATAGGAACAGAGCTGAAGCTGTCAACCACAGGCTGTGCCCTTCCCTGTCACCATTTTTGTCACCAATAGTGGTGTCTTGGCGATTTCTACTAAACAAATCCTATAGATGGTATGTTTGTAATTCTCTACTCCATTGCCGAAAATTTTTTTTGTTTTACCATGTACAGAGATGTGCTGTAACCTACAGTACATGTATTTTTCTTGAACAATATTTAAAAAAATAAAAAGTTAAAATAAATATTTTCAAATACATCTGATCGTTGCTGGTGATGCAAAAATGCAGTAAGGATCATGCACCATTCTGTGGTTGCATTGTTTCCATATTCATTGCTTTTGGACTAAAAATTTTAAAATGTATAAACAAGTCACCAGCTTTGATATTCCTATACCTCTAAAGCCAAAAAAGGCCTCCTCAGTTTTTTTTTTTTTTGAACAGGCATTGATTTTAAATCCCAATTAGAGTAAGCTTCAACCCCAATTTATTAGGATATTCAGCCTTAACGTACCTGTCTTGAGTGTCTTTTTTCCTGTTCTTCTTGGTTCTCCTTGCCATGCGTCCTTTGCAACTATTTTTTCTGGCAGGTCCAATCTTTATAGAAGTGTTTTCTAGTGGGGTAGTCCTTAGAGACACTTTGTTGCCGCTCTGTTAGTTCAAATCAAAGTTTCCATTATTTAGGATCAGTGACAAAGGGGACATAAAGGGAAACTACTTTAAATCTGCTTTTATATGTATTAAAAACGTGTTCTACAAATAAATGTTTAAACACACGACAAAGGATTCCCAAAGCTCTTTAAGCTCTCTAAATCACAGCTTAGCAGTTGTCTTCTTAGTTGGCTTTGTTTGATTGAAAGCTTGGAATAAACCTTATGATAAAGGTATAACTCATCGCTAATGAGTCAGTTTTGTATAAAAATTGACCCTACAGAGCTCTGTAAATAGACCGTCTTGTTTTAAAATGCTTACAAAAACACAGCCAATCAGTTTCACATGAAACATATAAAAAGCAGACCACTAAAAAAAATTAAATATTAACTTACAAAGTTTTATATTTACCAGTTTAAATTTTTTGTATTCCTATGCGATAAGAAAAAAAACCCCCCAAAAAAACACACTTAAGGCCGCTACGTATTCTTTTTAACAAAGAATATGTAGTGGCCTGACAAAGAGTACGTCCTGTAAAAGTAATTTCACATATACACCTCCTTTGTGTAGTTGCATGCATGTACCGTATTTTCCGGCGTATAAGACGACTGGGCGTATAAGACGACCCCCTACTTTTCCTGTTAAAATATAGTGTTTGAGCTATACTCGCCGTATAAGACTACCCCTCTTCCAACGCACACCAAATAAAAATGAAAAAACATCAGATTTGATTTCAATATGGTATGCTATTTCAGTATGGTATTCCAATGATGGGGTGCTATTCCTCCCACTGACACCAATGATGAGGCACTACTCCTCCCACTGACACCAATGATGGGGCACTATTTCATCCACTGACACCAATGATGGGGCACTATTTCATCCACTGACACCAATGATGGGGCACTATTCCTCCCACTGACACCAATGATGGGACACTATTCCTCCCACTGACACCAATGATGGTGCCCCATCATTAGTGTCAGTGTGTGAGGAATAGTGCCCCATCATTAGTCAGTGGGAATAATAGTGCCCCATCATTGGTGTCAGTGGGAAGAATCGTGCCCCATCATTGGTGTCAGTGGGAAGAAACGTGCCCCATCATTGGTGTCAGTGGGAAGAAACGTGCCCCATCATTGGTGTCAGTGGGAAGAAACGTGCCCCATCATTGGTGTCAGTGGGAGGAATAGTGCCCCATCATTGGTATCAGTGGGGAGAACAGTGCCTCATCGTTTGTGTCAGTGGGGGAGAACAGTGCCTCATCATTGGTGTCAGTGTGGAGGAGGAATAGTGCCCCATTGTTAGTGTCAGTGGGGGAGAGGAGCAGCTGCTCCTTCTTCCAGTTCGGCAGCTCGATTTTCGCGGGGCCGCTCGGCTCCGCCTCCTCGCCGGTGATTGGTCGCCTGTGTGCCTTTCCAGTGCTGGTGCCCAATCACCGGTGAGGAGGTGGAGCCGAGCGGCCGCGTGACCATCGAGCGGCCGAACTGAAAGAAGGAGCAGCCGCGCTTCCTGGACCGGATCGTCGTGGGACCGGAGCCAGGTAAGGTACAGCAGCCCCTCTGCCCACCCCTGTACTTAGTGTCCGTTGGAGGAGGGGGGGGCGGCGCCGCGCCGCCCCTCGAAAAAGTGCCGCCCTGACACCGGCTCGCACCGGCGTATAAGACGACCCCCGACTTTTCAGAAGATTTTCAGGGGTTGAAAAGTCGTCTTATACGCCGGAAAATACGGTAATTATAAACACATACAAAAATAATAAAAATAGGTATACCTTTAAAAGCAGCTCTACAACATCCATATGTACCAGGCCAAGAACAGACTCTCCATTCACATGGGTTATCAGATCTCCAGCTCTTAACCCCGCTTCATGAGCTGGGCTTCCATCTTCTACATTCTGGAAGAATACAAAGAAAAGGTATTCTGAATTGCTTAAATTAAAAAAGAACACTGGGGGGAAAAAAATTCCCATGCAGAGGAACTGTGCTCGCACTGCATGGGTTAACTGCTTGTTTTTGTCTAGGGGATCAGAGAGCAGAGATACACTTGATCAGACAATCCTACCAGCCCAAGAATTGTCCCTGCCACTCCTGCCCACCGTGGTCTTCTGTGGTGGACTGTTTCTGACCAGCTCTGGGTGTGACAGCAGGAACAGTCCACCGCTGGACTTGGGGAAGCACAGTTTTCCTGAGAATTATTATAGGCTGTATGTTCACCCCTAGACAAAACAAGCAGTTAACCCATGAAATGCAGGCACAGCCCCACTGCATGAAAAAAAATAATTTCCCCAGAGTTCTGCTGTAAGCAGTGTCCAAATTGACCAAAAATATTACTCACCCAAACCATGTGGTGTACAGTATATACATCACTTTCTCCCATGTAAACACGAATTGCACGTAAAGTGAAGCCATACTTCTTTCCGGAGCTGTGAATAATTATTGGGGGGCGCAGACCTGCTATTGCCACAGCAGTGTATCGATTTGGAGAAGAATCTCTGGAGGAAGGATTAGATGGAACGGAATGTGGAGAAATGGGGCTTGTAAGAGATCCACTGCTAAAATCATCTGTGGGAACAAATAAACAAACAATCCATATGAATTTCTCCCTGCTAAGAAATATTCTAAACAACTACAAACGTGACTGGTGTCTGTAATTACTATTGTTTACTTCTAAAGATGTCAAATACATACAAACAGCAAACATTTTCTGCTACAATAGTTTTTTTTATGTACAAATATAAAGGAATCTACCTACTGAGAACAACATACTTATTCCCAGATTTCCAGGATAAATAACTGAATATTCTTAAAATTAGAAAGACACTGAAAAATTTGCCTGCATTTTAGATTCACTGACTGCAGTACTGAAGGGTACTTTTTCCTTCAAAATTCTGTACTAAAGTACAGAATGTTTATTTTAAAAGGTGAATTTTTTCCAGGCATAGTGAATGAGGTGAAACTGCCGATTTCATCAATCCAATCATTTGCAAGCAAACATCCCATTTTTTTTTGTTGTCCTTGCATATCATTGGCTAATTTTCATTTACCTTTTTTTACGAAGCTAAGCAAAAATCCACTTTGCAAAGTGAACATGTTCTACTCCTTTAGTAAATCAACCTTAAATGCTAATAAGAAAAAGCAGCTTGACAGCTGTTCATAGCTTCCACAAAGGCCTCTTTCACACCATACATAGGAGGAAAAACTGACATGCAGAGACGTCAGTTTACATTAGTTTTCATGCACGCTTCAATGAGTTTTATACACGTTGCAGATTCCCGCGCATAACAAACCTGCACATGGTACCAATGCTGTGGAGTGAACAGGGCACATAGAGATCAACTGATTTCGTTGTGACCTTGCAGAACTCATGCAGAAAAACGGATGTGTCTGCACCATGGTGTGAACAAGCCCATACAGTATACGTTTTATGCAATTAAGGTTTCCGCTTTTATCATTAGCTAAAAGTGGATTCAATTTTCTAAATCGGCATGGAAATGCCAAGTACACTTGTGTTACGGTCTCTACCTTTTGGTTAAATTTGGATTCAAGCCCAGAAAAAAATTAGAACAGAGGGAACAATATTCTGTTAATCATTGCATGTTAAAGCGAAATTATACCTTTCCAAATAAGTACACTGAAAATGGGCCCTCAGGAGCTTTTAGCCATAATGTGCTAGTATACACAGAATAGTAACACATTGTTGTAGACTTACCTGGCACAGGGTATTAAGTGCTCCTATTGTTCATGGGCGCTTCATCTGCCCCAGTTAGCCTTCTGGGCTCCGACTGTTTGGCTGATTGATTGACCAGGCCATGATGATGTCACTACTGCACATGCATACGGGAGTTATATCGTCATGGCACACAGGAGTACCATAAATGTACTCTGAGCTGCACATGCGCGCCTTAGTGTATACAAATGCTGAAAGGCATAGATAAGCATTTATGACAGAAGAAACCAATAAGATTTCTTCTGTCATAAAAATCCTGCCTTTCAATAATCCTATAAGCCATTTTGCTAAAGGAAACAAATATGTGCACTCAAAAATGTGTATGTACACTCACTACACTGCTTAGAATTTCTGTGCACCACAAGAATCTTTGTTAGCCATCACCACAGGCTATCCCCGTTTCAGTCGATCCTGAATACGGCGGCCAGACTCATCCACCTTACCAACCGCTCCGTTTCCGCCACCCCCCTCTGCCAATCCCTCCACTGGCTTCCGATTACCCAACGGATCAAATTCAAAATGCTAACACTGACGTACAAAGCTGTCCATAACTCTGCCCCAAACTACATCACCGACCTAATATCCAAACACCACCCAAAACGCTCCTCACAAGACCTCCTTCTCTCTAGTTCCCTGGTCTCCTCCTCCCATGCCCGCCTCCAGGACTTCTCCAGGGCATCACCCATCCTATGGAACTCCTTATCCCAATCCATCAGACTATCACCTACTCTCCTCTCCTTTAGGCGCACCCTGAAAACCCACCGCTTCAGGGAAGCCTACCCCGCCCTCTGCTAATTGCCGATCTCCTCCACTCTTCCTATCACTCCATCCCCCACAGCTATTCCTCCTGTACCACTATCCCCTCCCTCCTAGATTGTAAGCTCCAAGGAGCAGGGCCCTCGAACCCCTCGTGTGTTGCATTGTATTGTTATCGTACTGTCTCATGTATTGTCTCCCATTGTAATTTACAGCGCTGAGCGAACTGTTGTCGCTATATAAATACTGTATAATAATAATAATAATAATGAAGACTGGAATTTCTGGCAGGATCAACATTAATTTTTCAAACACTTGCAGCTTTTCCATGGTGTACATGCATGTATTGTAAGGCTGTACTGCATATGTTTTTATTTTACCCATGTACACTTTAAAGTGATATTAAAGGCAATAAAAAAAAAAAAAAAACCACACAAAAACATGCATGTTATACTTACCTGCTCTGTGGCAGTGGTTTTGCACCGAGCAGCCCCAATCCTCTTCTTCTCAGGACCCCGTGCTATCGGGCACTCAAGCAGGCTCGCTCCTCAGCTGCTGCTATGCGTGTCCATTCACACACAGAGCAGTGACTCAGACCCGCCCTCCTCATTGATTGTGATTGCCAGCAGTGAGAGCAAATGGCTCTCGTACACATTGCCGGATCGTGAGACGTATTGGCAAGTAAGATTAGTACTGGGGGGGGAGGGGGCTGCTGCACAGTTTTTAACTTTTGCACAGAATGCATGAAGGTAAAAAACCTTGAGCTTATACAACCAATTTAATGAAATTCAGAAATAAGAAAAATTTGGGTTATAAAGTTTTCTTCCTGAGTAAACATTCTCTTACAGCAAAATCAATGGATCATTTAGGTATGATGTTATTTGCCAAGAATACAGATAAGATTAGCTTTTGAGAGTTTTGAGCTTTTAAATGAGCTCTTCAGTAACTAAAGTTTTTTTTCTTTTTTACGGGTCTCTGTGGTGAACATGGATGTTATAAAATACAATTCTTGTCTTGGAATTTTGATTTTGTGGCAGACAGAAAGCATGTTGCCATTTAAAAATTCCCAGTATCAGACAAGCAATGAATGATGGTAGATAATGCATGAAAATTTGTATAGGAGTTGTTCGACTATTTGCAAAGTGGCTCACCAGAGGTAATAATCAGCGACAGAGCAGAAACAGATGCAGACTTGGGTACACGACTGCCTGGGGTAGAGCTGTGTATTTCAGTTCTCTCTCTCTGACTCCGCAGTCGACGACATGAACCCAGATCCAGGTTAGGTGTGGTAGAATTCTTGGCACCGGTGCTATTACTACGCAGACGAGTTCTGCTAAGGCTCACAATTTCTGAAATAAAATTTTAAGACACAAACAATTTGTCACAAGCAGTGTAATATACTGGTATGCATAAATGTATTTATAAGGTTGGGCTCTTCATGCATGGTGCAACTCCATACTAATGCCCATGCTATGGGAATGGGATGTTCAACAAGCTCATATAGCTGTGACTAGTGCCATGTAACTTCCTCTTGCTCAGTCTCCATTGTTACGGATAAGATTAAAGTAGAGCTATAGGCAAAGGTTTTTTTTTTTTCCACTTTGGAAAGAGTAAGGGAGGGTTATAACTGCTGTCAATTTTTGTCTGCCATCTGTGTCCCATAGCCAAAACAGGAAGTGAGAGGAAATCCTTGCAAATTAAGGGAAGCCATTAGAGGCAGCCAAGACACAGATTGAGTGTCCTACTGGAAAATTTCCCCTCTCTAATGTTTCTAGAGATAACCCAAAATTAGGGATTTTCTTTTACTTTCACTTTTGATGGTAACAATAAACAGGACAAATAGAGAGTGCGAATCTCCCTAATTGAAGTAGAGGTAGCAATAAACACCTAACAGATGTTATAATCCATCTACACTCTGTCCAAAACTGAGAAAAGTGTTACCTTTAGTTATACTTTAAAGGTTTGAATCTGCCTGGTAGCGGTGAGAAATGCAATAGTTATTATTATTATACAAGATTTATATAGCGCCAACAGTTTGCTCAGCGCTTTACAATATAAAGGGAGACAATACAGCAACAATACAAGAGGGTTAGGAGGGCCCTGCACCTTGGAGCTTACAAATCTAAGAAGGGGCTAGTGGTACAAAAGGTAATAACTGTGGGGGATGGACTGGTAGGAGGAAAAGAAGATTCCATTATTAGCTGAAGGCAGGATAGGCTTCTCTAAAGAGATAGGTTTTCAGAGATCACCTAAAAGTGAGAAGAGTAGGCGATAGTCTGATAAATTGGGGTAGAGAGTTCCAGAGGATGTGGGAAGCTCTGGAGAAGAGCATGAGAGGAGAAGACAAGGGAACTAGAGAGCAGGAGGTCATGCAAGGAGCAAAGAGTACTGTTTGGGTGATATTTGGAGACAAAACTGTAGATGTAATTTGGGGCAGAGTTATAAATGGCTTTATAGGTTATTGATGATGTTTTGAATTTTATTCATTGGGCAATGGGAAGCCAGTGGAGGGACTGGCAGAGAGGGATGGCAGATATGGAACAGTTAATAAGGTGGATGAGTCTGGCAGCAGCATTCATGATAGACTGAAGAGGGGATAGCCTGCGATGAGATAGGCCAATGAGGAGGGAGTTACAATAGTCAAGGCGAGAGATAACCAGGGAGTGAATAAGTTGCTTAGTAGTTTCAGAGGTTAAGAACGGTTGCTACAGCAGGCTTCAGATATGTAGAATACAGCAAAGATGACTGCAGAATGTGAGAAAATACCTCTGTTGCAGTACTAAAGTAAAGGGGTTCCTGGATCACCTTATAACTGAGAGATGCAGAGCAAGAGACTTTGATTAGGTAGGCTGTGTTCAAAAGATGCAAGTATCTCAAAAGATAAAATTTTAAATTTTTACTAGAGCTCACGTTTAGCAAAGATTCTTACCAGAAAAAGAGGTTGGCTTGGAAGATGTTGCTTTCATCTCCTTTGCAGAGAAGGTGGGCTTTTCTGATTTGTGGTCAGATGTCTCATCTTCAGAGGAGAAAGCAAATTTTGGCATGGCATCCAGGCTGCAAGTGCTGGTCAGGAAGCAGGGGCTTGCACTACGCTCACTTAACCACGAGTTATGGGAGGATCCAGAGGAAGTCCATGACCTTAATCTGAGGGAAGACAAAACAGAAAACGAAAACCTTATATTACCTACCACTAAACTAGTTACAGAATCAACTGTATGTCTGATAACAAGACAAGTTAAAAAAAAGGTACATCTTAAGGACTATGGAAAAACAAAAAAGGTAATGCAAAAACAAAATGTAAATTGAACTGCCGCACTGCTAAAGGCTCCAGATATGACTTTATTCTAGGAAAGGTCAAAGGCACAATCAAGAGTATTCAACACATTTCAGGGGTCCAAAAACACCTCATCAGGGCTTGATAGAGAAAACAATGTAAATGCATTAGATGTTAAAAGCAGAGTTCCAGTAAGAATAAAAAAAAATAAATAAATTTGTAGAATAAACTGTAGCTGCTGACTTTTAAAAAACAGACACTTACCTGTCCTTCGATCCCACGTTGTCCCCTCTGCAACCCATTTCACTGCCCTGTGTTCCCGGCGCCGGCATCTTCAGTGTGGGCATCTGGTGGTGACAGCTTGCACCATCATAGCCAGGTGCTCACTGCGCATGCGTGATTAGCGCTGTGCTTTTTGAATGGTCCCGTAGTCTTCCACTTCCGATCGCCTGGGCGATCACAGTGGGAGTGGGTACCTGCCAATTTCAGGTAACCACCCCCCTGCTTCCCAAAGGTGCAAATCCTTAAAAGGGAGCGGGGGACCATTCTTTAAAGCAGAACTTCCCCTTTTTGGTGGAGCTCTGCTTTAACTGGAACTTAAATGGTATTGCTTCCAGCGTGATTATCTGCACTTGTAAGTTGGGGCTGCCAAACAAACTATTTTTCCCACTTTCCTTAATAAAACAAAAAAAAGGAGACATGTATATAAATAGGACAGGTTTAAAAACTGGGGAATTCCTGCACATGGAGTATTATTTGCCAACATATTTTGCCGAGACCTCTGCGGGTGTCCTGCGACCACTGAGTCCAAGATCATTGGGCCATAACTAAGCTGAGACCAAGACTAAATGGGTCATGTCCATGTTGAGGCCAAGACCAGTATGAGGCAATGCATGACCACACAATTGTCAGTTAAAGTAACAGCGCTGTAATGCAAAAAATGGCCTGGTCAGGAAAGGGGTAAATCCTCTGGAGGGCAAGTGGTTAAAGTGTTACCAAACCCACAACAGTAAAATCAGTCTGTATATGCAGTAAAGCATGCTTGTTATACTCAATGTGGAACCTAAGGGGTTAATCGTCTGCATTGTGTAAAAATGCTGTTTTATCCTTTCTTCTCTGCCCCTCCTCTTGTTGAAATGTCCACTTCATACTGACTGAATCTGTAGTCACATGCACAGTTTGGTGTGTATTGCTAGAGAGTGCTTTTTTTTCTTGGGAGAGTGCATGTGATCAGCACAGGGCCAATCAGCACTGTCCAGAAAGAGGGTCAGGGGTTTCACATCCTGACTAAAGCAGAAAGAAAACTCCTACAAAACTATAACCAGTGCTCTGCTGAAGTCTCAAGACTGCTCTGACTGCTAAAGAGAAAAGGTATTTAGCAGTTTATATTTACTAAAATAATTGCATTTCCATGTTCTGTGTACTGTAGGAGACCAGATATAGTGAATGCATGGGCAGGGGTTTAGTAACACTTTAAGCTTCCTGTCAGAGTATAAGTGCCTGTCTGTATCAGAGGTACAGGCAGACAGTTACATAGACAGTCTGTAAGGCTGTGACATTACACCCACAATCTGCCGATCGCAGAACTGCATTACAGGCTCCTGACAAACATAAATGCATTTTAACTGCAAAAAAAAAAAAAGTGCATTTATTAATTTTTTCTGTAAAGGTGAACTTCTCCTTTTATGAAGCAGACACCGGAGCTTGATCTGACTGTTCAGAGTGCGCTTGTACTGAGCACCGAAGTGCTTCCATGTGCGTGGGTAACCTAATGGAATAAAGGTTTTTTTCTCGCTGGGGTCAGCATCTCATTTACCCAATACTTTTCTTTTAAGCACGCAATCGGTGCTTGTCACACTGCAAGGTCTCTCCCCTCCCTGCTAGTCTTCGGGTGCAGTGCTTTAGAAAGGCAGGGAGGTGAGGAAAAAAACATCGCAATGTTAAAAACATTAAAAGTTTAGGTCGCCATTAAGCACATTTTGTTTTAAAAGCCCCAAACATTTCTAAAAGCACCTCTGCCTAAAAAAAAAAGAAAATCATTTTTGCCAGGATAGAAAACATGAAGGGTTGATGTTTTTTATCATCAAGTAGATTGGTACCCCAATTTTAGTTTTGGTTTTAAATTTCCACACCCCTGGTATGTAGGAGATATAGACATACACTATATTGCCAAAAGTATTGGAAGACCCCTCCAAATCATTGAATTCAGGGGTTCCAATCACCTCAGTGAATTCAAGCGTGGTACCGTGATAGGTTGCCACCTGTGCAATAAGTCCATCCATGAAATTAAAATGCAATTAAATATTCCACAGTCATCCGTTAGTGGTATAATAAAAGTGAAAGCAACTGGGAACAACAGCTGGGAAAAACAAAGTGGTAGGCCACGTAAAATGACAGAGCGGGGTCAGCGCATGCTGAAGCGCACAGAAGTCTCCAGCTGTCTGCAGAGCCAATAACTAAAATGTCTCCAAACTTCGTGTCACCCTCAGATTAGCACAACTACAGTGCATAGAGAGCTTCATGGAATGGCCAAGCAGCTGCATCCAAGCCTTACATCAAATACTTTGCAAAGCATCGGATGCAGTGGTGTAAAGCACGCCACCACTGGACTCTAGAGCAGTAGAAATGTGTTCTCTGGAGTGACAAATCACGCTTCTCTGTCTGGCAATTTTGGTGGGGGGGGGGGGGGGGTTATGGTGTGGGATTAATTTTCAGGAGTTGGGTTTGGCCCCTTAGTTCCAGTGATGGGAACTCTTAAGGCGCCAGCATGCCAAGACATTTTGGACAATTTCATGTGGAAACAATTTGGGGATGGCTCCTTCCTGTTCCAACATGACTGCGCACCAGTGCGCAAAGCAAAGTCCATAAAGACATGGATGAAAGAGTTTGAGGTGGAGGAACTTGACTGGCCTGCACCTCAACCCGATATAACACCTTTCGGATGAATTAGAGCAGACTGCGAACCAGGCCACCTTGTCCGACATCAGTGCCTGACCTCAGAAATGCACATTCCCATAGACACATTCTGGCACATTCCCATAGACACACTCCTAAATCTTGTGGACAGCTTTCCCAGAAGAGCTGAAACTGGGATAGCTGCAAAGGGTTCACCAACTCAATATTGAGCCCTACGGACTAAGATGCCATTTAAGGTCATGTGCATGTAAAAGGCAGGTGTCCCAAATGTTTTGGCAATATAGTGTGTGTGTGAGTATTACACACACACACACACTTTTTTTTTTTTTTTTTTTTTAAGTTTGCCCACTTAAAGAAATTAAGGGTTTATAATTTTTATCATAGGTGTATTTTAAATGATAGAGACAGAATATCGACCAAATATCCAGAGAAATCACACAACATAATATGTTATCAAATGAGTTGCAGTTCAGTGAGTAAAATAAGTATTTGTTCCCCTACCAACCAACAATAATTCTGGCTCCCACAGACTGGCTATTAGTTCTGTAAATTTAAGAAGGTGCTCCTAACGAAAATTTGTTATGTGTATTTCAGGGACAAGAGTGTAGACCTGAACAAGGCTGGAATGGGCTACAAGACCATCAGCAAGAAGTTTGGCGAGATGGAGACAACTGTAGGCGCGATTATTAACAAATGGAAGAAATACAAAATAACCATCAATCACCCTGGGTCTGGAGCTCCATGCAAGATTTCGCGTCATGGTGTAAGGATGATCATGAGAAAAGTGATGGATCAGTCTAGAACTACATGGGAGGAACTTGTGAATGATCTCAAGCCAGTTGGGACCACTGTCACCAAAATAACCACTGGTAACACAATACACTGCCATGGATTGAAATCCAGTAGCGCCCGCAAGGTCTCACTCCTCAAGAAGGCACATGTACAGGCCCATCTGATGTTTGCCAATGAACAACTAAATGATTTAGGAGGATTGGGAGAAAGTGCTGTGGTCAGATTTATTTTATCGAGTTTATATAGCGCCAAAGGGTTTGCTCAGCGCTGTACAATAGAGGGGGGGACAATACATGAAACAGTACAGTAACAAACAGCACACAAGGGGTAAGAGGGCCCTACTCTTTCGAGCTTACAATCTAGGAGGGAGGGGGTAGAGGTACAGGAGGAAATGGCTGCGGGGATGGAGTGGTAGGAGGAGGGAAGGGCAGCGGCTGTTAGGTGAGGGTGGGGTAGGCTTCCCGGAAGAGGTGGGTTTTCAGGGAGCGCCTGAAGGTGAGGAGGGAAGGTGACAGTCTGATGGATTGGGGTAGTGAGTTCCAGAGGATGGGGGAGGACCTGGAGAAGTCTTGCAGTCGTGCGTGGGAGGAGGAGACCAGGGAGCAAGATAGAAGGAGGTCCTGTGAAGAGCGAAGGGTACAGGTAGGGTGGTACCTGGGAATCAGGTCGGTGAGGTAGTTAGGGGCAGTGTTGTGAATGGCCTTATAGGTCAGAGTGAGAAGTTTGAATTTGATGCGTTGGGCAATGGGGAGCCAGTGGAGGGAGAGGCAGAGGGGGGTGGCAGAGGTGGAGCGGCTGGTGAGGTGGATGAGTCTGGCCGCTGAGGTCAGGATGGTCTGAAGCGGGGAGAGTTTGCACTGGGGTAGGCCGGTGAGGAGGGAGTTGCAGTAGTCAAGGCATGAGATAATCAGGGAGTGTACGAGTAGTTTAGTGGTGTCTGGGGTAAGGAAGGAGCGTATCTTGGCGATGTTCCGGAGGTGGAGCCTGCATGTGTTTGTAAGTGATTTGACATGAGGTTGAAAGGAAAGGTTGAGTCCAGAATGACGCCAAGGACCTTGGCTTGCTGGGCGGGATTGATGGTGGTGTTGTTGGTAGTGATGGAAAGGATGGGGGGGGGGCGCGGGAAGGGGGAAAGACGAGAAGCTCGGTTTTGGAGAGGTTGAGCTTGAGGAAATGGAGCGACATCCAGTCAGAGATGTCGTTTAGGAGGTGAGTGATGCGGGCGGAGAATGTGGGGGTGAGGTGAGGGGTGGATAGGTAGATTTGAGTATCATCAGCGTAGAGGTGGTAATTGAAGCCGTGGGAGTGTATGAGTTTGCCAAGGGAGGAGGTGTAGATGGAGAAGAGAAGGGGTCCAAGGACAGAGCCCTGGGGGACCCCAACAGAGAGGGGGAGGGAAGGGGTGGTGGCACCGTTGTAGGAAACGCTGAAGGAGCGTTGGGATAGATAGGACGAGAACCAGGAGAGAACGGTGTCTCTGATGCCAAGGGAGAGTAGTTTATTAAGGAGGAGGGGGTGGTCGACTGTGTCAAAGGCCGCGGAGAGGTCTAGGAGAAGGAGGACAGAGTAGTCGCCTTTGGCTTTGGCGGTTAGTAGATCGTTGGTGATTTTGAGGAGGGCAGTTTCGGTGGAGTGTAGGGGACGGAAGCCGGACTGTAGTGGGTCAAGGAGGTTGCTGTCAGTTAGGTGGGCGCTTAGGCGATCGTAGACCAAGCGCTCAAGGAGCTTGGAAGTGAGTGGCAGCAGGGAAATTGGTCTGAGGTTGTTGAGGTCAGTGGGGTCCAGGGAGGGCTTTTTGAGTATGGGGGTGATGTGCGCATGTTTTAGGGGGGAGGGGAAGACGCCAGTAGAGAGGGAGAAATTGAAGATGTGGGTAAGGGAGCGGATGAGGGAAGAGGGGGGTGACCGGAGGAGTTGAGAGGGGATAGGGTCCAGGGGGCAGGTAGTGAGGCGGGCTTCTGAGAAGACTCTGGTGACTTCCTCAGTGGTAGTAGGGCTGAAGGAGTGCAGTGATGGGGGGGTTACGGTAGGCAGGGCCTTGGGTGTGGTGGGGGGCAGTGCCGTTGCGAGGTCAGAGGAGGGGAGAGATGAGGGGGTGATGGAAGGGGGGAGGCCAGATGGAGAGGTAGATTGCAAGTTGACTATGTCCTTGCGGATTGCGTCAATCTTGTTGTGGAGATGAGTGGCAATCTCGTGGGCGGTAAGTGAGGTACTGAGTGGAGGAGGGGGGGGAGAGAGCAGGGAGTTGAAGGTGGAGAAGAGTCGGCGAGGGCAGGTGGAGAGGGTGCTGATCAGGTTAATGAAGTAGGCCTGCTTGGCGGCGTGGAGGGAGGAGGTGTAGGTGAGGAAGGCAGATTTGTAGAGGGAGAATGGATGAGGGGACCTGGTTTTGCGCCATAGTCTCTCCAACGCACGACTGACGTTTGAGGCATTTAGTATGGTCGTTCTGCCATGGTTGGAGCGGTCTGGGTTTGATGTTGCGTGTGGTTAGGGGTGCCAGAGAGTCTAGGGTAGCTGATAGTGAGTCGTACGCAGTGGTGGCTAGGTCAGGACATGACAGTGGAAGGATGCTGTCGTGTAAGCGGTCGGCAGCCGAGTGGAGGGGGGCCGGGTGCAGGTTGCGGAGGTTGCGGCTGGTGATGGTTTGGCGCACTGGGGGGGGGGAGTTAGGGGAAGGGGAGGTGGAGAACGTAAGGAGGTGGTGGTCGGAGAGAGGGAAGGGGGTGTTAGTGAAGTGGTTAAGGGTACAGAGGTGGGAGAAGACGAGGTCCAGGGTGTTCCCATTGATGTGGGTGGAGGATTGAGTGTATTGTGTGAGCGCGAAGGAGGAGGTTAGGTGGAGGAGTTGGGAGGTAGCTGGGGTGTTGTCGTTGATGGGGATGTT
This sequence comes from Staurois parvus, assembly GCF_062004578.1. Taxonomy (NCBI): domain Eukaryota; kingdom Metazoa; phylum Chordata; class Amphibia; order Anura; family Ranidae; genus Staurois; species Staurois parvus. Next base: position 10,927,362 of record NW_028317882.1, read on the forward strand.
GAAGTCCCCGAGGATGATGGTCAGTAGCTCAGAGGAGAGGAAGAAGGGAAGCCAGGCGGCGAAGTCATCCAGGAAGCGGGCTATGGATCCGGGGGGCCTGTAGATCACTGCAATCCTTAGGGGGGTGGGTGAGAAAAGCCGGATGCAGTGAGCCTCGAAGGAGGAGAAGGTTAGGGAGGGGGGGTTAGGGAGGACCTGGAAGGTGCTCAGCGGTGATAGGAGCAGGCCAACACCACCACCTTTGTGACCGCTCAGTCTTGGTGAATGGGACCAGACGAGACCTCCATGGGAGAGTGCCGCAGGGGAGGTAGAGTCAGTGGCCTGTACCCAGGTTTCGGTGATGGCTAGGAGGTTGAGGGAGCTGGAGATAAAGAGGTCATGGATGGCAGTTAGTTTGTTGCAGACCGAACGGGCGTTCAGAAGTGCAACCGAGAGAGGGGGGATGGATGCGGGGAGGAGGTGCACAGGTATGAGGTTGAGGGGGTTGCGGCGGCTGGCGGGAGCAGGGGGGTTCCTGGAGGGGGGGTGAGGTGGTGAGGGGCCAGGGTTCGGGGAGATGTCCCCAGCGGATAGGAGAAGGGTGAGGAGGGTGGCATGGGAATGGGAGGTGCAGGAGCGTGTGGGTCTGGTAGTGGTGGCACGTGGGTCGACGGGGGATGAGACCAAAGTTGAGCTCTTTGGCATTAACTCGACTCGCCTTCTTTGGGGGAAGAAAAATGTTGACTATGACCCGAAGAACATCATCCCTACAGTCAAGCACAGAGGAGGAAGCATTATACTTTGGGGCCATTTCTCTGCTAAAGGTACAGGCCGACTTTGCCGCATTGAGGGGTCAATGGACGGGGCAATGTATTCTAAAATCTTTGAAGAGAACCTTCTTCCCTCAGTCAGAACACTGAAAATGGTTCGTGAATGGGTCTTCCAGCATGACAATGACTTAAAACATCCTGCCAAGGCAACAAAGGAGTGGCTAAAGAAGAAGCACATTAAGGTCATGTAGTGGCATACCCAGTCTCCAGACCTTAATCCTATAGAAAATTTATGGAAGGAGCTGAAACTTCAAGTTGCCAAGCGACAGCAAAGAACCTTAAGAATTTAGAAAAGATCTGTGAAGAGTGGACCAAAATCCCAAAATGTGTGCAAACCTGGTAAACTACAAGAAACGTCTTACACCTCTGCTTGCAAACAAGGGTTTCTCCACCAAGTACTAAGTCATGTTTTGCTTGGGGATCAAATACTTATTTTACTCACTGAACTGAAAATCAGTAACATCATCTTTATCATGTGTTTTTGGTTGATATTCTGTCTCTATCATTTTAAATACACCCATCATAAAACTTATAGACCCTTCATTTCTTTGTAAGTAGGCAAACTTACAAAATCTGCAGTGGATCAAATAATTATTTCCCAACTATATTTATATATATATTATACACATACTGTACACACACACACAAGCAGTGGAAGGCAAGTAGCACATAAGATGCGCTGTGGATGTGTTGGCAGACCCTTGGCAGGTAGCACTGATGCGCGGGTAGATTGGGACACACAAAAAGGGGCATCCTTGGTGTCCACAGAAGCAGGAAATTCTCAGGCAAAAAAAAAAAAAAAAAAAAACCACCACAGGAAATTTTCATACAGAATTTTTTGTACCCAGAGGAAGGTGTTAAAGACCTTTAGATTCAGTAGTGAGAAGATGCCCATTTTGCTTTGGGGGCGGAGAACAGGTTTGAATAGAAACCTTGAAACCTCTCCTTTTCTAGTACAAATGGCTATGAACCCTTCGGATCCCATGGAGTGTGAGATATATTTCTTCACGGGAAGTGTCAGGTTTCATACTACAAACAGAGGCAAACCATTACTCTATGCAGTGCAATACCGCATGCCTCATGTTTCAACACAAATTTAAACTGTTGACAGAGGAGAAATGTGCGTACAGGGCAAAAAAGACACCATAAAACTACATGATCTATGTACACGTCCTATGCAAGTGAAAAACACAAAAGGCGAAGGCAGGAATTTTAGATTTCTGGTAAAAAATTTACCTGGTCTCAGTGTGCATTTGATTTTCATCTTCTCTTGACATGACTCTGTCCCATTTTTCTCCTCGTTCTTCCTTTTCATCACTATGGCTTCTTTCAGTTGACGAGAAGCTGAGACTGAGTTGTGCAGCAAGATGCTCTGAGCTGCTATAAACCTACAAAGTTAAGAATTAAGATTGTAAAACAAAGTAGCTATTGCCCCAATCCAGCTAACAATTCTACCTATACTCATTGCGCTCTCTTCTCCCACCTTTACCCATGCTACTATGGCACTACTACACTACAGTCATCACAAGCGACTGTATCATATTTTTATAAGGGGACATTTGTATAATGAGGGCCATTACTGTTATAATTACCTTGCTGAATCGATGAGAGCACGAGGAAAATTGCCTAATTTCCACAGAGGGCTCTTCATCATTTGTTTCCTCATCTTCTTCAGAGGCCAGATGATGATAACGTTCAGAGCGTGCTGAATGTAGTGCAAGAGAATTTAATTAGAAAAAAAACATGTAGGTACCATGTACAGAGACAATGCAGTTGATTTCCTAAAGAAGTAGAGAATGTTAACATAAAAATGAAGGTTCACTTGGTGGTGATGGGAGAAGAGACAGGAGAAATAGGTAGTGGGGTTCTGGTTTGGTGGTGAGAGGTAGTTGTGTGTTTGTAAGTGGGTGGGGGGGTGTCTTGTAGTGAGAATGAGGAGCAGTTGTGGTGTTAAGAAAAGACAAGATACTGGTGTCAGCTGCTGTGTCAAGGGCCTTCCTGAAGAGGCTTTTTTTTTAGTCGACTTTTTAGAACAGGTTTTTTTTTAGTCGACTTCTGTCGAAGGTACATGTTGGACAGAAAGGTATTCCTCCATCCACTTTGTTTTTGTAAATGGAGGCCCTCTGGCTGAACAAAAAAGTTACTTATGTATGGCAAGCCTTACCTTGTCCCTCCCTGGATTTAGAGGTATGTGCCCTACAGATTGTGTATGTAAGCTGGCTCTTGGGTATGTGGGCATGTGTGTAGGCAACAGCAAGGGAGCAGACATTTCCCCTGTCTTCCCTGACACACACACAGCGAGCATCATTTAAAAAAAAAAAAAATGCAATCAGCACACGTTACTCAATGTTCTCAACCCTATTATTTATAGATCAAGAGAAGCAAAACATCTTTCCATGCATTATACTGACAGAACTTCCCCACTGTATGGCAAGGCTTACCTCTCCCAGTCTGTTTACAAGCCCTTCTGTGCACGGTTATCACAGAAGAGGGTAGAGCAGGGGGGTCAAACTGGAGGCCCTCCAGCTGTTGCAAAACTACAAGTCCCATCATACCTCTGCCTTTGGGAGTTATGCTTGTAACGGTCAATCTTGCAATGCCTCATGGGGCTTGTAGTTTTTCAACAGCTGGAGGGCCGCCAGTTTGACACCTGTGGGGTACAGGATTCAGGCTGCAAAGCTCATACAATACGTCACCTCCTCTCCCCTCAGGACTGTGTAGATTGTGTAAAAATATTGTGTGTGCTGTCACTGAATGGAAGGTAGAGAATGAAGGCTGCACACACATTACAGTCATCTCCTTTCCCCTCACCTCTATGTAATGTGTGTACAAGACACCTGTGTCATGTTGTCTCTGAACAAAAAGGTAGAAGAGCCAGGCTGCACAGAAAACAGACAATGCAAACACTCCTCTCCCTCCATCTAGTGCTGTGTAACAACTGCTTTAATAAGGTGTTTCTACTACCATAGGACATGAAAACGAGTTATCCTCGCTAGAGTGCTATGGCATACCAAACTAACAGAAAAAAAAAAAACAAAAAAAAACCACATACTCCAAATTTACAGATAAGCATCAAAATATGTTGCATGAGATTCCTTGCTAGACTTCAGTTGCCAAATTTCTTGCAGGGTTACCATTTACCAGCCCTAACTTTGACCAGAAAATCTAAAACTGTTGGTAGATGTAAAGCATAAGTGCATGTAAGATGATCTAAGAATATTTCTAGAAAAAAAAAACAATTTTTATTTGACTCCGGAGCCTAAAATTTAAATATGACTGTAGACCAACTTAAAATGGCCTACTTCCCACTTACTATTTTTCCAAAGCCAGCCAAAGACACCAAAAACTGTTATTTGTAAACACCTAAAAGAGTTTAACGTCTAGGACACCATACATTTTAATAGTTAAAAAGTTAACAATAAGCATTCCAAAGTACATTAACAGGAGTATGTTCATTTAAAAGTGACCAATGAATTTCAATTATTTTTGCCTTTTTTTTCATGCAGGAGAGAAATCCGAGTCATCTAGGAATGATGACCCCACCTCCACCTAAGAACTGTACTTGAATCACCTCCACCAGATCATCCCCCGCAGCTATCACCTTTTGTATCATCTCCCCCTTCCTTTAGATTGTAAGCTCCATGAGCAGGGCCCTCACATTTCTTCTGTACTTAAATGTATTGTAATTGTACTGTCTCCCTTATATTGTAAAGCGCTGTGCAAACTGTTGGCGCTATATAAATCCTGTATAATAATAATGACAGAAATTACTACTAAACATGCCAACTGCTATATGCACATTGTACATATTAACAAACCCTCAGTGTATTCTTACTGTCAAAATAGCTGGTATCATCTTCAGCATCTAACTGTGGAACAAACTCAGCCTTTTGCCTCAAAAGCCCATTCCAGTCCAAGGAATGGAAGAAAAGGTGATGCTTTACTTCTTGTGCTCCACCTGGTAATATAAAAACATCAAAACAAATTATAATCTACCATTAAAAAAATAAATAACACATATACATACATATATATATACACACACACACACATATATATATACACACAAATATATATATATATATATATATATATATATATATATATATATATATATATATACACATACATATATATATACACATACATATATACACATATATACACACACACACACACACACACACACTATACACACACACACACACATACAGCGTGTAAAATAAGTATTGAATACATCACCATTTGTCTAGGTAAAATATATTTCTAAAGGTGCTATTGACATGAAATTTTCACCACGTCAGCAACGACCCATGCAATCCATACATACAAAAAAACCACAACAGATAAAGTTCAGAAATTAAGTTATGTGTAATAAAATAAAATGACACGGGGAGAAAAAAAAAAAAAAAGTACTCTACACATGAAGAAAGGGAGGTGCAAAAAGGCATGGAAAGCCAAGGCACCAGCTGAAATCTATCAGTAATTAGAAAGCAATCCTGCCCCGTCAGTGCAAAATTAAGATCAGCTGGTTCAGTCAACTGATGGCCTATAGAAAGGTGTCTCATTACCAAGGTGCCACACAAGAAACCGCTCATGATGGGTAAAAGCAATGAGTTCTCCCAAGACCTTCACAACCTTATTGTTGCAAAACATACTGATGGCAATGATTACAGAAGGATTTCTAAATTTCTGAATGTTCCAGTGTTGGGGCCATAATCCGAAAGTGAAAAGAACATAATTTCACCATAAAGCAGCCACAACCAGGTGCTCCTCGCAAGTGAAAAGAATTATCAGAAGAGATGTCCAAAAGTCAAGAACCACTTGTGGAGAGCTTCAGACAGACTTGGAATTAGCAGGTACAATTGTTTCAAAGAAAACAATAAGTAATGCACTCAACCACCATTGCCAGTATGCACGCTCACCACGCAAGACTCCATTGCTGAAGAAAAAGCATGTTGAAGCTCGTTTAAAGTTTTCTGCTTGGGGGCTTGGGAAGGGGGCAGATTACAGCAAATCCCATTGGCTCAGTAGGCAGCAGGAGGCGTATCTGCTGTAGCTTTAGTTAACCCATCAGATTCTTCCTCCTAATCATGCTGGCCAACCGTTCCAATACAGTTTCATACTGATTCCTTCCTGCTACTTCTACTGTCAGTGATAGAAGGAAGTTGGCATACTTGCGGACACTTCTCTCATTGACATTCATGGATAGCTGTAAAAATGTTGTAGTGTTTCAAACTGTCCGTGATTTTAAGAACACTTGGCAACCCTGTATATGATGAGGTTGTCTGCATAAATACTAACAATGACATCAACTCATACAGCTAGAATAAATACACAGCTACTTGATACCTGTTCCTAGGCGCTCCAATGGATTCTGCCGCAACAGTCGTGTGATGAGGTCCTGAGAGTCAGCTGGAAGAGCTTCTTCCCCTCCTGGCCAAACAATGTCATCTGGAAAAATAAAACAAAATGCCATCTTGCTTTTATTATAAGTTCTAAGTACACTTCTAATGTAATGCTAACCACTTTAAGACCAGGCCCCATCCTGACAGTTTGTTTACATTTAAAAATCAGTATTGTTTGATAGAAAATTACTTAGAACCCCAAAACACAGACCCACTTCATACCCTTTATTGGGATTTTAAGCGGTAGACCAACGCAAAGTGGCACATAAAATTGTAAAGTGGAAGGAAAATGATAAATGGTTTTCAAATTTTTTTTACAAATAAATATGTGAAAAAGTGTGGCGTGCATTTGTAATCAGCCCCCATGAGTCAATACTTTGTAGACTCACCTTTCGCTGCAATTACAGCTGCAAGTCTTTTTGGGGATGTCTTTACCAGCTTTACACATCTAGTGACATTTTTGCCCATTCTTCTTTGGAAAATGGCTCAAGCCATCTGTCAGATTGGATGGAGAGCGTCTGTGAACAGCAATTTTTAAGTCTTGCCACAGATTATCAATTGGAATAAAGTCTGGACTTTGACTTGGCCATTCAAACACGTGAATATGCTTTGATCTAACCATTCCATTGTAGCTCTGGCTGTATTGTTTAGGGTCGTTTTCCTGCTGGAAGGTGAACCTCCGCCCCAGTCTCAAGTCTTTTGCAAACTAACAGGTTTTCTTCTAAGATTGCCCTGTATTTGGCCCCATCCATCTTCCTATCACCTCTATTCGCTTCCCAGTCCCTGCGAAAGAAAAGAATCCCCACAACATGATGCTGCCACCACCATGTTTCACGGTAGGAATAGTGTGTTCAGGGTGATGTGCGGTGTTAGTTTTCCACCACACGTAGAGTTTTGCTTTTAGGCTAAAGTTCAATTTGGATCTCATGTGACTAGAGCACCTTCTTCCACATGTTTCCTGTGTCCCCCACATGGCTTCTCGCAAACTGCAAACGGGACTTCTTGCGGCTTTCTTTCAACAATGGCTTTCTTCTTGCCACTCCTCTATAAAGGTCAGATTTGTGGAGTACACGACTAATAGTTGTCCTGTGGACAGATTCTTCCACCTGAGCTATGGATCTCTGCAGCTCCAGAGATACAATGGGCCTCTTGGCTGCTTCTCGGATTAATGCTCTCCTTGCCTGGCCTGTCAGTTTAGGTGGACGGCCATGTCTTGGTAGGTTTGCAGTTGTGCCATACTCTTTACATTTTCGGATGATGGATTGAACAGTGCTCCGTGAGATGTTCAAAGCTTGCATTTTTTTTTTTTTTTTTTTTTTTATAACCTAACCCAGCCTTAACCATCTCCACAACTTTACCCCTGACCTGCCTGGTGTGTTCCTTGGCCTTCATGATGCGGTTTGTTCACTAATGTTCTCTAACAAACCTCTGAGGGCTTCATAGAACAGCTGTATTTATAATGAGAATAAATTACACACAGGTAGACCATTTACTAATTAGGTGACTTCTGAAGGCAATTGGTTCCACTAGATTTTAGTTAGGGGTATCAGAGTAAAGGGGGCTGAACACAAATGCACACCACACTTTTCCGATTATTTGTAAAACATTTTGAAAAGCATTTATCATTTTCCTTCCACTTCACAATTATGTGCCACTTTGTGTTGGTTTATCACAAATTCCCAATAAAATACATTTACATTTTTGGTTGTAACAAGACAAAAATGTGAAAAATTTCAAGGGTTATGAATACTTTAGACGTCCTAAAGAATAAAATGGTGGGAGTTGTAAATTTGTATTTGCGCACCTTTTTTTTTTCTTAAATTGATTTTGAATGCCCAAAAACAATTTAATAGCCAATTTAGAAAAAAATAAAAAGATGATCTCGAGGCGAGTAAATAAAATTGCACACATTTGTGGAATGGCAACCAACTACAATACTTAAAAATCTCCACAGCCGACGCTTCAAAAGCCTTTACAGGTTACCAGTTTAGAGCTACACAGGAGGAAGTCTGGTGCTCAAATTATTGCTCTCGCTATAACAATCGCGACAAAACCTCATCTGTGGTGCAAACATGGTCCTGCCCCCGATCATCTCTATGGTAAGCCGGCTTCAGTGCCAGGCTCCCTGGTGGGATAGGACCACTCAGAGAAGGAGCGGAGAACAGCGGGAGGGGGTAGACCCCTCCCCTGCCACTTTTAAAAGTGATCGAATAGCTAATTACCGGCTCGGATTGCTTTTACTACAAAAAAAATGTAAAAGAAAAACAGGTTGATGACTGCAGCTGCAGGCATCACCCCAGTAAACCTTCCAAACTGGCAACAAAAATATGTAAGCCACTCCAGAAGTAGCTACATTAAACAATAATATGAACAATGCACTAGTCAAGATTTCAAATAAATACAAAGCAAAGGCACTAGGAAAACTGAATATGAATAGAACCAGCTATAATGTCAGATAGCTGAAAAAGTGCTTACAGAATATACAGGAAAACACAATAAGCAAATAAAATAAATACAAAATAAAAGCTAATAAAAACACCAGATCAACCCCACACAGAAAAGATGTGCTATTCATTCGGGTAATAAGATCGGAAATAAGAGAATGCCAAACAAATCTGCATGGGAACAATACCTATAGAAAGAATCAACATGTCATGTAAAAAGCATCTGCAATATGTCACTGCAGTAAAATGTTGAAATGGCAGAATCTTCAAGATAAAACATATACACTGCCCCAAAAAATAAAAGGAACACTTTGAAAACACATCAGATCTCAATGGGGAAAAATATCATGCTAGATATCTATACTGATATGGACTGGGTAATGTGTTAGGAACATAAGGATGCCCCATCGTTTGATGGAAATGAAAATTATCAACCTACAGAGGACTGAACTCAGACATCCCGAAAGTCAAAGTGAAAAAATATACAGCAGGCTAGTCAATTTTTCTGAAATTTCATTGCAACTCAAAATAGTACTCAGTAGTTTGGCCCCCACATGCTTCCTGACAACATCGGGGCATGCTCCTAATGAGAAGATGGATGGTGTCCTGGGGTATTTCCTCCCAGATCTGGACCAGGGCATCACTGAGCTTCTAGACAGTCTGATGTGCAATCTGGTGGCATCGGATGGACAGAAACATGATATCCCAGAGGTATTCTATTGGATTTAGGTCAAGCGAGTGAGGGTCCATTCAATGGTATCAATTCCTTCATCCTCCAGGAACTGCCTGCATACTCTCACCACATGAGGCCGGGCATTGTTGTGCACCAAGAGGAACCCAGGACCCACAGCACCAGTGTAGGGTCTGACAATGGGTCCAAGGATTTCATCCCGATACCTAATGGCAGTCAGGGTGCCATTGTCTAGTCTGTAGAGGTCTGTGCCGTCCCTCCATGGATATATCTCCCCAAACCATCAACGACCCGCCACCAAAACGGTCATGCTGAACGAAGTTACAGGCAGCATAACGTTCTCCACGGCTTCTCCAGACCCTTTCTCGTCTGTCACATGTGCTCAGGGTGAACCTGCTCTCATCTGTGAAAAGCACAGGGCGCCAGTGGTGGACCTGACAATTCTGGTGTTCAATGGCAAATGCCAACCAAGCTCTATGGTGTCGGGCAGTGAGCACAGGGCCCACTAGTGGACGTCGGGCCCTTAGGCCACCCTCATGAAGTCTGTTTCTAATTGTTTGGTCAGAGACATTCACACCAGTGGCCTGCTGGAGGTAATTTTGTAGGGCTCTAGCAGTGCTCATCCTGTTCCTCCTTGCACAAAAGGAGCAGATACCGGTCCCTGCTGATGGGTTAAGGACCTTCTACGGCCCTGTCAAGCTCTCCTAGAGTACCTGCCTGTCTCCTGGAATCTCCTCCATGCTGGGAGACACAGAAAACCTTCTGGCAATGGCACATATTGCCTGTGCAACCTCTGTAGGATCCAGGTATCGCATCATGCTACCAGCAGTGACACTGACCGTAGCCAAATGTAAAAACTAATGAAACAGTCAGAAAAGAGTAGGGAAAAAAAAATGTCAGTGGCCTCTACCTGTACAACCTTTCCTGTTTTGGGGGTATTCTCATTGTTGCCCATCTAGTGCACCTGTTAAATTTCATTAACACCAAAGCAGCTGAAAAGGATTAACAACCCCCTTTGCGACTTAACTGACCTGATCAATATCCCCAGAGTTTAATTGACTGGATGTTAAGTTTTGGATTTTACTTGTTTTGGGGTCTCATGTGCAATGCTGTATACCATAGATATATTATCTCTGTTTCCAAATATAGCTAGACAATAATGACACCAAGCTCAAGAATTCAGAAAACACTTCAATGTCATGCAGACATGTCTATTAGGGCATTTCCCATCTTCAAATGATCACCTGAAAAATGTCTCCTACTTCACACTCAAAAGTTTGTATCTGAAACTTCAGATGTCCTAGCTAATCACTCACTGAAGTATGGCACAGAGAGAAAGTGAGAAAAGCTTTTTGTGCCACCATTGCATGGTCTGTAAAAATCTTTATGAACCTATATTTAGCAAAATGTTTTGATAAGAATAGCCTTTGCCAACCATAAGAATTGCCCTATGATTAAATAACCACCTTTCTAGAGAAGACCATTTCTGCTAAAACCCTAAAAAAATTTACCCCACCATCCCCCCTTAAGCTGACAGGCTTCTTTGGTTAGAACAATTTAACCCTCCAGATTCCAAGGTGAACACTAAGATAGATTTCCAATCTAGGGTAACATATAAGATTGCATGTTGTCCGAATCTCCCCATACCATGAGAAATAATAAAAAAAATAAATAATTTAAAAATATTTTGGAGTGGATTTCTATGCAAGTTTAAAAAGTATTTAGGTCTAATCAACCATCTCAATAACACTACAGTAATAAAACAACACTGTTTTTCCATTACCATTACCAAGATGACCATTGGTATCCTGTTTAAAACATCAGAATTAAGTTTGTTTGAATATGTGTACAGAAAAGGCCATTGGTCTTCCATTTACATCACATGCATAAAAATAAATTAAACTTACCACTGATCACTTGTCCAAACAACTCCTCTGGAGTGTCACCAAAAAATGGCACACAGCCCACCAGAAACTCATAGAGAATGATGCCCATTGCCCACCAGTCCACAGGCTTGCCATAACCCTGCCGTAAGATTACTTCAGGTGCTATGTATTCAGGGGTTCCACATACCTACAGAATATATTCAAAATTGCAAAAACAAAAAACTTTATAAGTTATGTAACAATTTTACCATTCAGCCTGAAAGTAAACATTTTTTTCTAATACTGGTATGCCATTGTCAAAGATAAGTATATGTAAACCCTCACCTTGTAAAACAACCCATCCTGCTTAAAACAGCCACTTCTGGACCAGCGATGTACCCGTACGTTGCTGGACTTTGAGTGGTTATACTGAAGGGATGCCTGCAGCTGCAGGCATCAACCCAGTGCCGTTTTTAGAGCCTTCTAGCCTCCTCTTGTACAAGCAATTGGAGTGGCTAACTAGCCACTCCGATTGCTTGTACAAGCAGCGGGAGTGGACGTCACCCCCTCTCTTGGGATCTCTCGTTTCCACTGGCTGGCATCGGCCTGGATTGGCTCTCCTTTATTGTAAACTGGAAGCAGTGACCCAACATCACTTCCAGTTTACTCAAACTTTCGGCGGCATTTTTAAAAATACAGTTTTGTTTTGAATGCTTTTATGTACAGCAGAGGGATTTGGACTTATTGGACCTATAGACCAAAGATCCCTCCATAAAAAATACCTGTCATGTCACGGGATGTTTACATTCCTTGTGACAGCAATAAAAAGGATAGAAAAAAAAAAAAAAATTAAAGTGACATGTAAAAAAAAGAAAAAAAAAAAAGTAAAAAAAAAAATTCAAGTGCCCCCCGATCCTCCATGCTTGCGTGTAAAGGCAAATGCACGCCTTGGTCACACACGCACACAGCGATTGTCCCACACGTGATGTATTGCCACGATCATATCATAGGCAGTAATTCTAGCACTAGATCTCCTCTGTCAATCTAAAGTGTAAATAGTAAAATGTATGTCGTTTGTCTCCATAAACAAAAAGGTGCCAGAAATGGCTTGGGGCTGACGTGGATAGAAGTGAAAGACAAAACATTTAAGTATTTATATAAAAAATATTCTAAATACCTTTTTTTATTTTAGAAGTGATCATATACCCTCTGTTCTAAGCAGGAGGCGGGGGACGAGAAACAGCAGTACACTGATATTTCCAGTGAATAGCTGTGCAGGAAAGGGGGGGGGGCTAGTCAGCACAAGCCTGATCATTAGATTATCTGCCAGCACAGCCAGAAAACTGACCACGCTGTGCTCTCATGCCTAGTGTGTTCGGATGGAACACCAGGGATTTCAGACAAACAATATAAAGAGAAAAGGATACTTTTTCACACAAGTACATGGGGCAGCAGGCACATACCAGGAATATGAATGCTGGATTTACAAATTCTTTAAGATTTCTGCATATCTAAGCATGTTCAATGTTTAAAGACATTACAAGCTTGTTAAAAGTATAAATGCAGAATTAAGATTAAAGCAGAATTTAAGGATTTGTACACCTCTGTCCATCATACATTTCAGTTTGAGTAGCACTAGTGAAAGACTGATTTCTCCACCATCCTACAGTACAAGAGGTTGCAGGGCACACAGTCATTAGCTACACACATACCAACTGTAGCTCTGTGAGGTCATCTTCAATATTGGGAACCACACGACCTGTCATCACTCCTGTCATACTCAAAGTGGAAATGAGGGTCTTGACGAAAGTAAAAAGAAAAAAAAAGTCCACTAGGCACCATTTTCCTCTAACCCAACCATCTACTTTAACTCAAATGCTATTTTAGAAAAGAAATCCATTTGCCAGAAATGATTCATTGTTTATGAGGTATACTATGACTAACAGTGATAACATTTGGAATAATTAAAAACAATTAGCTGCTGAGTGTAAGCTCTACTCCCCTTCACTTGCCACTGTGCACACATATAGTATACACCAATTTGCAGTGCGGGCAAGGAATACAAAATATTCTGGTTGTCAATTATAGGTGGTGAGCTAGTTTGCTCATTAGCAGTCCTGCCAACCTCAAAACAAAAGAAAAAAACATTAGCAAGTTATTTTTAAGCCTCTTTCAGATGGGGCGGACTTCAATCCGATGAGCAGGGAATCCGCTCACAGATCCCCTGCTGATTGGAGCAGAGAGGGTGGATGACAAGTGTTTCTTCAGTTTCTGCAAAGTGGACACAGACAGAACCTGCTCTGTTCTATTGATGGCCAGAAGTAAACGGACTCCACTGCCCTGCGACTTGGTTGATTGCTTCTGGCACAGCTCAAAGTAGAGATGAAAGCACATCCCTGTGTCCCAGAACATGGGGTGGAGGCTTGACCTAATACCAAACCAAGGGGCTAGTAAATGTAAAGAGGAAAGGATTGCCGCTACTCTTGACCAGCCCAGGTGAATCAACAGTAAAAAGCCAAGACTAAGCCCCGTTGGGCAAGGCAGAATGCATCAGGGTGTGTGATTTGGTGGAGACATGTAAGCTGTGGCCACTCTTAATCGTTTATTTACCTGGGCTGGTTGGGAGTAGCAGCAATCCTTTCCTCTTTACTTTTACTGGACTCCATTGTCCCTTTACAGCCGACTGCTCTCCGATCTGCCTAGATGGAAGAGAATGGATCCCCTTCTGTTTTTTTCTTATCGGACTGGACTGAACACGGAGGTCAGCAATTTTAGGCAGCCACAAGCCCGTTTACACCCAGGTGGACCTGATCGGACCCGCTGTGTAAAAGGGGCCTTAGAGAGTTGCCTTCAAACTAGCATGGGTGAATGTTTTTCCTTTTGCTTTAGATTGTACTAACCTGTTTGTCAAGGAACTCCCGTGTATCCTTCTCAATATGTCCTTCATATAGATTCGTAGTCATATTCATCAGCCCAATTTTGGACAGGCCAAAGTCAGTAAGTTTTATGTGTCCAAGAGATGTGATAAGCAAACTGTAGATAGAGAAAAGTGCGATTTAGAATGCACAACATTAGGTGCACATACGGATTGGAAGAAGCTACTGAAAGATAGATAAATGCTCTCCACATATCATTCACTGTCAGCTGGACCATATTACGTTTTTGCACAATTAAACACAAAAAAAACTGCATAAGTAGTTTGTTGTATAAGATTTTACTCAAAGTGCTTCTGCAAGTTAAAGCAGAGTTAAATCTTAAAAAAAAAAAACTGTAGCTGCTAACTTTTAAAATACAGAAACTTAGCTGTTCCTTAGTCCAGCGGTGTCCTCACCACTGCTGGTTTCACCGGCCTTCTTCTCTCCCTGATGCCAGCATCTTCATGTGGGCACTCAGCTGTGACAGCTTGCGGCTTCACAGCCGGGTACCCATTGTGCATGCGCGAGAAGCACTGCACTTTGTGAATGGCCCCGTAGTCTTCTTGGACCTGTCACGTGTCCCAGAAGACTACAGAGGAGGACAACTTCCGCTTCCAATCGCCTAGGCAAGCAGGTACCTGCCAAAATTAGGGTACCCGCTCTCCCCCCCACTCCCCAAAAGGTGCCAATCCTTAATGGGGTGTGGAGGACAAAGCTTTAAAGCAGAACTTCCCCTTTTGGGTGGAGCTCCGCTTTAATGTTCCATCATTATATTCTAGACTACAAAAGAAGTATTCCAGTAATGTCCTGTTTGATTAGGTTACAAACACATTTTAAACAAATTTACTAACTTGTCAGGTTTGAGGTCTCTATGAACAATCCCATAACTGTGTAGATATTCCAGTGCCAGGACAGTCTCTGCAAAATACATTCTGCTCATGTCGACTGGAAGGGGCCCCATGTTCTTCAAAAGAGTGGCACAATCCCCACCTAGAAGAGGACCACAATGTTAGCTATGTCCATACTATCTGATAAAATTAATCTAATAAAGGAAATATTTTCTTTTTTATTCATTTATATCTGCTTTTTTTTTTTTAATGTATACCATTTCTTTACAGAGATAAAATGTTTCATTTTATTTTATAGAGAACCTTGGAAATGTGGCTGGCAAGCAATTCCTGAATTGATGCACAATCGAGAACAATGCACAATATAATTTTTTGGCCTTTTTTTGGCCTGCAAGTTGCTAAATCAGACACAAGTTTCTGTGGGGGCAGACACAGGCGAGCAGGAGCCAAGATTGTCAGCGTGGGACCCCAGAAGCGGAGGTTTAGGGCCGATCTATGCAATACCATTGCACAGAACAGTCAAGTAGAATATGTTTGTTATTTTAGAAAAAACCTTACCCGCTTTAAGGCTGATACCTGCATTATCGTAATAAATTCTATAGGTGTGATAACTGCACACAAATATACCAAAAACAGCATGATCAAAAAGCACTAGTATCAGGTGTCAGTCTGCTACAGCTAAATCACCTTTGTGCAGCTGCTTCCTGGGCAAGTCAGTATTATATTGTTATGCAAACTTAACCTTGCTGTGACAAATATGATTATAATGTTATGCAAATAAACTGCTGTTACGCCAACGGCATCTTTCTGTGATAAACACAACTACTATACGTCAACAGTCAGGAGAATGTTGGAGGGAAAAATTCTGCATAAAAACAGTTTTGTTTTTTGTACACATGTATTATATTATGTATTCGCCACCATAATGACAGTTAACAGATGGCATTATTTTGTAAGGCAAAAAGATTTTGCAGTGATATACCAGTAACTATAGATGTGACATTTAGCAGACACACGGTTGTGCAAATCATCAAGTACCATAATCAGGAAGCATTATAACTTTGGTGTACATCTAATAAACCGTAAAAAAGCGAGCAATAAGACTTTTCACGGTTTAATCCCTAGTGATGTATTTAGCAAACAAACAATGATAAGTCCCTAGTGAAGTACTTAATAAAGGGTGATAAGTAAAGTAGGTACTAAAAATAGAGAAAAAAAAAAAACCACAAAAAGGGAAAAAAAAAAAAAAATTCTGATGAACAGCCACCATCCCCAGAATATTAAGTAAACATTAGGAGAAAGTCCTCCAAATTACATGGGACTTTTAAAGGCATAAATACATAAACTTAAAAATATGAAATCTTTATTTTTCATCAAATTTTCACACATATAAAAGATAATCGAATGACAAACTATTTTCCAAAAATCATAATATATCATGACATCCCCATCAAAAAGATATTGTTTGGTTACAGAAATGGTCTGATAACAATCCGATGCGTTTCGGAGTAATTCTACTCCTTCAGGGAAAAGACTGCACAAAAGGTGATATAGTACTCATCTCTTTTTTTGGGCTGGTGCGGACTCTCAGACTGCAGTACTGTGATTTCTTATGGTCCAGGTGACGTGTTCTGGTGCACACTTTAAAGATTTCTATCTACATGCCCCCTGGCTCATCTGTATAGGTGGAACAACCCTTTGGAAATATTTAGATGACCACAAGTATAATGTGATTTGGGTGGCCCTTGTGTCCCGTTTGGGAGGGCCCCAGGTATCCGAGGCCCACTGGAGTTCTGGCTGGGAAGTGGCAGCAAATCAGAGCCTTGTTTTTAAGTTATGCTAAAGATTTATCTATTTGTTTTTTTTACTCCACTATGTTACTATATCACCTTTGTGCAGAGTCTTTTCCCTGAGGAAGGAATAGAATTACTCTGAATCGCGTCAGTTTGTTAGAAGACAATTTCTGTAACCAAACAATATCTTTTGATGGGGATGGCATGATATATTATGATTTTTGGAAAACAGTTTGTCATTCTATATCTTTTATATGTGTGAAAATGTTATGGAAAATAAAGATTTCATATATTTTAAAATTTATGTATTTATGCCTTAAAAGTCCCACGTAATAAATGTCCCTTGTAATATGGAGGTCTTTCTTCGATGTTTAGGTACTAAAAATATGTGATTTCTCAGTTCTTCTCTTCATTATGAGTTCTCAGTGATACGTACACAGGAAGTAATAGGAATGGATCTGTTTAAGTGAAGGCATAAGTATTTATTACCATGCAAAATATGGAGAAAAGTCCAACATATTTACCACAAAGTCAGACTTGCATTATAATGTGTGAGCGCTGATGTGCGCTGTACACCCGCGCTACTATGCTCTGCAACAACACATGACAGTGGTTACGGTTTTCTTTTTTTTAACTTGCGTGCACACTGGCGTGTGTTGCGTAGGGGCAGTGCAATGTGTTATAAAACACTGCACTGCTATTTTTCTCTTTTTTTAAAGTAGAACTATATGCAAAGCTTTTTTTTCCCTCCATTTTGGATAGAGTAAGCGAGAGTTATAACTCGTCAGTTTTTTTTTTCCCCCATCTGTGTCCCATTGGGCAGATCTCCATTCACTTCCTGTCCCATAGTCAAACAAGAAGTGAGAGGAAATCTCTGCAAATTAGGATGATTCCTTGGGAACCTCCAGGTCACCAGAACTAGTTTCCTCTCTATTACTTTTCTGGGGACAACCAAAATTTGGGATTTTCTTTTACTTTTCAATGATAATGGTAAACAGGACAAACAGAGTGAATTTCCCTAATGGGGCCACAGACAGCAATAAAAACTGACAAGTGTTCCAATCCCTCTCCACTCTATACAAAACTAAACTAAATTAAAATTTGATCTATGCAGATCTTATCTGAGCTAAAGAATATGGTGTGAAATGGCAAAAAAAAGGAATTGGAGGTTAGAGGTCAATACAAAAGAAAAAACAAAACAAAAACAAACAAACAAAAAAAAACGATTTAGCCTCTCAAACTCTTTTTATAAATACTGCTATGTAGGGGGCTTTTTATAGTAAAAATAATATGAGGTACACATTTTTACTGTAATTAACATCTGTGCCTGGGACGAATAACCTATTACTTTCTACCAGAATTTAAGTTCCTGCCACAGACGCCTGTGTGCACCCTTCTAAAGTACTCCCCGCGCTTCTCTGCAACCTTTCCTCCTCATGTCACTATTTACTCCTGCTTATCACAGCATATCACTGTGGTAATTCAGCCACTTAAAAAGAGAATGAAACTTTTCTGAAGCAGTGGTAAAATATCAAACCATTGTGTGAAGAAAAGACACCATAATTGGTTAATATCACAGTGTTGTGCGGAGAAAAAAAAATATCACAACTTATTAAAACCACAGTGATGTGCAGACAGATCAAAGATAATTTTTATTTTTTCAATATACATTTTTCTATAGTCCTATGTCTTAATAAAGACATTTTACATGTTATTACAAGTCTCATGTAGACCACTATCTAATTTCTTTCAATTTAGGTCATTATGATGCAGTGAGGCAAATTAGGTGACAAAAAAGGACAGAATTTCACTACTAACCCTCTACATATTCCATCACCATACAGAGATGTCGTCGGGTTTCAAATGAGCAGAACATGCTGACAACAAAGGGATTTTCAGCAAAGGTAAGAATGTCTCTCTCAACGAAAACTTGCTGGATCTGGTTTCGCAGTATCAAATTCTGTTTGTTGATCTTCTTCATGGCAAAGCGTTGCCTAGTCTCCTTGTGCCTGACCAGGTACACTGCACTAAAAGGAAATGGTATTTTTCAAACAAGTGAACCATCATCGATATCTGTAATCAGACCTTTAAAACAGAAAATGCACATTTCTACCAACGCAACGTCATAATGAACCTTTTCACGGACTGTTTATGACTAGCGTGAAAGAGCACCCAAGATGAAGATAGAAAGTAATGGATCAATGGGAAGAATAGGACAGACAAAAAGGTAGGCTCCCTTCCGTGTAAGGGATTTAAAGCTGCCACTGGCCTATAGATAACAAATAAAGTGATCTTACACAAACAGTTAAACAATCCTTCACCTGAAGATCCAGGAACGAGATCTACTTTGCTTCACAATCCAATAGTTCTGACAGGTTTTAATAATTTCACATGTTAAAATATCCAAGATTGTTACCCGATCTTGCCGATTTGGGCCTGAACAGACAACAATTTTAATATCTATGAAATAAAGATAAACCACTGTAGACATTTCAGGAGGGACACCAATGATGGATATCATTCAGCATTTTGGATCAATTTCCAAATGCCTAGAAGCAAGTCAGCACCAGGTAGATCTGTCCTCCTATTAACAAACATCAGGCAATCAGTGCACATTTGGTCAAAATCACTGAAATAAATGTACTCTATTGATAGCATAAATGTATTAATAAGGTCTCTGCAAAGGGAGCCAAGTGCAAATCTGAATCACATACCCATAGGCTCCATTGCTGATCAACTTGATGGTTTCAAAATCACACTCTCCCGGTTTTCGTTTGTTAGGCGTGCTCGAAATGCAAGTCTGAAATGCAGAAAGCAAGGACAACACTTACAGAAAAGCAGGAAGACAAAGACCACAAAAAAAGGTATTAGAAGGACAAAAAGTTGTTCTGACAGTTTTTGTTGTCCATAATAACCAGATTCACATTTCCTTTCTCCCAGTGTTTAACTTAAGAACAAAGGAGATCATTTGAAAAGCTGAAAGGGAAACAAGAATGTTTATTCCCTTGAACATTTGAATTAATTATATTTATACTATTAAGCTTGGCCTTGTAAAAAAGCTCTAAAATATATTTATTAGTTATTGCGGTCAGGGTTATTTATTTTTATCCCACAGTATTACAATGTTAAAGTTCACGAAGATTACACTTACTTCTTGATAGTCTTCATGTTCCAACTGCAGGGTGGATTCAACGTCATAGTTGTCAAGTTGAACAATCTCTGCAGACAGAAGGAGAAGGTAGAATGAATGGATAACTTGTGCTATAGCTGCAATAACCACTTGAAGACCAGGCCTTTTCTAACACTTTTTGTTTACATGTAAAACTCAATTTTTTTGATAGAAAATTTCTTAGAACAGTAATATTTTTTTTAAAGCAGAGACCCTAGAGAATAAAATTGTGGGTGTTGCAATTTTTTTTCACACTGTAGTTGCACAGCAGTTTTTAAAACGCAGTTTAAAAAAAAAAACACTTATTTTAAAAAGCACAAAACACACAATATAATACCCAATTGTTTGGTAAAATAAAAAGATGATGTTACATATAATAAATAGATCCCAAACATGTCACGCTTTACAACTGTGCACACCCGTGCAACAGAAATAAAGTAAATTTTGTTATCCATAGGCTATGCTTTTAAAAGGCTTTACAGGTCACCCCTTTAGATTTACACAGGAGGTCTGGTGCGAGGATTACTGCCATCGATCTGACGTTTGTGGTGATGCCTCACATGTGTTGGGCGATCGCTGTTTAGGCATGCATGTGGAACCATCTTTGCGCAAAAAAATAGAGGCACCTTAACTTTTATTTATTTATTTTTTTTTTAAGACTGTCCCTTTACATTTTTTATAACCTTTATTGTTATTCACAGGGAATATAAAATATCCCCTGTGATAGCAAATCGGCAGTGAGAGGTATGCTTTACAGAGAGGTTCTAAAAGACCCCAGATCCCTCCTCTACCATTCAAATCTTTGGATCATACCAAGATCGGTTTGATCCAATGCTTTTTTCAAGCCACTAAGGGTTTGTTTACATTTGACGAAACCGGAAGTGATGAAGTACCCATCACTTTCGGTTTCTTAGAGATGATGTGAGCAGTTCCGGTCTCCAATCAGTTGTTTGGCCAGCCAGCGGAACTGCCAGCTGGACACTTGAGTCTCCAGTGGGACAGGAGAGCCCAGGAGAGCCATGGAAGGCAGCTAAGTGGGGTGCCAATTAGGCGCTATAATTGCTTTTACAAGAAAGCCGACTGAAAAAAACAATACCGGAGGCATCATCCCAGTATAACCACTCAGTGTCCAGTGACGTATGGGTATGTCGCTGGCCCTTAAGAGAATAAGGATACTGTATGACGTGTTGAAATTTTCATCTAATGCATTTTACAGACAAATACAGAGCCAAAAGTTCAGAATTGTAAATATGGTGATTTATAAAAGGAGCAGAGGGGAGGATCCTGTGTCCTGTAATGTACTCCAACAAAAAAGGATTTTACAGGCGAGTAAAAAATCCTATTCGTCCACAGGACATGCAAAAGCATTGCAACAAAGAAGTGGGCAACACAGCAAACACCAACAGGCCCATGTAACAAAGTGGGCTTGAAGCAACTGAAAAAGACATCAGAAGAGGCACGAACATCCACCTGGTAAAACTTAAACATGTTAACAGAATACCAGGTGGGCGCTTTGCAAATCTGGGAACAGATGTCTGATGCTGAAAAGCTTATGTGCATAGGGAAAGAGTTCCTCAAAAAAGGTAGTTTCATGTGGGACCATGCAGCTTTATCGAAGGGCTTTATTTGAAAAAACAAGACCAATGTGCGTTGCACAAATATAAACACAGAAGCTGAGCACACCACCACTGTAACGTCACCAAACTAAAAAGACAACGTTAACTCGTCACCTTAGTAGCTGCTCATACATCTTCCAACATACACACTTTGGGGGAGGGGGCGAGAAGGCTGAAGATGCAACTAGGGAACATGTGGGGCAATAAACCATGTATTGAATGTAAGAGTTAGATGATTGTCATTCAATAATGTCCCATTTAGTAGAGATAAAAAATAAGGTTGGGGACCGGCTGTCCTATAGCCATATATTGAGTAATTGTAGGGCACGAGGTCCAATTACAGTTTGCAAATAAGGCTTGCTGGTCAGTAGCAGTCCAGGTAGAAATTAATGAATTTCTAGGGGATGGTGAGAAACTGAATACTTGTGTATTTACACTACTATTCATGAATCTGGCTACTTGGTAACTGTGTGTTAATGGAGTGGATGGTGGTACATTATACGGCCTAATTGGCCAACTAAGGTGACATTTCTAACCGGACTGCTACTGACCGGCAAGCCTTATTTGCAAAATGTAATTGGACTCTCAGGCATCCTACAATTACTCATATATGGCTATAGGACAACCGGTCCCCAGCCTGACTCCTATCTCTACTACATGGGACACCACTAAATGACAATCATCTAACTCTTACATTCAATACATGGTTTATTGCCCCACATGTTCCCTAGTTGTATCTTTAGCCTTCTCACCCCCTCCCCCAAAGTGTGTATGTTGGAGGGGGCGGTGGTGGTATGCTCAGCTTCTGTGTATATTTGTGCAATGCACATTTGTCTTGTTGTTTTTTCAAATAAAGCCCTTTGATAAAGCTGCATGAAACTACCTTTTTGGGGAACACTTTCCCTACGCACATACTGTATGTATTGAGCATTAGTTTCGGTGACCACACCCACCTATTTTAATTTATGTTATCTATGGGTGAGTCAGCGATCACATGGTAGCTGATATTAATACAGGGCGATTTTGAATTCAATCCCTCCTATATCTGCTGTTTAGGCCCTTGGTTAACCCTTTTTTAGTCCGTTGTATTGGTTGGTGATGTTGAAAAGCCCATGATGCACTGACAGATCAGGTAGTATGTGCTTTAACAGGAAAAGGTAGAAAACTGATCCTTAAGACTATAGGCTTAAAAAATTACTTGCCTAATCTATTTAGTAATAGTAGGAGGATAAAGAAAAATGTCCCCTACAGAGACCCTTTAGGAATGACAAAAAAGTTAAATCCAATGGTCTAAGAAGTTGCAGCTAATATGTAAATTCACACAGTGTGTACCACAGCTATAGAGCGAATGGAATGCTTCAGAGCAGGACATAGTAAAGGGAAGAACAATAGTTTAGTTAGGATGGATGCAAGAAACCACCTTTGGAACAAAAGAAAACCTTAGGCCATAAAAAAACGTTTAAACCCTAAATACTGGTTCACAACAAATGTGGCTTTGAAATCGAGCTACTTCAGCGTGACTTCAAAGCCGCCGATCAGTGCAACTTCATGTGCGGCTTGCCGACATCTGTGCGACTTCATGCAAAATTAGGGCAGGAACCTTTCAAAGTTGGTGCAACCGAGTGACTTTGAACGGTTCCATAGCCGCAAATAAAGAGTGTGACTTGTCATGTGACTTGACAGAACAAAGTCGCATGACAAGTCACACCGGTGTGAACTGGGGTTAATTCACACAGAACAGTTGCCGGAAAAGTAAACCGTAGTGGTTTCCTCTCCGTCAGCTGTTTCTGGGTGCAGTAGGGGGTGGTCTGGTGCATGATTCAGCACATCACAGAGCTCCTTTTTTTCACTAAACTTTATTTGAAGTGTAAAAGTACACTTCATTCACATCACTGTACAGCAGTGCAATGCTCTATGTCTCTGTACAGTGACATGCCATTTTGTACAGCATGTCAGCATTTCATTGCAGCTCACTGCAGTGCAGCTCTGGGCTGTGTAACAATGTGAATGGGACAAACAGAAATCAATTGTTTTCTGTGTGTCCTCTTGGTAACTGCCATTTTGCAATGAAGTAAAATACCAGTCACTGTATATAGTACATATTCAGCCTAACACCAGGAAGAGCTTCTTACAGGATTGGGCTACTAATGGGTGTTAGCAATGAGTAGGCAAATTTGAGAAAAGCCTGACAGGCTTGAAGGGCAGTTTCTGAAGAACCGTCAAAATCAGAGGTCCCATTGTGTCACGAGGGAGCGCACAGGGGGAAATATTACAAGCAACAACCTGCACAAAAGCTTTCACCCATGAGTGGGAATAAAGCAGTCTTTGAATGGCTAGACCAGGGGCGGACTGACCATTTGGAAACTCGGGCACTGCCCGAGGTCAGTAGGGGGCCCCATGAGATGCCCCTGGTACCTTTTTCATAGGCTTTTTTGAGTTTGGGCAAGGACACAGGGGCCCCATGATCCCCTATTGCCCGGGGGCCCCATGAGTTGTCAGTCCGCCCCTGGGCTAGACCCAAAACTTGACCCTTGAAGGTGCTCATGCTGACTTAGGAAAGACAGGAATACTTCCTGGGATGGCATTTCCAGGTGAGATAACGGACTTTGGCATGAAGTTGATTTTCTAGTTTTCAGGAGCATAGGGAGGACTGATCCTAGTAGGCCCTCTGAATATTGGGGGTTCTCCCTCATTGTAAGAAGGTCTTGA
This sequence comes from Staurois parvus, assembly GCF_062004578.1. Classification (NCBI taxonomy): domain Eukaryota; kingdom Metazoa; phylum Chordata; class Amphibia; order Anura; family Ranidae; genus Staurois; species Staurois parvus. The sequence continues at coordinate 10,951,629 of NW_028317882.1, forward strand.
TCCTGGACACGGCAGGCTTGAAGATCCAGGTCCAACGGTGGAAATGAGAGCTGGGCTTGGACTTGGTACAGGGCCTTTGCTTGTATGTATCAACTACATATAAGACACTATGTTATAATACTACATTTGCCAAACATACCTTCTAACGGATCCTTTGTAAGACCCAATTGGTTAATAATATAGCGTGGAATATCATTTTTTATTCCATGGCCTTCCTTAGCTTGACCTTCTGCTGCTTCTAAAAGATGGTAAAACTGTTCTGGGTCAAACTCCTGTGCACAAAGAGAACAAACCCACTGAGCAAAGTAACATAACAGAACATTTTAGCAACATTTTTTTTTACCACCAAAAACTACCACTTTAAACATAATTAGTATACAACACTTTTCTAAGATAACTAAAAATGATATAGCCAAGTACCACAAATACAAGGACCTCTCTGATGCCCTACTATGACAAATGATCCTGAATTATTTTATTAGAACATTTAATTCACAAACAATATTTTCTTTCACAATTTGAAAATGTAAAAAAAATTTCAGAAATTGCATGTTACAAATAATTATAAAAATGTGACTTCCTTACCAGACACTCAAGCAATCTTGCAGGTCGTGCAATAATCATCAGTAACTTTCTTGCAAGTTGGATAATAAATGTGACTTCCTCACTCTCTGAACGTTCATAGGCCTAGAGTAGAGAAAACATTTATGATGAGCTGGAAAATATCACTATTTCTATCACATTTGCAACCAGGCAGTGGCTACTGTCTAATGTTACAGAACAGAAAAAAAAAAAAACACAAAACAGTACTGTAGGTCTGATAAGTCTGCATAATGTTAGCCGTTTCTGTAACTGAACAGTAATCAAATACAACTATATGAAACCTGATTGTGTATGTGTATTATGAATATTTATGCACTCTATGCTGTAGCCTCTGATCAAAGAAAATCTTCCAACATGCCCCTGCGACAGAAGTTGATCAAACGTTTAAATTCTGTTGAGTGGGGACAGCCACACATCAATTGAAATTTGACTGGTCCCTGGTAATCTGGCCAAATTTCGATCAGAGTATGTCCAGCTTAAGTGAAACATGTGAGATATGTACTGTTGTATTGCCAAATTAAAAATACAAAATATATAGTGCTAGTTAAAAGATCAGACCACCCATAAGTAATGTTTCAGTTACAGGTATTTTGGCTGCTTTTATATCTCTTGTTGACTGCAGTGGCAAGATATCCCTATTACAATTCCTTGAAATGCGTTCACCCACCTTGTAGTTTTGTATGTTAATGCCCACACTTTGAGGGTGTTCTCACTCCTGTGTATTTTGCACAATATAAAACTAGCAAAAAAGTGCCTATTTGTTGGACAGACTGAATATTAAAGGGCACTTTTTATCGAGGTGAAGAGTAAAGTAGACGAAAGTGGAGTTGTGCTATGGCAGACGGTGACCGATGGTGGGGCACTGCATTCGCGAAGGGGGAGGAATGTGGGTCCAGAGGCATTTACAGGTGTGTGGGACAGGGACATTAGGATGACTGAGCAAGTACAGAGACTTTTGTAGGAGAAATGCATGGGTGCAAGGATGTTCAGATGACAAATGCAAGGGTGTTCAGATGAGAAGTGCACAGATGCAAGAACGTTCAGTAGAAAGGTGGCAGAGTAGCAATAGAGGAGCAATATGGGGTGGTGTAGTAGGTAAGGCTGGGATACATGCAGAAGAAGTTCATCAGAAGGACAAAGCTCTAAAGGCAACCTCAAACAAGAGACCAGCAGCAAATAGATGTGTGAAGGTTAAATGATAATGACCAAGAGTCCATTCAGAGGAGACATTTTGTTTCAATAAATCCTCTGTAGGGGCCACCTTGCTATGGAACAAGACAGCCATGCTTCTCAAGTCCATTTTCAAAGGTACTTTGATTTAACTTTGCAGGTAAACTTGTTACATCTAATTCTTCATAACTATTTAGCTTGTACTAACAGATATGATGGACCTTTTTTAAAGCATAGAAGTGGAGGCAGGAGAGGTGGCGTTTAACCATAGCATTTGCTTGAAATTTGCAAAAAGAAAATTTTTCTGGTTACGGGGCTCCTGGGGCCTACAGAATTGAAAATGACTCAGCATGTAGGTAGTGTCATTTTAGCAACCTCTATCAACAGGTATAGTTTAAATCACTGAACAGTTTCTTAAGGGATACTTGCTATTTTGAGGAGCATCTCTTCTACCCCCGTCATTCTCATCATAATTTACAGTATCACTATACATCTCAGATGCAGATAAACATTTACATGTTAGCAGCCTACTCAGAGACTGAGTAGGTTGAGTAGACCCTTGACCCTTACATACAAGGGTCAATGCTCCTTGGCAAAGAGAAGTCTTCTAGATAATTAGCTCCTGTTTAAATTGACCCTAGTATGTGTATGAATGTGAACTACGAACCTTAGATTATAAACTCTTTTAGGACAGGGACTGATGTGAATGCACACTATAAATGTAAAGCGCTGCATAAAATTGACAGCTCCAAGTATCTGTAATAATTATAATAATGGAAGGAGTTAGAGATGAGCGAATTTCTCAAAAATTCGATTCGGCTGATTCGGCGAATTCCAGTGTGAAATTCGATTCGATGCGAATTTCTTCGCTACAAAGATGACTTATAAAAAGGGTTTCTAGGCTTCAGAGAGCCTTTAAATTAGTGCAGAACACTGTACCTTTAATTTAAATGCCCTTGGAGATGAGGAAAGAGAAGGAGAAGGAGAAGGAGAAGGATGAGAAGGAGAAGGATGAGAAGAAGGAGAAGGAGAAGGATGAGACGAAGGAGAAGGATGAGAAGAAGGAGAAGGATGAGGAGAAGAAGGATGAGACGAAGGAGAAGGAGAAGGATGAGAAGGAGAAGGATGAGAAGAAAGAGAAGGATGAGAAGGAGAAGGAGAAGGATGAGAAGAAGGAGAAGGAGAAGGATGAGAAGAAGGAGAAGGAGAAGGATGAGAAGAAGGATGAGAAGAAGGAGAAGGAGAAGGATGAGAAGAAGGAGAAGGAGAAGGATAAGGATGAGAAGAAGGAGAAGGAGAAGGATAAGGATGAGAAGAAGGAGAAGGATGAGAAGAAGGAGAAGGATGAGAAGACGGAGAAGGAGAAGGAGAAGGAGAAGGATGAGAAGACGGAGAAGGAGAAGGAGAAGGAGAAGGATGAGAAGAAGGAGAAGGAGAAGGATGAGAAGAAGGAGAAGGAGAAGGATGAGAAGAAGGAGAAGGAGAAGGATGAGAAGAAGGAGAAGGAGAAGGATGAGAAGAAGGAGAAGGAGAAGGATGAGAAGAAGGAGAAGGAGAAGGATGAGAAGAAGGAGAAGGATGAGAAGAAGGATGAGAAGAAGAAGGAGAAGGATGAGAAGAAGGAGAAGGAGAAGGATGAGAAGAAGGAGAAGGAGAAGGATGAGAAGAAGGAGAAGGAGAAGGATGAGAAGGAGAAGGATGAGAAGAAGGAGAAGGATGAGAAGAAGGAGAAGGATGAGAAGAAGGAGAAGGAGAAGGATGAGAAGAAGGAGAAGGATGAGAAGAAGGAGAAGGAGAAGGATGAGGAGAAGGAGAAGGATGAGGAGAAGGAGAAGGATGAGGAGAAGGAGAAGGATGAGAAGAAGGAGAAGGATGAGAAGAAGGAGAAGGATGAGAAGAAGGAGAAGGATGAGAAGAAGGAGAAGGATGAGGAGAAGAAGGATGAGACGAAGGAGAAGGAGAAGGATGAGAAGGAGAAGGATGAGAAGAAAGAGAAGGATGAGAAGGAGAAGGAGAAGGATGAGAAGAAGGATGAGAAGAAGGATGAGAAGAAGGAGAAGGAGAAGGATGAGAAGAAGGATGAGAAGAAGGAGAAGGAGAAGGATGAGAAGAAGGAGAAGGAGAAGGAGAAGGATGAGAAGAAGGAGAAGGAGAAGGATAAGGATGAGAAGAAGGAGAAGGAGAAGGAGAAGGATGAGAAGAAGGAGAAGGATGAGAAGGAGAAGGATGAGAAGAAGGAGAAGGATGAGAAGGAGAAGGATGAGAAGAAGGAGAAGGATGAGAAGGAGAAGGATGAGAAGAAGGAGAAGGATGAGAAGAAGGAGAAGGAGAAGGAGAAGGATGAGAAGGAGAAGGATGAGACGAAGGAGAAGGAGAAGGATGAGAAGGAGAAGGATGAGAAGAAAGAGAAGGATGAGAAGGAGAAGGAGAAGGATGAGAAGAAGGATGAGAAGAAGGATGAGAAGAAGGATGAGAAGAAGGAGAAGGAGAAGGATGAGAAGAAGGATGAGAAGAAGGAGAAGGAGAAGGATGAGAAGAAGGAGAAGGAGAAGGATAAGGATGAGAAGAAGGAGAAGGAGAAGGATAAGGATGAGAAGAAGGAGAAGGAGAAGGATAAGGATGAGAAGAAGGAGAAGGAGAAGGAGAAGGATGAGAAGAAGGAGAAGGAGAAGGAGAAGGATGAGAAGGAGAAGGATGAGAAGAAGGAGAAGGATGAGAAGAAGGAGAAGGAGAAGGAGAAGGATGAGAAGGAGAAGGATGAGAAGGAGAAGGATGAGAAGAAGGAGAAGGAGAAGGATGAGAAGAAGGAGAAGGAGAAGGATGAGAAGAAGGAGAAGGAGAAGGATGAGAAGAAGGAGAAGGAGAAGGATGAGAAGAAGGAGAAGGAGAAGGATGAGAAGAAGGAGAAGGAGAAGGATGAGAAGAAGGAGAAGGATGAGAAGAAGGAGAAGGATGAGAAGAAGGAGAAGGATGAGAAGAAGGAGAAGGATGAGAAGAAGGAGAAGGATGAGAAGAAGGAGAAGGATGAGAAGAAGGAGAAGGATGAGAAGAAGGAGAAGGATGAGAAGAAGGAGAAGGATGAGGAGAAGGAGAAGGATGAGGAGAAGGAGAAGGATGAGGAGAAGGAGAAGGATGAGAAGAAGGAGAAGGATGAGAAGAAGGAGAAGGATGAGAAGAAGGAGAAGGATGAGAAGAAGGAGAAGGATGAGAAGAAGGAGAAGGAGAAGGATGAGAAGAAGGAGAAGGATGAGAAGAAGGAGAAGGAGAAGGATGAGAAGAAGGAGAAGGAGAAGGATGAGAAGAAGGAGAAGGAGAAGGATGAGAAGAAGGAGAAGGAGAAGGATGAGAAGAAGGAGAAGGATGAGAAGAAGGAGTAGGATGAGAAGAAGGAGAAGGATGAGAAGAAGGAGAAGGATGAGAAGAAGGAGAAGGATGAGAAGAAGGAGAAGGATGAGAAGAAGGAGAAGGATGAGAAGAAGGAGAAGGATGAGAAGAAGGAGAAGGATGAGAAGAAGGAGAAAGATGAGAAGAAGGAAAAGGATAAGGATGAGAAGAAGGAGAAAGATGAGAAGAAGGAAAAGGATAAGGATGAGAAGAAGGAGAAGGAGAAGGATGAGAAGATGGAGAAGGAGAAGGATGAGAAGAAGGAGAAGGATGAGAAGAAGGAGAAGGAGAAGGATGAGAAGAAGGAGAAGGAGAAGGATGAGGAGAAGGAGAAGGATGAGAAGAAGGAGAAGGATGAGAAGAAGGAGAAGGATGAGAAGAAGGAGAAGGATGAGAAGAAGGATGAGAAGAAGGAGAAGGATGAGAAGAAGGAGAAGGAGAAGGATGAGAAGAAGGAGAAGGATGAGAAGAAGGAGAAGGATGAGAAGAAGGATGAGAAGAAGGATGAGAAGAAGGATGAGAAGAAGGATGAGAAGAAGGAGAAGGATGAGAAGAAGGAGAAGGATGAGAAGAAGGATGAGAAGAAGGATGAGAAGAAGGATGAGAAGAAGGAGAAGGATGAGAAGGACAGTTCTGTGACAGTTTCTGTCTATTTCTGACAGTTCTGGGACATTCACTCCATACAGCTGTTTCAACCGCTGTATGGAGGGAATGTCATGGAACTGTCAGAAATAGACTATTAATGACAGTTCTGGGACTGTTCTTCCATGCAGCGGTTGAAACATTGTATGTATTTGTTTCCATAAATGGATCCATTTATGGAAACAAATAGATACAATGTTTCAACCGCTGTATGGAAGGACAGTCCCAGAACTGTCATTAATAGTCTATTTCTGACAGTTCTATGACATTCCCTCCATACAGCGGTTGAAACAGCTGTATGGAGTGAATGTCCCAGAACTGTCAGAAATAGACTATTTATGACAGTTCTGGGACTGTCCTTCCATACAGCGGTTGAAACATTGTATCTATTTTTTTCCATAAATGACATTCTGCAAATACACTTAGAGGAGCGCTGCAGATACACTTTTTGCCGGCTTGGAATTAATCTTATTTTCATCCTACTTCTTCTTCTTCATCCTCATCCTCATAAGAAGAAAAAGAAGAAGTAGGATGAAAAGAAGAATAATTCCAAGCCGGCAAAAAGTGTATGTGCAGAGTTCCTCTATTTCTGACAGTTCTCTCACAGCTTCTTCACATGAACAGTGGTTGAAACATCTGTATCCTAAATGTAAACTAATAGATACAATGTTTCAACCGCTAAACATGTGTTCCTTCTGTCAGAGAACTGTCAGAAATAGCGGAGCTCACTGCAGGGACACTTTTGCCGGCTGATCGGGAAATGTTCGATTCGCGCACCCGAAGTAGGCAAAATTTCGGTTTCGCCGCGAATCGAATATTTCCTGAAATTCGACTCGAATTCCGGTTCGCCTGGTTCGATTCGCTCATCTCTAGAAGGAGTTATCGCTTAAACAAGTACCCTCAAGGAAGCCATTAATGATTTAAAGAGCACCTGTATTCAGACAGAAGATGTTTCTATGAAAATTTCAACCAAGTACCATCATGCATCTCTGTACTTGCCTATCACTGTGATGCATAGCCACAATGCTATGTGAAAAAAGGCAGAGTGAAGTTCAACCTTTGCCCAAACACATGAAAGTGCCAGCTATGGCATACATAATATTTGCAGCTTTTATTTGACTACAGGTATGTTTTAAACTTTACTGCATCTAAGATTTTATGAAAAACTCACATCTTGTAACATCTTTTCCAGCTTTTCTTGCAGTTCCACAAAATATCGGGAAGTAACTAGTGCCCCCTTGGATTTGTCGAGGCAGTCTCGAGCCAGCTCAATGATCTGGTGATGAATGAAGCCTAAGACACCATCAGCCAAAGGTAAGGTGCGACTTGGGCATAAGTTTGTGATGACATCCTGAAGTCTCTCTTCCATCTGTGCCGTTGCCTAAAACAAGGTTAAACATAATCCATCCATATTACCAAGGAGTGTAAAGAACTGCATAGTTTTCAACATTTAAAATAAAAAAAATTAAAAAAGGACACAAAAACTTTTAAAGCATGTGGCAACACAATATACATTAGCATGTTGTGGTACCAACAAATTTGATTAGCACCCTAATGCATGGTTACATACTGCTTTGATGTGTCGTAGCATACTGCATTGGACAAAATAAGTACAGGTGCTTTTTTGGTCTGTTATGGTGCCTTGGCAGTCATTTCATGTGAAAATGCTGCCTTGACACAATGCGTTAATGAACAGCACTGCGGTGGAAAGGTGGTATGAGCCCTAAAGTCCTTCGGATACATTCATATTGTGGGAGTATTTACATAATAATGCACAAATTTCAAACATAAAAGCACAGAACATAAGTTTGCTGTGAATGAATGTGCAGCTTTTTAGTACAAGAATGTCAGCCTGTCATATAATCCTTTTTCGGGTTCACCAAAAGAAACAAATGCTCTACTAGCACAGAACATAAAAGAGCATGTACCCCAAAAATGTGTCACTAAAACCGAGATCAGAAAGTGGAGAATGCTTCATACTGCTAAAATCAGGGTGTATTATGGGGCAATCTGGTTCTAGGCTTAGACGGGTTAAGATCTGCCTTCCTCAGGCCACTATTTATTTCTAAAGGTGCTATTGACGTGAAATTTTCACCACATGTTGGTGACAACCCATGCAATCCATACATACAATGGATTCAAAACAAATAAGTTCAGAAATTAAGTTATGAGTAATAAAATGGAATGACTCAGGGAAAAAATTATTGAACACAAAGAAAGGGAGATGCAAAAAAAGGTATGGAAAGCCAAGACACCAGCTGAAATCTCTCAGTAATCAGAAAGCAATCCTGCTCCTTGTCAGTGCAAACTAAGATCAGCTGGTTTAGTCTCCCCTGATGGCCTATAAAAAGGTGTCCCATTACCAAGGTTACACACAAGAAGCATCTCATGATGGGTAAAAGCAAAGAGCTCACTCAAGACCTTTGCAACCTTATTGTTGCAAAAACACACTGATGGCATGGATTACAGAAGGATTTTTAAACTTCTGAATGTTCCAGTGAGCACTGTTGGAGCCACAATCCAAAAGTGCAAAGAACATCATTTCACCATAAACTGGCCACAAACAGGTGCTCCTCACAAGATTTCTGACAGAAGTCTGAAAAGTATTAGAAGAGCTGTCCAAGAGCCAAAGACCACCTGTTGAGAGATTCAGAAAGACCTGGAATTAGCAGGTACAAATGTTTCAAAGAAAACAATAAGTAATGCACTCAACCACCATGGCCAGAATGCACGCTCAACGTGCAAGACTCTGTTGCTGAAGAAAAAGCATGTTGAAGCTCGTTTAAAGTTTGCTGCACAACATTTAAATAAGCCTGTGAAATAATGGGAGAATATAGTCCGGTCAGATGAGACCAAAATTGAACTCTTTGGATGCCATAATACACACCATGTTTGGAGGTCAAATAGCACCATACCAACAAAATTTAGAGGTGGGAACATCACGGTGTGGGGCTTTTCAGCATATGGTACAGGCAAACATATCATTGAAGGAAGGATGAATGGGAAAAAAAAAAAAAAAAGACAGACAATCTTGATAATCTGCTGCCATCTACCAGGATGATGAAACAAGGGGGGACATTTCAGCAAGGCAAGGATCCCAAACACAAATACAAGGAAACTCTCAATTGGTTTCAAAGAAAGAAAATAAACCTGCTAGAATGGCCCAGCCAATGACCTGACTTGAATCCAATAGAAAATCTATAGAAAGAACTAAAGATCAGAGTTCAAAGAAAATGCCCACAGAACCTTCACGGTATGAAGACTGTGTGGAAACATGAGCTAAAATCTCACCTGAGCAATGCATGCAACTAGTTTCTCTATACAGGTGTCTTGAAGCTGTCATTACCAACAAAGGATTTTGTACGTAGTATTAGATACTTTTCAGTTAGCGTGTTCAATACTTTTTCCGTGTCATTCCATTGTAATAATACAACTTAATTTCTGAACTTGTTTGTTTTGGTTTCTTTGTATGTATGGATTGCATGGGTTGTTACCAACATGTGGTACAAATTTCATGTTAATAGCACCTTTAGAAATATATTTACTAAGAAAAATGGTGACGTGTTCAATACGTATTTTATATAATTTCTATTCCTCTGTTTTGATACATATTTTATTAAAAATCAAAAAAAGTGTATCTAACATTATATAATTTCTTAATTCAACTTTCAGTCTGCCATTGTATATCTTCCTGGTGCTTCCCCAGTGACATCACACCTCCAGCATACGGATTGGTCATTACCCAGTAAGATTCCACCTCCAGTACAGCACTTTTTTTCCCCTGCATCTCTCCCCCCCAGCACAAACACACAAAAACATTGGTCCTCCCCCTGTAGATCTCCTCCAGCACACACACGTCGGCCTTTCCATTGTACTCTTTACTCCAATCACACATTTCAACCAGACTGCATGTTCAAAACTGTTCTTTTCCTAATAAGACATTACACACTGACCTCAAACACAGCACTCAGAGTAATGCTCCGTTCAGCAGAAGTCGCAGCCCTAAATCTGCAGAAATTTCTCATTGCATCCCCTTGTGTAGTCCAGGATTGTGCTTGTGTGTTGTAAATTGGTATTTCCCCTGTATCCTGCACACGCACACACTTTTACTCCCCAATATCAACACCGGCAGTGAGATGGCCCCTCCAGTAGATGGAGTTCTCTAGCTAGTTTTACACAAAGGGAGAATGAGCATTAACCCAAGAGTGACAAATCTGGCATATTTGGACATTAATCCATCAGTGACCAGCCTGCAGTGTAAGTGCATTTACCGCTCAGTGATCACTTATCCCAGAAGAAGTGTCAGCTCATTCAGTCCCCCTTCCTATAAGCATAAACCCCTCATTGACTTGTCTGCAGTGCATGTAGTCTGCTTCAAGAGCATGTGCATCAACCAGTTAGTGATGAACATTCAATCTGTATATGAATAAATACCCCAGTGACTTACCACCAGTATATCAAGCTTAACTACTTAGCTTTCAGGCCCAGCTCAGGTCATTTAACCCTTCAGCACACATTCCACTGCACAAATATATAATCCCTCAACTCCCAGTCCTCGGTCCTTGTGCATTATTTACTCTCAGTACCCAGTTCACGTAGGTTAACCCATCAGCAAGCAATACCTAATGTATGTGCTTTAACTTCTCAGCAGCTATTCTTCTGCATATGTCTCATGCTAATGTGCATTATTCTCTCAGCTGCCAGTGCATGTGCTTTTACCCCTTAGCAGCCAAATCCCCAGCAAATTTGTAATAACGTTTAAGTACCCAAGCCATGTGCAAGAACTCTTCAGCATACAATCTCCAGTACATGTGAAAAATTCCTCAAATTCATTCAGTGCCGCATGCCAAATATTAGTCATCTCCACAGACTCCAGTGGGAATCTTCTGCACAGCCTCATCTCCCACGTCCCCAGAATAACCTCCACTGTTCCTAAACGCCATGACACAGTCCTACTAATACCCTGATGGTAACTCCTTTACAGTCTTTCAGGCTGAACTGGGTGGACCAATGCCTTTATTTAACATTTGCAAATATTTAAACGTTTATAACCTCCATTGTCCTCAGGCCTACTGACACAATCATCCTGTTTCAGTACCCTACCCACCACCTTCACAGTCTGCTGTGCGGCCAACAAAATCCTAGCCACCTAAAACTATTCCAGAACAACCTGCTTCATGCTTAACAGGCCTGTTTCCTGGACAATCCTTTGAACCTCCTTGGTAAAACCCTGCGTGAAGAGCTCAGCTTCCATGCAGCTGCTGTATAATGACTTGGTTTTCTAAATGGATGCCCAATGCATTATTGGTCTCATTTCTTCACCCCTATTGTTCACCTTTAAGTCTGTGACTATATATTTAAGTGATTTTGTTGCCATATATAGAAAGACCAGTAACCACCATTGAGAGTCAAAACATTAGTTGTTCTTCTCGCAGTCATACTATTCACACACTTTTCTTCCCACTGTTATAACCCCCACATTTGTCTCCTACACATAATGCTGTCATACGTTCCACAATTCTCTCCTTCACATACCTCCCCCATCATACCTCTAGATTCCTCTACTGAAAACTACCATACCCTCTGCATTTTTCCCCTGTACTTATTGGCCACTGTCACACCCTCAATACTCGTCTTTTGGACATACTGTATTTCCCATCTGTAATATCCTCCACACTTTTTTACTGTACATTATTACCTCCTATAATACCCTCTTCCCCACTCTCTTGACATACTGCTCACTCACTTCATTAGCATTGTTATATCCCCAAAACCTTTCCTGTTCTGGAATGGACACACTTTTGTTAATACATATACACAATAAGATATACAGTAATTTAGAGATATATATATATATATATATATATATATATATAAAAAAAAATGCACATACATACATACACACTACACTTAGGATTCTAATCCATCCTCACTAGGCACCCTTATATACACATTTTGAAAACCTTTTCATACAAACAAGGATTCTTGGTTTGCCCATAAATACATGTTCAAGCTGGCCAACAGCATTAATGTGATCTCTTTGATGTAGGGATATTGCATTATAAAAACATCAAATAAAGAAAAAGTTATAACCTAAAAGGCTAAAGCGATTAGGTCCATCTAGTGGATTTCACTGATTTTTATTACAATGCCCTGCTACAGTCTTACCGATCCCTAGCTCTAAGCCTATTCTGTGTTATGAATTCTATGCATAGCTTAAGTTTAACTAAGCTCTCCAAGTTATCTGCAATGTATATTTACTACTTCTCTCCATACTTGTGTTACCCTAGGCGATTGTCAATTGCAAAAGCTAGCACAAATTTAATGACTGGCAAGTATACAGTGCTATATAAGATAGGATTTTTTTTTTTTTTGGACTCATAATATAAATTCTTTACTTCGACATTCAGTTAAGGACACAACACTGTAGATTAGATGACCAGTACGTACATTGCTGTTTACAAGAGGGTCTGACATTTGCATATATAAAAGTTGCAGGTGAATAAATCACAGTAATTTAAAATACTCCAGGAAGAAATACTATAACTGCAGTGAATATCACAATCACTGCTTTATACTCCAAATAAGCCCTAAGCTTTAAAACAAAAACAGACAGCTCCCTCGTGTGGCTATATCCTATAGATGCTTACACTGTACAGCAAAAAAAAAAAAAAAAACACTTCAGATTAGATGACTAGTAAGATTTCAATAAGCAATCCATAATGAGGAACTACACCTAAAAGGCCTAGTTCGCAGCTTTCATCACTCCAGAAAGGGTCAATCACACAGCTGCCTGCATGTCCTTGTAGCCGAAGCTTGCATTCACCAATGTAATCGCATCTACCCTGTAAAACTTTGTGAATGTGAAGATAGAAGGCCAAGTTGCAAGCATAAAAATTGGGACACAAATATTTGGTGACAGAAGTCCCAATAAGTGCCCATTGCCTTGGTGAAATGTGACAAGGAAAAGGGGGATTCTAACACTTTAAAGCGCTGGGATAGACAAAAAAAATAAGGTGCCACTTATAACTATAAGAACCCAGGCACTATAAGAACCCAGGTACTAACCAGAATAACAAATAATACTACTTTTGAAGAGAAAGTAGCATTCAAGTAATATACTTGGAAAAATCATTGCTCTCCCAATCCAGTCTGACACAGGTCAGAGGACATGGCTTGTGGAGTGGTGTAAGGCTGAAGCATCTCACACATGTTAACAACTCAGACTGGACTGGGAGAGCAGTGATTTTTCTAAGTATACTTCACACTACTGGATGGCGATATTTCACACCAGCACCCCATTCCTGAATACCAGGGGGACAATATACATCTTCGTTTATGGCTTAGAGTAGCATTAGCATTCAAGTAATGGGGCAGAGCAGAACTGGACCTTAGGTAAAAAGGAAAGACAAAGAGCACTACCTTATCCTTGTGAACGATGAGAAATGTGGTCTTGAAAAACAAAAAACAGCCAGTTTTCAAATCCTTCTAGCCAATGTAAAATCAACCAAAAAAACTACCTTTGGGGACAAGGTCAACAAAGGAACTTCTGAAATATGCCTGAATGGGACACTCTGTAAGGATCAGAGTTAAAATTCAAATGGTCAAGAGAGGGCTTCACATGGTTAGCAACATGAACTGAAGAAAGTTGGGAATCAAAAGACTAATTTGTCAGGAGTTACTGGCAAAGAAGCTCCAAGGTTAAAATCGTATGGTACTCATCACCACATACGGATCCATTCACATCTGAAGGAGTGGAATACATAGACATACATAGTACATAGTTCCAGTGAAGGCAACTGTTGAGACGTCAGCATACCAAGACATTTTAGACAATTTCATGCTCCCAACTTTGTGGGAACAGTTTGGGGATGGCCCCTTCCTGTTCCAACATGACTGCGCACCAGTGCACAAAGCAAGGTCCAAAAAGACATGGATGAGCGGGTTTGGGGAGGAGGAACTTGACTGGCCTGCACAGAGTCCTGCCCTCAACCCGATAGAACACCTTTGGGATGAATTAGAGCAGAGACTGCGAGCCAGGCCTTCTCATCTGACATCAGTGCCTGACCTCACAAATGCACTTCTGGAAGAATGGTCAAACATTCCCATAGACATACTCCTAAACCTTCCCAGAAGAGTTGAAGCTGTTATAGCTGCAAAGGGTGGGCAAATTCAATATTGAACCCTACCGACTAAGACTGGGATGTCATTAAAATTCATGTGCGTGTAAAAGGCAGAAGTCCCAATACTTTTGGCAAATCCTGGTTGACAGAATATTCAGAATTCAGATACTGGCAGCATAAGAAGACCTCCTGCCAGTTTTCTATGTTGGGAATGTGCATTGCAGAGAAAGCCAGTGCTTGCTGGGAAGTGGAAGGACTCTGTGCCATCCTGATAATTTGCATATGCCAGTGTGGACCGTACCAGAACTAGGTGCCTTTCCAGAACGTCTGTCCAACAAAAGAAGGAAAACCAGGATCACTGAAATTTCAGCATAACAAGTCTTGATTCCTCCTGGGACCGGTGAGTGACCCTGTAGATACAAAGCTCCACTCCATCCACAGATACTTGCATCTGTGCTGATGATGTTCCACTGCAGAGGAAGAAAGATGAATTTCCCTTGTCCAAGGAAAGAAGCAATAGTCTAACATGTATAGAATCTTCATGAAGGGTCCTGGTTTGAAAATCAGAGAAGACAACTGCTTTGAACAAAGCTATAATGACAACCAGAAACTTTCTGCAACATTGGCAGAAGAGTCAGCATTAAGTTCCAAGATGCCTGACCTGAGCCCAGAATGTTAGAATCCTCTCCAGGTGAAAAAAAACATTTTCACCAACCAGGTTTCCAGAATTAACCCATGTTCCAGACATAGGGCAGAATCAGAGTATTTATTTTTTTAGTCCATCAGCCAGCTGAATTTCTACAGCATCTGCAAGGTGATCCTAAAGTTGGCTTTCAAGTTCTAGTATGAAAAGGTTTAAAAGTAGGAGATTGTTTAGATAACCTATCACAGAGATGACCCAAGGATGGAAAAGGTGATGATGCTAGATGCTAGACTGGGGCAATGCCTTGGAATAGACCTGCTGAACTTAATACAGGCCAGAGGGGAGAGTCACAAACTGGTAAAGGCTCTCTTCTACTAAAAGCTGCAGAAAGATGGATTCAACCTTTTGGGAACCATAAAAGGTTGGAGTAAAACAGTGCATCAACCTGCTCAAAAGAGACCTTTTTTGTCAGAAACACATTACCAATAAGCCATTTTGAACACTGATGGCTGGAGCCAGCATTTAGAGGCAAGTGGTTGAAAGCTTTAAACATCTGAGACGTTGGTGTTTGGCGTGGTCCAGTTGCGTGTTCTAAAAGCAAGTTATTCTACCAACTTTGTGAGTGTTATTATTGGTTAAAAGAACTAATAAAAAGATAAACTACTGGGAGACAAGAGTCTTTGTCCTTTTCTTTGTTTTTCATGTTTAACAGGCTTTTCTGTCTATGATGCAAGCTCTGCATATCCTCAGACATTTTGGAGTTTAGATCATAGTGTATGCAGCCGTTTGCCTGAAGGGTAACAGTTACTGCTAGCGCCAGATAATTGGTTTTGGAGACTGCAGCCCTAAGCGACAGGTGGTTATTAGCAGTGATTCCATGCGGTGTCAAAAAAAAAAAAAGAAGAAAAAAAAAAAAGAAAAAAGGAGTAAGCAGAGATGCAGAGACAATCCAGCCCACAACAAGGCAGGGCATATACAGCAAACTGCAATACATGCCCAAGAGATTCATGGTGCTGTGCATGCCTGAAGACTCATGATGATTCTTTCTGCACTACAAGACTCCTATTCCTAAGCTGCAGTAGTGAGAAAAGAGGCCACAGAAGTATAAAATAAAAAGATACTTTTACAAATCCCCCAGGGGCTAGCAAATAGGCAGTACTGAAGGGTGTTGGCAGAGGTATCCTGGGATACAGTGTCTGATAGCTCTGCAATGAATGCACAGATTTGGGGATCTAGTGTGAGCACACTGAAATACTCAATTTTCAGATGACCAAGAAAATCCTGGTTGCCTAACTAGACTTTTTTACATATCCAGCTTGAAAACTACCAGCAGCTTTGTGACTGGAGGAAATCCCCAGCAGAGCGGGAAAAAAAAAATGTCCTTATTCCTCAAGACGCTGGGCACAATTCACTAAAGCTTATCACATGAGTTAAGTCAGTCACATGATCACATATTGCATGTGATGCTGAAAAAGTCAATTCATTATTGCTAGTATGCGGTATTTACTGAAAATAGTAAAAACATATGTGACGGACACGGGATCGCTACCACCAATATGTGACAATCCCACGATCGCTGTCACCAATATGTGACAGACGCGGCGTCCGAACCCTGACCTTCTCACCAAACACGTGACTGGCCAATCTGAAGCAGCGATGTCACGTATGCAACAATGCCACACCCAGCCGCACCCTGAACAACAATTTTCCAGCTAATGGACCACAATCGATGTACCGGCAGCCTGAGGTCTGGTTAACTGCGCAATTAACCCTTCACACTGCCACCACCTCCTTCTTGTACAGAGAAAGAGGAAATTCAGCGATATCCACAACACTATAATGGTTGAGGTAATCGTCTGTATAACACGGTCACCGCAGGCTGGTTATACAGAGGGTTAAACAAACACAGTAGCGTTCTTTTTAGAGGCAAGAATTCGTAAATTGCAATTAAGAGCTATAGAAACAGTTCAACGCTTTCAGAAGGGAAGATTTATTACTGAAAAGTCAAAAAGGGGTACAATAAAAATATTTACAGAAGATGTAATATACACACGCACATATACACACTATATATATATATATATATATACACATACACACACACATACATACATACACAATATATATATATATATATATATATATATACACATATACATATATACATACACACATACATATATACATACATACACACACACACACATACATACATACATACATACACAGAGAGAACAGCACAGCAAAGAGATAACAGGGAGAGGTTAAAGGGTTAAAGTACTTGCCAAAGTCCTGGGTTAGCAGATCAAGTTTCAGAGCGAAAGGGTACGGGTCTCCCCAGGTGGTATTGATGTTAAAATGGGAGAATTCTTCAACTTCCCTCTCTTAGGCCTGACAGCCCAATTTGTAGTTCCCCAGCAGGGGATGTCTCTGATGTCAAGGACCAATACCCCATTTAGGGCGTGGACCTAAACTAGAACCAAAATCCCGTGCAGTTCATATTTTGGCTCATAACTTTTCCTATGCACAAGTGGCATTCCACACGCCGGTAGATGATGCAAACACGTCTGAGGATTGATTAGATATGAAATTATACACTGAACGGTTCACGAGATCTAATTTTCGGCTTTCCTAAGTATTCGAGACAAGACAAGTGACCTATCAAACGGTTTGCTTCCTCTTGGCCAATCTGACGATATGTCTGGTTTTTATGTAAGTCTCTCATATTCCAAGATATGACACATAGGGGAAAAATGGATTTTTAAAAAGTTTATCTGGTGTGCTTCCTTGGAATGTCTTTTGAACTCCTGGGAAGGCTGTGTTATCTTTTTACGAGGTGCTAAATTTTACAGGTTCTTTGGACAGTGAAGCCCCAGCTCCCTTGGGGCTTTATAGCACGTAGCCCCCCTGCTGGGCTCTGGCCTGTGACACTTACACACACACACTCTGCCATATGTCACTGTGCCTCTCAGAGAGGGAGGGGGGAAAGAATGAGGCGATGCGGCGGGCACCGTGATTGGCGTTATATCTACTTCGGGGGGGGGAGGGGGGGGACATTTTTTTTTTCTTCTTTTAATAAAGCACTTGTCAAAGACGGTCTCCTGTCTTTTTTCACACTAGTCTTTTTTTGTGAATGAATATCGCATACTACTGCAGATACCAATAAGCCCCCCGCCCTCAGACCCCCACACCACTAGCCAAGGTGCTTTGGGGGGGGGGGGGGGCTGCCCCAAAGCAACCCCCATGTTGAGGACATGTGGTCTGGTATGGTTGAGGTGGATGTGGTAAGATACCGCTTAGTGACTTGTTCCCATTCAGCTAAAATGGGCTCTATAAGTTATGGACTATAGACAGAGGAAGATGTCCCCTGTTCATTTGTTTCACAACCTAATATTCAAATCCTTCTGTACATGACAATAGATCTACTTGCCATTTAGTCCTCATGCACACGAGACAAGCTAAAAACTGCTTAAAAACACTGGACAAAAAAACGCTAATGTTTTAGCATTTGTTGCCAGTGTTAAGCAGTGTTTAGCCTAGCATGTAAGCTGTAAACTGTTGTTAAGGAGAGGGTAGGGAAAACAGCTGCCCTGTCTAATCAATGGATGAGTCATCAGCTGTCAGTAGGGTTCCCCACTGACAGCTGAATGGGGAAAAAAAAACAAAAAAAAAAAACCACAACGTGGGGTTCCCCCTTCCCCAACCCACGTCAAAATTTAAGCCCCCTTTTGAGCCATATGTTGATGAGATTGAGGGAGCGGAGGATCAGGTAGGGTAATGGGAATTTACTCTCCTACAGAATACTGGGGTACCATGACGAGGCTTTGTAGCTTGTATTTGCAAATGTGTGCTAAACCTCCGTTTTTAAACGCATACTGCTAGACAGGTAATTCAGTTTGTTTGCAGGCTGGCAAGTGTGAGCTGGGAATTTTTCTTTTTTGCTGTTTGACATGTGCTCCTTGCTGTGAAGGTCAGTTATAGACTGGGGCAGTGGCCGTTTTTTGTAAGAGATTTTACTCTCCCCTACACTAAAGAAGCAATTAACCCCTGCAGTGCAGGCACAGCTCCACTTCAAGTAATAAATTTAACATTTTCCTGGAGCTGGGCATTAATCTACTGTCCGGTGTCCATGATTGAAAAACTGCTTTTAAATATACTATTGAGAAAAATGGCAGCTCTTAGGCTACTTTTATACGCGTGGCTGAGCCACAATGCAAATGACCCTTTCAGCAGTTATAAAAAAAACTAGAACAAAAAAAAAAAAAACCCACACAGGCATCAGGAGACAGCAGCATTGCTTCCTGAAGACGTTTCCTTTCCCCTGCAGAAAAAGGGGCTAATCCTTTTTTATGCAGCATGGGCCAAAATAAAAAGCAGGTTTAGTATTGAGATATTTAGAATTCAGACAGAAATCTGTCATTTACCTTCTATGAATGATCTCCCTCTGCAGGACTGAACAATAACAGCCACTTACACTTTGTTTTAGTAAAAGGGTATCTATAGATATGAGATTACGACTGAATCGCATGGCCACCTCATACAGTATGAGGACAACTCTCAACCTTTCCTGTCTCTGGGAACACTGATGAGCAATTTGAAAAACCTGTTCTCCAATCACTATATTTATGGGACAGGTAAGTGACAGTGTGTGCTAAAGAATGATGTTCATTCTCTTTTCATTCCCATAATCAAACTTTAAAAAAAAAAAAAAAAAAAAAAAAAGAAGCAGTAGCCCATGCTTCTGCCTGAGGAAAGTCAGATTGTTTGTTTCCCTCTTAAAGGGCAGACTGTTGTCCATTTGCCCTCTAAAGACTATAACGCACCTAACATGTTTCCAAACATAGCTGTCAGTTGGAAACAAAATAGGCAGATGTATTTTTTTATTGAACAACATTAAAGAAGAACTCTCAGTAGATTTTTATTCAATCCTTTAGGGAACCAAGTGCAGTAACACTTGATGCTGTTGGAATTTGTTCTGCCATTGCCGAGCAGTGTGATTAGATAATAAACTTCCACCCTTCTTCATGTCTAACCACACTACTGAAAAGATCTGTTGATGGATTTGTGAGCAACAGCACTGGTCGCCGGTGCTACTATTCACAAAGGATTCCAAAACCTGTTGCTCTGCGTGCCTGTCTGCAGCTGTTTGTAAACATACACAGCCCTACCTGATGGATCACAGCCCTGCAGTGCTGAGCAATCTCACTTTTGCGAACAATCAGCTGCAGGGCTGTGTCATACATGGCACCAGTCCAAACAGTGTTGACTAATCTTCATAAAGGTGATACAATGCTACAGGGCTGTGTGATCCATCGGCTGGGGCTGTGCATGTGTACAAGCAGTCAAAGATGAACACAAAGAGCTGCAGAAATGAGTGATCATTTATTATTTGACCAGGGTAGCACAGATGTTTCCATCATGGCGGTTAAAAGAAAAGTCATTCTAGAGAAGGGACAGGGCTCAGTACTGGCTTTACCTCACCACCCATAATGGGGTGCAGCTACAGTAAGAAGAAAGACTTTTAATGCCCAATGGAGCCACCAATACAAACGGTTAAAGGGATATATGTAAGTGGCTCCTCTTCCATATTAGAAAAATAAAGTTCATTAAACAAAGATAAAAAAAGGCTGCTGTTTAATGGACAGTAAGAGGCAACATAATTCATGAGCTTGACATACAATTACCTTAGGAAATCTCTCCTTATAAACATGATTCATCATAATGATCTCATTATCAAAGTTTCCCGATGCTCGACCAGGGCTGAAAGACAAACAGATTTCTTCATGAATACACAAAAACATTTATATCTATTGCTTCATGTCCTCTCTCAAAATCTTTACTTCTGTTCCCTTTATAATGGAAGAATTATTACCTAAATAACAAAAAATAACAGTATATTCACAAAACAAATCTGTGATGTGAATTCGTGACAAATTTATGTTTCAAAAGTAACACAACAGCATTCATATTTGTATGAGGTTTACAAAAAAAAAGAAGAAGCAAAAACCAAAAAACAAACTATGCAGCAGCATCATCAGTGTGATGCTGCGGATGTCAAAAAAGGAAAAAAGTGCCATCCAATTTTTCACGATCAAATAAATACAAATAAATACAATATCGCATCCACTTTTGTAGTGATATTACTCCGCATAGGATTTCAATTAACCTATTAGGCGGTTTTGCACTAGTCAACTGCCATTTTTTCTGCGATGCTGCGGATGTCCCACATCAGCTCCAAGATCGATCATATGGCTGCTAATTGATCAATTCTCAGTCTGCTCATAGTGAAGATCGGTGACCGTCCATCACTGTTCTCCACTCTGTTTTCATGATTTCTTGGAACATGTAAACAAGCCAACATTTTCCGTAGTCACAATAACTATATATGTATGGAACAACTATGGACAAGTGTACCTTTTTAAACAGTAGTCAGAAAATGAACTAGAGAAGGATTTTATCATCATGAAGTTATACATTTACTACAAAACTGAATTAGTTGCATCACTCTTTTATAAATTTTTGTTCATGGTTTAATATTGCAGGTGCAAGTTGATTTTTAATGTTAGTACATTACAGAACTCTCACCTGAGGCTCCGTGAACGAGGCCGCATACATGGTGGTTGCCTTCCCTCTTCATTAGTAACGCTCTCTGTGCTGCGGAAGTGCTTGGAAAGAAAATGAAGTTCATCGGCAGTGGGCTGGTAGGGTAGTTGATGCAACCTCTCTTGAGAAGAGGAGGAAGACTGCAGAGAGAGAACCATTAATGCAAACAGAGCATGGTTTACGCACATAAGGGAGTCAATAAAAACTACTTTACTGCACTGTATAAACATTTTAATTATTTAGATTTGTCTATGGAGTCATACAAATGAAGATCAGAGGGTGCAATCTAAGTGTAGCATAAAAGCATATATATTAAATAGAGAAAAGACAACTCACATGCTATCAAAAAATAAAATAAAAATATTGCATATCACACAGCTTTAAGGGGCTGCAGAAAGAAATAGGTTATTACAGTCATTTAATGGTGTGCCTTAATGAGTGTTTGATATGTACAGGTGAAACTTGAAAAATTAGAATATCGTGCAAAAGTTAATTTATTTCAGTAATGCAACTTAAAAGGTGAAACTACGAGATAGACATTACATGCAAAGCAAGATAGTTCAAGCCGTGATGTGTCAGAATTGTGAGGATTATGGCTTACAGCTCATGAAAACCCCAAATCCACAATCTCAGAAAATTAGATTACATGCAATCAATAAAACAAGGATTGTACATAGAACAATATCGGACCTCTGAAAAGTATAAGCATGCATATGTACTCAGTACTTGGTTTGGGACCCTTTTGCAGCAATTACTGCCTCAATGCGGTGTGGCATGGAAGCTATCAGCCTGTGGCACTGCTGAGGTGTTATGGAAGACCAGGATGCTTCAATAGCGGCCTTCAGTTCTTCTGCATTGTTCAGTCTCATGTCTCATCTTTCTCTTGGCAATGCCCTATGGATTCTCTATGGGGTTCAGGTCAGGCGAGTTTACTGGCCAATCAAGCACAGTAATCCCACGGTCATTGAACCAGGGTTTGGTGCTTTTGGCAGTGTGGGCAGGTGCCAAGTCCTGCTGGAAAATGAAGTCTGCATCCCCATAAAGCTCGTCTGCGGAAGGAAGCATGAAGTGCTCCAAAATCTCCTGGTAGACGGCTGCGTTGACCCTGGACTTAATGAAGCACAGTGGACCAACACCAGCAGATGACATGGCTCCCCAAATCAACACAGACTGTGGAAACTTCACACTGGACTTCAAGCATCTTGCAGTGTGTGCCTCTCCATTCTTCCTCCATACTCTGGGTCCTTGGTTTCCAAATGAGATGCACAAGTTGCTCTCATCAGAAAAGAGCACTTTGGACCACTGAGCAACAGACCAGGTCTCTTTTTCTTTAGCCCAGGTACGACGCTTCTGACGTCATTTGTTGTTCAGGAGTGGCTTGACAAGAGGAACACGACATTTGAAGCCCATGTCCAGGATCCGTCTGTGTGTGGTGGCTCTTGATGCACTGACTCTAGCCTCAGTTCACTCCTTGTGAAAGTCCCCAACACTTTTGAATGGCCTTTTCCTGACAATCCTCTCCAGGCTGCCGTCATCCCTGCTGCTTGTGCACCTTTTTCTGCCACACTTTTCCCTTCCACATAACTTTCTATTAATGTGCTTTGATACAGCACTTTGGGAACATCCAACTTCTTTTGCAATTACCTTTTGAGGCTTTCCCTCCTTATGGAGGGTGTCATTGATGGTTTTCTGCACAGCTGTCAGGTCAGCAGTCTTTCCCATGATTGTGATTCCTACTGAACCAGACAGAGACCATTTAAAGGCTCAGGAACCCTTTGCAGGTGTTATGACTTAATTAGCTGATTAGAGTGGGACACTTTGAGCCTAGAATATTGCACCTTTTCACAATATTCTAATTTTCTGAGATTGTGGATTTGGGGTTTTCATGAGCTGTAAGCCATAATCATCACAATTATGACAAATCACGGCTTGAACTATCTTGCTTTGCATGTAATGAGTCTCATATATTAGTTTCACCTTTTAAGTTGCATTACTGAAATAAATGAACTTTTGCACGATATTCTAATTTTTTTGAGTTTCACCTGTACTTTTGCAACCATTATTGTTTAATTCTTTTTGCAGTGTGTGTATACTTTTTTCATTATATAATGTTTTATACATATATTATGACCAAGCTTGTTTTTAATAATTTATGAATTCTGCATTTAGTTTCATTTAACTGTTCACTTTAACTTTGTTGTTGTAGACTTATGTATTAAAGTTCTTGTAGCTGCCGACAAAGTTTTGTTGTGCCAAATGTCATTTAAAGCCAATCTCCAGCTTCTGTTACACTTTACATAGTTCGTTTTGGCAAAGATGGTACAAATGAACTATGTACCTCGCTGCACTTAATTCTGAACACAACTACATCCCCAGTTATAAGAAGGTGTGCACACTTACACAACCACATTTTTTTTAGCTTGTCATGTTTACTCTCCGCCACCCCCCACCCCACTAAAAGATTTCAGTTTCTTGCTCAACTGAGTTCTAGAGTTTATAGGTTACATTAAAAAGGTGTAAAAAGTTCTGAAATGATTTATCTTGGTCTCATTTTTTTAAATCACAGAAACCTGACATTTCAACAAGGGTGTTTAGACTTTTTATATCCACTTTACATACAGTTTATACTGCACATCCAGCAGCCTCACATGTTAGTTTGGGACATAGTTTGTCCGGGCCAGCTTGGCCCAAACAAACTATGTGAAGTGTAAAAATTGCTGGAGATTAGATTTAAGTAGTAGCTGAGCCTTATAGTTTTATGAGCTATAAAAGACCAATCTTTGCAATGAAGGGGCAGGCTTGACAAAGAGGCTGGTCAGCCTCAAATTGCCACAAAAGGTCACACTCTCCCCTTACGCCTCCTGAAATCTGGTGTTATTCACTACAGCTTTCCCACCCTGTCAAAGTCTCCTACATCTCAGGTAGACCTGGTCTGATTACCACTGCAACCTTGACTATGACAGTTTTATCTGGCTGAGGATATGTGACATGTGTTTTTATTTTGCCAACATGTGAGCTGCCATTTGTCTTTTTTGCCATTAACAAAATATGCCTTTATGCAACATTTAGATTGTGCCCTCTGCTGTTCCTTTTCATCCATTAGTCTTAAACTAAAAACTTCACCAAGAACGTCACCTAAAAAGGGAGCAGGTACCTGCTCCCACATCTGCTCACCACATACACACACTGAACATATGTTAAATGTTTTAGGCATGAAGATTATCTTAAAACCCAAAACAATCTATACAGTATTTTCTGTTAAGCAGAGACCCTATAGAATAAAATGGCTGCAATTGCAATGTGCATAAAAATTAGGTAATTATTGAATGACACACAATCTAATTTTAGTGCACACAAACACAATACAATACCCATTTTTTTGTGAAATAGAAAAGATGAGGTTGCGTTGAGTAAATAGGTTCTTTTTAAAGAGACATTGGAGTTCTATTAGAGCTCTAAGGTCACCTGAAAGGGTGACTGCAAAGCAATCTACAAATACAATATATTTGTTGAACCTTCAGCAACAGTGTAAAAAAATAATTATCTTAACAATATCTGATTTCCATTGTAGAAAGAATGTGGCGACTGTGTTCAGTTGTCATATCTGCAAAAGGTGCAAAGTGTATTTTTAAACTTTCTTCCATTTTGGATAGAGTTTTTTCGCCATCTGTGTCTTTTTCGCCATCTGTGTCTCATTAGGCAGATTTAACTTCACTTCCTGTACTGTGTATTGTAGGCTGAAAAAGGATATGCAACAGTATATTTTCAATGTGAGGGATAGCCCCTCAGTCAGTTGGCTGGGGAACAAGTGTTCTGATTGGAAGATTTCCCCTTTATTCCTGTTTTGGTAGCAACCTTTTAATCCTTTTTTTTTTTTTTTTTTAACCCTACTCTATCCAAAATGTAGACAGTTTCTCAATTTTGGACAGTAGGGGAGAGTTAAACAGCAGTAAGACTTTTTTTGCCACCTGTATCTCTTCAGGCAGACTCACCTTCAATTCCTGTATTGTAGACTCAACAGGGAGTGAGAGGATACCTTTCCAATGTGAGGGATAATACCTCTTAGGCAGTTGTCACGAGAATAAATGTCATAATTTTTTGATTTCCTATTATTCCTGTCAGTGGCAATTTAATTTTTGAATTTACCCTCACCTTTATTCCCAGTGACAATGGTTGATGATCAGAACTAGCGACAGCAAATCTCCCTAATGGGGACACAAAGATAACAACCTGACAGTGGATCTAACCCCTCACCAGTCTATCCAAATCTTGTCATACTGATGCACTGGCCTTAAAAAAAAAGTGTATTTTGAAAAAAAGTTCACTTGTCCTTTTTAACAAAGCCCACCCTCCCTATCCACAGATGCATATTTACTAAGATTTGACACATGCAGTTTCCAGGGATGGTGTACATCCCATATGACAAGGTCTTCTGTCTCCTGGCCGCATCTGCACAGTAGAGTCCCACAGAAGTCTATGTATTTCGTCTCCAAACTGGAAGATAGAGGCACCCCATAGAAGTCTATGGGACCTTATTGCACATGCGCAGGGCAGACTGGGCAAAAGGACTTGTGTGGAATGTAAAGAATCCCCAGAGGCTGTGGGCATTTGATCTATACAGCTATGCATCTGCAGGGGGTGGGTGGGCTCCGTTAGGTCACTGGAGGGTGGCAAACACAATAAAGGGAAGTTGTATGAAAGTGCAATTAATCTTTAATGAATCTCTGACTCAGAACAAGTATAAAGCTAAAGGAAGTCCAATATTTTTCTAACACTCATTTACAAGACGCTCAAAAATTCTGAAGCCAGACAACTAACTTTTTATAAACTTTATCAAGAAAGTTACATTCTTTTAGGGTACAAGAGAGACTATATGGAACCCTATACATTTAAACTCTACTGCTATTATAATGTTCAGTATCAAACAATTCCCGAGTACTCAGAACCAAAAATTGTATGGGAAATGTGCAAACTTTTGGCCTGTTTATGGCCAGCTGAAGATTGACCTTATAATGATTAAGTAAAGATCAGATAACATTTTTTTTTCAGCCATTCATAGGAAAGTCACAAAACAAAAAGATTTTTTTTTAACTGTACATCTTTTATGGTTAAAACTGTGATGTTAGCTTTTACAGCTTTATTCATGCAAGATCACATCACATCTGATTATTAGCTTGCAGATATAGATCTTAAGATTAGCAGCGATTTACCGAAAGAGTGGAACTTGGAGTATTGGTACCATATCCAGATGATGGCAAAGATGCCAAGGACCATCTACGTCCATCAGCTCTAAAAGAAATTAAATGACAATGGTTATAAAAGTTCCATAGTTAAAAATAGTTTAATCCAGTTTTGATAGATGGCAAAACGTATTTGTTATTACCTGTCAGTGCGTGGTCCATGACTGCAATTATTTTGAGGATTAAACAGCAAAAAAAAAAAGAACATTAAAATATTTAACAGGCAGTAATATTAGTAATATCAGTACAAAGATAATCCTAAAGATAAAAATACATTAGTAGGTAACAGATAATAGCCAGTATCTAAGAAAAGAATGGCTCAGAAGCATGGAACACATTTGTTGACAACCTCTTAAAGGGGAACTTCACCCATAAGCGGCAGTTCCACTTGTTTGCCTTCTGCATTTGGCACTTTTATTTTGGAGGTGGTGGTGGTTGGGGGGTGTAGAGCGCATACCTGATTTTAACAGGTTACATGAGCCACGGCGATCTGGGCCGGAGGTTCAACACCCCCCCCCCCCCCTTACCCCTCAACCTTCTGAGACACTCGTGCATGCACAGTAGGAAACCGGCTGTGAAGCTTCTCTTACTGAAAATGCTGGCACCTGCACCTGAAGCCAACTGAAGAATTGGCTCTGGTGAGGACATAGCTGGATCCCTGGACAGGTATGTGCTCTTATATTAAAAGTGAGCTGCTACAGTATTTGTAGCTGCTGATTTAATTGGGGGAGCCTCTGCTTTAATTTTTCTATCTTATAAATCCATATATAAATTGTTTTCAGACAAACCCTTGCAAGATCTACTTTGTTACTTAACAGCACATTTTACTTTAAATTTCCCTACCTAATAAAGGTGAGTGGCTCTGGAAAAGTTCAGATCATGGGAGGTTCAGCGCACCCAGTGGGAAGTCCGCAAACCCTGAACACAGTATTTTAGTAAATCCAATTTTTTTTTTAAGCAAGTTTGCAAGACCTTGTTAAAGGCAGGTAGCTGGGCCTTGCAAATGCAAAAAAGAATGCGGAAACATTGAATATACACGAATCTTTAATATGTAACAAAACTATAATTTTTTTTTTTTTATTATTTTTTAATGGGCCCCAGGAGATTTATGCTATAATGCTGTGCTATACTGTGTTCGTATGCACACATATCAGCACCTTATGGCAGACTTACCTGTAAAACAAAGCCATCCAGTGCTATGCTATCACTGCCCCAGATAGCGCTGCAAGGCTTTGTTTGACAGGTAAGTCCAGACATGCAACCTGAGTGACCTGGAGAGGGAAGGCAGAGATTATGTGCCCCCCCATTCCTGACAGAATTGAATTTGTATGAATTTAAAAGCCCTCTTCGAATAAAGGGGACCCCAGATATCCTATTCTGCCCCCAGGGATATGTGTATGGGGTATGCGAGTCCTCCTAATTCAATTTCAATGATGCACACACTGAAAAAAAACATTTAAAAATGCCCCTTGGGGCAAATCCCACGTCAATCATGTTGTCCAGCGATGCAGATTTATTATCAAATCAAGATGATGTTGCGCCACACGTTGCCCTATCACACTACAGATGCTAAATTACAGACTTTGGGCTTCGAGAATGTATACAAAACCAGCTAGGGATCCTGGGAGACGCTGTTGACTAAATAAGGCCACGAATCAAGGGGACACCCAGAACTTATTCCCCTGGGAAGGTGACTGGGGGGGGGGGGGGGGGGGGGGATTGAGTCTATGACAAAATGCCGATATAAAAAGGCCAGAGCTATCCATACCAAAAAGGCAAGGAACACCTTGTGTACCTTGGCTAGAGAAAAAGGAAACAGCTGTCCCTTCACAATAACACCCAGGGCCTGAAGTAACAGATTTGCTTGACAGATTTGCTTGTGGGCAGCTCAGTGGCTAAATGGTAAGCACTTCCGCCTGGCAGTACTAGGGTCGTTGGTTCGAATCCCAACCACAGCATCACCTGCCTGGAGTTTGCATGTTCTCCCTGTGCCTGCATGGGTTTCCTTTTGGTACTCTGGTTTCCTCCCACACTAAAGACATGCTGGTAGGTTAATTGGATCCGGTCTAAATTGGCCCTAGTATGTGTATGTATAAATGTGAGTTCAGAACCTTAGATTATATGCCCCTTGAGGGTTAGGGACTGATGTGAATGTACAATATATATATATATATATATATACACACGTAAAAAGCGCTGTGTAAAATTGGCGGCGCTGTAATAAATAAAATAAATATCAAGGCTCATTAGGTGAACTATACAGCCACAGAAAAGAAGACAATGAAACATAGTTCATATATCAAGTTGAAAACAATTGCATTGCTTAAAAAAAAAAAAAAAAAAAACACACTACTTGGAAACAAATCTTAAGAGTACATTTTCTGCTCTGGTCAGATCCAAAACAATCCACATCAACGAATAACCACTTGACCTCTGGAAAGGCTTCACCCCCTTTTTTGGGCATTTTACCCCAGGACATTTTTTTGCTATTCAGTACTGCGCTACTTAAACTGGCAATTGATTGGTCATGCAACACTGTACCCAAATTAAATGTATTTGTTCTTTTGTTGGTATTTGGACACCACTGGGTTTTTTTAGTTTTTGCTTTATAAAACAAAACAAAAAAAAAAAAAAAACACCCCACATGCTTTAGTTTCAATTTTAAAATTTTGCAAATAATCTTTATTCATAAATTTAGGCCAAAATGTAATCAGCTACATTTCTTTGGTAAAAAAATAACCAAAAATCAGTGTATATTTAGTCTGTATGAAAATTAGGCTACAAACTAGGATATATATAATTTCGAAAATTGATCAATTCTGATATGCTGACGGTCTAATTTCCTGCGGCCCTAAATTGCCAGGACAGTACAAATACCCCTGCATGGTGAGTATTTTGAGGTTGTAATCTTTTGTCACTTTTTGGGAAAAAAATAATTTTTTTCCCACAATTTTTTACATTATGAACTTCTGAAATTCTTCTTTAACGTAGGTGGTGTGCAGAAAAGCATATGTAATGGAAGGGTTCAACTTTTTAAAGATGTGTGCTGCATGTGGCACAGTTATTAAAGTATACCTTGTGGGTAAAAGGACTGTGGCATACGCGTGCTGCGTATCCAGTGACAAGACTCGCAGTCACAATACTCAGAAAGATCAGTGTCAAATGAAGTTTTCTAACAGTTTTTGGTCACACCGAATACAACTGAGATCGCGCGACTTCACTTAAATTCGCATGGGGGGAGAAAAAAAAAAAAAAAAAAAAAAAAAAAATCGGATGTCAGTCCGACTTCAGGTGTGCCTTGGAAGACATCTGCGCAACTTCATGCAGATGTCTATGGAAGCCGCACCTGCACTTTCAAAATTCGGTGCGTTTCTGATGGAGTCCGCTCCCTTTGCAGACAATTGGGTGCAACTTGTCATGCGATTTGAATCTATTCCCAGTGTGACAGGGGACTAAATGTGTTTAAAGTGTAGTTTGTGTATGATTGTATTCTCTGCGGAGAGCTGCTTGACTGTCACACTATATAGACTGTATTAGAATTTGTAACTAGATAAACAAATAGATAATTAATGGGCTGTTTCTGTTCATATTATCACGAAGCTTCCAATGCCAGGTGAGATTCTTACCAAATCTGCTTCTGGTTTATCTTTAGGACACCCCAACTTTTCACCACAGTAAACTATGCATTCAATATTCTGCCCCTCTGAAAAACTGTCCCTTTATCAAGTTCAAAAGTTGGGAGGTATGCAAAAACCTGAAAAGAGCCTGCTTGGTTTGTGATAAACTGACTGAGTCACTTCTCAAAATGCAAACATACCAAGAGCCAGGAGCACCTGCTCCACCCTGGTGAGTTAAACAGTGAGCCTTCGCCTAAAACAAATCTAAAGCGATCCACCGTTCAAAACAATTATCAAAAAGGACATACACATTACTGATATGCAAACAAATGAGCCACTGTCAGGAGAAAAAAACTGAAAAAAATGCCTAGATCAAAAGAAAGAAAAGTGAATCGCAAAGTAAAGCAGCCCAAAGGGAGGAGGGTGTTTAGCAATCCTAGTGTTACATGGACCCTAGAGGGCCAAAAAAAACAAAACAAAACAAAAAAAAAAACCCAACACTCATTTGCTTTAACAGAGCCATTTCCTCGTTCCTCCGGCAAATGCTTCAGGCAGCAGATGTGTAACAGCACAGAAACAGGAAAGTGATTTTTAGAATAACCTACTTAAGAACAAGCTTGTGTTGTGAAATGTTTTGACGTTGCATGCTCCTACTACCTGCACATAGTGCAAATAAACATACAAAATTGATTTAGGGGAAAAACAAAACAAAAAAACAAAAAAAAAAAAAAAAAAAAAACCATCTAAAAATCTTGAGAATAAACAAAACAATCAAATGGATTAACCCACATAGGGTCCCCGATCTACCTAAAAAGGGACCATCCCAGGTACTTTTTAAAAACCCCTTCTTTCTACCATATAAACTGCAGCAACAGAAAAAAAAAAAAAAAAGGGATATGAACATATGATCCGTGGCTCAAAACATTGTCTGATATAACAGACTAGCTGCACCTCAGTTAACAGACGCCAGGGATACACAAAGAACTCTGGCCTAGTAGCCACAAATACATGAACCACAATATGGCTTCATACACACGGCCATACAGCATGCAGAGGCTGCATAATCACTATCCGGGGACCCACATCTCCAACATACAGCTGCCCATTGAGAAGAATGAAAAGATGCTCCAGGGCTGGAGATAGTATATGTTTGGAGCACACATCTGTGCGAATGCAGGCAGCTGCAGGTCACAGCAGAGCGATTACACGGGCTCTAAATGCTGTACGGCCCCTGTACTGTCATGTGCCTGGAGACTAGAACACCTGAAACTAGACTAATGAGATCTTGGTGGAAGACCACAGGGAAAAGACAGGGTGACATACCACCATACACAAAGGAGTAACATACTTGAGAGCAAGAAAGCATACAGTCCAAGCAGTTCAACACATACGCTCAAAAAGCATTTATGCTGACGTTAGAAGAAACAACCATAAGGCTCAAAAAGCATTTAGGCTGGCCAGGTCCAGGGATAAGAGGGTATCACTGTTCCTCCTGTACATGGCCCAGACCAGCAGGGGGGCCCAGGCAGCCAGGTAATTCAAATGTGGGCTGGGAGGGAGATCAGCACAGCGGGGGGAGGGGGGGCAATTAATGGAACTGATCCCCTGTACGGCTCTCTCTGCAGCACCTCCCAATGCACCATACATTTCTCCATGCTGCCCGAGACCCCCACCCCTTTTCTCTTCTCTCCTTCCCAGCTGCAAGCACACTATAGGATTCTTAGGATGAATAGTGGGGGAAGAGTCCTTATATATGTCACATTTACCAGCCCCTTCCTTTCCTGGAGTGATTGAACACAATGAGTGATTGGTACCAATCAATCACTGTGTTTATTCATAACTGAAGCATAGTAAACTTTCTTGATTTGGGGGCCCTGTTCCATAAAATTGTGACAAGAATTACAAAAAAAAAAAAAAAAAAAAAAAAAACCCTCACCATGCCCTACTAAATACCTTGGGATGTCTACGTTTCGAAAAAGGGTCATTTGCACCGTCCTGGCATTTTAGTGCCTCAAGAAATTTGAAAGACCTTTAGTACATCAGGATTGGTAAATTTTCATATACATATAAATATATACACATATACACACCATAGTTTGTAGACTATGGTAAAATACGTTCACACAAACTAATATACACAGATTTGGGTTATTTTTACCAAGGAAATGAAGAATAAAGTTTGATCTAAACTTAAGATTATTTTTTGCAAACTTTTATAAAACAGAAAAAGAAAAAAAGTTTCTGTATTTTTTAATTCATAAAGAAAAAAAAAAACCAAACACGTTAAAAGCAAGATCTGTCTCCAAAAACGATAAAAATTTCATTTGGGTGTTGCATGACAGTAATTGGCACTCAAAATGTGATAGTGCCAAAAGCTGAAAACTGGCCTGTGCAGAAAAGGGGGGAGAAAGTGCCCAGTATTGGGGTGGTTAAGAGAATCTAAATGCCAGGGGCAGGCATTCCAATCGTGCCCACTGTGAATATCCCGGACAGTGGTCAAGTGATAGGAAGCTCCCGACTGCAAGTATGCATTGTATCACATTTTAATTACGGTGCTGGGAGCATGTTGTGGATGTGCTGTCAGCACAGAAAATTGTACCCTATGGATGCATATATGCAGTTGCTTGACATTAAAGCCTGTCCGCCCAGGGGCTGCATGTAACTGTACAGCCGGCGGGAACAAGTTAAAGGAAGGCAGAGCTAAGTGAATGAAATATTGTTTAATTGTACTGCAAATAAATAAGAATTTAAATACTCTATAGTTTTAAAATCATGATAAATGGGTCCGTTACACTCACCTACGTGCAAAAGGAAAGTTGACAGATGTACTAGTAGAGAAGTTTCTTGGGCTGTCCAGAGGGCTGCTCCCTGCTATCAAAAGAGCATGCAAATGAGCAAACATATCTGTACGTGGCAGCTAGAAGTAAATATCACAAAGTGCAAACATCAACAATGTAATAGCAATGCAAACAGATATTTTTAAGAATCCAAAAGCTTGCAAGAAAAAAAAAAAATTCCATTTATGTTTCCTGAACGATTTACAGCTTCTCTTCTGCGGTTTACTTTTGGTTTTTTATAGACTACATATCCCATGGTACCTCGGATCCTGTACTGACTGTGCATTCTGAAACACCTCTTCTCGGCACCTCTATAGTTCGGAAGGCAGGCTATGCATGATATACAGCTGTACCTACTCATAGGGCATAGTGAATATGTGTCTCAGAATTCAATGAATGAGGGAACGATAAAAACAGGCAGGCATTCAGAAGGCAGCAGAATCACTTCCTGAATGCCTAGCATACGTTGTTCTACCACGCTCTGAAAAAAATTCATAAGTGGATCCATTTTCATAGAGTGCTGTACTTGCAAACGAGAGCTTACAGTTCTGATCAAGTAAACTACTATTAAGGGTTTATCAAATTCAGCACCAGCTCTGGTATCATTTTTCAAACTGCAGATCAGACAATACATTTTTTTTCCAATCCAATCATGACTACTGCGATTACTTCAAAAACATTTTCCACTCACTCTAAAAAAAATTTTCTTGGCATTCGTTGAGGGACACAGAATTAAGACAATTTGGTTATACTGCCACCTACAAAACAGTGGCCTGCCTGGACCAACCACTTCTATTCCTAGCTTGTAAGAAAATACTGTAAAAAAAAAAAAAAAAAAAGTGTTGAACCTGTGTCCCTCAATGAACTCCTAGAAAAAAAAAAAAAGAAAAAAAAAAAAAAATGTACAGAGCACAATTCCAATTTCATTTCTGGTTCATTTAGCTACACAGGATTCAGATATAACTGGAACATACAAAAGCAGTCCAACTTAGGGGTGGGCAACATGGCCAAAAAGAAAAAAAAAAAAAAAAAAGCAAACCGGGCCAACTATAATTCAAAGAAAAAAATTTGGTTACTTTTTGCAGCTCAAAAGGCCACTTGTAGGACTCTACACCAAAATCTGGCATCAGATGAGGCCTGAACATGGTAGAACATGTGAAAATGTTCTGCGTGAGGTAACCAAGCCTAAACGAATGTAGGAAAGAAGGAGGGTCTATGCTTAATACCACCTTGCCTTTGTGCAAGACCAGAAAAGGTTTCTTACAGAACAAAAGCTGCTCTTTCAGACACACACCTCTCTGAGGCTATTGCAACAAGGAGGGTGGAAAAGAGAATATACCCTGCACTTTTTTAGATGCCAAAAGAACCAAAATGTATATCCCACAGAGGGGATATACATGAGAAATGCCCTGTACAGAGGACTTAAAGAATGGTAGGCAAGTGGTCTTTGGAACAAGAGTGCAAATGACAAGAATGGACACTTGATGGTACTTAGAACCAATTGTTGATCCAGACCTGATTGCAAAAAAGCCAGACATGTCTCTTGAATATTTTATGGAATGAAAGCTTCTTTTCTTGCACCAAGTGAATTATGGCTTTGTATGCGATTGTAGACCATACAGAAAGTGGACTTCCTGACTTTTTGCATTGTGGGAATCACCAAATCGGAAAGGCACCTGTCCTTCAGGACCAGGGCTTCAAACAACCATGCGGATAAAGCCAGTGACTGAAGTAGGGTGGTAAACAAGTCTTTGGGATAAAATATCCAGTTGATCTGGAAGATCTGCTAGGAGTCTGATCAGGGGAGGAAAGACATAGATCAGGTTGTACGGATTTCTTAAAGCTACCACAGCTCCACCACTTTCTCTAGGGGTTTTCTGCAACTAAAAAAAACAAACCTGTCCAGATGTAGCCAAACCTGAAGGGCAAGAGATCCACATCTGGTAGTTATCCTGCTTTGGTGCCCCCTTTTGCTTGCAGTGGTCTTCTGCACCATTATATACTCCTATATACTTCCTGCTCTGCCTTCCTCTTTTTTTATCCTGGTTAGGAATATGGCACTGTCCTTTGTCTTGTCAGGCTCATACACAGGTGTGTGTTTTTGCAGATGGTGATGCTCCAATGTCATCGTCTGGTGCCTCGGGATGCATTTCAGACTTGAGCACAAGCATGGCAGACATGAATGCTACAATCGCATGGCGGTTTACAGCATATAGTTTGCGGTGTTCAGAGGCAGTAAAACACCGCCTATGGATGCAAAGGCACTTTGGGGTTGATTTACTAAAACTGGAGAGTGCAAAATCCGGTGCAGCTCTGCATGGTAGCCAATCAGCTTTCAACTTCAGCTTATGGCAATAAAATCTAGAAGCTGACTGGTTTCTATGCAGAGATGCACCATATTTTACACTCAACCCCTTTGTGCTGTGGGAGCATACACAAACACTCCAATTAGCTTTAACCAGTGTGTGTGCGCAGCAAAAAAACGCTGACCCTGGGGACACACTGTGTCCAGGGTCGGTCGGAGGCACTATCTGCATATAACTGCTCCGATAAGCAGTTACCTGTGAATGGTGTTGGCGGCAGCTGTTAGTGTGCAAACAGCTACAGCGGTCACTCAAATTGTGTGCAAGCAGGGTCTACAACTGCTGACAAGAATCTACTGATCCTTGCCAGTGGTCAGCCCTGGTCGCTGTTAAACTGCTGTGTAAAAGTACCAACCAACAAGGTGGACCATATTTGTGAAGAAATATTCTATTTCTGGGGTAAGACTATATGCTACCAGGTCTGTGGTTCATTCACCTTTTTGCCTCCTTCTCTGCCTGACTTTAGTCTTACATCTGACCTCTCCTACAGCTGCACCACTCATGTTTGTGGGGGATTCACTCTGCAGGTGTTTGCTGCATTTGCTTTCTTTCATCTTTGTTTTATGTATCATCCCTAGAATACTGGGGGGGGGGGGGGGGGGGAGAGCTTCTGGAATTCTTTGAAATCGTTTTTTAAGCAATGTGTGTTTTATTACTATAGTGGCTGTATGTTTTGTATTAGTATATATTTACAAAAATTGTATATTTGCTTCCAGATGGACTAGACCATTGAACAATTTATGATACTTATGTGGACGGCTTGCTATGAATAAGTGGATCCAACCATGAAAACACCAATATATTGTACATTCATGCAACTCATTTTAATTTAAAATAGAAAGGGTGTTTTTTTTAATCTCTCCTAAGCAATAAAATTTGAAAATTCTTTGGATTGTGGTAAACACTTCTATAGATTTAGATGGTAACACATAAGGAGTGTTGAAAGTGTTTTTCATTCACCTTTCATAGACTGATCTATACCAAAAGCTGTGCCATGGCTATGGACCACTCTGCAACTAATGAACAGAGTACACAGAGGTATGGAAAGCACAACAATGCAGAGTCCAGGGCCCTAAATTTGCATTCTAGGCAAGACCCACAACTGCAGTGGATAAACCAATCTAGAGCGCTCCGCAAAGACCATCTCAAGCAGATAGAGAGTGGACTAAAGAAAAAATAATCTTGGGGGGGGGAATGGTTACTAAAAATGGTTAAGCGTTTCTTGGCAAAAAAAAAAAAAAAAAATAATATATGTTCCTTTTCCCAGGACAGTAGTACAAAAAAAAAAAAAAAAAAAAAAACACACCTGAAAGGTGCAGGGAATTAAGGGGTTATACCAGGTTAGTGACTGCTTGCTTGCCAATGTCCAAAACTTCCTGTACACCGCAGCACAACCTAATTGTTTCTAAATTCTGTTTTCTTCAGTGAACGAGAAAAAAGAAAAAAAAAAGTTTTTGCAGCAGTGCTTTTTTCAGATAAGCACTGTCAAAACAAAAGCAATGACCAACTATGAGTAAGTATAAGTTCACAATTCAGTTCAGGCTCTACAAACAAGATATGCGCATATAAATGTATCCATGACTGGGTGAGCATGCACTTCCAAAAGTCTGCTCCTGGACAGAAAACAGGGGAAAAAAACTGCCAGTATAGCTCTATGCCCAAATGCAAGATTGTACATTACAGTATAATGTAGATTTATGCTGGCTGGATGTCAAAGGACCCAAATACATAGTCACAGAGCAGGCATAGGAACATTAAAGTTTATCTAAACCAAAACATAAAAATGTAATATCGCATCTTACCAGGCCTTAGATGTGGTGGCTACATTAGTTTTCCGCTTTCTGGGTATTTCCCTTTCTTTTGAGGCCATTTACACCTTGTATTCCTGTGCATAAACATACTGTCATGGGGTGGCTATGCCCACTCCTTCATTGTGCCTATGAAAGGAGCCATGGTTGCCACAAAAGGCTAAAATTTCAAACATGTCTGCCTTTGCTGGCTTCCAGTTCATCTCACAGGGAGTGACAAGGATCAGTGCTGGCAAGATCAGGTACCTTCCTTATTTGCTAAAAAATGGCCTTCGCCTAAAAAAACACAAAAACTACTAACGTAGCCACCAATTCTAGAACATGGTAAGCTGCAATAAATATATATATATATATATATATATATATATATATATATATATATATATATATATATATATATAGTTTGTTTTTGAGTTTGGTTATACTTTAAGCATGAAGTAGGAAAGTTCTGCTATTTGTGCACCAGTACTGAGCAGACTAAGCAGTCAGCAGCTTTTGTTTTCCTTTAACAATTCTTACAAGCGGTTATGCTGATCATAGATTAATTTATACAAGTGGGTTCAAAAAAACTGATCCATTTTCTCTATTCACACATTCGAGGTGGATGGGGGAATCCTCCTCATTGTGTCTTTGTACTATGACAACAGGGAGGCTTGTTCAGTGCTGCAGTCTTTAGCCTAGAAATATTAGAGCAGGGTAGTTGAAGAGAAGTCAATCGGTGAATCAACTTGTCTTCAAACAGTGGCTATACATGGACTGAAATTCAGACAGTCCCTGCTGAACCAGCTAAGTTGAATAGATGAGAATCCTTAGCAAATCCTTTTAAAGGGGTTCTCCAATTTTGTTTTTTATATGTAATCATATGTTTAGTGTACTCTTATCAGAATAGGATAAATGTTGTGTACATGCAGCTTCATTTATTTTTATTTATGAAGTCCTACAACTGAGGCTTAATTTATATTTTTGAACCCCTTTTCTACTCAGGCCAACTATATTTTTTGCCGCAGGTTCTCTCTCTCATTTGCTGAATGCATTCCACATTTGCATAATACAACATGTTTTAAAACACAGACTAATCAGTTATGTATAGTCTGCTTAGCACATTACCTTAGTAAAGACAAAGAATAATCACTGCATTAGTTCCAGATATGATCAGAGAATTCACTGGGGTGGAGTGAAAGAGCAGCCTGCTCATTCTCTAGAGACCAGCTACATAATTTAGAAAGTGGCATATCTATTCACCAATAACATCACTGAGAATGCCATTTACTATAGACTAGTGATATTGCTGTGGATACCGTTTACCCATTTACACGACTGTGGTGATATCAATTCTATAGAGATCAGTGACACCAGTGACTATGTAATCTATTCATTACCATGCAGACTGTCAATCTGCAACATTACTGACAATGCAGGCTATCCATTGACATCGGTAACAAAGCACCCTATCCATTGCTTGGAGATCATTGACATCATTGATCATGCAGCCTATCCATTCCCTAGAGACCAGATGCTGAATACTGAATATAAATATACTGTGGATGGTTTTGTTACCACATTTCTATGTGCCAGATTTCTGTTGAATCTGTTGTGGCTTCATTTGCTGCCCATATATATATGTTTCTATGCTTTCTTTACAACATGACTGCAGACACATGGCCCATGTGTTTCCTAATAAAACTTGTTCAATGTTTTTCTTTTATGTAAGATTTTATTTTTTTTATTAAAAGAGAAAGATTGCAAAGAAAAAGAAAAAAAAAAAAAATAGAGACAGAAGGAAAGAAAACAAAAAGAAAAAACATATGCACTGTGCTTGACCAGATCACTTTCTCTCCTCTAATTCCAAGCCTGTAAGAGTACTAGGAACAGTCACTGTATGTTGTAGCCATTATATTTCGTTGAAGATTGGTGGTGTATTTCGGGCTGAGAATCCCATTGATTACATGTTACTATGTGTAATTTCATTGTTTATATTATTCTTCTTTTAAAAGGAAGACACCACTCCTGTTTATGCCTACATGACATGTGTCAATATTGTGAACTGGTGATGCAACTATGCAATCTATATTTTCAACTTGGAATAAGTTTTGTAAATGCAAAAGATAAAGAAAAAACAAAAAAACAACAAAAAAAACACAGACAATTGAAAGCTCATACAAGTATTTGGTAAATACAGTCATAAAACATCATTGATGACCCATATGTAGGGAGATTGTATATATACTTTACCGACAGTGTTGTCTATAATTGCCTATATATTAAGTATGAACTAAAGAGACAACGCAGCCTATCAATTAACTATAGAATGTAAAACATATTTCAATATGATTCATACATACATTTAGTGCTGCATTGTTTACCAATACACTTACCTGTAGGCACAGAGAGTGGAGAGAGTGGGCGTGACAATGTTGGTGATGGGGACCCCACCACCAAGCTCTTTCTATTGTTGCTTCGGCAACTGCAAAGACAAGACAAGATAAATCACACTTAATAATTCAACAGTTGTGATGAAAAAAAAAAAAAAAAAAAAAAAAACCTAAAAAAAAAAAAAAATGTAGTGTAAGCTTTCTGAAAACAACTAAAAATATGTGAAGTGATTTCTGGGAAAAGAAAAAGATACTGACAAGCATCAAAAAGTTAACTACACAGTTGCCTTACAGAGCTATTTGGATCACAAGCCTATTCGCTAACATAAGGCACACATATGCAAGGATAAAAGTTATGCAGGCAGTTTACAGCACGCAGATTTCAAGCCTTTCGCTACTGACCAGTTTTTGCAGTAGTGCTAGGGGAGACTCGGGGGACCCTGATGTAGTGCTGGGGGGACCCTGATGTAATGTGGGGGGACGGGGGACCCTGATGTAATGTGGGGGGACGGGGGAATGTAATGTAGGTAACATTTAAACAGTGTAATTTCATGAGATAATTTACAAGGGTGTTTAGAGGCAGAATTAGGGGCAGGGATGGGTGGGACAACTGGTGGCAAGCAGCTCTTAAGGCCTGGCTAGTAGCTCAGGACTTGAAATTTTAAGCCCTGCCTTAGATTGTACGCTCCTTGAGGGTTAGGGACTGATGTGAATGTTATATATATATATATATATATATATAGCTTCTAATTGGGGCGGAGTTGAATGCTCATTTGAGCATCTCCCTATAAATTTAGTTCAGCTCATGGGGGAGATCTCTGATGGGGGGCACAGTCTCTGATGGGGGTGCTGCTTATGATGGAGTGCGGCTTTGAATGAGTGCAGAGCAGTTAAACACAGCAGTTGAACTAAAGCAGCAGGAAGACACAACAACAGCAAGAAACTCTACTGCATGCTGGACAGACTGCAAGGAAACACCCTGGGAAACATCTCTTACACACCTGAGTCCCACTCCGTGTACCTTTATATAATACACCCCTCTTCTGCTCTTCATATTACTATCCTCTGTTCACAAATCTCATTTCTTTACCCCTCTGCTCCACCCCAAAACTTGTACATCTCCCCCTCATTGCTATCATCTCCCTACTATTGCTTTCATCACCTCCCCAAAATGCCTCTTCCACTCCTCCTTCTCATTTTCCTCTCCTCTGTTCCCAAAATCCATTCACTATATCCCTCTGCTCCTCCCAAACATTTGTATATTGTGCCCTCACTGCTTCCCTCACCCATTTATGGCACCCATCACCTCCTCCTATTACTCCACTCTCCCACTGACCCCAACACCTCCACTAGTAGTTTCTCACGCTCCTGCACATCCCGCTCCCATGCCACCTTTCTCACCCTTCTCCTCCTCATAACCGCGGGGGACATCTCCCCGAATCCTGGCCCTCCACCACCTCCCTCACCCGCACAAAACCCTCCCACCTCCACGTCCTGCCACAACCCCCGCAACTTAGTATCTGTCCCCCTGCTCCCTAAAATCTCCCCCCCGTTTTCATGTGCACTCCTGAACGCCCGATCGGTGTGCAACAAGCTTACCGCCATCCACGACCTCTTTGTTTCCCGCTCCCTCAACCTCCTGGCGATTACAGAAACCTGGATCCAGCCCACTGACTCTACCTCCCCTGCTGCACTCTCCTACGGCGGTCTCACCTGGACCCACTCACCCAGGCCCAACGGTCGTAAAGGTGGTGGGGTTGGCCTGCTCCTATCACCGCTGAGCACCTTCCGAGTCCTCCCAAACCCCCCCTCCCTATCCTTCTCCTCCTTCGAGGCCCACTGCGTCCGACTATTCTCCCCAACCCCCCTGAAGATTGCTGTGATATACCGGCCTCCTGGATCCATACCCCGCTTCCTGGAAGACTTCTCCTCCTGGCTACCCTTCTTCCTCTCCTCTGAGCTACCCACTATCATCCTTGGGGATTTCAACATCCCTGTCAACCTCGACAACCCGGACACAGCCCGTCTCCTCCACTTAACCTCCTCCTTTGCACTTGCACAGTGCATACAATCCACCACCCACTCCG
Source organism: Staurois parvus (assembly GCF_062004578.1). Classification (NCBI taxonomy): domain Eukaryota; kingdom Metazoa; phylum Chordata; class Amphibia; order Anura; family Ranidae; genus Staurois; species Staurois parvus. Next base: position 10,993,121 of record NW_028317882.1, read on the forward strand.
ACGGTAATATCCTTGATCTTGTCTTCTCCAACCGCTGCGCTCCCCACAACCTCACTAACACCCCCTTCCCTCTCTCTGACCACAACCTGATCACCTTCTCTATCTCCTCATCCTCCAACGCCTACCCCTCCAAATGTCACACTACTACCAGCCGTAACCTCCGCAACCTTAACCCTGCCTCCCTCCACTCCGCAGTTGATCAACTCCATGACAGCATCCTCCCCCTGTCCTGCCCCGACTTGGCTATGACCGCCTACAACAATGCGCTGTCAACAGCCCTTGACTCACTAGCGCCTTTAACCACACGCAACATCAGACCCCGACCGCTCCAGCCCTGGCAGACTGATCACACCAAAACCCTCAAACGACACAGTCGTGCCCTGGAGCGACTATGGCGCAAAACCAAATCCCAACAAGCCTTCACCCGATACAAATCTGCCTTCCACACCTACACCTCCTTCCTCCATACTGCCAAACAAGCCTACTTCCTGACCCTCATCAAGGCCCTCTCCTCCAATCCTCGCCGACTCTTCTCCACCTTCAACTCTCTACTCTCGCCACCCCCACCTCCACCCAGCACCTCACTCACTGCCCTTGAGATTGCCAATCACTTCAAAAACAAGATTGACACAATTCGCAAGGACATTGCCGCAACTCACACGCCTTCTCAACCCGTCCCCTCTCACACAGCTACCCCCTCATCCCCCCTCCCCCTCGACATAACCCACAGGGACTTCGTCGCTGCTCAAACTCCCTCCAACCCCCTTCCCCCTCACTCAGCTACCCCCTCTACACCCCTCTCCCACGGCCCCACCACTGCTCTGACCTCCTCTCCCACCCCACCCTACATTCCTCATACTGAAGCTCCCCCAACACTCCGCACCTTTGACCTTACTACCATCGAAGAAGTCTCCAAGATCCTCTCTGATGCCCGCCTCACCACCTGCCCCCTTGACCCTATCCCCACACAACTCCTACAACCTCCCTCCCCCTCCATCCTACGCTCCCTCACCCACATCTTCAATCTCTCCCTCTCCTCCGGCACTTTCCCTTCCCCTCTGAAACATGCACACATCACCCCCATACTTAAAAAGCCCTCCCTGGACCCCAATGACCCGAACAACCTCAGACCCATCTCCCTGCTCCCATTTACATCTAAACTCCTCGAGCGCCTAGTCTACGCCCGCCTATGCTCTCACCTCAACGACAACAACCTCCTCGATCCCCTACAGTCCGGCTTCCGTCCCCTACACTCCACCGAAACTGCCTTACTCAAACTCTCCAACGACCTGCTAACCGCCAAAGCTAATGGCCACTATTCAGTGCTCCTACTCCTTGACCTCTCTGCGGCCTTTGACACAGTCGACCACCCCCTCCTCCTCAAAAAACTACACTCCCTCGGCCTCAGAGATTCTGCTCTCTCCTGGCTCTCATCCTACCTGTCACAACGCTCTTTCAGCGTTACCTATAATGCCACCACCTCCCTCTCACTCCCCCTCTCTGTTGGGGTCCCCCAAGGCTCTGTCCTCGGGCCCCTTCTCTTCTCCATCTACACCTCCTCCCTTGGCCAACTCATACACTCTCACGGCTTCAACTACCACCTCTATGCCGACGACACACAAATCTATCTCTCAACCCCCCACCTCACCCCCTCGGTCTCCGCCCGAATCACACACCTGTTGAGCGACATATCAGACTGGATGTCGCTCCACTTCCTTAAACTGAACCTCTCCAAAACCGAGTTTCTTGTCTTCCCTCCAGCCCGGACACCACCCCCCATTGACTTCTCCATCATGTCCAACAACGCCACCATCAAACCCGCCCCGCAGGCCAGAGTACTTGGTGTCATTTTGGACTCCAACCTATCCTTCCAGCCCCAAGTCCACTCTTTAACAAACTCATGCAGACTCCACCTCCGCAACATCGCCAAAATCCGCACGTTCCTAACTCCAGAAACCACTAAACAGCTCATCCACTCCCTCATCATATCGCGACTCGACTACTGCAACTCCCTCCTCACTGGCCTGCCTCGCCGCTGGCTATCCCCGCTTCAGTCCATCCTGAATACGGCTGCCAGACTCATTCACCTTTCCAACCGCTCCGTTTCCGCCACCCCCCTCTGCCAATCCCTCCACTGGCTTCCGATTGCGCAACGGATCAAATTCAAAATCCTAACACTGACGTACAAAGCTGTCCACCATACTGCCCCGAACTACATCACTGACCTAATATCCAAGTACCGCCCAGCACGCACACTCCGCTCCTCACAAGACCTCCTTCTCTCTAGTTCCCTGGTCTCCTCCTCCCATGCCCGCCTCCAGGACTTCTCCAGGGTGTCACCCATCCTCTGGAACTCCCTGCCCCAACCCATCAGATTATCACCTACTCTCCTCTCCTTTAGGCGCACCCTGAAAACCCATCTCTTCAGGGAAGCCTACCCCGCCCCCTGCTAACTTGCCGACCTCCTCCACTCTTCCTACCACTCCATCCCCCACAGCTATCTCCTCCTGTGCCACCATCCCCTCCCTCCTAGATTGTAAGCTTGAAAGAGCAGGGCCCTCGATCCCCTCATGTTTTGCATTGTATTGGTATTGTTCTGTCACATGTTCTGTCCCCCTTTGTAATGTACAGCGCTGAGCGAACTATTGGCGCTTTATAAATACTGAATAATAATAATAATAATAATAATATAGTAAAGCGCTGTGTAAATTGACAGCACTATACAAGTACCTGAAATAAATAAAGTACAAGACAGCCCTTGAACTACCTAAAGCTCTAGCCACAAAGACTTTCCCTCATCCACATAGGAATTCATGTATGAGGTTTACAACTGTGAACATTGCACATCAAATAAAAAAGGTTAACGCTATTGCTGTCTGTTTTAAGAATATATTTCACTGCCTAAGTTGCAAATAAATTATTATTAATAGTAATAATAAATAAGTAACAGGGCTCAACAAATCCCAGGAGCCAGGTCGCCATGGCGACTAGAAATTGCATCTAGGCACCTGGGTTCAAACACCGCCTCCCATAGACTTCAATGCAAAAAAACCTCCTCCCATAGACTTAAATGAAAAAAAAAATAGAAAAAAAAAAAGAAAAAAAAACGCCTCCCATAGACTTCATTGCAGAAAACCGCCTCCTATAGACTTCAAATGGGGGGAAAAAAAAAAAAACGAAACAAAAATGCAGGTTTGGGTGCCATGATTTTTTATAGTGCCTAAAACGTGGTGTGGTTTTGCCAAGATTATCACATCGCGTGAAGTCCCGGTCACTGACATCCCACGCTACCCTAAAAAAAAAAAACCCCAAAAAACTGACACCTAAGCTGGCTCATAGATTCAAAGCAAGTTTGTCAAGCCTCAACTTAATAAATGCACAGTGTACAAGGCCCAGAAGTTATCACAAATACTAAGCTCAAACAGCTAAATCATGCTTGGTTGGGAGAATTACCCCATCTACCTTGAATGCGTGGATGGGGGAAATAAAGTAATTTTTTTTTGTAAAACTCTATGAGCTGCTTAAGGCTCTGATGTATGCCAATATGCAAAGACAATATGCAAAGACAAACATTTTCCCTACCAAAAGTTAAGAGTCATGTCTCAACCACTTGCCTACAGGGCACTTGTACCCCCTTCCTGCCCAGGCCAATTTCCAGCTTTCAGCGCTGTTGCACTTTGAATGACAATTACAGTTGCAAGAAAAAGTATGTGAACCCCTTGGGATTATGTGGAGTTTTGCATGAATTGGGCATAAAATGTGCTCTGAACGTCAGCTAAGTCACAACAATAGAAGAACACAGTCTGCTGAACATAATACTACACAAACATTAGATGTTCCCATGGTTTAATTGCACATAACATGTAAACATTCACAGTGCAGGGAGGAAAGAGTATGTGAACCTTTGGACTTAATAACTGGTTAACCCTCCTTTTTGGCAGCAATAACCTCAACCAAACATTTCCTGTAGTTGCAGATCAGACCTGCACAACGATCTGGAGTAATTTTGGACCACTCCCTAGCTTAATGACTTCTCCCAGAGCTAATTGGAGCCAGGAGTGAGCCAACCTTGACTCCAATCAGTGTGATATTGGATTTGATGCGGACAGCTGTCCTGCCCTTAAAAAAAAAAAAAAAACACACACCTGTTTTGGGTTTACTGGTTTCAAGAAGCACTATCTGATGTGAACCATGCCTCGCAGAAAAGAGCTCTCAGAAGACCTACGATCAAGAATTGTTGACTTGCATGAAGCTGGAAAGGGTTACAAAAGTAGCTCCAAAAGCCTTGATGTTCATGTGTCCACGGTAAGACAGACTGTCTACAAATGGAGAAAGTTTAAACACTGTTGCTACTCTCCCTAGGCGTGGTCGTCCTGTAAAAATGACTGCAAGAGCACAGCGCAGAATGCTGCATGAGGTAAAGAAGAATCCCAGAGTGTCAGCTAAAGACCTACAGAAATCTCTGGCACATGCTAACATTTTTGTTGACACATCTACAATAAGGAAAACATTAAACAAGAATGGAGTACATGGGAGGACACCACGGAGGAAGCCATTGCTGTCCAAAAAGAATATTGCAGCACGTTTGAAGTTTGCAAAAGAGCACCTGGATGTTCCACAGCACTACTGGCAAAATATACTGTGGACAGATGAAACCAAGATTGAGTTGTTTGGGAAGAACACACAACACTATGTGTGGAGAAAAAAAGGCACAGCACACCAACATCAAAACCTCATCCCCACTGTAAAACATGGCGGAGGGAGCATCATGGTTTGGGGCTGCTTTGCTGCCTCAGGGCCTGGACAGATTGTTGTCATGGATGGGAAAATGAATTCCACAGTTTATCAAGACATTTTGCAGGAAAACGTACGACCATCTGTCCGCCAACTGAAGCTCCGCAGAGGATGGGTGATGCAAAAGGACAATGACCCAAAGCATACAAGTAATTCAACAAAACAATGGCTGCAACAGCACGGAATACGCCTTCTGGAGTGGCCCAGTCAGAGTCCTGACCTCAACCCGATTGAAATGCTGTGGAATGACCTTAAGAGAGCGATTCACACCAGACATCCCAAGAATATTGCTACACTGAAACAGTTTTGTGAAGAGGAGTGGTCCAAAATTACTCCAGATCGTTGTGCAGGTCTGATCTGCAACTACAGGAAATGTTTGGTTGAGGTTATTGCTGCCAAAAAGGAGGGTCAACCAGTTATTAAGTCCAAAGGTTCACATACTTTTTCCTCCCTGCACTGTGAATGTTTACATGTTATGTGCAATTAAACCATGGCAACATCTAATGTTTGTGTAGTATTATGTTCAGCAGACTGTGTTCTTCTATTGTTGTGACTTAGATGACGTTCAGAGCACATTTTATGCCCAATTCATGCAAAACTCCACGTAATCCCAAGGGGTTCACATACTTTCTTGCAACTGTACGCTGTCATGCAACACTGTACCCATATGAAATTTTTATCATTTTTTTGTGACAGAGCTTTATTTTGGTGGTATTTAATCACATATTTAATTTTGAAAAAAAAAAAAAAAAAGTTCTTAGTTTTTGTTATAAATTTTGTAAATAAGTGATTTTTCTCCTTCACGGATGTGCACTAATGAGGCTGCACTGATGGGCACCAATGGGCATTACTGATGGGCACTGAAAGGCAGCACTGATATATGGCACTGACTGGCATTGATAGGTGGCACTGACTGGCATTGAAATGCATCTCTGCTGGACACTGAAATGTCGCATTGATGTGGCGTGGATAAGCACTGACAGCTGGTACTGTTGGAAACTGACAGGTGACAGTGCTCTGATGATCAGTGTACATGTCCCCTACGAGCAATGCCAATTGCCGGCTCTCCTCTCGAGCTGTCAGCGTGACAGCTTGTGGGGAGAGAAATGCTGATAACCGGCATTTTAGTTTACAGGTGATCAGCTGTGATTGGACACAGCTGATCACATGACCGAGCCGACATCTTCGGCTCTTTCCGTGGATCGGTGATCTGTTGTGTCCGAGGGACACAGCGTACCGCCGATCGCCGCGCTCCGGGCATGCGTGGTTAGAATGGAAAGACATCATATGATGTCCTCCCAGAATGAGAGAACTGCCTTGTGTCTGTCGTATTACTATATGGTGGGCAGGAGGCAGTTAAAGTGAGATACTAAAAAGGCATAATTTTTTTTTTTTTTAAATAAGAAACGTTAGTTATACTTACTGCTCTGTGCAGTGGTTTTACACAGAGCAGCCCAGATCCTCCTCTTCTCGGGCCCCCCCACCAACGTGCCTGACCTCCCCTCCTGTCAGGTGCCCCCATAGCAAGCAGCTTCCTATGGGGGCACCTGAGCAGGTGCATTACCGAGCGGCTGCTCTATGTGTCCATTCACACATGAAGCTGCAGCTCGGCCTTGCCCTCTCTCTCTTCTCATTGGTTTAGTGGCTGTGATTGACAGCAGCGGAAGCCAATGACTCCTGCTGCTGTCTCAGCCAATGAGGAGAGGGAGTCCCAGGATAGCCGAGACTCCAGGGCACATCGCTGAATCGAGGGGGTGAAGGGGGGCTTCAGTATTAGGGGTGCTGAACAGATTTTTTTTTTACCTTCATGCATAGAATGTATGAAGGTAAAAAACCTTCAGCTATTACAACCTCTTCCACAAACCCTAATGAAGCAGGGAGAGTGGAAGAAGGCAGCACAAAAGATGGCTTTCCGGTTCAAGGTCAGGCAACAGGACTCTTTAGAAACTGAAGGAAGTAAGGTTTCTCAGGAATTTGGGCTTGAAAAAGATATCAACTCCGCTTTGTTTGACCTTTACCCCTAGCAACAACAATACATCCTGATGCTGGGAAGACAGAGTCAACCATGCCATAACAAGACTACAAGAAGCCACCATAAGAGTCCAACAAGAAAAAGAAAGGTGTGAGAGGTCAAACCACACCCAACATAGTTAAGTAGACATCGTAAGTGAAGTCTCCCACTTACCCAAAGAAAGCCAGTGCAACTGGTGCATGTAGTCAGCTAATGCCGAGCACCATAAAACAATTAGCCTCCATTGACCTGAAAGATAATCCTGCTGCATGCTTATTGCGCCTAACTTGGGCAGCACAGTGGCTAAATGGTTAGCACTTCCGCCTGGCAGTACTAGGGTCGTCGATTCAAATCCCAACCACGGCACCAGCTGCCTAGAGTTTGCATGTTCTCCCTGTGCCTGCGTGGGTTTCCTCCGGGTACTCCGGTTTCCTCCCACACTCCAAAGACATGCTGGCAGGTTAATTGGCTCCTGTCTAAATTGGCCCTAGTATGTGTATTAATGTGAGTTAGGGACTTTAGATTGTACACCCCTTGAGGGTTAGGGACTGATGTGAATGTACAATATATATGTAAAGCGCTGCATAAATTGACGGCACTTTATAAGTACCTGAAATAAAACTGAGAGGCCCCTCCAGAAATACAAGACAACTAACAATGCAATTACTCGATGCAGCAAAGGCATGTATTCCTGCCTCATGGAGGCAATCTCAACCACCAGAGTCCTATGCTATGCTAAAATTGAAGACATCCACCACATGCAAGACTTTACTGCCACTCTTCATAATATGGAGGAACAGTTTCAGTGGAGATCCTGGAGATATATTTCACTTGTATGGAAGCTTAGTTGCAGGTAGTCGCCCACTCGAGTCAATTTCTACGGGCGCTGGGTAGACCCATGGATTTTGCTTCCTAGATTCTCTATAGTCCTACTTTGCTGGAGTGTGACTCGTTTGTACCGTAATATTTTTATATTGGAAGGGATTTTGTTTTTTCCCCCCCCCTTTTCTTTATGTTTTTCTAAACGGTCGTCACAAAATTGCGAGATGGTTCCTTCTAGCATATTTGATGCCTGTGTATGATGTGATAGCTGTACCATTTAACAATTATTATTATACAGGATTTATATAGCGCCAACAGTTTGCTCAGCGCTTTACAATATAAAGGGAGACAATACAGCAACAATACAGTTCAATACAAGAGGGTTAGATGGATCTTACAATCTAAGATTTGATATGCTTTTGAAAACAAATTGTTTGTACTTGTGAAGCTTTGCCAAAATAAAAGAAACCTTAATGCTGAGGGCACAGCAATGCATAAGGGCTACCTAAATGCCCCGGGTTCACACCATGTGACGGAGCCCAGAACTGAAAGTAGGCAGCTAAAAACCTGCTACCTCACTAAGTGTTCTACAGGCTGGAACTCAAGACACGACAGTAGTCCCCAGGCGTTATCTTTGCTGGGATTGATGCACATGCATTGTCGGTGAAGGAGCTGCAGTGCTAATTGCTGGACTGGCCCAAGAGAAGGTGGTCGAGGGTATAAAAGGATAAAGAGAGGGCTCTGCTTTACTATGCAAAACCATGGGGGTAAGCAGCTAAAATATAGTAAAATGGAGGGAATAGCCCAAAAAAGCTTCTTCTCCCACTCACAATTTGGGAAAAATTTAGTGCACACAAACATGGTATAATATTCCGAATGTCCAATATATTGTTTATGGAAAACTTAATAAAAAACATGTCTAACTTCCAAATTGTGTGCGCCTGTAAAAAGCTGAAAAGTGAACATACCCAGAATTGTATAGAGGTGACACAAAAAAACAAAAAACAAAAAAAAAAAAAAACACAACACCCCTTCAATTTAGCATGAATATAAAAATATGGTCCTAAAGTCATTATTCTATCTCTGGCATGGTATATTCAAGACGTGTAACAAATTGCTTTTATGTTGTGTCTTGTGTATGTATGTGTTGCATGCATAGATGTAATTTTTAAAAATGTAATAAATTAAAAAAAAAATTTTTTTTTATATTTTTAATACAATTTTTTGTCAAATGGTATTTGCACAGTGGTTTCACTGAAATTCACATTGTAGGTGCATTCCCACTCCGAGAGACAACTTAAAAAAAAAAAAAAAAAAAAAAAAATTCAGGAAATCACATTGTATGATTTTTAAAGAATTTGTCTTGCACTACTGAACATAAGTATTTGAACACCTGAGAAAATCAGTGTTAATATTTGGTACAGAAGCCTTTGTTTGCAAATACAGAGGTCAAACGTTTCCTGTAGTTCTTGACCAGGTTTGCACACACTGCAATAGGGATTTTGGCCCACTCCTCCACACAGATCTCCTCTAGATCTGTCAGGTTTCGGGGCTGTCGCTGAGCAATACGGAGTTTCAGCTCCCTCCAAAGATGTTCTATTGGATTTAGGTCTGGAGACTGGCTAGGCCACTCCAGAACCTTGATATGCTTCTTACGGAGCCACTCCTTGATTATCCTGGCTGTGTGCTTCAGGTCGTTGTCATGTTGGAAGACCCAGCCACGACCCATCTTCAATGCTCTGACTGAGGGAAGGAGGTTGTTGCTCAAAATCTTACAATAAATGGCCCCATTCATCCTCTCTTTAATACAGTGCAGTCGTCTTGTCCCCTTCGCAGAAAAGCACCCCCAAAGCATGATGTTACCACCCCCATGCTTCACAGTAGGGATGGTGTTCTTGGGATGCAACTCATCCTTTTTCCTCCAAAACACAACGAGTGAAGTTTAGAGCAAAAAGTTCTACTTTGGTCTCATCTGACCACATGACTTTCTCCCATGCCTCCTCTGGAGCATCCAGATGGTCATTGGCAAACTTCAGACGGGCCTGGACATGTGATGACTTGAGCAGGGGAACCTTCCGTGCAATGCATGATTTGAAACCATGATGACGTAGTGTTCTACCGACAGTGACCTACCGACAGTGACCTTTGAAACTGTGGTCCCAGCTCTCTTCATGTCATTGACCAGCTCCTCCCTTGTAGTTCTGGGCTGATTCCTCACCTTTCTTATCAGTGATACCCCACGAGTTGAGATCTTGCATGGAGCCCCAGTCCGAGGGAGACTGACAGTCGTCTTTAGCCTCTTCCATTTTCTAACAATTGCTCCAACAGTTGATCTATTTTCACCAAGCTGCTTGGCAATTGCCCCGTAGCCCTTTCCAGCCTTGTGGAGGTCCACAATTTTGTCTCTGATGTCTTTTGACAGCTCTTTAGTCTTGCCCATGGTAGTAGTTGGCGTCTGACTGACTGTGGGGCGGACAGGTGTCTTTAAAGAGCTCAGACAGGTGTTACTAAGTTAGATTAATGAGTGGAGTAGAGGTGGACTTTTTAAAAGGCAGAGTAACAGGTCTTTGAGAGACAGAATTCTTGCTGTTTCTTAGGTGTTCAAATACTTATGATCAGCAGTGCAAGACAAATTCTTTAAAAATCATACAATGTGATTTCCTGATTTTTTTTTTAAATCTGTCTCTCAGAGTGGGAATGCACCTACAATGTGAATTTCAGACCCCTCCATGATTTCTAAGTGGGAGAACTTGCAACATCGCAGGGTGTTGAAATACTTCTGTTCCTCACTGTAGAGGAACTGTGCAGCTCTGACTAAAGCTGAATAATTCCTTTACTATAGGTGTAGGCCATTTACACACCTCATGAAGCCTGACCTGAAAACTATAAGGACATTTCAAAGCAAGGCCCAGCTAGTACTGCTCACCTACACAGGAGTGAGCTCTCAAACTCTGAGCTCCTGTATCAGGGGAGAGAGGATGTGAGGAAGTCTGAATCAGAGAAATGAGCTGGGCCTCCCAGTCCTGGGGAGGTTTTGTTTGTTTAAACCAGATAATTTTTATTAATGTTTTACATAAAGTACATAAAAAAAGGGAACGACATAAAACACCAACTCAACAACCTTTCCCACCCTACCTGGGTTCCTCAATAAGGAATAAACCTGGGAGACCTATACAAAAATAGAATATTTATCTGTGCAAAATAAACAAGTACTGGTGTATTTAAAGTTGAATTCCACCCAAATGGGGAAGTTTTGCTTTAATGCTTTGTCCCCCTCTCCCCCTTAAGGATTGGCACCTTTGGGGAGCGGGTACCCAGATTTGACAGGTACCAGCTCTCACTTCCGAAGCGATCGCCTAAGGCGATCGTAAGCGGAAGCTGTCCTCCCCGTAGTCTTCGGGGACACATGACAGGTACCAGAAGACTACAGGACCATTCACAAAGCACAGCGCTACTCGCACATGCTCAGTGGGCACCCGACTGTGAAGTCGCAAGCTGTCACAGCCGGGTGCCCACACTAAGGATGCCGGCGCCGAGGAGAGAAAACAGCCGGTGAAACCAGCCATTGTGAGGACACCGCTGAACCAAGGGACAGGTAAGTGACTGTATTTTAAAAGTCAGCAGGTACAGTTTTTGCAGCTGCTGACTTTTTTAATTCAACTGGAACTCCATTTTAATAGAGTCCCAAACAATACACATGTACCATACACATGGTGGTGACACAAAAATAATTCAGCCTTATTGTAAGATATTGACATTCAAATAAACAGTTCTATCCATCATACCGCATCTGTAATTGTCTCATTAATAAATATATCTGAAAAAAAAAATTGTATCCAGATGTCGCTGCCTGTTATACCTCAGGCTAATATACCAATACAGTAAGGCACCATTGTCCCCTAAAAAGAATTGAAAAAATACTGGCGTGTATTATATCATATGCAGCTCAAAGACTGAAAAGGATAGAAGAGTTAGGCAAAAAGCTTGTCAAAAACTAGATGTGCTATTCCTGGGGTATCTAACCAAGCTCCCATAAATATATCAAAATTTAGCTTGACACCCCGGCGAAGTGTATGCAAGTTTCTCCCTCACGAACGTGTCGTTAACAGCTTTCAACCAATGTGAATTATTAGCAGAGGGGAAGCTAACCACCTTTGAGCAATACAATTGTGGGCATGAAAAAGGAGTAGCGGAATCTGTGGGGGGAAAAAAAAAAAATATATATATATATCACTTCATCCATATAACCTAACAAGCACAGTTTGGGATCAATTGAAAAGGATAATGCAAAAATAGAAATGTCATGTTAAAAACGTGCGGTTTCAGCTTTTTTTTGTGTTTTTGTATTGGCATTTAGCCGCATTTTTTCATGGTTGTTTTTTGGTCAAAAACGCTGGTTTGCCACGATTTACCGCATTTTGCCATGTTTTTCAGCGTTCGTGTTTTATGTCAGGTTTTTTAGCTGTAAAAACTCTGATTACAGTCTGTGTGTGCATGGACACAGGATAACATGCTGGGGAGTTTACTGGCTGTAGGAAAAAAACAAAAAAACAAAAAACTTCAAAAGCCAAAACCAGCAGCTATAAAAAAGACCAGTGAGCATGAGGACTTAGCGTTATGGGTTGGTATGTACACATGAGGACTTTGGAGGAAAAAGAGGAAGCGGGGTGAGAGGCGCACAAATTTGATTTTCATAAGTTGTTTGGAGTTTCCGGCTTGGGCCAAAAAATGTTTTCTTTAACTACTTTATTATTTATTTTACTATTTTTATATTTTACATTTTTTTAGTTAATCATTTGTTAATTTAAGTTCATACATTTTTACTTTCATTTTTTAATATATAACATCTATATTATCGTTTACTCATACATAAGGATTTTTCATAAGGATTTTCATTTTTACCATTTCCATTTTTAATTGCATCAACATTTTATATACATTGATAACCGATTTCATGCTTCTTTTTTCTTTTCTTTCGTTTTACAATTTTTCCCATACCTTTTCATTTTCAGTATTTTTATGCCATTAACAATTTTTCATCCATCTACATTTTTAATTCTCTTCCCCTACTCTTTTAACTACACAGTGTCACCTTACAACAATGGTTTAATTACTTTATAGCCTACACGATTGGTTAATTGATTGCCAATCAGCCCCTATCTCCATATATAAACACCATCGGTCTTCTACCTCCATCCACCTAGTGAAGTTTTTGTTTTTTTTTAGCTTGCTGGATAAAAAACAAACACACCAGTGTATGTGCATCATTAGAGTTTTATTTTATAAGCACACGATGCTTAATTTTTTTTTTTTAACAAGGTCTAAAAAAAAAAACCAAACAAACACCCTAGGACTTCCTGTTTCCACAATACATTCTTACAACATTCAAAGCAAGAGGAAAACACTGGTTTTGTTGAGCAAAGTGATCTCTTTAATGAAGCGGAAGATTATCTACTTGAATAAAGTACAGTTTTGGATAACAGACAGCAATTATATTTAGAACAGTCATACGGATTCCAACTGACTGAATTAAATCCACATCTACATTCTCATTAAAAAAAAAAAAAAAAAAAATTGTTGGGAAAATAAAATAAGGAACATCAAAACTCTGGCATGGCACAACCAAAAAACAACTGCATATGAACTGTAAAGAGGCTGAATAACATCCCTAAAGTGAGTCATACACTACAGAGTATCACGACAAATGTAAATGACTCATTTTTGGTTGAACGGTTTAAGTACATCAGTGGCTATAATGAGAAGTGAATATTTATCCATATTTACTAATAAAAAGGTTAAATATTTTGCTAGGTTAAAGCAAAACTAAACTCTCAATCAGCATTAACTATTTTAATTGTTACTAGCCTTTGTAAACAGAAAGGAATATTAGATTTACTTGTTTTAATTTTTGTTTTCCCACATTCCTTTAGCTGCTTCCTAGTTTCTGGCCTAGGCCAAAATTATGTCATACATCCCAGGAGTCTTCTTGGTTGTTTTTTTTTCTTTAATCCGAAGGAGAAGTGGGCCTTTCTCAGATAAGTACACCCTCCTGCCTGCATGCCTGAGCTACAAGTGCTGCATGAATCATCTGCCCTTACTCAATATGGCCATGGCTAGAAATGCTAGGATGTGTTTTTCAAAGTGATTTCTCAATTAAATAAAATGGATGGACGAGTTTGCTTTGTGTATTATATGTGAATTAAATCGCGTTTTCAGTTTTTGCCGCTCAAATACAATTTAGTTCCACTTTAAAAAAAATGTTTTATTTGTGCAGTACCTATCTAAATTCATTTGTGAAGACGTTCACATATTTGAATGCTCTCTTTTCCATATTTGTTATACTCTAAACAGAAGTGTTCCTGTTCCAGAAAGGGAAATTTTTTGGACAATGACAGTTCACAGGCTTACAAATAGAGGTTGCCGAGTGCACGGTGAATACAGGATGGCAGACGAATGAACTATGGGCAGAGGAAGCTAGAGGTGAATGCACTACGTGGGGAGTGATGCACTGTGATGGAGGGGTTTGTGAGTTGGCAAGTAGTAGTGCAGTGCCGAGAAGTGACTGCAGGTTGCTGGGGAGTGATGCACTGTGATGGAGGGGGTTGTGAGTTGGCAAGTAGTAGTGCAGTGCCGAGAAGTGACTGCAGGTTGCTGGGGAGTGATGCACTGATGGGGGACTAAGGTGGCTTGAGAGGAATATATTGTGATGGTACTACCAATACAGGATGATGAATGTCCTATCATGGTGGAGGGTGAATGTATGTTCCTAAGAAGTAAGTGCTCTGAGCTTCTGGGGGTTAGGTGGGGAATGAGGGATGCACTGCAATTAGGAAGGAGGGGGGGGGGGTTCAGTTGGCTAAAGAGGGTCCTACAGCGATGGAGGAAGATGTGCAGTGATAAAGGGAAAGGAGAATAGCAGAGTTCCTGATCACAGGAGTGTGAGGCAACTAGGAGGCGATACGCTGTGATCATGGGGGTGAGTTGGCAGAAGCAGAGAGTTGATTGGGGGGGGGGGGGGGGTTTGGGGGAGTGAAGGAGGAGATGGCTAAATGGTAAAAATGAGTGAATTGTGGAGCAGGGTACTGATTGAGGGAGGTGGATGGTGGAGCAGGGTACTGATCGGAAGAGTGGATGGGTTTCTACAGTGTTTCTGGTTTGTAATGGAAATCGAAGCAAATTGTTTCATGATATTAGAGCGTTTTCTGCCTTGTCTTCCTTTTTAGCATACAAAGGATTACTAGGAAATCTATGGGCACAGCATACACTTTCATTTTAGATCAGCATTGCAATAACGGCAGTATACAAATAGTTCTATTTGACAATCCAATATAAGCGTATTTGAAACAGCTCCTTTCATGTTGTGAACTCTGCCTGACTGCTGGCCATCTCTTCCCATAACTTGCTGGATTCTCTCCAAGCTTTGCAGCTTCTCCTCTGCTGCTTACCTTAAATTTCCAAGGACTACATGTCCCATGGTACCTTACTGCCTGCAAACAGCGATTCCTGTACTGACTCCGCCTCCTGAAACTCCTCCTCTCACCACCTCTGTAGTTCCGAATGCAAACTCTATGATTTCTGTGCATACTCACAGGACATAGTGAATAAACATCATATAATTTAAGTGGTCCTAAAGGCTGAAGGTTTTAATACGTGGTCAAAAAGAAAAAACACACACCACACACCTTCCACATTCAGCTCCCCCCGCCCCCCCCCCCCCCCAATACTTGATTGAGCCCAATCTCGACCCAGCATTGTGCACAGCAGCTCTCTCATAAGGTACAGAGAGCCATTGGCCCTCGCTGCTGTCAATCAAATCCAGTAAGGAGAAAGTGGGGTTTGGGGCAGGGCCAAGCCATGCTCTGAGCCCACATGAGTGTCCCATAGCAAACAGCTTACTATATGGGGCACTAAGCGAGAAAGAGGCAGGAACGCAGATGGGGAACCCAAGAAGAGGATTGAGGCTGCTCTGTGCAAAACCAATACACAGAGCAGATAAGTATGACGTGTTTGTTTGGTGTTTTTTTTTTTTTAAATATGGGTTTAGAATCACTTTAAATGTGTGGGAGGACCTTTACAAAGCAAGCCTACAAACTTCAAGAATGTTCAGAGTAAAAGAATTAGGCTAAAAATAACTGAAATACAAAGTGAAATCAATAAGTGATTTTGTATTTTGACTGTAGATCAGGGTAATGCATTAAAGTGATATTAAAAGGCATTTAAATAAAATAAACAACAAACATGTTATACTTACCTGTTCTATGCAGTGGTTTTGCACAGAGCAGCCCATATCCTCTTCTCTGGTTCCCCGCCGGTACTCCTGACCCCTCGATCCTACCAAGTGGTCCCAGAGCAAGCAGCTTGCTATGGGGGCACCCAAGCAGGCTCGCTCCTAAGCCACTGCTCTGTGTGTCCATACACACACACACACACACACACACACACACACGGCAGTGGCTTGGCCCCACCCCCTCTCTCTCCTCATTGGCTTACTGGCTGTGACAGAGCAGTGGGGAGTCAATAGTTCCCACTGATGTCTCAGTCAATGAGGATGGAGAATCCCCAGACAGCCAAGGCTCTCAAACACACTGTTGGATCACGATGGGGCTCAAGTATTAGGGAGGCTGGAGGGGCTGCTGAACACATATGTTTTTTACCTTCATCCATATAATGCATGAGGGCAAAAAACTGAGCATTTACAAGTTTAAAAATGAATGGAGGTCCAATCAGTAAAATTTTCTTCTAGCAGAGGTTTGTCCTGTGACTCAGATCCTTCACATTACAGTCCCCTCTGTACATCAATGTCCCTTAATATCATAAACCCTTTGCATCACAGCCCCCCAATTCGCATCACATTCCTCCCCATTTACATCACAGTTCTCATAGCCCCCTTTTTACAATACAACCTCACTTTACAAATACAGGCCCACCTTTATATCGCAGAACACCCTTTAAATTACAGCTCCCTCTTTCAATTACAACCCTATTACAGTACAGTGCCTACCTTTACATCACAGTCCCTCCATACACATCCAAGCGTACCCTTTACATCACAGAGCCACTCTTTACTACGCAGTTCCTCTTTTACATATCATGCTACCCCTTTATATGGAAGCCCTCCTTTGATTTACAGTGCCCCTTTTAACACTGCAGTACCCCTTTACATTACAGTGCCCCTCCCATAGATTACAGCCCTCCCTTTATATCACATGCAGTCCTACAACATAACTTTTTATGAATACTAGCAGAAGTTTGGTTGCTAGGACCCACTCACTATCCATCTTAAAAAGTGGGACTGCTCCCACCCTCTATACAGCCTGGCCAGCCTTCCCATCATCTGCCCAGCTGTGAAGATGACAGCGTCGGCTTTACAGCAGGGCAGAGGACAGGAATGTGGACTGGTCTGGATAAAAGGGCATGAGAACAAGATGAGACACAGGCAGCTGAATACCCCGACTGCCGCGGTCCAGATAGATTTGCCGCTCGGTCCGGACCGCACTCTGACATTTACTGATGCCTGCTATAGATACACTTTCAGGACAAATCTACAATAACTAGGTTTAGAGAGAGCTCTAAGTAGCTTAGTGCAATTATTCTCTTGACAATAGTTCAGATAAGTTATCCACCACACTGGGAAGACATAGTTTTAGACTTATGCCGGCCATAGAAGGTTCGAAAATCAGTCGATTTTTCGTCCGAAAGCTTAATCGGCCGATTTTTGCACCGTTAGTGGGTTAATTCGCCGGCCAATTTTCGCATTTTCTCCACTTTTGGATTATCGGTCATGTTGAAAAATTTGTGGAAAAAGCGTCAATAATGGCCAAATCGTACGATCGTTCTTATGAAAAAAAAATACGCGCATGAGCCGTGACAGAAGTTTTGCCTATTATATGGGGTGAACTTTATGACTTGGTCGGCCGATTTTCGTAATCGTTGGTGGTTACGTCGGTTTAACAAACGACCAAATTTTCGTTCATCGGTTGAAAAAAACCGCATGGTTTTCGAGCCATCTGTGGCCTGCATAAAAGGCCCCTTTCACAACTCAGCCTTTTGCCCAAGCACCACAATGCTCAGAAAGAGGAATTCCATTGTTTTTAATGGCCCTTGTTCACACCTGAGCTTTCTGTACTTCTTTGCCCCAGGTTCACACAAGCGTTTTCGGTAACGTTTTGCAGAAATGCACTACAGTCCATTTAACATGATTTCCAATGGGACATGTTCACATCTCTGCGTTTTAACCCAGTGCATTTTTTGAAAAGGGTTAGGGCCCTTTTTTTTTTCTTTTAAAAAGCAAAAAGTTGCGTTATTGGTTCTATAGATTTCAATGGAAACGTTGCAGAGAAGCATGTAGTGCGTTTTTGCAGTGTTTTGCGTTTTAAATCTGCCTAGCAGCAAGAAAAAAAAAAGCAAAACGCATCAATAACACGGCAAAAGCACAGGTGCAAAAACACACTGCAAAACACAATGCAAAAATGGATCAGACGCAAACTGCATAGGTGTGAACCTACCCTTAGGTAGATTTGCACAGTGGATTTCAGCTAATAGAGAAGACCGCAGCACAAGGAACACAGCCTACTAAGGAATGTCCTTTGTGCGGATTTGTGGCTGAATGTAGGCTTTAAAGAAGGAAACCTAACCGGAGTCCTACTCTCCTTCTTTTGCCTTATAAAGTATATTAAACAAGTTCTATAGAGCAACATTTGTAAAATGACAATCTTTGAAATACTGATACTCCTAATAAAGAACACAACCTATTTCACAGATGGCTTAAATGTCTGCAAACATCTGCAGCATTATAAAAACATGTTAAGTATGTCACACAGTATCATTTTTAGGCCTCATGCACACTGGACATCCTAAAAACACCAGTAACGTCAGCAGTACAATGCATTTTGTCGCGTTGTTTAGCGTTTTAAGGAAAACTATCCTCCCACAAAAGCTTGAGGCTAAAAAAAACAAACACACACCAGACAGTTGCATTTTTTAGCGGTTTTCAGCATTAGTCCTCATGCACACTGGACGTTTTTTACAGCTGCTGTTTTTTAGCTTTTGACGTTTTTTTCTACAGCCAGTAAACGCCCCAGCATGTTATCCTATGTGTCCATGCACACAGTCTGTAATCAGCGTTTTTTTCGCAGGGGTGTTTTTTGGCTGGATTAAAAACCCAGAACTAGTGGGTTTCTAGAGAAGTTTTTTTAGCCGTAAAAAACGCGGCAAACCAGTGTTTTTGGACCTTTTTTTGCTCAAAAAACGCAGCTAAACACTAATGCAAAAAAAAAAAAAAACAAACAAAAACCCAGAACTTTTTAATGGGACTTTACACAGCTAACGTTACTAGCCTTATTAAAATGTCCAGTGTGCATGGAGACTTAGAGTGTTTTTACAGCTGAAAATCCCTCTTTAAAACACAGTAGGTCTGGGGTTTTTTCCAGCCTGAAAACAAGCCTGGCAAAAAACACTGATAAAAGCCTATGTGTGCATAGACACATAGAATAACATGCTGGCGTTTTTTCTACTGGCTGTAGAAAAAATGCCCGTCTCCCAAAACAGCAGCTGTAAAAACACCCAGTGTGCTTTAAAATAAACTAAAACAACTAAAGCTGGCTACAGATTGGATTGAAATTCAGCCAAATTTCCACCCATCGATCCCTTTACAAGAGCAGTTGACTCCTTTTGAATGGGACTGCTGGAAAATTTTGCTTCAATAAGTGCTGATCAATGTATTTGGACAGTGGAAAAGTCCTGCTGCCAGAATACAATGACACAGCAGGAAGGATTCTCTCTCCCCCCCTACCTCGATTGTGTGGATGGGGAAATCTGTTCAGTTTGCTTGAACAGCCTGCTGAAAAAACACACGATATGTGTATGGCCAGCTTTAGGCCTTAAAATTATTCTACAGCTTCAGACTGCCACAGGAGTGGTCCTGCGGGATCAGGGGGATGCAAACTCATCCCTGATGGTTGTGACATGCATGCTGCCCCAAGTTTCACATCCAATGGGCTCTTTTCATGTGCTGGCTAAGTACGTCTTTGTTCTGCAGTGTAATAGCTCCCTTTTCAAAGTTGCACAGGATACATGCTGCCTCAACTGCAGTGATAGCATTAAGCATGTGCAAATAGATGGGACTCAAGTGGTTAACATTACCAAACAGAGAGAGCAGTGTCCTTCATTCCATTTCTGTTAGGGCTGTCTTTGTGTACATGGATTTCACACAAATATGCCAGCATGTTTTTAACTAACAAATATATAAATACATCAGGACTTTAGGCCTGTTTTAAACCCTTTCAATGCTGCAAATTCCCACCCAACAAGAAAAAAAAAAACATTTTAGGAATGAAGATTTAAAAAAGGGTTAGTTCTCTATTACTGAATGTTGCCAAAAATATTCACAAGCATTACAGCATCCTCATTACTTTACTATGCAGTGCCCTGTAAAAGAATGCTTATAGCTAGGTTTGCCATGACCCTAGTGTGTATTCTAAACTGGCACCACAACTCCACTGATCTGGGTCCCACTTGAGAAAACTTTGGCAGACTGTAATTTAGCAGGGGTGCTGGGGATCCCAACAAAAGATAGGAGGCTTTCTTCACAGACTTCCCCATTCACATTAGCAATCCTTAAGACCTGGAATCGGATAATCAGACATGAGGAATTTGAAGCTCCCCAAATTCTCCCCTGGCACCTTTGGGGGTTACCTCTGGTTCAAACCAGGTGAGGACACAATTCTTTCAATCGTGGGGCACAGACAGGGATAAGTAGATGCTTGAAGTTCGTCCCCTCAGGGTGGCTCATGCCTCTAGACTAGCTACGCAAACCTATGGAGAGTTCCCTATGGATGCCTTGCGCCACAAAAAAAAACAAAAACGGGATTTGTTCCATAAACTGTGTCCTAAATCGTGTACTGTGGCCTCACTTACAGAGTTTGAAAAACTGTGTGCTCCTCAGGCTAACCCCACTCACCTGCTATCCTAAATGTACAAGCCGATTCTGGGAGTGCAGTTACAATTTATTCCTTATTACTTTTGGGAGTGGGAGGCAGAACTAGAATTTTACTTCACTACACTTCAATTACAAAAGTTAAACTCTCCCACATATCCTCCAGTAGCGTTAAAACCCAAAAACCTTATTACAAGTTTCATTCTAGATGATATCAGATGCCCCACCGACTGGCTAGAATTTTCCCGCAAGCTGATTGTTGTGGGGGGGGGGGGGGGGGGGGGCTGGAACTGTCCCAAAATCCAGAAATTCTGGACAGGACATCTCCCCCTGGATCCAGAAAACAACTCTGACTTATTGAATTTACTCCTCTCCACTATTTATTCCATGCAGCCCCTTTCTCCTTTAAATCTTATAAACACAGTGTCACGTCGCATCTGCTGAATGCAGCCATAAGTCTCATTCCTAGATACTGGAAGCAAAGTTGTTGCCCCAGTCTTTCAAGAGTGGCAGGTGGAAGTTGACAAGATCATGGAGGCTGAGATATGGGTATACCTTAGCAAACAGAAAGAACAGCAATTTCTTGACATCTGTTCGGGTTGGATGTACCACTCCCTGGAAATTGACAAGATACTTTACCTGACTTGATGTCGGTGTTCTTCATGTATGGGGATACCCACAGATCTCAGAACTAGAAGGTTATTCCTCCACCCCGGTTTGCCAGGCCTATACCTGCTACCCCCCCCCCCCCCCCCCAATTATTTGATCTTGGGACCTTCGGATACCCAGCAATGACATCTTATTTGCAAACTCAAGAGAGAGAATTAGATATTTTTCATAGGTACAGTGTTACAAACCTATCAGATTTGTTAGTTGTTTTATTGTTAGGTTTCATAGGTTACACTAGTCTGGCCTTTGTCACTCTCCACTGCACTAAGTGACTAGGTCCCTCGCCAGAGGGGTGACGCTCCTTTTATAGAACATATGCAGCAGCTTCCTTTGCTCCCGTGCAGCTTCCTTTGCTCCCGTATCCACTACAGGGTTGGGTCTACTACATAGACCCTATACTTTGCTTTTACCTGACTTTGGTAGACATATCCTGCAGGGTCCCATGTGGATGGATAATACACTTCTCTTGCTGTAATCTTTGCTCCCACAATGTCTCCATCTTAATCACATGTGCCTATTGGTTCTGAAGCCTCTTACTTGGAATGCGGCTATCTTTCACACGTACACGGCAGCAATACTGCAAATATTACATACATCTTGAAGAGTTTGTACCTATGGTAATTTTGGATTTATTTGTGCCTGGGTTAGGTCTTCTGTTTTTGTAATAACTGGTGAAAAACTTTAATAAAAACTGATTATACAAAAAAAAAAAAAAACAAAAAAAAAAACACTGGCCTACCCACTGAATTCACATTGCCCTGCAGCCTGCAGTGATCTGCTGTTCAGGCATCATAGCCAGCATCTTACTTTTCCCCAATCGGATGTTTCTTCCTTGTGTAAATAAAACTCTTGGGGACAGGGACTAAGCACTGAAAATGCTTTAAAAATCTGGAAATAGCAAGGGATGCTAGATTACTCTGCTCCAACCTGGCTGGAACCCAGGGAGGAGTGTGGACCTGCTTAACTGACACATGCCCACACCTACAAAGTACCCAGGAATGCTGGTGGACGCAGTAACATATCGACAGCATACATTGGGGGCTTGGCTGGCTACCAGGGGCTCCCCGACTACCCCACACCTCTTGAGACAACACAGTGGAGGAGCTTGACCAAATGTAAGCAAGAAAGGGTTCCACTAAAGCAGGGGTGTCAAACTGGTGACCCTCCAGCTGTTGCGAAACTACAAGTCCCATCGTGCCTCTGCCTTTGGTAGTCATGCTTGTAACTGTCAGCTCTGCAATGCTGCATGGGAATTGTATTTTCACAACAGATGGAGGACTGCCAGTTTGACACTGCTGCACTAGAGCCTCTGAACCCACAGGAGCAGTTGCTTCACCTCAGATGGAGAAAATACCTTGAGATCAGAGTAGAATTAGACTTGGCACTAGCGGAACCAGCTGAAAAGTCTATAAGGTTTCGCCACACCTACTATATGAAAGCTAGCAAACCTGTTACCTTGTTGGTACTGTGACTCTACCAACCTGACCTAGATAGAAAACCTATCCGCCTAAAAATAGCCAACGATGTGTATACCAATGATCAACAAGTTCTTCATGAGTTCAGAGTCCGCCGTTCCCATTTATACACTGAACAAGCCACTTTTTCTTCTTCTCAGGCTGACGCACTCCTGGCTGATGTACAATTGCGTACGCTTAAAACGAATCAGTCTTCCTTGGATAGGTCTATCACACATGAGTTTTGTGTGCCATTAAGTCTCTGAAGACAAATAGGCAACCGGGATCAGTCTGCCCGCTTATTACAAAAAGTTTGCAGACTTCCTAGCACCACTCTTAGTGAACTCCTTTAATGCATTACTTAAACACTCATTTGGACCAGAGACCCTTACAGCAATTATAGCCATGATACCCAAACCAAACTCAGATACGTCCACCTGATCTTGTTATAGGCCTATATCTCTGCTTAACCTAGATATAAAGATTCTAGCTAAAATTCTCACTTTCCGTTTAAACCCTATTATAGGTTCTCTACCTGTATCATCATCACCATATACGTGCACACTTCCTATCCTTGGATGTGCAAAAAGCATTCGATACGCTGTCATAGTCCTACTTGCGCTACATCCTTAAGAGATGGGGCTTCAGGCCAAATTTCCTAGCTTGGGTCTCCTCTCTTTACACACACATCCACAGGCGGGATATAAAACACAGTTTTGTTATCTCACATGGGACACGGCAGGGATGCCCACTATCCTAGCTCCTTATCGCTCTACCTATACAGCCACTTAAGGTGCCGATTCTCTCCAACCTCGATATTCAAGCCATTGAGGTGGCTGGTAATCTCCACAAATTATGTTTGTTTGCAGATTATATTCTTTTGTTTCTAACATCCCCTCTAATAACAGCCAAACTGTTCCATGCTCTGGAGTGCTTCACATCAGGAGGTGAATCAGCAAAAATCACAGGCCATTAATATTACCCTTTCTGACCTTGTTCTCTCCCAACTGCAATCGCTTTCAAAATGGACCTCACATGCCCTCACATACCTGGGCATCAAACTAACCTCACACCCCTCCACCTTATTCCAGACAAACTACCCTCCAATGCTAGCTCACTTAACATCATTAATGACTCGGTGGTCACCATTCAGAGTCTACTGGCTTAACCATATCACTGTGGTTAAAATGACCTTACGCCCCAAGATACTGTATCTCTTCGGGGTATAACTAATCTCAGTACCACTTGATTATCTAAGGAGTTTGCAACGCTATGTCAATACTTACATCAGGGGTCAAGTTACAGGGAGATTGCCTAGGGCAGTCCTCATGTGACCTCATGGGATTAAAACTGAATGGTGGCCATGGTCTCCCAAACACTATCAGGCAGCTCAATTGGCCCACTTGACTTAATACCATATGATTAAGGAACCCCCTCTATGGCTCAGTTTGGAAGCGGTGAATTGTGACCCTTTGGTTATTAAGAATCTCCTCCGGCTTCATACCAAGAATCAAAAGACAATAACCCTATTACAAGACATTATTTGGGCATATGGGATTGTCTAAAACTACCCATCATTTGCAGTCCCATGTTCCCCTTTTAGAACAATCCTTCTTTCTACCCAGGCAGAGTAGCCCCAGCTTCATTTCATATTTGGAAATCCCTAGGTCTTCACTGGTTGGGTCGCCTGGTTACAAATTCCTCCCTACAGACTTTTGCTTGTTTGCGAGAGCAATACCAGGTTCCGAATTCAAAAATATTTAGTTATCTCTAAATAAACCACTTTTTTTCCACCTATACTAAAAGGTCAATCTGATCTACAGTCCCACACATTTTTAGAACATATATGTTCCTCAGACCCATGGGCACTTGGTCTGATATCTAAAATATATGTACACTTGATCTCCTTTTCAAACACTATGCCACCAGCCTACACTACACATTGGGCCGCAGACCTCGATGTCCAGCTAGAACCCAAGGATTGGTCAAATATTTGGAACTCTACTAAAACATCTACATCTTAATTAGAAGGCATCTACTCCTGGCTAGAATTACAAGGATATTTCCCACTTATTCTCTGGACTGTTTTGGGGGCTGTGTGGAAGCGGGCACGCATATGCACAAAATGGTGGACATGTCCTATAGCTTCCGCTTACTGGGCTGAGGTCTTTAGTATGCTTTCTGTTCTTCTGAAAACCCATATTTCTCCAGACCCTACTATAGCACTGGAAAATAAACGTAGTCAAAATATGATATGTCCGCACAATTGAAAAGAGAAGTAGGGCCTTTTTTTCCCCCTATTTATACTTAAGTGGATGCAGCATCTGCCCCCCATTGGCTCTAAGGGTGAGAACTCCACGATCACATGACTGCTGATCGCTGAGTTCTCCTCTCCGCTGTCAGTCACTGCTGTCTGCTCAGCCCCCCAGCACTCACTGGAACACTGGGCTGTGGAGGAAGGGGGGGGGGGGGGGGGGGAGGAGCAGTTCGCTCAAGCTTTCAACACGTCGCTGAGAGGCTGAGTCAGGGGCCGCTCCAGACTCTGAGGTGGATCCTACTTTGTAGCTGGGAATCTTTCCTCAGCCTGGACCGGTTAAGTGACATCAGCCAACTTCAGTCCACTGTCAGCTGAAAACAGGTCACAGGAGCGCAGAACTAACTGCAGTCCTATGATCCACAGAAGTACAGCCAAAAAAGCTTTGGCTGTACTTCCCCTTTAAACGGTTACTACATGTGACTACTGCTTCCAAGCAGATCATAGCCAAAGCCTGGAAAAAGCCTACAATATGCATTCTGGAGACTAAACACAGAACAGCACAATTCATGATACATTGTAAAATTGAGGCTACACTACTTGATCGTATACCTAAAAACCTTAAAATCTGGCAGCCATGGGTAGACCATTATTTGTCCCCCAATTTTGACCATTCATTGTTAGAACCATGATTACCAAATGCAGCGGAGTTAAGTCAGTTTCTGGTTCTCAAGGCATTGGGCTCCTTCTGACCTGTGAGAGACTGCACAGCCCTCCCCTCTCTTCCCCCTTCTTATCCTTTTCCTTCTGTTTTCTGCTCTCTTCTCTAATTTTGTTCTATATTCTATTTTTGGTTAAACTTAAACTGATGGCTTAGTATCTATCACTCCAGAGAATCCTGGCGCTTTTCAGGGCATTACCTCCCCTGGATGTAGGGGGATGTTGCAACTTGTGAAAAAAAATCTTTTTTATCCTGATGTGCATGGTTTATGCCTGTACACTGATGTGTTACTCTAAATAAAATTTTTGAACAAGAAAATACCTTGAGGAAAACCAAAAAGGTTCCACAAGTAGGATACGAAAAAAAAAAAAAAATCCAAGAGAAGCAGCTCAGGTCCTCCAGGTCCGCTGTCCCTGAAACCATAGGTAAGCATATACGGAGAGGCCTCTGCAAATAGCATGATGCCTGATGGAAAATAAACAATTTTGATGTTCCTGTTAGGCAAGAGGAAATGCAGTCAAATTAGGGTGACTCTGTTATTTATATTGATTTGGATGAGGTGTTTCTAGCTTTAGATAGGTCAAACCACTCTCTCATGTGCGGTCTTGGAAAATAATGAAAAACACAAGTCGACGCACACAGTGTGAAGAGGCCTTCACACGTCCTCACTCAGGGCTGAAAATAAAAATTAAAGATTACTTAACTTGTGTTAAAGACTTTAGTATCTGCATGCCGAGATGTCCTTCACTTGTTTATGTTTGGAGGGGAGGCACACTACAAGCCATTTAAATGTCACGATTAAAAACACTGCAGTGATTTTAGCATGGTCCTTGAGAACCAGGTCAACAGAAGGCCATCAACTGGATAAACGTTGCAGTGCAATTTGTTAAAAAGACAGCATCACGTGAACTTAGAGGTGTAATGATAGAGGAGATTCCACCCCTTAATCATGGAGGGGCTAGAAAACATCTGATGCTACAGAGGGAGTCACATTGGATTGTTTCCCTTGGTAGCTTCCAAGGGCTTAAAATACCTTATGGTCCAAGAAATGTGTTTACTTTGGCTTCTAGCGACATTTCCTGCAATATTCCCTATCTCTATGATAACAGAGTGAGGACTCTCTTATGTGTTTGCTCATTGAGGGAAGAGAAAGTGAGTTACGACAAATTCCCAGTTTGAGGACTGCATAACACCCTCACTTCCAATAACCAGAAAGTACGCCAAGATATATAGAGATGCATTTGCATGTAGTAGCTAGAGTTTGTGATTGCTGAAGATGTCACGGTCAAAGCTTTCTCCAATATTGCCTTGCAGATTGGTATTACGTATACATATTCTAGTATACAACCTGGATGGCAGTGGCTTGAGAGAGTTTGGGGCAATGTAAGTGTAGCATTTTTGTCCATAAATGGCAGTATACATATCCACTGATAAACCAAATCCATTGAGGTCCTGAAATGTTGCTGGATATATCACAAAGATAGATGGACTTGTACTTCTCAATTGACTACGAAAGCGATGATCAGTGCCCTTGTAGTCCATTGACTCTTCCAGCAGCTCTGAAACGGACAGCCCGTATGGAGGTACAGGAAGAGAGCTGTATGAAGTGTTTGCAGGAGCCTGACATTGCACCCGCAGGCTCCTGGGGGGAGAAGAAAAAAAAAACAAAAAAAAAACAAAAACATATCCTTTAACCCTTTTGCTGCCAGGTCCGCACACCGGCTGCAGCCACCAGGATTGTGTGCAAATCTGACAAGCAGGCTCCTGCCTGTCAGGTAGAAGCATTTAGGTGGCTGTACTGTCGCCCGATTGCTTCCACACACGCCCGGTAACAGCACCCCCCCGCCATGTAATCCGAGCTCCACTTGTCCTTGCGGACCAACACAGCGGGTGCCGCCAGGCATAGATGAGGAAGGAGAGTGGACACGCGTCTGCTCTTCTCCCCTTCTTGTTGCTGACCTGGAAAGCGACGTGTACGATGTCAGTTCTGGGTCACCCTGTCATTTTCCCCCGGCTAGCCTTGCCAGGTAGAAATGTATTGCAATGCATTCTGAATTGCATTACATTCAGTGAAGCACAGAGGAGACATGCAGGATCTTTTAGACCCTGCATGTCCCATTTTTGGTGACTGGTTCTTTAGAGAACTGGTAAAAAAAAAAAAAAAAAAAAAAAAAAAAAAAAAAAAAAAAAGGTTTACAATGCAGAAAATTAAAAGTTACAAATAAAATCCCCGCCCCACATATGCACATACAAATGTAAAAACATAACCACATGCATCGGGAGTGCCTATGCATGAAAATGTCGTTTGTGATACACATTACATGTCGCCATGCATAACGAAGTCAGAGCAGTAATTCTAGCACCTGACCTCCTCCGTAATGCTGAACTGATGCTCTATAGGGGGCTTTTGAAGTGTCACAATTTTATGGGTGCACACAAATTTAAGGTTTGACATGTTGGGGATTTACTCAGTACAACCTCGTCTTTTATTTATATTTTAACAAAAAATTGGGAAATTTATTGTGTTTGCCCTAAAACTCACTTTGGGGGGTTTTGACTGAAATTTTGTGGTAATATTGTATGACATAAAAAAAATTTAAAACAACCACTAGTTTATTCTCTAGGGTGTCTGCTGTCAGAAAACATGTTTTGGGTGGGGGATGTAATCTTCAGGCCTAGAATGATTTTTTTTAAACCAGTGGGCAAAAAAAAAAAAAAAAAGTGCAAAAACTGCTCGGGCAGGGAAAGGTTTAATGCACCCGGGAAGGACAGGTGCTGCAGGCAAAAGTTGATGGCACGCTGTGGCTGGACACGACTGAATGCTGTACTGAGTGGTACCAGCATTTAGGATCCTGTGAGTTCAGGGACAAGGTGAAGGGTGAAAAGGGTTTGGTCCTGTGTGGATTGGACCGATTTAGGTTTCTTTTGCCTTCTGTGCCTCTGCTGGGGATGGTCACTTGCACAAATGGTCTTGAGGACTATGGTTTGCAATACAAAAAAAAAAAAAAAAGGACAGGAAATCCAACATTTTTGAGTTGTTAGAGAAACATGAAGTGAGGGGAAGTCCTCCAATGTGAACACCTGTTTTGGTGACAATTGTCTAAAAGGCGATATATCCTCCCTTTGGAGAGCCTTTTCTTACTTTTTGCTCTGTCTGGGACAGTAAGTGAAAGGAACATTTCTCGCCTCAGGCAGAGCATGCCCCTTTTACACATCCCAGTTCTTGCCCTAGTTTGTTAGAGGCCAGCTGTAGACGTTGCCCCTGTTCAATCTTCCCAGCGGGTCCTGCTCCATGTATTTGACAGCTCCTGCCAGTCTGGAGCATCCACCACCTGTGGAGGCACACTCAGACTGAAGGTCCATATGAACACTCCGCCCTCTGCAACTGTGCTTCCTCCTATTGCTGCAGCGGAGAGTTTCGAAGCTGGGTAGGCAGAGTCTGATGGCATTCACAAATACTAGTTCCCTATCAAATCCACCACTCCCCTTGTGATTGACAGTAGGCAGTGCGAGGATCCTTAGGCAATAAACAGCCTGCTACTGGCTACACAATCCACCTACTGCCTGCTGTCAAAGGAGATAGTAAACCTGACATAGCATCTCTTCTTCCCTATCAGGCTCCACTCACTGAGCATCACTTGTCAGGGGCTGACAGTGATTTAATAACCAATGACAGGTGGAGTGGGGTGGGGTCAGCCTCAGCAAGTATGCCACCTGCTGCACCGTATACAGATACAGGTACTCTGCCCGTCTCTGTACACCAATGATCTTAATTACATCCAGTTTTGTTATCTACAGAAAGTAATTAATATCTCTGAATTTGGCACAATAATAGCAACACTTTGTAAAAGGTGCCACTAGGCAGAGGGTAGGGAGATCAGCAAATGTCTATTCACTGGTCTCCCATTCTTGTTACCGTCTCCTATGTGATGATGAAAATAAATAAATAAAATTTATATATATAAATGTGTAATAAAGCTAGAAGTTAGCACCACCTAAAATCCCCCCACCAAAAAATGTTGAGCTCACCCATTCACAAAAAACAAAAAAACAAAAAAAGAAATATATGCATGCATTAATTGCGCTAAAACCAAAACACACAGCGTCCATGTCCCCTCAAAATCCCACAGGCCCTTTGGGTCTGGGATGGAATTTAAGGGGAGCCCCATGACAAAAGAAAAAAAAAAAAAAAAACCAAAAACCACACAACAAAGACAACATGGGGTCCTTCCCAACATACATACCAGACCCTTACCCGAGCACGTAGTCTAGCAGGACAGGAAAGGGAGGTATGAGTATGCGACCCTCTTCCCCACCCCAAACAATACCAGGCCACATGCCCCCAACATAGCAGAGGTACTGGCAAAGCACTTGTTGATGAGAACAAAGGCCTCTTCCTCACAACCCTGGCCTAGTGTTTGTGGCGGTGCTACTAAACCCAGGACCCTGCATTCACTGGTCTCCCACAGTACACACAACATGCACATGCAATTATTTTAGTAAGTATAAACTGCTAAATACCTTTTCTCATCAGCACTATATAGTAGTCTTGTGACTTCTATCAGTCCAAGCACTGGTTAAAGCTTGTAGCAGGAGTTTTCATCCTCCTCTGCATGTCCTATGAGGCTGCATGACACCTGATCGTCTGTCTGGACAATGCTGATCACATATACCCTCCCAAAGAAAACAAAAAACTCTAGCAATACACACCAAACTGAGCATGTGCACAGTGACTCCTAGAGCTTTGTTCTATCAGTAGATGGATGGGGGACAGTAGAATAAGGGTAGGATCAGAGAAGACAGGATCAAACAGCCGTTTTACACAATTTAGAGGATTAACCTCTTAGGTTCCACAGCGAGTATAACAAGCATGCTTTACTGCATATACAGACTGATTTTACTGTTGTGGGTTTGGTGACACTTTAAGTAGTATTAGATAAGGGAGGCATAGTAGCCAAAGTTAACCACTTGCCTACCAGGCACTTTCACCCCCTTCCTACCCAGGCCAGTTTTCAGTGCTGTCGCACTTTGAATGACTATTGCACGGTTATGCAACACTGTACGCATGACATTTTTATCATTTTTTTGAGACATATAGAGCTTCCTTTTGGTGGTATTTAATCACCACTGGATTTTTTTTTATTTTTTGATAAACAAATAAAAAAAACAGACCAAAAAATTTTTTTTCTTAGTTTTTGTTATAAAATTGGGCAAACAGGTAATTTTTCTCCTTCACTGATGTGCTCTGATGACGCTGCACTGATGGGTAAGGATAGGCTGCTCTGATGGGCACTGTTGTGGGCTGGGGGCTGCACTGGACTGCCTCTGATTTTTAAATACATTTGCTGATCAACCGCTCTTCTCTTCCAGCCCATAACCGGCAACTGTATTTACACTGTGATCAGCTCTGTCATCGGACACTGGATACAAAGAAAAACAAACAGAGGGTGCACCGGCCTAGTGCATTATGGTAAAATATTTACTGGAAGGATAAAAAGTAAGTATCATATTCACAATAGGCAAACAGGCCAAAGGCACATCTGAGATTGAGACCTCAAAACGCGTTAGTCTGTTGGAAGTCCAGGGTTCCATTTTTTTGGACTTGTATGCAATGTGGATTAAACACCGCTGTTTAGTGTGATGTGCCTTTGACCTGTTTGCCTACTGTGAGTACGATACTTACTTTTTATCCTTCCAATAAATTTTTACAATAATGCACTAGGCCGGTGCGCCCTCTCTTTCTTTGTATCCAGTGACATTGGGACTACCCCAGTCTGTTGAGGGCAGCAAGGAGTGCATTTTCCAGGATATCTGTGATGTTACCATAACCCTAGCCGAGTCCATCCCGAAGCACAGGAGTACAGAGTTTGCAGTGTTTTCATTGTTTCATTAGACACAGCTGATCATGTTGTAAAAGGGCGCTGTAATTGGCCTTTTACCATGTCATGTGATCAGCTGTGTGACGAACACAGAGCTCGCCAGAGGCACGGTTCTGAAGGACGTCATATGACGCCCTCCCAGAACTAGACTACGCTGTAGCTGTCATTTGGCTATAGCCCGGTCACCAAGTGGTTAAGGAATGGCATGCTGGGTATTTATTTGGTGCAACCTCATCTTTTATGTTTTACAAAAAAATTGTGTAATTTATTGTTTGTGTGCCCTTGCCCAAACAATAAGCCCTGGTTCATATATACATGCGGCCCTGCAGGCCGCGTTTTGCACAGGCACGAGAGCCCTTTCATTTGAATGGGCTCCCATGCCACGCAGGGAAGAAGTCCACGCACTTCTTTGGAAACTGCAGTCCGCACGGGAACCTCGGTTCCCAATGCGGTTGTGATTTCCAGTGCGGGCGGTGTGCCATTAGAATTAATGTCACCCGCCCGCGGGTCCGCATTCTTCTGTGCAGGTAGTGCGGCTGCACGGATTTTTGTGCGGATCCGCAGCGGCACCACCCGCACAGATGTGAACCTAGCCTAACCCCCGGCTCACAAGTAGGCAGCCGTGCGGGCCGCGTTTTGCACAGGCGTAAGAGCCCATTCATTTGAATGGATTCCCGTGGCCCGTGACACGCAGGGAAGAAGTCCCTGCACTTCTTTGGAAAACGCAACCCACAGAGGAACCTCGGATCCCAGTACGGTTGCGTTTTTCAGTGCGGGCGGCGTGCTATTAGAACTAATGGCACCCACGGGTCCGCATTCCTCTGTGTGGGTGGTGAGGCTGGATTTTTGTGCGGATTCGCAGCGGCACCACCTGCACAGATGTGCACCTAGCCTGTTAAGTGATTTTTTTCTAAAACGTGGAAAAAAAAAAAAAAGGGGGGGGGGGGGGGGAACAAAAAACCTGGCTCTGGCATACACTACTATGAAAAATCTGCTATTAATAAAAATGATATCATGGAGATTGGTTCCCGTTTCGATGCAAGCAGGGGCAGACTGACAACTCATGGGGCCCCAAGGCAATAGGGGATCATGGGGGGATCTGCGTCCTTGCCCACACTCAAAAGCACATCCATAAAATGCCTATAAAAAAGGAACCAGGGGCATTTCATGGGGCCCCCTACTTACCCCGGGCCCTCGGGCAGTGCCCGAGTGCTCGAATGGTCAGTCCGCCCCTGGACGCAAGCATATACGGGAGGAATTTCTCCCAACTGGAGCAAACAGAATCTGGAGCAGCTGTGCACGCAACCAATCGGCTTCTAGCTTTCCCTTGTTCAGTTACACTTGGATAAATGAAAGCTGCAAGCTGATTGGCTGCCCTGCACAGCTGTTGCAGTTTCGTAGAACAATGTGGAGAACTTTTGGTAAACAAAAACAACTCTTTACCTCTTGGATCGTTGCAGTAACGCCCCTTTGGCCAGGGGCCCTTTACTCCTCTGGACCGCAGTCCAGTAACTGGGATCCGACATGCTCCTTTATAGGTCTGCTAATGGATAACAGAGCACAGATGCCCGCACTTTGCCTTCCATTGTTTCCGCTCGCCCCAGTCAATGCCTGCACTTCTCTCCATCCATTCCCAGCGGCCCGGCTCTCCTCAGCACACGATGTGTACACCGGCTCCTCCGCTCAGGGCTCCGGCTTCTCGGGGTTCCATCTGCCGCTACTGTGGGGCTCTACAGGCTGAAGTACCGATGGCCAACATACAACGAGGGGCTCCAACGCAGGAAGCCAGTGTGCTGACATCACGAGTGGGCGGGGCTAGGCCGGCTAACACTGTCAGTGCTGGAGGGAAGGATGGTACATGGCGGGGGACTGCACACCGCAGCAGCCGCAGATGGAGCCCTGTCTGATGACGGTTACTTTAAGGGACTCAACACTTTGACTAACTATTGATTTTTTGCAGGAAGGTAAAAAAATCAAATGTTAACCACTTGTCCTCTAGAGGATTTACCCCCATTCCTGAGCTGGCCATTTTTTTGCGATACAGCGCTGCGTTACTTCAACTGACAATTGCGCGGTCGTGCAATGCTGCACCCAAATGAAATTTACGTCCCTTTTTTCCGCATGAATAGAGCTTTCTTTCATTGGTATTTAATCACCTCTGTGGGTTTTATTTTTTGCGCTATGAACAAAAATAGACAAACAATTTTGAAAAAAAAAACAATTTTTTTTACTTTTTGCTATTAAACATGTCCAATAAAAAAATCAAATTTCATCATAAATTTAGGCCAAAATGTATTCTGCGACATGTCTTTGCTAAAATAAAAATCCCAATACGTGTAAATTAATTAGTTTACGTGAAAGTTATAGCGTTGACAAATGGCGGTATAGATACTGGAATTTTTATTTATTTTTATACTAGTAATGGCGGTGATCAGCGACTTATAGCGGGACTGCGGCGGGCATTCTGACACTGGGGGGAACTGCCACTGACATCCCAACGACACTATGGCCCCATGTACACGGGACACTTCTGAACGATGGAAACGGACTGCTGGAAAACGTAGATTAAAAAACGTCTGTTTAGCCGTGTTTGCATACCACATTTATGAGCGTTTGCATTTAGAAGCATTTTTTTAAAGATAACCTCAGGAGACTTTCCAAAATGCCCAGACAGCACTGAAAAACAGTAAAAAATTTACTATTTTAGACATTTTGAGAAAAATAGAGAGCAGAAGCAGAGAGAGCAGTATTTGTTAAGATTAGCGGTCTTTTTTTTATGTGGTGTTTGGATGTGTTCCAGCTCATTTCTGTGCAGAAATTATTGCTGCAGTGTCTAACATATTTTTTTTCATGTGAAACCTCAAAGTATGATGTACCGGCTCCATTTGAGTACCGGGAAAATGCTTTGCATGCATGAAAAAAAAAACTTTCAAATCAAACACCTATAAATGTGGTTAGCCGCATTGTGCGTTTGAAACGCTGATAAAATACAGCTAAACGCAAGTTTTCTGAATTAAAAAAAACGATTGTAAACTCAAATGCCTGTAAACGAAGATGTGTACATGAACACATAGGAAAACATTAGGGAGAGTTCAGGGGCTGCTGAAAAAAACGCTGAACAGCTAAACATGAGTTTATCAGCTGCAATGTACATGAGCCCTAATACAGTGATCAGTGCTGATGAAAAGCACTGACACTGTACTAGTGACACTGGGCAGGAAGGGGTTAACATCTGGGGCAATCAAAGGGTTAACTGTGTTGTGTTTTACTTGGGAGACATGCTGCTTTGTATTTCTCTGCTGACAGGAGAGAGACCTGTGTTGTTTATACACAGGCAGGGCAGCTGATAGAAACCATGGGGTCCCATACAGACAACCTGAAAGGCCCCCCCCCAAAAAAAAAACACAGTTTACTCTGCTTCAGTTATGGACACAGTGATTGATCAGTACTGATCACTTACTGTGTTCATTCAGGAAAACAAGGGGCTGGTAAATGTGACATTTTCCAGACCCTTCCCCCCCCCTTTCCATCCTGACAGATCCTATTGTGTCCTTGGGTAGGAAAGGAGGGAAGCCGGCAGCACTGCGGGGGTGGGGGCACACAGGGGGGCCTGGGCAGCAGGGGGAAATGTATTGCAGACAGGGAGGGTGATTGGTGGTGGGGAGCAATTCCTGGAAATGATCCCCTGTATGGGGCAGCTGAAAGCCAGCAGGAGGGAGAGGAGAAGAAGCTGCTGCAGAGAGAGCCATACAGGGGACTGGTTCCAGCAATTTCTCCCCCCACCGTGCTGATCATACTCACTGTCGCCCAGCTGCCTAGGCCCCGTACAGGAGGACTGGTGGTACCCCCTTATCCACGGCCCTGCACACAGGTCTATCCCCTGTCAACTTTCCCCGACGATCGCTGAGTGCCGGCTGGGAATTGCCAATAGCGGCGCGGGTAGAGCGGTGTGCGCCCCCTACCCAGAAATGCAAATCACGTATATATAGAATGCATTACGGTAAAAAAGAACTTCTGCCTTTAGAACCACTTTAATGGAGTATGTAATATACAGCCCAGAGTACAGAGTGCAGTTGTCAGGAATATATGGTATACAGTTCAGTGCATAGAGTGCAGTGGTGAGAAGCATGTCATTTACAGCCCGGTATAAAGAGCTTAATGATCAGAAGTATGTCATATACCTCCTGGTGCACAGAGTGCATTGGTCAGGAGTATGTAACACACGGCCCGCTGTACAGAATGTAATGGTCAGGAGTATGTTTTACACAGCCCAGCATGCAGAGTGCAGTGGTCAGGAATATTTAATTTACAGCTCAGGGTAAAGAGTTTAATGGCCAGGAGTATATTTTACACTACTCAGCATACAGAGTGCAGTGGTCAGGAGTATGTAATTTACAGCTCAGTGTAAAGAGTTTAATGGTCAGGAGTAAGTTTTACACAGCCCAGAATACAGAGTGCAGTGGTCAGGAGTATGTAATTTACAGCTCAGCGTAAAGAGTTTAATGGTCAGGAGTATGTTTTACAAAGCTCAACATACAGAGTGCAGTGGTCAGGAGTATGTAATTTACAGCTCAGTGTAAAGAGTTTAATGATCAGGAGTATATTTTACACAGCTCAGCATACAGAGTGCAGTGGTCAGGAGTATGTAATTTACAGCTCAGTGTGAAGAGTTCAATGGTCAGGAGTATGTTTTACACAGCCCAGCATACAGAGTGCAGTGGTCAGGAGTATGTAATTTACAGCTCAGCGTGAAGAGTTTAATGGTCAGGAGTATGTTTTACACAGCCCAGCATACAGAGTGCAGTGGTCAGGAGTATGTAATTTAAAGCTCAGCGTAAAGAGTTTAATGGTCAGGAGTAAGTTTTACACAGCCCAGCATACAGAGTGCAGTGGTCAGGAGTATGTAATTTACAGCTCAGCATAAAGAGTTTAATGGTCAGGAGTATGTTTTACACAGCCCAGCATACAGAGTGCAGTGGTCAGGAGTATGTCATTTACAGCTCAGGGTAAAGAGTTTAATGGACAGGAGTATCTTTTACACAGCCCAGCATACAGAGTGCAGTGGTCAGGAGTATGTCATTTACAGCTCAGGGTAAAGAGTTTAATGGACAGGAGTATGTTTTACACAGCCCAGCATACAGAGTGCAGTGGTCAGGAGTATGTCATTTACAGCTCAGCATAAAGAGTTTAATGGTCAGGAGTATGTTTTACAGACTGCAGTGGTCAAGAGCAAGTCATATACAGCCCAGCATACAGAGCACAGTGGTAAGGATTATGTCTTATACAGAGCGCAGTGGTCAGGAGCATGTCATATGCAGCCCAGGGCACAGAGTGCAGTGATCAGGAGCGTGTCATATACAGCCCTGGGTACAGGAAGTAGTTGCCAGAAGCATGTCATATACAGCCCTCCCTGCAGTGCTGTCCCCTCTCCTGTCCTCCATTCAGCCCATGGTGTGTGTCCAGGGGCGGACTGACCATTCGAGTACTCAAGCACTGCCCGGGGTCAGTAGGGGGCCCCATGAAATGCCCCTGGTACCTTTTTGTATAGGCTTTTTTGAGTGTGGACAAGGACACAGGGGCCCCATGATCCCCTATTGCCCAGGGGCCCCATGATCCCCTATTGCCCAGGGGCCCCATGATCCCCTATTACCCAGGGGCCCCATGAGTTGTCAGTCCGCCCCTGTGTGTGTCTACTGGGTGGTGCTGTAAGTCTGGCCATCCATGCATGCAGACAGGTTCCTCCTCTCCCAAGCGGTCTACATGCCTTGAGGGAGGAGGAGTATGCTACCACAAGAATTCTCAGGCTTTGTGGCTCCTGGCCTTTAGGTCCGGTTTACACTATGTGCACTTACCTGTACTTTTTCCTCATGGATAAATGCAGATAACTGCAATGACACATATAAAACAATCATTTTTCAATGTGTCATATTCACAACAGAATGCATTTTTTTCCACGCTTTCCAGAGCTTTGTGATACTATGCAACATGTTTGCATAATAATGCACATATCAGGCCCAGCATGTCACTAGACAGTAAGCACAGCGCAGTGACATGAATGAAGTATCATTTGGTAAGAGCCCTTAAAGCAAGTGCGAGCCTGTCCCATGAATGGACGCCCTGGGTGGAGGGCACGGTTGGAGTTTAGACTTCCATATCCCACCATTTATCTGCACCCCTGTAGTAGCTATTTAAATTTGTGCTTTTAGAAATAATATCAATGGCTATATAATGTGGAAAACGATTTCCGTATCTGTTACAGTGAAGAACCCTTTCGAGATATGCAGAGTGTTTACAGATACTTCATGTGTCTTGTCGTGTCTTTGGTGCGGACCTTAAACTTTCCACTTTATAGCTACATTATGACCATGTAGCCCTCCCACAGGCTCCTTTGTGACCCACAGCTTATTTATTGAAAACTTAATGAGGCAGCAGATGTTCTCCAGCTGAAAGATACACTTCCTTACATCATTTTGCAGCTGCATACTTGCAGGAAATGTTTGTTTGGCCTCTTTCTCAGGGATAAAATGTTCTAAGTTGCAATTGTTACTCCATCTACGTAGATGCTATAATCTTTTTCCAGAATTAAGTAGGGGTGGCCCTTATTAGAAATAATGTGGTCCCATGAATATTTATTGCACTCAGTTGGACCCACATTTTTATATTTGGCATGTCTGTTCTATATGGGTCATTTATATAGGATGATTATATCTCCCTTAATACCTTTTCAGTAGTGTATACAATTAAATCAGGGGGCTGAATGAAAAAGATTAGCCCATTCCTCCATCCACACAAATAAGGTGGATGGAGGAACCCCCCACCAAGACATTGTATTCTGACAGGTGCTTTAACAGATTAACTGCTTGCTGCCCTCCCACAGTAGTTTTACTGTGAGTGGGCAGTAGCTGCAGGCCGGGCAAAGTACCTGTACGTCACGATCTTGCTTCCGGTCGTCAGAATACACTGTTCCGACTGTCAGAATACACTGTTCCGACTGTCAGAATACACTGTTCCGACTGTCAGAATACACCGTTCCGACTGTCAGAATACACCGTTCCAGCTGTCAGAATACACCGATCCAGCTGTCAGAATACACCGATCCAGCTGTCAGAATACACTGATCCAGCTGTAAGAATAAACTGATCCAGCTGTCAGAATACACTGATCCAGCTGTCAGAATACACTGTTCCGACTGTCAGAATACACGGATTCAGCTGTAAGAATAAACTGATCCAGCTGTCAGAATACACTGTTCCGACTGTCAGAATACACTGATCCAGCTGTCAGAATACACTGTTCCGACTGTCAGAATACACTGATTCAGCTGTAAGAATAAACTGATCCGGCTGTCAGAATACACTGTTCCGACTGTCAAAATACACTGGTCCAGCTGTCAGAATACACGTTTCCGACTGCAGAATACACTGATCCGGTTTTAGACTACACTGTTCTGACTCTCAGAATACACTGATCCAGCTGTCAGAATAAACTGATCCAGCTGTCAGAATACACTGTTCAAGCTGTAAGAATACACGATCCGGCTGTCGGAATACACTGTTCCGACTGTCAGAATACACTGGTCCAGCTGTCAGAATACACTGTTCCGACTGCAGAATACACTGATCCGGTTGTCAGACTACACTGTTCCGACTGTCAGAATACACTGATCCAGCTGCCAGAATACACTGTTCCAACTGTCAG
This sequence comes from Staurois parvus, assembly GCF_062004578.1. Taxonomy (NCBI): domain Eukaryota; kingdom Metazoa; phylum Chordata; class Amphibia; order Anura; family Ranidae; genus Staurois; species Staurois parvus. Next base: position 11,032,357 of record NW_028317882.1, read on the forward strand.
AATACACTGGTCCAGCTGTCAGAATACACTGTTCCGACTGCAGAATACACTGATCCGGTTGTCAGACTACACTGTTCCGACTGTCAGAATACACTGATCCAGCTGGCAGAATACACTGTTCCGACTGTCAGAATACACTGATACAGCTGTAAGAATACACTGTTCCGACTGTCAGAATACACTGATCCAGCTGTCAGAATACACTGACCAGCTGCTGCTGATTAAGAAATGTTATCCAGCAGGGACAGCCGCACACTGATCAGAACTGGACGAATTTCAATCAGTGTATGGCCAGCTTTAGCTTACATGCCATTTTTTTTAACTGCTTGGACTCTAAAAATTTCCCAACCTGTGAGAGCATTAATTTACATTACATCCCTGAAAAAAAAAAGAGCAAACTTTTACTCGCCTCAGATCTCAGACCGCTTTGCTACAGATCTCAGGCTCATGATTGGGAACCAATCAGTATGGGTCACAATCATGTAATCACTATGATATCCATTTATTTTTTAATCAGCACAAGGGTTGGTACTTATATTTAATGTGAAGTTTCCCCTGTGGTGCAGACTGGTCTGTTAGTTGAAATCCATAGTTCCCTGTCCCCCCTTCCCCATTCCCTTAGCCTTAAAGCTCTTTTGGCCCTACTTATCTTATGGGTCACAGGCATGTATTTAGTTCTGCACTCCTGTGACCTGTTTTTGGCCGACAGCAGGCTAAAGCTTGCTATCAGCAGATGTAACAGAACTGGTCCAGGCTCTGGAGAGATCCCGACTTTATGTCAGGATCTGCCCAGATGCCTGGACTGGCTAAAGCCTGCTGTTGGCTGACATAGCAGAGCTAGTTCAGGCTCTGGAAAGATCCCACTTTAATATTGGAATCCACGCTGATGTCTGGACTGGCAGCTGGTTCAGCCTCTGGAGCTTCAGTGAGCACTGGAGGGGCAAAGCAGACTGAAGACAACTATCAGCTGCCTTTGCTTGCTCAGTTCTCGGTCTTAAAGGCAGCGGAGGACAGATGCAGCATCAGGCCGATGCTGCATCCACCTAGGTGATCATGAATGTTTTTTTCTTTTAAACCCGAACTTCTCTTTTAATCTTCCAGTCCGGTCATGATTAATACCAGTGGTGGACCTGTGACTGGCAGTCATCAACAGTGCTCTCTAGGTCCTCCCTGAAGAAGGTGAAACTTTCATTATCCGAACGTCCTTCATTCATAGATCAAATTTTATTGATGGAAGCTGTAGTATAACTTGTATGACTGGGGGAGGGGGGCAGAAAGGATGGGACTCTTTAGTACCTGTCACAGGTCCAATGCTCATACTGTATTAAGCAGCAGAAGATTATGGCTGCAGGGGTATGCGGGGTGGGTGGGTTGGGTAGGAGGCTTTTCAACTGACCAGCCAGCAGCACAAGGGACAGTTCACATCAGATGTAAAGACTGTCAAGTTTTTGACTATACTTTGACTTTAAAGAAAGTTCATTGTTAGATAAAACTACAATATTTAAAAAAGGTAATATTTTAACATAGTATCATTATATGTAATACATTCGATTGTCTTACTTTTTCAGCTTTGTCAATTTAGAATAGAATACAAGCAGTGCAATTAATAACATAGCATAGCATATAAAAGCCACATATGTCCTTACAAACAGTGTAAACCTTTTTTATGTAGGCAAATACAGTTGTGGCCAAAATTATTCAACCCCCACTGAAATTGAGTGTTTTGGCCAGTTTGACATTGCTTTTGATCATTCAGTCATCTTGCTTACATTTACATTAAAGAGGCACTTGTAGGTCAGACAAATATAACATAACAGTTATAATGAAATAACCACAAATGTCTTTTCTGTGCTCACAGCATTATCAGTTTTATTCAACCCCCAAGTGACATTCAATCTTAGTACTTAGTACAGCATCCTTTTACAGTTATAACAGCTTTTAAACGTGAAGCATAGCTTGACACAAGTGTCTTGCAGCGATCTACGGGTATCTTCGCCCATTCTTCATGGGCAAAGGCCTCCAGTTCAGTCACATTCTTAGGCTTGCGCACTGCAACTGCTTTCTTTAAGTCCCACCAGAGGTTCTCAATCGGATTTAAGTCTGGTGACTGCGATGGCCACTCCAAAATGTTCCAGCCTTTCCTCTGCAACCATGCTCTAGTGGACTTGGAGGTATGCTTGGGATCATTGTCCTGTTGAAAGGTCCAACGTCTCCCAAGCCTCAGGTGTGTGACGGACTGCATCACGTTTCCATCCAATATCTCCTGGTACTGAAGAGAATTCATGGTACCTTGCACACGCTGAAGCTTCCCTGTACCTGCAGAAGCAAAACAGCCCCAAAGCATGATTGACCCTCCACCATGCTTCACAGTAGGCAAGGTGTTCTTTTCATCATAGGCCTTGTTCTTCCTCCTCCAAACATAGCGTTGATCCATGGGCCCAAACAGTTCTAATTTTGTTTCATCAGTCCACAGAACACTATCCCACAACTTTTGTGGTTTGTCCACATGGCTTTTGGCATACTGCAGTCGACTCTTCTTATTCTTTGGAGACAGCAAGGGGGTACGCCTGGGAGTTCTGGCACGGAGGCCTTCATTACGCAGTGTGCGTCTTATTGTCTGGGCTGAAACTTCTGTACCCACATCTGACAAATCTTTTCTCAGTTCCTCAGCAGTCACACGGGGACTTCTCTCCACTCTACGCTTCAGGTAGCGCACAGCAGTCGAAGTCAGCATCTTCTTTCTGCCACGACCAGGTAGCGTTTCAACAGTGCCCTTTGCCTTGAATTTGCGAATGATGCTTCCTAAGGTGTCTCTTGGTATGTTTAACATCTTTGCAATCTTCTTATAGCCATTGCCCTTCCTGTGAAGAGAAATCACCTCTTCTCTTGTCTTCCTGGACCATTCTCTTGCCTTCACCATGTTTGTAACCACACCAGTAAATGTCTAGAAGGAGCTGAGTATCACAGTCATTTTAAAGCTGCCTAATTGGTGCTTATTATGCTTGATTGCTGCTCGGTGACATCCACAGGTGTTTTCAATACCTGATGGAAAGCACCTGTATGAACCTCTGTTCTTCAGAGTGGTAGTCTTTAAGGGGTTGAATAATTGTGGCAATGAAGAAACCACATAAGAACCATTTACTACTGTATTACATAAACAATTGATGTCATTTTAGTTGCATTTGGGTAGTTACAACGTCCTTGTAGGATTTGATTCTGAATACAATTCCAAATGTACACTATAGTCCCTAAACCCCTTTACAGCATTGGGGGTTGAATAATTTTGGCCACAACTGTAATGACAGAATGATTGCCGAATTAACAAATGAATACTGAAGCTGCTAAATTTGGCCTGGGAATCTAGGCTTTCAGACCTCTAGACATGAAGATGTTAATTCAGATGTCCTTACCTTTTCCATAAATCTGCATAATTAAATAAGGTTTGCTTAGTGGCAAAATTATGCCTCTGGAATAAATGGTAATACAGGAAAGTATCGTGCTAGCTTTAAAAGCTGTAGATTGGTATTGTTTGCTCCTAGGCAACAAGGAGGACAGGATTCTTCTTCATCATTGAAGCGAACCTTTGCTCTAAAATTGGTCTTTTTCTCCCAGCAATCCCACCCACTCACTCATCACCAGTGTAAAACAACTTCTACTGTATATATTTTTTAGACCCAGGTTCCTGCCCTACTCCAGTTTCATTTAGGCAAAAATGATGTGTCCCTGTTTCTGCAGTCTTTTGGGATATGCCTGTCATATATCCCAGGAGGCTGTAGGAGCAGAGATATGGAGCTGCTGGAAGACAGTGCTGCATTCCTTGGGGGCTGGTTGCTTGACAGCCAGACAACCAATGATGTCAGCAAAGTATATAGCATCATCATGAGGCAGTAGATCACAGTAGGGCAATCCTGGATTTGCTGGTTAGGCGAGTATATGAATCGAGGACAACGCTGCATAACAGATAAAAACAAAACATGTAGATAAGTGCAAAACATTACATTTATCAACATTGAATCTCATTATATAGGTAGCTACCTAATTAACCAGCTAGATCTATAAACTGAAAACAGTTTGTGAGGATTGTATTCCACTGTATAGCTTTGTGTCATCTGCAAAGTCAAAAACTGTAATTATGCACTATATCACTATAAACAAGTGAAAGACTGAAAACTATGCTTTCCGCAAAACTCTACCGCCTGCTGATTGGGGATGGAAGAGTTTTGACAGTGTAAAACAATCTGAGAAGGTCTAAAATACACTATATTGCCAAATGTATTGGGACACTTGCCTTTACATGCACATGAACTTAATGGCATCCCAGTCTTAGTCTGTAGGGTTCAATATTGAGATGGCCCATCTTTTGCAGCTATAACAGCTTCAACTCATCTGGGAAGGCTGTCCACAAGGTTTAGAAGTGTGTCTATGGGAATGTTTGCCCATTCTTCCAGAAGCAAATTTGTGAGGTCAGGCACTGATGTCGGACAAGAAGGCCTGGCTCGCAGTCTCCACTGTAATTCATCCCAAAGGTTCTGTTGGGTTGAGGTCAGAGCCATCTTCAAACTGTTCCCACAAAGTTGGGAGCATGAAATTGTCCAAAATATCTTGGTATGCTGACGCCTCAAGAGTTCTCTTCACTGGACCTAAGGGCTAAGCACAACCCCTGAAACACAACCCCAAACCATAACCCCCCCCCCCCCACCAAACTTTACATTTGGCACAATGCAGTTAGACAAGTACTGTTCTCCTGGCAACTGCCAAACCCAGAAACCTCCATTGGATTGCCAAATAGAGAAGCATGATACGTCACTCCAGAGAACACATCTCCACTGCTTTACACCACTGCATCCAACGCTTTTCACTGCACTTCGTGATGTAAAGCTGGATGCAGCTGCTCAGCCATGGAAACCCATCCATGAAGCTCTCTACGCACTGTTGTGCTAATCTGAAGGCCACACAAAGTTTGGAGGTCTTTAGCTATTGACTCTGCAGACAGTTGGCGACTTCTGTGCACTGTGTGCTTCAGCATGTGCCGACCCCACTTGGCCTACCACTTCATGGCTGGGTTGCTGTTGTTCCCAGTTGCTTCCACTTTGTTATAATACCACTAACAGTTGAACGTGGAATATTTAGTAGCAAGGAAATTTCTTGGGTGGACATATTGCACAGGTGGCAACCTATCACTTGATAGGGTGGAATCACAATCATGGGAAAGACTGCTGACCTGACAGTTGTGCAGAAAACCATCATTGACATCCTCCATAAGGAGGGAAAGCCTCAAAAAGGTAATTGCAAAAGAAGTCTTTCATGGGTGAAACTAACAATTACTGTGCACACACCTATCAACAGTCAAAAAGTCTGCATACTATTTCCACAAACTAAAAAGTTTAGGCAACGTCAAAGGATTCATATCTGTCAAGAGAAAATCTGCCTCCTCTAAAATGATTTCCATGTAATGTACGCTTCAACTTCTAGACACTTGTAAAACTTCATTGATGATGAGCCAAACATGTCCTTATATGGTCAGTGACGTCTCCCAGTAGACCCCGTCCCCTTGTATAGATCAGCTGTTGTCCACTGGATTTGTCATTTGGCATGTGACAAACATACATGCAGGACATGTCTTGGCGTCATCGGTTTCTTTTAAAGTCAATGATCATCAGGCATCGTGATTGATGTGGATCTGCAACACTGGATGACGTGATTGATGATGGATGGGTGTTTTTTTTATTTTCTAGGTTACAACATTTTTAGATATTTTTTTGTGAATAAGTAGAACTGTGTAACCCCATTCCCACTAACATAGTAAGGGGGGGATTGGTACCAAATGCATGCTTGTCCCCTCTTTCCTGGCCAGCTAGGGTGCATGTTTAAGAGTCTGGTATGTCTGCTTTTTATGGAACCCCCCCACACAATTTATTTTTTATGAGTGGTTCCCCTTAAAATTCATATTAGACCCAAACGGTCTGGTATGGATTTCCTGGGGGACCTTGCACTTTTTTTTGTGGGTTACCCCTTTAAAGTCCATACCTGACTCAAAGGACCTGATATGAAAACAAAAAGGGGAGTCCTCCCCAGTTTTGTTTCAATCAGAAAAATAAGATTAAATATAAATTGAAAAGGCCTGGTACTTTCTACAGTTTTGTGGAATAGTTCATTTTTAAATGTATCGATTCATTTCCATACATGTAGAAGTGCTAAAATGTAAACCTAATTTACTAAAAGTAAATTAAAGTAGCCTATAAACTCTTATTAACAATCTTCATCAACCAAAGTGCTTATTTACACTGGCGGTCAGTGGTTGGTAAAAATAGGTGCTTGAACAACAGTTTTTACCACTCTCTGTCATCCTCCTTTTCAGCTGCAGAAACATCCATACAAGACTGTACAAATGCCATGGCAAAAATTATACCCCCCCCCCCCAACATGTACAGTGAGCTGTACAGCTGCTGAATACAACCCATCCAAATGAGTGGGGCTTCTTTGCAACTGCATGCATTTTATGCAGTTGGGTTACAATGGAGTAGAGTTTGCAGTGTTAAAACAGGCAGTGACGTGGCAGCATATCAAACACCTCTGAAAAGCCATCCACTGCTGAATGCTTTTCAGAGAGGCAACAAGTATAAACCTAAAAGACATTTGTGTTTCTAGCAGCAGTCACCTCTGTGACAGAATGCAACCTGACAGTGCTAGTTTGGATATGCTTCCATGGTTTGTGTGGTCAGAAAAGAACAGGAAGCCAAGGACTGTAGATGGGATAGTCAGAATCACCAGCTAGTCTGTGTTTTAACTCATAAATACATTTATGCCGGCATCATATTTACTTGGAGAGACTGAGATATGTAGTCTAAAACTTTCTAATTGTAGATACAGTATACATGTACCCTAAAGTGGAACTGCACTGCATCTAAGCACCACAAACCAAAAATACTATTTAATTCATTTTTAATATTCAAAGCAATCTCCCCATTCATCCATTTCGCCATGCTTTATTTTGCAGAGAAATCACTTTAGAAAACAACAACTGGCATTTCTGGCAGTGACCATCTTGAATAAGGGCAGATTATTCATGTATCATTTACTTCCTGTAATCCATCTGCCCTTAGCTTAGGCATAGGCTGAGCTGAGAACCCTCCCCTCCTGAAGGCTCCTGGGATGTATGACATAATTTGCCTAAGCATGAAACCAGGAAGTAACTGAAGAAATGTTAAAAAAAGCTTTTGCTATCTATATATACTAATGCTAACAGCAAAAGGATTAAAAATAGTTCATGATGATTGGGAGAGTGAAGTTCCACTTTAAGTATGTTTACAGACTATCTGCATAATGTTGATATATCTTGAAAGAGAAGACGATTTTTGTGATCTAATATCTTCTAACCATGGTTTAGTAACTGTTTAAAAACAAAAAACAAAACAAAAACACATCATAGCCCTCCCCAATTCTAGTTTTTTATTTTGATTCTAGTTAAGATTTCATTTTGTTGCCAAAGGTTTTGCATTTTAGCAACTGGACTGTGGTATAATGGGGGATTGCTCTTAATCAACAGTAAAACAGTTAAAGAGGTATTAAACCCCAAAACATCTCAGGAGCAAGCAAGAAAGGATGGCTACCTTCAGACATACAAGTGAGACCACGGAGAACAAATGTAGACACCCTCTAACAGAAAGTCAGATAACAGCAGCAAAAAAAAAAAAAAAAAAAATCTGGAGATTTGGGAGAAGCCAGCCAAGAGCAATAGAAGGTACTTTTTGAGTTAGGAGTTTGCCGCTCACCCACAGTACATTTATTTCAGGCGGGCAGCACAGTCAGACTGGATCATGTACATGTACAGTATTGGGATTTTTTTTTCTTTTTACCAAAGTGATGTAGCAGAGTACATTTTGGCCTAAATTTATGAAGAAATATTTTTAACATTGTTTTTATTGGATATGTTCTATAACTATATAAAATATTGTTTTGTTTTTTTTCATTCAAAATTTCCTTTTTTCGTTTATGTAATAAAAAAATAAAAAACCCAATTGTGATAAAATTCCGCTGAAAGAAAGCTCTATTTGTGTAAAAAAAAATAAAAATATAAATTTAATTTGCGTACAGTGTTGCATGACTGAACAATTGCCCATTAAAGTAGCAAAAAAATGCCCTGGTCGTGAAAGGGGTAAAATCGTCTGGAGTGTCACTTTCAAGCTAAACTCTAGCTAATACCTTTTAAACACTTACAACAATTTTTTTTCTCCTTTGGGACAAAAGTTTTACATAATTGAAAAACTGATGATCATTGTAAGCACCCCTGCCAGTGTTAAATGGTTTTACTCAACCTTCTAAGTGCTACCTTTGGTACAGAGCTTGACCTGTTAATGGAAGGTAAAAAATAACTGACTTCATGATCTCCTTTTATTTGCAAATTCTAACACCCCTGTTCCAGCTGCTCCCTGCCTATACTGGAAAATGAGTGTCAGACCTTGATATAGAATTTGGGACACCACCAAATCATGTTGGTATGTAGGCAGTGCAGACAAATTGCAATGTTATTACTAGGTGGTATCTCGTCCCCACTAGAGTGTCTTGTGATAATTCAATGCAAGTGTACAATCCAAACACACACGTACCTGCTTTAAAAATGGCTGTGTATAAGTGGGTGCTGCAGCGACCGTCGGCTGGAACCGAACAGAATCAGCAAGGGAGAATGTCACCAGCACACAGAGAATCAGCAATATGGGTCCAAAAGTTTTAATGAACAATCATATAGTTACAGCAAGGCAACGTTTCGGAGTCTTGCAGGACCTCTTTATCAGGCATGTGACCACAGGGGTCCTGCGAGACTCCGAAACGTTGCCTTGCTGTAACTATGTGATCGTTCTTTAAAACTTTTGGAACAATATTAGTGATCCTCAGTGTTCTGGTGACCTTCCCCCTTGCTATAACTCAAGACACAACTGCGGGCAAATCGGCTCATTCCTTCACACTTGGTGGAATATATTGGATTATCTCCAAAGGCTTTGATACTCCTATTCTCTATGTGCCCCAATACACTCTGATGGATCAACTTGGGTACAATCAGCCTGCCCATACATGGATGGAATTTCGACCAGCCCCTGCTTAATCAGACAAATTTTGAGCCTTGTATGGCCTGCTTTAATGGTAAGCACTTCTGCCTGGCAGCACTGGAATCATTGGTTGGAACCCCAACCACACACCTACCTTGCTTGGGGTTTCCTCCAACACTCGAAAGACATGCTGGTAGGTTAATTGGCTCCTGTCTAAATTGGCCCTAGTATGTGTATGTATGAATGCAAATTAGGGACCTTAGACCGTAAGCTCCTTGAGGGGGGGACTGATATGAATGTACAATATATACTGTATGTCAATTGCTGCATAAACTGTCAGCGCTATATAAAAATCATGATATAAAAATGAAATGTTGGGGAATAAAGGAATATCCTTGTTTTCAATGCATTTTGCAACAAATATTCAAAACTCCCTTTATTCTGTTTTTTTTTTCACAGTGCAGGCTTAAATTTGATTGGTTCATATGGTGCGAGGTAGACTGAACTTACTGCTGCTATAAACTGACCCACTGGAATGTATACACTAACTTTTAATTATGGATTAATGAAGCTCTGAAATTGAATTAAGTATTCCAGTTGTGATATAAGCTTATATATTATTATAGATAGCGTCCCTAATTGAAATATTTTTAACAGAGTTTGAATCATGTTAATTTGGTCACAATGCACAATTCTTTTTACTCACTACAATCACTAGAAAATATAAAGGTTAGTAAAAGAAAACTAAATTTTAATACAATGAACTAAAGCCAATTAAGCAGTAGTTCTTAATATTATTAAGCACCATCAGTACAGATCAACACAATTGTATTGCGGACATTTCCCTTTTAATAAAACCAATATTCTGTGCAATATAGCAATATGTAGTCTGCAGTGTTTTGCCAGAGATGAGGAGTTCCAGACAACATATTCAAATTTTCCATGATGCTGTGTGTTTGGGCACACATTTACCCAGACTTGCACATAGCACAGAGTTCAACAATGCATTCAGGAAAGAATTTCAAGACACTGACAACTGCAAAGCTGTATTCTGGTTTAACTCTTTAATGATTAAAGTATATCTAAAGCTAAAAGAATTTTCAGTTTGGATAGAGAGTTTTTTCACTGTGTCCCATTAAGGACATTCCATTCTCTGCTTGCCCTGCATATTCCACAGAAAGTGAGAGAATCTCTTTCCAAATTGAGGGATATATATCCTCTTAGATCAGGGGTGTCCAACCTACGGCCCAAGACGGCTATGAATGCAGCCCAACACAAAATTGTAAACCTATTATTATTATACCGGATTTATATAGCGCCAACAGTTTGCGCAGCGCTTTACAAATTGAAGGTAGACATTACAGTTACAATACAATTTGGTACAAGAAGAAACAGAGGGCCCTGCTCATTAGAGCTTACAATCCTACCTAAGAATGTTGATTTTTGTTTTTTTAAATGTGATTACACTTTGCGAAGACATGCGGCTGAAGAAAAATTTGACAGTGTCTCTTTACTGGACTTTTATAAGTTTTATCTTCCCAGAGAAAAATATCCCACTCTTTACAATAATCAGTTGTGAGCATCTATTTTCAAGGACGAAGCACACAAAAGGCAAAATTAGAACCAGAATATTTGATGAATAGATAGATATAGATGAGAATTCATTGAGAATTGCTACTACTTCCATCAAACCAGATTTTGAGTGTTAGTTTGTGAAAAACAGTGTCCAATATTGCACTAGTTTTATGTAGCCCTCTTTTACTTTTGTAGAGACCCTCTAGTTACCTCGGGGGAGCTAGATAGTTTTTTCTAGGCAGAGGCTGAATAGCTACCTAGGATGAGTCAGCCTGGTTATATTCGGACAGGGCTGAGGGCTCTGCAGGTTAGTTCCCTGATACCTCCCCCTGCTCTATAAGCTTGAGAAGTTTCTAGAAGGCAGTGGGTGGGGGTGAGGAGGGGCCGATCTGCATAGTTAAGAGATCTTGGCCAATCCCCAAGCAAGAGTCTTGGGATGGGGCCAGGACAGCCCATACATATGAGAGAGCCTGATAAGCAGTAGGGGACGTGTCAGGTGGAACAGGGAGTGAAGGCTGGAGTGTGGAGCCTGGGAGGGGGCCCAGGAGAGGGGCCTACCTTCAGACAGGAGCTGGAAGGGAGGATCTCAGCCTCAACTATCCCCTGAGAGAGGACAGCCTGGGAAGCTGGTAAGGAGCCAGCCCAGCATAAGGACTGAAGACAGCCTCCAACCCAAAAGCTTGCAGGAGAGGACTGAGTGAGTAATCCCACACACCCTGGGCCAGATAAGTGGAGAGGGCATTCTGGTGGGAAGCCTGACTAGCCCCCATCTGGGACTGTTGATTTAAAAGTGGCTTCCCTTGGGCAGCTGGGTGAAGAGGAGAATTCATCTGGGTCTGAGGTGGTACACCAGGAGGACTGGAGAGCTCTTCAAAGAGAATCTTTGCCTGTGGACTTGTACATAGTTGCTAAGGAGTTGTCCTCGAGTTGCAGTTTCCTTGGGCATCCCATACAGCCCTCAGCCCCAATCCAAGTTCAAAACCCCTTAATAAAACCTAGAGAAAAAAAACAAGCTCAAGTACTGTTTACTGACTCCAGTGTGCAAGGTCTGAAAAAAATGCATGTTGCCTGGCTGTGCAGGACTATAGGGGGAACCAAAAACTCCTCGACTCTTAAGGGAGTAGTGCTACACTTTTATAATTAAAAAAAAAATCACAAAAATATTACAAAAAGTTTTGTTACTCAGCTAACCATTCTGAATTTGAAGGTGTTGAGTGTCTTCAAGTACAGGATTAGCCAGAATTTTGGGGAACAATAAAGAGGTTGGAATAAATTTCTGCAAAGGAGGAACCAGGCCAATGACTCCTTTCTCAATGAGCCCCTTTACAACCAAAGTCTACCACAACCTTTGGGGAGTCAAATGTAGGTTGGATGTGAAGTGTGCCAGGGGAGCAGCATGGAATTCTATTTTGTAACTGGAAATTATGATTTTGCAAACCCATGCAGGTTTGGGATGTTTGAAGCTTTTATCCAATATCCCTGGGAATTAAAGGAGCTTCAGTGAGCCATTTTATCCAGGCTTGCAATCCTGAACAGGAAAGTGTAAGGTTGTTGATGATCTTTTTTTTTTTTTTTTTTTTTTTTTTTTTTTATTTAAATATTTATTAAATTTTTCATGTTAATACAAAAACCCAAAAAGGGAAAAAATTCTCAAACAAATAAACATTTATAACATTTCTATCTTTCCCTTACTAAAAACTCTTTTCTTTCCCATCCCACTACCCCCCCTTCCCACCCCTCATCCCCCCTCCTCCCCCTCTGCAGACTCTAGCCCATTCTACTCCTTGAGGCTTATTAATTTTTTTGCTAACATCCTAGTTCATATTTTCCTATATTTCTCTTTCAATCCTGCTCTTTCCCATTTTTCCCATCTCCTGAAATAAACTCTCATCTTATCTTCCTGTATATGGTATGATCTTTCCATTCTACCTATCTGGTTTACTCTATTAATCCAGTCTTCCTCCTTCGGTACCTCAGCCTTCCACCAAAACTTAGGTATCAACCCTTTCGCCGCATTCAAGAAATACCAAATACCTGAGTCTTTATATTTATTTACTGATGTCTCCACATTGTGTAGGAGGCACGTCTTTGGGTCTAAGCCTATGTCAATTTCAGTTATTTCTTTAATCAATTTGACTATTATCTTCCAAAAAGCCTGGATTTTCGGACATTCCCACCATATGTGAAACACCGTGCCCATCTCTCCACATCCTCTCCAACACTTATTTGAATTCTCCCCATTCATCTTGTGCTCTACACTCGGTGTAATGTGCCATCGTGTCACGCACTTATAATTAACCTCAACCTCTCTCATACTCACATTATCGTGTATCAATCTAAACATCTTTCTCTGACTGTCTTCATCAAACTCAACTCCCATATCTCTTTCCCATTTTGTGATAAAAATTAACTTTGTGTTTGTGTCTAATTCTGTGAGTATTCTATACACTTTTGAAATACCGTGCTTCCCATCCCTTCGTGTCTCTAACAACCTTTCCAACATATTCCACTCCTGTTTTACTCTCAGGGGTTTCGGTAGATTTCCAATAAAACATTTCAATTGATGATATTTCCACTCATCTATTCCAATAAAAATATCTCCCTTATTCTCCATTAAATCTTTAAGTGGTCTCAATTCCCCCTCCACCAGAACATCTCTCAGTTGGGTATCCTCCTTTCTAAACCATCTCCCTGATATCTTATTTTTTCCCGGAGGAAAGTAATCAGAATTTGTGAGAGGCATTAAAATAGAATTAAATTCCCATTTCATGTTTTTGTGTAAATTGTCCCATATCCTAAGAACATTTAAAGTGTAGATACTTGTGCTTTCTTTGATTCCCCTGAACTGTGGTGGAACCCATATCATCTGGTTCAATCTAACGCCACTAAGATCATTTTCAATTGTTACCCAACTTTTCCCCTTATGGTTAAATGTCCAGTCATATATTCTTGCTAAAACCACTGCTTTATAGTATCTCTTGACATCTGGTAGACCCAGTCCCCCTTTCTCTTTAGTCCTGCTCAATGTTTCATATGCTATTCTAGGTTTTTTATTCTTCCATATGTATCTTGTTAACATTTTTTTCATTATCTTAAAGAAAGCTTCTGGGATTTTAATTGGTACCATTTGAAATCTATACAGTATTTTAGGCATAATTACCATTTTGACTAAGTTTATACGTCCTATCCAGGATGGATTTCCACCTTCCAGTCTTTTTAAATCTTCCCTGATCTCATTTATCAAAGAGATATAGTTTAATCTATACAGATGCTTAGATGAGGCAGTGAGTTTTATTCCTAGGTATTTTATCTCTTTTTCTCTCCATATAAAGGGGAATTCTTTTTGTAGTTTTTCTTTTTCGTTCTTTGATACATTAATATTCAGGATCTCTGTTTTCGTTGGATTAATTTTTAAATTTGATAGTTCACCGTACTCCTTCAGAATCTTCATTATATTTGGGAGAGTTATTCGGGGGTTCCCCACATAGAACAATAAGTCGTCCGCAAAGGCCGCTACTCTGTGTTCTGTGGATTCTATCTGAATTCCCTTTACCGATCCACTATTTCTTATTATTGACAACAAAGGTTCGAGTGACAATACATATAGCAGGGGGGATAGTGGGCAGCCTTGTCTTGTACCATTAGACATTCCAATGGGTTCTGATCTCTCCCCATTTACCGTGATGATTGCAGTAGGCTCCCTATATAATTTACTTATCCACTCTCGCATTCTATCGCCTATCCCCAGTACTTTTAAGTTATCCATCATAAAGCCCCAGTCCACTCTATCAAATGCCTTCTCTGCATCAATCGACAAGAGCACCACCGGGGCTTTCCCTTTTCTACTTTTCTGAATAAGCATGAGGGTTCTCAAGCCGTTATCTCTACCTTCTCTCCCCGGTACAAAGCCCACCTGGTCTCCATGTATCCATTCAGGCATCAAGTCCCTCAACCTGTTTGCTATCACCTTTGCATACAGTTTAGTGTCAGTGTTCAATAATGAAATAGGTCTATAGCTGGAGCACTGAGATGGATCTTTTCCCTCCTTATGGATAAGCACTACATGGGCCTGTAGGGATTCTCTCCTCACTTCCATCCCACCTCCCAGAGCATTCATATATTTCTCCAGCTTGGGTAACAGTACTTCACTAAATTTCTTATAGTACTTAACTGTGTAACCATCCGGGCCTGGGCTTTTTCCCCCCCCTGTGCTTTTTAATGCTGTTTTAATTTCTTCCTGGGAAATTTCTGCGTCTAGGGAGTTCAACTGTGCTTCACTTAGTTTTGGTAATCCCGCATTTTTTAAGTATGTCATCTTTTTTTTATTAATTCCCTCTTGAGTTTCTTTTAGAGGGCCTTGGGGACTTATATTATATAACTTTTTGTAATACTCCGTAAACACTTTAATAATCTCTTTATTTGAGTGGACCAACTCCCCCTTTGAGCTTTTTATCTTTTCTATATAGTTCCTATTTTTCTTTTTATTCAAAGCTCTCATCAGATATCTTCCTGGTCTGTCTCCCCATCTATATCTCTCGTTCAAAACCCTGTTGTATACTCTTCTCTTCTCCTCATCCATCAACCTCTCTAGTTCATCTTTTTTATCCAGTAACTTCTGTCTCGTATCTTTTGTTATTTTCTTCTTATGTATCTGCTCTAAGTCCAATATTTCTTTTAATAGCCGACTGACCCTCTCTCTTCTTTCCTTTTTCTTCCTTGCTCCTGCCGCAATCAAGATTCCTCTTATGAATACCTTATGGCTTTCCCAGACTGTGGCTATCGATACTTCCTCTGATTCGTTCTCCTTAAAGTATACCTTAATCTCTTTCTCGATTTTCTGAACTACCTCCTCATCCAGAAGAAGAACCTCATTTAACCTCCACCCTAATCCTCCAGTCCACCTTCTTCCCCATCCCATTTTCATTACGACCGGAGCATGGTCCGAGAACGTCCTTGTCTCTATGTCAATTTTAACCAGGTGATCTATAAGTTGATGGTCTATTAAGATGTAATCTAATCTCGAGTATATCTCATGTGCATTAGAGAAGAAGGTATAGTCTCTGTCTTTCATATGCGTTATTCTCCAGGTATCCACTAGTTGACATTCATGCATCACTTTCTTCAAAGCTCTCAGAGACCTACTCCCCTCTCTCTGCACAGAAGAGGTATTATCCCTTTGTGGATCCATACAGAAATTTAGGTCTCCAGCTACTATCAAACGCCCTTTTTTGAATTCCATTAATTTTTTCAACAGACCCTTCATATATATCTCCGGGTTTTTATTAGGGCAGTATATATTGGCTAAAGTACACTCTATCCCCTGAAGTCTACCTTTTAAGAATAAAAACCTCCCCTCCGGGTCGGCTCTTCTATCCTCCAGCTCAAATCTCATATTCTTTGCCAAACCTATTGCAACCCCTTTTGCTCTTTTAATTGGAGAATCTGCATAGTACCATATTGGGTAGTGTTTGGATTTCAATTTCACGTTTGCCTCTATCTCAAAATGCGTCTCCTGTAAAAATACCACTGACGTCGCCCTATGATGTAACTCATTAAACAACCTAAATCTCTTCCCTGGACAACTCAGTCCATTCACATTATAAGTTATAAACTGTATTTCTTCCATCTTTCCCAGTTAACTCCATCTCTCTTCCAGATTGCCTCTTCCTCTTTGTCCCTTCTGTCGTGCAGAGTGTTAACCCAATACCTCCTCCCCTCCCTCCCACCCAACTCCCGTCCCACCCAACTCCCATCCCCTCCCTCCTCCCACCCATTTTCCCAACCCACCCCCCTTCCTCCCCCTCCCCTCTTTTTAGGCCTATTGATTGCCTACCGATCATTTGTGGTAATACTATCCACTTTTGATTTAATCTATAGGGGAAAAACTCCAGCCCTGGACAACTTTCCGCCCTTCTCCCCCTCCCCTTTAACCCCTAAGTCCTACCAAGATATCTCAATAACAGTGGTTTGAGGGCGGCAGGGACAAGGCGGAGAGAGACAGGAGGGCGAGAGAGAGAGAGAAAAAAAAAAAAAAAAAAAAAAAAAAAAACTATTTCTCTCCCTCTCTCCATCCCCCCCCCGCCCCGCCCCCCCCCCCACCAACCAATTGCCAGTCCTCTTTTCTTTTCGTTCTAATTTCCCAGTATTCTTCTTCCCAACCAGGAATCTCCATTCTTTGTAGATTGAGTCTGTCGCAGAAATTTTTCAAATCTTCTGGGAACCTAAGATATGCTGTAGTTCCATTTCTCCATCCTATTAGGCACTCAGGGGTCCCCCATCTATATTGCACCTTTTGTTCTTTCAATCTTTCCAATAGAGGTCTAAGGGTTCTCCTTCTCCATAAAGTCTCTGGTGACAAGTCCGCATATATCTGTAAGTCCTTTCCTTCATACATAATTACTGCTTTTCCCTTTATCCTCTTCCAGATTTTATCTTTATCTAGGAATTCACAAAATTTGACAAGTATATCTCGTGGCCTATCCTTTCCCGAATTTCCTTGGAGTTTTCCTTGTCTAGAAATTCCTTCTATTTTATATTTTTCCATATTAGTACTGTCCATTATGGAATTTAATATTTTACAGACCATCTCTTGCAAATTTTCTCCTTTAGAATTCTCTGGGACTCCACGTATCCTAATATTTCTCCTCCTATTCCTATTTTCTTGTATCTCAGCCTTATAAAACAGTTTTTTTTGGGCTTTCCCCATGTTAACTATTTCTTTTTCCATTTCGGCAATAATTTGGGACTGTTTTTTGACTTTTTCCTCCGTTTCTTCCACTCTCACCAAAAGGTGTCCCAAATCATTTCGAATATTTACAATTTCTTGTTTTATTGTTTTCTCCAGATCTTTGAACATTTCTGCCATTTCTTTTTTGTTTGGTATTTGTAGCTCTGTCTCCATCTCTGTATTAGCCGATATTTGTTGGCTGCTAATGTCAAGGCCTACTGATAGTCTAGGGCTACTTTCCAGGCTCAGATCTACTTCACCTTTTCCACTTTTGCCCTGAGTCCTTTCTGGGGTTATATTTCCCTGGGAAGTGTATTTTTTAATAGTGCCAGTCTGAGTCCCTTTTAGCCCACTTCCTTTTGCGCTTTTATTTTTCATTCTTCTATTGCTCTTATTCTTCTTTATAGGCTCAGGGGTTAAGGAGAGATAACTATTGATATATACATCACTACTTATCCACTCATTTGATTTTCAAGCTTTTCATTCATCTTTCCTCTTCTCCTTTTCCCTGCTTTATATTTCCCACTCAAGGGGATCCCCTCTCTTCTCTCACACACTGCCTCTCCCAACAGCCCACAAGAAGCACATAATTTTATTGAGACTCGGTCAGAGTCACTCACCCTGCTCGTATCTCTCTTCTTCTCGGGGCCCGACCAGCATTTTCTCTCTGTCCTTCAGCTGGGCAGTGTGTTCGTTTTAGGGGTATGTTCGTTTTAGGGGTTCCTCCAGAAAAATCCTCCTCCTTTCTCTCTCCAATCCCCCGTGTCTCTCCTCCTTCAGAAGCAGGACTCAGAGCAATGGGCCAACCATCAGAGCCCCAAACAACGGACCGACCAGCACGACCCCCAGCAGTTCAGCAACGATCCAGGTCCCAGCCAAGATGCCGGCAGACAGAGCTCCGGGTAGAAACCGGCTGACAGGGTTCTGAGCACTGGGCTAGGATGCAGAGCTCCGAGCAGTGAGCCTACCAGCAGGGCACCAGACTATCGGCGCTAAAACAGGGGACCAGGTATTGGGTCGGCAGCCGTGCTCCAAGGAGTAGATCCAGAGGCCGATCAGCTCCTCTCTCTCTGCACCAAACACCGGCCGGCTTCCTGGTTTCCCAGTGGTGCTTAGCGGCCGGCCACGTGGCTGCACCGCTCCACCTTATCTCTCCGCTGCCCGACACACCTTCACCCCGAGCACCGGAGCCGGATCCCTTCTCACAGATCAGCTCTCCCGCAGGGTTCCTCCATCCATCCAAGGGGGATCACCGCACCGCAGCTCCACATCACAGGTAGGGGTTTGGGGAGGTGGGTGAAGGAGCTTGTCCGAGAGCTCCTACATCTGGCTCTCGTCAGCCGCCATGGTTAGGCTCCGCCAGGTTGTTGATGATCTAATCCAGCTCTGTGCCAATAAGATGGTCCCCAGGAAAAGGTACAGTTGTGTTCAAAATAATAGCAGTGTGTTGAAAAAAGTGAATAAAGCTCAAAATCCTTCTAATAGCTTTTATTTTCATACACACAAATGCATTGGGAACACTACACATTCTATTCCAAAACAAAACATGAAGAAAAATATCAAATTTGTGTTGTTCCTCTAAAAAAAAAATGAAGAAAAGTGAATATTAGACTGTTCAAAAAAAATAGCAGTGTTTGTATTCTTCTTTACAAACTCATTCACTATATAAACTGAAAAATGTTTGAAGATTTTGCTTTCCTTTGAATCACTTACTGAATATTTAGTTGTATAAGCACTGTTTCTGACAACTGCTGTACATCTGTGTTGCATGGAGTCAACCAACTTCTTGGGCTGGCCACTCCATAACGTCAATCTTGTTGGTCTGGAACCAAGATGTTGCACGTTTACTGGTGTGTTTGGGGTCGTTGTCTTGTTGGAACAGCCATTTCAAGGGCATTTCCTCTTCACCATAAGGCAGCATGAACTCTTCAATATTCTGATGTATTCAAACTGATCCATGATCCCTGGTATGCAATAAATAGGCCCAACACCGTAGTATGAGAAACATCCCCATATCATGATGCTTGCGCAACCATGCTTCACTGTCTTCACAGTGTACTGTGGCTTGAATTCAGTGTTTGGGGGTCATCTGACAATTTGTCTCCGGCCACTAGACCCAAAAAGAACAATCTTACTTTCATCAGTCCACAAAATGTTGCGCCATTTCTCTTTAGGCCAGTCAATGTGCTCTTTGGCAATTGTAACCTGTTCAGCACATGTCTTTTTTTCAACAGTGGGACTTTGCGGGGGGCTTCTTGCAGATAGCTTGGCTTCACATAGGCGTCTTCTAATTGTAACAGTACTCACAGGTAACTTTAGACCTTCTTTGATCTTCCTGGAGCTGATTGTTGGCTGAGTCCTTGCCATTTTGGCTATTCTATCCATTTGAATGGTAGTTTTTCGCTTTCTTCCACGTCGCTCAGGTTTTGGTTGCCATTTTAAAGCATTTGCGATCATTTTAGCTGAGCAGCCTATCATTTTCTGCACTTCTTTATATGTATTCCCCTCTCCAATCAACTTTTTAATCAAGGTACGCTGTTCTTCTGAACAATGTCTGGCACGAGCCATTTTCCTCAGAATTTCAGAGAGAAGTGCACTGTAACCAGCATGTACAACATTTGCTTCCTTTCTTCCTTAAATAAGGGCAATAATTGCCACCTGTCTTTCAAAGAATGAATGACCTCACTAATAGAATGCTACACTGCTATTATTTTGAACATGCCCCTTTCAATTAGTGATTCAATTACACAGAATCAGCAGCATGCATGTCATGACTATTGGGTCTGTTGGATTTCTATTACTCTACTACACCTGCTAGTAAATTATTTGCCATGTAGAAATATCATTTCTACCAAAAACAGTGATTGATCAGGTTAGTGATATCTGACTGCTATTATTTTGAACACAACTGTAAGTCTATCAAGGACTTTTTATAACTATGATCCACAAGCCAACATTGCAACCACAAAACCTTGTGTAGAACCACAGTGGATGCCATCTTACGAGACACTAAAATGACAGAATGCATCAAAGTGTCACATGAGTACTTGAGAGCTTGAACCATTTGGTCTGCAAAAGGCATCATACTAGAGGGTATCTGCTACCTAGTAAGGTCCTCTATCATGATTTTGGCCAATTCAGTACAAGGCTGGAACACCAAAACAGTTAAAAGTACAGGTCTTATCAGGGATTCAACAATGGTGTATAAGAAGTTGATAATTGATGATTGTCTTTTGATCATTTGGTCCCTAAAAGATCGGGCTTCCTCCACTGGTATAGCTGTTGTCAAAAAGTAATGATACAGAAAGATTTTAGACATACATTTTTTTGTGGGAACCAATGGCAAACACAAGCTCAAGGTTGAATTAAATTAATCCTCTCTCTTTTAGGTTTCACAAATAGCCTGAATTAAGTAGGAAATTATCTCCTTAGCAAGGAAGGTTAACAGTGGAGTCTTCATTATCACTAATAAGAATCAGAGACCTCAACTCAGTCTCCTGTCATGTAATGAGCTAGGGTATTTAGAACCTCACTCTCAGGCAAATCCAGGGAAACAGGTGTGGGAGGGACAGGTTGTGAACAGCCTTTGTAATAAACCGTTTGCAGTCAGAATTGAGGAATTTAAGGATGACAGAGGAAGACGGGACAGATGAAGTCCCAGGGGAGATTTCAGAAGAGGGTGCACTGAGGCCACTAGGCAGGTATCACAAAGCAACTAGCACAGGGGATGGACTCTGGAAATGTGGGCCTGCCATCACAAAACAACCAGACCTCTTTTTGACATCAGCCATGTTGTTGAGAATGACAATGGCAGTCATGGTTGTTGCCATGGAGAGTAGCTGGCCACCGTCTAAAGTGATGTCTGGGGCTGCGTGACTGTGCTATGCAGCCCTCCACAGTTGTATTGCCAATCTGACTGAAATGATTGTCAATGACAGACGTACGGCCATCTTTGAAGTGTTTACACCATTCAAATGTCTTACTGTGGCTAAGCGTCTCATCACCGTACGGTGCTTGAAGTCTTCTGTAGATATCTGCAGAAGATGCCTTCGTTCACAAGAATCTTCATCACCACACGCTGTTCCATGTACGCACTAACTCACTCACTTTTGTTGCCAGCGGTTTAGACATTAATGGCTGTGTGTTGAGTTGTTTTGAGGGGACAGCAAATATACACCGTTATACAAGCTGTACACTCACTACTTTACATTGTAGCAAAGTGTCATTTCTTCAGTGTTGTCACATGAAATGTGAGGGGTGTACTCACTTTTGTGAAAAACTGTATTTACTTTTAAAAACAATGCAAAATGAGAGGGTTGTCAAAGAAGCAGTAGGCCAATCTTGTGTAGCACTACCCCCTTAAGGGTTGCTTAGTAATTTTTGGGTCAATCTGGTCCTCTAGTTGAAAGCCCAACCTCTGCTAACACCACCATGCTCTTGTGACCAAAATAGACCACAACTGTAAAATGGACTCACACACAAGTTAGTATAAACCAATATGAAGGTTAAAGCAACAAGTACTGTTGGCAGGCTTGCTTTCAGAAATAATCCATTGCCAATCTGAGGGGATTGCTGAATCCCCAGTGAGCAGGAACAACTATCAAGACACAGGTAAGCCCGCTGTGGGTCCTCAGAACTAGATGACAAGGATTAGATGTGAAGGAAAGATAATTCTCATTTAAAATTGAGCACTGTCCTTTTAACAACAGTACAGTGTTTTCTGCATGCTTGCTGGGGTCCAGTTGGTATAAGGTTCAGTTGAGGTGTGGAATAGGATGGTAACACAAAGATAGTGAGGAGAAAAGGAAGATTTAGCTCTTTTCCTCTTTGTGGTAGCAAATTAGGGTGGGGTCCCATTTAAAGCACTAAAAATAGGGCAGGTTTAAAGTAATGAATAGCAACAATTGGCATAGGTGTAAAGACAACTCCCTCAGAATATCAAAGGCAAAATGAACAGTAGTAGTAATCCTGCTTTGTTGAGGAAGAGAAACTTGTTTCAGTTGGCACTGCTGTATCCTGGCCTACAACTCTTTCCCTGCATCCGGGTTCAGTCCACAGACTCTCCGGTTCAGTCTCGGCATCCTGTCTGGTCTAACTGGAAGAAGGGTCAGCCACACACTGGAGGATTGATGAATATAGTGTATATTTATTGATCCATAGGACACACAAAATACCAGGACATGAATACAAGACCTGTTAAAGCGTTTCACACGATCTTGTGTTTAATCATAACCTCATTATGTTTAAACACGAGATCATGTGAAACACGTTAACAGGTCCTGTATTCATGTCCTGGTGTTTTGTGTGTCCTATGGATCAATAAATATACACTATATTCATCAATCCTCCAGTGTGCGGCTGACCCTTCTTCCTGTTGCATCATGTGTGGTGGCGAGCCAGAGCCAACAACTGTTGTGGATCGATCTGGATTATTTGCCTGAGCGGTATACCTCTTCTTTGGATCCTGTCTGGTCTCCTGCTGTCAGATTGGCCTGCTGGGCAGCATGGCAGACTGGGTGGTCAATAGGCTCTTTCCACTCTTCCTCTCTCATCAACCCTGGCTCCGCCGCCTAATTCAGCACTTCAGCCATCAGCACACCTCTTCTCATTTCAGTCTCTCCTTGCACTCTCCTGGCCAATCTCCTGGGCTTGGATATTTATATGCCCCCCGCCCACCCGCTGCCTCTCTTCAGAAATTTAGTCCCTGATCACCCTGCTGTACAGCATACAAGTTCCAGAGGGCTGTTCTTTCCATGTGAGTGACCTTGAATGGAAGCCCACCCCAACTAATGTCCATCTTAATGTATTGCAAGTAATAACATTTCAATGGGTTACATTTGTGGCCCTATTTCTATTTTGGGAGCTCTGGAAAACCCATGATGACTTTTAAGGATATAGGATTAGGGCAAGTTCAAAGCCACTAGTCCACTGGGTTCTTGTCCTTGTGTTTACTGGTGGTATCTTGAATTTACAAAGTCATCATGTTCCCAGATGCTTGACATCATCCACTTCCAAAAAATGGCTGGATTCCAAAACCCTGACATGGATATATACAGTATCATGGGAAAAGTTTTCATGAATTGGTATCTGTGATCCCTGCATGATACTTGGAAAAAGCAGGGGAGTCATAGAGATCCCTAGACTACAGGTCAGCTTGTGGAGATGACAGCATGGTACATCATGGCAGCAGAGCTACTAAGTTAACTACAATCACAGTGTGCTTATATCTAGAGAGTTATACCTCCAGTATTGCCTGACAGAACTAAAGGTGAAGGGCTCTGGGGACAGTGATGATACTGTTCTTGGAGATACTGTAGGTATTGAGCCTACAGACTGGCAAGCTGAGCTGGAAATAATCTGAGGTAATAAAAACTATTCCGTTTTATGTGCCAAATGTCAGAACATTTATCTCCAAATTGTCCTTTAACTGATGAGCCAAAGCATGTGCAATTCTACCCACAAGGAAATTCAAATATTTGTCAAGTGCTGCCCTGCAATAGGTGAGACAGAAAAAATAATTTACTTTGTTTCTGCTGATGGTAAAATGCTGAAAGTATTGCTTATCTTATAGTCCAGTTACCCTGGTGAAAACTGACTTTTTTTCAAGGTATAAAACTGACACCAAAGGAGTCAATAGCATCCAAATAGATAATCATGACAGGGATTCTCTATGATCACTTGGCTTCAGCTCTGCTGGCTGAACAGCCTAGGATTATTAGTCTTTCCGCACCATTTTAGTATGCCAATTATGCTCCTATATTAGAATAATGGCTGATGATAGACCAGGAGTAAGGGAGGATAAGGGTGAAAAACAACTGCCTATTATACTCCCCGTTCTTGAAAAAACTATTTAAAATATAATTCCTACAGAGAACTTCTGAAATATCAATGACTCCTATTAATCAATTATTGAAACATCAATAACTCAAACAGAATCACGTTTACAAGTGTGTGTAAGAAGGGCTTAGTATCCCCTTTAGTGTGGCATCACCCTATTCCCAAATTGGTGTGGTCTGGGCTCCTTTCTCAAGAAGAGGGTTTAAATAGGAAGTTTAGAAAGAATGGATGGAAAAGAGACGTCATGATATTCCCCCAGCATGTGGTAGGAAAAGTGTAGAAAAAAATCTATTGGCTTAAATGACCTTCAGGGTGTAGATGAAGAATAATAGAGCCTAGAGAGTTAAATGCTGACTGACAACCACCTGTGCAGAAGATGTGATCCTGTTGTGTTGAAAGTGTACCCTAAGGCTGGGATGTGTTGTGATGTTTGCAGTTTAGTAAAGTACTTAAAAGCAAAGTTCTGACTGGACATTTGCTATTTGGGAGGAAACCTGTACAGTATTTATGCCTTTGCAGTGCACTGTATAAATAGTTTTGAACAGAAAAGACATTTTTTTTAGCTTTTTCTGACTTCCGGAACGGATTAATTGGTTTTCAATGCATTTACAAATTAATTTTTAATCATGTCCCTGTACAGTATTTATGCCTTTAAAGTGCACTTTATAAAGAGTTTTGAACAGATAAAAGACTTTTTTTTTTACTTTTTTTTCTGACCTCCGTAACGGATTAATTGATTTTCAATGCATTCCCATGGAAACCCCCGTTTCAGTTTACAAATCTTTTGCAATACGAAAAGTCCCGCAGAACGCATTAAATTTATAAACCGGGGTACGCCTGTATGTGATATTGGACATGCAATAAACAGAAACATACGTAACGACCTGCAGGAATACTGGACACAAGATGGCAGTGTTCTTCAGCTCAGTTATACAGACTTGCCGAAGAAACGTTTTGTTGGACCTGTAAGCTGATAGCAGGACTCTGCTGCTTAATGTGGGACTGGAAAAACTATGTTTCCCAGAGGAGCTCGTCGCTGGCCTGGGGCAGATAAATACAGAAGCCCGGGAACACGGGAGAGAGGAAGTGAGCAGTGGGAGTTGGAGAGGAAAGCTGTGCCGGAGGTTCGGGCTTGGCCAGAACTTGAGAGAGTGAAGGGGTGAGGAAGAATGGCTGACCACTGGCAAGTTGCACTAACAGCCTCGTGAACAGGTGGACCTGAGGGCTGTCAACTGAAGTGATCTTGTACTCATGTACTCATTGTACTATGTATGAGTGTGTTGGAGGAATCCAGAGAAAATGAGGGGCCCCAATTTGCAGACAGAGACTAACCACTACCTGACTACAGTCATGGATTGGGTGAGAAAGTTTCATACCTCAATTTGTCAAAGTTTCAAAGGACATTGCTAAACTCAGTTATACCTTTCTCAGCCTAGTATCTTGTATTCTACAAGTTACATGTGTTACGGCCTAGATTGTTTGGCTCACCTTGCCTTGTGGCCTACTGATCATTACACTTTCTCCACATACTAAATCACAAGAGTATGCTGCAATTTCTGTACCCTGCGGGTCAAGCTGCCTCAGTTTTGGTTTGCACTACTCACCAAGAAACTTCTTTAGCCTCAAAACTTGCTGCCCTTTCCAAAAGAGGGAATCTTCCCATTCTTCTATAGAAGTGTGTTCTGCTCTTTTTCTTTTTACTCAACCTCAGTCTAATTTCATGGTTCCATCCCAGGAGGGCTGAAGGGACACCATTTAAATTCCGCATAACCTAAGGAAGCAGCTTCTCTTACTTTATGTTCACCTTCTTTGGAGAACTCCTACCTTTGCATCAAGAGAGATTTAAATCTTTAAGTGCACCAACTAGCACCCCATCAAGTGCGCAGAAGATTAAACATGGAAGTTTAACCACTTACCCTCCAGACGTTTTACCCCCCTTCCTGACCAGGCCATTTTTAGCGACACTTTAACTATCAATTGCGTGGTCATGCAATGCTGTACATGAATTAAATGTCTTTTTTTTCTTCTTTCTATTGGTGGTATTTGATCACCTCTGCAGTTTTAAATTTTTTGTGCTATAAACAAAAAAATACTTTTTGACTTTTTGCTATAAAACATATCCAATAAATTTAAAAAAAAAAATCTAATTTCTTCATTAATTTAAGACAAAATGTATTCTGCTACATGTCTTTGCTAAAAAAAAAAATCCCAATACGTGTAAATGAATTGGTTTACGTGAACGTTATAGCATCTACAAATGGTGGTATATATACACTGGAATTATTTATTTATTATTATTTTTTTAGGGACTGACTAACTGCCACTGACATCCCTACTGACACTAATACAGTGATCAGTGCTAATAAAAAGCACTAGCACTGTACAAATGACACGGGCAGGAAGGGACGATCCAAGGGCTAACGGTGTGCTCTGTGTGTTTTACATTGTGTGCCGTTTTACTTGGGAGACATGCTGCAGAGAGATACAAAGCAGCATGTCCATGCTGACAGGAGAGAGATCTGTGTTTTTTACATACACATCTACTCCCTCTCAGCCCTGCCGACGATCACCAAGTCCCAGCCAAGAATCTCCGGCCGGGACCTGTTAATTGACATCCCCAGCAGCCAATAGCTGCGCGGGTAGGGCGCAAATTACGTATATACATGTGATTTTGTGCAGCCGTGCCACCCTGTAGCAGTACTTCTGCAAGTGTTTAAAGGGACATTGTCCCATCCTCTTTGCAGAGCTCTTCCTCCTTCAGATTTCAAACTAGCCACCGGTACCAGAGGACCCTGAGTTAGTCTGTCAATTTGATTGCTTCCCATCCTGCTGCTTACTTGGGAGAAAACATCTCAGGGCTGAGGTTACCGTTTGAATTCTGAATAGCAGGACAGCAGAAACTGACTTGAGTGTGCTGTGTTACAACCCATATTTGCTGTAATTTTATGCACATATTTTCTTGTCATGTTACTGTACTTAATCTTACCATTCTTACCATTTGATCTGAATATAATCAAAGTGTCAGTTCACTTTAACCTGTGTGAGATTCTACTTTATAGTCACAGCCAGTGTTTTTTTCTGGCCAAAGGTCTAAGGTGGTGTCAGAAGGGGTTGGGCTTCCAGGGTGGGCTCAGGGAAGACAGGAAACCCATATATAACTCAGCAGCCCTCAAGGGGGTAGTGCCACACATAGATGTCCCAAAAAAAGATTATATATTTTACCCCAGCACTTGCAGTTTACAACATTCAGTGCTGCTGAATCCTGCTCTCTCAGGGCTGCTTCCCTGATCATTCTGCTTTTGCTGTTTTTATTGATGCACACAGTGTAAGATACAACTCTAGTCTCTGAATGCAAGGAGGGCTCCATAGAATGATGCAGGAGAATAGACCCATCTTGAAAAGGGCAACCTGGGGCAGCAGGCTGGTACCAGCTTAAACTGGTGCATAGTTCACAGTTAAAGAATAAGGAAGCTGCATACTGAGTAAGTGTTTAAATCAGCTGCTGAAAGTGCCTAAAAACTGAGGATTTATTACAAGTTTAAGTGCATCTTGCTCAAACATGCAAAATGTGAAGCAGCAGACTAAATTTAGTAATGAATACAGTATTGTATTAAATTAAATATTTAATTCTATAAAAGGGTCACAGCACAAAATCCCATATTAGCATCAAACAAACAGTGTCTATGTTTCAGAGAATAGTGTGTTTGTGTAATTTACATATGTTGCTGGTCATTGCATTATTGTATATTACAAGGCAAGTCAAATTTGCATCTTACAACAGTAATTAGAAAGCCAAGTGAGGTGTGCCTACAAAAAATATTCACGCTGCATTGATGCAACAGATCTGGTTTTATTTTGCTACATTATAAACAGAAAAAAAAATGGTAGCACAGTTTTTCAAAATACAGAGGAAGTACAGGAAATGCTCTAATCGTTTCTATTTTAAGCATTTAAAGACACTTTAAAAAGGAGCAAAAGAAGGGATTATCACAATCTGGGGTTTGGTGACTCGGACTCGTAGGGGAGAGCATATTGTGAACAGATGTTACCAGTTCTTTAAGCGTTTTGACCCTATAGTATTTTCTCATCCTTGTATGGTAACAGAGGTTCTGATGTGTAAATGTCATTCTCCATAGGCAGTCAGAGAAGTTTCTAAGTGTTGCTTGACACCACTAAGCCTGCCATGTTATCACTCAACAAAGTCCCCGTCCTGGGAGAAAATATGGGTCATGGACCATATTCTTCCACATATTTAAAAATGCCATGGAAAACATTGAAATAATTTCATGGATCAGGTATGTAAGATAGCAATTAATGCATTAGGTAATGTGATTACTTGCTAAGTGAGTGCCTAATCTGATGATCAAGATATTATGTTCTCAGTAAAAGTTCCTAACCATGATATGTAAATGTGTGGAAAGTGAAGTGGGTGGCAGCTTGAGGATAAACATTGGGGGAAGAAGTAACATGCGCACAGTTACACAACAGTGGCCACACAGAGGATAGTATGCCTCTTAGATGTGGTGACTGGAGAAGGGATCTCATTGAACTGAGACCCAGGAGTGAAAGTTGATCCATATCTACAGAAGGATGCAGTAATCTTAGATGACCCTTCTCAGAGGACTCACTGAATGTTTGGGAGCGCTGGTTAAATATTGGCCTTGGGCCTTGAAGTTCCCAATGTTATAAGAGGAGTGGGGTTCTCAACTGTAATGCTTCCTAATGAGATCAAGTCAGCCAAAAAATACTGTTTAGGGCTTGTTGGCCTTCTTTTATTTATAGAAGTAAAAATTCACAAATGGTTGCCCTCACAAGGATTTCCACCATCTCTTCCAGCACAAAGAAATGAGTTTAAGTCTCCTGGCTTTCTTTTGCAGCGTTGCTTCTCAGGCCTCAAGTCTAGGCCTTTTGCCTAGCTGCTCAGACCAACCAATGGCACTGTTGTGTTCCAGTGCAACCTCTGCTCTCATAACTCACGTTCCTTTCTCAGCTCTCTCAGGAACCTCCTGTCTCTCAGATGGAGCCCTGAACTATAGACATGCCCTCGACTATAAAGGGTGTGCACATCTGCACACATACAGCCTGCTAGTCTCTGGTAAAACCTGGACACAGGGTTAAAGGCTTCTTCCGTACCAAAGCTCTTCAGAGTCTCTGGACCCCAGAGCCCAATCCAGATATTATAGAACCCAGAAAAAATGGAAAAACTCAATTTTTTCCAGAGCTGTTCAGTCTTTATCATTGGAAGCCTTGCATGCCTTTTACCTCTTTTTACACATTGGCAAGTCTCAGCACTCTGCCTTTTTGAACCCAGCCCATACTGCTTAGTCTGAAGGCATCATTAGCGAGGCTAACTGGAGGACTGAAACATGGTTAGTACTCTATCCATCCTTACCACTAGAGGCTCTAGTAAAGCCAGTCTTAGAATGCCTCTAACCATCGGTTGACTACATGTCTTTTAACTATTATCTACCCTCTCTCTTTGAGCCCTATTTATTGTCTTGTCTTTGACTGATTTTACACTTTGAACCACTCTTGGTGATTACCACTCCTTGCCTAAAACCAGAGATTTACAATTTCACATTGTTTCTGGTAACCAAACTTATTTTTCCCACAGCTTTCTTGTTCCAATTCTAGGAGTTTACAACCTCCCAACCTGACCAACTGTCTTTTGCTTGTTATTAACAGACTATGGTGTCCTTTTATCATGCAGCGGTAAATGACGGCATTCTCAGAGGAGACGGTTCTCTGAATGCTTTTTTATGAAGCGGTGTAGATCGTATCTCCGAATGAGGAGAGAAGCGATCTACAAATGTTTTGAAAGCTAGAAAACGGCTGCTGTTACTGTAATCTCACGAGATTACAGTACGAGATCGGTCAAACACCGTTTACTAAGCAGCGGTAAATTACAGCTGCTTCATTTGCGGTTCCCCCGATTCTCCATCTCTGGGCTGGAGCATCTGGAAGGAGAACACAGATTGCCAGTGAAGGGCTGACATCGCTCCTTCATACACTGGTAGTCTGTGTGCTGATCATCTCTGTTTCCTAAACCACTAATGATCGGAGATCAGCAACGATCCTTAGGATCTCCGCTGATCTCTGTTTCATATAAGGACACCTTTGTCAGATAACCTATACAGGACCATAATTCTTTTTTTCCCTAGATGAGGACTACTGGGTGTCTCTTATCTGTGGAATAAGTTTCCTAATCTTTTGAAAACCCTTTTAATTACTAAATGCTTTCACATAGCAATATTCTTGCAAATTCCTTGCACAAGAAAAAAAACAGTCAATGTTTCTGACACCTGTAATCCTCCTTGCACTTTCCTGTGACTGTTGCCAAGGCAGCAAGTTATGGATTAGCAGATGATAAAGTAAAAAGGACTAGAAGTAAGTATGATGCATTCTTAAAGCAACTCTGTCGCTGAAATAACACTGCTAAGAAATGTGCCTCCTGCAAAGAAGTAAGTAAATGGTTATTTAGCTGCCCGTGTTGCTGACCATCGCTGTCATTAAAAAAAATCAACTCTTGACTGATCTGTTTGTACTAGCTTTCAGACCAAAGTGCTATACTTTGCTGTTTTTGAAACTGATAATTTGAATCAGTGTGTAATTGGACCGCACCTGGTTTGTTGTCTTATCTGCTGGCATCCACTAATGCGCCTTATTTGTGTATAAAAAAAAAAAAAAAAAAAAAGACTCCCGAAGACTCTTCAGAGACCAGCACTTATGGGAGTGATGGATTTCTTGTTCATTGATGTGCTCAGTGATTCCTTCTTTTGACCCCTATAACAGGGGGAGTTATCACTGAGTGCAGTAGTGACCCAGAGATCAACACCCTAGAAAATGTTTGCATCAAAAGAGTTTTGGCCAGTGATTTCTTTTCATTACAGCAGTGTTCTGCAGCTGGAAGAGTTGAGTATTTAATTTCTTCTGTGTACGGGACACTTTCATTAGCAGTTTTATTTTAGCAACATAGTCCCTTTAGTTTAACATTAAGGTGTGGTTGATGTTGTATTGATCTGTAGTATGAAATTAACATGTATATTTTGCCAATTTAAAAAAACAAAGGATAAGTTGGACCGAAGAGTCTATGTTTAACCATGTCTACCTTTGTGTTAGTAATAATAAACAAATCTGATTTGTATCAA
The DNA here is from genome assembly GCF_062004578.1 of Staurois parvus. Taxonomy (NCBI): domain Eukaryota; kingdom Metazoa; phylum Chordata; class Amphibia; order Anura; family Ranidae; genus Staurois; species Staurois parvus. Next base: position 11,063,688 of record NW_028317882.1, read on the forward strand.
CTGCTGAATTTTAGTGTGTGCTATTGATCACAGTGGGATATTTCCTCCTGATTGTTGAAGTAATATGTTGCCACTTTATTTTGTTGGTTTAACTTTTTTAATATTTAATTACATTGCACTAGATTAACTTTTTAAGGTTGGACAGGTAAGTACTATGTACACTCACAGGCATGTATGCTGTACAATGCAAAATGTTAGAGTAAAAATAGATGTTACATTTCTGTTTTGCATATGTATGTCAGCCAAGTTGAAATATACGCTGAAAGGTATGCTATGGTTAGTAGCATATATACTAGTACACTTTTGCTAACAAACTTGGAAGAAAGCATTCTAAAAAGGTTTTGATTCTTAGTTATGAGCAAAGTTTAATCTCTCATTTTTTCTTGCACTGGTTAGAAAACAAAAGATGAGATCTGTCTGGTGACCATTAGCAACAGATTTACTTTATCTTTCCCTCACTGTGTATACATCACCAGATTCCCAATAAATGTAAGCTAGGTGTGAATTACACAAAGAAATGGAATTTGATCCAATTGGACATAAGCACACAGCTGCAATTGTATTATCGACAGAAAAAAAAAACAGATGTAACTACAAAAAAAGAAAAAGAAAATCAAGATGTTGTTAAAATATTCAAGCTTTAGCATTATAACAGAAAATAATCATTAATTTGCAGTCTGCACCTATAATACAAGATAAAACAAGGTGTTTTTTGTGGCAATGGGCAATCTCCTGCTATCTTTCTGCACTTGGAGATATAGCCACTAGATGGCACAGCTTCTATCTTTACTCAGCTCTATAGGAACCAATTGTCAATGTACAGGACTTGATATGCAAACTGTATTTTTTTTTTAACTGCCATTATCTCAGCTAGCTACAACCACACCTATTTCAGCATTACATGTTTGTGGTCAGCTAGGTTTCCCTTAGTGGCATGTTACTAGTATCACTCTGATGTACATAATACTCCTAAACAAAGATCAGTATTAACCACAGTGTAATAATTAGCTTGTTTGTTTTGCATATGTTATTCCAAGCAACTATACCTTACTCTTCATATTCTGTATTATCTAGTAGTTGCCTTGGTTTATTTTACATAGACAAAACCTCCTTTTTTGCTAGGCAAGAGTGAGCCACTTTTTGTGGCTTTTTTTAATTATTTAGGGATTTGTCAAAAACTGTTTTGTTTTTTGTTCAATTAAAGGAATTAATCAAAAGTATGACGTCCTTATTTTTTCTAACTGTAACCTTTTAGTGAATGGGTAAGGGTACAAGTACCCCTTACTCATTCACAAAGGGGTAGGCAGCATCAGGGTGCCCCCTTATCTAAAGGGGTACCCTGATGCTAATGAGCTCCCCTGCCCGCAGACCCCGACAACCACTGGGCCAGGGTTGTGCGGAAGAGGCCCTTGTCACCATTGACATGGGGAGACCTTTCCAATGCCGAGGACACATGGCCTGGTAATCCACAGGGAGGGGGGGCACTCGATTGTATCCCCCCCTTTCGTGCCCTGCCAGGCTTGTGCTCAGATCAAGGGTCTGGTAGGAATTTAGGGGGCACCTATGCGTTTTTCCTCTAATTGTTTGGGGATGGGGTTCCCCTAAAAGTCCTACCAGGCCTAAAGGGCATGGTAGGGCTTTTAGGGGGAACCCTACACACTCCTTTTCCCCATTTTTGGGAGGTGGGGTTCCCCTTAAAAGTCCTACCAGGCCTATGGGTTTTAGGGGGAACTCCACACACATTTTTTTTTCTTTTATAAACTGTGGGGTCCCTCCTAATCTTCCTCTACTATAATAATTGCATTTCCATGTTGTGTGTACTGTGGGGGACCAGAAATAGGGTTATGGGTTTAGAAACACTTTAAAGTGGTAGTTAACTACAGCTAAAAATTAAAAAAAAATCCCCTGCAAGGCAATGTCATAATGTGACATTACCAACACATTATGAAGGACTTATCTTAAAATTAAGCCCTCCAGCGATGTGTTGTCACTGCTGCAAAGGCTGCCATCTTCAGCTAGTCTTCCTTCCGGGTCACTCCCGCACATGTGCAGTGGAGTCCCGGGCTGCGGAACAGTGCTCTGAAGGAATGGCACGGGTGCTCCATTCTTGCAGAAAAGAAAATTCTGGAAAAGAGCAAATATCTCCTAAACAGTGCACATTTGGGAGCAGGGGCGGACTGACCATTTGGAAACTCGGGCACTGCCCGAGGGCCCGGGGTCAGTAGGGGGCCCCATGAGATGCCCCTGGTACTTTTTTCATAGGCTTTTTTAAGTTTGGGCAAGGACACGGGCCCCATGATCCCCTATTGCCCGGAGGGCCCCATGAGTTTTCAGTCTGCCCCTGTTTAGGAGATATTGATTTTACCTACAGGTGAGCTTTATTATAAGTTTACCTGTAGGTAAAAGTATTTAAAACAAAAAAGAGTTTACTACCACTGTAAATACAAAAAAGTGTTTAAAAAGAAACAATTTTAATAAGAATAATAAAAATAACAAAAATATAAATAAGACCCCTCCCCCCATACTCCAATGAAAACACACATGTAAAACATACACATGCAGCGCTTGTAAACATCGATTGTGCCATACATATTTGGTTTCAATATTTGGAGTGAGGGCAATAGTTCTAGGACCATCATTCGCTGTTAACTCTACTGTATATTTATAACCTGTAATGACCTTTAAAAGCAGACAATTTTGGGCACCACAGTTTTTCACCATTTCACACGTGTGCAATTTTAAAAGTAGACATGTTTCGTATCTATTTAACGCAACCCCATCTTTTATTATTTCGATAGAAATCGGTATTTTGTGTTTGTGTGCACTGAAATTAATTTTAGCATATACAGTTGCAAGAAAAAGTATGTGAACCCCTTGGGATTACGTGGAGTTTTGCATGAATTGGGCATAAAATGTGCTCTGAACGTCATCTAAGTCACAATAGAAGAAAGTCTGCTGAACATAATACTACACAAACATTAGATGTTGCCATGGTTTAATTGCACATAACATGTAAACATTCACAGTGCAGGGAGGAAAAAGTATGTGAACCTTTGGACTTAATAACTGGTTGACCCTCCTTTGGCAGTAATAACCTCAACCAAACGTTTCCTGTAGTTGCAGATCAGACCTGCACAACGATCTGGAGTAATTTTGGACCACTCCTCTTCACAAAACTGTTTCAGTGTAGCAATATTCTTGGGATGTCTGGTGTGAATCGCTCTCTTAAGGTCATGCCACAGCATTTCAATCAGGTTGAGGTCAGGACTCTGACTGGGCCACTCCAGAAGGCATATTCTGTGCTGTTGCAGCCATTGTTTTGTTGAATTACTTGTATGCTTTGGGTCATTGTCCTGTTGCATCACCCATCCTCTGCGGAGCTTCAGTTGGTGGACAGATGGTCGTACGTTTTTGTCAAGGTCCTACCTTTTCCCAGAGGTTATGTTACTCCATGTGCTAGCATCCATCTTGGATTTCTGCTGAGCATGATGGGAATCTTTTATGCCTTCAGGTCTCTGAGGTCCATCCCCCAGAGGGGTGTGGCTGAGTACATATAAGCCTGGGATCTGCACATGCTCTTTGCACTTGTGTCTTGTGTCTTTGTCTTGCTACAGCTCTGTGTATACGCTCGTGACTCTTCTGGTATTCTGACTCGGCTTGTGACTAAGACCATTCTCTGTGTTTCCCTTTGATCTGACCTTCCGTTGCTGAACCCGGCCCGTGACCTGTGATTCTCTGTCTACTGTTCTGTACTGTTTTGTCCCGTTGTTATTGACCCGGCTTGTCTGACTACGCTATTGTCATTCTCACCAGCTACACGCCATTGGCGGCGGCCATTACCGCAACTGGGGTGTCTCGGGGGCCGCGACCTGGTCCCTGGTTGCGTCAAGTCCATCCCCACCATCAGGTGCCCTGGTGAAGGGCAGCCTGGGACTTAGACTCCGCGCCCTGAGGGACTTCAGTCTGTTGGTGGTGGTTGTCGTCAGCCAGTGCGTTACCCTGCCACTAGGCCTACCTGTCCGTTCCACAGCCCTGCCCTGACATTACACAAGTGCCATGAATCCTGACGGTGCAGGTACGCCTTCACTTCCAATGTTGGTCGCCAGACTGGATCAACAGGATCTCCTGTTCGATCAGTTCGCTCAGGCGTTGCAAACTCTGCTGGCACGCACCGCGCACCTTACTCCTGGTGTTATTAGGCCGGTTGTCACTCCGGTGGTCGCTCCCGCTGCTGTTCCGCTTGCTGTGCCTACCGCCGCGGCTGATGCGGCACCCGTGGTGTCCAGAGGTATGACCGGTTCAGCCCCTCTTCCACAGCGCTTTGGGGGTGAGCCGAGTCAGTGTCGTGGGTTCCTTAACCAGGTGGGGATTTACTTTGAATTAATCCCCTACGCTTTTCCGACTGAGAGGTCAAAGGTGGGTTTCCTCATATCGCTACTCTCAGACAAGGCCTTGGTCTGGGCGAATCCCTTATGGGAGAGGAATGACCCAGTGATTCACGAGTTTTCCGGTTTTGTCGATGCCTTCCGTAGGGTGTTCGATGTACCGGCTCGCTCCGCCTCGGCTGCCAAGCTGCTCATGTCTATGCATCAGGGTTCACGGACCGTGGCCGAGTACGCCATAGAGTTTCGTACCCTGGCAGCAGAGGTGGGTTGGAACAATGAGGCTCTGGTGGCTGCGTTTTCTCAGGGTCTTTCTGATGCATTGAAGGACGAGATCGCAGCCAAGGAATTGCCTGTGGAGCTGGAAGCACTAATTTCCTTCCTGATCATGATTGATACCAGGCTCAGGGAGAGGCCTTCACTCAAGGAACGCCTGCGGAGGCCTTCCAATCGACTGGCACCTGCGTTTTCTATCCCACCCATTCCTCCCTCTCCTCCCACGCCTCCTGGGGATAGATTGTCTGGTGGTGAGCCCATGCAGCTGGGGTTTGCTCGCCTTTCCGAGGGAGAGCGGGCCGCTCGGCGTCAAGAGGGTCGCTGCCTGTACTGTGGTCTTGGTGGGCACTTTCGGCAGTCCTGTCCGGTCCGTCTGGGAAACGCTCGCAGCTGAGATCCTGTCGGGGACAGATCTTGGGTGGAGTCTCCTCGTCCCCGGCGTTCCGCAGAGATAAGCCACTGATCACCGTTGTCCTCTCTTGGGCGGAGGGCTCGGTGACGGCCCAGGCGTTGGTAGATTCTGGGGCCGGCGGGTTGTTTATGGACAGCTCGTTTGCTGCCCAGCACTCCATTCCCCTGCAGGCTCGAGTTACCCCATTGGTTCTCGAGGCGATAGATGGCAGGCCCCTGCAACCACCGCAGGTTACCCACGAGACTATGCCAGTTGAAGTAGCTATTGGGGCTGTTCACAGGGAGTTGGCCTGTTTCCAGGTGATTTCTTCTCCGCACTATTCGGTGGTTTTGGGGTATCCCTGGCTCCAGATGCACAATCCAACCTTCAATTGGCAAACTGCCGAGATTCTCTCGTGGTCTCCACAGTGTGGGGCTGGGTGCATTCGTGGGCCGGTTAAGGTGTTGTGTGCCTCCTCGGACTCTGCATTGCCCACTGATTATGGGGAGTACCAGGACGTGTTTGATAAGGTACGCGCTGGTGCCTTACCTGCTCATCGTCCTTACGACTGCGCCATATCCTTGCAACCCGGTGCCACTCCTCCGCGTGGCAGGGTGTATCCTCTCTCAGTTGCGGAGAATAAGGCCATGGAGGAGTACGTTGCGGATGCGCTTTCCCGGGGGCACATTCGTAAGTCTACTTCCCCAGCAGGAGCGGGCTTTTTCTTTGTAAAGAAGAAGGGTGGTGAATTGAGGCCTTGCATCGATTATAGGGGTCTCAATTGAATCACCACTAAGAATGCATACCCGATTCCCTTGATTACTGAGTTGTTCGACCGCCTTAAGGGGGCAACAGTCTTTACCAAACTTGATCTTAGGGCGGCGTACAACCTCGTACGGATCAAACAGGGGGATGAGTGGAAGACCGCGTTTAACACCAGAACCGGGCACTACGAATACCTGGTGATGCCCTTCGGGTTGTGTAACGCGCCCGCAGTTTTTCAGGAATTCATAAATGATGTCCTTCGTGATTTGTTGCAGCAGTGCGTGGTAGTTTACTTGGATGACATCCTGGTTTACTCTGCCTCCATGGAGTCCCATATCCAGGATGTCAAGCAGGTGCTGCAACGATTACGTGAGAACGAACTTTTTTGTAAACTTGAGAAGTGCGAATTCCATCGATCCCAAGTTGCCTTTTTAGGCTACATCATTTCTGCGGAGGGATTCTCCAAGGACCCTCAGAAGGTTTCGGCAGTTCTGCAGTGGCCTCGTCCCAATGGTCTTCGGCCCATTCAGCGCTTTTTGGGTTTTGCCAACTACTATCGGAAGTTCATCAGGAACTTCTCCACGCTGGCAAAACCTCTCTCAGACCTAACCAAGAAGGGCAGCAATCCTCACGAGTGGCCATCCGAGGCCATCGTAGCTTTTGAGGCTCTGAAATCCGCCTTCGCTTCGGCTCCGATACTGTCTCATCCCAATCCTGGATTGCCCTTCATCCTTGAGGTTGATGCATTCGAGACGGGAGTAGGCGCTCTCCTGTCTCAACGTCGGTCGCCCGATGGACCCCTACTTCCCTGTGGGTTCTACTCCAGGAAGCTTTCCTCTGCAGAGTGCAACTACCAGATTGGAGATAGGGAGTTGTTGGCAATCATTCTGGCTCTCAAGGAATGGATGCACCTGCTCGAGGGCTCCGCAGTTCCGGTCCTCATTCTTACCGATCATAAGAACCTGACTTATCTTTCGGAGGCCAAAAGATTTACACCCCGTCAGGCCAGATGGGCCTTGTTCTTGTCGCGGTTCAACTATGTGGTCTCCTATTTGCCTGGTTCCAAGAATGTCAGGGCTGATGCATTATCGCGGCAATACTCTGAGTTGTCCAGGGAGGACTCTCAGCCAACCTCGGTCATACCTCCGGATCATATCCTGGCTGCCATTCGTACCAGTCTGACTTCTCCCCTTGGGGAGCAGATTTTGGCGGCTCAAACTGACGCTCCTCCCGAGAGACCGGAGGGTAGATGTTTTGTACCCGAGGGGTTGCGCACCCGTCTGCTGCGTACCTACCATAACTCCAAAACTGCCGGGCATCCGGGGAGGAACCAGTTGTCTTGGGTCGTCTCTGGGTTGTTATGGTGGCCAACTCTCCGTGCCGACATCGCCTCTTATGTAGCGGCATGTTCGATCTGTGCCCAGAATAAATCTCCACGGCATCTTCCAATGGGTCTTCTGCAACCCATTCCCAATGGGGAGCGTCCTTGGTCACACCTGGGCATGGACTTTATTGTAGACCTCCCTGTGTCTCGGGGCCATACGGTCATCCTCATGGTCGATCGTTTTTCCAAAATGTGCCATTGTATTCCACTCAGGAAATTACCAACAGCGCAAGAACTGGCCACGGTCTTTTCCAGGGAGATTTTTCGCCTGCATGGGTTGCCCAAGGTGATTGTCTCGGACCGCGGGAGTCAGTTCGTGTCCAGATTCTGGCGCGCCTTCTGCTCCCAGTTGGGCATTAGTCTCTCCTTTTCTTCAGCCTACCACCCGCAGTCCAATGGGGCTGCGGAGCGTTCCAATCAGGCCTTAGAACAATTCCTTCGGTGTTATATCTCGGACCATCAGGACGATTGGGCCGATCTCCTGCCTTGGGCAGAGTTTGCCAGGAACTCAGCGGTCAACTCCTCCTCCGGGATGTCCCCCTTCATGGCCAACTATGGGTACCAACCCGCGGTATTACCTGAGAGGTTCTCACCACAGGACATTCCGGCTGTGGAGAACCATCTTGCTGCCCTGTGTTCTTCATGGGGGCAGATCCAGAGGGCTTTGAGGGACTCGGCTCAGCGTCAGAAGTTCCAGGCTGATCGCAGACGGTTGCCCGCTCCTTCATACCAGGTCGGCGATCGGGTGTGGTTGTCTACTCGTAACCTCAATCTTCGGGTGCCCACACCCAAACTAGCTCCCCGTTTTGTCGGTCCTTTTCGCATTCTCCGCAAGGTGAATCCGGTGGCCTATGCCCTTGCCCTTCCACCTGGGATGCGGATCTCCAATATCTTTCATGTATCACTGTTGAAACCTCTGATCTGCAATCGCTTCACTACCTCTCTGCCTCGGCCCCGTCCCATTCGGGTTGACGGTCATGAGGAGTATGAGGTGAGCCGGATCCTGGACTCTCGATTGGTGCGTGGCCGATTACAATTCCTGGTTCATTGGCGCGGTTATGGTCCCGAGGAGCGTTCCTGGGTTCCTTCCGCGGATGTCCATGCTCCTGCCCTCCTCCGCGCGTTTCATACCCGCTTTCCTCAGAAACCTTTTGTTGAGCCGCGGGGGGGGGAGGGGCCCTTGAGGAGGAGGTACTGTCAAGGTCCTACCTTTTCCCAGAGGTTATGTTACTCCATGTGCTAGCATCCATCTTGGATTTCTGCTGAGCATGATGGGAATCTTTTATGCCTTCAGGTCTCTGAGGTCCATCCCCCAGAGGGGTGTGGCTGAGTACATATAAGCCTGGGATCTGCACATGCTCTTTGCACTTGTGTCTTGGTCTTGCTACAGCTCTGTGTATACGCTCGTGACTCTTCTGGTATTCTGAATCGGCTTGTGACTAAGACCACTCTCTGTGTTTCCCTTTGATCTGACCTTCCGTTGCTGAACCCGGCCCGTGACCTGTGATTCTCTGTCTACTGTTCTATACTGTTTTGTCCCGTTGTTATTGACCCGGCTTGTCTGACTACGCTTATGTCATTCTCACCAGCTACACGCCATTGGCGGCGGCCATTACCGCAGCTGGGGTGTCTCGGGGGCCGCGACCTGGTCCCTGGTTGCGTCAAGTCCATCCCCACCATCAGGGGCCCTGGTGAAGGGCAGCCTGGGACTTAGACTCCGCGCCCTGAGGGACTTCAGTCTGTTGGTGGTGGTTGTCGTCAGCCAGTGCGTTACCCTGCCACTAGGCCTACCTGTTCGTTCCACAGCCCTGCCCTGACAGTTTTCCTGCAAAATGTCTTGATAAACTCTGGAATTCATTTTCCCATCAATGACAACAATCCGTCCAGGCCCTGAGGCAGCAAAGCAGCCCCAAACCATGATGCTCTCTCCGCCATGTTTTACAGTGGGGATGAGGTTTTGATGTTGGTGTGCTGTGCCTTTTTTTCTCCATACATAGTGTTGTGTGTTCTTCCCAAACAACTCAATCTTGGTTTCATCTGTCCACAGTATATTTTGCCAGTAGTGCTGTGGAACATCCAGGTGCTCTTTTACAAACTTCAAACGTGCTGCAATATTCTTTTTGGACAGCAATGGCTTCCTCTGTGGTGTCCTCCCATGTACTCCATTCTTGTTTAATGTTTTCCTTATTGTAGATGTGTCAACAAAAATGTTAGCATGTGCCAGAGATTTCTGTAGGTCTTTAGCTGACACTCTGGGATTCTTCTTTACCTCATGCAGCATTCTGCGCTGTGCTCTTGCAGTCATTTTTACAGGACGACCACGCCTAGGGAGAGTAGCAACAGTGCTAAACTTTCTCCATTTGTAGACAGTCTGTCTTACCGTGGACACATGAACATCAAGGCTTTTGGAGATACTTTTGTAACCCTTTCCAGCTGCATGCAAGTCAACAATTCTTGATCGTAGGTCTTCTGAGAGCTCTTTTCGGTGAGGCATGGTTCACATCAGGCAGTGCTTCTTGAAACCAGTAAACCCAAAACAGGTGTGTGTTTTTTAAGGGCAGGACAGCTGTCAGCAACACATCCAACATCATCACACTGATTGGAGTCAAGGTTGGCTCACTCCTGGCTCCAATTAGCTCTGGGAGAAGTCATTAAGCTAGGGCCTCACATACTTTTTCCTCCCTGCACTGTGAATGTTTACATGTTATGTGCAATTAAACCATGGCAACATCTAATGTTTGTGTAGTATTATGTTCAGCAGACCGTGTTCTTCTATTGTTGTGACTTAGATGACGTTCAGAGCACATTTTATGCCCAATTCATGCAAAACTCCACGTAATCCCAAGGGGTTCACATACTTTTTCTTGCAACTGTATTTTCCTGAAAAAATAGATTTGATAAACAGTTGTGCAAATATCATGCGACAAAAAAAGTTGCAATTGCCACCATTTCATTCTATAGCACCTCTGCTTTCAGAAATAAATATAATTGGGGTTTAAAGTGGTTGTAAACCCTCACATAAACAGTGGATATAAAAAGTCTACACACCCCTGTTAAAATGTCCGGTTTCTGTGATGTAAAAAATTAGACAAAGATAAATCATTTCAGAACTTTTTCCACCTTTAATGTAACCTATGAACAAGTTGAACAACAAACTGAAATCTTTTTTGGGGGGGGGGGGGGGGAGGGGAGTAAAAATAGAAAACTAAAAAATGATGGTTGCATAAGTGTAGACTTTTTATATCCACTGTAGATAGTGAAGTGACTGACCTTGGGTGATACAGAGATGAAACAAATCCTCCTACATAAGTTTTACCTGTTTATCTGCAGTCTTCTCTTCTCTACATCTGTTCAGAGTCCATAACTTATAAAGCTTGTCTGAGCTGTCAGAAAAAATGGGGGCAGGGAGCTGAAATTACACTCTGCAGAGCTCAGTGAGGAGAGCTTTGAGAGCTGATTGGAGAGAAGGGACACATCCCCCATTCATACAGTCCACAGGAACAGAGCTGAGGCTGTCAATTTGCTGGAAGTCCCTCCCCTGTCACCTTTTTTCTCTTGGTGTCAGGAAAACTTGTCAGAAGTGACTTATACAGATAGCGGTGGAACGAAGCAGCAGGCAGAAATTACATTAAATGCTCTGGATAGTGACAAGTACACACTATGGAGGAATATGCTTTGTTCCTATTTCATGTGTGAGCTTTCCAATCACTTTAGGTAATTTTCTAGCACAAAAAAATGCATATTTTACCATGTGTGCAAAAAAAATAAAAACAATTGCTCCAGAAGTGAAGAGGTTAAAGAGGTATTAAACCCAAGACCAATAATGTAATGTATTGCAGCTTACCAAACATTAGATGTGGCTTCATCACTTTTCTTTTCTTAGGCTTTTTCCCTCTGTTCTCACCTGGTTATCTGGCCAGTAACACACCTCCTGTAATAGAATGCCCCCACTCTGGATAAAGGAACAATAGGATAACTTTGGACAGTAGCATTGTCAGTCTGGGGGGAGGGTAGTGTTATATGCACTAGCAGATTTAAATATACTAACAAATTGAAGCCAAACTCCAGCTAGTACTTTATAAGTGTAGCACCCTCCTAATTATGAGATAGGAAAATGTAGTTTTTGGCTCACTCTGCATCTCAGAGGAGTGGGATTGTCTGCTTTTGTCTGCTGTAGCTTCACGGGCTGTGAGATTGAATACTTCCTCCAGTTCTGTTGAGAAACTTCCAGAGTCTGAGGCGGGGAGATTCAAATCCTCAGCTTTAATATTTACTACCCTCTGACTAATCCCTTAAGAGTGTGCCCAGTAGGTGGTCAGGGAAGGGGGTAAGTAGGCTGAAGCCTGGGAAGAGAGTTACTGTGTGCCTGTTCTGACCTACCTAATGATTGACAGCTTACGCTTCAGAGGGCTGCTTGTCCCAGGAGCCATCCAGGACTGGCTGCCGGACTACTTGGTGCTATGGAAAGAACCCTCAAATTCTGGAACTCTTCCTGTGAATAGAGCTTGATTACTGAGTTGCAGTCCCTATGGTCCCCAGCTGTGGATATTGACTGTTCTAGTTAGCCCAGAACTCAAGATTTTCCAAGGTACATGGCCGGTGACAGATCGCGCCGCCGCACGGCTCTGCAAGCACACAAACTGCGCATGCCCGGGAGAACGCCATATGGCGTCCACCCGGAAATCTAATGCATTTTTCCGGCCTCCAAACGGCTATTGGCCGGGTGGCTAATGGTTAGACTGTGCTAGAAACCCCTTGCTCAGAGACTTTGCTAGTGAGAGGATCTACTGTGCTGCTTCTTCAGAGTAAGCGTCCTCAGACTTTGTCTCATTCCCCATTGGTCTCGTCCAGTTAAAGATTCAGCAAAAATACAAAAAATAGGACAAACCCCAAGACTGTTTATTGAGCCAAAAAGAGTGACTGTTGCCGTGTGCCGGACTGCCTCTACACAGAATAGGAAAGAACTTAATTTGCCCCTGCAGGGGTAAGGGCTACACAAGCAGTTGCAGCAGTTTTTTTTTTGCTTTTGGAATAAAAGTTTTCCATGAATAAATAAAAGTTGCCCGGTGTAACCCCCCCCCCAGCTAGTGCTAAATGGTTTGTCTCATTCCTGTAACTGATACATTCTGCTGGAGAGCTTGTTCTTTTGAAAAACAAGACTTATTGGCAGGATAACCAAATGGTGATATAAAAAAGAAAGCCTAAAAAAGAAAATGGGTGCAGCCATTCCATCTAAGAATTGGTATGCTGCAATATAATAAAATGGTTTTGAAGCAAGTACTCAATGTTATTCTTCCTCTAGACCTTCTACACTATCTTTTGGGGCTACCCTTTAGAGGTATTTCAAAGCAATCTAAGAGGTTGGGAATACATATTCTGACGGCTGCTAGACGGGTGACACCACGATTCTGGAAATCCGTTGATGCCCCCACACTAAATCATCTTTTAAGAGCGATCTCTGAAATCAGAGAAATGGAATACCTTACAGCTCTAGTGCAGGGCCGGACTGACCATTTGGAAACTTGGGCACTGCCCGAGGGCCCGGGGTCAGTAGGAGGCCCCATGAGATGCTCCTGGTACCTTTTTCATAGGCTTTTTTGAGTTTGGGCATGGACACAGGGACCCCATGATCCCCTATTGCCCGGGGGCCCAATGAGTTGTCAGTCTGCCCCTGCTCGAGTGGGTGACTACTCAGGTCATTTTTAATCTATTTGGGAACCGTGGGATCATTTCTTCCTCTCCCCCTCTCCCCCCACCCTTATTTAGCTTAGACACCTCTTTACTTACCAAGCCTCTGACAACTACTGTAACCCAACAATGTGCAGATTTATGTCGTCTTGTATTTTTGTACTGTACAGTTTACCATGCTGTCTACTTATGTTCATGTTTCTTTTGTTTCTGTTCCCTTTTATATTGATTGTGGATTTCTTTCACTGCAACGTTCACACCTAAAGTGTTGTAATTTTGTTTAAAACTGCTTTTATAGCTGCACGCAGATTCGTTTTAAAGCATGAGCTGCTAAGGCACACTAGTAAGGTGATAGAAAAAAAAGGCAATTCTACCTCTTCAGGAATTATGTTATGTTCACATGTGTATGCGATCTCATTTCATCCTAAAAAAGCTTTAACCGACAAACTTTTAGGGTTACAGAGAAATTATAAATCAATTACAGGATCAACGTCTGTAACTCCTTATATAAATCAGGTTTTCTGCTAAGTAGGATTGCCTGATTGTATATGTTTGGCTTTGCTGTGCTGGACATACTAGCAAGTGAGTGTGAACTCGAAACTGAGTATACATAGTGAGGAAACTGAGTATACATGTACAGATTTTTTTTTAGTTCAACCAGTGTGCTGAATGGAAAAACACAAGCGATGTTGATGCAGGGATTTCTCCACCTGTTCTATTGTATGCTGACAACAGGGACACCCCAATGTCTAAATACACTAATCAGTGCTGCAGCCATTGGCTGCGAGTGCTAATTGAATTCTTGTTTTCTAGCACGACCAACCAGCTTCTGTTGAACAGATGGCAGTATATGGAGGTTCAGATGAATTTTAGCACTTGTGTACGGGCGTAATTCACTAAGCTACCTTTGCCAGTAGCCTCAGTTCAGTGCTGTTAATGGACTTCAAAAGGGTAAAGGATCACCAATATACACCACGTTCCAAATTATTATGCAAATTCTATTTAAGTGTCACAAAGATGAAATATTTTGTTTTTCAGTTTAACTCATGGATGGCATTGTGTGTCAGGGCTCTTTGGATCACTGAAAACAATCACGGACACCTGTGATAATTAGATTGGCCGGTGAGCCCAATTTAAGGAAAAACTACTAAAGGAGGGTGTTCCACATTATTAAGCAGAGCACCATTTTCAAGCAATATGGGGAAGAAAAAGGATCTCTCTGCTGCCGAAAAGAGTGAAATAGTTCAATGCCTTGGACGAGGTATGAAAACATTAGATATTTCACAAAAACTTAAGCATGATCATCGCACTATTTAGAGATTAGTGGCTGATTCAGAGCACTATTTAGAGATTAGTGGCTGATTCAGAGCAAAGACGGGTTCGTGCAGATAAAGGCACATTGAGGAAGATTTCTGCCAGATCCATGCATCGGATCAAGAGAGCAGCTGCTAAAATACCATTACATAGCAGCAAACAGATATTTGAAGCTGCTGGTTCCTCTGGAGTCCCACGGACATCAAGGTGTAGAGTCCTCCAGAGTCTTGCAACTGTGCATAAACCTTCTAATCGGCCACCACTAACCAATGCTCACAAGCAGAAACGGCAGCATTGGGCAGACAAATACATGAAGACTAATTTTCAAACAGTCCTGTTCACTGATGAGTGCCGGGCAACCCTGGATGGTCCAGATGGATAGAGTAGTGGATGGTTGGTGGACGGTCACCATGTTCCAACAAGGCTGCGACGTCAGCAAGGCGGTGGTGGAGTCATGTTTTGGGCCGGAATCATGGGAACAAAGCTGGTCGGCCCCTTTAGGGTCCCCGAAGGTGTAAAGATGACCTCTGCAAAGTATGTGGAGTTTATGACTGACTACTTTCTTCCCCGGTACAGAAGGAAGAACTATGCTTTCCGTAATAAAATCATCTTCATGCATGACAATGCACCATCTCATGCTGCAAAGAATACCTCTGCATCAATGGCTGTTATGGGGATAAAAGGAGAGAAAGTCACGGTGTGGCCTCCATCCTCCCCTGACCTCAATCCTATTGAGAACCTTTGGAGCATCCTCAAGCAAAAGATCTATGAGGGTGGGAGGAAGTGTACATTCAAACAGCAGCTCTGGGAGGCTATTCTGACATCTTGCAAACAACAAACAAATTCAAGCAGAAACTGTCCAAAAACTCACAAGTTCAATGGATGCAAGACTTGTGAAGCTGCTATCAAATAAGGGGTCCTATGTTACAATGTAACATGACCTGTTAAAATGTTTAAAAAGTTAAAATGTTGTTAAAAGTTTGATTGAAATAGCTTTTGATTTCAGTAAATATGCTGCAAACACAACACATGACAATTGTCAGTTCTTTACAACCTATAACGTGTTTTGAAACTTACTGTGCGTAATAATTTGGAACAGTGCATTGTAAGTATTTTATGTTTAAAAAAAATACTGTTATCATTAGGAGGTTTGTTCAATAAAATGTGAATTGTACTCTTAATAGTTGATAACATGAGAATTCTGTTGTCTGTTATTTACATCAATTATTTAGGTAAATGAGAAAAATATCATTTGCATAATAATTTGGAACACGGTGTACAGGGAAAAGAGAACACATTACCAGAAACTGACAAGATGATAGTCCAGGAAAATTAGCTATGGTCTGTATTAGATTTTAGAACAAGCTCCAGGCTCATCCCTCCAGGAAACTTTAAAGGGAATATACTGTGTAGTCGTTTCAGTGCTTGATATCACCTTGATACAAATAATATTTTCAATGTTTAATAAACTTGCTTGCTTGAATAGTCTGAAATAATATATGTACAGTATGTGGAGGCAGCCTCTTCTTCCTGTTTTGCCACACAGTTCTGCTTTACAGTTCCCTTTTCATAATCTAATTCTATAAATCAGCCATTTTACTGAAAACAATACACACTCTATGAGGCTTAGATCTTATCTCAAAAGTTCCTAAGAAGAGAAGCACAGCAATTGCACATTTTGAAGTCTGTCAATTTAGAATTTTGCGTGAATCTTGGGTAAAAATATTCCCTTAAGGCAGGCCATAGATGATGCGATTTTCTTTCCTGTAACCACAGGTTCACCTGAATTCCACCCCTGGAGCTATTGTGTTCTCCTGGCATGGGGGTGCGGGGAGCCGTCCCTGCTGATAAAACGCAGTGATTATTGCTAGTGGCTATGTCTGCCGTCAATAATCGCATTTAAAAATCAGACATGCTGGTTGTACCCAGGTCAGGTAACAATTGAATTGGGTACAATTAGCCTGGCCATAGATGGTTTGAATCTTGGCTGGTCCCTGCTGAACTGGCTGAGATTGAAACCATCTATGGCCAGCTTAAGCGTTTTTACATTCTACTGACTAATCTACAGATCGCTATATTAAATACAAAACCAAAGAAAAGTATTCATATAAAAAAAAAATATGAAAAAGTTTATCTAAGGTAAGCACTGCAATAATAACCTAAAATATATGCTCATAGAAGGAGCTACCCTTATGAAAGAAAAATATATTTGAAATATATTTTTAAAATATTCTTCTCAAATAAATTGCCATATATTTGAAATGCTACAATTATGGACCTATTCAATATATTTCAAAATATATTTCAATAAAAAAAAATAAAAAATTATATATACACACATATGTATATATATATATATATATATATATATATATATACACACATACACACACACACACATATACACTGCTGCATGTTGAAATGCGTTTTTATTACAAAATATATGAAAATATGTATTTTTAAAAATACATTTCAAATATATTGGATGTCTTTAAAAATACAAATCTACATTTTTGGAATGCATTTACAAATATATGTATAAATAAATGTTAAAATGACTTTAAATGTTAAAAAAAATCTGAAGAATATATTGAAAAAAAATCTGAAGAATACATTTTGAAAAATATATATTTTTTAAAGTCTGATAAAAAAAAGCCCTGGACAGTGCATACTCAGTTCTAGGACATCGCCACCCTAAATGCACTCTGCCACTATAGTTCCAGCACTCGGTAGATTAAATTTTACTGATTTACTGATGCACATGTAGGCCTTGCTACTCTTTATGCTGACCTGGACACCAAGGGGTTTATTTACTAAAGCTGGAGAGTCCAAAATCAGACTCCCTTCTGCATAGAAACCAATCAGCTTCCAGGTTTCATTGCCAAAGCTTCATTGAACAAGCTGAGGTTAGAAGCTGATTGGTTTCTATGCAGAAGGGAGTCTGATTTTGGACTCTCCAGCTTTAGTAAATAAGCCCCCAAATGTCAGCTAAATTGTGGTACTATCATTGTTAATCTATTTTATGCTTGGCTTGTTACCAGGGGCGGACTGACCATTGGGGAACTCGGGCACTGCCCGAGGGCCCGGGGTCAATAGGGGGCCATATGAGATGTCCCTGGCACCTTTCATAGGCTTTTTTGGTTGTGGTTTGAGTGTGGGCGAGGACACAGGGGCCCCATGATCCCCTATTGCCCGGGGGCCCCATGAGTTGTCAGTCCACCCCTGCTTGTTACAAACCATATTGGGTTACAATATATTAAGTTTGCCTTTACTACCTGGTTTGGTTCTTGTTTTCTTTGATATGGCACTATTATTGGGCACTGAGTATTCATTTCAGTGATTTCCTATGATATTGTATGTTTGTACTCTCAACGTGGTGTGCAGAGGGGCTGAGGTTCTTGAGAAGGTTGAGGCAAAGAACAGAGGACCCATCCAATCTAGGAGCTCCTACGGGGGGTATCGCTACAGAAGCATGGAACAAAATGGGTTGATGAATCCTAGATTTCCTTAACCACTTCCAGTCCGGACACTTTTACCCCCTTCCTGTCCAGGCCAATTTTCAGCTTTCAGCGCTATCACACTTTGACTGACAATTGCACGGTCATGCAACACTGTACCCATATGAATTTTTTACCATTTGTTTTATACAGATAAAGCTTTATTTTGGTGGTATTTATTCACTGCTGGGATTTAATTTTTTTTGGCTATGTAAATGAAAATGTCCAAACATTTTGAAAAAAAGTGTTTTTCTTATAAAAGTTTGCAAATAAATAATATTTCATCATAAATCTTGGCCAAAATGTATTCCGTTATCTTTTTAATAAAAAAAAAAAAAATATAAGCCAAAATAGTTTATAACCAAAAATTATAATTTTTAAAACATTTTTTTTTACATTCTTATTTTATTTTTTTATATCATTATTTATGTTTTGTTTTTTTTTTACATACTGTCACTCTAGCAGTACAGTGTCCATGGTGACACTGTGCTACTTGTGGGTGGTGATTTTTTTTTTTTTTTTTTTTTTTTTTACACTGATTGCTTTTACACCCATATAGAATGTAAAAGCAATCATTTCTCTTTCTCACTGTCTGTATTCTTGCAGCCATTGAGAACTACTGAGTGAGCTGTGATTGGTCACAGCTTGTCACATGGTACAAGGCTGTTGTGAATAGCCTCGTACCATGTGACCTCTGTGATCATTCACAGATTTCACACGTAGTAAGCAATGATGTCACAAGTGACATATTGCTTACTACTTTGCATGTGATCACTGATTGGCCAATCAGTGATCACATGATCGGGACCTCGTACAGAGGTCCCATCTGACGATCAGTGTTTCACTGTGTCCGGAGGACACAGCAGGCACCAGATCGTGGTGCTGCGCGCTCTAAGGGAGCATGCACAAGCAGGGTGCGGGGAGGCCGTTTATAAACGGCCACCCGACCCTGCAGTGCCACCGTCCGGCCGTTTATATACAACGGCCAGACGGGAGGTGGTTAAACTGAAAACAAAAATCTTGCTCAACTTTAGAGAAACATTTATAACAGTTATAAAAAGAAATAAATATGTTACAAGTGCTTTAAAAGCTGCAAGTACATTACATTTTGTGCTATGTGCTGATTCTGATAACATGAATAATGTGCCGTTGGATGCAATGTGCACCTAAATTGAGTACAAAAATGCCTATTAACATAAATAATATAGTATTACAAGCACTCGATATTTATTATGAGTTCCTGGGGTATCATTTGTGAAGGCCAAAAATCCTTCCCAAAAGCAGTCCGTGCTGAACGCAACAGGGCATAAGTGGCTCCACTTTCAGACTGAAACACACCATTTTACATGTCTAAACAATGGAAAAGGTTTGGGATTCAGATAGCAGCTTACTTTTTCTTCAGCTTTTTAATGCCAAAGTATTTTAATGAGTACAATAAGGCAAGAGAAATGATAAAACAGTGTTATGTACAAAGTGGTGCATATTGAAACTGAAGACTAGATCAGTGGTTCTCAGTTGAGGTACCACTGCACTATGGGGTGCTATTTTGGTTTCTCTGGGGTATCACGGGCACAAGTCTCGGTTTGCCCCAGATCAGTGTCACCAGTTGCTGGCAAGTTGGCTGCCAGTACCATAACAATCCATGATGCTTTAGGCAGTATGCTGATGTGATAGGGGGGGACCTCTGATATGATGGGGAGCCTCTAACATCATGGAGGGCTAGGAATTGAAGGGGGCACTGATAAGAAGAAAGGGGCTCTATTGTGATGGGGGACCTCTTATATAAAAAGGGGGTGCTTCTGGTGTGAACTTCATTTCATTAAAGTGGAACTTTAGGCCAGAATTAAAAATAGGGGAACAGGCAGGAATTTTAATGCAGAACTTTTGTCTCTTCTGCATTAACCACTTCAAGTCCGGACACTTTCACCCCCTTCCTGTCCAGGCCAATTTTCAGCTTTCAGTACTATCACACTTTGACAATTGCGCGGTCATGCAACACTGTACCCATATACATTTTTTAGCATTTTTTTTTAGACAGATAAAGCTTTATTTTGGTGGTATTTATTCACCATTGGGATTTTTATTTTTTTGCTATATAAATGAAAAAGTCCAAACATTTTGGAAAAAAAAAAGTGTTTTTCTTATACAATTTTGCAAATAAATAATCTTTCTTCATAAATCTTGGCAAAAATTATTCAGCTATCTTTTTAGTAAAAAAAAAACCCAAATTAGTTTATAGCCAAAAATTATAATTTTTAAAAAAATGTTTTTACATTTTTATTTTATTTTTTTATATTATTATTTATGAGTTGTTTTTTTTTAACATACTGTCAACCTAGCAGTACAGTGTCACCATAGTGATACTGTACTACTTGTGGGGGGGTGATGAAAAAAAAATCATAATTTAAAAATATTTTTTTTACATTTTTATTTTATTTTTTTATATTAGTATATATGTTTTTTTTTTACATACTGTCACCCTAGCAGTAGTGTCACCATGGTGACACTGTACTACTTGTGGGGGTGATGAAGATTTTTTTTTTTACACTGATTGCTTTTACACCCATAAAGGCTGTACAAGCAATCATTTCTCCTTCTCTCTGGCTGCATTCTTGCAGCCATTGAGAAATACTGTGAGAGCTGTGATTGGTCACAGCTTGTCACATGGTACAAGGCTGTTGTGAAGGTCCCGTACAGCGGTCAGTGTTCCGCTGTGTCCTCCAGACAGATTGCAATGCCGTGCACTCCCAGGGAGCACGCACAAGCAGTGAATGTGGGGGACATTTATAAACAGCAATCCGCTTCGGCAATGCTCCCATCCGGCTGTTTATGTACATGGGCCGGACGGGAAGTGGTTAAAGCTGCTTACCTGCCTGTATGCCTGTGCTTGCACAGATCACTGTACAAATTCAGCAATAATGAATCCGACTGAACACCCATGCATGCTTGGGAGTGACGTCATCCCTGCCCGGCCCATCATCCCTGCGTCTGGTGATCGAGACCCAGATGCCAGCTGCCTGAAGAGGTCAGTGGCTGGGCGGGGAGCTTGAGGATGACCTCGGGGACCTGGAGGTGAGGGGAGTATATTGCCGCTTTAAAGCAGTTATGTGCATTGTCTCAAGCTCAGGTTTCCTATTGGTAAGTAACATTTACTTTTTTAAAATTTTAGACTAGGGTGCCTCCAGATTTTGCATACTTTTAAATAGTGCCGCAACTGGCAAGAGGTTGGAGACATGCTTGACTAGATTGTGTGGATATAAATTTATCTTATGACTGAATATTATGAATTAAGCATTTGTTTTCACAGATTTCCATGATCCAACTTCCCCCTCCTGACGCTAGCCTAATTTTGAGAAAAAGAAAAAAAATCCATCCATCCAGCCAATTGCTAGCTCTTCTGAATGCAATCGACCAGAGGCGTCAACTGTAGTCTGCCGATACTTTGATATTATTACTGGATTCCCTTGAATCCCATGATTCTTCATTTATGGTAAGTTTACCAATGCTGTTCCTGTTATTTTAATTGGTGGAATGTGGACAACAAAAAATGATTTCAATTTATCTATAATTAAAATATTTATCATTCGTAAAGATGGGGCTCTGAAGGGGTTAATATCACTCGTCTGAATGGCGTTTCCCCGATCCTTCCCTTTCAAGCACAGTGATCACTAGGCAGCAAGTCTACTCTGTATTAGCCAGGAGCTGGATGGTGTTTCCCTGGAAACGCCATGGATTTCTTTCCTTCATCATTACATCTTCAGCCACTGCACTGTGGGAGAGAGGGACTTCCCTCCCCTGTATATGACATTTCCTCATGTTGGATTTGCTCTGTTGGCAAGCTGCCACCTGTCAGGGAAGTGTGTGTGTGTGTGTGTGCGTGCGCTATGTGGCTTAGGAGGTGAGCTGCTGTTCATATGAAGCAAGACTGCTGATCAGTTAAAACATAATACATACATTTTATTTTGTAATAATCCATTTTTTCTCATTGTAAGCTAGGGTTCATGTAGTATAGTTCAAAGATTAAGATTTGAGGGTGAAGTTGTTCTCCTTAAATCTCTACCAGTTGGATTATTATAACCCTTTTTATAGTGACCGATTTTTAAAGGTTGAAATAAAAAATGGTGTCAGTTTCTTTTGTCTTTTTCAATTTGTCCCCATCTTATTAATAAAATGCTATATATTGTATCTGTTTTTTTCCTTAGAATCATTGGGAAATCCAATGTAACAAAGTAGTATTGCTATTCTGGCAGTTCAGGCAGCTGTCATTACTAGACATGTGCGGTCCATTACAAATTGAATTTCAGATGAAATTTGCATTATTTTAAGTTTCTGATGTATCCAAATCTCCGAATCGCAATAGTAACAAATTTCAACCAATCTGAAATAAATAATAATGAAAACAACAAATTCATTTGCATTCTTTTTTTTTCCATGCGGATTTTATAATTTTTTATTACAGGTACTTTTATATACAGTTGTGTTCAAAATAATAGCAGTCAGACATCACTAACCTGATCAATCACTGTTTTTGGTAGAAATGATATATCTACATGGCAAATAATTTACTAGCAGGTGTAGTAGAGTAATAGAAATCCAACAGACCCAACAGTCATGACATGCATGCTGCTGATTCTGTGTAATTGAATCACTAATTGAAAGGGGCATGTTCAAAATAATAGCAGTGTGGAGTTCTATTAGTGAGGTCATTCATTCTTTGAAAAACAGGTGGCAATTAATGCCCTTATTTAAGGAAGGAAGGCAGCAAATGTTGTACATGCTGGTTACAGTGCATTTCTCTCTGAAATTCTGAGGAAAATGGGTCATTCCAGACAATGCTCAGAAGAACAGCGTACCTTGATTAAAAAAGTTGATTGGAGAGGGGAAAACATATAAAGAAGTGCAGAAAATGATAGGCTGCTCAGCTAAAATGATCGCAAATGCTTTAAAATGGCAACCAAAACCTGAAAGACGTGGAAGAAAGCAAAAAACTACCATTCGAATGGATAGAAGAATAGCCAAAATGGCAAGGACTCAGCCAACAATCAGCTCCAGGAAGATCAATGAAGGTCTAAAGTTACCTGTGAGTACTGTTACAATTAGAAGACACCTATGTGAAGCCAAGCTATCTGCAAGAAGCCCCCGCAAAGTCCCACTGTTGAAAAAAAGACATGTGCTGAAGAGGTTACAATTTGCCAAAGAGCACATTGACTGGCCTAAAGAGAAATGGTGCAACATTTTGTGGACTGATGAAAGTAAGATTGTTCTTTTTGGGTCTAGTGGCCGGAGACAGTTTGTCAGACGACCCCCAAACACTGAATTCAAGCCACAATACACTGAAGACAGTGAAGCATGGTTGGGCAAGCATCATGATATGGGGATGTTTCTCATACTATGGTGTTGGGCCTATTTATCGCATACCAGGGATCATGGATCAGTTTGAATACATCAGAATACTTGAAGAGGTCATGCTGCCTTATGCTGAAGAGGAAATGCCCTTGAAATGGGTGTTCCAACAAGACAACGACCCCAAACACACCAGTAAACGTGCAACATCTTGGTTCCAGACCAACAAGATTGACGTTATGGAGTGGCCAGCCCAATCCCTGGATCTTAATCCAATAGAAAACTTGTGGAGTGACATCAAAAATGCAGTTTCTGAGGCAAAACCAAGAATTGTGGAATGTAGTCCAATCATCCTGGGCTGGAATACCTGTTCACAGGTGCCAGAAGTTGGTTGACTCCATGCAACACAGATGTACAGCAGTTCTCAGAAACAGTGCTTATACAACTAAATATTAATTAAGGGATTCAAAGGAAAGCAAAATCTTCAAACATTTTTCAGTTTATATAGTGAATGTTTGAGTTTGTAAAGAAGAATACAAACACTGCTATTTTTTTGAACAGTCTAATATTCACTTTTCTTCAATTTCTTTAGAGGAACAACACAAATTTGATCTATTTTTCTTCATGTTTTGATTTGGAATAGAATGTGTAGTGTTCCCAATGCATTTGTGTGTATGGAAATAAAAGCTATTAGAAGGATTTTGAGCTGTATGCACTTTTTTCAACACTTTTTTCAACACGCGCTATTATTTTGAACACAACTGTATATATATTGTACATTCACATCAGACCCTAACCCTCAAGGGGCACACAATCTAAGGTCCCTAAACTCACATTCATACATACACATACTGGGGCCAGTTTAGACAGGAGCCAATTAACCTACCAGCATGTCTTTGGAGTGTGGGAGGAAACCGGAGTACCCAGAGGAAAGCCACGCAGGCACAGGGAGAACATGCAAATTCCAGGCAGGTGGTGCCGTGGCTGGGGTTCGAACCAAGGATCCTAGTACTGCCAGGCGGAAGTGCTAACCATTTAGCCACTGTGCTGTCTATTCAAGTGACATGATGCGATAGTTGTGGCCTTTTGTTAATGTTTAAAACATCCAAAATAATGTAACAACATAACGAATAATCCAAATTGATTCGGATCCATTTTTTTTTTTATTTTACTGAGCAAGAGTGTTCTAAAAAGATTCTTTTTGTATTGGGATTGAACTTGAGAGACCATTCACTTGATTTGTATTTGCGTGGCGCAACAAAGTCAGTTGGGAGTGGAGAAATGAATTCAACTAAAAAGGGTTACTAAACCCAGGACCCTTCATTCACTATATCTGGTCTCCCACAGTACACAGAACATGGAAATGCAATTATTTCAGTAAATATAATTTGTTAATACCTTTTCTCATCAGCAATAAGAGCAGTCGTGTGACTTCTGTTTCCAGCAGAGCACTGGTAAAAAGCTTGTAGGAGGAGTTTTCTTTCTGCTCTAGGATAATGCAGAACCCCTGACCTCTGTCTGGTCAGTGCTGATTGGCCCTGTGCTTATCACATGCACTCTCCCAAGAAAAAAAAAAACCTCTCTAGCAATACACACCAAACGGAGCATGTGCACAGTGTCTCCACACGATATGTCTTATCAGGAGATAAGAGGAGGGCACAGGAAGAAGGGGATTATCAGAGAAGTCAGGATCAAACAGCTTTACACAGGAATAATCCCTTAGGTTCCACAGTGAGTATAAGAAGCATGCTTTACTGCATATACAAACTGCTTTTACGGTTGTGGGTTTAGTAAAACTTTAATAACAATGAATGAATACTATTAATTAATTATATTAAAACAAATATAGCCAATCTTCCAAAACAACAAAAAAATAAAAACACAAATCGATTTGGAACCATGAATATATACTTTCCTGAAATAACGCAAAACTAATCATTCAAAACATAACAATTATGACGAAACAAAAAAAAAAATTACTCAACGAATGAAACCAAAACAAAACAATACAAATTTTTCCATCTTGCACATCTCTAGTTATTGCCATCCCTCTGAAAACTGATCCACAAAGGATTGACAGGGGGGGAATGTTTCATCCATGGCAGAGCACCACAACACACAGAATGTTCACTTCATCATGTTCTGGTGTGTTACTTGTGGGTACTGGGGTGTCATTGAACTTTGTTTAGCTTTGTAAAATAAAGATTTTATACAAGCAATGAAAAGGGATAGAAAAAGATCAATTTGTAAATGCACAAACAGTAAACAAATGACTGATAAAAACCATGATAGTTATTCTTTTAGGTCATATAAATGAGGCCATATAAATGAATAAGCTCATATCTAGAAAATAATGTTTTCCTAGTGTGACAGGCCTAATACAGTAAAGCTACTGGATTTCCTAAACCTTTATATTTGTAAATGCATTCCAAAAATGTAGATTTTAATTTTTAAAGACACAGTATATTTGAAATGTATTTTTAAAAATATTTTTCATATATTTTGTATTAAAACACATTTCAACATACAGTATATATATATATATATATATATATATTTATTTTTAAATATATTGAATATGGCCAGAATTGTAGCATTTCAAATATATGTCAATATATTCGGGAAGAATATTTTTAAAATATATTTTTCTTCGATGAGGGTACATCCTTCCATACACCGTCACTGGGAGCAAGCACCCACTCCAAGAAAAAAAAAAAAATAAGGTCCTGCCATCCTGTCTTCATCTTGGACAGTAGACACTACATTGGTCATATGTAGGAGAGGCTGTTCAAAGAAAAAATATCTTTTAAGCCAGTGTGCATGGAGCCTAAAAGCGAACATTGTTATAGCAGATTACCAATTCTTAGATGTGGTGTCATTAGTTTTCTTTTTTAGGCTTGCTTTCCTTCATTTCACCTGGTGATCTGGCCAGTAAGTCTGTTGTTTTTCAACAAAACAAGCTGTCCTGCAGATTTAGGAGTTAGAGGGCTGAGATAAACCATTTAACACTGACAGGGGTGCTTACAACGGCCAGCTTTTCTTTATTTATGTAAAACAGGGGTGGTCAACCTGTGGGCCACATGTGGCCCTCAGAGCCCTCTGATGTGGCCCTCGACCTCAAACCAGGGAAGTGTACTTCTAGAATATCCTGGAGGCTTGGTGTGCTTTCTGCTTGCACACCAAAACTCCTGTACAAGTTTTGTTGCACTTTCAGAAAGTGTACCACACCCACAAGATATAATATAGAGGTCTATGGCAAAGCGTAGCTAACCTTCAGGAAAGCCAGAGCTGCACTGTGCTGCACCAGTGTTGTGGGTAAACTGAAGCACATCAGTGTGAAAGTAGCCTTGGGCCAAGGACAGTAAGGGCTTGTTTACATTTGAGGTTTGGAGGCGGTATAGCTTCATGGTTGAGACTTGTTTTTACCATACACACCCCCCTCAACCAATGGTGTAGCATCAGGGTTTGCAATGGTGACCCCGTCCCATGCTCCAGGGGGCCCATATGACCTCCTTGTCACATTCTGTTTTGCACTTGGTCAGGAGGGGCAGTGGGGGCGGAATGTACAAGAACCAGTTCTCTTCATTTTCCTCCTGCAATCACTGAAACCTGGCTTCTCCTCCTATCCCTCCCGTTGGCATTCAACGTCTGCAGGAGGAAAATATGCAATATGCTATTATAAAAAAAAAAAAATTGAAATTCTGGACCATTTTATTGTGGTCTGCTAGTGCTTACCAAATCACTTATGTGGCCCTCACTCTATAAAAAGGCTGAGCACCCCTGATGTAAAACCTTTGTCCCAAAAGAACAAAAATGGTTTACTCTGTCTATAAAGCGTTAGCTGGAGTTTGATTTGTTTATTGACTAAATCTGCTAATACATTTAACATTCCCTTCCCTCCAGACTGACAATGCTGCTGTCCAAAGGTGTCCCCTGTGCTCCTTCATCCAGAGCGAGGGCAATCTAAGACAGGAGGTGTGTTCCTGGCCAGATCACCAGGTGAAAACAGAGGGAAAAAGCTTTAAAAAGAAAACGAATGCAGCCACCACATGTAATGATTGGAAAGGTGCAATATATTACATTTTTTTTTGGTTTTAGGTTTAATACAGTCTTAACCAATGTTACACTTTAAAGGAAGTGTACATGGAGTCATGCTGGTGCTGAATTCCAGTACTCATTATGGCACAAGCAATTAAAGGAAACTTGTACAGATGAACTATGGCGACTGCTACTGCTAACCTGTCCTTGTAAAAATTCTAGCAGTCACGCTGATCCAAGGGCTTCAATACCTTCTGTGTCACTGTCCCTGAGCAGACATGCAGATCCAGGGTTTTCGAATCTGCATACTTGTTTGGGGTCAGTGGTTTAATAAGTAATAAAGCAGACGAGTATAGAATGAGGACAGTTAAACCTTGAAGGCAGTATAACTGTGTACATGGTTTTGTAGAGTCAGCAGCATCTGAACGCAATAATTCGAACATGCCACAATAGAATATCAATGCAGAGGAAGCACCTTTTTTCTCAAATCTAAAAAAAAAAAAATCCATAATAATAATATTAATAATGTGATTTTTTTGTGTGATTGTTGTTATGATGTTGTTTGTTGCAGGGTTTACCCATAGGGGAGAAAAATATATTTGAAATATATTTTAAAATATTCTTCCCAAATATATTGACGTATATTTGAAATGCTACAATTTTGGCCATATTCAATATATTTCAAAATATATTTAACTGAATATCTCAATCCAGAAAAAAATCTGAAGAATACATTTAAAAAATATATATTTTTAAAAATATATTTTTTTTAAATATAGTCTTCAGATTTTTTTAACATATAAAAAAAGTAATTTTAACATATGTTTTTATATATATTTGTAAATGCATTCCAAAATTGTAGATTTGCGTTTTTAAAGACATACAGTATATTTGAAATGTATTTTTAAAAATATGTTTCATATATTTTGTAATAAAAACGCATTTCAACATACAGTATATATATATATATATTTATTTAAATATATTTTGAAATATATTGAATATGGCCAAATTTGTAGCATTTCAAATATATGTCAATATATTTGGGAAGAATATTTTTAAAATGTATTTCAAATATATTTTTCTTCCATGTGGGTACATCCTTCCATACACCGTCACTGGGAGCAAGCACCCACTCCAAGAAAGAAAAAACAAAATAAGGTCCTGCCATCCGGTCTTCATCTTGGACAGCAGACACTACATTGGTCATATGTAGGAGAGGCTGTTCAAAAAAAAATATCTCCCTTCTTCAAAAAAGATATACTATTTTGCAATTTGGTTGTTACTTTTGCACATAATACTATGAGGAAGATTTTACTAAAATTGGAGAGTGCAAAATCTGGTGTAGCTCTGCATAGGAACCAATCAGCTTCCAGATTTTATTGTCAAAGCTTAATTGAACAAACTGAAGTTAGAAGCGGATTGGCTATCATGCACAGCGGCGCCAGATTCTGAGTGCTCCAGTTTTAGTAAATCTCTCTCTATGCGACCTAAGCGTCAGCTCATGCACTGATTTTCTGAATTAGAACAAGTACTTCTAGTTATATTGCTACTAATGAGAATAGTAATTCATTCTTGAATATTGTGATTTTCATCAGCTGCTGCACACCATTCCTGGGTATATTAAAATTACTTTAAATTACTTTAAATGAGCTAAAATAACTAATCAGCTAGAATAGTGGTTAATTTATTTTAAACCTGTCTATGTGCAATGAGATTATAAACAATCCATTTTCGCCTTGTTGTCTGGCCATGTATACATGATAATGATTAACTCTAGCGAACTGGAATGCATGACCCACGTTGATGTCATCCGTTGGGATATGCCGATACATTAAACTACAGATGTTAAAAGAGCAATCTGGGACTAAAGCTGTAACATAATGTACCTTTATCTACAAGCCTTAGGCTTCCCATATGGTATTTTAATTTTAGTTATGCAGTTTCTGAAATCAATACAGGTATACAGTATATGTTTTTAAAGTATAGGTATACGGTATTATTGTCTTAACTGTGGCAAATCAACCCCTCCAGCTAAACTACACTAACTCCCCATTCTGTGTAGGAAAGCAGCAATGCATGGAGGGTAAATTAAGTTGAGCTTAGATGGTAGTTTAGTCCTTCAAGAGACACAGCTAAAGCAAAAGCTACAAGTATGATCATAGGTGTTTCCAGGTATTAGGATGAATTTACAAAACTTTAAAGTAGAAAGATGGGCTTAACCGTAACTACTTTTAAAACTGTTCCCTAACCCTCCCCCCCACACCTAAACTTGTTTATCTGAGTAAGAAAGATGAATATACTTACCTTTATTCAGCCTAATCCTGTCCATGCACTTGACCCCCCTCCCCTGTGTCAGCCAGCACAGCTGCAGGGGAGAGAAGGGTGTGCCAGCAACACATGGGCCACTGAAGTCTATCAGAGAGGTCACTGCATCAAGCATTACCAGCCATTGTAGAGCACTCTTTGCTCTCCCCTGTAGCGCCACTGGCTGACACAGGAGAGATCACACGAACAGACTGAAACAGGCCGAAAATAGGTAAATATACAGATCTTTCTTACACAGGTTAGTAAGCATGGGGTTAGAAAGGGGGGGGGGGGCAATTTTAAGAGTAGTAAGGGTTAAGCCCAGAACTCCACTTCAGCACAATGATATGGGTCTTTATTTCAGCCATGTTACTGCCATTTTTAAAATATTTTCAGCTGTCACTTTTTTGAAAACAAGGATGCTTATCCTGGGGTATTAGCTTTCTGAATTGTGCAGGAGATCCCAAAAAGCCATGCTCCCCGGGAGCAGTGATACAACTATATTCATATAGACACATATGGATAGCATGGGGTACTGTGGCAATGGCTTTCGTTCTGGATATTGCTAAATACCACATCCTGTAGGCACAAAGTCCCTCTTTAATGACCTAGGTTTATTTGAAGTGTGTACGTCAAGTGACTTTCAATGCACAGTCAGTATAACATGCCATTTACTTCACTGATGCTCCATCATCCTGCTCCTTTTACTATTCACAGACAAAAGGGAAGTAAATTAAAGAGTTCATAATGGGCCTCAACTCTAAAGAATACTGTGTATTTCCCTTCATGCATCTGATTGCCTGTTATCCCAATAAAAGACATTGGAATCTACCTGTCTCAAACATGGTTGAGTAATTACAGGAATAAGAAGATTAACTTCAACTTGATATTATTACAAAAAAAAATTTAAATGCATATTTGATTATAAATCGTAAGTCTGGTCCTTTATTATTTGGATTAGAGTCCATAATTAACTACTACTGTACATTTACAAATACTAAATTTGATAATATAGAAAGAGACAAAATTGTAAAGGGAACGGAAAAGTGTTTTACAGTAAACATAGTAGAGTCAAGGCAGAATAATGTATTTCTTACCTCCATGGGTGGAGTGTTTGCAGGGGACTGTTGGGGCTGCAGGGACTACAGGGACTTAGCAGAGTCGGACTTTGGCTGTTCGGAGATAAACTGTAAAGGAAGAGCAAGTTCAACACCTGGAGCTCTTCGCACTGTACATTACAGTTGTATGGACAAAAATGCAAAGCTGAATACTACAAACATAATAATACACTGTAGCCAAGACAAACTCAACGGCATACGAGTTCAAATAAGGTTGCAGATACACTTAAGTCTACACATTAACTTACAAAGTGTAATGTCAGTTGACGTATGAACAAAGTTTGTGTAGAACAGTAGACATTTAGCCAACGTTTAAACCGATCTCAGTGGATACTGGCTGCTCCATGATATTTTACTTTATATTCAAACAACAAAACTGTATTCACTCTAAGAATTAATACAACGTGAGCAGATTGGCAATGTTTCTTAGCACACTGAATTATTTAAGCTGTATATCATCTATGAGTCATATAGGCACACATATGTTCGTAGACAAAAAAGAGCAGATTGAGTTAAAATCCTTCAAATACTTGGGGATTAATGCTAACGCTAGTTTTTAACATGGTTCAAATGTGTGTGGTTATTGGCAGGTGGAACTGCATTGCCCTTTAAGCTTTACAACCCTCCCTGCTTTTGGGTAATTTCCTGGAGTAGACCCCTCCTCCCTATCAGAGTACACCACAACACCCCCTGGACTGTACGTAAGCTATGCAAAGTCTACCACTCAGAAGCTAGAATGTGCGAGACTGAGACCAAGCCTTGCCTCTTATTTAGCCAAAAGTCTGGACTGTTTACCCTTTCTATACTTGATATTACCAAAACTTTGGATGTCATGATTTTTTTTGGCAGGTGGAACTGCATTCCTCTTAAACAGTTAACACTCTCCCTGCTTTTAGGTCATTTCCTTGAGTAGACCCTTTCTTCGGCCTTCAAAAATGTTGGGGAGGAGTTTCCTCAAGGTCTTTTGCCAAGTGATGCCAGAGGGGAGAACTGTGAATGGTTTTGGCCAACTTAGAACATGAGAAATGTGCCCTAAAACTGGGAGTACACCACAATACCCCATGGACTGTATGTAAACTATGTAAAGTCTAAAGGACCACTCAAAAGGCATGCATATATATGTGGCCTCTCTACAAGTGGGCCTTAACACCATGCAGAAGCATATACACTCACTGGCCATCTTATTAGGTACACCTTTCTAGCGCCAGGTTGGACCCCCTTTTGCCTTCAGAACTGCCTTAATTATTCATGACAGATTCATCAAGGTGTTGGAAACATTCCTCAGAGATTTTAGTCCATATTGACATGATAGCATCATGCAGTTGCTACAGATCTGTCGGCTGCACATCCATGATTTGAATCTCCCATTCCACCACATCCCAAAGGTGCTCGATTGGATTGAGATCTGGTGACTGTGGAGGCCATTGGAGTACTGTGAAGTGTGAACTCATTGTCATGTTCAAGAAACCAGTTTGTGACATGATGCATTACCCTGCTGGAAGTAGCCATCAGAAGGTGGGTACACTGTAGTCAAAGGAGAGGGCATGGTCAGCAATAATACTCAGGTAGGCTGTGGAATTTTTAAACGTTGCTCAGTTGGTACTAAGGGGCCCAAAGTGTGCAAGAAAATATCCCCCACAACACCACCAGCCTGAACCGTTGATACAAGGCAGGACAGATCCATGCTTTTGTGTTGTTTATGCCAAATTCTGACACTACCATCTGAATGTCGCAGCTGAAATCGAGACTTATCAGACCAAGCAACGTTTTTCTAGTCTTCTATTGTCCAATTTTGGGGAGACTGTGCAAATTGTAGCCTCTGTTTCCTGTTCTTAGCTGACAAGAGTGGCACCCAGTGTGGTCTTCTGCTGCTGTAGTCCATCTGCTTCAAGGTTTGACATGTTATGCATTCAGAGATGGTATTCTGCTTACCTTGGTTGTAATGAGTGGTTATTTGAGTTACTGTTGCCTTTCTATCATCTCAAACCAGTCTGCCCATTCTCCTCTGACATCAACAAGGCATATTCGTCCACACAACTGCTGCTCATCTGATATTTTTTCTTTTTCGGAGCATTCTCTGCAAATCCTAGAGAGGGTTGTGCGTGAAAATCCCAGTAGATTAGCAGTTTTTGAAATACTCAGACCAGCCCGTCTGGCACCAACAACCATGCCACGTTCAAAGTCACCTAAATCCCCTTTCTTCCCAATCTGATTAGTCTTTACCACGTCTAGATGTCTAAATGCATTGAGTTGCTGCCATTTAATTGGCTGATTAGCAATTTTTGTTACCAAGCAATTGAACAGGTGTACCTAATAAAATGGCTGGTGAGTGCATGTGGCTCTGTATAAACAACTTACTGTGCCGAGAGCACGCTCCTTGCACAGCAGGCAGCAGGGATCGGTAAGCTCCCGATGCATACTTTCAATCGGGACCTTTCCAATCATGTGACTGCTGAGACAGCCAACCAGAGCGGCCACATGACCTAAAGGCCCGCCTCTGCCTACATCTAGAAGCTCTTAAAGGCCCAGGAGATGTCAGCGGGAAGGGGTTAGTTAAAGTAAGTAAGTTTTGGCATTGTTACTGTCTCAGTAAGGTGAAATACTGCGTTATTGGGGAGTTAAAATTCAGTTAAAGTGAATCTGCAGCCATTGGTCTTGTAAAACTCAGAGATAAAAAAGAGTTTTCACAGACCCACAAAGTAGAGGGCAGAGAGAATAAAAGCTCAATGAGAAGAGTTCTAAGCCCTGATTGGAGGGAAAAGGACACACTTACTCTTCACAGCACACATAAACAATGCAGAGCTGAGGCTACGAATCACATAGCTGTGTGCTGGAGCTCTCCTCCCCCGTCACTTTTTATCAGCAGAGGAATGAGGCAGCAGAGAGAAATGATACTTAGAGCGTTGGATAGAGCCAAGTAAACACTATAGCAGTATGTGCTTTATTCATATTTAATGTCAGAGATTTACAACTACTTTAAGAGTGAAGTCATGTAACTGTGAAGTGTTTCAAGTAAACCTGGTTGGCCACAGAGTGGTTGTAGTTAAATGAAAGTAGTAACCCTCCTGACCGTAAGAGATTGATCCTACAGGTAGCATATGTCAGATGACTTTGGTCCCCATGTCACATGGGCCCTGAGTATCCAGATTGATTTTGTCAGCTTTAATTTGAACCACGAGAAGTCACTAGCTGATCATCACTTTAAGTTGAGGGAGAGGCAGAACACCTAACCATTTACTAAACTCTGGAGCAACTGCACATGCAGAGTGTACAGTATATTTGCCTTTAGTAAATCACCTCATATTGTGCAATGCATTGTCTGCAGCCTAAAGCCAACAATTTGACCCACCAAAAAAAAGCAAAACGTACCCCTGTCCTGGGATATGTTTACCAAATCATTTAGGTGACTTAGTTGTCAATTTAAAGCTGAGCTATGGGCACAAAAGCTTTCATTTAAATGTATTCCGATATAGTCACAAGGTATCTAAATAAAAGTGTAACTAAAAGCAAAATTTTTTTTTAAGTTTTAGATAGAGTGGATTAGAACACCTGCCAGTTTTTATTGCTGTCTGTGAGGGAGATTCACCCTAATTGTCCTGTTTACCAATATCATTGGAAAAGAAAAGTAATAGAAAATCCCAAATTTTGGGTTGTCCCCATAAAAGTAATCTTCCAATGGGGACACAAGTTAATTTGCAGAGATTTCCTCTCACTTTCTGTTTGGCTATGGGACAGGTTTGAAGGTAAATCTCCCCCATGAGACAAAGATGGCAAACATAGCCATTAGGGAGGGTTATAACCCTCCCTTACTCTATCCAAAAATAAAAAAGTTTTGCCTATAGTTCTACTTTAACTGTGTGCACCAAATTTCTTTGCAAGCCTAGTTATAACCTTGTAAGCAGTGGTGACCTCACTGTGATGCACCTGTGTGGAGAGCACAGTAGTGGAAAGGGCCCATCAGGTCCACCAACTACACAGGAAAAGATTGGGGTTAGGTACAAGGCCACTCACTCTGCAAAATTACAGAGCAGGATTGACTGGTCTTAAACCAAAAAGATTCACCACAGATACACAGGAACACAGTATCACTGCTTAGATCTGAAACAAATACACAAAGCACACCAACATTCCAGAAGGAACTGGCCTGTTACAGTTAGGGGACCGTACGCACAGGAAGTGAAGGCTCCTGGGTTTTGGGATTGCCAGGGACTGGGATAAGAGAGTGAAACCGGAGGCCTAGGAGACGGGAAGAGCAGGGATTGGGATGTCTGCACCTTTGGCGAGGATGTGCTTGAGGGGCAGAGTCTAAGGATCACCTGGTATTTCACAGAACACCCCACAAGGGGTGATGAAATTTGCTGTAGGACAGCTTCCAGGTTGTAGCCCTCAAAGAAACACAAGGATCCTCAGGAAACAAGATACAACCTTCAGAAGACAAAAGGGGTCCGCCATATGGCTTGCCAGGGCTCTTTTTTAGTTGGAACTTGGTAGAACTCAGTTCCACCATCTCTGGCTCAGGCCCTCTGCTCCCTGCTCACCACTATCACGTGTAAACACAGAACTTCAGCTTCTACATTTACAAGGACAACTTGTATCCCAACGGCTCCCACAGATCTGATCTCCTGAGCAGCTCCCACTGAGTGTAGGATGGGGACAAGGGAGAAGCAGGTGACTGGAGTGCAGTGCGGATGCCAACACCTCCACTGGAAGATCTTCCTGCAAGTGAGAGAGCCTACAGTGTGAAACGAGGTACTAGAGCTGGCTGGGTGCTTCAGCTTAATATAGTAACAATATATAAAGTAAGTACGATATGTGGAAGATGGTGGAGCTTTTAAGGAGGGGGAGAAGATAGGGCAGTGAGGGTGCATGCTGAGATCAGAGGTGAGGAGGGGGTGAAGATGAGATGTAGATAGGGGATGCAAAGTCAAGCAGCTGTGGGAGAAGGTTTAACTTTTCACTCTGTGTGTAGCGCACCCCTGAACTCTGCACTATGTATTCAGCGCACCTCTGAACTCTGCACTCTGTATGCAGCACACCTCTGAACTCTGCACTCTGTATGCAGCGCACCCCTGAACTCTGCATGCAGTGCACCCCTGAACTCTGCACTCTGTGTGTAACACCCTCCCCCCAACTCTGCACTCTGTACGAAATGCACTTCTGGCATTTATTGCCCTTTTAAGACCCTCACACGTTTAGTGAAATTTGACCACAGCCACTATTTGATGTGGTTTGGAGGGTGGGTGTGGGGAGGAGGGGCGTTGTGGTTGAGTTCCTGCACCTATTTTCTGGGGAAAAAGCCCTGTGACTTGCACATGTGCAACAAGTACATTAGCCCTTTAAGACAGAGTTTAAGGATGGATTGGCTGCTGGGCCTGCAGTCTGTAATTGGCTGGAAGCAGAGAAGCTCACACGGGATCAAAAACTCGGCGCTGGATCAAGCCACAGGAACGTCTGACAGTGCCTCTTGTATTTAAACTGTATTTGCCTATTCTGGAAAAAAGACAGCTGATAGGAGGTATAAAGTGCCTAAACCTAGATGTGGGTGTTGCAGTTTAATAATTGTCCAGATAGGATTTACAGACTGAATAGGGAGAAGGGTCACTGAGGCATGGTGGAACCCTGTAGTACAGAAACAACTATTTAAAATATATATTATATAGATCTTTTGTCAAGAGAATGTACTTTGATGTGCTTCTACACGTATTTAGGTCAGGGCTGCCCATTTCAAATAATATATTCACTTTTTTCAATCTAGTTATGGCCTCAGTTAGCACTGTTGGTTTTATGTATCATTTGTTACCTCTACTACGGTCTGTATTTCCTTTTTTCTGCACTGCATTTGTACCACCTGTTATTTGTCCAGCTATATCATGTGTACTCCATGTACCTATTTGCTGACAAAATCAATAAACATATTGAACAAGAAGGTCAGGACTAAACAATAAAATTATAAGAAAAAAGGCTTCTCATTGTTTCATTCAGGTAACTATGATATATAAATGGGGTTGGCAACCCATCAATTGAGCTACCTGTCGACCATAGGTGATGAGTAGATCAGTGATCCTGCTTTGCCAAACCCCCAAGACTGCACTTCCCACATTGCAGAGCTGCTGGGAAGGAACTACCTGGTATGCAGCACTGATCATGGCTGGTTTCAAGTCAATCCCAGGTGCTTGTGTCTGACATCACATAGGATGGATGAAAAAGGATTGCAAGCTGGAATCAGAGCGCCAGGAGAAAGAAGAATAGTGTGTCACTGGGCATGTGAGAAATGTTTCTGCTGTCCTGTGGTACACACATCTCTGCTCTACTAACAAACAGTCACCATCATCTGCCCTACCAACTGTCACCATCCCTTGCCTTACTAACAGTCGCCATCCCCTGCCTTACCAACTGTCGCCATCCCCTGCCTTACCAACTGTCGCCATCCCCTGCCTTACCCACAGTCGCCATCCCCTGCCTTACTCACAGTCGCCATCCCCTGCCTTACCAACAGTCGCCATCCCCTGCCTTACCCACAGTCGCCATCCCCTGCCTTACTCACAGTCGCCATCCCCTGCCTTACCCACAGTCGCCATCCCCTGCCTTACTCACAGTCACCATCCTCTGCACAGTACTAACTGTCACCATCCTCTGCACAGTACTAACTGTCACCATCCTCTGCACAGTACTAACTGTCACCATCCTCTGCACAGTACTAACTGTCACCATCCTCTGCACAGTACTAACTGTCACCATCCTCTGCACAGTACTAACTGTCACCATCCTCTGCACAGTACTAACTGTCACCATCCTCTGCACAGTACTAACTGTCACCATCCTCTGCACAGTACTAACTGTCACCATCCTCTGCACAGTACTAACTGTCACCATCCTCTGCACAGTACTAACTGTCACCATCCTCTGCACAGTACTAACTGTCACCATCCTCTGCACAGTACTAACTGTCACCATCCTCTGCACAGTACTAACTGTCACCATCCTCTGCACAGTACTAACTGTCACCATCCTCTGCACAGTACTAACTGTCACCATCCTCTGCACAGTACTAACTGTCACCATCCTCTGCACAGTACTAACTGTCACCATCCTCTGCACAGTACTAACTGTCACCATCCTCTGCACAGTACTAACTGTCACCATCCTCTGCACAGTACTAACTGTCACCATCCTCTGCACAGTACTAACTGTCACCATCCTCTGCACAGTACTAACTGTCACCATCCTCTGCACAGTACTAACTGTCACCATCCTCTGCACAGTACTAACTGTCACCATCCTCTGCACAGTACTAACTGTCACCATCCTCTGCACAGTACTAACTGTCACCATCCTCTGCACAGTACTAACTGTCACCATCCTCTGCACAGTACTAACTGTCACCATCCTCTGCACAGTACTAACTGTCACCATCCTCTGCACAGTACTAACTGTCACCATCCTCTGCACAGTACTAACTGTCACCATCCTCTGCACAGTACTAACTGTCACCATCCTCTGCACAGTACTAACTGTCACCATCCTCTGCACAGTACTAACTGTCACCATCCTCTGCACAGTACTAACTGTCACCATCCTCTGCACAGTACTAACTGTCACCATCCTCTGCACAGTACTAACTGTCACCATCCTCTGCACAGTACTAACTGTCACCATCCTCTGCACAGTACTAACTGTCACCATCCTCTGCACAGTACTAACTGTCACCATCCTCTGCACAGTACTAACTGTCACCATCCTCTGCACAGTACTAACTGTCACCATCCTCTGCACAGTACTAACTGTCACCATCCTCTGCACAGTACTAACTGTCACCATCCTCTGCACAGTACTAACTGTCACCATCCTCTGCACAGTACTAACTGTCACCATCCTCTGCACAGTACTAACTGTCACCATCCTCTGCACAGTACTAACCGTCACCATCCTCTGCACAGTACTAACCGTCACCATCCTCTGCACAGTACTAACCGTCACCATCCTCTGCACAGTACTAACCGTCACCATCCTCTGCACAGTACTAACCGTCACCATCCTCTGCACAGTACTAACCGTCACCATCCTCTGCACAGTACTAACCGTCACCATCCTCTGCACAGTACTAGCCATCACCATCCTTTGCCTTCCTAACTGTCACCATCCTCTGCCTTCCTAACTGTCACCATCCTCTGCCTTCCTAACTGTCACCATCCTCTGCCTTCCTAACTGTCACCATCCTCTGCCTTCCTAACTGTCACCATCCTCTGCCTTCCTAACTGTCACCATCCTCTGCCTTCCTAACTGTCACCATCCTCTGCCTTCCTAACTGTCACCATCCTCTGCCTTCCTAACTGTCACCATCCTCTGCCTTCCTAACTGTCACCATCCTCTGCCTTCCTAACTGTCACCATCCTCTGCCTTCCTAACTGTCACCATCCTCTGCCTTCCTAACTGTCACCATCCTCTGCCTTCCTAACTGTCACCATCCTCTGCCTTCCTAACTGTCACCATCCTCTGCCTTCCTAACTGTCACCATCCTCTGCCTTCCTAACTGTCACCATCCTCTGCCTTCCTAACTGTCACCATCCTCTGCCTTCCTAACTGTCACCATCCTCTGCCTTCCTAACTGTCACCATCCTCTGCCTTCCTAACGGTCACCATCCTCTGCCTTCCTAACGGTCACCATCCTCTGCCTTCCTAACGGTCACCATCCTCTGCCTTCCTAACTGTCACCATCCTCTGCCTTCCTAACTGTCACCATCCTCTGCCTTCCTAACTGTCACCATCCTCTGCCTTCCTAACTGTCACCATCCTCTGCCTTCCTAACTGTCACCATCCTCTGCCTTCCTAACTGTCACCATCCTCTGCCTTCCTAACTGTCACCATCCTCTGCCTTCCTAACTGTCACCATCCTCTGCCTTCCTAACTGTCACCATCCTCTGCCTTCCTAACTGTCACCATCCTCTGCCTTCCTAACTGTCACCATCCTCTGCCTTCCTAACTGTCACCATCCTCTGCCTTCCTAACTGTCACCATCCTCTGCCTTCCTAACTGTCACCATCCTCTGCCTTCCTAACTGTCACCATCCTCTGCCTTCCTAACTGTCACCATCCTCTGCCTTCCTAACTGTCACCATCCTCTGCCTTCCTAACAGTCACCATCCTCTGCACAACTAACTGTCACCATCCTCTGCACTACTAACTGTCACCATCCTCTGCACTACTAACTGTCACCATCCTCTGCACTACTAACTGTCACCATCCTCTGCACTACTAACTGTCACCATCCTCTGCACTACTAACTGTCACCATCCTCTGCACAACTAACTGTCACCATCCTCTGCACAACTAACAGTCACCATCCACTGCACAACTAACTGTCACCCTCCTCTGCACAACTAACTGTCACCATCCTCTGCACAACTAACTGTCACCATCCTCTGCACAACTAAGTGTCACCATCCACTGCTCTACTGCTGTACACTGTTCTACTAGCCCCACCCTCTGCCATACTTACCCCTACAATCAGGGGTTGGACAAGGGGTAGGCAGGAGGGGTGGCTGCCCTGGACACTGTGCTATCTTGAGGGGAGGGGATTTGTGTTTGGAGGGAGATTTGGGGGCACGGCAGAGGGTTATGAATTGTTCTAGGAGGGGAAATTTGGGGAGGTGTGCTAGGACTGATGATTTGGGGGGATTTATGTTTAGAGGGGAATAGGGGGAATAGGATTTTTTGCTAGTGGGGATTTGGGGGGTTCATGCTAGATGAAGTCATATGGTAGAGGGGGAGGGTATGGCCAGGGGGGGAACGTTTTTTGTGGGGGGGGGGGGTATTTATGTTAGTAGGGATGATTTGTACTAGGAGGGGGGGATTTGTGTTGGATGGAGGCTTTGAAGTGGGGAGGAGAGGTATTGTGCTCAGAGGGGAAATTTGAGGGGTAAGGGATTTGTGTTAGGGAGAGTGATTTTTTTGGGATTTGGGCAGAAAGAGGTTTTGAACTGGGGATGAGGGAGAGAGGCAAAGATTTCGACTGCGAGGGGCGATTTGAGCAGGGGGGTGGATTTGTATTGGGGGAGACGGATTTATTCTTAGGGGTAAGCATGCAGATTAGTGCTTGATTTTTTGTTCTTTTTTTGGGGGAGAGGGGATTTTTGCTACCACATAATGCTCATACATCTTGGGGGAGGCGCAGTTTGGCATGGGTTCTAAATGATGGGGTCCCTGCACTGCCTATAATCTGCCCTACAAACTGCTGACTCATGTATCCTGCCCTACCTTTTACTGACCTCTATACACCATTCTACCTATTACTGACCTTTATACACCGCCCTGCATTCTGGCCTGAAACTAGTCAAACAGGTAGCCTGCAGTACCAGATGTTCTGCTTTCATGATAGACTCCTGCATCAGACATGTGGGGTTATCACGTATGAAACAATTGTAAATGAAAGTGAACGAGTTGCTCACTGAAGTGAACTTTTAAGGTAGACGAAGTTTATATTTTTACAGTGACATTCGTTTTATTATAATCTCTCTACATTTTCCTGGTGTTATCCTTACTGTTTAGTTAGGTCTTGCTAGTTAATTTCCTTTAAAAAAAAGGCAACTGAACTTCAGTGATCTTTGATCTCTTTCATGTTGTTTAGGTAGATCTCCACCTCTCATAGGTTGCCTACCCCTGATATATAACATATTACTATTTTTCTTTCTGCTTCTGAGGCAGTGGGTAAACCTTTAGGCTCATTTCACACTTTAAACGTTCTCAAGTTTACTTCTTTGTCAAAGGACTCAACAACAATGACTAATTCTTCAATATAGGCAGGTATGCCATTTCTTTAACACTAAGTGCTCTATTGATAAATGTTTTTACACCCAACTTTTGCCAAGGATTCACACATTTTCTAGTTGAATCTAATTTGAAAAACGTGAGAATATTGGGCAAAAGCTGTGTGAATCTTGTATGAAAACATTTCTACTTAGACCCCATAGTGCTCTGGTAATCCTTTTTCATATATTAAAGTGGTATTAAACCGCAAACCAAAAAG
The DNA here is from genome assembly GCF_062004578.1 of Staurois parvus. Classification (NCBI taxonomy): domain Eukaryota; kingdom Metazoa; phylum Chordata; class Amphibia; order Anura; family Ranidae; genus Staurois; species Staurois parvus. Next base: position 11,105,213 of record NW_028317882.1, read on the forward strand.
GTTATATATTACAGTTTACCAACCATTGGATACTAACACCCTTCTTGTATTACAGTGCCCCCATTCTGGATAAAGTAACACAGGGGCACCTTTGGACAACAGCATTGTCAGTGGGGGGGGGGGGCGTGTCAGATGGACTAGCAGATTTAATACACTAACAGTTGAAGTTGAACTCCAGATAAAGCTTTATAAGCAGATATAGTAAACTGATATTTTTCCTTTTGGAATAAAGGTTTTACATAAATAAATAATAGCTGATCATTTTAAGCACCCTGCAAGTGGTAATTAGTTTGTCTCAACCCTCTGTTGAAAAACAACAGACCTGCTGGCTGGATCACCAAGTGAAAAAGCAAAGAAAGCCTAAAAAAGGAAAATATCACAGCTATCACATCTAAGAATTGTTAAGCTGTAATATAATATGGACTGAATTTAATTCCACTAAGTTTTTGTAAAACAACTAAAATACACTTGCTTTATTATCATTATTGTGTCCCTTTAACACACATGTCTAAAATTCAGTAAGCCTTATTCTTTTTAAAGCCTAGTAGGTAAAAGTAATTTGACATCTAATTTTATTTTAGCTCAATTAATAGAGAAAACTGTCAAAATAAACGTAAATTAGACATAAGCACTCAAGTGTATGTTGGTTTTATATTTTGGTTAATCACTTGGGTTATTTCTAGATTTGGGTTATTTCTTATTAATACATTAATGATACAAGTTTCAATGCATTCTATTTTCTTATTTACGGTAATAGAAAATGCCACAATTAAATTGTGTTTCTTCTGCCAGTGGTCAAAAGATTTCCCACAAGGCACTTCTGGATGGTAACTGATGACAATGCAAATTAGAACATAATGGATTTCAAAAGCTACTTGTATAAACATTCAGTTTTGCACAGTTGGGGAAAATAGCAATCAGCACTCCCTCCCAGATGTCTACGACAGGGAATGTCTGCCATCATGTCTACACACACACAAATGTTCCGATGCTTTGATCAGCCACATTTTCTCTTATGCCTGTAGGTACCTTAACTCAACTAGCATCTTGGACTATTATTCAGTCAACACAATAAAATGTGAAAAATCAGGCTCTTTTGTATTATTTAAAATGCTACACGGTTATCCCAAATTCCTCCTATACATTGTATTTTTAAAATTGGGAGGCTACATTTCTTTTTACAGTAAATGGGATTGCATAGTACATGTTTTATATATAGTTTCATTATTTATGATAATCAGGACAACAATATTAATGCTAAGGTTTTTGCTTCTTTTTAGTTAGGTATTTATGAAAAAAAATGTATTACAAAAATTGTTATCTTTACTGATTGGCAAACCAACATCTTTTGTGAACACAGATTTACTGCTATTTAGCAAATAGCTTGTATAGTCTATGTTGTAAAGAGACCTGAATAGGGAGAAATCAAATTACAAACCCAGAAAATGACTCAGAGACATGGCCACTTCCCTTCTCTTCTAGCATAATGCAATATCTGGGATTTTAAGCAGTCAATAACTGAATAAAGGTTAACATGCAATCTTGTGCCTTCTTACTTGAAAGCCTCCATACTACATAAAAAAATTAGTATCTTGAAAACACCTTAAATGTAAATTTATTTGTAAAAGAACGATTTTAAGAATATCTTAAGAAGAAGAATCTTAAGAATAAATAGTTTAAAAATCTTACAGACATAAAAAAATGGAAGCAATTCGACCACAATTCTTTATGATTAAACATTTGGGATCATTGAGTATCTGTTTGTTCTTTGCTAAAGAGATCAGATATTGAAGGGTTTTTTTTGTAGTCATATCTCACAGGACACACAATGCAGTATTCTGTAACCATGTAACCATGATGATAAAATCCACTAAGACTTTTCAACCAACAAAGAGTATGTTTACCTTTTCAGACTATGTTGAGATTTTATGTGCTGTCCTGTTTGCTCTTGTATGCCACCACGGTGGCATTGCCTAACTGCACTGTGACTAAATGGTTCTCCATAAGACTTATACAATGTAAGAGGGACAACAGAATATCCTGCAGTTCCAACCAACTATTTAGAAACTTGGATTCTGCTACAGACCTAATGTTCCTGCACTGATGGGTTGTCCAGAATGCCTCCCTAGCTGGGGATACTCACATCCATGGTGAGAATCTTCCAACTAAGAAGCAAAAAGAATTTTCCTGAGGCCATTGTCAGAGACCAAAGCCACTGAAGGAGGGACATTCTGGTCTAAAGACTGAGACAAATCTCCCTATCCAAGGAAAATGGGGATCTGTCCCACTTGGCTAGGATCTTCTTCTGTGATGTACTAGTGTGGAATTGAGCAAGCAGAACTGCCTCAAATGTGGAAACCACAAGCCCTGGGACCCTCATGTAGAAGCCAGAGAGAACCTGTGCTGTGCTCAAAGCAGCAGAATATAGCATGTCAGCAGTTTGCTTTTCTACTCAGGAAGAAATGGTTTGGCAGGAGCTAGTGTTCAGAATTAGAATTAAGTACTCCAGGTGTAGGGATTGGGTGAGAGGACTTTTGGAGGTTTCAAAAGATTCTCTACAGAGTTTGACTTAAACCTTGGATTTTAATTGCCAAGATGAATCCTGAGGAGGAGATTGCCTTGTTCCACAGCAGCACTAGGATCAAGACCTAGGTGAACACTCTCAGAACAGAAATTAGCCTGAAGGGAAGTGCTACAAATTGGTAAAATGCTAAACTATTGCAAAGTGAAGAAAGCCCTGGGAGCCAGAAAATATTGGGAATGGGATGATAAACATTCCAGATGTGTGCAGAGGCCAGGAAATACCCATGCAGATCTTTTGAACCTGGGAAAAGTCAGATACTTTGCTTCCTGGGATTTAACTGGGAGATTGGAAGTGAAAAAACCAAAAGCATTCATAAATAAAAAATTCATAAATTCTTGTTCTCCTAACCTCTGGGGATATTTCCCCAAACCCTGGTCCTTCACCACCTCACTCACCCACTGGGCACCCTCCTACCCCCAAGAACCACCGCAACCCCCTCAACCTTATACCTGTCCCCCTCCTCCCCGCATCCATCCCTCCACTCTCGGTTGCACTCCTGAATGCCCGATCGGTTTGCAACAAGCTCACTGCCATCCATGACCTCTTTATCTCCCTCAACCTCCTAGCGGTCACCGAAACCTGGATCCAAGCCACTGACTCCACCTCCCCTGCTGCACTCTCCTATGGAGGTCTCGTCTGGTCCCATTCACCCAGACTGAGCAGCCGTAGAGATGGTGGGGTCGGTGTGCTCTTGTCACCGCTGACCACCTTCCAGGTCCTCTCAAACCCCCCCTCTCTATCCTTCTCCTCCTTCGAGGCCCACTGCATCCGACTCTTCTCTCCCACCCCTCTGAGGATTGCAGTAATCTATCGGCCTCCTGGATCCGTATCCCGCTTCCTTGACGACTTTTCCGCCTGGCTGCCCTTCTTCCTCTCCTCTGAGCTACCCACCATCATCCTTGGAGACTTTAATATCCCTATCAATGTCAACAATCCGGCTACATCCCAACTCCTCCACTTAACCTCTTCTTTTGCACTCACACAGTGCACACAGTCCTCCACCCACACCAATGGGAACACCCTGGACCTCGTTTTCTCCCATCTCTGCACCCTCCACAACCTCACAAACACCCCTTTCCCTCTCTCTGACCACAACCTCATTACGTTCTCCGTGTCCCCGTCCTATAACGCCTCCTCCCCCAAACGTCAAACCATCACCAGTCGTAACCTCTGCAACCTGAACCCAGCCCCTCTCCACTCTGCAGCTGACCATCTGTACGACAGTATCCTTCCACTGTCATGCCCTGACCTGGCCACTACTGCGTACAATGACTCACTGTCAGCTGCCTTAGACTCCTTACCACCCCTAACCACACGTATCATTAGACCCTGGCTGCTTCAACCCTGGCAGAACGACCACACTAAAAATCTTAAACAACGCAGTCGTGCGCTGGAGCGATTATGGCGCAAAACCAGATCGCCTCGTGCGTTCTCCCTCTACAAATCTGCCTTCCTCACCTACACCTCCTCCCTCCATGCCTCCAAACAAGCCTACTTCGTAACCCTCATCAACACTATCTCCACCTGTCCTCACCGGCTCTTCTCCACTTTCAACTCCCTACTCTCTCCCCCCCCACCCCCACCCAGTACCTCACTCACCGCCCACAAGATTGCCAATCACTTCCAAAATAAGATCGACGCAATCCGTAAGGACATCGCCAATGCTCAACCTACCTCCCCGCCTAGCCTCCCTCCCACCATAACCCCACCAACTCTCCCCTCCTCTGACCTCACAACCGCCCTACCCCCCACCACACCTAACGTCCCGCACACTATAACCTCCCCAACACTTCACTCCTTCAGCCTTGCTACCACTGAGGAGATCACTAAGGTCTTCTCAGAAGCCCGCCTCACCACTTGCCCCCTTGACCCTGTCCCCACACAACTCCTCCGGTCACCCTCCTCCTCCATCCTACGCTCCCTCACCCACATCTTCAATCTCTCCCTCTCTACTGGCGCATTCCCCTCCCCCCTAAAGTACGCGCACATCACCCCCATACTCAAAAAACCCTCCCTGGAACCCACCGACCTGAACAACCTTAGACCCATCTCCCTGCTGCCATTTACTTCCAAGCTCCTTGAGCGCTTAGTCTACAATTGCCTATGCACCCACCTCACTGACAACAACCTCCTCGATCCACTACAGTCTGGCTTCCGTCCCCTACACTCCACCGAAACCGCCCTACTCAAAATCACTAATGACCTGCTAACCACCAAAGCTCATGACCACTACTCAGTCCTCTTACTCCTCGACCTTTCCGCGGCCTTCGACACAGTCGACCACCCCCTCCTCTTTAACAAACTACACTCCCTCGGCATCAGAGAGTCCGCTCTCTCCTGGCTCTCCTCCTATCTATCCCAATGCTCCTTCAGTGTTACCTATAACGCTACCACCTCCCCCTCTCTCCCCCTCTCTGTTGGGGTCCCCAAAGGCTCAGTCCTCGGGCCCCTTCTCTTTTCCATCGACACCTCCTCCCTCGGCAAACTGATACACTCCCACGGCTTCAACTATCACCTCTACGCTGATGACACGCAAATTTACCTCTCCACCCCTCGCTTCACCCCTTCAGTCTCCGCCCGTATCACCCACCTACTGAATGACATATCAGACTGGATGTCGCTCCATTTCCTCAAATTGAACCTTTCCAAAACCGAGCTCCTGATTTTCCCCCCGCCCGTGCCCCCCCCTCCACCCTCTCCATCACGACCAACAACGCCACCATCAGTCCCACCCCACAAGCCTAAGTCCTAGGTGTCACTCTAGACTCAAACCTGTCCTTCCAACCCCATGTCCAATCGTTGGCAAACTCATGCAGGCTCCATCTCCGCAACATCTCCAAAATACATTCATTCCTAACCCCAGACACTACTAAACAACTCATTCACTCCCTTATTATCTCACGTCTGGACTACTGCAACTCTCTTCTCACTGGCCTACCTCATCGCATACTATCCCCGCTTCAGTCTATCCTGAACTCAGCGGCCAGACTCATCCACTTTACCAACTGCTCCGCTTCTGCCACCCCCCTCTGTCATTCCCTCCACTGGCTTCCGATTGCCCAACGCATTAAATTCAAACTACTAACACAGACATACAAAGCCATTCATAACGCTGCCCCAAACTACCTCACCGACCTGATACCCAAATACCACCCAACCTGTAATCTTCGCTCCTCACAAGACCTCCTACTTTCTAGCTCCCTGGTCTCCACCTCCCACGCCTGACTGCAGGACTTCTCCAGGACTTCCCCCATCCTCTGGAACTCACTACCCCAATCCATCAGACTGTCACCTACCCTCCTCACCTTTAGGCGCACCCTGAAAACCCATCTCTTCAGGGAAGCCTACCCCGCCCTCACCTAACAGCCGATCTCCTCCACTCCTCCTACCACTCCATCCCCCACAGCCAATTCCTCCTGTACCACTATCCCCTCCCTCTTAGATTGTAAGCTCGAAAGAGCAGGGCCCTTGAATCCCTCGTGTTTTGTTACTGTACTGTAACATGTTCTGTCCCCCACTATAATGTACAGCGCTGAGCAAACCTTTTAGCGCTATATAAATACTGTATAATAATAATAATAAAAAAGGATAACATCATTAAAAGTGCATCAAAAAGTGAGGTTATACTTTAATTTGGCATAGAAATACGTTGGGTTTATAGAGTGTATTTTAAAAGCATGGTGTGAGTTTTTAGTAGACATGTCATAATTAAATATGCTTTCATACTCTTTTGTAAAGCATGTATGTATCTGGGTTGTTTATCCCCCCAAGTATCTGTTACTATATAACAGAGGGTCTAAGTAGTCCTATTCTTCACTACTAAGTGTAAGGTCATTTTAGAAATAAATAATTAATAGATGATAAAATAAGCAGTATTCAGGATCAACAGAGACCAGAGATGTCAACCTGGGAGAACAGTTTATAGGATGATAAAGAAGCGGCAGGTGCGGTGGCAAAAAACTGGTTGAGGCTAAATTATTTAAGGGGTGTGGCTTCAAGCGGGGACTTACAAAATACACACAGTAAAAAAAGAAAAAAAAGAAGGCATGGAACAGACAAAGTGGTGCACTTAGAAATCAGAACAGATGCGAAGAATCATTTTTAGGATGCAAGAGAAATGGTACTATGTAGTGTAATTGTAGACATAGAGAACAACAGAAGAAGTAGTACAGTATAGCATCCACACAGACAGAATTATAACAGACACAGAGAAGGTACCCATGCTCAGAATTTAGCTGGCCATATATGGATTGTTTTTTTTTCAAATCAGCCAGCTAACTGATAAAAAAACCCAAAAAAATGGAATCTCCCATGCACACAAGCAAAGGTGGATGCTGCAATTATCCCCACTGTGCTACTGTATTCTGACAGCGGGGACTCCCGTTCAACAGAAGCTGAACATTTCTGTTCGTGAGAAGCTGATCATTAGATCAACTTCTCTCAAGCAGGAGCGGCCATAGAAGGATCGAAATTTGGCTGCTTCATGCTGACCTGGCCGATTTTTTACCCATCTATGGATAGTTTAACACCCAGCATACAATGTTACTATGCAGTCTCTATCCATACAAGATAAGATTAGATACTGAGAATCACACCCAGTAGGACAAGGAAAATGCAACTGTGCAGCATCCAAACATAAAGATTAATAAGATACAAAAAACAACACTCATCATACTGGACAAGAGAAGTTCCAATGTGCACCATCCATTCATATAAACAGAATAAATACCAAGAATTACATTCAGCATACGAAAAACAGTACTGTACAACATCCCTACTTCGAGCATAGGAAGAGATACTACAAAATACAAAACAGCAAACATACAAAAAACAAAAACAGAGAATTATATCCAGCATACAGTATAAGAGAAACAGTACTGTACAACATCCCTACTTCGAGAATAGGAAGAGATACTACAAAATACAAAACAGCAGACATACAAAGAACAAAAACAGAGAATTATATCCAGCATACAGTATAAGAGAAACAGTACTGTACAACATCCCTACTTCAAGAATAGGAAAAGATACTACAAAATACAAAACAGCAAACATACAAAGAACAAAAACATAGAATTATATGCAGCATAAAACAGTACTGTACAACATCCCTACTTCAAGAAAAGGAAAAGATACTACAAAATACAAAACAGCAGACATACAAAGCACAAAAACAGAGATTTATATCCAGAAAAAGATAGTAGTACTATGCAACGTCCATTAGTAAATTTTGTTAACCTTTTAGAAACAGTAACCAAAACAGCAAAGTACACATTTATACATTTTACATGAGCATATCATGGCTGTCCTGCAAAATACAGGTCACCTGGCAGCTGTGCAGGGGAGATGGGCTGGGTCAGATGTTTGGTGAAAGAGAGGAATCAAGGTAAACTTGTATGTCATACGGGGTGACAGAGTGAGAGGGATAAAAGAAAAAAAAACAGGGAGAATCCCTGGATTATAGGGTTGACATGACTGCATAGATTTTTGTGACAATCAGGTTTGATGCTGATAGTAAACTGAAAATTATTTTTTGGAATATAATTATACTCAATATAAATGTGTCAAATCTGGCATAACAAAAAACATAACATTTTTTATGTTTATGGATTTTTAAAGATGTGCAATGGAACCTGATAGCATGAGATTTTACTGTGAGACAGTGTGTGATATTTGTAAAGGTGATTGTATTAGGCTGAGTTATAAATGGAAGGGTGTTTTCCAGGATGGAAGATTCTGTCTCCATGGTAACCCCATCTGTACCGCTGCAGTAAGATCCTCTTTCACTGCATGTTTTAAGATCCAATTTAAGCTGTAACTATGCCTTTCTCTGCCCTGTTTACAGTATTTATTGTTCTAGACTTAGATTTATAACAAAAATCAGACTTGTCTAATATACAATGAGAACACATACACGTAAATGGAGGCTGAAAATACATATGCTGTCAAAGCGCTAGTAAACAAACATACACACATAAAGTGAAAACGTACAGATGTGCTTACTCACGACATAGTTATTACTGAAAAAAACAATCTGTGCAAGCCCCATAGCAGTTCATCAGTTCCTTTGTTGTCTTTTCCAACTGTCAACATCCAAGGAAAATTGCTATGGGGCAGCACAAAGAACTTTTTCAGATACTGTTGACAGCAGTAGTAATCCAAAACATATACAGGTGGCAAAAAAATGCTTATTTTCAAAATGTGGGGTAAGAAAAATCCTTTTGAGTTTCTCAAATGAAACCAATCAAATCTAACCTGTTGCTATGGGCACTGTTGGAAAATAATAACTTCCTAAAAATTGTGGTAAAAAGTTCCCTTATGAATATGTCCTTGCTGTTATACAAATTGTGTATGCCATATGTGCCTTATTGTATTTTTTTTATCTTTGCCCTGCCCTATCTCTTGTTTTTTATATTTTACCAAAACAATACAAAAAGATTGCAAAAAAAATGGGTAAGCAGTTTGAAAAAAATTGTTATAAAAATGGCCAGTAAACATTACAGCAAACACAGTTATAGGCCATTATAATTATGCTGATTTATATTTTGAAACAAGGTAAAATTTTGATGCAATTAAAATAATTAGTGCTTTTCCAATAAACATTTGTGTAAGAAAAAAATAAAATACGCATTTTTTTTAAACAGCTTCTAAATATTTATATTACCTTTCAGTACCACCATGGCATTTGTAAGAATGTGTCTGTCGTTATCAAATTATACATCCGAAAGGATTTGCAAATTTTGTTTTAGTTACATAGGTTTTTTAAATGGAAGAGACTGACAGTCTGTTTAATCAAAGAAAGGAGTGCTCCTTTAAATGTGAGCAATTGAGTGGTACAAATTTAATCCAAGACAACTTGACAAGAGAAGGTAACCTGACAGATGAAGGAGATCCTGATTGATCTGACAAGCCCATTTGGGACTTTGGGGGACTTTGAGGGAATCCACAAACTAATCAAGAAAAAAAAAAAAACCAGATCCATGTTCGGCCAGCTTTTAGTTTTTATATCTGTACAAATAAATTTATATAGTCAGCATTTTTTAAGAAGCCTTCCACAGTGTTCAGTTGGCGTTAGTTATCACATGTGATGTTGAGAACTATATTGTTTACTTGTCATCTGTCAAAAAAGGCTTACCCCTGTGAAGCAATTTTCAAGGTAAACCTGATCATAAAGGGCTGTCTGCCCCAGTGGTAAATTAAAATGATCTATTCAACGAATGTCAAAGACAGACACATACTCATTTGCCATGTCTGACTGTTTTGCTTTAGCTGCTGTCAGTCAGAAGAAAAACAGATCGTTTCTTGTGGTTTTAAACCTACAGTCATGTTTCAAATGCCAGACAAAAATCTCCATTTTACATGCGACCCAGTTTACAGTACCTAGAGATTGCACCATTTGAATAAATGCTAGACTAGCCTGCAACAGCTGTTTGATTTCCTATACCCTAACCAAAAAAACATGAATCTATCTCCATGTATCCATTAATCCAATGTGCAGGAGTACCCCCCAGCTAGCCAAAGGAAATTCTAGACATATGTAGATACTCACTCTAACGTCAACGAAGGGATTTTCAGTCTGTCTCTTCTTGATTTCATGGCTGTTTTCAGATGATTTTTTTCTTCCTTGCAGTCTCACTCCCTTTCCTGCTCTTTCGCTTATGTTATCAGCACAGCCAGCTATAATAAGTGTACTAGGCACAGCTGGTCATTGGGGAGGGAGAGAGCAGAGGGAGGGAGCATGTGTGTGTAAAGACTGAGTAATGCAAATATACAGAGTGATGTGTATGTGGGTTATCCAATCATTGCTTGTCTTATCTGTGTTGAGATGACCCCTTTTCCCCATGTAAATACTTCATTTGGCACAAATTAATTAGCAAACAAGCATTGTTTTTCGTTCAATCGGTGTGTTCACTGGGTACGTTAACCATGTAGTATGAAATTCCTGATCTTCTCAAAATTTAAGAAACTGTAGATGACTGATATACTATTTATAGTTTTGTTTTATATGTATAATATGCTTATGACCTGTTCGGTATCAGCAGGGCTTTTTTTCAGCGGGGGGAACGGCCCCTCCAGCACTGAATGTATGTAGCGGCAAGGGGTGCTGGGGTGTGCAGGAGATTGATGCTGGCTGCTGGGGGATCTGTTGTTGCTGGGGAGGGGGGGATATCTTGATGGGGGATGGAGTCTATTGTTGCTGAAGGGTCAATTGTTGCTGGGAGGGATCTACTGTTCAGGGAGGGGTCCGTTGCTGCTGGCTACTTGGAGATCAGTTGTTGCTGGAGTGGGTCTATTGTTGCTGGGGAGGTATTTTCTTCCTCGAGGTGCTTTTGTTGCTGGGAGCAGTGGATCTATTTTACAGATTTTTTATGTTACCTTTAGTCTACAAATTACTTAGCAGCACAAAATGATACTTGGTTCTGTATTCCTGTCTGCGTTCCTGCACCTATTTTCTGAGAAAAAAGCCCTGGCTATCAGTAGTATGCGTTTAGCATGTTTGAGAACTGTTTGTTTTTATTTTAGGTTTTGCAGATCGGTAGCAAGGCCCTGCTTGTTGCTCTTCCCAACTCTTTTAGGTTTTCCCTCTTTAAAAAAACAATATTAGGAGCAACGATAGGCAAACATTAATATAAAAATATAACTATTAAAATTAATATAACAAAATAAAATCCAGGGGCTCTCTGCATTACAGCAATATCCCATTTCTTAATGTAAAATTTATCCCAATATGAAAAGATTTCCAACAACCTACTTACTTCTGGAAAAATCAGTCTTGCTAATGCCTCCAGTTTGTTTCTTTATTTTTACCTGGTAATCTTTCAAATAGCAAGCTTCCTGCCTTTGTGGCTGCACTCACTTCCCCTCTATAGAGGGAGTCTCAGTTGTCACATAGGCTGGACTTCTAACATGTCTGCCTTTGTTCATCTATATTACATGGTAGTTAAAAATGTTAATACTTTTTATTGCCAAGTCTTAATTAAATACTGCAGAATGAGAGATTCTGTCTTTGTGGTCCTTGGGTGACATTGATAGAGAGACTTCGGTTACGTAGGACAAGTGATGATTGGAGGAAAAATGAGGAACAGCAGTTGGAGAGCATCTGGGGAAAACAGTGCTTTATGACCTTTTCTTTTAAATAAGAGGGTCATGGATCTTTGGTGAGTGCATTGTGGTGACACAGGAGGTGAAGCACTTTGGGAAGATTGGGTGGCACAGAAACAGTATTTCCATATTGGTGTTGGACTGCATGTAGCACCATTTATTGTTTATGTTATTTTGGTTCATGGCATTTGAAGATTGAGTGTGGGGTGTCTATGGGGAGTGTAAGCGCCCACTTATAGTTTCATTTTCACAACTAGGAGCACCACCAGGCACTCTTAAAGGGGCAGCTACAAAAATATTGCAATGCACCTATATTGTGCAGGTGTACATAAGGTTTCACTATATTTGTATTTCACTTTTTGGTAATATGTGACTGGTATTATGATTCTGCACAGGCAGTAATTTAGCTTGGATTTTTTTATTTGGTTTCATTTGGTTCAAGGTATTTGGAGAGTGTAAACGCCCTCTTATACATAGACCCCAGCCTGAAGAAAAATCTGCCCACTGTAATGGGGACAAACTGAGAAACCGTCCAGCCTGGGTGATAACTATGGCTCCCTTCAAATATACATTGGAATGAGTGTAGCTACCCTAGGCAAGGAACTATGGTATTCACAAAAGTAACAGGTGAAAATAAAATAAAATAAAATAGGCTTGAATAAAAAAGAAAATGAATTTAGCATCTAAGGACCGGTAAACTGCAATATATGACATGTTTAGTTTAGTGTCTTTACTTTTGCTTACTGATTATTGATAATGGGATTAATATGCAGAAAATGTCATGTGAGTAGAGGTAGAGGTGAGAGAAGAGATGTAAACCATGCAAACTGCTAAATGGACTGAGGACATTTTTTCACCTTAATGCAGGGAATGAAAGAAAAAGCATTTTAGCATTAGAAACAAACACTTCAACTAAAAAGAAAATTTTGTTGGAAAGATACAGCTGTTATACTCCTTTAGAACATTGTTTATGCTTTTTCTGGAAACCACCTTTTTGTAATAACTTTTTCTTCCAATACAGCCAAGATAGTCAAACAGATTTATATGACAACCTTTGATGTATTAAACATTGTGTTTACAGTAGGTTGTGGCTATAGGTGTGCGAGAAGACAAACTCATTGAGCTCTTCCTCACCTGGGCATCTCTCACAAAAACAACCACTCCTTCAAAGGAATTTCACCCATGATAAAGAGTAAGAATGTCCAGGAACCTGAGCAAGAGCAACTGAAAACCATGCTCTGTAACATTTGTGTGCCCTCCAAACACCTTCTCCAATAGGAGATCCAAAATCCAAGATGGTGCTTACTCAAAAAGCAAAGTATCCACCTCAAGGGATGACAGGAACTTATTTCCTCTTGTTTCAAACTGAACCTTGGAGTTAGAGCTGTTTTGCAATTCCTCAGAATTCCCTAACTATGGTAAGAGAGGCAATAGATTCATCCTCAATGCACATCCCACAAGGGATGATTCTAAGTCATCCACAACCCATGTTGAAGTATCTCTCAAGTGCATGAGGAGGGAAAAATGTTAGTCCAAGGGAGCACCAGAGTCACCACCTTGGAAAACGAAAACACTTCCTTGGAGGTAATCTAGAAGCAACCTCAGCAAACCAGCATTGCAGAGAGATGTCCTATGTCTGGTTCTTTTTTTCTCCATAAAGAGACATAATAAACCTGAATTCTAAAATGGATCCTATTCGTGCACACAAACACGACTCAAAGGAAGCACTGCACCTCAACTCATTTTTATCTCTTCTCTAAGCACCCATTCACACTTGAGTATAGCTATGTGATTTTATGAGTATTATTTTGTGCATTTTTCATGCAACTTGGAAAACAGGTGCAGAATTATACTTTGGGCCAACATAGTCTGTTAAATGGGAGCTCCTGAAAAATGAATGTAAACATATATATTTCAAAAGTTTATTTTTTTAGTCATTTCCATTAAACTTCACAAAGCCAAAAAAATGCTTGGTAATTTTTTTTTTAATTCAAATGACACGTGACAATTTGCTCTCCCATTCAGATAAATGGATTGTTTTGGTATTGAATGTTGTCCTGCTTTGGGAATTGCCTGTCAAAACTCTGAGATATGAATGGAGGCTTGTACATTATGGCCATGCCCTGTCTGCAGTGACTGGTGTTAACTCAACTGACCAATATAACTATTAAACTGTACTTCTTTATAATGTGCCCTAGCTCTTCATAATAAGCACTACTGAAATAAAAAGAAGAAATGGCAACAGTTAGGTAAAACAGCCTTTGAACATGAAAAAAAATAACAAAAAAGCAGTGCTAACTATTTAAATAGAAAACAAACAAAATCATATGGGGAAGTCCATACCAGTCCATATGTGAATGCATCTTCTCTTCCAAAAGCTTAATCACATGTAAATGTGCACAAAGTGCAAACACTTTTGTAATTCAAAAGTGTATATAACATACATTATTGTATATATATAAAAACTGTTTAAAATAAGTAAATATGATATACTTTTCTATCTAGCATAAGGATTCAAAATAGTAAATGTTGACTGAGGGATTGAAGTTCCACTTTAAGAAATATCTTCATACATATGCTCCAGAAGTAGTAGGATATACTGAACTGTAAACCAAGAAAGCGAAAAGGAAAAAAACTCCAGTGATGCATTCATCTTTTAATAAAAATATTTAATGCTCCAATATTTCACCGCTAACATTTCTATGTGCTCTTCCAGCATTGCTAAGATCATGCACACCGATTCACTGGTACCGATACCAAATAAGATATCTGCTCAGTCATGCTGGCAATGAGCTGTCCCTTCATACAGTTGCAAGAAAAAGTATGTGAACCCCTTGGGATTACATGGAGTTTTGCATGAATTGGGCATAAAATGTGCTCTGGACGTCATCTAAGTCACAACAATAGAAGAACACAGTCTGCTGAACATAATACTACACAAACATTAGATGTTCCCATGGTTTAATTGCACATAACATGTAAACATTCGCAGTGCAGGGAGGAAAATGTATGTGAGGCCCTAGCTTAATGACTTCTCCCAGAGCTAATTGGAGCCAGGAGTGAGCCAACCTTGACTCCAATCAGTGTGATGATATTGGATGTGTTGCCGACAGCTGTCCTGCCCTTAAAAAACACACACCTGTTTTGGGTTTACTGGTTTCAAGAAGCACTGTCTGATGTGAACCATGCCTCGCAGAAAAGAGCTCTCAGAAGACCTACGATCAAGAATTGTTGACTTGCATGAAGCTGGAAAGGGTTACAAAAGTATCTCCAAAAGCCTTGATGTTCATGTGTCCACGGTAAGACAGACTGTCTACAAATGGAGAAAGTTTAGCACTGTTGCTACTCTCCCTAGGCGTGGTCGTCCTGTAAAAATGACTGCAAGAGCACAGCGCAGAATGCTGCATGAGGTAAAGAAGAATCCCAGAGTGTCAGCTAAAGACCTACAGAAATCTCTGGCACATGCTAACATTTTTGTTGACACATCTACAATAAAGAAAACATTAAACAACAATGGAGTACATGGGAGGACACCACGGAGGAAGCCATTGCTGTCCAAAAAGAAAATTGCAGCACGTTTGAAGTTTGCAAAAGAGCACCTGGATGTTCCACAGCACTACTGGCAAAATATACTGTGGACAGATGAAACCAAGATTGAGTTGTTTGGGAAGAACACACAACACTATGTGTGGAGAAAAAAAAGGCACAGCACACCAACATCAAAACCTCATCCCCACTGTAAAACATGGCAGAGGGAGCATCATGGTTTGGGGCTGCTTTGCTGCCTCAGGGCCTGGACGGATTGTTGTCATTGATGGGAAAATGAATTCCAGAGTTTATCAAGACATTTTGCATGAAAACGTACGACCATCTGTCCGCCAACTGAAGCTCCGCAGAGGATGGGTGATGCAACAGGACAATGACCCAAAGCATACAAGTAGTTCAACAAAACAATGGCTGGAACAGCACAGAATACGCCTTCTGGAGTGGCCCAGTCAGAGTCCTGACCTCAACCCGATTGAAATGCTGTGGCATAACCTTAAAAGAGCGATTCACACCAGACATCCCAAGAATATTGCTACACAGAAAAGGTGTGTGTTTTTTTTAAGGGCAGGACAGCTGTCCGCAACAAATCCAATATCACACTGATTGGAGTCAAGGTTGGCTCACTCCTGGCTCCAATTAGCTCTGGGAGAAGTCATTAAGCTAGGGAGTAATCCAAAATTACTCCAGATCATTGTGCAGGTCTGATCTGCAACTACAGGAAACGTTTGGTTGAGGTTATTGCTGCCAAAGGAGGGTCAACCAGTTATTAAGTCCAAAGGTTCACATACTTTTTCCTCCCTGCACTTGGAATGTTTATATGTTATGTGCAATTAAACCATGGGAACATCTAATGTTTGTGCAGTATTATGTTCAGCAGACTGTGTTCTTCTATTGTTGTGACTTAGATGACGTTCAGAGCACATTTTATGCCCAATTCATGCAAAACTCCACGTAATCCCAAGGGGTTCACATACTTTTTCTTGCAACTGTACTTGCATCATCAACAAAGCTTGCATGGCTTGCTCAATCTCTGGGAATTTTTCGCCATGCTTAGTCCTTGTCAAGAGGTAAAGCAAGATGGTGTTGTGCAAGAATACTGCTAATCCTCCTACTACTCACAATATTTCTCTTACCATCCTGAAAAATACAATCTAAAGCAAAATCTGCATATTAGTTAAAATCAAAGTGCATATATGATTTTTAGTAAAAAACATTACTACAATAAACATTATTCCCATACAAAAAGAAGCCCATGGCACATAGCCTATAGAGGATGTGAAGAGAGCAACATTAAATAAAAAATACCTACAGTATATAAAACACCCCACCTCAACTATTACTAATAAAACTATTTAAATCTGTGTCTACATTAAGAATTCATGAATTTCAAAGCAACTAGCCAAAATACAAACATAAATGAACAGTGCTATAAGTGAGACTTACAAGTGAATTGTAAGTCTCCTGTAAATTGTAAGTGTAAATTGTAAGTCGCCTTTATGGGGAAGCACTTTGCTGGGGGGAACATGGCTGGGGTTTTTTTTTTTTAGTCATTCTTTCTAGAAATAATTCTTTAAACAAATGATTTGCACTTCAGGATCTGCACTTGCGATTGCATGAACCGAGCATTCATAGCAAACTGCATTCAAAAGCACCAAACAGGTTGCAGGTGACCTCTCTATTCTGTTCTCCTTGTACTCTGTAAACATGCGCTTTCTACCACTCCTTCTGACAGTTGTGTCTTCTCTGCTTAAAGTCTCTTTCCTTCATCCCTCTTCTCCATCCCACAGCGTGTACACCCCTAAGTGAAAATGTCCAAATTGGGCCCAATTAGCCATTTTCCCTCTCCGGGGTCATGTGACTTGTTAGTGTTACAAGGTCTCACGTGTGAATGGGGAGCAGGTGTGTTAAATTTGGTGTTATCGCTCTCACTCTCTCTTACTAGTCACTGGAAGTTCAACATGGCAGCTCGTGCAAAGAACTCTCTGAGGATCTGAAAAAAAGAATTGTTGCTCTACATAAAGATGGCCTAGGCTATAAGAAGATTGCCAAAACCCTGAAACTGAGCTGCAGTATGGTGGCCAAGACCATACAGCGATTTAACAGGACAGGTTCCACTCAGAACAGACCTCGCCATGGTCGACCAAAGAAGTTGAGTGCACGTGCTTAGTGTCATATCCAGAGGTTGTCTTTGGGAAATAGACATATGAGTGCTGCCAGCATTGCTGCAGAGGTTGAAAGGGTGGGGGGCGTCAGCCTGTCAGTGCTCAGACCATATGCCGCACACTGCAACAAATTGGTCTCCATGGCTGTTGTCCCAGAAGGAAGCCTCTTCTAAAGATAATGCACAAGAAAGCCCTCAAACAGTTTGCTGAAGACAAGCAGACTAAGGACATGGATTACTGGAACCATGTCCTGTGGTCTGATGAGACCAACATAAACTTATTTGGTTCAGATGGTGTCAAGCGTGTGTGGAGGCAACCAGGTGAGGAGTACTAAGACAAGTGTGTCTTGCCTGCAGTCAAGTATGGTGGTGGGAGTGTCATGGTCTGGGGCTGCATGAGTGCTGCTGGCATTGGGGAGCTACAGTTCATTGGGGGAACCATGAATGCCAACATGTACTGTGACATACTGAAGCAGAGCATGATCCCCTCCCTTCGGAGACTGGGCCGCAGGTCAGTATTCCAGCATGATAACAAACCGAAACACACATCCAGGACAACCACTGCCTTGCTAAAGAAGTTGAAGGTAAAGGTGATGGACTGACCAAGCAAATCTCCAGACCCTAGTGAGCATCTGTGGGGCATCCTCAAATTTAAGGTGGAGGAGCGCAAGGTCTCTAACATCCACCAGCTCCGTGATGTCGTCATGGAGGAGTGGAAGAGGACTCCAGTGGAAACCTGTGAAGCTCTGGTGAACTCCATGCCCAAGAGGGTTAAGGCAGTACTGGAAAATAATGGTGGCCACACAAAATATTGACACTTTGGGCCCAATTTGTACATTTTCGCTTAGGGGTGTACTCCTTTGTTGTCATGGGTTTAGACATTAATGGCTGTATGTTAAGTTATTTTGAGGGGACAGCAAATTTACACTGTTATTCAAGTTGTACACTTACGACTTTACATTGTAGCAAAGTGTCATTTCTTCAGTGTTGTCACAAGAAAAGATAGAATAAAATATTTACAAAAATGTGAGGGGTGTACTCACTTTTGTGAGATACTGTAAATCTGCCCTCCAGAAATACTATTCCTGTTTTCACACTGCCAAGCAGACCTATTTCATTACTCTCATTAACACCTTCTCATCCAGTCCCTGTCAACACTTCTCTACCTTCAACTCTCTTCTTCATCCTCCACTGTCTCCACCTACTAACTCACTCACTGCCCAGGAGACCGCCAATCACTTCAAAAAGAAAATCGATACAATTCATGAGGAGATCTCTGTCGTGCAGATACCTCCCCTACTTAACACTGCACATCCACAGGGACAATCACTAATTCCCGCATTCACCCCCACTACTATAGACGAGATTGATAAACATTTTTCTAACACCCACCTAACCACGTGCCCCCTGGACCCTGTTCCATCGCAAATGCTACGGTTACTCTCTTGCTCTATCCTACACTTACTAACTCACATCTTTAATCTCTCCTTATCTTCTGGCATCTTTCCCAATTCTCTAAAACATGCACTAGTCACCCTTATACTTAAAAAGCCCTCACTAAACCCCACCAGTCTTAACAACCTATGACCCATCTCCTTACTCCCCTTTTCCTCCAAACTCATTAAACACCTGGTCTACAACCAGCTGAGCAACCACCTCACTGAGAATAACCTTCTTGAATGCTGCTGCCAGACCCATCTACCTTTCCAAATGTTCAGTATCTGCCACCGCTCTTTGCCAGTCCCTCCACTTGGTCCCGCTCACCCAACGAATAAAATTCAAGATACTTACAACAACTTATAAAGCCATTCACAACTCAGCCCCTAGTTACATCACTAAGGTGGGCTCAAAATACCAACCAAATTGTTCGCTTTGTTCGTCCCAAGACCTCCTGCTCTCTAGCGCCCTTGTCACCTGCTCCCATGCTCGCCTCCAGGACTTCTCCAGAGCCCATCCTCTGGAACTCCCTTCCCCAGTGTGTCCGACTATCTCCATCTCTGTCCACTTTTAGACGATCCCTGAAAACTCATCTGTTCAGAGAGGCCTATCCTGCCCCTACCCAGGGGCGGACTGACAACTCATGGGGCCCCTCGGGCAATAGGGGATCATGGAGCCCCTGTGTCCTTGCCCAAACTCAAAAAAGCCTATGAAAAAGGTACCAGGGGCATCTCATGGGGCCCCCTACTGACCTCGGGCCCTTGGGCAGAGCCCGAGTTTCCAAATGGTCAGTCCGCCTCTGCCCCTACCTAACAACTGTACATGTATTTTGTCCATCAGCCCATCCCCCACAGTTATTAACTTTTGTATCTCTCGACCCTCCCTCTTAGATTATAAACTCTAATGAGCAGAATACATCCTCCTGTATTCATTTGTATTGTAATTGTACTGTCTGCCCTTACGTTGTAAAGAGCTGCACAAACTATTGGTGCTATATAAATCCTGTACAATAATAATAATTGCTTTGTTTGGGTCGTCTCACTCATAATGTTTTACAATTTATTTTCAGAAGTTTTTATATATGTATGTGTTTAACATATTGTATTTTGTTTCTATTACAACACATGTTGGTTTGTAGTATTTTTTGAGTGTTAGGGAGTATCACTTATAGTGCTGCAGTTTTACATTTGCATTTTGTCATGTGTTTTTTGCTAATTAATCCCTATGTGTTCAGCTGCTTAATATATAACTTAGTCAGAGGTGTTTTTTCCTTGCTGTGCAGTGACACTTTTTAAAAATTTTAACTAGTCAAATGTCTATTAAGTTTCTGCTTGTCAGATTTCTCTTTTGAGATTCAAACCCTTATACTTTAAATTCCTCCAAAATTGAGGCAGTTCACATCTTTGTTGTATAAATTTCTACAATACAAAGAAATGTATCATATTGCCCCTTTTAATGTTATTTATATGCCAAATAATGATTTAACCTAAAGTCCTAGTAGTTTTACCCACATAGCGGCATTGCACCGTACACAACATCTCTAGTTTCACAGGATAGAAAATGCTGTATATCATAACCATATTCAGTGACAATGGATCTAAAATTAATCCTTACCTTCTTGTTAACCCTACTAGTCCTACAAGCCCAACATACAGTAACCTAGTTCTATCAAAATACATATCTTTTTTTACTTGAAGGATATGTTTTCGATAACAATGGTCCCTAGTCAATATAGGCCAATATTTTTTATAAAGGTCAACTCAAGTGCAAAAAAAAAAAACAAATTAGCCCCAATAAGAGTTTAAAATTAAAATCAGATCAAGCTACAATACTCACCTTGAACCTATAGCTGTCCCCAGAGTACTTTTTTTGCCTAATATTACTCAACTCAGAAGACTGAGAAGTTATTGTGACTGTGGGGCATCATAGGGCCTATGATGGGCCATCCCCCTAAAAGAGGCATTACCAGAAAGCCATTTATTCACTATATATTCATGCAGAGAATAATGCTGATGCCTGGAGAAACTTAAAGTATAACTAAAGGCAAAACTTTTTATTTTAGTTTTGGATAGGTTTTTCTTTTTCTTTTTGGTCAGGTTTTTACCTCTGTTTGTGTCCCCTTTATCATCAAATGTGAAAAGTGAAAGTAAAATAAAATCCCAAATGTTGGGTTGACACCAGGGCAGTAGTAAAGAGGACACTAGTTCTGGTAACCCTGGTGACATCCCAGGATTTCCTCACTTTGGAGGAATTTCCTCTCTCTTCCTGTGACAGAAAGTGAAGGGAAATCTTTGAAATGGAACACAGATGGCCACAAAAAAAACAACTGACGGGTTATAACCCTCACCTTACTCTATCCAAAATGAAAAATAAAAGTTTAGCCTTTTATTTCTCATTTAAAGTGGATGAGGACACAGTGGAGAAGTTTACATAAACTGGTGTACGCAGAATCTGGTGCAGCAGTGCTTAGTAACCAATTAGCTTCCAGGTTTTATTATCAAAGCTTACCTGAACAAGCTGAAGTTAGAAGCTGATTAGTTACCGTGTGCAGCTGCACCAGATTCTGTGTGCACCAGTTTTAGTAATATCAGCTAGTGTGTCCCTTTGGAAAAGGTTACTTTTTTTTTGTGTGTGTGATATGTTGGCACGGGGCTAAGACCGGCATTAAGCTTTAATTATTGCAAATTTTTGTACTGAATATTGAAATCTGTAATAACAAAAGTCTCCATGGATATTATTATTATTATTCTGCTTTGTTTTATTCCCAATAATTGCACTTCTATTCATATTTTCACATTTTATTTATTTCATCAATTAGCTTTTCTTTATTATACTGTATTCCTCTCTACTATGTCTAAGCATATTGAATTTGTATTTTTAATTATTTATTGCACCGTTTGGCACATTTTCTCAAATCTATTGTGGTGAAAGTAGCTTTATATTTATATATGTGGTCCTATAAACACAGCAGTAATTTTAATGAAGTGACATCACAAGTCGGTGTACCATCTCTATGATATCTGGCATTTATTTTACCTCTTTGTATAGTGTTTACACTTTTTCTATAGTATGTTACAGAGAATATTTAACCAAGCAAGTCCCTGAAAAATAGCTTATGGTCTAATGTCTAACTGAAAAGTCCAGTATACTATGGCCAATTTTGGGTCAAAGTTATATAACCTACCAGTATGCTTTTGGACTGTGGGAAGAAATCATGCAAACATGGAGAAAACATAATGGTTGGGAATCAAAGCATGAACCAAAGCAATATCAGGCCACAGTGATAACTTCCTAACCACCTATGTCTTCTGGCTATTTCTTTTGAATTTATCATATGGCAATAAACTTAAAATGACATGGTTTCAACAGATTATGATTTGAAAAAAAAAAAAAAAGTGTCAGAGCCCACATCATCAAACTGCTCATTTTGGCTAAGAACAGAAGAACAGATGGACAATGATCACATATGTAGAGTAGGAGGAAATGCTTATAAATATCATTCAAATAGACAATATTTTTTGTGATATGGCTTTCAGTGTATTTTCACAAAAAAAAATATGTATATATATTTTTTAATTGGCTAAATCATGTTGTGCATAGAAGATTAAACAGAGATATAGTATAGTCGTGGTTAAAAACCTGTGGAAAAATCCCCCAAAACAGGTTTTGACTGTTTTAACAGTCTCCATCAGTAGGTAAATAACTATATCTAACATTTGGCTTGAAATTTCTATGCGTAAAATCCATTACAAATACATCATTTCTGGCTAGTGCAAAGCAGACTAGGAGTCTGGAGAGCACTCGATTCTGATACTGCTGAGTGGGTGGATGCTTTAGTTTGGAAACGCAGAGTGTCAACAATTTTCTATAAGTACCATCGTTTTATGGTTGTACAACAGCAATATAGGCAACAACAGAAATGAGAATGCAGTATGTGTGTCCAGTGTGGCTGTTTAGTTGGCAGCTAAGACAGCTACACAAACTGTTGTCTAGTCATAGTCTAGCTGAACACATCTATTGGTGAGCAAAGTACATGTTATCAAAAGAAAGTGTTTTGCCACCCCTGCCAATACAGCTGCCAGGAGTGGCCTAAATCTGGCTGTTTCTACACCGGCCACTTCTTGCTATTTGTGAATCTTAGCAAAGAGGAGCCAAGAAGGTCACCTGGTGCAAGGCCTGCAAGTCAGCCCAGATGGCGAGACAGCATTGCACCACGATTGTGCATATCCCCTTCCATAGAACAAAACAGTGTATTAAAAGAAACCCATACTGATGCAGGCTGCCATCACTAAGATCGCCTTTTGGAAATGTCTCGCTGTTAAAGGCTTCAGTACTTTATGAGCGACTGACCTGTAACAAGGATGTACAGTTGTGGCCAAAATTATTCAACCCCCACTGAAATTGAGTGTTTTGGCCAGTTTGACATTGCTTTTGATCATTCAGTCATCTTGCTTACATTTACATTAAAGAGGCACTTGTAGGTCAGACAAATATAACATAACAGTTATAATGAAATAACCACAAATGTCTTTTCTGTGCTCACAGCATTATCAGTTTTATTCAACCCCCAAGTGACATTCAATCTTAGTACTTAGTACAGCATCCTTTTACAGTTATAACAGCTTTTAAACGTGAAGCATAGCTTGACACAAGTGTCTTGCAGCGATCTACGGGTATCTTCGCCCATTCTTCATGGGCAAAGGCCTCCAGTTCAGTCACATTCTTAGGCTTGCGCACTGCAACTGCTTTCTTTAAGTCCCACCAGAGGTTCTCAATCGGATTTAAGTCTGGTGACTGCGATGGCCACTCCAAAATGTTCCAGCCTTTCCTCTGCAACCATGCTCTAGTGGACTTGGAGGTATGCTTGGGATCATTGTCCTGTTGAAAGGTCCAACGTCTCCCAAGCCTCAGGTGTGTGACGGACTGCATCACGTTTCCATCCAATATCTCCTGGTACTGAAGAGAATTCATGGTACCTTGCACACGCTGAAGCTTCCCTGTACCTGCAGAAGCAAAACAGCCCCAAAGCATGATTGACCCTCCACCATGCTTCACAGTAGGCAAGGTGTTCTTTTCATCATAGGCCTTGTTCTTCCTCCTCCAAACATAGCGTTGATCCATGGGCCCAAACAGTTCTAATTTTGTTTCATCAGTCCACAGAACACTATCCCACAACTTTTGTGGTTTGTCCACATGGCTTTTGGCATACTGCAGTCGACTCTTCTTATTCTTTGGAGACAGCAAGGGGGTACGCCTGGGAGTTCTGGCACGGAGGCCTTCATTACGCAGTGTGCGTCTTATTGTCTGGGCTGAAACTTCTGTACCCACATCTGACAAATCTTTTCTCAGTTCCTCAGCAGTCACACGGGGACTTCTCTCCACTCTACGCTTCAGGTAGCGCACAGCAGTCGAAGTCAGCATCTTCTTTCTGCCACGACCAGGTAGCGTTTCAACAGTGCCCTTTGCCTTGAATTTGCGAATGATGCTTCCTAAGGTGTCTCTTGGTATGTTTAACATCTTTGCAATCTTCTTATAGCCATTGCCCTTCCTGTGAAGAGAAATCACCTCTTCTCTTGTCTTCCTGGACCATTCTCTTGCCTTCACCATGTTTGTAACCACACCAGTAAATGTCTAGAAGGAGCTGAGTATCACAGTCATTTTAAAGCTGCCTAATTGGTGCTTATTATGCTTGATTGCTGCTCGGTGACATCCACAGGTGTTTTCAATACCTGATGGAAAGCACCTGTATGAACCTCTGTTCTTCAGAGTGGTAGTCTTTAAGGGGTTGAATAATTGTGGCAATGAAGAAACCACATAAGAACCATTTACTACTGTATTACATAAACAATTGATGTCATTTTAGTTGCATTTGGGTAGTTACAACGTCCTTGTAGGATTTGATTCTGAATACAATTCCAAATGTACACTATAGTCCCTAAACCCCTTTACAGCATTGGGGGTTGAATAATTTTGGCCACAACTGTAGATTACAAGTTCTGGGTTTCTTTGGACTTCATTAACTACATGCTTGTTCCAGACTAGTGATTCAGAAAAATTGCAGCCAGAGATAGCTAGACCTCTACCTTTTTATAAGTAGGTCAATGGCAATAACAGCCTCTGTGTTTCTATCAGTACGTATTTACTTTTGTTTTTATCCTGCAGCAACAAGGTCAATTCAACTTAAAGCGGAGTTCCGCTCCCCCCCAAAAAAATTAAAAGTCAGCAGCTACAAATGCTGTAGCTGCTGACTTTTAATATTAGCGGTGTCCTCATCCCGAGCTGATTCTTCAATTGGCTATTGGGTGCTGGCGGCACCATCTTGACTAAGGGACACCGGCAGTGTGGCTTCACAGCCAGTCTCCTACTGCACATGTTGGGAGCATGCTGCGCTTTGTGAATGGGTCACAGTCTTCTGGGACCTGTGAAGTGTCCCAGAGGGTTGCGGGGGGGGGGGGGAGGGGGAGCTGAACTTCCATCGTGTTGAATTGAGCAGGAAGTGGGAGCAGGTACCTATCAAAACCAGGTACCCACTCCACCCCCAAAAGGTGCCAAATGTGGCAGCAGGGGGGGGGGGGGGAGGAGGCAGATAAACGGAGCTTCCACTTTTGTGTGGAACTCTACTTTAAGCCTACACAAGAACTAAATCCTGACTACTTTAAATCCCTAACACTTAATATTAACTCCAACATTTAACCTAACACCTGACTTTCAAAAAGAGATACTGATTCTATACTTGTCTGAAAAGTGGATGGGCGGGGGACCATCATTTGTAATCCATGTTGGTGGGAGGGGAATCTGTGCTCCAAAACATGATATGGAAGTGCGGTGGTATGGTGGATAATCAGACCTCAGAAGCAGATAATTGATGTGTATTTGCCAAACAGCTCAAAAAGTGAATCTGTGAATGAGTGACCCTGGGTATTAATCCTAACCCCATAGTGTAACTTCCTTATATAGGACCCCAATGCCAGGCAGTAATGTTAAGGGAAAATCTGTATGTACTGTTGAGTTGTGAGGTCCCTTGAGCAATTTTAAGTTTCAGAAACTATTCCTTTAACTCTAAATATGAAACTAAAATCATACCTGTATATTGAGGCTGTCATTGCTGACCTCCTCAGAAAAAAAATGTAGTCGCATGGCTGTCTTTAGTTCCAGTAGTTTCTGAGTAACACAGAAGTAACACCTGAACTGCTGATCTACACATTTGTTCCAGGTTAATGATTCATAG
Organism: Staurois parvus; assembly: GCF_062004578.1. Lineage (NCBI taxonomy): Eukaryota > Metazoa > Chordata > Amphibia > Anura > Ranidae > Staurois > Staurois parvus. The sequence goes on from NW_028317882.1 coordinate 11,131,271, forward strand.
AAGAAATGTACATTTGATCAACATTCCATCCAAGGAACTAGCATTTCTAGAATGAGCAGCAAGTAATGGAATCTTTCATATTTTCTCTGAATCTTTCAAATAGAAGTTTCCTTTAAAGCCGGACTCCTACTATACTTAAAGATGTACCCTTGCAGTGCATTTAAGTTACATAAGCTCCAGAGAGCTTGGAAATTAACACATACTTAAGTGGGTTCTCATACTTTTGGAGTGTACATGTTTTGGCTATAGCCATGATGCAAACTCCCTTTAGCTTACCTACTTAGGCTCAGGTGCCTCAAAACTTCGCTATTGAACATTTTGTTCATCTGCCACTGCTATGGTGAGGGTAAGGGTGATTTGCAAGTATATCCTTGTGTTTTGTAGTTGTTGAGGTATCCTCATTCAGCTTCCCTACAAGTTGAAAATGTTGAGTAGAACACATTAAAATCACTGGCACCCATCACTGGGAATGCAGTACGCAAAGTTTCTAAGGTCATTCAGAATTTGACAGGTACATTCAGTTGACCTTATTCATTTGACTAACTTCAAGAGGGTTTTTCATTCCTATAGACTTCCCAATTAGTGTGAACAAGAGCCCATTGACACAGACTCTTACTCATAACAAGCCACCACATCCAATCAGTTAGTTTCCAAATTTTAAGCTGGTACAGGTTTACTAAAAATCAAGTGCTAGTGAGGTAATGACCCTAATTTAGTTTGTAAAACCACAACACTAATAGTGATCTATAGTGTCTTCAGGAAACCATTGACAATGAAGGTGTTATTTCCATGTACCCAACCTAGGCGAAATCCATTTGATAAGCTATTTATACAAAGCGATATGACTGAACAGATGTTCTTACAACTCTCTGGTAAAAGGTTTCTGAAATCTTTTTATCATTTCAGTGTTGTCATAGTGATATCTTTTCCCCCAAAAGAAGGTGCAGTGTAGCTATATTTCTAATTGTGTTTATAGCAGTTCTTATAGTGACTACATTACAGTTTAATACATTTCAAGATAATTTGGGAGGATATTAAATTTGATGATAATTTAAAAATAGGCTGTTTTTGTTCCTTGACTAGCAAATTAACAAATGCATTTGAAGTATATCTTTAAAGTCCCTCTTCAGTGACCTGTAGTTTTCTATGTAAACTAGTCTGTGTAACCCATACCGTGAACAAATATGGAGCATATCATATGTGAGGAAAACTGGGGGGCAAATCAGCAATGAACATAGATTTCTGCCATGCTCTTCAGCATACTACTCTTCAGATTCTCCAGAGAAGTAACCATCTCTGCGGCAGAGAAAATCCATTCCCAGGATGCCAATGATGCTGATCTCATAGTACTGCCTTGGTTACCACAACAACTAGGCATACAAATGAGAATATACAGTGATGAAGACTCACTAACGAATAATTGCTTTTGCTATGTTCTAATTAAAATAAACTCTAGGCAGAACCAAATATTCAGAAATAGATATTGATTTTTGACTCTTTGTTTTTTTTTAAATCACCTTTTCTATAAACACAAAATGTAATATATTTATCAATTTTCACAAAATTAATTCTATAGGTGCAAAAACTTCTTGACCTCATCTCTTCTGTGGAGAATACTAGCCACAGCAGATGATGTAATCCAACATACTACCCACCTCCCACATATGTACATGCCTTTGACTGAAAATGATTCTTACTTTCAGTATACTTCTAAAACTCACAATAAAAAGGAAACAAAAGAGTATGCAAGTTTCTGTTACGTTTTGTCCTTGAAGGTGTCCACATTATCAGGTTGCTATGTAAAGATTGCTTGGACATGCACCAATGCTATGTGCAAAAACAAACAACTAGGCACTAATGCCCTCAACCAGCACCGGGTAAACAAGAGTGAAGGAAAGGCAGGCAATCCCACAGCTGCTTCAATGACCATTGTGAGTGTGTAGTCAAAAGAAAAGCATAAAAAATCAGAGCGCTCGTGGCGAATGTCCAGAATAAAAAACACTAGTGTTCATGACCAGCAGACAATATAAAACAGTTTAATGGAGCAATAAAAGCAAGAATCACCATAAGGATGTATCCATGAATGAATGTCACACAGGGATCGGTGCAAACCATAGACTGAAGGAATGATGGGAGCGGCTTACTGTTTTGTAGACGTAGCAATGGAGAGCCTGGATGGTGAGCTCTGTAGATGGAAGGTGAGAGAGCCACAATAGATGGTGTACAGGTGTCTAAGGCCTGCGGTCTAAAAGGAAACCCCACAGGAGGGATCAGAGGAGTAGGATGGACCTCCTCGGTTGCCAGAGATCGTGCACTGGAAGTGATGTCACGGCACACCAGAAGTGACCTCAGTGGAACACAAGGAAGCCAGGAACAACCATCGAAAATCCTCAGTAGGAAGGAGACCAAATCACAACAAGTCCTGGTTACCATGACGATGTGTTTTGCACGATATAGTGCTTTATCACAGTCAATTGGTAACCGGGATAAGGAGGAATATATAATGAACTAGTAAAGTGGGGCGGGCCCCAGGAAAGGAGGGACCGGAAACTTGTGCCTTTAAATTTCCGGTCCCTCCTTCCCTGGGGCCCGCCCCACTTTACTCGTTCATTATATATTCCTCCTTATCCCGGTTACCAATTGACTGCAATAAAGCACTATATCGTGCAAAACTCATTGTCATGGTAACCGTGACTTGTTGTGATTTGTCCCTTTCCTACTGAGGGTTTTTGATGGTTGTTCCTGGCTTCCTTGTGTTCCACTGAGGTCACGTCCGGTGCGCCGTGACGTCACTTTTGGTGCGTGATCTCTGGCAAACGAGGAGGTCCATCCTGCTCCTCTCATCCCTTCTGTGGGGTTTCTTTTAGATGCTGGCCTTGGACACCTGTACACCATCTATTGTGGCTCTCTCACCTTCCATCTACAGAGCTCACCATCCACGCTCTCCATTGCTACCTTTACAAAACAGAGAGCTGCTCCCATCATTCCTTCAGTCTGTGGTTTTCACCGATCCCTGTGTGACATCTATTCATGGATACATCCTTATGGTGATTTTTGCTTTTATTGCTCCATTAAACTGTTTTATATTGTCTGCTGGTCATGAACACTATTGTTTTTTTATTCTGGACATTCACCACGAGTACTCTGATTTTTTATGGATACATCCTTATGGTGATTCTTGCTTTTATTGTTCCATTAAACTGTTTTATATTGTCTACTGGTCATGAACACTATTGTTATTTTTATTCTGGACATTCGCCACGAGTACTCTGATTTTTTATGCTTTGCCAATGCTATGTGGACTTGCCACCTGGTCAGTAAAGATGTAACTTATCGCCAATGACATCAATGGGAAAAATACCACAAGACTGATATTTAATGATGGCAATCTTCATGCCATGCTATTGAATATTTAAATACACTGAAGCCATTGATTTTACACTACAAAATACCTGGCAAAATCAAGACAATTAAAAAAAAATACATATATATTTTTTCTATATTATTTTTTTTCGGCACTATAACTCTGACTTTCATATCTGAGAGTTTTCAGTTGAATTCACATGTTTGCCTTTTGATGCCTTTTAGGTGCAGTATAGAATAATCATGCACTGCCATTGTCATCAATAGTCCCTTTAACATGAGTCAATGAATAAAAAAAAGGGATAACACACATCAACATATTACACAAAGGTGACCTAGCAGCATTTAAAACAATGCCTGACCTGTATACATACAGTAATGTGCATTAAAATGCATAGGTGAGAATAATATCAAAATCTATAATGTATTTTTTGGTGTTTTAGATGAAGTAGGAAATGGTTAACATCCCATGTAAGGGTTTTCTGCTGTCCATGTCCCAATGGGAAGATTTCCTATCTTGGTTTCAAAATTTTTCTGAAATGAGGTAAATCCATTCTTGAACAGTTGCTACCAGAGCAGGTGTCCCTTTTTCCCATGAACTCCTATTTAGTTGTCAAACAAAGTTGGATTTCCCATCACTTTCTTTTACAGTTAAATTGGTCACCAGGAAAACATAGCAGGTAAATCTCTCCAGTGGGGATATAGATAGCAGTAAAACATGACAGTGGTTAGTACTATTCCCAACTCTATCCAAAGCTAAACAAAAATGTTTAGCTAGAGATCGATGCATCTTTGTTGTAGTGCAGTGCTTTTTGAAGAATATGACTTGCTCATTTTTATTGCTCTGAGAGCAACCTGTAGAAGTCAATGACGACACATCAAAATGCACGTATTATGCATTTTGATGACTTGGCAACAGATATTAACAAGCCTTGGTTAAGGGCTGTTAACTCTATCCACTCCAAATCCTAAAATGAAAAACACATTGAAAACTCTGGCCAATAACGAATGTCAGCACACAAAGAAAACACACACCTGCCTAACGCTACACGCCTGCCTAACCCCTACACACTCGCATAAATCTAAATGGTCCCTAAGAGCTAGCTCATAGCATAGATTGGCATAAGCTTTTTTATCGGTGCTTACCAAATCCCTGAAGCATATTTGAGATGTGTTTAACAAGTGCTTGACAGGCTTCTGTGAGACCTGTCAACAGCTTGATACATTAACCATTCCTTCAGAATAAAATGTTTCTGAAATACTTGCCAAATGCTTCTCAAATGAATTCTGGACTCTATACGGGTGTCCTATTCCCACTGACTTCTATAAAGATATTTGCAAATCTTCACACACAACTCACTCCCCAGTATTCCTGTCTCTTTTTCAACCCTATAAACCAACGATCATGAAATGGCGGACCTCAGTCCGGACCCAGACTAAGTGATGCTCCTGTCTAGACAGTCAGCCCATCAGTCTGCAGCGCTGGATCCCAGCTACTCAGCAATCACTGATTGCTAGACAGGTGGCGTCTTAGCAACCAATGACATTCAGTGTGCTCCCCTCTCCCTGCAGCAAGCATCTCCAGCCAGCTCCCACCCCCTGCAGCTCGCGTCTTTTCAAGCTCTCGCTCCCTTTTTGACTACAGGGACATGACCATCAGGTACAGGTCCATTGTTCACTTTGATGGACTCTACCAGTCTTTAGGTGCAATATGATGGATCCCAACTGGTCTATAAGGAGATCCTGTTGGGGAACCTGATCTATGGGGTCACTCTGATGAGGGAACCTGATCTATGGAGGCACTCTGATGGGGACACCTGATGTAATGGGGCACTCTGATGAGGGAACCTGTTCTATGGAGGCACTCTGATGGGGACACCTGATGTAATGGGGCACTCTGATGGGGACACCTGATGTAAGGGGAAACTCTGATGTGGACATCTGATGTAATGGGGCACTCTGATGGAGGAACTTGATATATTTTTGATAGACATAGGTATTTATAGGTAAAGTTGATCCAGGAAATATCCGATTGCCTCTCAGGGATCAGGAAAGATTTTTTTCCCCTGCAGGAGCAAATTTTAACATGCTTTGCTGGGTTTTTTGCTTTCCTCTGGACCAACTGTGGGTGTAGGATTATAACTTTTTTTTTTTTTATGGTTAAACTGGATGGACATTTGTCTTTTTTCAGCCAGACTAACTATGCAACATACAATGACTACAATTTTTCTGAGTCAAAGCACAAACTTAAGAGTCAGACCTAAGCTGAAAGAAAATTTTAGTGACCAGACCTCCATGAATTTTAATTCATTGCCCCTGCTATAAACTATGTAACTTTGGCACAGGATATGGCATCATCACACAAAAACCTTGACAAAATAGGGGGTTGGGCAGATGAGGTTCAGTATTGAGAAATGTAACGTTATGCACTTGGGTGCCAAAAATACACATTAGGAGGGGTTGCCCTGGGAGAATCAGTGATGGAAAAGGATCTAAAGGTGCTTGTAGATCACAGACTTGGCAATAGCATGCAATGCCAAGCCACAGCTAACAAAGCTAGCAAATTACTCTCATGCATTAAAAGATGACATACATTCAAGAGATAAATAAATAATTCTACCCTATTACAAAACACTGGTTCAGCCTCATCTTGAATATGCAATTCAGTTTTGTCCACCAATCCACAGGAAAGATGTTGCTGAATTAGAGAAACTTTAGTGAAGGGCAACTAAATTAATATGGGTGATAGGGGACCTCAGCTATGAGAATCGATTACAAGGCTTACAGTTATCCTCTCTAGAAAATATGACCTGTCCAACTTTTTTACTTTCTATAGAGTTGTGAGGTCCGAGCGATTTCAGTGTCAATCAATACAAGGGAAGGGATGGATGCTGCTCAACCGACCCCAGGAGTCCAATATTAAGGAATGGCCTCGGCCACCGTTCTGGCCATGCACCCTTACGCATTTTGCTCGTGGGGCGAAACGCGTTAAAGAGCATGGCGGAATGGCGACTGAGGTTATTCCTAAAATTCTTTAACATTGGACACCTGAGGTCGGTTGAGCAGTGTCCATCCCTTCACCCATGGAAGTCTTAATGTATATGTGGTATCATGTGATAACATGCATTCTCAATTGCAAATGAAACACAGCTGGAATGCAGATGCGTATACACTGTTCGCACAATTATTAGACAAGTGAGTATTTTGACCAAATTATCATTTTTATGCATATTGTCCAACTCCAAGCTTGATAAACTTGAATGCCTATTGGATTTAAGCATATCAGGTGATGTGTATTTGTGTAATGAGGGAGGGTGTGGCATAAGGAGATCAACGCCCTATATCAAGGTGTGCATAATTACTAGGCAGCTTCTTTTCCTCAGGCAAAATTGGCCAAAAAAGAGATTTAGCTGACTCTGAAAAGTCAAAAATTGTAAAATATCTGCCAAAGATTTGAAAAGAATTAATCGTGAAACTACCAGGAACCCATTATCATCCAGTGCTGTCATTTTCCAGAACTGCAACCTACCTGGAGTGCCCTGAAGTACAAGGTGTTCAGTGCTCAAAGACATGGCCAAGGTAAGGAAGGCTGAAACCTGACCACCACTGAACAAGACAAATAAGCTCTACTTTGACTCAGATGCCAGCAAGGTGGAGGTGAGGTACTGATATGGGCTGGTATTATTAGAGATGAACTAGTATGACCTTTTCGGGTTGAAGATGGACTCAAAATCAACTCCCAAACCTACTACCAGTTTTTTAGAAGACACTTTCTTCAAGCAGTGGTACAGGAAAAAGTCTGCATCTTTCAAGACGACCAAGATATTTATGCTCCATCGCATGCATCAAAGTACTCCACTGCATGGCTAGCCAGTAAAGATCTTAAAGATGAAAGGATAATGACATGGCCCCCATCCTCACCTGACTTAACCCTATAAAGAACTTGTGGGCCCTTCTTAAATGGGAGATTTAAGATGAAGGAAAACAGTACACCTCTCTGAACAGTGTCTGGGAGGTTGTGGTTGCTGCTGCACAAAAAGTAGATCATCAACAGATCAAGAAACTGACAGACTCCATGAATGGAAGGCTTATGACTGTTGATGAAAAGAAGGGTGGCTATATTGGTCACTGATTTGTTTTGAAATGTCAGAAATGTTTATTTGTAAAATTTGAGTTGTTTGTTTATTATTCTCACTTTAACAGATGAAAATAAACAAGTGAGATGGGAAAATTTTCATTTTTCATTTAGTTGCATAATAATTCTGCACTCTGCATTCTAGTTAACCAGTAATTGTGCACACATACATATTCTCCTAAGAAAGCCAAAACCTCACTTTTCTTAATTATTCTGATTTGAGGTTTATTAAGATTTTGGACTGAACGTGAGCACTGTAGTTGTTCAATAATGAAATGAATCCTCAAAAATAAAACTTGCCTAATAATTGTGCACACAGTGTATATTAAAGCATTTCTGCTATTTAATGTTTAGTACTTCTCTGTTTTATGCAATGTCTCATGCCTCTTAGCATCATGTACTATTTTTATTGTCTCTACTACACTCCAAGCCTCACACCTCGCTGTTACAAGGTGTGCTTTAAACTTTATGTATATAGATATGAGAAATAAGCACACCAAACAGAAAAATATACATTGTACTGCAGCAGATTATATTTTAAAAGTAAATAGGTATCATTGGCCACACATCGAATACTTTACAATTTGGACACTGGTGGACATCTTTGTCTATTTTTGTGTATAAAGCAAATTGTTGCAATTTCGGGGGTCAAGTAGACCAAGAAAGATTGCAGCCACAGCTGCTAGAAGAATTGTTCAGGATACAAAGAAAAACCCACAGGTAACCTTGGGAGAAATACAGGCCGCTCTGAAAAAAGACAGCGTGGTTGTTTCAAGGAGCCCAATACGACCATACTTGAACAAAAATAAGCTGCTTGGTTGAGTTGCCAGAAACCAGCCTTTTCTGTGCCAATGCCACAAAAAAACGTGGGTACAATATGCCCAACAACACCTTGATACACCACACAGCTTCTAACACAATGTAATCTGGAGTGACAAGACCAAAATAGAGTTATGTTTGGAGAGGGGTCAACAAGGCCTATAGCGACAAGAATACCATCCTGACTGATGTTTTGGTGGTGTGTGAGCTCTAAAGGCAAGGGGTATCTTGTGAAAATTGATGGCAAGGTGAATGCAGCATGTTATGAGAAAATTCTGGCATACAATTTGCATTCTTCTGCTCGAAAGCTGCTCATGGGACGCTCTTGGACGTTCTAGCATGACAATGACCCTAAGCACAAGGACAAGTTGACCCTCCAGTAGTTACATCAGAAACAGGTGATGGTTCTGGAGTGACCATCACATTCTCCTGACATTAATATCATTTAGCCTCTCTGGGGAGATTTCAAACATATGGTTCATGCAAGATGACCAAACACTTTGCATGACCTGGAGGCATTTTGCAAAGATGAATGGGCAGCTATACAACCTACAAGAACTCGACAACTATTACAAAAGACTGCATGCTGTCATTGGTGCTAAAGTGGGCAATACACAGGGTATGCAGATTTTTGAACAGGGCTTGTTTCATTTGTTTACTTGTTGCCATGTTTTGTTTCATGATTGTGCCATTCTGTTATGACCTATAGTTAAATATGTATCCCTTAAGAAATAAAAGAAATGATTTTGCCTGCTCACTCCTGTTTTCTTTAAAAATGGTACATACAGTATGTGACAGAACCAACTGGGACAGGGGCTTTTGGAGTGGAGTGCAGGCTAGCCTCTTGCCTGCTGACCATGGCCCTGGTATCTCAGGGGGCTCTATTCGTGTGTGTGTCGAGGGGGACCTTTGGGGTAGTTTACTTCAGATTCAAGTCCATGTGACCCCGAAACACACAGACTCTGAGAACAGGAGGACCAGGATACAGATTTGGGGTCTCTGTGTCCAAACCAACATTTACTGCTTCAACCTCCCCTTCCTAGACTCAGAGACTCTAAGCAGATGTTGATATAATCAGCTCAAGACAAACCTGATGCTGAGGACTCTTGCTCTAATCTGTTTATTAAGGTGTTATGTGTTTATTGTCTTTCTACCATTGTGTGCCTCCTAGGTGTGCATTCCTATTGTTTATTGAGTATATTGAGTCACCTATTGTTTCTGTCTGTCTGCTAGTCCTCCTGGAGATCTGATTATTATTATGTCCACTTTACCTTGTTACCAAACCATTGTGGGATGTTTATGTGTTTAGGTTTATTTTAATGTGTAATATTTGTTTTATTGTGTAAGTGTATAAAAATCTGTATTTCTGTTCAATAAACAGTTCCAGTTTGCAGTGAAGCTAGTGTCGCCTAGTCTTGGGTGCAATGCCCAGCTATAATACCTTGGTCCTCTGTCCCAGCAGCGAGGAAGCAGTTCACAGTTGACAGGCATTCTGTCACACAGTATATTGGCATTTCCCCAAGGGTATGCAAACTTTTGAGCACAACTATATATTTTTGTGCTTGTGGTACCTAGTTCTTCGGTTGCACACTCTGCTTTTGAGGTCTAAGAGTTAGCACATTTTCTGGTCTGTAAAATAAATATTATTATTATTATTATACAGGATTTATATAGCGCCAACAGTTTGCTCAGCGCTTTACAATATAACGGGAGACAATACAGCAACAATACAGTTCAATACAAGAGGGATAGGAGGGCCCTGATCCTGGGAGCTTACAATCTAGGAGATATTAACAATTGTCTTTCCAGTGCATAGGGAGGGCAGCAGCGAACTCAATCCACTGATAAGTAACATGATGATGGTTATATATTCTAGATCCACTTCCTGTGTACATTCATCTCTTTTGCCCTGCTTACATCACCATGTATTCAGATTTGTTAGCTTTGCTACCATCTTTTCTATTTATGTTGCCATGGTAGCATAGTCATATTTGGAATAATTATATAATGCCTGGCTCTTTAAATTCCTGGAAAACCCAATGATGCTAGGCTAGCAGTCCTGCCCAGGAACTATATATATGCGGGTAGAAGCAGTGAGAAATCCTCATTCTGGATTCTTAATAAAGCCAAGAATAAAGTGAGCAGTACACACGAAACATAAAGAATCTGCATTTTTACTTAGCAGATGTTAGCTAGCCTGCTTTTTTTCATCTTCAATAAAGTACATTTGCTCTATTTAACCCCTTTCCCTTTAGAGGATTTACCCCCCTTCCTGACCAGGCAATTTTTTTGTGATACAGCGCTGTGTTATTTTTTAACTGACAATTGCGTGGTCATGCAACGCTGTACATAAATTAAATTTATGTCAATTTGTTCTCCACAAATAGAGCTTTGTTTTAGTGGTATTTGATCACCTCTGCGTTTTTTATTCTTTCCGCTAGAAACAAAAAAATACCGACAATTTTGAAAAAACATTTTTTGACTGTTTGCTATAAAACATATCCAACAAAAAATTTTAAAAAAATCACATTTCTTCATAAATTTAGGCCAAAATGTATTCTGCTACATGTCTTTGCTAGAAAAAAAACCACAATAAGTGTACATTAATTGGTTTATGTGAAAGTTATAGAGTCCACAAATGGCGGTATACATAGTAGAATGTTTGTTTTAATTTTTTTATACTAGTAATGGAGGCGATCAGCGACTTATAGCATTCTGACACTGGGTGGGAACTGACTAACTGGCACTGACATCCCCAGTGGCAGTAATACAGTGATCAGTGCTAATAAAAAGCACCGACACTGTACTAGTGACACTGGGCAGGAAGGGTCTAACATCTGGGGCAATCAAAAGGTTAACTGTGTGCTGTGTGTGTTTTACCTTGTGTGCTGTTTTACATGAGAGACATGCTGCTTTGTATCTCTCTGCTGTGACAGCAGAGTGACCTGTGTTGTCTACACACAAGTCTCTCCCCTGTCAGCTTTGCCAACGATCACCGAGTGTCCCAATAACGGCGCGGGTAGTGCGTCACACATGCCCCTACCTGGAAATGCAAATCTCTAGTTCTCAGAGTAACACAGATTGTGGAAAGCCCAAGCTGCTCAGAATGATCTATTCCTGTTGCTGATTGATGAGAGAGCTCTGTCACTGTATACTACTGGTTATTGTTTCCTCAAAACTTGTGCTGTGGCTGAAGAGTGTGTTTTAGTTCCAAATCCCTACAGAAACTTGCTGCTCTAAACCTACTGAGCAAGTGTCAATATATCAGGATTCACCTGTATGGTAAAGACTTTGTTGGAGTGTTGTTCTCTATCTTTTCTATTTTAATGTTCACTGGGAGGTTCTGCTTAAACGAGACTGTGCTATCCTGCTACCCCTGGATTACAAATATTCTCCCATTCAGAGAGTGAGCGCTCTTTCATTAATTAAAGGGCCCACCGTTGAGAGACTTTAAGTTTCATCCCACTGACCAGTGGTTAGGTAGGACATTTCTGCTTTAGATAGCACCACTACAGCCAATGTCAATCATCTGATATACCTCATTAGCAGTTATTGTTATTTCATGTGTCAGTGTCACCCTCATATACCATCCTAGTATGTGTGGTACCAGTCATTTCTTGGAGGCTTTGGCGAGTGAATAGTGACTTCTTACTAACTGTGTTATGCAAAGTGGTATCTGTGACATTACCTTTGTTAAATCAGCTAGTTCTTTTTCAGGGCTTGTCTTTTTCAATAAAGCCCATAAAACATATTCTCAGAGTGTTGAAGTGTTCTAGGTATAATCGGAGGTGTCACCAGATTCAGGTGGGAGCTGAACCTATATATCTAGCCAAGTAATACCCAAGGGTGTGCTACATATATATACGTGCTTTTGAGCAGCCGTGCCACCCTGTAGCAGTACTTCTGCTGTAGGGTGGATGGTAAGTGGTTAAAAGGCACATTCACTGGACATGCGCCAAGTAAAATATATATTCAATGACATTTAATGACATCTGTTCTTTAATGGGAAAAGGAGGTTACTGTTTAAAAAGGATGAATGTTATGTTCCCAATCAATTGCACACTCAACTGACATTCCCGCTCAACTGCACAGTCAAGATTCACTAACATGTCATTGCATTTTATTGTGCTTTTAACATGGGTACAGTATTTAGGGTAATTTTTTAACCTGCATGCATGGAGAACTGGTTAAGGGTTAAAAGCAGAACCAAGTAGGCAGGTAGGTGGCTGCTCAATAAAAAATCTCCCACCCCTCAACCAAGCAAAGGTGCAAGTGGATTTTCTCTTTTATTTTTATATGGTGCCATGCATCTTTAATAATGAGAAAAGCAACTTTTGCTGCACTACTCTCCTTATCCTCAGCGCTATTCCCCACAGACTAACCGCTCTGGTGTCCAGGGTGTCCAGTGCACTTCAACTTCAAGGCTGAATGATGCCCAGGTTCATCCAACTAACTTCCTGTAAGCTCAGGTTGTCAATCACCAGCCCCATGGGGGTGCATTTTCATGCAGCCTGGGCTCAAGGTACTCTTGGCCTGAGTGGCACCCACCCATCAGTACGCACGTGCCATGCAGTCTATGTAGAAGGACTGCCCACTGCTACTGTCGAGACAGGAAAGAACCTGCTTGACCACTAGACCAAAGCAGCCTAAAGGATGAGAAGCACATGTGTATATATAGGACTTAAAAAATTTAGGGTCTGTGATGGTTGGGAGCTATATATTAACTGTCATATTCTCTTCTCTTTTTTATGCACTAATATAAAGTACCATATGCACATACCGTATGCTGTATACAAAGTACCATACATAAATCTATTGATTTAAATATAGTAGATGCTAGAATACTAAACTGTACAGAAATAGTAATTAGCACCTATTAAGTATACAGAGATACATGCTCTGCCAATTATATGCTAGAGCCAATTTTAATTTTTAATTTTAGTTTTGAATGGAGTAGGAAATGATAAAACCACTGCATTTATTTGTCTGTTTCCCATTGGAGGGATTATCCTTCACTTCCTATCTTGTGACACAATAGGAATCGAGAAAATCTTTCTAGAAGGGAAATTCTCTTGGACATTTGCCGCTAGTCCCCATTGGAAGATTTCCCTTCTATTACTGTTCTGGTAACAACTCAAAATGTTAGATTTTCCTCCCTTTCAGCTCTGGTGATCATGATCACAGGGACAAATAGAGAAGGTAAATATGCCCAACAGGGATACAGACGACTATATAAACCTATACAATAGGCTGAAAGAAGAGAAATTTAAACAGTGTGATCAATCACAATAATAAAATCTATTTGTCACCCCAAAAGGGAGGAGAGAGAGATCAAAAACAAATATAATCACAAAATACATTTAATCAAGCTTGGCAAAGGCTTTTTGTTTTCATTTGGAGTAAGGGATGGTTTTAACCTCTGTCAGTGCTTTTTTGGATCCAATTGGGGAGATTTCCCTTCAGTTCCTGTCCCTTAACCAAAACAAGAAATTAAAGGAAATCCTGACAAAGTGAGGGAATGCTTATCATCAGGGTATCCAGAACTAGTGTCCCTATTGAAAGATTACTGTTCTGGGGACTGCATAAAATATGGGATTTTCTCTCACTTTGACTCTGGATGTAGTGATAATCAGGACTAATAGAGAGGGTAAATCTTTCTATGGGGACAGAAACAGCCATAAAAACCTGACAGATGTGCTACATCCTCTCCACTATACACAAAACTTAAAAAAAAAAGTTTTTCCTTTAGTTACACTTTAAGAAACATGTGGACAATCTTATCAAATATGAAAATAATGAATATAGAACATTGTTTGGTAAAAAAAAACCCACTTGTAGACACTTCCCAGCTGTATTGCTGTTCAAAAGTATTCCAAAGAACTTTGAAAAGGTAAGTAATATCTTCAGAAATACAGCCACAAACCCATGCAACATGTGGGCAAATTGGAAGGTATGGTAAAGTCCTTTGTGTCTGGAAGTAAATAAATGATCATGGACATCGTCAATTAGACACAACAGGTGAAGTACTGTGCATGGTTTTCCATAGCTTGTTTGCAGAGTAAATTCACTAAGAAAGATTAACTCTGTCCTAAGGAAAGGTATCAAGTGTATAGGACACCAGGCACAGGTCCTGGCTGGCAGGTATATTTCACCACTATTGGGTTGTGGTCCCTTTGAGGGGAAAATTTGAATGCATTGTTAGTACTCACCCATGCAGGGTGAGAGGTTCCAGAGCAGTCTGACTGGAGAGGAGAGGACTGATTTTCCGTACTGTCTGGATTTGATAACTCCTCATTAGGCACTTGGAATTTGGAGGTTCGGAGAGATGTTCCAGTAGGAAAGAACCTCCAAACTCTGACTACAGGAACTTTCATACTGAAGAGATTAACCCATCCCTGAGGGTAGGTCCAGAAAAGGAACAGGTGTGAGTCCAGAAAAGGAAGGTTAAGCTGCTGGTGATCTAGCCTTTGGGACCCCTGGAGCAGTTGAGGTCTTTAACCTTGCATGAGACACAGTTTTTTTGGCTGGCTGGCCATATCTTTATGTTTCAACCACTTGTGTTTGGTCTATTTGTTTATGCTGAAGAAAACAATTTTTTGTGTTACCTGTTTGGAAAGAATAAAGACTAACTGCTTTTACCAACATGCTTGGCTAATGATTTCAGGCTCTAATATCACACAAGCTAAGATATAATCACACATCAAATATAGTAAGATTGCAATGATTTTTGTAGCTCCAATAAATAATAATAAACTTCCAGTAAGTTGTATAATATTATTAATCCATACAACCCGTGTTGTATGCACACTAGCTTAAAGCCAATATCCAACAAATACATAATGCAAGTAGGGGCATTGATAGTGCTAATAGGATCACTTCAAGAAGTGAACTGTCTCACACAAGTGAATGGCACTTCTTTGTATAAATGGCACATAGTCTAGACAGTACACATCTTTCAATGAACACCAAAATGGCGTCATGCCACAATTTTGGTGGATTACCAGAAGATTAGCCAACAGCTGGATCAAGGCTGATGCTGTGCCAGTCAAATGTTTTGCTCTTACCGTAGTTAAGCAGAATAAGTCAGTAGCAAGATATTGTCAATTTGCTCCCAATCAGGGGCGGACTGACCATTTGGAAACTCGGGCACTGCCCGAGGGCCCGGGGTCAGGAGGGGGCCCCATGAGATTCCCCTGGTACCTTTTTCATAGGCTTTTTTGAGTTTGGGCAAGGACACAAGGGCCCCATGATCCCCTATTGCCCGGGGGCCCCATGAGTTGTCAGTCCGCCCCTGCTCCCAACACAAAGCAAGGAAATGCTCCTCTACAACCCCTGCATGCCTTCTTAAACAAAACAAAACACAACAACTTTCAAGATTGAAAAATGGCTGTACGTGACTTGGTAGAGGAAGCTCAATTTAGCTATGTTCTGGAAAGTTTATCGATAAGCAACTCCTATCCTCGTATTGATTAAGAGTTCCAAATTAATAATAACTACTGCAACAGGAAACAAAAAGATACAAAAAGATACACAGCATCTTTCCAAATAATGGTTTTGTTTATTCAGAGCATTTTAAGTTGCTTATACACATGATTACTTAGCTATCATATTAATATTACAATTGAACTTTTATGATAACAAGGGGCGTTACGTAGGCAGGCTAATTTCTAATCAGGACTTGAAGGAATGCAAACGTAATCAAAACATTATTAGTGCAGTTTGCACAATAAGTGCAGTGTACAATACATAGTTAAATCATACAAAATAGAATACAATTTTATACAGAATTTACAAATTTCCTGTGCAGCTAAAATGGGCATACTCCTTAAAATCTTAGCAAGGCTTACTTATATTTCAATCAAAATTATTACATGTTTTTATTAAAAGAAACTTTAAAAAATGTGTTTGGAATGATAAAACAAGCAACAATTTTTGTTAGGAACATGACACTAAACAAGGAATGGAAGCTGGGGTCTCCATGACCTACAGATATATTATATGGCTTTCCACATAATCAAAATAATTGAATACTCAAATTTCTGTACCACCCTATCATTAAAACAATAATTTTGCAAGACCTTAACAAGGCATATATAACTACTGTCCTTGAATTATAAATATAGCAACTACATATTTAAAAATCAAATGTTTTGTGAGACATTTTGTCCCACTATAAAAACTATCTCAAATTATAGTTTTTTCATATCTAATCACAACCATGCTTTACAATGCGTTTTAATACCACTGTCTGATATACAATATTATATATATTATTCAAATGCGAAACGGAAAATGAACTTTTACAGTAGTAGAAAAACATGAAGCGCGCTTCAGACGATCCTAGCTACACTGGATATCGATACAGAACTAACAGCTCAAATCAAATGTAAACACTAGCTATTTAAAATGTAATCTCTGTAAACTCCTATAGACATTTTGGGTTTTACGCTCTCAAATTATATCATATTGGCAAGATACATTAGATATTATCACAAAAATACTAAACCAAATTTTCTCTAAAGGAAACTTTTGTTTTGCACTCTAAAAGACCTGTTCCTAATCCACTTTACTTTATTAACTAGACATCCTAATGATAAATTCAATATTGATAATGGCTAAATCTTTAATCAACACATTCTGTAAAATACTTACAGTATATCCCCTACACATAAAAATAGTCAAACAATTATTCAATTAATAATACTTGAGTATGTTTTTACCATTGTACTGAATCTTGGACCTCTGCTTTATGGTGTTCCCCACTCTTTTGCTAGTGGTGTTTTACTCTAATGCTGGAATGTTTGTTTATTGTGCATTCACATCTGCTTTAATCATTTACAACTTTATTTTCTTTAACCACTTGCCTGCTGGGCCAATTTGACACTTCTCTCCTACATGTAAAAATCAGCATTTTTTGCTAAAAAATTACCTAGAAACCCCAAACATGATATATTTCATAATATTATTATTATTTAATAAGCAGAGGCCCTAGAGCACAGGTGTCAAACTGCAGCTCTCCAGCTGTTGAGAAACTACAAGTCCCATCATGCCTCTGCCTTTGGGAGTCATGCTTTTAACTGTTAGCACTGCATTGCCTCATGGTTGTAGTTTGGCAACAGCGGGAGGGCTGCAGTTTGACACCCCTGCCCTAGAGAATATGGTGGGTGCTGCAATTTTTTATGTTAAACGGTGTTTGCGCAGCATTTTTTCAAATGCAATTTTTTGGGAAAAATACACGTTAATGAATTTTAATGCACAAAGACACAATATAATACCCAACTGCTTGGTAAAATATAGAAGATGATGTTATGCAGAGTAAACAGATACCTAACATATCACCCTTTAAAATTATAATGGTGACAAACTACAGTACCTTAGGCGATGCTTTAAAAGCCTTTACTGGTTGCCAGTTTAAAGTTACACAGGAGGTCTGGTGCTAGAATTATTGCTCCCTCTATACCATTCAAGGTGATACCTTACATGTGTGGCATGAATACTGTTTACATATGAGTGGGCGACCTATGTATACGTTCACCTTTACACATGAGCACAGAGGGAAGGGAGCACTTAAAATGTTTGTTAATTTTATTATTTATTTATTTTTTTTAATACACTTTACACTCTCTTTACATTTTTTTTTATCAACGTTTTTGCTATCACAAGGCATGAACAACATCCCATGATTACATGGGCTGCGACAAGTCCTCTTTGTTGAGAGATGTGGACTCTATCTCTCCTCTGGCCTCCAAAGTAGCTGATCAGACACAGATCAGTCTGATCTGCTGCTTCCCTGGCCAGTAACCAGCCAGTAAACACCAAGCCGTAATCGTTTGCCAGGGTGAATGATATTCAACATATGGAACACCTGACTGCTGCCCTCAAGGACAAACTGAAAGAACATAATGCATGCTGGATTTATTGGCATATGTTCCACTTCTAAGACAAGTATTTGTTCCTTATTCCTGAACTGAGGTTGTTCCTTAACTGCCTCCCGCCCACCATATAAGGAAATGACGGGCGCAAGACGGTTCTCTCGTTCTGGGAGTACGTCATATGACGTCCTCCCACTCAAACCGCACTTGCGTGCCCCTGGGGGCACGCAGCATGGCAATCAGTAGTGCGCTGTGTCCCTGGGACACAGCCAATCAACGGAAAGAGCCAAAGACATCAGCTCTGTCATGTGATCAGCTGTGTCCAATCACAGCTGATCGCATGTAAATATGGAAATGTCGGTTATCCGCATTTCTCTCCTCACGAGCTGTCACGCTGACAGCTTGTGAGGAGAAGAGAGCCAGTAATCCGCATTCCTCAGAGGAGACATGTACACTGATCATCAGTATAGCCCCATCACTGCCACCTGTCAGTGTCCATCAATGCCACCTGTCAGTGCTCATCAATGCCACATCAATGCTACATATCAGTGCCTACCAGTGCACATCAATGCCACATATCAGTGCCCATCTGAGCTGCCTGGGGCACTATTCCTACCCCCTAATATCATTGATAGGGCATTGTTTACTCCCACTGACACAGGGCATTTTCTTCTCCCACTAGTCACAGTCCGGCCCCCTGAAGTTTCAATGACAGTAAACTGGCCCTTTGTTTAGAAAGTTTGGAGACCCCTGCCCTAGATTATTGAAAAAATGCCACCTGGTATGCAGTGACTGCAGGATGTAACTCCTAGGAGACCTTGGGACAAGGTCCCCTAATAGTTATAACAACTGATTGCCCCCATCCCTCTTATAGTCATGTGCCTGCAGGCTGATTAACCTAACTGGCATGTACATGATCCCCATGCTCTCCTCCATGTCATCAATTATATCATTGCTTGCTCCAACAGCGGTATTTTGGCTCATGGCTTCAGTTTTTTTTTATTGATGATGTACACTTTTGGACATTATCTTGTACTTTTACTACATTCATTACTTGTATATCTAATGCAAATTGACATTGATGTAATTGACAGTTAAAAATTATTCAATAAACAGAAAGTTAAAAAATATATATAAGAATAGAAGGCAATATTTTTTTTTTACAATAAAAATATTTTAAAACGTTTATTCATCTTTGGAGAATTGCTATAGATTACATACAGTGCATTCACAAACAGTGAAAAACATCTTAGCAACGATCAAGAGCACCTGAACTAAATTTCAAGTGTTGTTGCAAAGGGTCTGAATACGTATGCCAATCAGATATTTCAGTTTTTCCTTTTTCAATTATTTGCAAACATTTCTTCAATTCTGTTTTCACTTTGTCATTATGGGGTACTGAGTGCATATCAATGAGATATAAACAAATTTAATTTAAACAACTGTAGTATCATGCTGCAGCATAACAAAATTAAAAAAAGTGAAGAGGGTCACCTGTTAAGTGATAAATAGTATATGTTATTATTATTGGACTAATAATTTATGTTTATGGTGTACTAGTAATTTTATTAGTCTTGGTATTCCAATATGGTTTTATTTTAAACTTTAAATTGCTTCCTCGAGAAGTTTCCCCTTCCCCTGTCCTTTCTTATTACTATTTTGTTGTATTCTTTTTTCCATTTGTGATGTGTTATTTATAATATAATTTGTATTTATAGCTTTTTTTGATTTTTCTAACAGAAGAATAAAAATAAAAAACCCATAAAAAGCACACATAAATATAAGTTAGAAGACTAAAATAATATATATATATATATATATATATATATATATACACACACACACACACACACACACACACACACTATATATACTATTAACCACAATTTAAAAACAAAGGAAGTACATAGGTAAAAGGAAAGTTATAGTGTGTTTTTTACTTTTGCAGCCAAGATGTCATAACAATACTTAAATATGTGTTACATGTTCCTATTCACATAGCATGACTTCAAAAAAATATTTAAATAAAATTAAAAATGTAAATTAATCGCCTGTAGTGTGCCAGCAGATCTCATTATAAGTTATAAACTAGATGTAAACACTGTATATCTTAACAACTGGTTAAATATTTAGAAAGTAGGCTTCTTGCATTTTCTGTTAATGAGAGCATACTTTCACTCTTAAAGCCAGCCATACATGGCTTGAACCTACTGAACTGGCTGAATTTAGAACCATGTATGGGCAGGGTGGCTGTACAGAAGTCGATATACCGATCAACTTCTGCACAACTGCCCTATCAGATTTTTGTAGCTTAATCAGCACTGATTAATGTATTATGATGGTGGGAAAGTCCCCCCCACTGTCAGAATACAAAAAGGCACAGTAGGGAGGATTCCCCCATCCACCACGAATGTGTGCATGGGCTGCTTAAGGCTTTCTATTGGGACATGCAGGCTCTGACATTGTTTAGAAATGTCTGCAGTCAACTATGTGGCCTTCTCCTGAAAAACATCTAATCGGCACGAAAGATAAAAAAAAAAAATGTCATGTGCTGTCTGAATGTTACGACATAACAAACATATAATGGGATTTTATCATATTTGACTGCAAAAGTGGAAATATACTGTAAAGTGGAACGTTATTCACAATTTGATTGAGATGTCTAAAAAAGAAATAAAATTAATTTATCTGTTAAGTATTATTTCTGCTTGCATAATTCATGACATAAGATAGTATGGTTCCCTTTTGCTGGACCTCTAGCAATCTTGCTGGATACTCATGAATTGCAGATTACATACTCTGGCCTTTGGCAATTGGAAAAGTGGTATTTCTACTTACATACACCCTTGACGTGGCAAACTCAGTTCTTTCTGTAGAGAAAAACAGGGACATTTATGAATACCACAGACTGTGAAACCACTATAAAATATAATTGATACAGTATCTGTAATTCCAGAAAAAGTTTGCAAAGCTTATGGTTTCATCTGTTATATTTCAGTCGTTCTTTTCTTAAAAGAGAAGTGTTTTTTTTTTGTTTCTTTTAATTATACTTACCTAGTGGGATGCAGCATCGATCTGATGCTGCATCTGTCCCCATCCGGCTCTGAGGGTGTCTGATTGCTCAGTAATCCCTGCAGCCCTGAGCAGAGAGTGGGGACTGTCAGTCACCGCTGTCTGCTCTGCCCTACCCAGCGCTCCCTGGAGCACTGGACTGTGGAAGGGGCAAGAGCAGCTGGCTCAGGCTCTCGGCGGCTTGATGAGAGGCTGAGCCAGGTGCCAGTCCAGACATCTGGGTGGATCCCAACTTTTAAGTTGGGATCTTTTCCCAGCCTGTACTGGCTGAGTGACATCAGCCAACAATGAACTTTAGCCTGCTATTGGCTGAAAACGAGTCACAGGAGTGCAGATCGAACCACACTCCTGTGATCCAAAGAGAAGTTACAGCCAATCGAGCTTTGGCTGTACTTCTCCTTTAAGTTGTTACAAAAAAAACACATCTGTGGAGAAAAACTAGAAAATGTACTCATATCACTCCAGGCTTCTACACTAGAGAGAGTAAAATCATGATTCATCCAGGGAAATTCCAAGAATGCATAGTATACCAAGGTTAGGGGGAACTAGAGTTCTAATTATCAGTTAGAAGGGCTGAGTAGCAGCCCAGGTGTAATAGTCAGGGGTTCAAATTTCGGTTAGGGCTGAGAGGCTCTGCAGACCAGCTTTCTGAGATTTCCTCCTGCTCTAGAATTTTAGAGAAAGTTCCAAAAGCAGTGGGCAGAGCTAAGGAGTGGCTGGTCTGCACTCTCAAGGGGACCTGGCCAATGCCCAACAGGAGGTTTGGCAGGGGGCCAGGACAACCCTTAAGAGTGGGAGAGCCTGCTCAGTAACAGGAGATGGAGAATTTGGGTGGAAGATGGAAGGAAGTGAGAGGCTGGAGAGCAGGAGCCTGGGAGGGAGCCTCGATGGGAAGGGGCTCACCTACAAGCATGGAAGGAGGAAAGCTCAGGACTTCACTGGCCCCCAGAGAGAGGACCACCTATGCAGCAGGGAAGGAGCAGCCCAGCAGAAGGCCTGAGAGTAGCCATTAACCCAACAGCTCATAGGAGAAGGACTGAGTGAGTAGACTTACACCCCCTGGCTATTAAGGAGAAGAAGCACTCTGGTGGGATACTGGATTAGCTACTACCTAGGACTGTCTTCTCTTAAAGTGACAGATATTGGATCCCCTACCCAGAGATTCACCCAGAACAGCTGGATCAGAAGTATCTAGGGTCTTTGGTGGTACTACAGGAGATGCTGGCTAGCTCTCAAAGCAGAAGAATTTGTTCTTTTGCTGCCAAAAGAGACTTAGTTCAGAAAGTACATAGTTCATAAAGAATGTTCTCTGTTGCCATACCTGCGGGCATTCCATACACACCTACCCTATCCAAGTTCTAATTCTGCAATAAAATCCAAAAAACAAGTTCAAGGATTGGTTATTGTCTTCTGGATGCAAGTCTGAATGGAAAATGCGTATTGCCTGGCTGTGCAGGACTATAGGGGGGCCCAAAACTTTGCTATCGTAAGCTGATTGTAAGGCGAGTATATTTTTTTTACTTTTCTGAACAAGTGTTTTTTTACAGGCATAATGTGGTGTTTTTACATGGGGATAGGGGAGTGGGCCAGTATGTAAGTAGAGGTTAATATCCCTTTTAGTGTGGTCCCTTCCCTGGGTGGGTATAGTGGGTGGGGCTAGTATGCCCTATATAAGCTAGAGCCACAAAAGCCTGGGGCAGTGGGTGGTGGGAATAGGCTATCCCAGGTATACTAACATGTAAGTATGTAGCCAGAGGAAGAGAACACTTCGGGCTAGGCCCTTAAAAGCTAATTTGGAGAACCCACATATGGGGGATCTGCAGTGAGGACATTAGAAGAGAGGAGTAGCCATGTTACGTTTGTGTTGGAAATGTAAGCCCATTAATAAGTAACACCAAATGTACTCAGCAATATTGCGGTTTTGCACAAAATAAATGAACATCCAGCCAATGGGTATAAATACCATTAGCAATATGGCAGATTTTGCACTTCCTGAAGACTATCTTTGATCGAAACGCATCGAGGTTTGATGACGCAACCTCCACTGATGTCACATCCGGCCTATGGAATGCATGCCGCTCTGAGGAGTGCTTAGTATAGCGGCTTCCACACATCAGGATCAATAAGGCTGAGTACACCAGGTGCTGGGCATAGGCACTTTATTTGTGAGTGAGATTTTTATTCATTTACCTCTCAATAAAATATCTTACAGTTTTACACTATGGGATATCCTCTTTCTTTGCTTTTTTGTTGATTGCCTATACTAAACTTGCAGAGATCTGGAGACAACTGTTCCATTGGGGAATGCCCCACAAGCATTATAGACCACTCTAGAAATAGATGGTCATCGGCTAAGGGTGAGTTCTAGTCCATGTGCGGCACCTTGTTGAGCACAGTGGAGCACTTTGATTTGACCGATAAACTAAGCACTTCAATTAGGCTGGAGCACAAGCACTTGTTGCACTATTTGGGACTTTATTAAAGGAAACTTATGCTGTCTGTTATTGTTTGAAATATATGCACATGGTTATATGTTTAATACTGATGCGCGGTCCGTTTAAATTGTATTATTTATGTATTATGGCACATTGCACAAGTTTAGGACTGCTGCAATAGTTTAATCCATTTTTTTGTTTGCTAAGTATTGCACGTCCATGAGCACTATTTTAAGTACTTAATAGCATGTTTTAGTAGCATTTTAGTAGCGTTTAGGAGCATTAGCGTTTTATTACCATTTTACATGTCGGGAAAAAAACTGTTAGGAGCATTTTTAGTAGCATTTAGCGTTTTTTTCTGCTGGGAAAACTAATTTTTTTCTGCTCCTAAACGATGAAGCTTGAAAAACACTACTAGCCTAAAATAGTGTGCATGGACACTATTTAGCTTCTAGGAGCAGAAAAAAATGTTAACAGCTTCTAGTAGCTTAAACAAAATGTGCATGGAGCCTAAATTATTGCGCTACATCCACGAAAGGGTAAACTTATGAACCTGTCAATAAATAAATAAATGTAAGGAAGGAATTTAATCCTTACAGTTGTCTTAAACCTCAGCATAGGCATGTTGACTGTTATGTTCCTTCAAAACATAATTCAATAAGAAATATTGCAGCAAATTTCTGAAGCTACAGTGGTGTTTGCTACAACAATATTGCGATATTATGAAATATTTGTCCATCTGATCAGAAGCTAGTGTGATACGATGTGTTGCATGATAAAAGAGAATTGTCCACTGGATGCTAACAGAAATACAGACAACTGCATTACAGAAGTGTTTGCTGAACAAAGTAAACTGGCTAGAAAGAGACTTTCTTAAGCCACTGATGCACATCGCATGTGATTTGCACAGGAACTGCACCGCATTCCTGTGCAAATCACATGCGATTTCTATGCATTGCAATTTGAGCCATACATTTTGTTTGGCTCAAATCACACCACATCCGCACCAAAATAAAGCAGGACAGTTTTTTTTTGTCTGCACCAGAATCGGATCGCATGGGTGTTCACAGCCATGCAATCCGATTCTGCACATCACACCGTGTTTTGCTAACCCGAGTTTTGCTAACACCGTGTTTTGCTAACTTGCAGCGGTTTGTATGAACGGGGTGCGATTATGATGCATTGCGGAAATTGCAGAGAAACCGGTGTGAATTCCGCACCGCGTCAGTGTGAACCCGGTCTGAGTGTATAATATCCTAAACGGGAAAAGAATGACACAGATGTAGTATAAAGTTCATTTTTTATTATTCATAAAATATCCCAATGCAGATGCTTTAGGGAAAGAGATTCATATGGCATACAGTATATCAATATCTCAGGTCACTTAAGAGGACACGTG
This sequence comes from Staurois parvus, assembly GCF_062004578.1. Classification (NCBI taxonomy): domain Eukaryota; kingdom Metazoa; phylum Chordata; class Amphibia; order Anura; family Ranidae; genus Staurois; species Staurois parvus. The sequence goes on from NW_028317882.1 coordinate 11,156,366, forward strand.
GCTACGCAATGAAGATGAAAGAGAAGTATTTTAACCTTAAACTGTGTAAGGGGGTTCTTTACTATTAGAGAAGTAAGGATGCAGAACTCCCTTCCATATTTGTTGATGTCAGCAGGAAGTGTCGGTAATTTAAAAAAAATTATTAGATGGGCATCTTAGCGAACGCAATATACAGGGATATGGGAAAGGGTATTGCATTAACACACACACCACACAGGTTGAACTGGATGGACTTACTATGTAATATAGTCACAGGTCATAAACTCATGCATACAATTATAAAACTGTGCCAGAAAAATGTTATCGCATAATTGTCCCAATTAAAGATCATACAAAATAAAAGCTGGAGTATGTATAAGTATTCATATAAAACAATCTAAATATATTTGGATATATAAAAACTAGATAAAAATGTTAAGAATAAACATTTTCCAACAAACATCTTAGAGACAACAAAAATAACATTGTCAGAATATACAAAATTTCATCACCTGGTACTACACTTGCTATAAATATATTTTGAACACTCAGTAAATCAGTAAATACTGGCACATCCTCTCAACTGATCCCTTTTTAAATAGAGACTTTCAACCACATCAGCATACAGAAGAAAATTACAGCTGTGGGACTGCCAAATGCTTGTGCTGTGAAGCAATAATCTACAATATAGCGTATAATGGTCTCAACAAGCAATGGCATTTCATGGTTTACCAAAACATTGGTCAACATGGCCCTGACAATCTCCAACCACTCTGACTACTTGTTTTCTAGAATGAATTTATGCAATCAACATGACGTTACTATGAGAATACAAGTTTTTTTTGTATTGCCACTTTTGTAATTGCCACTAAAATATATAGATCTTAAAAAAGAACTTCACTTAAAACGGGAAAGTTCCACTCCTCCCCCCCAACTACTGTAATAATATTGATGTTTTTTTTTTTCTGGGAACGGGTACCTATTTCTGACATAAGCGAGAATTATGGAAGCTTAGCCTGCCTTCTGCCTGCCCTCAACCTCCTGGGGCACAGCACATTTCCTAAGAGGCTGCAGGACCAATATGAAAGCATAGCTCAATCTTCTGCATGTGCAGTGGGAAGCTGGCTGCGAAACAGCAGGAAGTTACAGGAAGTTACAGCCAGATCCCACATCCAAAATGACGGTGTCAGTGATCCAAAGCCTGGCAAAGAACTGGTCTGGATAAAGACAGTGCTGGACTCCTGGACTGGTAAGTGTCTTTTTGCTAAAAGTTAGCAGCTACAGTATTTGTAGCTGACTTGTTTTTTTTTAACAAGGGGCCAAAGTTCATCTTTATACCTTTTAAGCTTTGACTTATCCCGTATGCTGGAACTTTTGTAAGCCAACATGCTGAGGGAACTACTGAATCTCGTTGACATAGTTTTATGACTAAAACTTAACTTTTAACTACGCTTGTGGTGATCTATTCTTCTTACTATACATTTTATCAATGTCCAAGAGGCCTTTCTGGTCTCCTCAGTCTTATGAGAACTGTCTTAACTTCAAAATTCTGAATAGAGACATCAATATTGGGGTCTAGCCTTCCAACCACTTCTCCAATTAAAATATTTTAAGGACTGGACACTTGTTGTTATTTTAAAGTGCTGATATTAAATGTCCTATTGCACAGTTTTGATGGGCCCAACATAGACAAACTCAGTAAAGAACAAATTTGAAACTGCTTATTTTTAGCAAGATAGGAAAATTGAACTCCAATATTGCATTGGCTTCTGCCACTAAACAAAGGTGTGTATAGTTTACCAGTCTTCTGCTCATTGTGTCACAGAGAATAGCAAGTCTGTAGCCTATGGGTTTAGGTGGGTGAGATGGAGGCACTGTGACCAGAGGATGAGGTAGGAAATACGTTCTTTGAGGTGGATGAGAAGGAGATGCTGTGACTAGGGGGAAGAGATTGGTGGGATGAAGGCACTATGGCTGGGGTGGGTAAGTTAAATGGGAGGACTTGTGGAGCAATGTGGCAGGGAAGCTCTTTGACTCCTTCCCTATATCTAGTGGCTGGACACTGCACTGAGCCGAAGTCTGTATGGAGCGTAGGGTGAATGCATTGTTCAATGGTGCAGCCTGTTAAATCATCACTCTACAAAGCAAAACACTGCTCACTGGAGACATTCTCTGCTGGTACTCAATGACTGCAGCTGCTGAGGACTTGACTACTATGGCTCTGATGTTCACCTGATGAGTGGTAGCTCTGGCCTACAGCTGGCCTTCTTCTTGGAAGACTTGGAAGACTGTGCAGAATAAGGCAAATTGCTCAGTGCTCTCTGCAGCTTAGAGATGAGAGATGCAGACCAAAGGCAGAAAGCTGTGGCAGTCACCAGGAGACCAGAGCTGTTGAAGAGTGTGCATTGTATCTAGTCTCAGTAAACTACTGAATGTAGAGGGCCCCCAAAACCTTAGGCACCCTGGGCAGTTGTTCCTCTAAAGGCCGGTGTGGTATAGAATAGATTTCAGTAAGTGACATACAAATTGATGTGTGCTGATGCATTTACTATCAAAGCCTAAATAAAAAGTAGATACTTTTAATATGCTTCCAGATATTTTTTCTCATTAGGACAGTTTTAATTAGAATATCTTTGAAATTGACTATTGCCCAGTTGATAAAGGCTCTAGTGCCCATTTTTTGTCTGTGGGATGGGCTAACACAGAGCAATACTACATTTATACCACAACTCAATGCTCTTCCTTCCTCCCTGCTGGTTTTGTTTGTGACAATCTGTCCCTCTTGCTGATGTCATCCTCAAAAATGGCCACCCACACTTTAATGCTGGGGAGAAGAGAACTGGACCTATTCCCTAAGCAAATCAAGCACTACAGTCTTTGTCAACTGGTGTGGATGGGGGGAGCAATTTATATGATTTTGTTACATAGTTAGTCTGGATGATAAAAGACAAATGTCCATCTAGTTCAACCATAGAAAAAAACAGAAAAAAACAAAAACAGCAAAGCATGGACCAATTTGCTCTTGCAGGAAAAACAGTTCCTTTCTGATCCCCAGAGAGGCAATTGGATATTCTATGGATCAACATTACCTATAAATGTTAGCATCCAGTTATATTCTGTGTATCTAGGAAATAATCCAGGCCTTTTTTAAAGCAATCCACTGAGCTGGCCAGAACCAACTCTTGAGGGAGTCTATTCCACATTTTCACAGCTCTCATTGTGAAGAAACCTTTCCGTGTCTGAAGATTTATTTTCCTCCAGACCTAAAGAGTGCCCCCTTGTCCTCTGTGATGACCTCAGGGTGAATAGCTCTACACCGAGTTCACTATATGAACCACTTGATGTATTTATACATGTTGATCATATCCCCCTTAATTTCCTCTTCTCAAGAGAGAATAAATTCAATTCCTTTAACCTTTCCTCGCAGCTGAGCTCCTCCATGCCTCTTATCAGTTTGGTTGCCCTTCTCTGCACTTTCTCCAGCTCCCCAATAGTTTTCTGTGAATTGGTGCCCAAAATGTATGTTTTAGCTGCCTGTAAGCACCTAATATAATATCTAACACAGCTATCAGACATTGCACACACAGCTGAAGTTCACTGACGAATTTGTAATCCCAAACTGATATAAACTTGCCATCTAGTGGCCAACAAATAAATTGATACAAATTTGCTAACAGAAACTGAAAAAAATCAAAATGTGTAATTAAATACACTTTAAATAATTAAATATAGGAACTTTAGTGGGGTTAACTATCAATAACAAATGATAAAGTTCAGTATTTTGTGCAGGGAAATAATTAAAGTGCCTTTATGTGAAGCATACAAAATGAGAATGTTCCCAGAACTCAAGCATGTGACAACGGAATCTAATAAATTATTTTTCTAGTATTTTGTAACAAACAGAGATCCCTGTTTGTATAGCTTTGTAACTATTTGACACTGTTAGTTTGCCTCTGGCCAGTGCAATCCCAAAAATTACCAGTGCTGGGGAACTTTGTGAAGTCACTGAGTCCTTTCTACAACTTATGAGGTGACCAAGCACTTTCCATTTTGCACAGAAAAAAAAAATTCCCAGTAAATGCAGTTAGATATTTAACATAATGTTGCTACTAATTAGGTCACATTGGTGATGTGAATAAATTAAAGGAAAGAAACAGGAGGAGTCCATCTAAGTGCAGTAATTAAAACTGTGTTTAACGGTGAAGGATAAAAAACACTCACAAGCAGGGGTGGACTGACAACTCATGGGGCCCGGGGCAATAGGGGATCATGGGGCCCCTGTGTCCTTGCTCAAACTCAAAAAAGCCTATGAAAAAGGTACCAGGGCCATCTCATGGGGCCCCCTACTGACCCCGGGCCCTCGGGCAGTGCCCGAGTTTCCAAATGGTCAGTCCGCCCCTGCTCACAAGAGTAATAAAAAAACAAGCTCATCTGTGTGTGAGAGAGATGAGCGTCCTGCAGGCACCACCGGTGGTATGGGGTGTGTATGCTGGGCTGATGGAGATGTGTGAAGGCCCAATGGAGGTCTGTTCTGTAGAGTAATGGTGCTGTGAAGCCGATCCAGCGGCGTCTGTACAGGAGGAGACCTACAACCAGCTTGGAGCACAGCGGTGGAAGTGACGTCACCAGGACAGGGTGGAGGCGGTCGTGTATTTTGTTTTTTTGCTGCCCTAGGCAAGACTACAATCAGGCACCCCCCCCCCCCGCATCTAAATGTGTCCCACCCTTTCATCTGCAAACCCCACCCCTTCCTCTTTATGCTCCACCTCTTCCTATTAGAGCTCCGCCCACTGACAACGATGGGGCACTATTCCTCCCACTGACACCAATGATGGGGCACGATTCCTCCCACTGACACCAATGACGGGGCACGATTCCTCCCACTGATACCAATGATGGGGTGCTATTCCTCCCACTGACACCAATGACGGGGCACTATTCCTCCCACTGACACCAATGATGGTGCCCCATCATTAGTGTCAGTGTGTGAGGAATAGTTTCCCATCATTAGTGTCAGTGGGAGGAATAGTGCCTCTTCATTGGTGTCAGTGTGGAAGAAATAGTACCCCATCGTTTGTGTTAGTGGGAAGAATCGTGCCCCATCATTGATCTCAGTGGGAGGAATTGTGCCCCATCATTGGTGTCAGTGGGAGGAATAGTGTCCCATCATTAGTGTCAGTGTGAGAAATAGTACTCCATCATTAGTGTCAGTGTGAGGAATAGTACTCCATCATTAGTGTCAGTGGGAAGAATCATGCCCCATCATTGGTGTCATTGGGAGGAATCATGCCCCATCATTGATGTCAGTGGGAGGAAGTGCCCCATCATTGGTGTCAGTGGGAGGAAGTGCCCCATCATTAGTGTCAGTGGGAGGAATAGTGCCCCGTCATTGGTGTCAGTGGGAGGAATAGTGCCCCATCTTTGGTGTCAGTGGGAGAAAGTGTCCCCATCATTGGTGTCAGTGGGAGGAATAGTGTCCCATCGTTGGTGTCAGTGGGGGGAGGAATAGTGCCCCATCATTAGTGTCCGTGGGGGGGAGGAATAGTGCCCCATCGTTGGTGTCAGTGGGGGGGAAATAGTGCCCCATCATTGGTGTCAGTGGGAGGAATAGTGCCCCATCATTGGTATCCGTGACACCAATTCCTCCCACTGACACCAATGACACTTACCTTGCTGACCCCTGCTCCAGCCTAGGCTCCTTCCCTCTCCCATCCACAGCCAGCATACATGGTTGCAGCAGCACCATCTGCACGGCATACTTACCAGTCAGCTGTCTTCTTCACTTGCTCCAGCAGCTCCCTCACTCGATCTTCGCGCTGCCGCTTGGCTCCTCCTCTCCAAGCTCTGCCTCTTCGCAGGTGATTAGTCACCTGTGTGCCTTTCCTGAGCTACAGTTCTGGTGCCCAATCACCGGTGAGGAGGCGGAGCTTGCAGAGGGAGGTACAAGCTGCCATAGGTTGTCCAGTGATCCAGAGGGTGTGGCCAGATGACAGGGGCGGCATGTCATCCCGCCCACACATTGCGTCCAGGGAAATGAAGACACCGGACCTGCGGACCTCTCTACCCCTCCTCCAGCAGCGCCTCCTGGACTGGATCGTCGTGGGACTGGGACACGGAGCCAGGTAAGACACAGCAGCCCCCTGCCCGCCCCTGTACTAAGTGTCCCTTCTGTTGGAAGGGGGGCTGCGGCACCACACTGACCCCCTAAAAAGTGCCGCCCTAAGAAAACGCCTTGTTTGCCTCATGGCAAATACGCCCCTGGGCGGAGGGTCAGTCCGATCAGGAGGCACAGATGTGGGACAGGCAGGCTACGCGCTTGGAGCCTCTAGCTCCCTCAATTGGCCATCTCAATCGACCTCCTGGGTCTCTCCCTCCTCATTGGCCATTGGTTCCCACTGCTGTCAATCACAGTCGGTGAGCCAATGAGGAGAGAGCGGGGGGGGAGCACGGCCAAGCCACGTCTGTGTGAATAAAGATACACAGAGCAGTGAATCAGGAGCGAGCCTGCATGGGTGCCCCATAGCAAGCTGCTTACTGTGGGGGCACTTGGCAGGAGGGAGGGGCCAGGAGAAGCGGCGGGGGACCTAAGAAGAGGAGGAACAGTACTGCTCTGTACAAAACCACTGCACAGAGAAGATAGAAGATAAGTACAACATTTTTATTTTATTTTTTTTAAATGTCTTTACAATCACTTTAAGGCTGTATCCATTTAAAGAGGTACAGTATATTTCAATTCTTAATTTCTTTTAATTCTTTTTTAGTTTCTTCTTCCTTAAAGGGACAGAGCTTTGTTCACAGATGATTTTCTGTCCACCCTAGCCCATTCTTCAAAGATTTCAGTATCTTCTTTATCTCTTCAATAAACGGAAAGGTAAAAACTTACTTTTTAAGGTTTTAAAGAACTTTTTCCTTACAGGTTACGCTACTGTATCTTCCCATGACAGTGCTTCTCTAACTACTTTATGCAAAGCTGGAAAAAAAGTCAAAAGTCAAAACATCCACCACCCTCTTCTGGAGAGGAACCCTAACTGGTATCGTCCAATCCTGAAACATTTAGAACAACTTTATGATCTGCTGGTCTCTGGGACTGGACTGTGGTTGCCAGTTGCTTCCAGGGGGGTGGGGGACAAGCTTGAAGTCTGAATGGATTTAGAAAAGCTTTTTAAGGAGCATGGAAGACACATACTAATTATCTGCTTCTCTATCTTTTGTTGCTTCCAAAAAACATTCCTGAGAAACCGTTTTGCCTTGTAGAGTTCTGTTGGAGCAAGACTCACAGCCTCTAGATTGGGAGCTCTAGGAGGTGAATGTCTGCAAGCAATTGAATTGGATCTGTGTCTTCTCTGATGATGTGGCTGAAGTCTTTCTCTGGAGTGAGACCGCTACATGGACCTAGGCTGGATGTTCTCTAGAGCAGTGTCTCTCAACCCTTTTTCAACCAAAGTACCCTTTAAAAATATATATTGAGGCAACCCATTCTAAAATGTAAAAAAACGTAACTAATATTTCTACATAACGCAGCAGCATCCACACATGTAGGACACCCAACATTAGATGTGATTTCTTATTAGAAAGCAGTATACCTTTGCACATTGGTACTGACTATATTCTAGCATTTTTCTTCTTCATTTTCTCTCCCTTACTCAGCTAACGTGTCCCCAGTGTCCTCAGATCCTTCCTTACCCTATCCAACACCCACAGCTCTGCTGTTTGTTTACATGCAATTTTTCATAGTTCAGTTTTGCTTAAAAGCTCAACTCCAATAAAACATTTTTTTTATCATTCTCCAGCTGCATTGTGTTCACAGAATGATGCAAGGGACAGTACCCATGTCACTATATCATTATCATCATTGAGGGCCACAGCGACATGCCAGGGCCAAAGACAGCTAAAAACCATATGCATAATAAATGATTTAAAAAAAGTTTTACAGGGGCATTCCTCCAAGGGGGTGGGGGCAAATTCAGTGCGTGTGTGATGGCGTGGGGGGAAGAATCCTGAAATTGGAGAGCAGCTGTATATTTCATAAAATATACAGTAATCCATTCCTTGAACTAATCTGCATTAAAAATGCCTTACCTGCTTGTTTGTCTCAGAAGATAGCCATGGCATAGTCCTTAATTTTAACCTCTATGGGAAAAAAACCTTGCACAGCGAGCACTGACATACTTGAATAGGTCTGTATTCCAAGACTGAAGATGCTCAAAATAGTGCCCTATATACACCTATTAGAATAACTGATTAGTTTGGGATGGCTGGGGAGGTTGGGTACAGTAGGCATGACAGAGAGGTTTGCAGTGTAAAAAGCAATGTAAAGCATGACCATCATTTGGACCTGAAATATAGAAAGCAAAGCCGGCTGCCGGTTATGCTGTCTACAGAGAAGAGAGCCACATGCAATCTGAAAAGACTAGATTATCTGAGATTTACCTGCTTGGTGAGCCTGCCTATTAGTGGGACTTTGAATACTGTGTGTGCTGGAGCTGAATACACTGAGACTTATATATTGAACTGCGTATTGTACTGAAGGGAAGCTTTGCCTGCCTTGTTTGAGCTGAAACTGAAGGCAAAGCCTGTTTTATTTATGTTTGCTGACAAATAAAGCAAACATTAAAGCCTGAACTTCACCCAAAGAGGAAGTTCCGCTCATTTGCATCACAAATCCCCCCTGCCACGTTTGGCACTATTTGGTGGGGAGTGGATGCCCGGTTTTGACAAGTACCCGTTTCTACTTCCCACTTCCGGGTAATATCACCACTGAATCTTTCAGTGCACCCCTGCACCCTTTGAGAACGTGCATCGCACGAAACGCGTCAGAGGGGCTACAGCACATGGACATCTAGCCACCATCTGTGGCCAACTACATTTATGGTCAGTAGCATCCTTTTTTATCCTATTTGTGAATAAAACCTGTTCATACTATACTACACCATGTGGCGTCCCTTATTGGGCTCTCTCTGAGAGCACCACCTTCCACAGTGTCTGGATGAACCAAGGGGATTTTTGACGCCTTGTCCGAACCCTGGGAATTATTGATCACGGTGAGACGGAGGAGAAGATAGAGTGCGATCTGACCAGAACCCTATTGACCGAGATGTTTTGAAGTACATATATCTCTCTACATGCGTATTTTATACGCACTTCTGGTGAGTGCGCAATCTATTTGTTTTAAGGACCTCTACCTCTGAATTGCAACACATCCCTTACAGCAATTGATATGGGAATTTGGACTTTTGTGCACTGAATAGTGGACTATATTCTTTTTTTCTTTCTTTTTGCCTTTGCCTATACCTTTAGGGTATTTATACCGAGCATTTATTTTATGGTTTCTTTAATTCTAGCGCTGCACCGATCCCTTCTCCTATTTCATTAGGTAAGTGTCCTTATATTAAAAAAGTCAGCAGAAACAGTATTTGTGGCTGCTGACTTAATTTTTTGTGGGGAGACTGGAGCTCCGCTTTAAGTTAACTGAACTGTCTGACAAGAGCCTCTTTACATCTCTGAAAGTTGGTGGAGGATGCAATGGCCAGTGTATGGAGTGCAGGCCAGTCCATGTCCTGGGTTAAAGCCACACAGGCTATAAAAGCATCTGAAAAAACAATGGAGGAACTGATTAGGCAATTGGCAGTGGCTAATGCTCAGGCAGCCGCTGCTCAACAAGGAAGAAAAACACCTACCAATTTAATAATTGCAGGTCTACAGAAGGTAGTGACCCAGAAGGCTAAACATGATAAGTGGCTCCAGGTGGTTGTGAAGGGTGACCCGCAGAAGGCTGTGCAGCAGGCTCTACAAAAGATGATGGCCACAGATAATATTGAAGCTGATTTTGCACTTTTTGAGCAGATTTCAGCAAGAGAAGGACTGCCTGCGAAACATTAGGTGGATGTCCTGGCTCCTTTCCTGACTGCAGATGCCCAACAAGCATACTGTGACTTGTCCCCAGAGTCAGCACGGGATTATAAACTACTAAGGGTGGAAATACTAGCCAGGCTGGGGAGGACAGTTGCCTTGAGGGCGAGCTGAGTTCATGCTTTGATGACCTGCCCATGCACAGCTTTATCATCTAATGCACCTACTCCAGGATTGACTGAAACCTGAAGAGAAGACACCCAATCAAATTGTGGAGAGGGTCGCCCTGAACCGGTTTCTCCATGGTCTTCCCAAGGACCAGCACTGATGGGTATCTCAGAGCCAGTCCCTAGACAAGATTGCCACCGTGGTTAAACAATACAGCTGTGCAGGAAACTTCCATGAGGGCTCTTTTGCAAAGATGGGCTGGCCATTCCAGCACCAAGATGCTACCTGTTGACAGCATGATGTGTGCTCGAACAGAAAACAGAACCCCATGTGGTTTGATGTTGGTCTTGCTGCCAACTGGGTCCTGGCAGCCCAGTGTCCAAAGCAGTAGGAGCCAATGGAGTGCAACATGAGTCCACATTGATTTATGTATGCTTATACCGTATGTGCTACAAAAAGTCTGAATCCACATGAGTGTGTGGTGCGAGTCAGTGGACAAGGGATTGTAGCCTTCCTTGACTCAGGGAGTGTGGTCACCTTGCTCCATTCAGTCTGCAGGAAAAGCTGATACCAGGAGAACAGGTTGGGGTCATCATGGTGACGTCAAAGATTATCAGGTTTGTCTAACCTTGTTCACACCAGCAGGAACTGCTACATACTAAACGTTGGGGTGATCCCGGCACTGTCTCATGACTTGCTTATCAGGCGAGATTGCCCCATATTTTGGGACTTGTATGAACAGCAGTTGAAAGGTCCAGAGGCCTCTCCTAAACAGTATAAACTCTTAGATGAGAGTTAATACCAGACTCCAGCTTATGAATAAGGATGATATGTGAACCTGCAGAGACTGACCTAGGTTCTTCGATGGTATTTGAGAGTTTGGAATTGGAGACTCCTTCCTCTGAGCCAGACCTGTTGGATCTCGAGGGCTCCCAGGAAGATGTTCTTAGCGCTCATTTGAAGGGCCCTACTTTCAGAGAACAGGGCTCCCATTGGAGATCCTGACTGATCAAGGTACCCTGTTTGTGTCTAAAAGGATGAAGTAGATCTGTAAACGGTTTAAGATTAAGCACTTGCAGACTTTAGTGTATCATCCATAAACTGTTGGGTTAGTGGAGCGACAACAAAATCTTATGCTTAAAAAAGCAGTTGAAGAAGATGGTCATATCTGGAATTATTTACTGCCTCTTATTGTTTTCCATACAGTGGGTACCCCAAGACTCCATTGAGTTTTCGCCCTTCGAGTTGTTTTATGGGAAACACCCCCATGGATTACTGGATGTAGCGAAAGAGACATAGAAACAAGAGGTTTCCCTTTATCAAAGTGTAGCGGAACACATTGCACAAATGAAGGACAGAATGGCAAAAGTCATGCCCTTAGAGAAAATTTGCAGCCTGCACAAAAGGCACAGAGTCAAGTGTACAACCGGTCTGCCAAGGTTAGAGAGTTTGGGTGCTTGTGTTAGTGCCCGCAGTAGACAGCAAGTTTCTTGCAAAATGGCAGGGACCCTTTGAAATAGTGGAAAAAGTAGATAAGGTTAACTATAAGGTTTACCAGACCCCAAAGAGAAAACCCTAACAGACCTATCATGTCACATTAATCTGACCAAGACTGTGAAAGAGGTTTTGACAGTCAATCAGAAAGTCCAGAAAAACCCAGACGATCAGATTAGAAAAGCAGGGAATGCAGGGAGTCATATCTTCTGGCTCTCCTCTCAGGCGAACTTCTTTTCTTTTGCTGGTCTGTTTCTATCCTCCCTCTGTTCTCTTCTTTTTTCTTTCAGTCTTTTCTGGAGTGGGGGAATCTGGGGTTCCTGACCCCTTGGCCCACTCTGGATTTTCTCTTACTTTTTTCTTTCTCCCTTCTTCCACTTTGTTTGTTTAAGATAGACCAATTTGTCGCCATTTGTTGTTATCTGATAGTTCTGTGACTCTCAGGGAAAATATTTCCTCAAGAGGGTGAGGCTCTCTCTGTGTTTTTGATGCTTTTCTTGAATGTATCTTATGTATTCTATAACGTGATTGTGGGCTTCGCAGCCCTCTGCCTTATAATGTGCCATCTGAACCCCTGTGTGGACCTTATATGTGTATTCCTGTGTCTCTGTATGGTGTTTTGTTGTCCTCTGTTGTCTGGTGTTGCTTTGTATCATATGAGTTGTCATGGTTTGTATGTTTTTCCCACCATGTTTAATAAAACTTTTGGTATAAGAAAATTAGGGATTGCAGAGACCCTTTCTCCTTCTCAAAAACAGGAGTCCTGGGAATTATCACAGGGAAACCAAGACATTTTTTCAAACTTGCCAGGTCTAAGTAATGTGATTGAACCAGTGGCGGACTGACAACTCATGGGGCCCCCGGGCAATAGGGGATCATGGGGCCCCTGTGTCCTTGCCCAAACTCAAAAAAGCCTATGAAACAGGTACCAGGGGCATCTCATGGGGCCCCCCCACTGACCCCAGGCCCTCGGGCAGTGCCCGAGTTTCCAAATGGTCAGTCCGCCCCTGGATTGAACACAATATCATCACAGACCCTGGTGTCCAGGCAAACATTAAACCATACCGCATATCCGAAGCTCGCTGTGAGATTGTGTCATCAGAGCTTAAAATATGTTGGAGCTGGGAATCATTGAGGAATCCTTAAGTAGTTGGTCAAGTCTCATAATGCTATTGCCAGGGCCAAATGGAACCTGGCAGCAGGGGCGGACTGACCATTTGGAAACTCGTGCACTGCCCGAGGGCCCGGGGTCAGTAGGGGGCCCCATGAGATGCCCCTGGTACCTTTTTCATAGGCTTTTTTGAGTTTGAGCAAGGACACAGGGGCCCCATGATCCCCTATTGCCTGGGGGCCCCATGAGTTGTCAGTCCGCCCCTGCCTGGCAGGTTCTGTAATGATTTTTGTAAGTTAAATGAAGTCTCCAAACTGGATGTGTATTTAATGCCCTGGGTGGATGAATTAATTGAAAAATTAGGACCGGACCAGCACATTACTACTCTTAATTTGAAAAAGGGTTACTGGCAGATTCCACTCTCCAAAAGTCGAAAGAGAAAACTGCATTTGCCACATCAGAGTTGTTATGGCAATATGCCAGAATGCCATTTCGGTTGCATAGGGCCCAAACCACTTTCCAGAGAACCAGGGTCAAGAGGGGGTTAACTGTTGTGTAGGGAGGTTAGAACCTCCTGCTCAAGTTCCTCTATTTTAAAGGAAACTTGAATAATTACCTTCAGATGATATTTAGGGCAGGTACTTCCCCTTCAGTCCAGCTTATTAATCAGCTGAACAGAGAGTGTGTTGGCTGTTGGTTTTGCTGTCTATGGAGAGGAGAGCCACATGCAGCCTGAAAAGACTCAATTGTCTGAATTTACCTGCTTGGTGAGTCTACTTTGTAGTGGGACTCTGAATACTGTGCATGCTTTGGCTGAACACACAAGGACTTATATATACAGTATATTGGACTGTGTATTGTACTGATGGGAAGCTTTATCTGTCTTGCATGAGCTAAATCTGAAGACAAAGCCTGTTATTTTTATGTTTGCTGACAAAGCTGACTTTAAATTTACTGAACTGTCTGATAAGAGCTTGTTAACCCCTCTGATCCTGACATGTATGCATGTACAGTATATACATAAAATGAATCCATCTATGTGATCTCTTTTACAGGTATATCCAAAAAAGAAAGATCATTGACAACGAAATCATTATCTGGAACACCTCATAAATGACCTTACAGCAGAACTCTGGTCAAAATATTTATTTTCCCATGCAGTGGGGCTGTGCCTGCATTGCATGGGTTAACTGCTTGTTTTGTCCAAGGATTCAGGGAAAAGCTCTACTTAACCCATCCTCTAGAAAACAGTGCTCCCCCATATCCAGTGGTGGACTGTTCCTGCCATCCTCACATCCGGAGCCGGTCTATAGGAGTGCTTATGTCAGGAACAGCCCATTCACAAGACCACTAGGATGTGGGGGGGCAGTAGTGACAGGGACCGTTCTTGCACTTGGAGGATCAACGGATTAGGTAAGTATATCTTCGCTTTCCATACCCCTAGACAAAAACAAGCATTTAACCCATGCAGTGTGGGTACAGTTCCACTGGAGAGGAGTTCTGCTTTAAGTACATTTATGAGAAGTTACAGATAATGATATTGTTGTCAATGATCTTCCTTTTTTAGATATACCTGTAAAAGATCAGAGATGGAAATATTATGCATATACCGTGTGCTGTATATATGAATTAAAGTGATAATAAACCTTTATTTTTTTTTTAAACTAAAATTACAAACATGTCTATTCTTACCTGCTCTGTGCAATGGTTTTGCATAGAGCAGCCCCGATCCTCTTCTTCTGGGGTCCCCTGCCAGCACTCCGCTATCAATCTGCCCATTGAGGAGGGAGACATCGGCTAGAGCTGCTGTTCTCGTGCACATCGCTGGATCAGATCAGGCTCAGGTAAGAAAAAAGGGGGGGGGGGGGGGAGCTGCAGCACAGGTTTTTTACCTTAATGCATAAAGGTAAAAATACTTAAGGCTTTAGAACCACTTTAACTTCTTTTAAATATTTGTTTTATTAAAAAAAACGTCCATATCTATAAGCCTATTGTTTTTATGGAGCACTAACTGAAAATATTTTGAACAAACAGCAGACTTGTTTTTACAATGTTCCTAAACCCAGGACCCTGCATTCACTATATCTCTCCCACAGTCCACAGAACATGGAAGTGCAATTATTTTAGTAAATATAAACTAGCAAATACCTTTTGTCTTGTGATTTGTATCAGTGTCCAGCCCAGCACTAGCTAAAGCTTTTAGGAGAAGAAGTTTTCTTTCTGCTCTAGAAGGATGCAAATCCCCTGACCTCTGTCTGGACAGTGCTGATTGGCCCTGTGCTGATCACATGCAATCTCCCATGAAAAAAAACCCTCTCTAGCAATACACACCAAACTGAGCATGTGCATGCCTACAGTTCAGTCTGGAGATAAGAGGTGGTCGCTTAAAAAAGGGGAGGAACAGAGAAGAAAGGATCAAACAGCCTTCTTACACAATGCAGAGGATTAACCCCTTAGGTTCCACAGTGAGTATAACAAGCATGCTTTACTGCATATACAGACTAATTTTACTGTTGTGGATTTAGTAACACTTTAAGCTATTTAAGCTTGCTTTATATCTAATGTCTTAAACTACAAGAATAAAGAGACCGGCAGCTTTCATTTATGATGATAATAAGGGTCTTTTCAGGAAGGGACACAATTATAAGCTTTTGTGGTTTAATATGGTGCTGCACCTGCTGGGAGTGGCAACTATAATTTTGTGGTTTTGTTTGGTGCTACAAGTACCAGCTACAAGGTACTTCCCGTTCTCTTTTTTTATAGTTATAATGCATCTTAGTTTAATATTTTATTTTTGCTTCTCTATGTAGTTAATTTTGTGAGAGTGTGTCCCACCTTAAACGTAATCAGTACAAATTCATGTTTAGTAGCTGTGTGCACAAATGGGATTTACATAAAAACCTCTTTATTTTTATAGAATGCTGAATATTGAAAGAGAGTAGCTAGCTCTAACCCCTTGGAGCTGGCACCTCCCGGCCCATTAAGGGTTACAGAAGCAGGGAGGCGGGGCGGGGTTTTAGGGTCATGTGACCGCCGTGATTTGCTGTCATGGCGATCACTTGTTCGGGAAAGGTCCCGATCGAAAGAGGAGATCGGGACCAGGGGCGGACTGACAACTCATGGGGCCCCCTGACAATAGGGGATCATGGGGCCCCTGTGTCCTTGCTCAAACTCAAAAAAGCCTATGAAAAAGGTACCAGGAGCATCTCATGGGGCAGGTTCCAATCGAGGGTGGACTGACAACTCATGGGGCCTCCGGACAATAAGGGATCATGGGGCCCCTGTGTCCTTGCCCAAACTCAAAAAAGCCTATGAGAAAGGTACCAGGGGCATCTCATGGGGCCCCCTACTGACCCCGGGCCCTCGGGCAGAGCCCGAGTTTCCAAATGGTCAGTCCGCCCCTGATCGGGACCTTTCCATGGGTACTGAACATGTGTGCTGGGAGCGCACACTAGAACGCAAATGTGCAGCTGCTCGACGTCTAGGCCCAGACGCCGGGAAACCGCACATTTGCGTTCTGCCGACACCAAGAGGTTAAATATATAGAAATTTGAAAACTTGTTTTTTTTTGTAGAGTTTGTAATTATATATTTAAATAAGTACGTAAAGCTATTTCAAAAGGTCCCCAAGGCAAACACCTTCCAAAGAATAGAGCCCCCTCACATGCCAGGATCCATGGTCAGTAGGTAAAAGGCTAGCCTACAGTCCCCTCCAAAAGACCCTGTCCCTGTTGGATCTGTCACATTTCTCCCCCCTAAAAAGTAGATTAACCAGGTCCCAGACCTCCATCTGGTCTGGACATGCGTTGGTCAGGCAAAGTAAACCTACATAGTGGGTCCACACAATCTCCAGGGAAGAGTTGTTGGTAGTTGTGGAGCTGAGGTTGCGGAACCTCTGTCTGGCTGCCAGCACTTCAGCAGGGAGGTCTTTACCGTTCCGGGGATCGGTCTGCTGCTGAAGAGAGGGGCTGACTGCCCCGACTCTCTGAAGCCATGAAGAAACACAAGGTGCTAGACAGAGGCCAGCGGCACTACACTCTGGCTGAGAAATGTCAACTTACAGGTCAGAGTCCCAACCATTGTCCTGAAGCTTATTTGCCAATGCAGATAATTTCATACCTTCCTGTAATATTCTTTTTTGCCTAGATAGGCTTCTGCTTCAGATGTATCATTCATTGTTTCTTTGTCATGGGAAGCAGTGACCAGTACCTGTTAGGATCTGTTCTTTGGGGAACCTCACATAAATACAAAACTTCTGAATTTCATCTGTGAAATCTGTGCCGAAGCCTCCACCTTCCTGTGAAGACCTGATCCCATCCTCTGAGTGTATGTGTAAGCTTGGTATAATGTCCTTCAATAACCTGTTATTGTATATTTAAATCAAGCCAGCTGCATGTGGATGGTATGGAATGAGGCACAGCCAGTACACTCCAGAGTTTTTGGTCCATTGTCCATACTCCACTGTTGCTCCGGTACAGTGTGAGTTCTTGCTACTTTGGATATATCTGGGAATGCCATAAGCAATAATGAGCTTCTAGAGTATATTGAAGCCTTGTGACTTGATCTGTGCAAGTTCATAAAGACAGTATCAACTGAAAAACTGCAGCCACATCTGTCACTCTGTTGTAGTGCTTGTAGTCGAAGAATAGGGGCACACTAGTGTCAATATGACCAACTTTTTGGTCCAGGAGTGTTTTTTCTTCCAGATTTGCTTCCAGATTTCCCACACCACTTTTCTATGTGTACCTAATCATTGGACGACCATGTGATTATCCAAACTATCCATCCTTTAAAAACTGCCAAGCTTTCAGCATAGATAGTTATATGGGTTGAAAAAAGTCATTACCACAGCTTGCAACTCTGCAAACTGACTGATTCTCTAATTCTATTCTCCTGTGAATTGGGCCTTTACTTCGGTTGTAGGATGTTGCTGTCCAGTAATCTCCAAGCAAAGTGCCTGTGGCTAACCATCAGTGAACAATGATAACTTTCTCATCTTCTGTTGGTAAGTCCAAATCCCATTTGGCTACATTCAAGTGTTTCATTGAGTATGCTTAGAGATCATTTAGGGAGTTGTAAATGCTGGATATGGAGACCTAGATTTGTACTCCAGATCCAACATTGGGTTTTTATAAGGACTTCTCCAGTAGCTTGGAGATAATCCAAGCTATAATTTGGAGGAATATGAAATGTAGTACTAATGTGTTGAAATCGAGAATGGTTTGCAGGTGTTTTCTGAGAAGAGAAGGCAGAAGTGTCTTAGTCTTTTTTTTTTTCTGATCGGTAGTTGCAATTTTGTCATGTCATGATAATTGCACGAATGTTTATAATATTTATTTTCAGTAAAAATACACTCAAAGTAATTTTCGTACACACACACAGTACTTCATTATTATTATTATTGTTGTTATACAGGATTTATATAGCGCCAACAGTTTGCTTAGTGCTTTACAATATAAAGGGAGACCATACAGCAACAATACAGTTTAATACAAGAGGGATAGGAGGTCCCTGCTCCTTGGAGCTTACAAGCTAGGAGGGAGGGGCTAGTGGTACAAAAGGTAGTAACTGTGGGGGATGGACTCGTAGGAGGAGTAGAAGATTCCATTATTAGCTGAGGGCAGGATAGGCTTCCCTGAAGAGAGATGTTTTCGGAGATCGCCTAAAAGTGATCAGAGTAGACGATAGTCTGATAAATTGGGGTAGAGAGTTCCAGAGGATGGGGGAAGCTCTGGAGAAGTCCTGGAGATGAGCATGGGAGGAGGAGACAAGGGAACTAGAGAGCAGAAGGTCGTGTGAGGAGCGGAGAGTACAGTTTGGGTGATATTTGGAGACAAGATTGGTGATGTAATTTGGGGCAGAGTTATAAATGGCTTCATATGTTATCGTTAATGTTTTGAATTACAGATAAGCAATATAACTAAAGTTGTAGAGAATTTTTTTTTTCTAACTAAACTTCAGTTTTAAGCACTAATAAAAAGCGTTATAGCTTCCAATATAAACTATGTGCAAGCATTCAAATTTGAATCTCTATTCTTAAATATAGTTTGTAAACTGAAAATTAAGATTTCAAATTATTTCTAGATCCAAAATGTGAAAATTTTCACAAATTGCTAAGCGAGTATAACAATCAATAATTGTGTGAAAGGACTGAATTTCATTCACACATTGGTGAAAAAAACTCATAGCAATGAGAAAACAAGACAGGGAATGTGCACCACCCTCAAATGTTTTATAACATTAAATGAGGATAAAATATGCAGGTGGCATAGACTGTTAGTGATATAAGCTGGAAGAGTTAATTTGCAAAATCTAATAATATGATGCAACCTACATATTTTTATTTGATGCAAACCTATGCTTATTTTTATGCAGCCAAAAAAAATGTCATACATTAAAAATAAATAGCCAAAGTTCTGAAAAAGGAAGAGGTTCCTTATTCCAGTGGTTTGCTAAGTTCATCAATATTAAATATGTATAAAGTTGGTAGCATGTAGTTATTCAATGGCTGTATTTATGAATATTGCAATGAGACATCTTCAGGACTCGTGTAATAAAATGTGCTCATCAGTAATCAGCACCGCTTTCAGTTGTGAACCCTAAACTGCAAAAATGACATCTCTTACGTGATTAGTTTCTGTGGCCAGCAATAATTTTTCTTTTTTCTTGAGTTTAGCATAAAATACCTTTTTTAGTCTGTTTTCACAAACCCTTTCCTACCCACTTGATTTCCACTTGAGTACAATTGCTTTCCTGGCATTAAACAGTAGTAGACCCAGGAGAGTCCTAGAAACTCTATGGAATGCCAGAGGGTCCACCAATTCCAGCAGACCCACATCCACTGTTAGAAGCACCTGTTTAGTAGTTATGGAGGAAATAAAAGATGCCACAACTTCCCAGAAAGTTTGAATGTGAGGACACCTCCTACAGTCAGAAGGGACAGTAGGGTAAATCTTGTGCAATTGAACAGGGGCAAGATAAGTTCTGTGCAGAATTTTAAATTGTATCAACCTACCTCTGGCAGATACCAACTGTAGTAAGGAACATTTACACATCTCTTCCCAATCTTTTCCATCCAGCTCTGGGAAGTCAACCAGCCATTTATCTCGAAGGGCCTCAAGCCTCATATGTACAGAAGGAAGCAATTCCTTATATATGTTGGATAATGGTTTACTTAGGGTATCATTCCTGAGAAGACTTTCAAAGACAGAGGTATATAGGACTAGGAGTTACTGTAAATACCTAACCAGATGGGGGTTTAGGAGATCAAACTATCACTTCGGACAATCAAAGGGCTTCAACACTCCCCCTGTATAAATCTGATCAATGTATTTAATGTCCTTAGCCACCCAGATATTCAGATCAGGAATAGAAAGAACCTCAGACAGCTGGAGATTAAACCAAAGAGGATTATGCGGGGAGAATAGATTGCCCCGCATGGACCACCGACCAAGCTTTTAGTACTGCTTTCAATGCAGTCATCAAGGGGAGAGAAGCGGTGGGCCCTGATTAGAAAAGATTTCTCAAAGTCCCGTAAGAACCCAAGCAAGATGCATCTAGAACTATGGAGGCATTAGACTCATCTGCAACCAGCCAGTTATGGGCATGGGATAACAGCAGCCATAAAATACTTACAGAGATCAGAACATGACAAACCAATCTGTTGCCAGGGCTGTTGAAGTACCGCTAATTTAAACCTCAGATAGTGTGAGCCCCAGAGTAAAAAGACTAGAGTAGAATAAATAATTTTTAATGATTTCTTGGGGATCTAAATAAGAGAATGTCTACAATAGGGCTTGCAAAATTTTCATTTTAAAAAGCATAATCTGTCCATTTAAGGATAGGGGTAGATTCGTCCATGCCTTCAGTTTAGATTTCATAATTTGCAACAAAGGGACCAAGTTTAAGGTGCTGTAGTCAGATGTGGAGGAGGAGATAATGATGCCCAGGTATTTAATCTCCAAGGGGAGAGTGGGGTCAGCCATCCAATGTGCTTCAGGGTCAATGGGCAAAATTTGTGATTTATCCCAATTTACCTTTAACCCACCGTCTTAAAATTTGAAAGGACATTTTTTCATTTCTATGTTTTTTACACTAGAATTTGGCCACACAAGATTTGTTCTTTTATATTTTACTTCCCAATGGAATGCACTGGTTAATGCCTTTAATATTTTTAATATGTCCTTAAAACACTTCCACTTAAGTTGAGTGTTCGTTTTTGTGAAAATTTGGTCCCATTTAGTATCATACAGTAGGAAGCACAGCTTATTAAAGATGGCTTGAAATGCAGTGTTTTTCTCAAACCCCATATCTATCTTTCCTGTAATTTATTGCAAACGTAATTACTCTGTGAGAACTGTTACCCAAATTATCCTTAACTTCCACATCAGCAATCAGCTCTGTGTTTTTTAGATGAATAGATCCAACAGAGCATTTCATTCCATGAAAATATCCTGCAATATATTAAAGAAATTATAAACCTTGAGGTTGGAGGGCCTAAAGCATACACTTACAATTAATTTAACATTTATGACATTCTTTTGAAACTCCAGTCATAAAGACTCTGCATCATAACTAGTCTTGTTGGTGATGTCATTTCTCATATTCACTTTCAGATCATTATCAACATACAGGCATATCCCTCCCCCCTATTCTACCTACCTTGTCATCTCAAAACAGAGTGTACCCTTTGATGCTCGCAACACAGTCAGGTTTCTGATACTCCTCAAACTCCTCCTCAAAGCTTTTCCATTTTAGCCAGACTTTTGGTATTTGTGTACATATCTTATAATTTTGTACCAGTATTTAGTGTTTTATCATTTTTCATTCTTGGATTTCAGTTCAAATCAGCAAGCATACCAGCATTGGTTCACTCTCACCTCTACATTTAGTGCCCACTTTCATCTTTGTTTGATGGATGACATATTCTTCACTGATCCCTTCTCCCAAATCCTAATCTAACCTTTTAATCAATTTGTTTTATTTAATTTTATTTATAAAGTTTTACTAAGACCAAGCCTGTTTTTAAAATTTTGTTTTCTTTGTCAATCACCAGTGAACATGAATACTGTTACAGAAAAGAAATATGATGCGAAGGCTGGCCATAGAATGTCAATTTATTCACCAAAATTCTATGCAAAAAGATAAGGATGGAAAAGATGTTGTTTTCCAAATTGAAGATTTATTCCCCTTTACTGTGTTGTTTCAATTAGGCAGTTGGTACTCACTGATCACTAAGGGTTATTAAATTGTCAAATTCACACATTTACAAGCAGTCACTTACAAGCAAAATGTGGAAATGGAAAAAAAATACTTCTTAGAGATAAAGCTTTCGAGAATTTACATGACCAATAATATTCTAAAGGTTTTAAAACACTGTTTTTTGTTTGCACATGATGAAAAGGACAGCTTCTCTTTATTCAAGTTGCAAAAAGAACATTTTCTGCTCCTTTAGTAAAATCAAATGCTAATAGTGTCTAATAGGAATCAGATATAAATACATCATATTTTCCTGTTACCATGCCACACTATGCATTCTCCTGTATATAGCATATGCACAATAAATAGACAATGGCAAATTAGACACAGAGCAACCCAGTTCTCAAGCGTTGCTAGTTTCAAAACTGAATACTAGCGAGCATGCAAAATCTGAAAAAGACTTACTTGTAGTCCTCTGCGCCTCAGGATATTTGACTCATCCATGTCTAATTTCTCCTTCTTTGCCCTGTGGTGTCTCTCACACACCCAGCTGCACTATGCTAACTTGTTAAAGTCTTCTTAGATCTGCCTTTCAGTGGTAAGCAAGACCAGAAGTAATTCATCTGCTGCAGAATTCCAGTTGGATGTTACCAGTCATATGATTGCCCCTCGTCTTAACCACTCCATTGCCATACTAATTTGATGTTCTGCTTAGCTCAGTATTTGAATGTTCTGTTACTAAATTGTCATCCAGCTTTTGCACAGGGCGTCACACATCTTAGAACTCAATCAGTTGGCATTCCTATTAGCTTAAAATTATTCATATTTACATGGATTTGTTTAATGTAAATCAGGCCATTTAGTTCCATAAACTTCATTTTTTCATCATGCTTATACTGTGCTTATTCTAAAGAATCAGTGCATATTCTTAGGCTTACCAATTAACTCAGGGCATCTGAAAAATAAAAACCATTAGTGAACTGAAAAGGCTGTATAAAAGTATAGTATTTAAGTATAGTAAACAATTTTTTTGTACATGCAGACATGGTAGTATAAAAATAAAGTCAGAAATAAAATACAATCTTTACAGTAGCATGCACCATAAGTAAACTATTTTAAAAAACTGAGCAATACAGATGGCCTAAATTTTTTTTTTTTAAAAATCAACTTTACACCAGAGGGTGTCAGTGTATGTGCAGTACATTTAAACACTAGCAGTTCTTGTAGCTATGTCCAACAGCTCTCCAGTTATCTCTGTACCTCTGTGTGTAAGATACTTATGTACATGCTGAAATGCTGATTTTTCTATACCTCCCTACTTTCTGAAATTATAAAGATTGACACCTTTTATAGCACATAGTATGTAGGTAAAAGACACTTCCATGCCTGCCGCTCAACTCCCCTGCTAAAGTCTACCATTGCAGCTGGATGGAGCTGTATGTATTTTTAACTTAGTTCACAGAGTCTGACAGGAGGCACCACCTGTCAAACATGCCCATTAAAGTCAATGGGAGCACGCTGCAGTCATGAGCCCAATGGTTTGCTTGTAGTTACAGTATTTCAATACAAAGTACATCTTGAGATTTAAAACAAAGGTAGACATTCAGGAGGAATCGGGATCACCTCCTAAAGGCCTGCCAGCCATTGCTCTACTGCCCCTTGGAAAGTGATCCACCACAGATCACTGTGAGGGACCGCCGAGTGGCACCACTAGCACTCCACCGGTCAGGCGTGCCCAGAGCGCGGAGTCTAAGCCCCAGAGTACTTGTTCACCAGAGCCCCTGATGGTGGGGATGGACTTGGAGTACCCCGGGACCAGGTTGCCACTACTGAGCACACCTGTCAGTGGTAGGGGTGTTCGCCAGGGGCTCCAACCAGGGAGAGCCAGATGTGAGGAGGTCGGGTGACCCCGATGGGATGGATGGATGGCTGAGCAAGTGCGAAGTCAGACGGGCCGAGTTGGTAACGTAGAGGACGGTATAGTAAATGGGAGCGGACAGAGAATCGTCGGGTCACACGCCAGGTCAGCAACAGCAGGTCAGATCTAATGAGGGGCATTCAGAAGAGAGGTCAGGCAAAGCAAGGGTCTGGGCAGGAGAAATCAGCAGGTCAATAGCAATCCGGGTCAAATAACTTACTAGGAACAGGTTCAGATTCGCAGGATACAGGTAGGAGCAGAAGGCACTGAATGACAGCTCAGGGACATTTAAATATCCAGCCCTGCGCTGCCATTGGTGCCCAGCGGGCGGCCGCGGCTTCTACTGCGCATGCGCGAACTCGAACGCCGCGGCCGGCCCGGACCTAGTGCCCGTGTCCCTGCACAGGGCGGTGCACTGCGCCTGCGCCGGGCCATCGCGGCGGGGATCGAGGGGATCCCTGACAGTCACTGCTGCCCATGTAAAAGAGCCGTTTTGCTTCTGGCACTAGAGGGCCCAGTTGTGTATCAGGTGCTTCTACTTTACTTATCTTTACTTTACTACTGCATTTGAAAGAAGCATTGATGTAGGTGTTTTGGTGAGCTTTTTTTGATCCTTCTATATCTGGTATGTGTAGATGTGAAAGAAACAAAACAGACTTACAAATCCTTTGGCTGGAAAACCAGCCAAATGATTGGACAGCTTTATTGTGATACACGTTGAGACAAACCATAGGTGACATAATTTTTTTTTGTTCAACCAGCGAGTTGAAGGCAGAAAAACTGACCTGATTCCCCCAGCCACACATTTGAGGTGGATAGGGGAATCTTCCCCTCTGAGTCATTCTACTCTGATAGTAGAATGACTCTGGGAGTCTTTCCGTCAGCAGAACACACTGATCAGTGCTGCAGGCTATAGCCTGCAGCACTGATCGAGCGGTGAAACTCCGACTGGGCAGCTGTACACATACACGTGTACATGTCATAAATCGTCCGGTCCCTGATGGACTGGACGAATTTTGATCCATGTATGGCTGGCTTAACATGCTTGCATTAAGGGTTAGTTCATGCTAGATGCAGTCCAGTGCGCTTTTCTTCTGCTTCAAAAATGCATGCACAGTGTTTTCCATGTATTCCATTGGCCCTAGTTCACACCAGTGCAGTCAGTTCTGGCCAGTTTCCGGTGCAGAAAAAAAAAATTCTGCACAGAACCCATACTGGAACATGGCAAACTGCATCAAAACTGCACCGGAACTGTGTGTAGTGTGAACTGTAAGCAAAAATGTATCTGGAATGCATGCATTTTTGTGGGTTGAACTGGCCCTAAAAGTACTGCTACAGACTAGCATGGTGTGTGTACACTTTTAGTATGAAAACAGCTTTTTTATCTCAAGTAACTCCCTACATGTGTTGGCAAATATTCCTGTCTTCCAAAAAATATTTGAATTGACTATAAGAACATAGTAATTCCTCATTAATAACACCACTTTCCCCTTTTGCTTTCCACATCTTCCTTCATTTTTCTTTTCTAGACATATTTAAATAATGACTCTACTTTGACTTTTTCATTATTAATCAGCTAATGTATTTGCAGTGTTCTAATGAGGAAAGTTGCAGTTTTGGCATCCTTTAGAAGTGATTAACCTTTTGGGAGTATCTTGCTTTGTTTGTGAACCATTTTCAGAACTGTATAATGTCTGAGGAAAGAGTATGACTTAAACCCACAAAAGTTAAATTATCATTATCTCTATTAAAAGACTTAAAGCCCAACTCTGGGCTCCTCCCCTTGAGAACCAATTCCCCTCATTGAGGCCCCCCATGTGTATTTTATGGTTTTTATGGTAATCTCATTGATTTTCCAAGTGTAACAAGGACAGCCATAAGGGTATAGTTATACCCTATAGAAAATTGTGCATAGCCATTTGCCAAGTGAAAGTGCCTGTATATTGCTTCTGTGCAAATGGGACAAAAAACCTATTAGGCCATTTCCTGTGCTGGACAAATGTTTTTTTGTTGATTTAAAGTGATTTAAAAAAATTTTAAAATAGGAAACAGGTTTATAATTACCTTCTCTGTGCAACAGAATTGCACAAGCAAGCCCCAAACCACCACTTCCCAAGTCCTCCACTGGCGCTCCTGGCTCGTCCTCTGTTTGATATGGGGTTACTTGCAGGTTTGATCCCAAGCTGTGCTGCCTTCGTCCATAGGCACTAGACAATGATACCCCCCTGCTCCCTTGTCACGGAATCTGACTGACAGCCAATGGCTTCCGAAGCTGCCTGTCAGTCCCTGTGTGAAGAGAGAGATGAGAGAGGAGCAGCAGGGCACAGCGCTGGATCAAGAGAGGACTCCGGTAACTATAAGAGGGGTGAGGTGGGTGATACTGTTACCTAAACATTTTTTATCTTTTTTTTTTTAAAGAAATATTTATTCGATTTTGTTAATACATCAAGAAAGATCAACAATGCAATGTGAAAATACATATCATTGCAGCAGAGAATATCAGTAACAATACATAATATACCCTTGTTGATATCACTAAGATTTTGGTTCTTGCTGTATGATAAATAAACATTGAGAGAATTTGTTTTAAGAACCTTGAATGCATTTCAGGCTGATTTGAGCATGGATAAGACATTTTGTGGCCTGAAAAGAGTGTTTGCTATGTAAAACGTTTTTATCTTAATGCAGGGAATACTTTAAGGTAAAATATTTTTAGGCTGTAGAACAACTTTAAAATGGAAAATACAGCATTTGACATCTAGATATGTTTAGTGCAGTCTAATGGTCAAATGCAGTATTTTTCTTTTTTTAATAAATGAGAAACATTATTTCTGAAAAGGAATAAGCTTAATAACATTCCTTTTTGGCCTTTTCACACAGAAAGAATGTTCATACACTTTCACTGAATTAATTGTTATGCAATTTTTTTTATCAATACAGTACATAGTGACTTGAAATCGTGCAAAATTTTCCAATTTATGGGAGCCTTTAAAATTATGCCCATATGCACAATGTATATGTAACAGTCAAGAATATTGTTAACATTACTATGAATACTTTTTTATATATATGGAATGCTAATAAAGTCACATGTCTGCTTCCATCATGATTGTTCATTTAAAAAATAAAGGATAATATTCAGACACATTAAAGAAAGAGATAATGAGATATCTGGTATGGTTGCTCCTTTGTGGGAGGAGTTAAGACATACCAAACCTGATGTGGGTTTTGAGAGAGAGAGAGAGAGAGAGAGAGAGAGAGAGGAAGGGAGAGAGAAAGAGAGAATGGATGAAAGATAAGGCAGATTGTAAAAGGAAGAGGGGGAAATGGGGGGGGGGGGTAAAGGAAGTGGGATGGGAAGCACAGGGAAGATCCAGATCCCCACAGTTGCATCTTATGGTGCTGAAGAATACTTGTTGCCCATGTCAGTTATGTAGGCACTTCATTCTAGAGATTGGAGAAGTATTTTATACTTACATTTTCCAAATGTCACCAGGCTCGTCAGGTGATGTGCAGTTACATCCTACTCTTTGGATCTTCTCCTGGTGGCCTTTAATAATGCATGCTGTATATACCTTGTGAGTGAGGGGTACCTGTTATGGTTCCCCAAGGGATTTGATGGGGCTTGACAGAGGCATGGAATCTAAGTGGCAGTTGATCTTCACCAGAACTCCTCTTGGTGAAGTTGAGCCATGAACCATAGTGAGCCCAGTCCTCAAGATTTCCCCATGAAGTGGGTAACTGGAATGGAGAGTCTACAGTGAGGAGACTGTTCACAGTGTTGCAGACAAGAAAAAATAGCCAGGTCCAGGAAGGTGTTGAATCAGGTGGCAGGCAAGAGAGTAGTCAGGTCTAAGCTGAGGTCTAGGTAGGCAGCAAGCAAGAGCATAGTCAGGTCCAAGCAGAGGTCTAGATAGATAGCAAGAGCATAGTCAGGTTAATGAGGGTTAGAATACCTGGCAGGCAAGTTTCAGTTTTTGAGTGGCTGGCAATAAAACACAACACCAGACACTTGAAAGGCTGGAGTTTATATACACTTCTGGCTGGAGGATATGCCCATTGCCATTACTAGGAACTCTGGAAGTCCTAGCAGAGATTCTGCAAGTACCATTCATAGTCCTGTCAGGGATTCTGAGAGTAGTAGTTCTGGAAGTCCTGGCAGGGATTACAGGGATTCTGAGAGTACTATAATAGTGCTGTGGTGCCCCCTCAGGAAAGGAGGGTTCCATGAAACCCTACACTCACAGTGTGTTCTATAAACTAGGAATAGGTATGCCCAGGGCTTTTTTTTTTTTCAAAGAATAGGTGCAGAAACTCCCCCCTTCTGAATCACTTCTTGTCTCAACCCAGCTCTGAGCACAGTCCCTTGTTCTACCCCTAACCACCTCCCAGTACTGTTACTTATACAGAATACACAGCCAGTATCATTTTGTGGTGCTATGTAATTTATATGAAATGTGTTAATGATAACAAGAAAAGCAGTAAAATAGATCCCCTGCAGGCAACAGCAATATACCCTCCAAGCAACAAAATACCATCCCAGCAACAATAGACCCCCCGCAGCAACAACAGATCTCCCAGCAACAGCCAGCATCAATAGACTCTCCAACAGACAGCAGCAATAGACTCTCAACAGTATATCCCCACCAGCAACAATAGACCACCATGCAAAAACAAATCCCCTCAAGTGACAATAGATCTTCAGAATCAAAAGACCTTCCAGCACATCTCAGAAACCCTTTCTATTACATACATTCGGTGCTGGAGGGGCAGGGACTCCGTTCCCCTGCGTTCCCACTGAAAAAAAGTCCTGGGTATGCTTTCTTAAATGTACACTATATTAGGTTTGAGTCCATTTTATTTTAATCTCTTTAACTCTTTCGTATATGTTTTTCCACTATCTATATACAATCTGTGTTTTATAAAGGAACATTTAATACCTGACACAGGATTCCTAGAGCACTATGGATTACCTAAAGAGACAACACACCAAAGAGGTTTCATACTTGGTAGGGGTTGGGGGATTGTGGGTTTCTTTGCTGTGCACCTAATGCTTGCCTGTTAACATTTTTGACCATGTGTAGAGTTATGGTTGACGTTTATTTGAGTTCAGGGAGCTCAAATATTTGAATGGGCTGCCTAATGTACCAAAAATCACCACAAATAAGAGCTGCAGCACTGCAATGAATGGTAGTTTGTCACTAGAGAGCAGTGGTGTTAACACACCCAAACAACAGACTTCTTTCAGAAAAACTGGAGTACTCATGCTAATACACTTTGTCCCCTACATAGCAATCTTCAAATTGCAAATTCTCAAAGATGAAAATGTGTGTTTGCATGCATTGTGTAAGTTGACGTGTCTGGCGTACATTCTCAGTCACATGCGTGCATCCTCTATAAGTGGTTGTGCTTTTGTGTACTTTACCGTATATAGTGCTGTATCTTTAATTCAAGCTTTTTTTTTTCTATATATTATTTGTTTTAAATGTGGTATAAGCATATTATATTAGTTTGTTATGCCACTTGTGTTAGTTGGATACTTAGGCTAACTTTTTTGGACATATGAACAAAAACAGAGACTCTATCTGTTGCTGGAAAAAAAGACTATCAAATATTCATGTGCAATGTATCAAATTTACCCTAATGAAGTGAAAAATAAAGCATTTTGAAGTGTTTTAGTACTGTATTTTGCAGTTTTACCATCTCTAAATAAATTACATTTATAAGTGCAAAAAGCAAAGATTAATACAATATCATAGCTTTCTTGCATTTCAGCATAAAAACTTTTTACAGCTGAGTGTTTAAAATTGCACATATTTTATATGAGCCTCTATATAAAGTTACGTTTGTCCAATTAAATCAGGAAGTGCTATAGGCCATTAAAACAAATTCTACAGAGTTATCCTCCAAAGGCAGATGATGCAGTAAACTTCAAAAAAAAAAAGTGAAATACAGCTTTAGGCAATTCACTAAAATATTATTAATTCAATTAATAATTCAAAACATTCAGATAGTTTTGGATCTAAACATGTTTATAAAATAACATGAGATAAAAAAATTGCTTACTTTCTGCAAAATAGGAATACAGTATATAAGAACTTAAACTTCTCTTCTTATTATTCCAGTATTAAACTATTAATGAAAGGTCTATATTAGTGCACATTAGTTATATAACACCTGCAGTACTACCCCCTTGAGAGCCATTGATTTTGGGTCCCCTTAGTTTCCTGCATGGCCAGACAACACGCACTTTCCAACTTTCATTCAGAGTCAGTAACCAGTCCATGGGCTTGTTTTTGTTATTTTTGGGATAAACAACTTGGATAGGGTCTAGGGGTATATGGAATGCCCAACTTGAAACTAATAACTCTGAGGACAAACTTCACAAAATGTAGGATCCTAGACTTTCTAGTTCCTCCAGAGTGGCATCAGAGCAGTGATAAAGCCTCTATGAGAAGCTGTTGGTCCCTAACTCACATTCATACGTACACATCAGCACTCCATCTTCCTCCCTAATCTCTTGCTAGCCAGGCTCTGCCACACTGCCAGGGCTTCTGCCTCGGATTAGTCAGACTCCCATGATTATGCAGATCAGCTCCTCCTGACCTCCACTCACTGGCTTCTAGAAACTTCTCCAAGCTTCTAGAACCAGCTGGAGGTACCAGAGGACTGACCTGCAGAGCTCCCCAGCCTGACCTGAAGTAAACTGTCAAGGTCCTACCTTTTCCCAGAGGTTATGTTACTCCATGTGCTGGCATCCATCTTGGATTTCTGCTGAGCATGATGGGAATCTTTTATGCCTTCAGGTCTCTGAGGTCCATCCCCCAGAGGGGTGTGGCTGAGTACATATAAGCCTGTGATCTGCACATGCTCTTTGCACTTGTGTCTTGTGTCTTTGTCTTGCTACAGCTCTGTGTATACGCTCGTGACTCTTCTGGTATCTGACTCGGCTTGTGACTAAAACCATTCTCTGTGTTTTCCTTCGATCTGACCTTCCGTTGCTGAACCCGGCCCGTGACCTGTGATTCTCTGTCTACTGTTCTGTACCGTTTTGTCCCGTTGTTGTGACCCGGCTTGCCTGACTACGCTATTGTCATTCTCACCAGCTACACGCCATTGCGGCGGCCATTACCGCAGCCGGGGTGTCTCGGGGGCCGCGACCTGGTTCCTGGCTGCGTCAAGTCCATCCCCACCATCAGGGGCCCTGGTGAAGGGCAGCCTGGGACTTAGACTCCGCGCCCTGAGGGACTTCGGTCTGTTGGTGGTGGTTGTCGTCAGCCAGTGCATTACCCTGCCACTAGGCCTACCTGTCCGTTCCACAGCCCTGCCCTGACATAAACCCTCTGACTCACACCAAGACTTCTAACAAGCCTCAAACTATATTCACAAACAATGTACACAAGAGGGCATTACACACATTTTTAAAAATCATTTAAAAAAAGTGTTCTCTGTGATTGGATAAAGCCCATCAGCACCATGTCAGACTGAGAATATAAGAAATCTACAGAGCGTGCCTGTATCACATTTCTTTAGAAGAAGGATAAGGAGCAGGGCCCTCCTAACCCTCTTGTATTGAACTGTATTGCTGCTGTATTGTCTCCCTTTATATTGTAAAGCGCTGAGCAAACTGTTGGCACTATATAAATCCTGTAAAATAATAATTCTTTACTTGGGGTATCATATAAAAATGTAAATATATCATAATTTCTGATATAATACCCGAGCCTAGTTTTTTTCACTATCTTATAAAAATCTTCTTAATTAACCTTTAAAGGCATTGCACACTTTCAAATGTTTTTTTTGTTTTAACTAGGTATTAGTGTAGGTATATTCCCTGTATCTTTTGTTTGCTTTACCTTGTAATGATGGGCTCACATGTTTTGGTTCCTGTTTGTAGTTTCATGGTTGATTGATCCCCCAAGTCCACATACTAATTCCCTTAGCTTGTCCCTGTTTGCTAAAGTGACATTCAACTTTTGTTCTGGGTCACAATCCATGCCTCATCATTTCCTCTGTGTTGCATCACAAATGTGGGAGTGCTAATGTGATGAAAGACTGCAAATTATCTCTAGCATTTAATATGTGGTATATGTAATTACGTGTTTTAAATGTTCCCTTAGGTTAACCTAATTTTGAACCCACTTTTGAAAGTGAATTTTCCATTTTGAAAGATGAATTTTTGCTTATCTTGGTGACTGAGTTAAAACAAAGTGAAGATTCACTTTCCAAAAAATACCCAATCATGTGCAAGGAAAATTAGTAAAGCAAAAATTGCTTGCACATGGTTAGATAATTAAAGTCAGTATACCATCACCTTAAACAAAGAAAATAAAACTTAGCCTAGCAAATGAGACATACCTGGTGGAAAGTCTGCAATGGGTACAATCACATAGAGGGTGCCCAGAGCGGCAGAATGGCGATATGCAGAATGGCAGTGGTGTGCTGGAATGCAGATAGCACTGGCAATGAAAGAGGCCAGAACTGGCAGATGGTGTGATGTTTGACATTTAAACTATGTCAGACAGTTGAACTATAAACCTCTCTACCTAATTTTTCATTATATTTTAGCTAATTAAAAAAAAATCATACTATTCACATCTCTTCATACATAAACAAATTTCAAAAAGTTGTTGTTGAAGAGCTCATAGCTGAAAAGTATTACTTGATTTGGTCCATAAGGGGTATATAAGTGTGGGAGCTCATGTGGATATGTGTATCCTGTCCAAAATGGCAGCTGTATCACAAGTACATAATTAAAAAGTTGTGACTCATTCATATATTCAGCACCTTACATTCACCTGTTCAACCTGCTCCCAAAACAAACCCTCAGTGCAGATAATGTTTTCCTAAAGCCCAAGTCTTGTTTTTTAAATTTGTCATGCAGTCAGGTGGCATAACAAGTAAAGAATATGGGATTCTTTAAGATTATATTTTCATAGTTAAAGCCACAAGAAGTTGCCTTCCCATATGGAAGAAAAATATATTTGAAATATATTTTAAAAATATTATTTCCAAATATGTTGACATATATTTGAAATGCTACAATTATGGCCATGTTCACTATATTTCAAAATATATTACAATAAATATATATATATATATATATATATATATAAATATACGTACACACACACAGTGTGTGTGTGTGTGTGTGTGTGTGTGTGTGTGTGTGTGTGTGTGTGTGTATATATATATATATATATATATATATATATACACACACACATATATATATATATATATATATATATATATATATATATATATATATATATATATATATATATATATATATATATATATATATATATATATATATATATATATATATATATATATATATATATATATATATATATATATATGTGTGTGTGTGTGTGTGTGTGTGTGTGTGTGTATATATATATATATATATATATATATATATATATATATATATATATATGTGTGTGTGTGTGTGTGTATATATATATATATATATATATATATATATATATGTGTATGTATGTTGAAATGCATTTTTATTACAAAATATATGATAAATATTTATAAATATATGATAAATATAAAAATAACTTTCAAATATACTGTATGTCTTTAAAAATACAAATCTACATTTTTGGAATGCATTTACAAATATATGTAAAATATTTTAAAATGACTTTTTTATTATGGTAAAAAAAATCTGAAGAATATATTTTTAAAAGATATAGGGAGCAGTAGGGAACAGTCAAAAGGCATTTGATGACACAGGCACAGCAGAAAACCTGTGTTGCCTCTACAGTAGGTAGGTAGAGTTCAGCAGTGTGGGCCTTTATCAAAATATCCAATGCTCACAGTACCCGTGTGGTCTCAGCATTTGCCTGCAAATAAGTTGGGGTAAAGAGCAGCAGCTATTTTGGCACTTTTTACATGCAAAACCAAATGGAGCTAGACCTTAGAGCTTGATAGGAGCAGCACATGGTGGAGAGACTTAGCAACAGTCTCACCCTCCTCCACCTTTTGCTGCACCTCCCCTTACGCCACATTTCCCTGGTGCCTCCAAAAGTACTTCTGCTTCATCCAGTGGGAGGGAGTCTGTTAGGGGACTTCAAGGTCTGTCCTTTTCACCTCCAGTAATAAAAATGGTAAGGTGACAGACAGACAGAAGACCAGGAAGCCTAGGTTGGAACCTCATCCCTTGCCAACACCCACCACGCCATTTCCAATAAGCTCTCTAGGCCTAGGCTGAGTGGAGGCTGACTGCAGGCAAGGTGAAGAAGCCAGGCAAGGTCGTGTATGATAACAGCACCTGGGGGAGACTGTCAGGCCCATGTGCTCAACTTGGCTCAACTTGCTAGTCCAGGGCATCCTGCACAAGTACCCATAAATACAGGACCTGCTACAACAGGCCAAAAGAATTTTGGACATTTTTGGCCTTCCTGACCACTGCTCACCAGGTGGACTTGCATTGACAAAACCAGCTGTACACCAACAGATTAGTGTTTAACAACCCCAAATGCTGAATTTCTGCATTGAATATTCTCCAGAGACTAAAGCAGCAGCAACAGGCTTTAAATAAATATATGTACAGCTATGAGAGGAAGACTCACTCTGAGGAGTTGAGTTTTTTCCTTCTAGCAGTAGCTGCTAATATAATTTTGTCTCTGTTTGGGAAGGCTGCAAAACCTGAGCAGGCAGGGATAAGTACCACCTCCGTTCCTGCTGGAACACTCACTATGTGGCCTTATAGGGCACTAGAAGCACAGTGGTAAGGGGGACTCTAGAGGACAAGGTGGAGGGTTGGGAGGCTAAAGAGGAGGAGGAAGGTCACAAGCACCAGTCATAAGCAGCACCTAAACTTGATGTTCAGAGATTATATGGGCTCCAGGGTGCACATGACCAGTCAAACACTGCTCTAATCAACAGCTCTGCTCAATGGAGTAATAATTATGTTGCTTAGAGCAGTAATTAGTGACGTAAGAGGGAGTTTGTGCTTGAGACCTGTGGTCTGACTCTACTATGTTCTGGCAACACATGATTCTTTACTAAGCTCGTAAGGGCAAAACTCGTCAGAGTGTTCTTGTGCTGACATAGTAAAGACTTACTATGAGTGATGTCATTGGTGTGCTTCAGCCTGTATGTTTCAATACAAATATTTTAGAGCTACTACTTCTGATGGTCTAGTAGTACCACTGGATAAAAATATACTGTATGTATGGCTTTAAAGAAAACTACAAGCCTGGGAAATGTGAAACAAAACAAATAATAGTTTAGAGATCTACTGTTGTTTGTAGGTAAAGCTAAATGTAAAAGGAAAAAAATATTAGCCAAATATACACTGCTGAAGTATGCTGTTGCTGAGGCTGTCCATGAAAACTGTGACAAATTTGTGGATAATTCTGTCAAATTTGGACCGATTTATATATCTCTTGCAAATTTTATACAGAAAATGTATGTGGAACAGTCTCAATAAATGATTTTGATTTTACAGAAGCCTCCTTTTCCAAACCCATCTCAGATGTTCAAAAGGTGCAAACTATTTTGAGAAAAATTACCAGAAATTCAGATTTTGTGGTGATTTAGAGAATTTTCCAACCACTGAAAATTATTTGTTAGGCACTAAGTAGTGTCTAACATAATACCACTAGTTTAGCTTATTCAAAAGCTCCACAAAGAAAATTTGCTATGCCTTATTTATTTTTATTACAAGTACTTATATAGCGCTGTCAATTTACACAGCACTTTTACATATATTTTGTAATTCACATCAGTCCCTAACCTTCAAGGGGTGTACAATCTAAGGTCCCTAACTTACATTCATACATACACATACTAGGGATAATTTAGACAGGAGACAATTAACCTACCAGCATGTCTTTGGAGTGTGGGAGGAACCCAGAGTACCCGGAGGAAACCCATGCAGGCACAGGGAGAACATGCAAATTCTAGGCAGGTGCTGCTGTGGTTGGGATTTGAACCACCAAACCTAGTACTACCAGGCAGATGTGCTAACCCTTTAGCCACTGTGCTTTTGTTTTGTTTTGTTTTTTTACATATTTTTCATCTATAGTCGCTGAACGGCTCTGCTCCATAGGCTATTAGGTCCTATATATACCACTGAGGCTAAATTCACTCCTTTGCATTTGTGTTGTACTTCATTTTTATTTGTGATTTTAAGCTTTTGTCATTAACTTTGTTTTTCAATGTGTGTACTTGTTGCATTTTCAACCACAACAGCACTTGGCCGCCATGGTTGACAATGGATTTACTTTGCTGGAAGATGTAATTGATGATCAATTAACATAGGGGGACAGTTTATGCATTATTTCTTTTTGCTATTAACCACTTCAATACCCCCTTTCTGCCCAGGCCAACTTTCAGCTTTCAGCGCTGTCGCACTTTGAATGACAATTGCGCAGCCATGCAACACTGTACCCATAAAACATTTTTCTAAATTTTTTCATTTAGCTTTCATTTGGTGGTATTTAATTACCACTGGGTTTTTTATTTTTTGCTAAATAAACAAAACAAAAAACACTGAAAATTATGGGGAAAAAAATAACACGTTTTTTCTTAATTTTTTATACAATTTTGCAAATAAATAATTGTTCTTCATAAATTTAGGCCAAAATGTATTCTGCTACATTTCTTTGGTGAAAATAACCAAATCAGTATTTGTTATTTAGTCTGTAGGAAAGTTATAGAGACCACAAACTATGGTATATATCTAAAAATGTATCAATCCTGATGTACTGATCTCACTTCTTGAGGCCCGAAAATGTCAGGACAGGACAAATATCCCTCAAATGACCACTTTTTGGAAAGAGGACAGTCCCAGGCGTTTAGTAAGAAGGCATGGCAAGTTTTTTTAAGTTGTACTTTTTTTGTCATAATTGTTTGGAGAATGAAGAAAGGAAAACTATATATTTTTTTTCAATTGTTTTTTTTCATACTGTCACCAATGCAGTACAGCATCATCATATAACTGGTGTGATGGTGATCAGGGACACTGACTGGTGACAGTACAGAAAAAAAATGTAAACTTTTTTTCAATTTTTAAAAAGTTTTTACGTTTTTTTCTTTCTTTTACAGTTTTTAACACACTGGGCAATATAATGTTACCATAATAACATTGTACTATTCTAGGGAAGTGATCAGGATTTTTTTTTATGAATTTCACTGGTATAATCAACCATTTTTACTAAATGAAATTAATGTATTTATTGTATTGTTGTGATTAGCTGTGATTTGTCACCGCTAATCACATGGTACAGGTGGGCTGTGATTGGCCCTGTCTGTACCATGTGATCATTGTGACTAATCACAGCTAGCAACACAATTGTACACAATGAATGGCATGAATCGAAGCCATTCATTCTTTACAATTGTCATGTGATCTGCTGTGACTGGTCACAGCAATCACATTGTACCAGCAGTGGGCTGGTACAGTGATCTGTCATTGACTGTGTCCAATGGAAGATCCGGTGACAGATCGCACCTGCAGCATGGCTATTTGGCCATGTACACCCTCTCCTAACTGCCGATCTCCTCCACTCCTCCTATCACTCCATCCCCCACAGCCATCTCCTCCTGTACCACTATCACCTCCCTCCTAGATTGTAAGCTCGAAAGAGCAGGGCCCTTGACCCCCTCGTGTATTGTTTTGTTACTGTATTGTCTCATGTACTGTCCCCCACTATAATGTACAGCGCTGAGCAAACCTTTTGGCGCTATATAAATACTGTATAATATTAATAATAATAATAATGCAGGGTATATTCTGGGAGGACATAATATGATGTCCACCCAGAACGACGAAAGTCATTTTGCTATAGGCCCTGGTGGGAACTGGTTAAATTACTTTTTTTGGTGTGGTTGTGTTTATTTACTTTTAACACTTTCTGGGAATGGGTAGATGGTACCTGGCAAGAGGGGGACAGATAACTGGAGGCACTCTTTTTCTAAAGGGGATTATCAGATTGCTTTATAAGTTCTACCCTACAAACCCCAACATCCCTTTTGGGGGACTGGATGTGATAAAGTAGCTGTTCCTCCACATTGTGACAAGGTAGCTTCAAGGGGGAAGCTAGAAGCTGATTGATTAATATGCACAGCTGCTCCAAATTCTGTGTGCTCTGGTTTTAGTAAATTTCCCCATTGCATCTTTTTGCTAGAGAACTCTGATAGAAAAAAGTCTGTTAAAAAAAATAACAATATTATAGTTAGATCAGGGCTGGATAGTGTTAGTGTCAGCCTTAAGCTGGGTACACACGGGCCAAAAATTTGGCTCGTGTGTACAGTTTCTTGTGCTACAGAAGCTGGTCTCACAACCAGCTTCTGTTGAATGGGCATGCTGGAAAACCAGCATCTGATCGGCATACAATGGAGGATGAGACTGTTGCTTTTGGCATTTCAACCAATGGCTGCCAGCATTGATCTTTGTATCCTGGCAGGGGGGGCGGTCTCCCTGTCAGAACACAATACCTCAGCTGAAAGATCGATGCATTGACATCGGATATGTTAGCAAGGCGATCTGAACATTTGTTTTTCATTCATCCAGCTGGGTTGAAGAAAAGAAAAACTTCCTGTGAGTACCCAGCATTAGGTTCAGTGTGTATTTGATAGGTAAAAAACAAAAAAAAAACAAGATGTATACTGTTGTTTCTGAGCCCTACTGTGGGTGCAAAAAATACACACATGCATTCTATGCATGTCAAGAGTAGAAAAAATGTAATTCATCCAGATACACTAAGAAGCAGCGATATGTACAGTTTTATTAAAAGTTACACAACTGCCCACATGGAAGAAAAATATATTTGAAATATATTTTAAAAATATTTGAAATACTACAATTTTGGCCATATTCAATATATTTGAAAATATATATATATTATGTTGAAATGCATTTTTATTTCAAAATATATGAAAAATATTTTTAAAAATACATTTTCAAATATGCTGTATGTCTTTAAAAATACAATTCTAGATTTTTGGAATGCATTTACAGATATATGTAAAAATATATGTTGAAATTACTTTTATATATGTTAAAAAAATCTGAAGAATATATTTTAAATAAATAGGTTTTGAAAAATATTTTTGACATACTTTGTAATATATAAAAAACGCATTTATATATATATATATATATATATATATATATATATATATATATATATATGCTGCATATATATATACTGCATGATATTTTATATATTAAAAAATATCTGAAAAAATATTTTTCAAAATATATATTTTTTAAATATATATTTCATATTTTTTTAAAACACACAAACAAGTCATTTTAACACATGTTTTTACATATATTTGTAAATGCATTCCAAAAATCTATATTTGTATTTTTAAAGACATACACAGTATATTTGAAAATGTATTATATATATATATATATATATATATATATATATAATTTTTTTTTAATATATTGAATTTGGCCATAATTGTAGTATTTCAAACATATGTCAATATATTTGGGAAGAATATTTTTAAAATATATTTCAAATATATTTTTCTTCCATATGGGTGGGTTTAGGCGTTAAGGTGTGTTTTATGTTCATAATTAGGGGTTAAAGACCCTGAGTGTATATTTAAATATTGCAATATTGCACTAAACAGACAAAGTGGGGTTTATTTACTAAAGCTGGAGAGTCCAAAATCAGACTCCCTTCTGCATAGAAACCAATCAGCTTCTAACCTCAGCTTGTTCAATGAAGCTTTGACAATGAAACCTGGAAGCTGACTAGTTTCTATGCAGAAGGGAGTCTGATTTTGGACTCTCCAGCTTTAGTAAATAAACCCCAGTGTGTCCTCAAAAGGACAGGCTCCATCTCTGTGCAGTGCCTGCATGGTTTAATACACACTTTTTTTTTTATTTTTTAATGACTAAGCCTCACATGGTCCTGTGTCTGGGTTTTTTCCTGGGTATAATGTATGGATTGTTTTGTATATATATTAAATACATTGGAAAAATATACATGTTTTATGCTTACATTTTGTTTTTATAAAAAAAAAAGTCATTCTACATAGTGTCCCAAATTTGTTTGGAAAACACAAGAGTTAAAGCCTGTCTTTTTTTTTTTTCTAGGTTGACAAAGGATGGCAATGGCAATGGGTGTTTCTCACATTAGATCTGCTACCAGGCTCTCAATGGTACTGCTTTTTACTTATAATGAATGCTGTATAAATTAGAGCAGAACATGGACAATGCAGCTATTTTGCAAAGCTGAACGAAATGATTTTCCTTGTTGTTACAACTGTGCAATGGTTTTCTATACAATTCACAGAACACTGCTGGAAAGCTTATTTTTTGTTAAGTACATTTATGTACCTTTTATTATGTTTTGCTTTTCTCTTTTTTTTTTTTTCAAACAAGGCAATAGTTTTTGATTAACAAGTTTTAGTAGTAATATGAAAATGTGAAAATTATGCTTTTCAGAAAAGTTAAAGGTAGCATGATATGCTTTTCTAATGTATTAATACTATCTTATAAAGCTGTTTTATCTCAAAGTGCACCATAGTCAACCAAACTGAAGGACATCATTTAATAATTGTTTTTCTTTCTGAGTTCATTTATTGGCGTTTCCTTCATGCTGACCTTTCAGAGAGAGTTTAATCCTCCATTAGAGCCCATCCTGGCTGTTTAAATGGACACTACACATTTGACCTTTTATAATATTAAGATCCAACACTGAAGGTGAGAGTGTGTCCATGGGAGTTGGTGATGGTGGAGTGAATATTATCTTTGCTCTGTTCTGTGCGCAGTTGGATGTTCATTTTAAAGACTAATGGACCTTATTTGATGTTTTATTTCAAGTGCACAATTTTTGTTTTATAAGTGTATTAGTATTTTAATTCTGATTAGACCTTGTACATATTGGATTGATTAGCGTAAAGGGATATTACAGCACACTAAAATCTATTTATTTATACACATTTGTACACCGTTGGTTAGTAGTGTGAGCACTGCTGCTGGTCAGATTCTCTGAGGTGAGATGATTGCAAGAATTTAATATTACTTATAACCGATATAATTTAATAAAATGTTGCAATCAATTTGTTATGGTATAGATTGGGGTCTCCAAATTTTCTAAACAAAGGGCCAGTTTACTGTCCTTCAGACTTTATGGGGGCTGGACTGTGGCTATTGGGAGTAGAAAAGGTCCAGGTCAGTGGGAAAAAGCAATGCCCCATCATTGTTGTGGGAGGAATAGTACCTAATCATTGGTGTCAGTGGGAGGGATAGTGTACTATCTTTGGTATCAATGAGAGGAATAGTGCCCTATCACTGGTGTCAGTGGGTAGAATAGTGTCTTATCATTGGTGTCAGTGGGAGGAATAGTGTACTATCTTTGGTATCAATGAGAGGAATAGTGCCCTATCACTGGTGTCAGTGGGTAGAATAGTGTCTCATCATTGGTGTCAGTGGGAGGAATAGTACCC
Source organism: Staurois parvus (assembly GCF_062004578.1). Lineage (NCBI taxonomy): Eukaryota > Metazoa > Chordata > Amphibia > Anura > Ranidae > Staurois > Staurois parvus. The sequence goes on from NW_028317882.1 coordinate 11,197,524, forward strand.
TATCACTGGAGTCAGTGGGAGGATTTATTATTTATTTCGCAATTTAAATTAGGATAAAGACCTTTTACCTGTGACGACCGTTTAGAAAAACATAAAGAAAAGGGGGGGAAACAAAAACCCTTCCAATATAAAAATATTACGGTACAAACGAGTCACACTCCAGCAAAGTAGGACTATAGAGAATCTAGGAAGCAAAATCCATGGGTCTACCCAGCGCCCGTAGAAACTGACTCAAGAGTGGGCGACTACCTGCAACTAAGCTTCCATACAAGTGAAATATATCCCCAGGATCTCCACTGAAACTGTTCCTCCATATTATGAAGAGTGGCAGTAAAGTCTTGCATGTGGTGGATGTCTTCAATTTTAGCATAGCATAGGACTCTGGTGGTTGAGATTGCCTCCACGAGGCAGGAATACATGCCTTTGCTGCATCGAGTAATTGCATTGTTAGTTGTCTTGTATTTCTGGAGGGGCCATTCAGTTTTATTTCAGGTACTTATAAAGTGCCGTCAATTTACGCAGCGCTTTACATATATATTGTACATTCACATCAGTCCCTAACCCTCAAGGGGTGTACAATCTAAGGTCCCTAACTCACATTCATACATACACATACAGTGGGGATCGAAAGTTTGGGCACCCCAGCTAAAAATTTGTATTAATGTGCATAAAGAAGCCAAGGAAAGATGGAAAAATCTCCAAAATGCATCAAATTACAGATTAGACATTCTTATAATATGTCAACAAAAGTTAGATTTTATTTCCATCATTTACACTTTCAAAATAACAGAAAACAAAAAAACGGCATCTGAAAAAGTTTGGGCACCCTGCAGAGTTAATATCTTGTACTGCCCCCTTTGGCAAGTATCACAGCTTGTAAACGCTTTTTGTAGCCAGCCAAGAGTCTTTCAATTCTTGTTTGAGGTATCTTTGCCCATTCTTCCTTACAAAAGTCTTCCAGTTCTTTGAGATTTCTGGGCTGTCTGTCACGCACTGCTCTTTTAAGGTCTATTCATAGATTTTCAATTATGTTGAGGTCAGGAGATTGTGACGGCCATGGCAAAACCTTCAGTTTACGCCTCTTGATGTAATCCCCCGTAGATTTTGAGGTGTGTTTAGGATCATTATCCATTTGTAGAAGCCATCCTCTCTTTAACTTCAGCTTTTTCACAGATGGCATCAAGTTACCATCCAAAATTTGCTGAAATTTTATTGAATCCATTTTTCCTTCTACTCGTGAGATGTTCCCTGTGCCACTGGCTGCAACACAACCCCAAAGCATGATTGATCCAACCCCATGCCTAACAGCTGGACAGAGGTTCTTTTCATTAAATTCTTTGCCCCTTCTTCTCCAAACGTACCTTTGCTCATTCCGGCCAAAAAGTTCAATTTTAACCTCATCGGTCCACAGAACTTGTTTCCAAAATGCATCAGGCTTGTCTATGTTCATTTGCAAAGTTCAAACGATGATTTTTGTGCTGAGGACGTAGAAGAGGTTTTCTTCTGATGACTCTTCCATGAAGACCGTATTTGTACAAGTATCTGTTTATAGTGGAATAGTGTACCACAACTCCAGTGTCTGCCAGATCTTTCTGGAGGGATCGTGCAGTCAAACGTGGGTTTTGAATTGTTTTTCTCACAATCCTGCGAGCTGTTCTGTCTGATATTTTTCTTGGTCTTCCAGATCTTGCTTTAACTTCCACTGTTCCTGATGACTGCCATTTCTTAATTACATTCCGAACAGAGGATATTGACATCTGAAAATGCTTTGCTATCTTCTTATAGCCTTCTCCAGCTTTGTGAGCGTCAACTATTTTCAGTTTCAGTTTTCTAGACAACTGCTTAGAAGAACCCATGGTGCTGATTGTTGGGGCAAGGTCAGATGAGTCTGGGCATTTAAAACCTTTGAGATTGACATCACCTGGTCTTCCCAGACGATGATTGAGAACAATCCATGACACTGGCAGGTCTCAGCTTTGCAAAGCGGGCAGTGCATGCTATAAATTCTGCAGGGTGCCCAAACGTTTGCAGACGCCATTTTTTGGTTTTCTGTTGTTTTGAAAGTGTAAATGCTGGAAATAAAATCTAACTTTTGTTGACATATTATAAGAATGTCTAATCTGTAATTTGATGCCTTTTGGAAATTTTTCCATCTTTCCTTGGCTTCTTTATGCACATTAATACAAATTTTTAGCTGGGGTGCCCAAACTTTCGATCCCCACTGTACATATTAGGGCCAAATTAGACAGGAGCCAATTCACCTACCAGCATGTCTTTGGAGTGTGGGAGGAAACCAGAGTACCCGGAGGAAACCCACACAGACACAGGGAGAACATGCAAACTCCAGGCAGGTGGTGCCTTGGTTGGGATTTGAACCAGCGACCCTGCTACTGCCAGGTGGAAGTGGTAACCATTTAGCCACTGTGCTGCCCCAAGGATAAGTACCTCATCATTGGTGTCAGTGGGAGGAATAGTGTCCCATCCTTAGTGTCAGTGGGAAGAATAGTGCCCTATCACTGGTGTCAGTAGGAGAAATAGTGCTTCATCATAGGTGTCAGTAAGAGGTATAGTGTCCCATCCTTTATATCAATTAGAGGAATAGTGTCCCATCATTGGTGTCAGTGGGAGGAATAGTGTCCCATCACTGTTCCAGTGGGTAGAATAGTGTCCCATCGTTGGTGTCAGTGGGAGGGATAGTGTCCCATCTTTGGTATCAATGAGAGGACTAGTGCCCTATCATTGGTGTCAGTGGGTAGAATAGTGCCTCATCATTGGTGTCAGTGGGAGGAATAGTGCCCTATCACTGGTGTCAGTGGAAAGAATAGTGCCTCATCATTGGTGTCAGTGGGGGGTATAGTGTCCCACCTTTGGTATCAATGCGAGGAATAGTGCCTCATCATTGGTGTCAGTGGGGGGTATAGTGTCCCATCTTTGGTATCAATGAGAGGAATAGTGCCCCATCATTGGTGTTAGTGGGGGGGAAATGATGACCCATTGTTGATATCAGTGGATGAAACAGTGCCCTAAGGACCAGATAAAAGCAAGCAAAGGGCCACATCTGGCTCCCGGGCCGCAGTTCGGAGACCACTGGTGTAGAGCATCTTTCCTAAAATGACAGGATGTATGATTATTTCTTATAACAGAAACACTTTCCATAAAAACGTTTTCATCTTTTTTTAATAGTAGTGATACAAGGAATGGCTTTGGTGCCCAGGACCACACTCATCACAGTCCACCAACCTCACCATATGTTCATCAAGAGACTGGACTACATGGAAAACAGTACCAGTACAACGTGGTGCTTTGCCACCATGTGCTGATTTCTTTATTTGGCCTGTGCTCTAGTTTTTGGCCCAATGTTCTTTTTAGTACAGTATATCTAAAGCAAAAAATTTAGATGGTAATGGTGGGCCTGAACTAAAAAACAACAAACATTGTGGATGTTCAACAATTCTTTCTTTTTTCTCTATTGCAGCAACAAGTCAACACTCCTCAGAGTTGGAACAGATACATGGACTTTGGGATACTGGATGTACTCTTGCCAGTAAGCTTTTCATAGTGTAGCTCAATGTGACTGACAAAGGATTAACTTCTTTTTAATTCTTAAGTAAGAAGCACATCAAGCTCCCTAAGGGAACATGGCTGAAGTGTTGGAAGGTGATCTTACATACTTTGGACAGAATACATATTGATACTTATGATATTGATATTTTTGTATGTTTTGGTGGCCCCACTACTGCCAGATAAGTCTTAGGTTAAGTAGGATAGGTTCACATATGTGCACCACCCACACAGAGTTCTAATGGCACACTGCCCGCACTGGAAAACGTAACCATACTGGGAACCGAGGTTCCCGTGCGGGCTGCGTTTTCGGAAGAAGTGCATGCGTGTCACGGGGCACGAGAGTCCATTCAAATGAATCTTAGGATAGGTTCACATATGTGAATCTTACGATAGGTTCACATATGTGCAAATGAATGGGCTCTCGTGCCCGTGCAAAACGCAGCCCGCACAGCCGCATATATGTGAACTGGGGCTTACAGTGCAACAATAATGGGTGCTGCAAATTTGGGTTTATTTCAGATGTCTCCCAGCTTTCTAATTAAATGGATTCGGGCAGCTGCAAAGCCGTCCAATCACTTGTTTTAGCCAAACAGTTGCATCCCTCACAAACCTCCACCCCTTGTTTCCTGTGAGTCTGGGGTGTCCAAAAAGGCTGTCAGAATTCCATTATTCCTCAATCTTTCCTTTGATATCTGAATCAGAAAGTGCTCTGCTGTGAGTACTTCTGAGTTCAGAGCTGTCAATCCTCGGTTGGCTTTAGATTCTGTAAAGGTCTACAATTACTGACCTCTTTTGTAAAAAGCTTGTTAGCCAGCTGCCATGCTGATCATATTTAACCATATGTTCTTATTGACTGGAACAAACATGCAGTAAGGGAGCTTGAAGTTGACCAAGGAGTATAAATTTATTACACTGGCTCATGTTTTATCTGGTTTTACAAATAGATGGACATGGTTTTCTGGATTAACTTCAAATACTGCATGATTGCCTGTGACATGTGTCCATTTGACCAACATGTTGCAACTGACAACCAGCAAAGCTCAGGTATGAAGAGCTTTGGGACCCAGCCCGATGTCAATTGTCCTGCTTATCTTCTTGCAGTTCTGAATCATGTGGTTTAAGATGACCATAGCATATGCAAATTTTCAGCCAGTTCCTATGCCCAGCGACATTTGTGATGTGGCTGCTGATTTCCGCTACACCATAAATAAATGGCAGCATGATGCAGTCATTTATTTGCACTTGGGTGGTTGGATATGTAGTATAAAAAATCATGAAGTCTGAATACAAGTGATGGATAACTGCATATCATCCACATGTCTTTCCATGTAATCTCCAGATTTGTATATGGGGTGGCTGGACATTTGTGGAGCTATTTAGAATGCGATCTGGCTTAATAACAGTGCATGGGCTCCCAGTTTAATTTCATTAAAGCATAAACGGCGAAGAACAATCATTATATCAGGCTCAGTTGATCAGGATAACCATGAGCACAACTTTAGAGTGTTGCCACTTAGGCATGAATTGTGAGAAGCATGATTACATTATGCTTGGAATTTCACATTTGCTCTTTGCTCTAACTCGCTGTCCATGATGAAATAGACGTGGTAACACACGTGGTCAGAATAGCACCAGTTGCACAGCTCCTGATGTACACAGGATAATGTCTTTTGCCAAGCTGACTTATGAAGGTCTGTTCTCTCTGTGACTGTGTGTGCAGCCTTGTGCTGCCATCTGTTGGTGTGTTACAAAGCTAGTCTTGAAACTTTTTGATACCACCTTGTACATAAGGTCAGGGATTTCAATATGCATATTGATGTTATATCACCACTTGTATTGCTTTAACCAATCTGATTCCTCCAGCTGCCACAGTCAAGCTAATTGCCTTGAAGCCTAGTACACACACAGAAAATATTGGACAAATGATCATACTTTTTTTTTTTTTGTGCATGCCAGTCTCATATCAAAAATTCTCATAAGGCAGAATACAACTTCAGAAGTAATGTATTGTATTATAAAGTATTGTTTTGTTTCCGAGCATGCACGATCTTGGTCACTGTATTTTGTATGGACCTATAGTGTACTGATTAAATGAAAATCATTTGTTCTGTTATGTAAAATGCTCATGCTTGTCTCTTTAGATATTTTAACATGAACTGTCGTGAACGGCTCTCAAAAGCTGTGTACTAATGATCAGCATAATGGACAATCGCTCTGAAATACAGCTTTCGTAATAAATAATAATACTGTTTTACTCTGGCAGTGTACTTTTGAGGTTTATTGTTCATATTGAGTTAAGAATGTTGTCTGCCTTGTCCCAATGTCTTTCAGGTCCCCCCATGGCTTTATACATGCATGATGTTTATTGTTTGGGGAGTGGGGGGGTTGCTGTAGGTCAAAAGGGCTTTTCTTTCCTTTCCTTTTCCTTTTCTTTCCTCCCATCCCTCTCTCTTGTCTACATGGGGTAGGAACCTTGGTTGATATATCATAACGTATATGTAAAATTTAAATGAGTATAATTTTTTGGAAATGTTTGTGTTTTGTATTATGTTATTTTCAATATGTGTGTTTTCTGAATAGTTGGATCATTCATCACTGAACAGCGTGGATCCTGAAGAAGCATTATTCTGGTGAAACACATTGAACAAACACAGGGGATAAGACACCAGTCTGTTTTTAATCATGTAATATAAATTTGGTTGTGTCATCCTAGAATTATGTGCCAATACATTTGAAGGAAGTTGGCACTTACAGTTTGACAATGTTATTTTATTATGATTTTAAATTTGTAATAAAGTTTTGTTTTTATCTAATAATGTTGTTACATCCCTTGTAGAGGCACTTTTAAAATCCCTTTATTATAGGTTCCCCCACCACCTTTTTTAGGGTGGTATGTGGAAAAACACATTTTTCTTATTTAGAGGAATGGACTCTCCTTCAGCAGGGAGAAGGTTAGTATTTACCCCATGGTGGATCCATGGCAGCAGTGGAGAGCATCATATGACAACAAAAAGTGCCAGCCACTTTAGTCTTTTCAAGTTTTATTGGTCTGGCTTCATAGAGAGAGATGATTAGGGCTAGGTGTCCAATAGCATTGTGGGCTTCTAGACTGCATTAGTCCAAGGTAATGTCAGGATATTCTAAGGGAGGACATAAATTCCCCTTCAGCAGACATCCATTAGGCTCTTTCACCTTGACAGGCATACCCTCCTCAACCAGACAGGGCAGCTTGAAGAATTCTGTACAAGGCCTCATAGGACTCCTTGCACACATCCTTCCCAGGCTGAAGCCCAGGGTAAAGAGAGCTCTCCAGGCCACTCTCCAAGCTATTGTAGCCTTCCACAGTATCATCAGTGACAGTAAACTAATAGTTCAAGCCAAAGAGGACATAAAGGCTCAATAGCAAAAGTTTTGACCCATAACTATTGTCCTAAGGGACAGTGACACTAGTGGTGGCGGCATTCTCAAACATAGAGGATAAGACAAATAAGAAACTAAAAATTATCCTAGGCAAACTACTACCCAGGAAAGGTAAATTTACTAGGCACCCCTGAACTATAGGGTGGTCAAACTGTCATGGGTGCTTCTATCTGCACAATCCAGACACATTTAGGCTCTATGCACACTAGTGTTTTTTTTTGAGAAAAAAAAAATGCTGGTTAAAAAACATTGGTAATAGCTAGAGATGAGCGAATTATTCAAAAATTCGGTTCGGCTGATTCGCCGAATTCGCCGAATAAATTCGCTTCGAGCCGAATATATTCGCTGCGAATTTAACTTATAAAAAGGGTGTTTCTAGGCTTCAGAGAGCCTTTATATTAGTGCAGAACACTGTACCTTTAATTTAAATGCCCTTGGAGTCTGCTGGGGAAGAGAAATAATACTGTCAGTCAGTATGACATGCAGATGAGTGCCGTCGATCTTAGAATCACCGCACACTTCACTCATTTGGGCAGTCACGGGGCCAAAACCAGAGTGTGGAGCCACAGTGTGGCGGTGGAGGCAGCAGCAATGGGAGGCCATACAGCACCCTATGACAAAATGGAACCCACCAGCAGTGTGAGGAGACCTGAAAGTGGCACATGGCAGAGTGTGGCGATGGAGACAGCAGCAATGGGAGGCCGTACAGGGACCCATGACACACTCTGGACCTGGCAGCAGCATGAGGAGGCGGTACAGGGGCCCATGACAGATTACGGGCCTGGCAGCAGCATGAGGAGTTGGTACGGGGGCCCATGGCAGATTACGGGCCTGGCAGCAGCATGAGGAGGCGGTACAGGGGCCCATGGCAGAGTGGCGGAGCGTAAGCAGCTAAAATTGAAGGCCATACAGAGGCCTATGTTAAAAAGTCCCCCCAGCAGCAGCGTGGGGAGACGACTATCAAGAGTCCAATGGCAGAGTGGCGGAGCAGAAGCAGCTTCAATTGAAGGCCATACACAGGCCTAGGTTTAAAAGTCCCTCACAGTTAATTCCAATAACGAACTCTACTGCTCCGTGCAATCTAGTTACGAGACCCTGGGCAGGTCTGGGTCCAATTTGTGGTAGAGACTTGTTTTGTTCAGCCATGCTTGAGCGAGTAATAACAGGTCTGTGCTGCCCTTTGGTGTCTGGCTTAATGCGCACAACACTGAACGTCCCAGCGTTTGTCAACGATTTGCCGTTAAGTGATGCAAACCCGCTGAACCACGTTCATGAGGAGCCGGTACAGGGGGCCATGAATCAGTATGGACCTGGCAGCAGCGTGAGCAGACGACAGAGGCACATGGCGCAGGGTGGCGGTGTAGGCAGCATTATTCTGAAGCCATACACAGGCCTAGGTTAAAAAGCGGAAGCCGTCAGCAGCGTGAGCAGACGACAGAGACACATGGCGCAGGGTGGCGGTGGATACAGCAGTATTCGGAAGCCAAACACAGGCCTCGGTTAAAAAGCGGAAGCCTTCAGCAGCGTGAGCAGACGACAGAGGCACATGGCGCAGGGTGGCGGTGGAGGCAGCAGTATTCGGAAGCCATACACAGGCCTAGGTTAAAAAGCGGAAGCCGTCAGCAGCGTGAGCAGACGACAGAGGCACATGGCGCAGGGTGGCGGTGGAGGCAGCAGTATTCGGAAGCCATACACAGGCCTAGGTTTAAAACTGGAACCCAGCAGCGTGAGCAGACGACAAAGACGCACATGGCAGAGGATGGATCTGGCAGCAGTATGAGAAGGCGGTACAGGGGCCCGTGGCACAGTGTGGTGATGGGGGCTACAGCAACTGGATGCCAGAAAGTGGCCGATAGGGCTATATACTGCATGGAATTATAAAGTTGTAAAGACAGCGGCCTATAAGACTATACACACTATAACAATCATGACTTGATTGACCATTGGCCTATAAGGCTATACACAGAATGAATATCATCGTGGAGGCAGCAGCAATGGAAGGCCATACAGCACCCTATCACAAAATGGAACCCACCAACAGTGTAAGGAGACCTGAAAGTGGCACATGGCAGAGTCTGGCGATGAAGTCAGCAGCAATGGGAGGCCGTACAGGGACCCATGACACACTCTGGACCTGGCAGCAGCAAGAGGAGGCGGTACAGGGGCCCATGGCAGAGTGGCGAAGCGTAAGCAGCTTAAATTGAAGGCCATACAGAGGCCTATGTTAAAAAGTCCCCCCAGCAGCAGTGTGGGGAGACGACTATCAAGAGTCCAATGGCAGAGTGGCGGAGCAGAAGCAGCTTCAATTGAAGGCCATACACAGGCCTAGGTTAAAAAGTCCCCCCAGCAGCAGCGTGGGGAGACGACTATCAAGAGTCCAATGGCAGAGTGGCGGAGCGGAAGCAGCTTCAATTGAAGGCCATACACAGGCCTAGGTTAAAAAGTCCCCCCAGCAGCAGTGTGGGGAGACGACTATCAAGAGTCCAATGGCTGAGTGGCGATCCGGGAAGTCAGCGTTGTGATTGCAGATGCAATGCAGAAATTCTACGAAGTAATGCCGTGGGTGCGAAGAAGATCATATACCGTCGTACTTCCATCCATAAGACGGAACAACCTGCGAACCGGGAGCTTTATTGCCCTGACCCGCTGAGCAGCTTCTGGGATACCCAAGAGGCCCATGGCAGAGTGGCGGAGCGTAAGCAGCTTCAATTAAAGGCCATACAGAGGCCTATGTTAAAAAGTCCCCCCAGCAGCAGCGTGGGGAGACGACTATCAAGAGTCCAATGGCAGAGTGGCGGAGCGGAAGCAGCTTCAATTGAAGGCCATACACAGGCCTAGGTTAAAAAGTCCCCCCAGCAGCAGTGTGGGGAGACGACTATCAAGAGTCCAATGGCTGAGTGGCGATCCGGGAAGTCAGCGTTGTGATTGCAGATGCAATGCAGAGATTCTATGAGGTGATGCCGTGGGTGCGAAAAAGATCATATACCGTCGTACTTCCATCCATAAGACGGAACAACCTGTGAACCGGGAGCTTTATTGCCCTGACCCGCTGAGCAGCTTCTGGGATACCCAAGAGGCCCATGGCAGAGTGGCGGAGCGTAAGCAGCTTCAATTAAAGGCCATACAGAGGCCTATGTTAAAAAGTCCCCCCAGCAGCAGCGTGGGGAGACGACTATCAAGAGTCCAATGGCAGAGTGGCGGAGCGGAAGCAGCTTCAATTGAAGGCCATACACAGGCCTAGGTTAAAAAGTCCCCCCAGCAGCAGTGTGGGGAGACGACTATCAAGAGTCCAATGGCTGAGTGGCGATCCGGGAAGTCAGCGTTGTGATTGCAGATGCAATGCAGAGATTCTATGAGGTGATGCCATGGGTGCGAAGAAGATCATATACCGTCGTACTTCCACCCATAAGACGGAACAACCTGCGAACCGGGAGCTTTATTGCCCTGACCCGCTGAGCAGCTTCTGGGATACCCAAGAGTTTGGCTTCTGTGGGGAATATGGTTGAAAACTGAAACTTAAAGGCATGTTGACGGAAGGGCACCAGTGTCAGTGCTCCGGAGGGAATATAGCTTCAAAGCTGACACTTAAAGGTATATCGACGGTCAGAGACCACAGGAAGTGGAGCTTGCGTCTTAAATCGACTGAATGTGGCAGACGTGAAACGTCTACGGGCCGTATATGAAACGGGTTGTTCCTCTTTCTGGAATAAGTGTTGGAAATGGCCACTCTTTTTGGTGTGGCGTTTTGTCTATTTAATTCCGATAACGGACTCTACTCCTCCGTGCAATCCAGTTACGAGACCCTGGGCAGGTCTGGGTCCAATTTGTGGTAGAGACTGGTTTTGTTCAGCCATGCTTGAGCGAGTAATAACAGGTCTGTGCTGCCCTTTGGTGTCTGGCTTAGTGCGCACAACACTGAACGTCCCAGCATTTGTCAACGATTTGCCGTTAAGTGATGCAAACCCGCTGAACCACGTTCATGAGGTGCCGGTACAGGGGGCCATGAATCAGTATGGACCTGGCAGCAGTGTGAGGAGACCCGAAAGTGGCACATGGCGCAGGGTGGCGGTGGAGGCAGCAGTATTCGAAGACATACACAGGACTAGTTTAAAAAGCGGAAGCCGTCAGCAGCGTGAGCAGACGACAGAGGCACATGGCGCAGGGTGGCGGTGGAGGCAGCAGTATTCGGAAGCCATACACAGGCCTAGGTTAAAAAGCGGAAGCCGTCAGCAGCGTGAGCAGACGACAGAGGCACATGGCGCAGGGTGGCGGTGGAGGCAGCAGTATTCGGAAGCCATACACAGGCCTAGGTTTAAAACTGGAACCCAGCAGCGTGAGCAGACGACAAAGACGCACATGGCAGAGGATGGATCTGGCAGCAGTATGAGAAGGCGGTACAGGGGCCCGTGGCACAGTGTGGTGATGGGGGCTACAGCAACTGGATGCCAGAAAGTGGCCGATAGGGCTATATACTGCATGGAATTATAAAGTTGTAAAGACAGCGGCCTATAAGGCTATACACACTATAACAATCATGACTTGATTGACCATTGGCCTATAAGGCTATACACAGCATGAATATCATGACTTATTCTGAGAGTGGTTTGGAAGGCTATATACAAAAAGTAATTCATGAGCTGTCCGGACAGCGGACAATAAGTACATATATACAAATCAATTCATCAGCTGTCCAGCCAGCGGCCTCAAAGGCGACACATATAGAAAGCAATTCATGAGCTGTTCAGACAGCGGCCTCTAAGGTGACAGATATACAAAGCAATTCCCGAGGTGTTCAGGGAGCGGCCTGAACGGCTAGGTTATTACTAAATATATTTTTGTGGACAAACATCGGCCTATAAATAGATGTCTACACAGTGACAAAAAATTATGTCGCCAGACAGCGGCCCCGAAGGCGACAGATATACAAAGCAATTCCCGCGAGCGCACAGGGCCCACAGTGTCTGAGGATGGACGTTGGCGCAGAAAGGCAGAGACCAACTGACTACATAGGTGGTTTTTATAGTACTTTATTTTGGCCTCCCTCTCAGCAGGTGTGAAAAAGGCCACCATTTTTGAAAGGTAGCGAGGGTCCAACAAGGTGGACAGCCAAAAGTCATCCCTCTGTCTGATGGTTATTATTCGGCTGTCGCTACGCAAGCAACCGAGCATGCTATGGGCCATTTGTGCCAAGGAATGCGAGGGACTCCCTGCCTCCATCTCCACAGCATACTGCCACGGTGCGTCTGGGTCCTCTGTCTCCTCCTCCTCCTCTACCAGATGCTCCTGCTCCTCCACTCCTGTCCGCTGAGTGGAAAAACCACCCATTTCACTCAATAATTCCTGAGCACCAATGTCCTCCTCTACCTCCTCCTCTTCTTCCTGTCCTGCCCCCACAGGGGTCATGTGGCGTTGAGATCTGTGTGCCACGTCTACCGCACCCTGACCAGCCATTGTTAACAGCATGAGCTGCCAATGGCTGACATCTAAGTTACACAGGGGAGTACCTTTATCCGCTTGTAACATCAGGAAATCGGTGATGGCCTTTCGCTGTTCGTAAAGGCGGTCTAACATATGTAGGGTTGAATTCCACCTTGTTGCAACGTCGCAGATCAGGCGATGCTGTGGAATTCCGTTCTGCCGCTGCAGCTCAAGGAGGGTGTGCTTTGCGGTGTAGGAATGGCTGAAATGCATGCAAAGTTTACGTGACATTTTAAGGATGTCTTGCAGTGGGATGGTGGATTTTAGGAACCGCTTGACAACCAGATTGAACACGTGAGCCATGAATGGCGCATGGCACAACCTTCCTTGACGCAGAGCAGACACCATGTTCTTTCCGTTGTCGGTCAACATGGTTCCGATTTTCAGTTTGCGCGGAGACAGCCATCTGTCGATTTCTCTGTTCATTACACTCAGAAGTTCCTCCCCTGTGTGACTACGTTCGCCAAGGCATACCAGGTGCAGCACAGCGTGACACCGTTGCGCCCTGCACATGTGATATGCCGGTCGGGTAATGGGACTTGGCACGGGGGTGGCGGCTGAGGACACGGCGGAAGAAGAGGTGGTAGAGGCGGACATCTTTGCTGGACCAAGGACGTGCAAACGTGGAGGCAAAAGCGGCGTGACCTGTCCAAGTTGCTAGTGCGGCTGTGCCGGTACCACGTTCACCCAGTGGGCCGTAAATGACATGTACTGTCCCTGACCGTAGTTACAGCTCCACACGTCGGCGCTGCCGTGCACTTTGGCAGAGACCGACATGCTCAAAGACTGGCCCACCATCTCTTCTACATGTGAATGCAGGGCTGGCACTGCCTTTTTGGCGAAGAAATGCCGGCTTGGCACTATCCACTGCGGCTCGGCACAAGCCATCATTTCTCGGAAAGGTGCTGAGTCCACCACTTGGAAAGGGAGGGACTGCAGCACCAGCAACTTGGACAGGAGGACGTTCAGCTTCTGCACCGTCGGGTGCGTGCTCGCAAACTGTTGTCTCTTGGAAACGGATTCCAAGAAAGACTGCTGACGGAATCCGTGAAGAGGAGTAGCAGGAGAAGGAGCATCTGAACGAGCGGAAGATGCCAACGAGCGACAACTCCCCTCAGCAGAGGTGTTGGAGCCTTGACTGGCTGATAGAGGGCGATTGACGTCGGGTGACGGAGCAAGTAACGGAGCGGGTGATGGAGCGGGGGCTGGGGCAGGCAGAACCGCCGTATCTTTATCACGGTTTTCCCAGGCCACCGAATGGCGACGCTGCATATGCTGACGCAACGCTGTAGTCCCAACATTGGCCCCCTGGCCACGCTTGACTTTCTGGCCACATAGTCGACATACGGCTACGTTTACTTCCTCAGGCGGCTTGACGAAAAATTGCCACACCGCCGAGTAGGAAACTTTGCCCCCGCTACTCCTCACTGGCTGACTGCTACTTCCTCCGTGCACACCGGCACCACTACTGGCCGTGGTGGTAGGCTGCAGTGGAGCTGGTGCTCTACTCCGTGGCCGTTTGGCTCCACTGACACTGCTGCGACCCTGCTGCCTCCTGGGCAACCCACCGACTGTTTTGCTCGCTGGCAAGCTGGCACCCTCTTCTCCTGATGATGCGGAAGCAATAGCCTGATGACGACGAGGCTGCCAAGTGCGATCAGCCTCATCATCATCAATTAGGGTCTCCGCGTCACTACTAGCCCCCTCGGCTGCGTGTGGGTCAGGAGACAGACCTGTCTCTAGACCGGCTACCGAGCCACTCTCCTCGCCAGTACTTCTTCGCCTGGCTGCTGAAGAGGCGGATGTCTCCCCCCGTTCCTGACCGCCCTCTGTTACCTCTTCCTCACTGTACAGTGGGGCTGAGCCCACAGCATACGATACTTCGCTTGGTGAGGGAACACCAAAGGACAGGGGCAGGTCGAGGACACGTGATTTCAATGGGCTTGCTCCCGGGCTATGCCAACTAACGGTTGTGTCTGATGTACCCACCGACCGTTGGCTGTAGGTGTCAGAGGTGACCTGGGAAGAGGAAGACGACCGAGTCAACCAATCGATGACGGCAGGGTTGTCGGTGGAGACACGACCGCTGGATGACACCGGGAGCACTGGCCTCTGGCTGCGACTAGTGCTGCCTCGACCCCTTCCTCTGCTGCCACGTCTGCTCGCTCCTGAAACATTGCCTCCTCTGCCACTCCTCTGCGTGTTGTCTGACATACTCTTTAATTCAATAAGCACCCCAAAAATAAAAACGGATTTAACTCTTTGAACGTACAATAGTGGTTGTGAAGCAGAAAGTCAGTTTATTTAGCACAATCGGTCAATTGCAGCTTGCCGTTGGCTGGAAACTGTACGTTTATGTCACTGGAATGCACTAATCACCCAAAAAATATTACCGCCACCCGGCGTGTAAATGGATCTAACTCTTTGAACGTACAATAGTGGTTGTGAAGCAGAAAGTCAGTTTATTGTACACAATCGGTCAATTGCAGCTTGCCGTTGGCTGGAAACTGTACGTTTATGTCACTGGAATGCACTAATCACCCAAAAAATATTACCGCCAGCCGGCGTGTAAATGGATTTAACTCTTTGAACGTACAATAGTGGTTGTGAAGCAGAAAGTCCGTTTATTTAGCACAATCGGTCAATTGCAGCTTGCCGTTGGCTGGAAACTGTATGTTTATGTCACTGGAATGCACTAATCACCCAAAAAATATTACCGCCACCCGGCGTGTAAATGGATCTAACTCTTTGAACGTACAATAGTGGTTGTGAAGCAGAAAGTCAGTTTATTTAGCACAATCGGTCAATTGCAGCTTGCCGTTGGCTGGAAACTGTACGTTTATGTCACTGGAATGCACTAATCACCCAAAAAATATTACCGCCACCCGGCGTGTATATGGATTTAACTCTTTGAACGTACAATAGTGGTTGTGAAGCAGAAAGTCAGTTTATTGTACACAATCGGTCAATTGCAGCTTGCCGTTGGCTGGAAACTGTACGTTTATGTCACTGGAATGCACTAATCACCCAAAAAATATTACCGCCAGCCGGCGTGTAAATGGATTTAACTCTTTGAACGTACAATAGTGGTTGTGAAGCAGAAAGTCAGTTTATTTAGCACAATCGGTCAATTGCAGCTTGCCGTTGGCTGGAAACTGTACGTTTAGGTCACTGGAATGCACTAATCACCCAAAAAATATTACCGCCACCCGGCGTGTATATGGATTTAACTCTTTGAACGTACAATAGTGGTTGTGAAGCAGAAAGTCAGTTTATTTAGCACAATCGGTCAATTGCAGCTTGCCGTTGGCTGGAAACTGTACGTTTATGTCACTGGAATGCACTAATCACCCAAAAAATATTACCGCCACCCGGCGTGTAAATGGATCTAACTCTTTGAACGTACAATAGTGGTTGTGAAACAGAAAGTCAGTTTATTGTACACAATCGGTCAATTGCAGCTTGCCGTTGGCTGGAAACTGTACGTTTATGTCACTGGAATGCACTAATCACCCAAAAAATATTACCGCCAGCCGGCGTGTAAATGGATTTAACTCTTTGAACGTACAATAGTGGTTGTGAAGCAGAAAGTCAGTTTATTTAGCACAATCGGTCAATTGCAGCTTGCCGTTGGCTGGAAACTGTACGTTTATGTCACTGGAATGCACTAATCACCCAAAAAATATTACCGCCACCCGGCGTGTATATGGATTTAACTCTTTGAACGTACAATAGTGGTTGTGAAGCAGAAAGTCAGTTTATTGTACACAATCGGTCAATTGCAGCTTGCCGTTGGCTGGAAACTGTACGTTTATGTCACTGGAATGCACTAATCACCCAAAAAATATTACCGCCACCCGGCGTGTAAATGGATCTAACTCTTTGAACGTACAATAGTGGTTGTGAAGCAGAAAGTCAGTTTATTTAGCACAATCG
The DNA here is from genome assembly GCF_062004578.1 of Staurois parvus. Lineage (NCBI taxonomy): Eukaryota > Metazoa > Chordata > Amphibia > Anura > Ranidae > Staurois > Staurois parvus. The sequence continues at coordinate 11,213,922 of NW_028317882.1, forward strand.
GTCAATTGCAGCTTGCCGTTGGCTGGAAACTGTACGTTTATGTCACTGGAATGCACTAATCACCCAAAAAATATTACCGCCACCCGGCGTGTATATGGATTTAACTCTTTGAACGTACAATAGTGGTTGTGAAGCAGAAAGTCAGTTTATTTAGCACAATCGGTCAATTGCAGCTTGCCGTTGGCTGGAAACTGTACGTTTATGTCACTGGAATGCACTAATCACCCAAAAAATATTACCGCCACCCGGCGTGTAAATGGATTTAACTCTTTGAACGTACAATAGTGGTTGTGAAGCAGAAAGTCAGTTTATTTAGCACAATCGGTCAATTGCAGCTTGCCGTTGGCTGGAAACTGTACGTTTATGTCACTGGAATGCACTAATCACCCAAAAAATATTACCGCCACCCGGCGTGTAAATGGATCTAACTCTTTGAACGTACAATAGTGGTTGTGAAGCAGAAAGTCAGTTTATTGTACACAATCGGTCAATTGCAGCTTGCCGTTGGCTGGAAACTGTACGTTTATGTCACTGGAATGCACTAATCACCCAAAAAATATTACCGCCAGCCGGCGTGTAAATGGATTTAACTCTTTGAACGTACAATAGTGGTTGTGAAGCAGAAAGTCCGTTTATTTAGCACAATCGGTCAATTGCAGCTTGCCGTTGGCTGGAAACTGTATGTTTATGTCACTGGAATGCACTAATCACCCAAAAAATATTACCGCCACCCGGCGTGTAAATGGATCTAACTCTTTGAACGTACAATAGTGGTTGTGAAGCAGAAAGTCAGTTTATTTAGCACAATCGGTCAATTGCAGCTTGCCGTTGGCTGGAAACTGTACGTTTATGTCACTGGAATGCACTAATCACCCAAAAAATATTACCGCCACCCGGCGTGTATATGGATTTAACTCTTTGAACGTACAATAGTGGTTGTGAAGCAGAAAGTCAGTTTATTGTACACAATCGGTCAATTGCAGCTTGCCGTTGGCTGGAAACTGTACGTTTATGTCACTGGAATGCACTAATCACCCAAAAAATATTACCGCCAGCCGGCGTGTAAATGGATTTAACTCTTTGAACGTACAATAGTGGTTGTGAAGCAGAAAGTCAGTTTATTTAGCACAATCGGTCAATTGCAGCTTGCCGTTGGCTGGAAACTGTACGTTTAGGTCACTGGAATGCACTAATCACCCAAAAAATATTACCGCCACCCGGCGTGTATATGGATTTAACTCTTTGAACGTACAATAGTGGTTGTGAAGCAGAAAGTCAGTTTATTTAGCACAATCGGTCAATTGCAGCTTGCCGTTGGCTGGAAACTGTACGTTTATGTCACTGGAATGCACTAATCACCCAAAAAATATTACCGCCACCCGGCGTGTAAATGGATCTAACTCTTTGAACGTACAATAGTGGTTGTGAAACAGAAAGTCAGTTTATTGTACACAATCGGTCAATTGCAGCTTGCCGTTGGCTGGAAACTGTACGTTTATGTCACTGGAATGCACTAATCACCCAAAAAATATTACCGCCAGCCGGCGTGTAAATGGATTTAACTCTTTGAACGTACAATAGTGGTTGTGAAGCAGAAAGTCAGTTTATTTAGCACAATCGGTCAATTGCAGCTTGCCGTTGGCTGGAAACTGTACGTTTATGTCACTGGAATGCACTAATCACCCAAAAAATATTACCGCCACCCGGCGTGTATATGGATTTAACTCTTTGAACGTACAATAGTGGTTGTGAAGCAGAAAGTCAGTTTATTGTACACAATCGGTCAATTGCAGCTTGCCGTTGGCTGGAAACTGTACGTTTATGTCACTGGAATGCACTAATCACCCAAAAAATATTACCGCCACCCGGCGTGTAAATGGATCTAACTCTTTGAACGTACAATAGTGGTTGTGAAGCAGAAAGTCAGTTTATTTAGCACAATCGGTCAATTGCAGCTTGCCGTTGGCTGGAAACTGTACGTTTATGTCACTGGAATGCACTAATCACCCAAAAAATATTACCGCCACCCGGCGTGTATATGGATTTAACTCTTTGAACGTACAATAGTGGTTGTGAAGCAGAAAGTCAGTTTATTTAGCACAATCGGTCAATTGCAGCTTGCCGTTGGCTGGAAACTGTACGTTTATGTCACTGGAATGCACTAATCACCCAAAAAATATTACCGCCACCCGGCGTGTATATGGATTTAACTCTTTGAACGTACAATAGTGGTTGTGAAGCAGAAAGTCAGTTTATTTAGCACAATCGGTCAATTGCAGCTTGCCGTTGGCTGGAAACTGTACGTTTATGTCACTGGAATGCACTAATCACCCAAAAAATATTACCGCCACCCGGCGTGTAAATGGATCTAACTCTTTGAACGTACAATAGTGGTTGTGAAGCAGAAAGTCGGTTTATTTAGCACAATCGGTCAATTGCAGCTTGCCGTTGGCTGGAAACTGTACGTTTATGTCACTGGAATGCACTAATCACCCAAAAAATATTACCGCCACCCGGCGTGTATATGGATTTAACTCTTTGAACGTACAATAGTGGTTGTGAAGCAGAAAGTCAGTTTATTTAGCACAATCGGTCAATTGCAGCTTGCCGTTGGCTGGAAACTGTACGTTTATGTCACTGGGATGCACTAATCACCCAAAAAATATTACCGCCACCCGGCGTGTATATGGATTTAACTCTTTGAACGTACAATAGTGGTTGTGAAGCAGAAAGTCAGTTTATTTAGCACAATCGGTCAATTGCAGCTTGCCGTTGGCTGGAAACTGTACGTTTAGGTCACTGGAATGCACTAATCACCCAAAAAATATTACCGCCAGCCGGCGTGTAAATGGATTTAACTCTTTGAACGTACAATAGTGGTTGTGAAGCAGAAAGTCAGTTTATTGTACACAATCGGTCAATTGCAGCTTGCCGTTGGCTGGAAACTGTACATTTATGTCACTGGAATGCACTAATCACCCAAAAAATATTACCGCCACCCGGCGTGTAAATGGATCTAACTCTTTGAACGTACAATAGTGGTTGTGAAGCAGAAAGTCAGTTTATTTAGCACAATCGGTCAATTGCAGCTTGCCGTTGGCTGGAAACTGTACGTTTATGTCACTGGAATGCACTAATCACCCAAAAAATATTACCGCCACCCGGCGTGTATATGGATTTAAGTCTTTGAACGTACAATAGTGGTTGTGAAGCAGAAAGTCAGTTTATTTAGCACAATCGGTCAATTGCAGCTTGCCGTTGGCTGGAAACTGTACGTTTAGGTCACTGGAATGCACTAATCACCCAAAAAATATTACCGCCAGCCGGCGTGTAAATGGATATAACTCTTTGAACGTACAATAGTGGTTGTGAAGCAGAAAGTCAGTTTATTGTACACAATCGGTCAATTGCAGCTTGCCGTTGGCTGGAAACTGTACATTTATGTCACTGGAATGCACTAATCACCCAAAAAATATTACCGCCACCCGGCGTGTAAATGGATCTAACTCTTTGAACGTACAATAGTGGTTGTGAAGCAGAAAGTCAGTTTATTTAGCACAATCGGTCAATTGCAGCTTGCCGTTGGCTGGAAACTGTACGTTTAGGTCACTGGAATGCACTAATCACCCAAAAAATATTACCGCCACCCGGCGTGTATATGGATTTAAGTCTTTGAACGTACAATAGTGGTTGTGAAGCAGAAAGTCAGTTTATTTAGCACAATCGGTCAATTGCAGCTTGCCGTTGGCTGGAAACTGTACGTTTAGGTCACTGGAATGCACTAATCACCCAAAAAATATTACCGCCAGCCGGCGTGTAAATGGATTTAACTCTTTGAACGTACAATAGTGGTTGTGAAGCAGAAAGTCAGTTTATTGTACACAATCGGTCAATTGCAGCTTGCCGTTGGCTGGAAACTGTACGTTTATGTCACTGGAATGCACTAATCACCCAAAAAATATTACCGCCAGCCGGCGTGTAAATGGATTTAACTCTTTGAACGTACAATAGTGGTTGTGAAGCAGAAAGTCAGTTTATTGTACACAATCGGTCAATTGCAGCTTGCCGTTGGCTGGAAACTGTACGTTTAGGTCACTGGAATGCACTAATCACCCAAAAAATATTACCGCCAGCCGGCGTGTAAATGGATTTAACTCTTTGAACGTACAATAGTGGTTGTGAAGCAGAAAGTCAGTTTATTGTACACAATCGGTCAATTGCAGCTTGCCGTTGGCTGGAAACTGTACGTTTAGGTCACTGGAATGCACTAATCACCCAAAAAATATTACCGCCAGCCGGCGTGTAAATGGATTTAACTCTTTGAACGTACAATAGTGGTTGTGAAGCAGAAAGTCAGTTTATTGTACACAATCGGTCAATTGCAGCTTGCCGTTGGCTGGAAACTACGTTTGTGTCACTGGAATGCACTAATCACCCAAAAAATATTACCGCCAGCCGGCGTGTAAATGGATTTAACTCTTTGAACGTACAATAGTGGTTGTGAAGCAGAAAGTCAGTTTATTTTGCACAATCGGCAAACTGCAGCACCAACTGTGCACGACAGCCACCAAAAAAAAAAGGGTGTATGTCACTTTAAATTTTCGATTCTTTGATAGCTGTGGCCCTAAGTAACGATTCTGTGTCCCTGAGTAACGATTCTGTGTCCCTGAGTAACGATTCTGTGGCCCTAAAGTCTCTGTGGCCCTAACTCTGTCCCTTAATACAGACAGGTCTGTCTCTCTTGAATGACCGGAGGCTAATGGAGAATTCTAAGATGGCCGCGATTTATAGTGCTGGCTGGCTGCTGATTGGCTAATGCGATCACATGTCATGAATGCATTATGGGTCAGCGCGCCTTGTCTGCGCGCCTTCCCAGAGATCCCCGCCCCATCTTCTCTGTCCATTTTCTCCGTGGCCACACATGTCGCCGCCATTTTTGGGAAAATTCGATTCGTGCATCCAAAGTTTGCTAATCTTCGGATTCGTCGCGAATAGCATTTTTCCAAATCTTCGGAACGAATTCCACTTCGTCATGTTCGATTCGCTCATCTCTAGTAATAGCGTATCTCAGTAGCATTTTAGCAGCGTTTAGGAGCTATAGCATTTTATTAGCATTTCAGTATATGTAGATAATACAAAGCAAAAAAAAGCTGTTAGGAGAGTTTTAGTAGTGTTTAGCAGCATTTAGCAATTTTTTTTCTGCTGGAAAAAAAAGCTTCCAAAAACTGTACAAAAACAGTTTTTTTTTTCTGCTCCTAAATATTGAAGCTTGAAAAACGCTACTAGCCTAAAATAGTGTGCATGGACACATACAATAACAATATTTAGCTTCTAGCAGCAGATAAAAAATGCTAACAGCTTCAGGGAGCTTAAAAATTGCTAGTGTGCATGGAGCCTAAGCCAGAACTCTGTATAAGGCTACATTCACATGTGTGACTAGCGTGTGGTAATCACAGGTGATTGCTGGCTGGGCGGACAGCTACAGATTTTATTTAAAACACAAATCACCAGTGACAAAAAATCGGGAAATTATATGTCAAATAAACAAATGCTGCTGCTCATTAGTGTAAACCCCAAAAAATACATAAAACATCAAAACAGTGCAAATATTTATAAATACACACTGCAACAAAATAAATAAAATGAAAAAAAATTATAATAATAAGTCCCACTCCAAATCAATAGTGAAAATTAAAAATTTAAAAATACATAAAAAATAAATTATATTCATGAAAGTCCTTTTCCCAAAAAATTTTTAGACCCGTGTTTCCACCAAAATAGTGCTCAAATACGACACCACACAGATATTAGTGAAAAAACCGCCTTTTAGGGTTTTTTTGGGATCCTAGACCCAGTCAGTATGTCTCCAATCACCAGATATTCCTGGATTCCCCCCACTCCAGACAGGAATATAGCCAGCCTCCAACCTTCAGGATCACCAGACACCACTCTCCAAGAAAAAGTTTGGAATAATGCAGGGAAAAAAACCAAATATATAGCGTAATACTGCAACACTCGGTTATACTAAATTTCCAAGCAACCAAACCACTCACATTCTTTATAAGTATAATCAGTATTTATTGCATTTTAAATGGAGCCAAAATGCCATATCACCAGGGTATTTTCTGAGATCTCACAGTCAGCAACAGATGACAGCACAAGAATTACCCATAAGCAAGATGGTCCCCGGGAACGCCGCATGCCGGCGTGCGTTCCACTCGCCGGAAGTGACGTATTACCTTAGACGCCAAAGCCGGGAATGCATCAATGTGTTTCGCCCCTCCTCCCCGGCTTTAAGCTACATTCGCACCGACAATTTAACAGGGTGCAAATTGCAGTGGCACGAGCCGTCTGAAAAATACTCCTCTAAATTTGAGAAGCCACTATGCTAACCCTGAAACGTTGATTGTGTGAGGACAACCATATTGAATCCTCAAAGTACTTAGTATCCATCTCTAATGTTTCTGATAAAGTGATGTGAGCTTTTGATAAAATTGCCTGCTCTTCTGTACTTTTTTGATGCATCAGAACATAAATATGTGTAGCGTTCTCCTAGTGTAGGATGCTAAGCAAATTTAGGGAGCAGCAATTCTTTGTTCTGGTCTCTTCATAATTTCACAGACTGGGAGTTTGACTGCTTCCCCCTGCCTCTGGAAGAGGCTTCCAGAGCTTAGAGTGAGAGATTCAAATAAGCAATCTGAATATTTAGCATTCTCCAGCCAATCCTTGGAGAGGAGTATCCAGAAGTGGGCTTGAAGCATGAGAAATAGTCTGAGGCGCTGGAGAACTGGGTTCCCTATCCCCAGGAGGGTTCAAGAGCTTGAGGGCCTGCTGTCCTCAGGCAGCCCATGGACTGTGTAGCTGTTCTTGAGGCCTCAGTTGTGTCAGGGCTGAGGGCCTTGATGGATTTTGCAGCTGATTGCAGGACCTCACCACAAGGGATCTTTTCTGGAGGCGGACTGCCACTATAACTGGACTAAGCTAGAGGGTGGCAGCTGTCCTAAGGACTTGTAAGTAAAACCCCTAAACTGTGCAGTGTTCCGGAAATCGCATTGGCTGCCAGTAGTTGTGCTTAGGTGCAAGGTAACCAGATGCCAAAGAAACTTGCCCCATGGTCTTCAGCTGTGAGGCCTTTGACTGCTCAGAAACTCATCTCATGGTGCCCACGTGTGAGGTCTTAGAAGATTGTCCTCTCATTGCATAGTATTAATCTGGAGTATTCCATGCCATTTCCCCTCTCCTGTTAAAGTTTCTTCAAGCGATAAATCCTAAAAAAGACATCCCCTAGACCACAGGTGTCAAACTGGCGGCACTCCAGCTGTTGCCAAGTCCCATGAGGCATTGCAAGATTGACAGTTACAAGAATGACTCCCAAAGGCAGAGGTATGATGGGACTTGTAGTTTTGCAACAGCTGGAGGGCTGCCAGTTTGACACCACTGCCCTAGACTGTGTTACTGGGGCTGGGGTGAATGGACTGGTGCTTGTAGTGGTGGGCAGCCTCTGTACTTTTAGCAAAAAAAAAAGTTAATACGAGCAGCCCCTTCAAGGGTAGCACTGCAAACTGTATATGAAGTGTCAAACTGAAACCAAACTTTATTTGTATCAGTCACTTTTTTGAAGGAACAGTATGATAACCTTATTAAACGTTATTAACAACTAATAACATGACAGAAAAAGAATTGAAATTTATATCATATTTCACATTTTTACAGATTGAGGACTGTTTGAATGTATTTTACAGCCTTGAAGGGCAACAGGGTACTTAAATTTAATGAAAGTACCCAGATAGAAATGTGCTGGCAATCCACAGGTCAATTCATTATTGTTCAGCTTACTAAATACACCTCTTTTTAAGCTTTTGTCCCTTTTTTCTCACCTTATAATCCCTTTATGCCTACATTCATTTCTCCATTGTATCTATGTTCCTAGCCCAGTGGGATTGAGTTTATTTCTATTAACTCATTGGGGTGTCCCTTGTTATGCGGAAGTGTCTTCAGTGGTTGGAGGAGCCCTCAGAATATCTGTCACTGTCACATTTAAGGCCCCGCACTCTGGATCATATTACCACTACTGACACCAGTGGCACAAGGAAGGTGGCACTTCAATGCAGCTGAGATAGCCTCCAACATCCTGAAACTCAGAGCAACTTGGGAAGCCCTGAGAACCTCTGCCCTGAGTCTTTACAGAAAGTTGGTTCTCCTGGTGGACAATTAGTCAGCATTGTCTTATGTGCAGCATCCAAGCTAAATACATAGAGTTTTTTCAGGGAGGTGATCTTGAGAAAACGTGAAGACCTGAAGGTCACATATGTTCCAGCCTTCGACAATATGACGAGTAAGCTGTGATACAGAGTGATGTATGTCATGTAGGTTGTGTCAGGGTATAAAATTGATCAATCAAATAATAATATGATTACAGCAAGCATTGAATTCATTGTTTTCTGATCATAGTTCATCAAATAGTTATCATAAGAGGATATTTATTTCGTGTGGCTTGATATGCCATTCAAAAATAACATCCAGATTCTGATTTCCTGGAATGTCTTTTCCACAAGTTCTTCAAAGATAAATCATAAAGTTTAGTAAGTGATCAGAATGTATTTTTGCGAAATGTCAAGTGTACATGTAAAGGAAAAAACAAGCACAGATTAAAATTCTTATAATGAAGCCATTTTGTCCCTAAAAGCTATAATGTTTGCCACCTCAAGGTTAAATATTCCTTAGTACAGCGAACATGCATCTGTGCCCATATATCATGGAAATATACTGTAATTTTCTACAGACCAAGGAAAGATCCGGTACATGTGCAGTATTATTGCCTTGGTGTGTTGGACTTATCAGAACATTCTGGTAATTGGCAAATAAACTACATGTGCCAGCACCCTCAGCACTTTAATTTGTTCTCCTGACCCAGACCCGAGCCACCCTTGTAGTGTGGAACTCCTGTTTATACAATTTATTGTCCATCACCTCCTTTTTGTAGTAAAACATTACATCTGTACAGACGCCGGTTACCAGTTGCCATACTATCACACATGTATTCTGATGCCTAGTCTCTACTGTAGTTGTGTGGTCACTCTAGGCCCTACTCTAGGACCGTCATTGTTCACTTTGTTAAAGGAATAGTTCACCTTCACCAAAGAACTGCCTATGCAGGTATGGGGCGTCTGTGGATAAAAACAAACGGTGTGTCTCTGACTAAAGTCGAAAAAATGTCCTTGCTATAGGTGTAGACCATTTACATACCTCGTGAAGCCTGACTGAAATTGACTGAAATACTCTCAGGACATTGCTAAGTACTTCCAGGATGTTGCTAAGGGAGGCCTAGTCCTTACTGCTCGCCTCCACCATCACAGGAGTGAGCTTTTTCTCTGATTCAGACCCCCCTACATGTTCTTTTTCTCTCCTGATGCTACTGCATCAGGGGAGCCCAGTGTCTGAAAGCTCACTCCTGTGATGGAGGAGGTGAGCAGTAATGACTAGGCCTCACTTAGCAACATCCTGGGAGTATTCCAGTCAGGCTTCATAAGGTACATAAATGGCCTACCCTATAGCAAGGGTATTATTCAACTTTAGTCAGAAGTTTGTTTTTATCTACAGCCACCTCTTCTCTGCATAGGCAGTTTTTTGGTAAACTAACCCTTTAAGGCCAAGCCTTAGATCGTGGGGGCCTAGGTCGAGCTAGGGTTCACATGTCATCATGCCACCATGTTTGCAAGAAAGCTGATAAAAGTAAATTATTTCATTGGAAAATCAACTGATTAAAATGTAACATTCAATAGGTGACAGTGATAATATATTAAATGATCAGGTACAGCCAAGAGACATTAAAATAACGGTCTGCTCAGTGCTCCATAATACATTTTCCAACTGAATTGCTAGTCAAACAAATAGCATTTTTTTTTCAGCTAGCTTCAATTAACCCTTAGCCTGGGTTCACATATATGCAGTGCGGTACATCACATGTGATTCGCACAGGAATCGCACCGCATTCCTGTGCAAATCACATGCGATTTGTGTGCGGTGTGATTGGAGCCATACATTTTGTATGGCTCTAGTCGCACCGCGCTCACACCAAAAAGGTCCAGGACCCTTTTTTTGGTCCGCACTAGTATCGCATCGCATGTGTATTCACACCTATGTGATGCAATCCGATTCTACACATCGCACCGCATTTTGCGTACCGATTTTGGGGTGTTGTTAACTCAACCCCTTTGCGCCGATGCCTCCCGGCCCTTTAAGAGTTTCAGAAGCCGGGAGGTGGGTGGGGTTTTAGGGTCATGTGACCGCCGTGATTTGCCGTCACGGCAGTCACATGATCGGAAAAGGTCCCGATCGCAAGGGGAGGTCAGGACCTTTCCGTGAGTAAGGGCGCACGCTCTCAGCACATATGTATTTTCTAATGGCATGCAAATATGCGGCTGCCAGGCAACAAAGGCCCAGACGCTGAGAGGCCGCATATTTGCGTTCGCTCAGCGTCTAGGGGTTAACATACACACCCGCAGCGGTTCGCATGAACAGGGTGCGATTCTAATGCGATGCAGAATTTGCTCAGAAAACGCTGCAAATTCTGGACCACGTCAGTGTGAACCCAGTCTAAATGAAATGACTGCAAGAGGTTGAAAAACTAAAACATTTCCCACACAACATTTAGGTTAAACAAAGTGATCGAATGTAAGAGAAAGAAAAATATATCTGACTGAAAAATATCTATTTTTCTACTGTGTTTGTTTAAAGTTTATTCCATCAGGTTGCTGTAAATTTGTTTTATGTGTGCTCTCTGTATTACATCTTTATTTATAAAATAAAGCTGTGATATGCATAAATTATAAGGAAAACATCAATTTAAATAGCAAAAAACTTCAAGTGGTTGTAAAGGCTCAAGGGTTTTTCTATGCATGAAGGTAAAAAACCTTCTGTGTCCAGCATCCCCCCAGCCCCCCTAATACTCACCTAAGCCCCCTCTTGATCCAGCAATGTGCACTGGAGTCTTGGCTATCCCAGGACTCCTTCTTCTTATTGGCTGAGACAGAAGTGGGAGTCATTGGCTCCCACTGCTGTCAATCAAAGCCAGTGAGCCAATTGGAAGAGAGAGGGGGCAGGGCTGAGCCACGGCTCTGTGTGTGTATGGACACACAGAGCAGTGGGTGCCCCTATAGCAAGCTGCTTGCTGTGGGGGCACCCAACAGGAAGGAGGGGCCAGGAGAGCCTGCGAGGGACTGAGAAAAGGGGGATCCAGGCTGCCCAGTGCAAAAGCACTGCACACAGCAGGTAAGTATAATATGTTTGTTGTTGTTTTCTTTAAAAACATTAACCTTTAGAATCACTTTAAAAATGTTTATGAAGGACTTATGGCTTTCCTATAACATAGTCCATATTTCTCATGAAGACATTTTTTATATTCTAGACGCCTCATAGAAATTAACAGTGAAAACTGGCAAGAGGCATGCTGTATTTAACCACTTGAGCTCTGGAAGGTTTTACACTCTTTATGACCAGGCCATTTTTTTCTATTTAGCATCGTGCTACTTTAACTGGCAATTGCCCAATTATGCAACACTGTACCCAAATTATTATTATTATACAGGATTTATATAGCTCCAATGGTTTGCTCAGCGCTTTACATTATAGTGGGAGACAATACAGTAACAATACAGTTCAACACAAGAGGGATTTGAGGGCCCTGCTCCTTGGAGCTTACAATCTAGGAGGGAGGGGTGAATGGTACAGTAGGTAGTCACTGTGGGGGATGGAGTGGTTGGAAGAGTAGAGGATTCCAGAATTAGCAGAGGGAGGGATAGGCTTCCCTGAAGAGAAAGGTTTTCAGTGATCGCCAAAAGGCAAGTAGAGTAAATGATAGTCTGAAAGATTCAGGTAGGGAATTCCAGAGGATGGGTGACACCCTGGAGAAGTCTTGGAGACGAGCATGGGAGGAGGAGATAAGGGAGCTAGAGAGTAAGAGGTCTTGCGAGGAGCGGAGTGTGCGGTTTGGGTGATATAGAGATAAGATCGGTTATGTAAATTGGGGCAGTGTTGTGGGTGGCTTTATATGTCATTGTTAGAGTTTTGAATTTTATCCGTTGGGCAACTGGGAGCCAGTGGAGGGATTGGCAGAGACGGGTGGCGGATACAGAACGGTTAGTGAGGTGGATGAGTCTGGCAGCAGCGTTCATGATAGACTGGAGGGGGGATAGCCTACGATCGGGTAGACCAATGAGGAGGAAGTTACAGTAGTCGAGGCGTGATATGACAAGGGAGTGAATAGGTTGCTTAGTGGTTTCCGGGGTTAGGAACGGTCGTATCTTGGAGATGTTGCGGAGGTGAAGTCTACATGATTTTGTCAGCGATTGGATCTGGGGCTGGAAGGACAGATTGGAGTCTAGGATTACACCTAGTACCCTGGCATGAGGGCAGGGACTTAGGATGGTGTTAGCAATATTTATGGTGAAGTCAGTGGGGGTGGCGCGGGCTGGGGGGAATACTAGGAGCTCAGTTTTGGAAAGGTTGAGTTTGAAGAAGTGGAGTGACATCCAAGCGGATATGTCACTTAGAAGGTTAGCGATGCGGGTGGAAACTGAAGGGGTGAGGTGAGGGGTAGACAGATAGATTTGCGTGTCATCAGCATAGAGATGGTAATTGAAGCCGTGGGAGTTTATCAAGTAACCAAGGGAGGAGGTGTAGATGGAGAAGAGAAGGGGTCCAAGGACAGAACCTTGAGGGACCCCTACGGAGAGAGGGAGTGAGGAGGAGGTGGCAGCGTTATAGGTAACACTAAAGGAGCACTGCGATAGATACAAGGAGAACCAGGAAAGAGCGGAGTCGCTGAGGCCAAAAGAATGTAGTTTTTTGAGGAGGAGGGGATGGTCATCCGTGTCAAAAGCCGCGGAGAGGTCGAGTAGTAGGAGTATTGAATAGTGGTCGTTGGTTTTTGCAGTTAGTAGGTCATTAGAGAGCTTTAGTAGGGCAGTTTCAGTGGAGTGTAGGGGGCGAAAGCCAGACTGTAAGGGGTCGAAAAGGTTGTTGTCAGTGAGGCGGGAGCTCAGATGATTGTAGACTAGGCGTTCTAGGAGTTTAGAGGTAAATGGCAGCAGGGAGATGGGTCTATAATTTTTTTTCACACAAACAGAGCTTTGCGTATTTGATCATAACTGTTTTTTCATTTTTTATTATTAGACAAAAAAGACTGAACATTTTGAAAAACAAAAAAAAGTTTACTTTCTGTTATAAAGCATATCCAATAAAATCACATCTCTTCGTAAATTTAGACCAACGTGTATTCTGTTACATGTCTTTGGTAAAAAAAAAATCCCAATAACTGTATATTAATTGGTTTGTGTGAAAGTTATAACATCTACAAATGGTGGTATATGCACTGGAGTTTATGTCGCTATGAGGCTTTACTGGTAAAGGTGATGATCAGCGACTTATAGTGGGACTTTGATAGTGTGGCGAACATTCTGGTGCTAACAGACCCTCACTGGGAGGTACTCTAAGGCTACGTTCACACTAGCCTTGTGTGCAGGCGGCAGAGAGGCGTTTGGGAAGCGTTTTTACCGCTTCCCAAACGCCTCTGCCAACTCTGCACATTACAGCACATGGTGCTGTTCTAACGGGAGCGTTTGCGTCGCGTCGCGTTGCGTCGCGGCAAAACGGACGCCTCTGGACGAGTCAGGAGGCTTTGAAGCCTCCTATTCTCGTCTATGGTGCCGCTCCGCAAACGCCCGGCCGGCGTTTGTGGTGCGGTTGCGACGCATTTGCGGGGCGTTTGCGGAGCGGTAACACCACTCAAACTGCATTATAGGCGTTTGTGGGGCGTTATTAACGCTCGGCAAACGCCTAGCAACCGCCGCTAAACCGCGCATGCGGCGTTTGCGGAGCGTTTGCCGAGCGTTAAAAACGCTCAGCAAACGCCGGACCAACGCTTGCCAAACGCTATAGGGGCGTTTGGCAAGCGTTGGCAAAACAGCCAAGTGTGAACGAGCCCTAACTGACTGACACTGACATCACTAGTGACACTTATACAGTTATCAGATATAATACTGTCAAGGGGTTAACATCAAGTGGTTAACTGTGTGCCTAACAAGTTTAATGTTTAATATGTGCTGCTTTTACTAACAGATCTGGCTGTTTTTTCGCCCTGCTTTTCAGGGAGAGGAAACAGCCAGATTGATGTTCTGTGTGTTTGAAAGCACAGGACTCTGTGCTGTGATTGGATACAGCTGATCAGCAAGTCTCAGCCATAAATCATTGGCTTAAACCTGTTGACAAAATTGTCCAACCACAGCGTGGGTCAGAAGAGGGCGAGTGCATGTATGCCCCAAAGCGGGAAACAAGCCAGAAATGTTTATTTACGTTGCTGAGCCTGCAGCTGCCACCCACAAGTAACTAACCACTTACCCTCCTGAAGATTTTCCCCCCTTCCTGACAAGGACATTTTTTGCATTACGTCGCTGCGTTACTTTAACTGACAATTGCACGGTCATGCAATGCTGCACCCAAATTAAATTTATGTCCTTTTTTTCCCATGTATTGAGCTTTCTTTCGGTGGTATTTGATTGCCTGTGCGTTTTATATTTTTTGCGCTATAAAAAAAAATGACCTACAATTTTGAGGAAAAAACAATATTGTTGACCTTTTAATAAGGGGGAATATCCTCCTGCGCTTAGTATGGGTAAGTCCCTATCTACTAGCTGCAATCACTCAACCTCAACCAATAAGTAATAAATACCGTGCATTAAATAGTGAAGCGCTCCCAAATTATCTAAAAAACTAATATACCCTCATACCATAAATACCCACTGAACTTAAACTAATTGATATTATAAGTGATAAAAAACATTATAAACTAAATCAATTAGTGGTAAAAATTCATAAACACCTCTCATATATACCAATATATTATTACCTCTTAATAGATCTGTGATAAAAAATAACAAATATACAATTCATAATAAATACTCAAATAACCGTGATGGAAACGATTATCATAATAATACTAATTCATGAAAAATGTGACAAATCGTGATACTTGTGACAAACCTAAAAAATCAAAAAAATATATAGTGATTCTGCAATAAATTATATAATACATATGGCTTGTGATAAACCCTATAACAAAATAAAAATAGAATGAAATAAAATAAATCGCTTCTTAAATCAGTGAAGAAAAAATATATAAATAGACTCAGTGTTTCAGAATAAACTCAAATAGTCCATGCAAAAATGTGAAACAATCTGTGATCTTCACTTCTAGTGCTCAAGAAAGGAATCCTCCAACGGCAGCAATGCCTGCTCACCTCCCCTCCTCGACCCACACAGGGCCAAAAGGCAAAAGACTCTCCTTAAAGGCAATCCTTTCTCCAGACAACTCAGCCAGGAACCTCAGGACTTCCACTCCACCTCCTCTCACCACGTCATATAGGACACAAACAAAAGCTTCCCATAGTGTTACACTGTTTATTAAAAGTAATATGGCATAACAAACTTTCCCACTCACATGTAATCTTTGAATACAACGCTTTTCCACCTCACATCATGGGTGTATTCTCATACAGGGAGGGAAACCAATATGGCCGCTACGTCCGGACAAAACGTCCCCACGTGACCGGAAGTGACGTAATCTCGTACTGGGAATGGCGTTCCGACGCGTTGCGTCACGTGCGTCGTGACTTCATCAGGGTACCGCTCCCCAGAGCCATGATTCATTTATATATGGGATAGTCAACCCACTATACCTAATTAGAGGGCGGACTCCCGGCGGCCATTTTGCCGGAGTCCGCACTACTATCCTCATTAATAGAAGACATCCTATTACAGCACTCGATCCGCGCTATGAATAGGAGCCATCCACTACCATCATATATATAGCATATTCTTGTTAACACTCCCCTTAAAAACATATATAAGCAATACAACTAATTTATTAATATTATATTAAAACCCACATAATACCCCACTTTATTACTAATTTATCTATACTAATAAAGGGGCAGAGGAAAAAAATTTCTTTTTTAGTAAATAAGACCTAGCAATAATTTACATGGATATAAATACCGATACTCACATCCAATAAAATTAATACCTTTAATATTAAAAATAGTATACAGGTATATATATCCATATATACCTATAAAATGAAAAAAATATGTAAAAATATATATAGACCATACAATTTAATTATTTCTAATAGGATTCAAAAAATTAAAAATAAAAATTAAAAACATTACTCAGAACCCTAACTGGATTCCTCTACATCATTCCCAAAAAAACTAGGAGAACCTATTTAAATAAATCCCATGAATAAAAATCCAATGGATATATGGTTAATTGAGTCACACATCGCCTCGCCCAATCCGACCATTTACCTATAATTGAAAAACAATACCCTAACGAATTCCTAATAAATCATGTGAATAAACCCATGATCCGAGTATACAGGATACGTAGCATATATCATGAATCAATCTCTACAATATAACTAAAATGTATTAAAATATATTAAAACCAATTGTAAATGCACAGTCTAAAACCAAATTAAAAGTCACTAATAAAACAATTTAGATCAAATTCCACATTTAATCCATACGGTGCCTGCGTCCGCATAGTGTAGATCCATCGGGACTCAGCTTGACTTAAAGATCTAACCTTACTACCACCCCTCCAATGTTTTGTATATTTCTGAATCCCCCAAAATTTTAAACCTGACGGATCCCTACTATGTTGTTTCAGGAAGTGTTTGGACACACTGTGTTTTGGGAAACCATTTTTTATATTTTGGACATGTTCCCTGATACGTTTCCAGAGTGGTCTCTTCGTCCTTCCTATATACTGCAAGCCGCAATCACATTCTAAACCATAAACAACACCTTCTGTACGGCACGAGATAAAATCCTTGATCTTAAATTCAGTGCCATCAATATTGCATTTAAACATTTTCCGTTTACTGTTTTTCCCTTTAGTTTCCCTACACGCATAACACTGTTTACATGGGAAAAAACCAGATTGGTCAAGGAACGTAACTTTCTTTTTTCCATCAGGTGGGTCTAGCACACTTTTTGCCAACTTCATTTTTAATGTTGGTGCTTTCCTATAAACAAATTTCGGACAATTTCCTAACACTGGATTCAACAGGGGATCCGATTTTAAAATTGGCCAATATTTACTGAATATCTTCTCTATTTTCTTGTAATGGACATTATAGTCCAACACTATGGCCATATGTCCATCAAACTTATCAACTTTCTTTTTATCCACTATCAATAACTCTCTCTCCATTTTTTCAACCTCTTTAATACTTTTTTCAAGTGCTTGTTGTGAATATCCTTTAACCATAAATTTGTTTCCAATCATTTTTGCTTGTTTAATATATTCTTCTTGACTTGAGAAGTTCCTTTTCACTCTCACCAGTTGGCCCTTTGGGATATTATATAGCCATGGGGGGAAATGACAGCTGTCTATTGGTATATAGCCATTCCTATCTACCTCTTTGAAATACGTTTTAGTGATAATTTTACCTCCTTCATTTCTAATATTAAGATCTAAAAAATTTACTTCATGACTGTCATATGTCCAGGAAAAATGTATATTCCTACTATTAGAATTCATTCTATTCAGGAATCCCAATAGTGACTCACTACTGCCTTTCCATATGATGATCACATCATCAATATATCTGGAGTATAACAAAAGTTCCTCAGGGGTCTGTTTATAAATTGCCTCTTCCTCCCAGTGGGCCATATATAAATTGGCCACACTGGGAGCGAATTTAGCCCCCATCGCGACTCCTTTCACTTGTTGGAAAAAAGTCTTATCGTGCCAAAAATAATTGTGTTGGAGGCCAAATTCCAAGCACTTCACTATGTACTTCCTTTGGGGCCACCCTATAGTGGTATATTCTCTAAGCCCCCATGTAACTGCCTCTACTGCCCCATCATGATCAATGATTGTGTACAAAGATGTCACATCAGCACTTGCCAACAGAATTTCCGAACCCAGCTCCATTTTATCTAATAGCTGAATTAAATGCTTAGTATCTCGTAAATAAGCTTTCGTCTTCTGAACTGCTGGTTGCAGATAAAAATCCACATACTGGCCTAATCTGGCCAGGACCGATTGTACCCCATTCACTATTGGTCTACCTGGAGGTTCACTCAAATTCTTATGTATTTTAGGTATTGTATAAATTATGGGTATTCTACAAACCTCTGGTATCAGATATTTGGCCTCCTTTTTATTCAAAAAGTCCTTCTTCTCTCCTTCTTGTACAAGCTTAGTTAGAACTTTTTTATAAGAAAGTGTCGGATCCCTAGGAATAACCTTATATGTGGTGGTATCTGATAATTGTTTATTTAAATCTTGCAAATAATATTCTTTAGACAGAATTACAATACCGCCCCCTTTGTCAGCAGGTCTTATTACAATATTATCTCTTTTGGAGAGCCTATTGATTCCTGTTTGGATACCAATGTTAGTTGTCACTTTTGGAATTATCAATCTCTCCAAATCATGATTGACCATTCGTTTAAAAACCTCTGTATAGTGATTATTAGATAACTGCGGATTAAAAAGTGACTTGTTTCTAAAATGACTGTGCAAAATATCGCTACTATAACCACTAGCTATATTGCTTCTAGCCCCTGGTAACCCTAAAAAATATTTTTTAATGTTCAATTTCCGAACGAATTTTTGAGTATCCACATATATGTCAAACTTATTAGCTGTTTTGGGTGGTGCATATTTTAAGCCCTTATCTAGAGCCATCAGCTCTTCTTTGGTGAGATCACATCCACTTATATTGAACACCCCTTCTCCTACTGTTCTCTTTTTCTTTTGCTGTTTCCACCCTGCCCTGCACCCCCTCCTCTTGGGGGGCTTTTCCACCTTACTCCCTCCGGGCTCCTGTTTCGGTCTAAAAAATCTCTCTGTGGTAATTCGTTTCCTAATACCTCATATCTATTGTACACCTCCACCGGACTTCTTCCTTCTCCATTGGGTGGATACCATCTTTCCTGTGGATAAAATCTCGGGCTTCTTTCTGGATAGTAATTGTACATTTTGTTCGAATAATACTCAGGTCTAGGTGGACCATAATATTCAGGTCTCTGATAATTGTTAGGTCTATTCCACTGTGAATTCCACTGGGGTCTCCACCCATTCCCTCCATTTTTTCCTTTAGGTTTTTTATTATTATATGGAGGCCCTCCATTTTTAGGTTGTTGCCTCCATCCATTATGGGGAGTGTGGTATGATGGTCCATAATGGTTAGTCTTTTGCTCATCATTATTCCTAACTGTTTTTGGCGGCATTGGAAGGGATCTATTTGTATCCACCTTTTGTTCTTTAACTGGAGTGGTATTATTGGATACAGTCTCTGTCTCCACCGGGGAACGATAAGACTTTTTTCCAACAAGTGAAAGGAGTCGCGATGGGGGCTAAATTCGCTCCCAGTGTGGCCAATTTATATATGGCCCACTGGGAGGAAGAGGCAATTTATAAACAGACCCCTGAGGAACTTTTGTTATACTCCAGATATATTGATGATGTGATCATCATATGGAAAGGCAGTAGTGAGTCACTATTGGGATTCCTGAATAGAATGAATTCTAATAGTAGGAATATACATTTTTCCTGGACATATGACAGTCATGAAGTAAATTTTTTAGATCTTAATATTAGAAATGAAGGAGGTAAAATTATCACTAAAACGTATTTCAAAGAGGTAGATAGGAATGGCTATATACCAATAGACAGCTGTCATTTCCCCCCATGGCTATATAATATCCCAAAGGGCCAACTGGTGAGAGTGAAAAGGAACTTCTCAAGTCAAGAAGAATATATTAAACAAGCAAAAATGATTGGAAACAAATTTATGGTTAAAGGATATTCACAACAAGCACTTGAAAAAAGTATTAAAGAGGTTGAAAAAATGGAGAGAGAGTTATTGATAGTGGATAAAAAGAAAGTTGATAAGTTTGATGGACATATGGCCATAGTGTTGGACTATAATGTCCATTACAAGAAAATAGAGAAGATATTCAGTAAATATTGGCCAATTTTAAAATCGGATCCCCTGTTGAATCCAGTGTTAGTGTCAGGGCAGGAGCTGAGGAACGGACAGGCAGGCCTAACAATGTAACGCACTGGCTGACGACAACCACCACCCACAGACCAAAGTCCCTCAGGGCGCGGAGTCTAAGTCCCAGGCTGCCCTTCACCAGGGCCCCTGATGGTGGGGATGGACTTGACGCAGCCAGGAACCAGGTCGCGGCCCCCGAGACACCTCAGCTGCGGTAATGGCCGCCGCCAATGGCGTGTAGCTGGTGGAAGAGACAAAAGAGTAGTCAGACAAGCCGGGGTCAACAACAACAGGACAGAACAGTACAGGACAGCAGAAGAGAATCACAGGTCACGAGCCGGGTTCAGCAACAGAGGGTCAGATCAAAGGAGAATACAAAGAATAGTCAAGACAAGCCGAATCAGATACCAGGAGAGTCACGAGAGTCAGAACAGAGTAACAGCAACACAAAGACACAAGACACAAGTGCAAAGAGCATGTGCGGGCCACAGGCTTATATGTCATCAGCCACACCCCTCTGGAGGATGGACCACAGAAACCTGAAGGCATAAAAGGACTCCCATCATGCACAGCAGAATCCAAGATGGACACCAGCACATGAAGTAACATAACCACAGGAAAAAGGTAGGACCTTGACAGTACCTCCCCCTCAAGGGCCCCTCCCCCTCCGCGGCTCAACAAAAGGTTTCTGAGGAAAGCGGGTATGAAAAGCGCGGAGGAGGGCAGGAGCATGGACATCCGCGGAAGGAACCCAGGAACGCTCCTCGGGACCATAACCGCGCCAATGAACCAGGAACTGTAATTGGCCGCGCACCAATCGAGAGTCCAGGATCCGGCTCACCTCATACTCCTCATGACCGTCAACCCGGACAGGACGGGGCCGAGGAAGAGAGGTAGTGAAGCGATTGCAGATCAGAGGTTTCAACAGGGAAACATGAAAGATATTGGAGATCCGCATCCCAGACGGAAGGGCAAGTGCATAGGCCACCGGATTCACTTTGCGGAGAATGCGGAAAGGACCGACAAAACGGGGAGCCAGTTTGGGTGTGGGCACCCGAAGATTGAGGTTGCGAGTAGACAACCACACCCGATCGCCGACCTGGTATGAAGGAGCGGGCAACCGTCTGCGATCAGCCTGGAACTTCTGGCGCTGAGCTGAGTCCCTCAAGGCCCTCTGGATCTGCCCCCAAGAAGAACGCAGGGCAGCAAGATGGTTCTCCACAGCCGGAATGTCCTGTGGTGAGAACCTCTCAGGTAATACCGCGGGTTGAAACCCATAGTTGGCCATGAAGGGAGACATCCCGGTGGAGGAGTTGACCGCCGAGTTCCTGGCAAACTCTGCCCACGGCAGGAGATCGGCCCAATCATCCTGATGGTCTGAAATATAACACCGAAGGAATTGTTCTAAGGCCTGATTGGAACGCTCCGCAGCCCCATTGGACTGCGGGTGGTAGGCTGATGAAAAGGAGAGACTAATACCCAACTGGGAGCAGAAGGCACGCCAGAATCTGGACACGAACTGACTCCCGCGGTCTGAGACAATCACCTTAGGTAACCCATGCAGGCGAAAAATCTCCCTGGAAAAGACCGTGGCCAGTTCCTGCGCTGTGGGTAATTTCCTGAGTGGAATGCAATGGCACATCTTGGAAAACCGATCGACGATCATGAGGATGACCGTATGACCCCGAGACACCGGGAGGTCTACAATAAAGTCCATCCCTAGATGTGACCAAGGACGCTCCCCATTAGGAATGGGTTGCAGAAGACCCAAAGGGAGATGCCGTGGAGACTTATTCTGGGCACAGATCGAACATGCCGCTACATAAGAGGCAATGTCGGCACGGAGGGTTGGCCACCAGAATAAGCGAGAGACGACCCAACACAGCTGGTTCTTCCCAGGATGCCCGGCAGTTTTGGCGTTATGGTAGGTACGCAGCAGGCGGGTGCGCAATCCCTCGGGTACGAAACATCTACCCTCCGGCCTCCCGGGAGGAGCATCAGTTTGAGCCGCCAAAATCTGCTCCCCAAGGGGAGAGGTCAGACTGGTGCGAATGGCAGCCAGGATCTGATCTGGAGGTATAAGTGAGATTGGCTCAGAGTCCTCCCTGGACAACTCAGAGTATTGCCGTGATAACGCATCAGCCCTGACATTCTTGGAACCAGGCAAATATGAAACCACATAGTTGAAGCGTGACAAGAACAGAGCCCATCTGGCCTGGCGGGGTGTCAATCTCTTGGCCTCCGAAAGATAAGTCAGGTTCTTGTGATCGGTAAGAATGAGGACCGGAACCGCGGAACCCTCGAGCAGGTGCCTCCATTCCTTGAGAGCCAGAATGATGACCAACAACTCCCGATCTCCAATCTGGTAGTTGCACTCAGCCGAGGAAAGCTTCCTGGAGTAGAACCCGCAGGGAAGTAGGGGTCCATCGGGCGACCGACGCTGAGACAGGAGAGCCCCTACTCCCGTCTCGGAAGCATCAACTTCGAGGACGAAGGGCAACCCAGGATTGGGATGCGAAAGAATCGGAGCCGAAGCAAAGGCAGCTTTCAGAGCCTCGAAAGCTCTGATGGCCTCGGATGGCCACTCGTGAGGGTTACTCCCCTTCTTGGTTAGGTCAGAGAGAGGCTTTGCCAATGTGGAGAAGTTCCTGATGAACTTCCGATAGTAGTTGGCAAAACCCAGAAAGCGCTGAATGGGCCGAAGACCATTGGGACGAGGCCACTGCAGAACTGCCGCAACCTTCTGAGGGTCCATGGAAAATCCCTCCGCGGAAATTATGTAGCCCAAAAAGGCAACCTGGGATCGATGGAACTCGCACTTCTCGAGTTTACAAAAGAGTCCGTTCTCACGCAATCGTTGCAGCACCTGCTTAACATCCTGGACATGGGACTCCATGGAGGTAGAGTAAACCAAGATGTCATCCAGGTAAACCACTACGCATTGCTGCAACAAATCACGAAGGACATCGTTTATGAATTCCTGAAAGACCGCGGGCGCGTTACACAATCCGAAGGGCATCACCAGGTATTCGTAGTGCCCAGTTCTAGTGTTAAACGCGGTCTTCCACTCATCCCCCTGTCTGATCCGTACGAGGTTGTACGCCGCCCTAAGGTCGAGTTTGGTAAAGACCGTTGCTCCCTTAAGGCGGTCGAATAACTCAGAAATCAAAGGAATTGGATATGCATTTTTAATGGTAATCCGATTGAGACCCCTATAATCGATGCAGGGCCTCAATTCCCCACCTTTCTTCTTTACGAAAAAAAACCCCGCTCCTGCCGGGGAAGTAGACTTACGAATGTGCCCCCGGGAAAGCGCATCCACCACGTACTCCTCCATGGCCTTATTCTCCGCAACCGAGAGAGGGTACACCCTGCCACGTGGAGGAGTGGCCCCGGGTTGCAGGGATATGGCGCAGTCGTAAGGACGATGCGGTGGTAAGGTACCAGCGCGTACCTTATCGAACACGTCCCGGTATTCCCCATAGTCGGTGGGCAACGCAGAGTCCGAGGAGGCACACAATACCTTAACCGGCCCCCGGATGCACCCGGCCCCACACTGTGGAGACCATGAGAGAATCTCGGCTGTCTGCCAATTGAAGGTTGGATTGTGCCTCTGGAGCCAGGGATACCCCAAAACCACCGAATAGTGTGGGGAAGAAATCACCTGAAAACAGGCCAACTCCCTGTGAACAGCCCCAATGGCTACCTCTATTGGCAGGGTCTCGTGGGTAACCTGCGGCGGCTGCAGGGGCCTGCCATCTATTGCTTCGAGAACCAATGGGGCAGCACGAGCCTGCAGGGGAATGGAGTGCTGCGCAGCAAACGAGCTGTCCAAGAACAACCCACCGGCCCCAGAGTCTACCAACGCCTGGGCCGTCACCGAGCCCCCTGTCCAAGAAAGGACCACGGTGATCAGTGGCTTATCCTTGCGGAACGCCGGGGACGAGGAAACACCACCCAAGATCTGTCCCCGACATGATCTCAGGTGCGAGCGTTTCCCGGACGGACCGGACAAGACTGCCGAAAGTGCCCACCGAGGCCACAGTACAGGCAGCGACCCTCCCGACGCCGAGCGGCCCGCTCCCCCTCGGAAAGGCGAGCAAACCCCAGCTGCATGGGTTCCCCACCAGACAAGCTATCCCCAGGAGGCGTGGGAGGAGAGGGAGGAATGGGTGGGACAGAAAACGCAGGTGCCAGTCGATTGGAAGGCCTCCGCAGGCGTTCCTTGAGTGAAGGCCTCTCCCTGAGCCTGGTGTCAATCAGGATCAGGAAAGAGATGAGCTCCTCCAACACCACAGGCAGTTCCTTAGCTGCAATCTCGTCCTTCAATGAGTCAGAAAGACCATGGGAAAACGCAGCCACCAGAGCCTCATTGTTCCAACCGACCTCTGCCGCCAGGGTACGAAACTCTATAGCGTACTCGGCCACGGTCCGTGAACCCTGATGCATGGTCATGAGCAGCTTGGCCGCCGAGGCGGAACGAGCCGGTACGTCGAATACCCTACGGAAGGCATCGACAAAACCAGAAAAATCTTGAATCACCGGGTCGTTCCTCTCCCATAAGGGATTTGCCCAGGCCAAGGCCTTGTCTGAGAGTAGTGAGATGAGGAACCCCACCTTTGACCTCTCAGACGGAAAGGCGTGGGGTATTAATTCAAAATAAATACCCACCTGGTTGAGGAACCCACGACACTGACTCGGCTCACCCCCAAAGCGCTGTGGAAGAGGGGCTGAACCGGTCATACCTCTGGACACCGCGGGTGCCGCATCAGCCGCGGCGGTAGGCACAGCAAGCGGAACAGCAGCGGAAGCGACCACCGGAGCGACAACCGGCCTAATAACACCAGGAGTAAGGTGCGCGGTGCGTGCAAGCAGAGTTTGCAACGCCTGAGCGAACTGATCCAACAGGTGATCCTGTTGATCGAGTCTGGCGACTAGCATTGGGAGCGAAGGCGTGCCTGCACCGTCAGGGTTCATGGCACTTGTGTAATGTCAGGGCAGGAGCTGAGGAACGGACAGGCAGGCCTAACAATGTAACGCACTGGCTGACGACAACCACCACCCACAGACCAAAGTCCCTCAGGGCGCGGAGTCTAAGTCCCAGGCTGCCCTTCACCAGGGCCCCTGATGGTGGGGATGGACTTGACGCAGCCAGGAACCAGGTCGCGGCCCCCGAGACACCTCAGCTGCGGTAATGGCCGCCGCCAATGGCGTGTAGCTGGTGGAAGAGACAAAAGAGTAGTCAGACAAGCCGGGGTCAACAACAACAGGACAGAACAGTACAGGACAGCAGACGAGAATCACAGGTCACGAGCCGGGTTCAGCAACAGAGGGTCAGATCAAAGGAGAATACAAAGAATAGTCAAGACAAGCCGAATCAGATACCAGGAGAGTCACGAGAGTCAGAACAGAGTAACAGCAACACAAAGACACAAGACACAAGTGCAAAGAGCATGTGCGGGCCACAGGCTTATATGTCATCAGCCACACCCCTCTGGAGGATGGACCACAGAAACCTGAAGGCATAAAAGGACTCCCATCATGCACAGCAGAATCCAAGATGGACACCAGCACATGAAGTAACATAACCACAGGAAAAAGGTAGGACCTTGACAGTTAGGAAATTGTCCGAAATTTGTTTATAGGAAAGCACCAACATTAAAAATGAAGTTGGCAAAAAGTGTGCTAGACCCACCTGATGGAAAAAAGAAAGTTACGTTCCTTGACCAATCTGGTTTTTTCCCATGTAAACAGTGTTATGCGTGTAGGGAAACTAAAGGGAAAAACAGTAAACGGAAAATGTTTAAATGCAATATTGATGGCACTGAATTTAAGATCAAGGATTTTATCTCGTGCCGTACAGAAGGTGTTGTTTATGGTTTAGAATGTGATTGCGGCTTGCAGTATATAGGAAGGACGAAGAGACCACTCTGGAAACGTATCAGGGAACATGTCCAAAATATAAAAAATGGTTTCCCAAAACACAGTGTGTCCAAACACTTCCTGAAACAACATAGTAGGGATCCGTCAGGTTTAAAATTTTGGGGGATTCAGAAATATACAAAACATTGGAGGGGTGGTAGTAAGGTTAGATCTTTAAGTCAAGCTGAGTCCCGATGGATCTACACTATGCGGACGCAGGCACCGTATGGATTAAATGTGGAATTTGATCTAAATTGTTTTATTAGTGACTTTTAATTTGGTTTTAGACTGTGCATTTACAATTGGTTTTAATATATTTTAATACATTTTAGTTATATTGTAGAGATTGATTCATGATATATGCTGCGTATCCTGTATACTCGGATCATGGGTTTATTCACATGATTTATTAGGAATTCGTTAGGGTATTGTTTTTCAATTATAGGTAAATGGTCGGATTGGGCGAGGCGATGTGTGACTCAATTAACCATATATCCATTGGATTTTTATTCATGGGATTTATTTAAATAGGTTCTCCTAGTTTTTTTGGGAATGATGTAGAGGAATCCAGTTAGGGTTCTGAGTAATGTTTTTAATTTTTATTTTTAATTTTTTGAATCCTATTAGAAATAATTAAATTGTATGGTCTATATATATTTTTACATATTTTTTTCATTTTATAGGTATATATGGATATATATACCTGTATACTATTTTTAATATTAAAGGTATTAATTTTATTGGATGTGAGTATCGGTATTTATATCCATGTAAATTATTGCTAGGTCTTATTTACTAAAAAAGAATTTTTTTTCCTCTGCCCCTTTATTAGTATAGATAAATTAGTAATAAAGTGGGGTATTATGTGGGTTTTAATATAATATTAATAAATTAGTTGTATTGCTTATATATGTTTTTAAGGGGAGTGTTAACAAGAATATGCTATATATATGATGGTAGTGGATGGCTCCTATTCATAGCGCGGATCGAGTGCTGTAATAGGATGTCTTCTATTAATGAGGATAGTAGTGCGGACTCCGGCAAAATGGCCGCCGGGAGTCCGCCCTCTAATTAGGTATAGTGGGTTGACTATCCCATATATAAATGAATCATGGCTCTGGGGGGCGGTACCCTGATGAAGTCACGACGCACGTGACGCAACGCGTCGGAACGCCATTCCCAGTACGAGATTACGTCACTTCCGGTCACGTGGGGACGTTTTGTCCGGACGTAGCGGCCATATTGGTTTCCCTCCCTGTATGAGAATACACCCATGATGTGAGGTGGAAAAGCGTTGTATTCAAAGATTACATGTGAGTGGGAAAGTTTGTTATGCCATATTACTTTTAATAAACGGTGTTACACTATGGGAAGCTTTTGTTTGTGTCCTATATGACGTGGTGAGAGGAAGTGGAGTGGAAGTCCTGAGGTTCCTGGCTGAGTTGTCTGGAGAAAGGATTGCCTTTAAGGAGAGTCTTTTGCCTTTTGGCCCTGTGTGGGTCGAGGAGGGGAGGTGAGCAGGCATTGCTGCCGTTGGAGGATTCCTTTCTTGAGCACTAGAAGTGAAGATCAGAGTGTTTCACATTTTTGCATGGACTATTTGAGTTTATTCTGAAACACTGAGTCTATTTATATATTTTTTCTTCACTGATTTAAGAAGCGATTTATTTTATTTCATTCTATTTTTATTTTGTTATAGGGTTTATCACAAGCCATATGTATTATATAATTTATTGCAGAATCACTATATATTTTTTTGATTTTTTAGGTTTGTCACAAGTATCACGATTTGTCACATTTTTCATGAATTAGTATTATTATGATAATCGTTTCCATCACGGTTATTTGAGTATTTATTATGAATTGTATATTTGTTATTTTTTATCACAGATCTATTAAGAGGTAATAATATATTGGTATATATGAGAGGTGTTTATGAATTTTTACCACTAATTGATTTAGTTTATAATGTTTTTTATCACTTATAATATCAATTAGTTTAAGTTCAGTGGGTATTTATGGTATGAGGGTATATTAGTTTTTTAGATAATTTGGGAGCGCTTCACTATTTAATGCACGGTATTGTTGACCTTTTGCTATTAAACATGTCCAGTAAAAAAAATTTTAAAAATCAAATTTCGTCATAAATTTAGGCCAAAATGTATTCTGCAGCATGTCTTTGCTAAAAAAAATCCCAATACATGTAAATTAATTGGTCTCCGTGAAAGTTATAGCGTTTACAAATGGCGGTATATATACTGGAATTTTTTTTTTACTAGTAATGGCGGTGATCAGTGACTTATAGCGGGACTGCAGTGGGCAACTGGGGGGAACTGACTTGGTGTCACTGACATCCCCAGTGACACCAATACAGTGGAAAACACTGACACTGTACTAATGGTACTGGGCAGGAAGGGGTTAACATGAGGGGCGATCAAAGGGTTAACTCTGTGCTGGGTGTGTTTTATAAGGGGCTGTGTGTTTGTGCTTCACTGTAAGCACACTGCTTTGTACAGCTGTACTGTGCACAGCCATGCAAAGCAGTGTGCAGGAGTTGACAAGGAGAACTGTTTTGTTTACAAACAGTTCTCCTCCCCATCGGAGATCCTTGGCAATCACCAGGTTCCGGCAAGTAATTATCGGCTGGGACACGGTAATTGATAGCCACAGCCGCGAATGGCGGCGCGGGTAGGGTGCGCACGCACCTTGTGCGAGTCCCCTACCCGTAAATGCAATATCACATATATATATGTGATTTTGTGCACCCGTGCTGTCCTGTAGCAGTATTTCTGCTATAGGGTGGGCAAGAAGCGGTTAAGAATAAGTCATGTGAGCAATATGAGGGCTGCCATAACTATACTCTCTTTCAAAAAATGATAGGTGCTTGGCTGTGCCTGATTTCAGCACTTGTCATTTACAGACCTGGAGCAAGCATGCAGTAAATGAATATCAGACAAGTGTCAGTACTACTCATCTGTACAAATTTTCTGGGTCAGTGACTCAGACAGCATTGAAGTACAAGAGTCAGTACGACAGCAAAAGTATAAAACCCTGCAAAATTAGTTAAAATTTTAATTCAGCTGAATCATGTAATAAATCTTTAACTGAAATTGAAAAATTATTTAAAACCATAAAAATAGCAAATAACCCAAATAACTCAAATTGCTGCACGCATTAGGCTCTAGTGAACTGACCTCATTCTACTGTGTTTCCTGCTGCTGAGATGTCAACTTCTAAGAGACATGTTTTGAGGTCTCTTGACTAGAAGGTAGGTTTGTGCTGCAAAATATTGCTCCTTGCAACTCTGACAAAATGTAAATCATCTTTATAAATCTGAATTTCTTTTACACAAACCACCTTTCATTTTATGTTTAGAGGAGTGGTTGTTAACTTATGAGCTAAAGGAGGTCTCAAATGCAGCCCCTGTCATCACCAAAGGGCAGGCACATAATCTTCAATATACAGTAAGGTCCATATATATTTGGACACAGGCACAATTTTAGTTTTTTTCAGGTATTTACCAAAACAAATTCAAGCTATAGTTATATAATGGATATGGGCTGAAAGGGCACATTCTCAGGTTTAATTTGAGGGTATGTACATCCAAATTGGAGGAAGGATTTAGGAATTACAGCTCTTAAGAGTAGCCAGCAAGTGAAATGGCAAAGCATCAGAAAGTCTGGCAAAGCATCAGAAAGGAGGAAACCCATGTCCATGCATTCCAGACTTCAGGCAGTCATTGCCAGTAAAGGATTCTCAACAAAATATTAAAACTTAACATTTTATTTATGATTATATTAATTTGTCCAATTACTTTTGGTCCCTTGAAAAAGTGGGGATGGCTACTCTTAAGAGCTGTAATTCCTAAACCCTTCCTCCAATTTGGATGTACACACCTGCAAATTAAACCTGAGAGTGTGCGTTTTCAGCCCATAACCATTATATAACTATAACTTGAATATGTTTTGGTAAATACCAGAAAAAAAAAAAATTAATTGTGCCTGTGTCGAAATATATATGGGCCTAACTGTATGTAATGCTTCAGAACATTCTCAGAAACTGCAGACCTGACAAAGAAGATGAGGGTCAGAGAGTGTGTTTCACGTACCAGGTTGCAGAGCCTGATGTGAAGAGGAAGCTCAAGGACCACTGGTAATGAGACACTGGCCACACAAATGTGGTCAGAGGCAGTTCTAGGCTTTGTGAGGCTTTAGGCAAAAATTAGAGATGAGGCCCCACTCACACCAATAATGGGAAAAATAATTTAAGCAATAAAAATTAACTGGGGTATGGGTAAGACAACCATTGGCAGTTCAGGAGTGGGGATAACAATTTAGGTGTGCTGTAATCCATAACTCTCTCCTCTACTTTAGGCTGGGGGGGGGGGGGTCGATGGAGGGTGGAAAAAAGTCAGTTACGGGTTTGCTTCATCTCACGGCTGACAAAGCAAATATAGTACATACCAAACACAGATCGAGACATGAGATGCCAACTGCTGCACTGCTGTGACTACACTAACCCCTCTTCTGCTGCACTGATAATACTGTTCTGTGGATGGAAGGGATGACGCAACATCACTCTTTGGATGGACATCAGATGCAACATCACTCTTCATTGGCTGGCGGGCGGAGCTCCAGAAGGGTTACAGGAGAGGTGAGTGTGACAGGGCTCTTAATGCTGCCTGAGCACAGCCTCTGTCCCTAAAAACTGGGGTAATATGTTAGGTCAGTCTTTCTCACCCTTTTTACCTTCGAGAAACCCCCGGCAAAAAGCCTGAGATCTCAGTGCACCCTTAAAATAATGTTCACATCTACAGCTCATGGAACATTGCTAGGATCAGCCAGCTGTTGATAATAACAATAATTTTTTATAAATAGCATTAAATAAAAGAGTACATGTTAAAATGTACCTATTTAATATGAAACTTGTGCTTTTTTTTTCTGCAGACATTTTGGGTCCAACTTGGGATAAACAGTGTGTGTGTGTGTGGGGGGGGGGGGGGGGCAGCAGATCAGTGTACAGGGTCTCAAAAGGGCACACTACATGAGGGGGAAGCAGAGCACATTACATGGAAGCAGGGCACATTACAGGTGGGTAAGGCACATTATGTGGGAGAAGGCACATTACATTAGGGAACGGCACATTACATGGAAGCAGGGCACATTACAGGTGGGTAAGGCACATTATGTGGGAGAAGGCACATTACATTAGGGAACGGCACATTACATGGGACAGGGCACAGAGCACATGACATGGGACAGGGAAAATTACATGGGACAGAGCACATTACATCAGACAGTGCACATTACATCAGACAGGGCACAGTGCACTTTACATGGGACAGAGCACTTTACATGGGAAACAGCACATTACATGGGACAGCACATTTTGTTACCCAGGACACTTCACATGGGGCAGAGCACTTTACATGGGACAAAGCACATTACATGTGACATAGCACATTACTTGGGACAGGACACATTATATGAGCCAAGGCACATTACATGGGACAGGGTACAGGACACATTACATGGGACAGGCCACTTTACATGGGAAAGAGCACATTACATGGGACAGTGCACTTTACATTGGACAGAGCACTTTACATGGGACAGAGAACATTACATGGGACAGAGAACATTACATGGGACAGAGCATTTTACATGGGACAGGGTACATTACATGGAACAGAGCACTTTATAGGGGAAAGGGCACATTACATGGGACAGGGCGCATTTCATGGCACAGGACACTTTGCACGGGACAGAACACTTTACATTGGGCAGGGCACATTACATAAGACAGAGCACATTACATAGGAAAGTGCACTTTACATGGGACAGTGCACTTTACATGGGACAGGGCACTTTACATGGGACAGGGCACATTGTATGGGACAGATTGTTGGGCACAGTGTGGAGGAAACAGCTGGGCACACCACTCTACTGGCTTCCTTCTTCCTCTACCTGGCTTCAGAGGTGGCTTTCAACAGTCCTCCAGTGGCGCGCTGTTCCCAGCCTGCTGCACAGTCAGTAGTATGCCAGCTTCTTCCCTGCACATGTGTTCATGCAATCTATCTTTCAGCTGCCTGTAACAGGCAAGTAGATCGCTGCAGAACCCAGGATGAGAAACACTGCATTAAGCAAATTAGGTGGCTGCAAGGCTCCTGAGAGCGAGAGTCCTTAGGCGACCACCTAATTTGCTTAATTAAAGAGCCATCTTTGAGCATGGTGAGGTACGAGTGCCTGTGGGATGCCCTGCAGACTATGCAGGTAAGTAGCTGGTGCTTCACCAGCAACAGATCAGATGGCCCAAACAGCAGATGGCAGCAGGAGTAGAGGACCCCAGACTTGGCAGATGGCAGGCTGGCAGAAGACTGTCTGCGGGTAACAACAGGCTGGCAGACACTGGCTGGCAGATGACTGGCTGGCACCAGGTGGTCAGAAGATGCTGAGCAGGTGAATAAGATAGAATGCGTGGTCAGACAAGTCGGGTCAGTAACAGACCATCAGATCAGGCAAAGACAGCAGGCAGAAGAGTGGTCAGGGTACAGGCTGAGGTTAGTATAGTCAGAGCAGGCAAATGAGCAAGAAAGCAAGCAGGATCCAGAGACACACCGAGGTCAGGGCAGGAGGCGCTCAAGCATGGTCAAGACAAGCAAGGGTCAATCACAGGAGTCAGATGCAGGAGCAAGCAGAAGAACACAGGGAATGCTGTAGATCAGACATCAACTAACTAGCATAGCTGCTGCACTTATATAGTCCACTTGGCGTCAGTGTCAGTGGCGAATGCGCACACCCCTGTGTGTGCACATATGCATGTGCTTGTGCACAGCAAGATGAGAACTAGCAGGAACGCACCTGCGCATCTGTGTGCACCTTGGAGCTTCATCGGCACTATGACCAGTGCATCACTGACAGTATGGACATGCTACAATTTTGGCTGGGGATATGCTGCAGCAGACAATATGAAACTAGGAACAGGTTCAATAAGGCTAGTAGCCAATGTTCCCACTACAAACTGCTGAGGTCCAAGGGCTACACGTCCTATACAAAAGGGCTGGGACCTGTGGGTTTACAGGGCAGAGCACTGTACATGGGAAGAGGCAGCACTGATGGGCACTGATAGGTGGTACTTCTGTTTATCTCAGAAGCTCTGATAGTAGAATGCCAATGAAGTCACTCCAGTCTGCATTGAAATAAACACGTCAAACTGTTACATATTCACACCATTCACTTACTTTTATTGTGACTACCCTACGTGCCCCAAACTATGGCATGTGCAATATCAACTACTGCTCAACATAGAATCTCTGATATGTCTACCCTCCCCAATATTCTCATTTCTCTATAGGTCAGTAAAGTGCAAACATTGCATTATAGAATCAGAGTTGTGGGGAAGAGACAAAGCTAATATTGCTTATTGAGTGCACTCAGCCAATGGAAGCTTTTGGGAGCCATCATTTGAGTCAGAAGCTGAATCATCAGAAGTTGAATTAGATCAAGTATGTGCAGTCACCTTATGGTGCCTAGTTTTATCTATTTAAGTTGAGCTGAGCACTTCTTTAGACTGTTTTGCTTTAACCTGACTCTTAATTTTAATAGTAAACTTTGAAAACTTTCCATTGTTTTGGATATACTCTTAGCCTTGGTTCACACGTATGCGACTCTGGATGCAATTTCAAATGCACAGATTCGCGTACTAGATATTATGTGTTCCTATTTAGGTGGTTCACAGAGATGCGATCCACAGGCATTGCATTTTGAGTGTGATTACGAAATGGGTCCTGGGCAAGTTTGGAGCAGTGCGTTCCAGACTCCCAAGTGATAGAGTATAGTGGCATGCAAGATCTGAGATACGTGTTCACATAGGATTGCGATGGACAGGTGTTTTTGCACTGTAAACAAAAACAGAGCAAAAAATGTGGAAAAAAAAAAGAAGTTTTTCTTTGTTTCTATTATAAAATTTTGCAAACCAGTAATTTTTCCCCGTTACTGATGTGCATTGATGAGGTTGCACTGATAGGCAGCACTGATGAGGCGGCACGAATAGGTAGTACTGATGAGATGGCGCTGATGAGGTGGCACTAATATGCAACAATGATGGGCACTGATAGGCAGCACTGATGGACACTGATAGGCAGTACTGATGGGCACTAATAGGCGGCACTGATGGGCAACACTGACTGGCGGCACTGACTGATAGCACCGACTGGAGGCACTGACTGATGGCACTGATGGGCGGCACTGCTGGACACTGACTGGCGACACTGCTGGGCAAAAATGATGGGCGACACTGCTGGGCAACACTGATGGGCGACACTGCTGGGCACTGATGGATAACACTGCTGGGCACTGATGGATGACACTGCTGGGCACTGATGGATGACACTGCTGGGCACTGCTGGGCGGCACCGGTAATCAGGGCACTGATTAGTGCAGATCTCCCCTGTCACATTTGCCGGTTGTCGGCAGTACTTTCCTCACACTGTGGGCAGCACTGATGGGCAACATGCTGTGGGCAGCACTGATGGGCAACACTGATGGGCACTGATGGGTGGCACTGCTGGGCACTGATGGGTGACACTGCTGGGCAACAGTGCTGGGCACTGATGAGCGGCACCAATAATCAGGGAACTGATTATTAGTGCAGATCTCCCGTCACATTTGCCAGTTATTGGCAGTACTTTCCTTACGCTGTGACAGCGTGAGGAAAGTGCACCCGATAACCAGCAACTGTATTTACATTGTGATCTGCTGTGTCATTGGACACAGCTTATCACGTGGTAAAAGGCCACTGTTATTGGCCTTTTACCTCAATCCCAATCACCTGATCACCAACATCGTCGGGTGCGCACCGCTGGGGTCGTGCACTGGGAGAACGTCCATGGATGCCCTCCCAGAACTGGACAACCGCGCTGTAGCCGTCTTTCGGCTATAGCGCGGTTGGGAAGCGGTTAAAGTCAATGGGAGGCGTTTTTGCACTGAAGTCAATGGGAGGCAGTTGCAGAGAGAGAGAGATAGCCAGCAAAATCACACCTGTACTGACACTGAACATAA
The DNA here is from genome assembly GCF_062004578.1 of Staurois parvus. Lineage (NCBI taxonomy): Eukaryota > Metazoa > Chordata > Amphibia > Anura > Ranidae > Staurois > Staurois parvus. The sequence goes on from NW_028317882.1 coordinate 11,248,977, forward strand.
ACCGGAATGCAATTCACAAAGAAACTCATGCCTAAATCGCATTGCGATTTCGGCACGCATACTGTATGTGTGAACCCAGGCTTAAAGGAAAAATATAATTGCCAAGATTTATATGTGAAATGCCCATCCTTATACTTTCAAAGACAAAAGGGGAACCATTTTTGCTCCCCTGTAAGTGTTATATGACCAGCACATATTACTAAGGCTCCAGTAGCTCTTTCACATCCCTGTTTGGATGTTATAAACATCCCACATAAACCAGTTTTGTACAACAGTTTCCCTGTACCTGTACTATTTGACTGTGGTTATAAGATGTCACAGTTTCTCTTCAGCATGCAGTGACATTTTATTGCAGACCACAGCTGTGTACTGCTTTGAGTGCAGCAGCACTTGGTGACCTACAATGTGTTACGATATTTTCTCATACTCAGTTTATGAGAAACACTCTTGCTTTAATTTGATGATCTTTTGTTCTCAGTATTAGTTTGGTTTTCCCCTCTGCGAAAAGGATTTTTTTTTTCATTGAAAAGTCTTTACTACATTTGAAACCATTTCATTCTTAAGTTTGTTTTGAAATGGTGAAGGGCATGATGTTGCCATTGACTCTTTTTGGATCCAGAGACAATGTTAGGATGAATCTACTACTTTGGACTCAGCTCGTCATTTTTGTCAACACTGATCCACAGGCAGGTAAGTCAGACTGCAACAAGTCAACCTAAACCTTGTCTAATGAGAAGATCATTATGACCTGATTATGTTTAACCTGTAAATGTAAAAATTCTAACATTACACATGTTACAGTCAGCAAACCTTTCTTTTTATATGTTTTCCTCTGTTCTTTATTAATGCTTTTGGCCCCTACCACAACATAGCTTTTAAAGTGTTTTCAGGTAGCTTGAAACCCACTCACTTCCCTTCAACTTATAACAGAAACTTGTTCACTTTAAGCAAACTATAGAGGCTGTAGTTGGTAACTTTGCCCAGAACATGGGTAATCAGTCCACTTTCTATAATTAAAATACAATGAAAATATTTCATATAAGTGTCTGTCTCTATTTGCCTTCTGATCCAATAGTGAAGGTACCTACAGGTAAGAGGTCATTTGTTTTGCTGTTTTAAGAAACTATAATATTGCCCTCTTACTGAGATACATTTCTAAAGAAACCTTCCTTCTTGACAGAGGGATACTAAAATGTTTTAAAGCAGTATTAAACCCCAAACCAACAATGAATTATATTGTACCTTACCAATCATTTCTGGCCAGTAATACACGTCCTGTATTAGAGCGCTTCCACTCTGGATGAAGGGACACAGGGGGCACCTTTGGACAGCAGCATTTTCAGTCTGGGGGGAGGGCAGTGTTAGATACAGTAGCAGATTTAGATACACTAACAAATTGACTCAAAGCTCCAATTAACAATTTTTATGCAGCTTTAGCAACAGTTTTTTCCTTATGGAATAAAAGTTTTACATAAGTAAAAGCTGATCATTTTAAACACCCCTTTCATTGGTCTCAACCCTTGAATTGCTACATCTTCAGGACAATTGTTCTGCTGGAAAACTACAGACTTACTGGCTAAATCACCAGATGAAAATAAAGGAACAGAAGTGTCATACACCTTGGTTGGAGGCTGAGCTGACAAGACGGCTTCCCTTGTGACTCCAGTCCAAGAACACCCTGAATGTAGTCACAGAGGTACAATGCTCAAAGAAGTATGGGTGCCATAGGCTTGGTAGCAGGTGACTGCCAGGGACAGAGATGTAGTCACGGTGAGTCAGGGTCATACATGGTAAGTGCAGTCAAGTAGCAGGCCAAGTTCAGAACCAGGGAATTAGGCCAAGGGAGGTCCAGTAGCAAACTGAGGTCAGTACCAGGGAAGTAGGCAGAGTGTAGTCAGAGGCAAGCTGAGGTTGGTATCCAGAATCCACAGAGCAAGGTAAGGAGCAAGTCAGGTCAGCAAGGTAGGTCAGTCAGTAAAAGCAGGAGCACAAGAACACAGGTCACGGGGAAGCTGAAGAACACCCAGTGATTAGCACCAGGGCCTCCTTTATTAGGCAGCTTGCAGCCATTTCCAGGATTGGGTGTATGGACATGCACGCTGGCGTACACAGATGTGCTGACATATCAGTGCATGTTCGTTACTGGCCCAAGCTCATCTGTATGCTGAAACGTGCACAAACATTAGGTGCATGAAAATTAACATTAGCTGCACAAGAATGACCATTATACTACTAACTACTGCAGCCATCACATCTAAGAATAGGTATGCTGGATTATAACAAATGCTTGTTTTTGGGTTTTTTTACCGTCTTAAGGCACTTACTGTTTGTTCAGGTTAAATACTGGTTTTGAAGCAAACCTTCACTTTACAAAACCTACTGCCAAATATGAACTGCTCAGACCATTGATCATTGTCTTCACGTCAAGGACATCTTAGCTTTTCCAGGGGCAGACATTTGTCACTGCTCTTTGCATACATTAAAGAGTACGGAGAGTAGTTAAACGTGGCAATGAGGGCTTAGAAACTGATATCTGACGAACAGTTGACACTTGAATATAAAAATACGTTTCATGGATGCAAGATGTTATTTCAATTATATTGATAGAAAGGGTTCTAAGGGTACCATAATGCTCAGAGAATGGAAGAGTTAACTTTAAGTATTAAAGCTTTGCATGATTTTTTGCCAGAGTATACTTTTATTTATGCCTGCTCTAAAAAACCAAACTTTAAAAATGAGTATATTTAATTGATATGTGTATTACCACTCACATTAGGAAAGTGTAAACTCATCAACTTAATAAGAAAATGAAAGCAAAATAAGAACTTCTAATGACATTTCTTTTCATCAGAATAAAGTTGTTATAATGACTATAGTATATGTATATCTTGGTTTCTAAAATTAAGGTGTTATAGCTTAGAACGGTATTCTAAACCACTGAATGTAATGTTTTCGAAAGAAACATTTTAAATAAAAGGCACAACTGTTACAGTGGTAAACCATCAGATAAAGTATATCTAAAACCAAAACTTTTTTTTTACTTTTTGAGTAGTGGGGGGTTTAAAATACCTGCAGGGTTTTTTTTTTTACTGTTTTTGTCCTATGTGGAAAAGTTTCCTTAATTTAGGATTCCTCAAACAGGAGGTTAAAGGGAAATCCCCTATTAGCAATTTATCAGAGGCAATGTAAATATTTAAAATTTTCCATCCCTTTGTGTCCTGGTTACAATAGTTGCAGAGGCACAAAGAAAAAGTAAATCTCCCTGATGGGGACATGAACAGCTATACAAACTTATTGGGTTTTAGCATTTTATCACCCTATCTATAACATCACAAAATTGCCAATAGATACAGGTTATCTGTTTCACATATAGTCAGGGGTGTCCCTAGGCAGGTGCAGGTGGTGCGCGCCGCACCGGGTGACATCTACCGCACGAGGTGATACCGGACCTGCTCCATGAAAAGGTAAGTTGTAAAGCAACGGCAGGATGGATCAGATCTGCGTATTGAGCATAATGGATCAGACTCCAATCCATTATGCTCCCCAATCTGCAGATCCGATCCATCCTGCGGGGATTGTCAGCTTGCTTTACAACTTACCTTTTCGTGGAGCAGGTCCGGTGTCACCCCGTATAGGTTGCATGCTGACGATCCCCGCAGGATGGATCGGATCTGCGAAATGGGGAGCCTAATGGATCGGACTCTGATCCATTATGCTAAATCCGCAGATCGGATCGTCAGCATGCAACCTATACGGGGTGACACTGGACCCGCTCCACGAAAAGGTAAGTTGTAAAGCAAGCCAACGACCCCCGCAGGTTGGATCGGATCTGCTGATTGAGCATAATGGATCGGAGTTGGATCCATTATGCTCAATCCGCAGATCCAATCCATTCTGCGGGTATCATCGTAGGGGGTGTCACCAAGTGTTATCGCACTGGGTGAAACCAACCCTAGGGACGCCCCTGCATATAGTACTACTGCACAATCAGATTTTTCATTTTTGATTAGAAAAGGGTTAGATCCATTGTCAAGTTTTTATTTTGTTCTGTTTCCCCACTTGGGGAAGTTCACTATTCTGTTTATACTGATCACCATTGTCACCAAGAAAGAAAGTGAGGGAATATATAAAGGTTTGGAATTTTTCTCACAGCATGGAATAAGGAAAAATATTCCAATGAGGACATTTGTACCATAGACAACTAAGTGGGGAATTCCTCTCATTTTGGGAGATTTTCTCTAACTTTCTGTTGCCTCTTTGAGACAGGAAGTGAAGAAATGTTTTCCTAATGCTACACAAAAGACAAAAAAACCTAACAGGGGTTTAAAGTTTACCCTACTCTATCCGAAACTCAAAACCAAAAACATATGATTTTGGCCATACGGTATATGCACTTTAAATGATTGTACTTTGATAAATCCACCTATAAGAAACCAGAAAATGAAAAAAGCTATTCTTACTTAACCATTTACTAATACATAATGTAAAGTAAAGGTAGTAGTACTAATTTGCATGCAAATTGGAAAAAGTCTTACATTACTCTAGCACTGAATCTGCAGCCAAATAAGTCAACACAGTTCTCCAAGAACCTAAACCTTCCAAAAGCACATATCTGGCTGTAGCACTGCAGTTTCTGAGCTAACATCTCCAATATCAGCAAAATGGACATATTCATGAGGTTGCGTAATTTCAGGACGAGGCTTCTATACGCTCCTCCTAACCACTCTTCTTACTGTAGCTCAGCTACCCATCTTTGGATCTTTGACTTGCCCTTCTTTATCCTTCTGTTTGCTGACCCCAACAAATACCTTCTCGATAAACAAAACGCTCTTCTCTAACTTGTTAATACTTTCTAGCGTTAGATATTGTTCATTCAGAAGGAGAACCTAGGCTTCTAGGTAAGAAACTTGGTTAAAACTAGAGCAACAGTATGCACTCACAACCAGCTGTTGTTGAAGTGCACAAAATGTACTCAATTCAGCTTTGTCAAACCTGGAGCACATATAGAAGACCTATATAGAAGACCTGATATTTTATGAAGACAACTAACAACAACCAGTTAGTAGTAGTTGTCATCTATCTTCTTGCAGTACTCCTCACTCAAAGCCATGTAAGGCATCTGTACTCATAGCCAGGAGCATAAAATTTTCTGTGCAAGTGCCAGAATTTACACTAGTGCATAATCTCTGGGCCAGCATCTTTGTTCGTGAAATAGATGATAAGCCTGATTAGCGTCCAAACAAAAATGATACAAAGCTTCTGGGAAAAAGGAAGATGAAGGCATTGTCAAGCGAAGTATTGTGATCTGAGAGGTTAATATCTTTAAATGCATATAACATGAAAAAATATATTGGATGCTATGTAAAGTTTAACACAGGTAGATCTATCAAAGGAACAATAAAACTTGACACTCCAGTGCTCAGCAACCAGCAGAGGCATCCATCGCACAAACCAAATGTCACATTATATAGTTGCAACCCAGCCTGGAAAGTAGCAGCGGTGTAGTCCTCCTCATATCAGGGGAAATCCAACACTTAGAAAAATTCCCCCTATTCCTAATGGTAGGGGGTAGCCAAACTAATTGTTGTTATCTACATAAGGAGGTTGAGGTCTTGGGGACACTAGCCATAGCTCTAAGAAGAGGGAGCGGTTCCCCGAAACGCATCAGCTGTTTTTGTCTTTTTGTCTCCAGTTGGAAGTGGAGAGTGGACTCTCTCGTTGTGTGCTTTATGCATTGACATGCCTATATCTCATTAGACATGTGAGTGTAATAATTGTTTTATATCCTCTAATGAAGTGTTTGGCATAATGCGCTAGATGTTTGCACCATATTTTTGCTTGTGTTTTGTACAGGTAGATCTATATCCTGACATACTAGGCTAAGTACAGATGGGTGTTGGAATTTTGTCTGCATCCATCACCTGACAGCATCTCCCTGTTGCTGACATTCTTGTGCAGCAGGAACATAGAAGTACAGGAAGTGCTGTGCCAACATGTATGAAAGACACGAGTTGGCATAATTTTACATAATGCAGACCAAAGTACAATTTTCACTATGTGTACTTCACAACGAATCCATACTGCGCAATAAAAACTTTTTGTATGCCAAAAACTTCCTAACGGCTGTTATGTGTGAAAAGTGTGCATGCTTACCAATATATACAGTAGATGTGGTCAATATGGGGTTATAAGACATGTGGTCAGTAAGCAGGTAATTTATTAGATTTATTCTTCATATTTTACAGATCAAGCCAAGAAGGCCCCCACTGATCTTATATGTTACCAGAATTATACCTTAAAAAATAATTTCTGCTATTGCAGCTGGAAACCTGGGACAGAGTCACAAAATGCTACTTTCACTCTCAATTACAGGTATGTAGAAGCAACAAATTAACTTTTTACACTTGGAAAAAGATTTAATTTTCACAAATCATTTCCTTTAACTGTTATGGCTTAGCTTTTAATTTCATTCTGTTGTAAAAAAAGAAAAAAAAGCAACACATGCTGTTCTTTTCACCTGGTTTAGATTCATACATACAGTATACAGCACGGTTTCTAAACAAGGTTCTGTGGAACTCTAGGGTTCCTTGAGCAATGACCAATTTTTGCCTCTCAGGTAAGTTCCCACTGACACCACTGATCTTTTTAGCTATCTGTAAGGGGGTAATTCTTCCCAATGACAACAAGTGTAAGGAGCATTCTTACCTCTGACTATCACACTAATGTGTCATGAATTGTAGATAAAGTCATTTTAGCAGGGGTTCCGAGACCGGAAAGTTATGTCAAGGGTCCCTCTACGTTGAAAAGGTTAAGAAAGGCTGGTATACAGTATTATATACAGTATAACTGAAAAATCACATGTATTAAAGCTGAACTTCTGGAAAAAATAATTTTTGCACATTTGCTATTTACCAATAAGTCAATAAGTCAACTATAATGCTCTGTTTTCAATGTGTGGATGGCTACTGTATTAGTTAAAACTGTTGGGTTAATTTATTCTTGACAGTATAGTAAGCACCTAACTTTCAGTGCTGAGACTTACAATTCTGGCTTAGATACAGTACATATGATGAAGAATAGTAGGCCACTTGCATTCCACCTTATCCTCATCTACCGCTCCCCGTTTCTCTTCTAGTCACAGAATACCCTTTTGTTATTATTATTATTTTTTTTACATTAGAGATGAGCCATATACGTGTTAATTTTAGCCTAGCTCATAGTTCTCTCATCAATTATACTAACCATGGTTACTAGAACGTTGCTGCAATGCTAGCATCTGTCATTATTACAAAGGTTCTGCATCTTCAGCTTTGATTAACAGTATTTGTGGCACCGGCTTAGCATGTCATAATGTGATCCAATTCTGTGAAGTTGTAAGCACAATTCAGGCAACAAGCAACTCCAAGACCAGAGGCCACTGCATCTCCTAGCTTTTAGTGCTGTCATCTATTACAGTAAATAACTGTGGTTATTAGAATTTTGCTGAAACACTAACATCTGCTTTTATTACAAAAGCTCTGCATCTAACGGTTCGAGATAGCAGCATTTGCGACACTGGCTTAGAATGTCATGATGGCAACTGGCTCTTTGTGGCTGGAAGCAGCATCCTCTCAACAAGACTTGGAGGGCAGAGAATCGCTGCAACAATGAGGCTGCTCTTCATCTATTACAATAAACAACTGGAGAGGTCTATTGTAGACACAAAGGGGGAGATTTACTAAAGCTGGTGCACACAGAATCTGGTGCAGTTCCGCGTAGTAACCAATCAGCTTCCAGGTTTTATTGTTAAAGCTTAATTGAACAAGCTGAAGTTAGAAGCTGATTGGTTACTATACACAGCTGTGCTAGATTCTGTGTGCATAATTTTTAGTAAATCTCCCCCAAAGGTTGCTGGAGACACAGAGGTTGCTTGAAGACACATTTGTAGCTGGAGAAAATGAGGTCACTGGGGTTACAGGGGTCGCTGGAAACACAGAGGTCTCTGGATATACATGAAATGCGGGGGCACGGGTTACACTGGGGTAACAGGAGTGCACAAGTGTGAGAAAGACATTTGGAGGACAGGACTGCAAGGTCCTATTAAGGCAAGATCTATGAAGTAATGTGGGTCACAATCTCTTGGGGCACAGACATGTAGAGGATGCTGGAGTGCACAGTTGTATCTGTCTGGAAGCAGGATGTACTCTGAAAGCTTGAGCAGATGCTGGACACGCAGGGGACTTGTCTGCAGCCTGCAGATATGGTGACATCTTGCCTGAACAGCGAGCAAAGCATCACTTAGCCCTTTTGGTTTTTTTGTGAGCAAACCTTAGGAGAGGTGTGGAAGGAAACTTGAGCTGACTCTTCAAATATTGTATGCAAGAGGAAGAAAAATGCAGCAGTGTTTTGGGTTACAGGATCTCCTTTTTCCTAGATTGCAGATGTAGATAGCAAGGATTCCACAGCGAGCAGAAAAATCAAATGTGCCTAATTAGCATGGTCTGTAGGGAATTTCTGTGGCTCATGCTTGAAGAATTTATTACACTAGTTCCGGAAGCTATGGCAGCCCTTGACATCCCCCAAAAGCATTGAGGATGTAGCAAGTGAAATTTAAAATTCATGGGCAATGCACATGGCTGCACTGGAGAAGAGTGGAGTTAAATTTTCTTTTGCAGAAGCAGGAGAGAACTGTTGTGTCAAAAAGGTGTGTAGTTGCCAAATCTGCTGGACTTGCCTAGCTTCCTGGTCCTCGACTCTTTAAGAGTTGTTCAGGTTGAACTGTATGGAGCAGTGTCTTTATTACATTTTACCAACTATGTAACTATGTCCAAGGTCCCTGTGTAAGATAGGATGTTGAGTCACAGGGAGTAGGGATGAGCTTAAGGTTCAATGCGATCACAAGTTCACATGGAGCCCCCTGGTAAAATACCTTGCCCCCATATTGATGAGGACAAGGGCCTCTTGCCCACAACCCTGCTTGGTGGTTGTAATGGTCTGCAGGCAGGGGGCTTATCAGAATCTGGATGACCCCTTTAACAATAAGGGGGCAGCTAGATACAACCCCCCAATGTGATTGAGTATGGGGTATATAGTACCGCTACTCATTCACAGAAAAAAGTTGTAACCTAGAAATAAAGAAACCAACATGTTTGACAAGTCCTTTTTTAAAAGAGTAAAAATCCCACAAAATGTCCCTTGTTGTAAATCCATTAACAATCACGTAATCACAGGCAGGATTAAGGTACCCCCAGGCATGTTATTTAAAGGAATTGGGCATTTTTAATATCCCACTTGAAGTATTTAAAAAAAAAACACTGTTCCTGGTCAAAAGGAAATCATCACTAACAGGGAGCAGTGAATTCACTACTGTAGGTGACATACAATGATCTGTAGTTACTGGGTGACACCAGATCATGGCAGCCACTAGAGATACTGGGACCACTGGAGACACCAGAGTCCCTAGAGTAACACATTTAACATTGCCAGTACTTAAGTGACAGTCTATGGGAGTCTTGTAATTCTTTTTTTTAAAGTCAGTTTTCAAGCTGCATGTCAAAAAGGGCATGGGTAGCTTGAAGGACGTGTACATGCAAACATTAAAAAACAATTCCTTTAAATAACATTTTTTGGGGATGCCTTAAACCTGCATGTGAAGTGGTGTACCTGTAGGATACACTCCAGCAAAAGTCACCTTTATCAAAAAAAGATTGTTTCTAAATGACAGTTCCTTCCCTGCTGGTGATGTATGAATGAATACAAGGTTTCCTCTGATTGACTAAATTGGAGAGATGGGAGAATTACATTACGTCATGATCGAAATTGATTGTGCTTGTGCCCAATTTATGTACCTGTCATATACAGGTACTGTATATAAATCTTTTGGTGCCTGCACCAAGGTCAAAGTATCCATACCGGACACTTTACTCCCAGTGCACTCCCTCTGTTACCGATTACTGCACCTGCCACACTGACGCACGACTGAAGAGTATTGTTCTAGGGCTGGATGAAGCCTGATTGGGAACTCAGCGTCACGCTTACCCCTAACACAGGTGGTCAGACCCTATAGCTGGCTTCTGTGTTCTTCACCTATAGCAGCCCCCTTTCCCTTAAGGCAAGCAGACCTGCTGGTACTCGGTTGCTCCCAGGACTTATACACAATGCTATCTCATTGGCTACCACACACGGGCAGACGCAAGCTGAGCACTGCAAACAGGTACTTGGGGTTGACAGACAGGCAGAGTGGTTCAATAAGAGCCTAGGTACAAGGCTGACAGAGTTCAGAATAGTCAGGGTCAAATCCATAGTCAAAAGGCAGACAGAGGTCAGAGAGTAGTCGATATCCAATTTGAGGTAATTAAGGAGGGAATCAAAATTAGCAGACAGGGCAGACAACAGGGAGCTTGGAGGATGTGTTAAAACTTATATCACAGGCATGAGACTGCAGGCTTGCTGGCTTAAATCAGGATTGGTCTCCAGCCAGAGACTGGCCACATCAATGACTTTGCAGGTGGACAGACAGACAGGGAGAATGTATCACAACCAAAACCAGGATGCTTAAATGAGACTAGCAGGGGCACTGTGCATTCCTGACCCTGAGAGACTAGATCCTCTTTACTTTTGATTGACAGCACACAGCAGTGGGTGGATCAATAGCTGATTTTCAGTCAAATAGCAACTTTCAAATCTGCCGACTGCCATGTGTTATCACTCAAAAAATAAAACAGATCTTTTGGGGAACTAGTCTCTCAGTGGCATTTCATTTTCCAAATATGGGCATTGCCATATTGGGTAATGCCATTGCCGGTATCCCCAGGTCCTTTTGTTTAAAGTAGAACTTAGGCTGGGATTTAAAAATTGGGGAACAGGCAAGATCTTTAATGCAAAAGAGACATGCTTTGTCCCTTCTGCATTAAAACGTCTTACCTGCCTATCTCCTGGCCGACAGCTAAATGGGGCCAACGATACAGTACAGTGCAGGAGGCTGTTTTTTTAAAATTATTATTTATTACAGGTACTTATATAGCACTGTCAATTTACACAGCGCTTTACACATAAATATATATATATATATATATATATATATACACACACACACTACATATACACATACACACACACACATATATTATAAATTCACTTTAGTTACATTGAATACAGCTTCCCAGCACATTCATGTCCCACTCTGAGTATTAGTGTACCTCTGGATACTGGCTTAGAGCTGGTCTTAATTACCATCAGTTTCTTAACCACCTCCCGCCTGCCACATAGTAATATGACGGACGCAAGGTGGTTCTCTCATTCTGGGAGGACGTCATATGATGTCCTCCCATTCTCACTGCACATGCACGGCTCAGGGAGCGTGCAGCTCGGCGATCGGCGGTGCACTGTGTCCCTCGGACACAGCGGATCGCCGATCACGGAAAGAGCCGAAGATGTCAGCTCGGTCATGTGCTCAGCTGTGTCCAATCACAGCTGATCACATGTAAACAGGGAAATGCCGATATCTGCATTTCTCTCCTCTCGAGCTGTCACGCTGACAGCTCGAGAGGAGAGGAGAGCCGGCAATCGGCATTCCTTGGAGGGGACATGTACACTGATCATCAGGGCTCTGATGATCAGTGTGCCCTGATGATCAGTGTAGCCCCAGCAGCGCCACCTGTCAGTGTCCATCAGTGCCAGCTGTCAGTGCTCATCAATGCCACGTGCCAGTGCCCATCAGTGCCACATCAATGCCACATATCAGTGCCTACCAGTGCACATCAATACCACATATCAGTGCCTATCTGAGCTGCCTTTCAGTGTCACCAATCAGTGCCAGTCAGTGCCACTTATCAATGCCTATCAGTGCCACCTATCAGTGCTGCCTATCAGTGCCATATATCAGTGCCATGTATCAGTGCTGCCTTTCAGTGCCCATCAGTGATGCCTGTCAATGCCCATCAGTGCCACCTACCAGTGCCTCCTCATCAGTGCCCATCAGTGCCACCTATCAGTGTCCATCAGTGCAGCCTATCAGTGCCCATCACTGCAGCCTCATTAGCGCATATCAGTGAAGGAGAAAAATCACTTATTTACAAAATGTTATAACAAAAACTAGGAAACTTATTTTTTTAAAAAAATGTTCTGTGGTTTTTGGTTTGTTTAAGAAAAAATAAAAAACCCAGAGGTGATTAAATACCACCAAAATAAAGCTCTGTCACAAAAAATGATAAAAATTTCATATGGGTACAGTGTCGCATGACCGCGCAATTGTCATTCAAAGTGTGACAGCGCTGAAAGCTGGAAATTGGCCTGGGCAGGAAGGAGGTATAAGTGCCCTGTAGGCTAGTGGTTAATCAATGAACTGGCAGGAATTCTTCAACAAACTGTTATTATTATTATACAGGATTTATATAGTACCAACAGTTTGCTCAGCGCTTTACAATATAATGGGAGACAATACAGCAACATCACAGTTCAGTACAAGAGGGAAAGGAGGGCCCTGCTCCTTGGAGCTTACAATCTAGGAGTGTTGCTGCCATAGTGACAGGCTCTAAAAGTGGCAGTAGTAAGAACTATCTGAATTTGCCACAAATTTGCAAATCAGTGCAAATGCTTGCCTGAATTAGTGTCTGGCAGATCTTAAAGAACTGCACTCTCTCAACATTGACTATTTTTAATCCTTATACTGTTAGTATTAGTAATTAGATAGGAAAGTATATCATATTTACCTGTTTTAACCTTTTTTTCTACATTAATTCAGATATATCCTGGTTTCCAAGCCTAGGCAAATTATGTCATACATCCCAGGAGTTTTCAGGAGAGGAGGAGGGGGTTTCTCAGCTAAGCACACCCTCTTGCCTGTATGCCTCAGCTAAGGGCAGATGGAGTCCAAGAAATAAATACTACAGGAACCATCTGCCCTTACTCAAGATGGCCAGGGCCAGAAATGCTGGGGGGTGTTTTTCAAAGTGATTTCTCAGCAAAATAAAGCATGGAGACATGGATGGATTGGTACGTTTGAATAGTTAAAATGGATTAAATAGTGTTTTTTGGTTTGTGGTGTTCAGATGCTGCAATGTAGTTCTACTTTAGGGCAACTAATCCAGAAACATGTCATTAGGTCTAGTTCGAATTCCCTTGGTAGTATGTCTGCAATTGAAAAAAAAAACAAAAAACTTTCCTCCTTACAAATTTTGAATCTGCTTCAAGATAGTCCTTCTCTTTTATACTCACACTCCAGAAAACCAGAATATCAACAATATAGCAATAGTAGATTAATGGTTTGGCGGTGCAGATGGAGAATTGTGGCCATCTAATCTGAATATAAAAGTATTTCATGCTGTGGCACAACCTGCGATCCCATTATTGTTGCTATTTGCTCCAGTGAGCCATGAAAGGCAGGGCCGCTATCATACACATTTAAGGGGCCCGGGCATCCTGAGGGCCCTGGAGACAGGACCACCTCTGGCCCCAGGCTTGTCACTCACTGTTGCCTCTTGTAAATGCAGGAGTCTGGTTCCTGTGTCTACAAATGACAACATTGCTTTCCTGGCGGCGCACTCTGAACCCTACCTGCTTACCGCCATAACAGCAGAGGAGAGGGCAGGCAGTGGCATCGGTGGGGGTGCTGAGGAGGCGGTACCTCAATCCAGGAGGTGGCGGCATGGCCAAAATTTCTTCTGATTGGCGTTGCCATGTCCTAGTGTAGCTTTGGCAGGGAGGAGCAGAAGAGGTGGAGTGATCTGACATCACCCTCCTCCTGCTCAAGTCCCACCCACCAAGAGGCAGCCCATGACAGCAAGCTGAACACTCTGCAGGCACCCTCCTCTCTAGTCTGATTCTACGTGGTGAGAAATTGAGAATGATGAATACAGTAAAGAAGGGGGAGGGGCCTTCTACTTAGTAGATCTCTCCCACTTCTTTCCCATATTTCCAGGGATGTTGGCACCTCTTGTACTGTATCCCCCCCTCCTCTCTTGATGAATACAGCAATACTTCTGTTCTGGTATCAGAAATAAAATGCCAGCTTTCCACACAATAGAAGACGAGATACAGCCTTATTTATAGTAGTGTATGGGGCTCTGCTGGTTTTCCTAGAAAATGTTCCACATACACACATAAGGAAACAATTGCAAGCTATGTTCCTGCTGAGTTTTCCCTCACTTCCTGTCTCAGTGTCACCAGGACAGGAAGTGGGGGAATCTCCCTGTGGGGCCATTGCCAGCAACTGTTTCCTTATATATTAAACATAATATGGACATTATAAGGCAACAAATGCAAGCTATGTCCCCACAGGGAGATTCTCCAACTTCCTGTCCTGAGGACACCAAGACAGGAAGTAGGAAAAATCTCCTGCAATGATATAACCCTGTTAGATTTTCTAGTTATGTAAAAAAATAAAGCATATATAACGCCAGAGCTTTTTTTTTACGTTTTGGCTAAATTATGGAAGAGTTAGACCCCCCATTGTTTTTTTCCCCCATTTGTGTCCCATTGTGAGGTCCCATAGACAAAACAGGAAGTGAGAGGGAAATTGCCTTCAGAGGCAGTTGTCACCAGAACCGATGCCCCCATTGGAAGGTTTCCTGGCTTTTCCTGTTTTGGTGACAACCCAACATTTTGGATTTTCCATATAGGTTCACTGGGACAAGGAGCTATTTGTCCTAGTAACCGAAAGGAAAAAAATGGAGTTGTTACCAGAAGGGGGAGGGGGGTTCTAACCCTTGACTGCTCCATTCAAAACTAAAATAAAAATGTGGAGTTAGTTTCACTTTAAAATTATGGGTTTCTGAATATCTATAGTATAATCATGGGATATGATGCTGTGTTCATACACTGCTGATTGTGTCTGTTCATTATATATGTGCAGAATTATCCTCCTGCAAGAGGAGGACATGGAATGGAGGAGATGGGACTGGAGGAGGAAGAGGAGGACATGGGATGGAGGAGATGGGACTGGAGGAGGAAGAGGAGGACATGGGATGGAGGAGATGGGACTGGAGGAGGAAGAGGAGGACATGGGATGGAGGAGATGGGACTAGAAGAGGATATGGGATGGAGTGGATGGGACTGGAGGAGGAAGAGGAGGACATGGGATGGAGGAGATGAGACTGGAGGAGGAAGAGGAGGACATGGGATGGAGGAGATGGAACTAGAGGAGGACATGGGATGGAGGAAATGGAACTAGAAGAGGAAGAGGAGGACATGGGATGGAGGAGATGGAACTAGAAGAGGATATAGGATAGATTGGATGGGACTGGAGGAGGAAGAGGAGGACATGGGATGGAGGAAATGGGACTGGAGGAGGAAGAGGAGGACATGGGATGGAGGAGATGGGACTAGAAGAGGATATGGGATGAAGTAGATGGGACTGGAGGAGGAAGAGGAGGACATGGGATGGAGGAGATGGGACTGGAGGAGGAAGAGGAGGACATGGGATGGAGGAGATGGAACTAGAGGAGGAAGAGGAGGACATGGGATGGAGGAGATGGAACTAGAAGAGGATATAGGATAGATTGGATGGGACTGGAGGAGGAAGAGAAGGACATGGGATGGAGTAAATGGGACTGGAGGAGGAAGAGGAGGACATGGGATGGAGGAGATGGGACTGGAAGAGGTAGAGGAGGACATGGGATGGAGAAGGATAAGGACATGGGATGGGGAGGATGGAACTGGAGGAGGAGGACATGAGCTGGGACTGGTGGTGGGATGGCCAGTGGGTTGGCCTTGGAGCATGTCGGTGGTCAGGCATGGGGGGGGGTTTGGGCAAGCCTAAAGCTGTGTAAGGGGCCCCAAGATTTCTAATGGCCTGATGGCTGCTCTGATGAAACATGTCCGCTATATTTTCACTTTCATGCTACAACCTATAGATAAGATATAGCTAGATTGCCTCTGAAGTTTGGTGATGATAAACATAAAGAAACAATAGTCAAAGCAGCCACAAATGATGGAAGGTTGATTAAGCTAAACAGTTAAAATGATGCTGCTGACTGAATATGCAGGCTAGTATGAGAGGAAGTGGTTATATGATTAAGGTTTCATTTTTCCATTCTCATAGTCCTGGTGGTTTTTACCTTTTTTTCTGAGAATAACCCCATACACATCTGCAGTCAGAACAAACTGACACTAACCTGGAATATGTATTATCAAAAACATTTTAGGTTTAGAATGCTGAACATTCTCTCTTTGTAGATTAAATTACAAAGAAAAACCGTCAAAGGATATGCAGAGTGATTTTAACTCTACTGTGTTTAAACATTTATAAATACACTGTATATAAATATTTGTAGCCACTTGCAATGTTGAGGCTAGATTAGATCTTGTATATAGAAATATATATATATAAAGTGCAGCGCTATCTCTAAATATACTAAATACATATAAATATAAAGTGCAAACTGACTATTAAAGTGCTCCAAATATTGACACAAGGTACTAAATTATTGTGCAAATAGTACCTTGTGGCAATATTTGGAGCACTTTAATAGTCAGTTTGCACTTTATATTTATATGTATTTAGTATATTTAGAGATAGCGCTGCACTTTATATATATATTTATTTACTTTGATTGGTAAGGAGTTTTGTGTCAGCAGCTTGGTGAATAGGGCCCCATTCCTAGTGCAGGAAGTTCTTGCATTTAGATTCTTGTATATAGAAATTCACCAATAATTATTAAATTATAACCAAGAAAGGGTTTGACTTACTAAAGGCAAGTAGACTGTGCACTTTGCAAGTGCATTTGCGTTCATTTCCCCCAGAGCTTAGTAAATGTCATAAAGCTCTGCTGACTTCCATCATCCAGTTACATGCATTTATTTTTCCTTGCAACTGATTGAGTGTTCTTTATGAAGTGAAGTTTCACAGCATTCACTAAGCTCTGGGGAAAATGAGTGCAACTTGCAATGTACACAGTCTATTTGCCTTTAGTAAATTAACCCCACAATCTCTGCTCAACTGTCTGCACAAGAAATGCAAGTTACAACTGTAGCCTACCTAGAAATCTCATTAAACAATACAATAAGGAAATAGATCCTGCTCAACCAAAAAATAATGTTATAAAAACCTCCATAAATCATAAGTTTCATGGATGTGTTTCAAACTCTATATTAATCTTTAACCATTTACAGACCACCCTATAGCAAATATACTGCTACAGGGCAGCCACGCTGTGCAAAATCACATATAAATATGTGATTTTACAGTTCCAGGTAGGGGGTGCGTGCGTGCATGATGCCCTACCAGCACTGTCATTGGTTCCCAGACATGTCAATCACCGGGTCCCGGCCAGCGATTCATGGCTGGGACTTGGTGATAGGCGGAGAAGCTGACGGGAAACATCTGTGTGTAAACTACACAGGTCTCTCTCCTATCAGCAGGGACATGCTGCTTTCTATCTCTCTGCAAAGCAGTGCACCTGCACGCCATCTTGATCATTTGAGCTGTTCACAGGTTGCTTCGATGTAAGTTTGCTACATTAAAGTATTGCTGTTTTGATCACACATTCACCTGGTGCCCTCTTTGTTTTGTACATGAGGGATTCGACATATCCTTGGTGAGGTGCTGCCGGAATTGTTTGTGTTCCACTCCATAGTGATCCAACTGTCCCACTCTTTGATGCGGATCTTGTTATGGACTAAAATATATTTTATACTGTTTATATTTTATTTTTAATTTTTATTTACACTACTCTGTTTTCATTGCAGTCTATGAGCTCTGAATTGGCTGGCTTGTTAATATTTCAAGTACCTATTTTACTCACTATCTTATCGCCGCCATTACTAGTATGAAATAAATAAACAAACAAATAAATAAATAAAATTTCCAGTATACAGTATAAACCGCCATTTGTAGACGCTATAACTTTTAAACCAATTGACAATTTCACTAATGAACAATTTCACCCCCTTCCTGCCCTTGCCAATTTTCAGCTTTCAGCGCTGTCGCACTGTGAATGACAATTGCACAGTCATGCAACACTGTACCCATATGACATTTTTAGCATTTTTTTAGATCGAGCTTTCTTTTGGTGGCATTTAATCACCACTGGGTTTTTTATTTTTTTGCTAAACAAATGAAAAAAGACCTACATTTTTTAAAATGTTATCAAATTTTGCAAATAAGCAAATCATTTTTCTTCTTTACTGATGTGCTCCGGAGAGGCTTGACTGATGAGCACTGATAGGATGAACTGACGGGCACTGATGGGGTTGTACTGGTGGACATTGATTATCGGCTCTCCTTTCCTCACGTGCTCTTAAGTATTCTTCTCCTGACACCTCCTAGCCCTAGCCCCACCAAATGTCTACATTTCTCTTCACATCCTTGCAGTCCATTTTTTGCTCCTCAACCATTATGTTACCTACAAATAGCATATTTTTTTTACTTTATCCATCTGTCTTTTCTGATGTTTGGTCCCCGTATCACAAAAGTACATTTTGACAAATGTCTTGTCCTAGTTGCCTGTATTTTTGACAAATACAATCTTGTGATTTACACAACACTGCTAAACATCATACAGTATATATCATATATACTTCATACATGTATATGAAGTTTTATCTCATACAGTATGTGAATTAATACAGAGCTCCATCTAGAGTGCTTGAATGTGATGTTCCAGATAAGCAGTACAGTCAGTCTACCTGCCTTCCTCAGAAAGGATCACAAGGACCACACAAGGACCACATTTTGGTATTTACCTGTTAGTTTTACAATATGCTGTTCACCTCCTTGGTCAACGGATGAATGTGGTGGCAATGATGATTCATTGCCCAGCAGGCTGGCTGTAGGTCAAGATGTGATATAGGAAACTGCATTGGTATACCATGAGGGATGTGGACTGTTCAAAAGGGCAGATGTGTGGTCATTAACATGGATATACAGAATAACAATTTGGCAGATAAACACTACATATATGTTGCTAAAGTATATTTTAAGCGGTTTACCTGAAATTCCAATTTAACCCTGTGATGACTTCTCTTTTAGAAAGGCAATGTTTTAATTTACAGTGACTTAGTTGCAGACTTTTTGTTTCCTTTTGCACTCTCCTCACTATAAACTGACTAGTTCTCTGATTTATTTTTAACCAAATATTTTTATACTTTTTTTCTTATTTACTGGAAAAGCACACCTTTCCTATCAGTATACTGTATATAGCACATTGTATATATGAATTTCTATATACTCATTGTCCATACATGGATGTCATCTAATAGCGTTCTGAAACATAATATGATAACATAGCATAAATGTACAAAGTGTGTATTTTTTTTTACCAGCTAGCAAATATGTGCCCATTCTGAAAGGGTTAATTTAGGCTCAATGATTTTTGGGTTATGAAGGATTCATAACACACTTGAGCGATTCATAACACACTTACCCTCGGAGAGGCAGGTGAGAATATGTCCAGGTCTCCCACATTAGTACAGATGCTGCCAGTCACAACCACAGTTCCATGCACACCTACAATTCAGGCAATTTATTGCTGAATAACTATAACTGGAGAGGGGTTTGGGGTTGCAAGATACTCCATGTTAATAGCAATAAATGGAAGGACAGACCTCTTACTAGAAAATCCTTACAGGAGCAGTACACACTACATTTGCAAATCTGGTCTAACTCACAATGTCTCAGGAGCTGTCTGTCACCCAGCAGTCACAGGTAGATCAGCAGTGAGGGAAATAAAATATCCTTTTCTAGACAAGGACTTCAGGGCAGTGCCCTCCAGCAAAAAGTACATTAGCAATCTCCTCCATGCCCTCAGTCCAGCTCCTGCTGAAGCCCAGACAGCAATCTCAGTAGCACTCTCTAGGGGCAGCAACCCCAGGAGAACTAAAACCCTCCCTGGAGAGGAAAGAATGTTCTGCTCAGGCTTCCGAGGCATGTATCACCTCCCCAGCCACCTTCTGGACTTCTCATTCTAGGGATTGCCTGCAGCATGATAAATATTTATGCTATTTAAATCTCCCTGCTCTATATTCTGGAAGCTTCTTCCAGAAGCAGGTGAGAGCAAACAAACACCCAGCTCAGGAAACCCTGAACAGACAAAGCCAAAAGATCACTGTTCCACTCACTATAGTGAAACCAAAACTAAATTTAGGCTAGCAGCTACACCCACCCACCCTAAAAAGCTGGTCCTGTCCTCATGGGCCAGGTAACTGTTAAAAGGGCTCTTGCTCCCAAGAGCAGAGTATCCTGGTACAACAGGTAGACAGGGAAGGGGGATACACATTACTATAGTTACAACAGAATTTGAGGCATTCCACATAGAAAAAACTTTGAAATTTGCAAAAATATTTCACATCTGAGCAAATGAGGCTGTCACTGGGCAATCAGCCACCATATGACAGGTACTCTTACAAGCACATTTAATAAACAGCCCATCTGGTAGAGAACTACCACTAGCTGTTGTTCACCTTATCAGCACAAACAACCAAGCAGCATATTCATCACACTGCAACACAGCATTGGAGAATTATCTATGCAGAGATGATCCTCCAGTAAATCAGTGGTGCATAAACATCATACATACTCAACTACCACTTTATTACGTACACCTTGCTAGTGCCAAGAAAATATCCCTCACACCATTACACCACCACCACCACCAACCTGAACTGTTGATACACGGCAGGATGGATCCATGCTTTTATGTTGTTTACGCCAAATTCTGACCCTATCATCTGAATGTCGCAGCTGAAATCGAATGCCCATACTCCTCTGACCTTTGACATCAACAAGGCATTTTCGTCCACACGACTGCCACTCACTGGTTATTTTCTCTTTTTCGGACCATTCTCTGTAAACCCTGGTGGTTGTGCATGAAAATCCCAGTAGATCAGCAGTTTTTGAAATACTTAGACCAGCCCATCTGGCACCAACAATGGTTTGAACTTCAGCAAGGCATCTTCACAGGTCTTGATGCCAAAATGCAATGAGTTGCTGCCATGTGACTTGCTGATTAGCAATTTGTGTTACTAAGCAATTGAACAGGTGTACCTAATAAAGTGTCCAGTGAGTGTAGTCTTAAGGTATATAGTTTAAATTCCATACACTGATTTTCTTAGTCACTGCTGCCACCTAGTGAGGCAAATATAAGTGTGAAGCATAATTCAATAAAAGCAATATACTATTGTTAAATGTAATTGGCTTAACACACTAATGATCATTCTTGCCCTGCAACGAGACAGAGATATATTGTACATCCTGCCTGAGCTACAATTCCTAACGAATTAGCAGTTATGACTAACTTGACAATAAACGCAATAGTCCATGAATGTATTGCAGAGAAAGAGAGGATTGCCCCCATCCTTTTTGATACTGGTTTTGAATACCAAAGTCCAGTGAGCTCAAGTAGTAACTACGCTCAGTCCTAAAAAGACAAATGATGCTAACCCCCCCCCCACACACACACACACACACACACACAAAAATACAATAAATTGCTGCTTCTTGTGCAAGTCCAGCAAGCTGTGAACAAGGGAGAAAAACCCCTCTGCATATCCAGCAGAAAACAGAAAGGTTGCCCCTACCTTGGAAAATTGGTCAGCCTTTAATTCCACCTTATGATGGTCAGGAAACTGGAAAATCAGTTCATTAGACATAACAGCAGATGAGGGAAGAACATAAAAAAACATACTTCAGCTCATCTGTAGTAATCAGGGTCAGGTACCTGGACCATCCTTCCATCTGGACCTTAGATATTAATGGACCACTCCTGGTCCCTGTGCCCAGCCTTCTTGTCAACAACCTTGCCCTAGTGAATGAATCACCCCAAACTCAAACTACTGCTAGAACTGATTAAGGATGGAGAGGGATAGTAAACTGATTTAGTAGGTGGGGGTAATATAGGAGGCAGAGCAGATCAAGATCAAAAGATGTTTTACTGACATGCAGGAGTGGATGGAGAGCAGAGGCTAAGAGGCTAATATCAAAGTGGCAGTAAACACGACCAGCTCATTTAAACCTTTGGAGAATATATTTTATGTTCTCAGACTATGTGAGCAGTTTAGGCATAATCCCCAACACTGACTTGTCAATTAAGCAACAGGTATCAGTGGCCATCAGGTTCTTCTTCCACTATCCCAGGAATATTTGAAGAGTAAAACATCTGATTGCAACACAGGATATGTCAAAATTAATCCATGCTTTTGTAACATCAAGACTGTATTACTGCAATGCTAAAGAAATATTATAAATATTATTATGGAATGAAGAAAGGCATATGGAAGACTACTGTGATCATGGATAGGGGATACAGAAGGTGGAGTGTGAGTTTTTAAGCATCATAAGAAATGGATCACAGCATGGTAAAGGGTTCAGTGTGGAAAAAGTTTGTGACTAGAGAACTGTAGATCGATACATGCAATATAATAAATAAACATTGCTTTGGTTATGCAGGACAAAGCTGGCCTTCACTTTTACTTTATGCTGGCCTTCTCTGCTCCAACGATTTCATTTTCATTCACTCCACTGTGACTGAGTTTTCCTGGGGAAGTGCTATATGTACCACTGATATTCTGCGATTGGTCCTGTAGGCACCCAGCATTGTGGCATGAGAGTGGGGTGAGAATCCTCAGCACTGTATGGGTTCCATCTAGGTGTCCTATATGGTAAAGACCCTTTTAATGCCTTATATGTGTTGCAAATTGGTGATAGAGACCCTGCGGTTATAGGAGCAAAAATAATTTTTACTAAACTTCAGTTTTAACCTCTAAGCAAGCATCCTAAAGAATTATTTTCTTTGTAGAGTGCAACTGTAGGCTACCTAGAGATACGCAGATGTATAATTAGCAGAGACATATCTGCTCACACTCAAACACATTGCTCTAGTTGTATGACCTGTCATAATCACCAGATAATGGACTATGTGGTACTTTCAGCTATATTTTTCATCCTTACACCTAAGGCTCCATGTATACTGCAGCTGATAAACTCATGTTTAGGAGCTTTTCTGCATTTTTTTTCAGCAGCCCCTGAACTCACCCTAATGTTTTCCTATGTGTCCATGTACACTATGTTGTTTACAGTCGTTTATAGGCAGTTGAGTTTACAGTAGTTTTTTTGATTGCACCAAACTTGCGTTCAGGAGTAGATTTTATCAGCGTTTCAAACGCCAAACGCTTGTAAACGCTTGTAAACATGGCTAACCGTGTTTAGAAGCGTTGGCGTTTGGAAAATTTTTTTAACTCTTCCATTTCCAGATGCTGTCCAGAGCCTGTTTTCATCATGAAAAATGCATGCAAAGCATTTTCCCGGTACTCAAATGGACCCGGTACATCATACTTTGAGGTTTCACATGAAAGAAAATATGTCAGACACTGCAGCAATAATTTCTGCACAGAAATGAGCTGGAACACATCCAAACACCACATAAAAAAAAAACCCAGCTAATCTCAACAAATACTGCTCTCTCTGCTTCTGCACTCTCTATTTCTCTCAAAATGTCTGAAATAGTAATTTTTTACTGTTTTTCAGTGCATTCTGGGCATTTTGGAAGGTATCCTGAGGTTATCTTAGAAAAAACGCTTCTAAACGCAAACGCGCATAAACATGCATAAGCGCGGTATGCAAACTCAGCTAAACAGACATTTTTTAACCTACGTTTCCAGCAGTCAGTTTCTATCATTCAGAAGTGTTTTCCAAACATCCCGTGTACATGAAGCCTAATGAGCAGATATGAACAATAATAAGATATGTTGATAACACGTGTAACAGAAAACAGATTTTTTTTTTTACTTTATAGCAGCTTGCTTGCTCTCATGGGGTTCAAAAAAAGGAAACCAAGTTGAATTCTTTAAGTTAAAGCTGAATGATGCATTTTATTATTTATTTATTTTTAATAACTGACCATTTTTCTTTATTCAGCACTTTGGAAGAAGATGCAGGTAACAGTTTTGATGCAGGACACCAAACATATTATGTTACTGATAGCAGTGAAATGCATTTCAAGAAACAAATTTATGTCTGGGTGGAGGCAAATGAAGAAGATAAAATCTACAGCTCTGCAAATATCACTATACTTTTGGACAAAGAAGGTAATCAAGGAACAGGACATGTCACTCTGTAAGCATATGATACAAATGGATTTACACCAGCTCTGTGATAGGCCAGTGTCTAAGCTCTGATTGAATGCTGGGCTGTATATGATATAAATATATTAATGTCATTATACCTTAGTATTATTTTATTTAAGCAGTAAAGAACTACTATAAACATGTCACATGCAGCTTTCAATTGAATAAACGGGGTATATTCACTGATTGCCCATGCATAGCCAAAGTGGAAGTGCAAAGAAACTCTTCTCTCTAATACATACAAATTTGTCTAGTAAGGGCTGAATCTTGGTTTGGTCATTTTTGATGCTATGCAACACCATTACTTTTGTGCTACAGTTTTTTCAAATGGAACAAGATACTTTTATAGACAAAAATGTGAAAAAGGCATAACAGATCATTGATGTATGGTTAAATCTACATGTAGCTGCTGATGTGTCAAATCCTCTGTTCCTGAGTCCACAATTCTGTGAACAGTTTTGCAGTCTCTGATACACATGGCTGGGCTGAGGATACAGTTGCAAACATCACAAACAGGGGAGGACTGTCCATTTGGAAACTCGGGCACTGCCTGAGGGCCCGGGGTCAGTAGGGGGCCCCATGAGATGCCCCTGCTACCTTTTTCATAGGCTTTTTTGAGTTTGGGCAAGGACACAGGGGCCCCATGATCCGCTATTGCCCAGGGGCCGCATGAGTTGTCAGTCCGCCCCTGATCACAAACATTTATTGAGTAGCGGCAAAGTGTATTGCAGCCTGATGGAGGTAAGAAAAAAAACAGTGGTGAATTAGCAAGAAAAAAAAAACTTATACTGGATTGGTACATAATTAACTGATTACCAAGAAGATTTACCCCCCTTCCTGACCAGGCCTTTTTTTTGCAATATGGCTCTGCGTTACTTTAACAGATAATTGCGCATTCATGCAATGATGCATCCAAATGATATTTATGTCCTTTTTTTCCCACAAATAGAGCTTTCTTTTGGTGGGTATTTGATCACCTCTGCGGTTTTTATTTTTTGCGCTATAAACAAAAAAAGATCGACAATTTTGAAAGAAAAAAATATATTTTTGACTTTTTGCTATAAAACATATCCAATAAAAAAATTAAGAAAAATAAAATTTCTTCATAAATTCAGGCCAAAATGTATTCTGTCTTTGCTAAAAAAAATCCCAGAAAGTGTATATTAATTGGATTATATGAAAGTTATAGCATCTAAAAATGGCAGTATATATACTGGATTTTTTTCTTTTTTATATATACTAGTAATGGCAGCGACCAGTGACTTATAGTGGAACTGCGGCGGGCATTCTGACTGTTGTTTATACACATATCTCCCTTCTTTCTTTTTCTCTCTCTCTCTCTCTCTTTCTCTCTCTCTCTCCATCTCTCCCTCTCTCCCCTTCTCCCCCTCTCCCCTTCTCTCCCCTCTCCTCTTCAAAGCTCACAATTTTCATGCAATACTTATATTAGCATTGTAGATAGAGTTCATGTTTCTTCACCTTATTCCCTGTATGTTTAGTGAATTAAGGGTAGGAATTGGAGTAATATTATTTTTTAATATAAAAGGCATGATGAATACATTTGCAAAAAATAAAACCAAAATAATAAAGTGTAAAATGTTTCCCTCTCTATATTAGTGAAGCTGGACCCACCAGACTTGAAAAATGTATCAATGGAAAAACATGGAAAATCTGTGACTGTTCACTGGACAAGAATTGATCGGTTTTCAGAGTCTATGGAAATCATTAGTGAAATACAACACAAAAATGCTACGGTAAGATCCCGGGTGTTCTATTCTAATCACATTGTCTAGTGGCCTGGCAATTACATACTGTTGTACTAGTTTGTTTCTGTATTACAAAGTGATGGGCAGTTTTTAGGTTTATTATATGTTCTCATACAGAAGTCATGGCTCATTTTTTTATGTAATACAACCCTTCTCCAAGTCTAAAGTTGCAAGGACAGAAAATCAAATAAAAAATCAATTCGGTAGACTGATCATTAAATTTTCATATGGTTAATGTGCTTACTGTAACAGTCAATTACCATTTCAAGATCAAATATGAACGAACAAACATGTTTGCAACTTTTTTTGTTAAACAAACAATTTTCTAATAGTTTATAGGCCAATTGTTCAAATAAAAAACAAAAGTGCATGAGCAGTAGGGGTGGTAGTGTAAATCAATCAGAAAAACACAATGCTTAATGTTGAAAATGATCATAAACAATGGGCCATCAGATGTTAGATATACAGAATGTTTACATTTTTTTTTCTTCTCATCTATGGCCAGCTTTAGTCCAACTGTTTAGGAAGTTTATCACAGCAAAGATCTACTTACATGACTGTCTCAAAACATAAGCCATAAGAATTCCTGTTGCACTATGCAGCATATACTGTATCTCTATTTCGCATTAAATGCCCTAAATATATATTTTGCAAACATCCTTTCAGTTCTACAAACACACCATACACAGTAAAAGAGGCATTTGCTTTCCTAGACATTTGAATGTCTCCTGGAGACAAATTGATTAAAGCTGGCCGTATACGGTATTTTTTTTTTTTCTTGTTCAGCTAGATTATTTTATCCACACAAATGGAATTGGTGGAATTCTCCCTGCTGGGACATTGTATTCTGACAGCTGTACCCACTTGTCAGAATACACAGGTCACTGGCTGTAGCTGCTGATTGACAGACAATCTTTAAAGTGCCGTTCGACAGAAGTTGAATAAATGATCGAATTCTGTTAGCTGGAGAGGCCACACACTAATCAAAATTTGGATGGCCCCTGCTTGACTGGCTGAATTTCGATCAGTGTATGGCCAGCTTTAAGAGCTTAGCCACATAGATTTTAATTTTGTTATTTTATGTTTGTTACCCAAAGGAATACAATGACTAATGCACTTGTCTGATTTCTCTCTAAAACACTCCCACTTGCTATGTGTGTTCTTTGTTGCAAAAATGTTGTCCCATTGAGTGTTTTTCAGTAGGGATTGCAGCTTATTAAAGTTAGCTTTAATGGAGGCACTCCATTCTAAAATGTGAAAAACTATTCTAATAGTTTTATATAATGCGGCAACATCCACACATGTAGGACACCCAACATTAGAGGTGATTTATTCTTCCAAAGCAAATGTACTTTTGCACACGAAGTAGTATTCCAGTGTTTCTCTTCTCTCTCAGTTTTTCTCTATTACGGAGCTAATGTGACCCCAGCACTGATGGAGAAGGGCAGGGGAGGGTAAAACTAGGATGCTGTGAAGGCAGCTGACATCCTCCTTATCAACTGATGATGCCATTGATTGTCAGGACACTGGCGGCGCGGCTAGAAGGTTGTAATGGTGCACAATGAAAACCTGTGGCTTTGTGTGACTAAAAGGCAGGCTTGTTCTGCAAGTTGTTGTATACAAGTTTTTATGCAATTTGTAGACATTTTACCAAGGCACCCCTGAATAAACCTCAAGGCACCCCAGGGTGCCTGGGCACCCTGGTTGAGAAAGCCTGGGCTAGGATCCCTGAGAAAAGGTAAAAGATTGTAATGACTGGTATGAGTATAAAAGGGCTTGAAATAGGACTTGAGAGGTATGGTAAAAGCTTGACTGATTGGCAAGCATCCCCTCTGTCTGTGCTGATAGGAGGCCTCTGGTTCCTTAGAGTCGTGCCTGATTACATGTTAACAAGGCAGTGGAGTGTCCCTTTTACAAACCTTGCCACAGGGACAGGAAGTATGTTACTCACAGGATATCCAGGTCTAATACAGGAAAAAAAGCACCATAAAAGAAAATATGGTACTCGCCACATTTAACTGGTTAACTGCAAAGTATTAAGTTTAGGGTTTATATAAACTTGAAAGAAACACTAACTGTTATACATTGGCTGCTCTATTGGTGCTGAAAACTACCATTTTGTCAAGCATTTTACTAGTGCTTGACACTCAAGTTGATATTTAGACACATAATTTTTTGTTATGCCCCATGTGTTTTCTATACTAACAATGGTCTAGGTCATCATTTCTCCTGCCTGTCTCCATCATTCGTTAAAAAAAAAGTGGCATACAAACAGGAATTGCATATGAATGTACACTAACCAACCACTTTACTGGATACACCTGTTCAATTGCTTAGTAACACAAATTGCTAATCAGTCAATCACATGGCAGCAACTCAATGCATGTAGGCATGTAGACATGGTGAAGAAGACTTGCAGAAGTTCAAACTGAGCATCAGAAAGGGGAAGAAAGTAAATTTAAGTGACTTTGAACATGTTGGTGCCAGATGGGCTGGACTGAGTATTTCAAAAACTGCTAATCTACTGGAATGTTCACATACAACCATCTCTAGGGTTTACAGAGAATGGTCTGAAAAAAAGAAAATATCCACTGAGCGGCAGTTGTGTGGATGAAAATGTCTTGTTGATGTCAGAGGTCAGAGGAGAATGGGCAGACTGGTTCGAGATGATAGAAAGGCAACAGTAACTTACGTGCTAAAATCTCTTCAAGGAATGTTTCCAACACATTGTTGAAACTATGCCACAAAGATTAAGGCAGTTCTGAAGGTAAAAGGAGGTTCAACCCAGTACTAGCAAGGTGTACATGTAGACGTGGTGAAGACAACTTGCTGAAGTTCAAAGGTATACCCAGGGGCGGACTGACAACTCATGGGGCCCCCGGGCAATAGGGGATCATGGGGCCCCTGTGTCTTTGCCCAAACTCAAAAAAGCCTATGAAAAAGGTACCAGGGGCATCTCAAGGGGCCCCCTACTAACCCCGGGCCCTCGGGCAATGCCCGAGTTTCCAAATGGTCAGTCCGCCCCTAGGTATACCTAATAAAGTGGCCGATGAGTGTATATGAGTGCTGAGAACTTTTCTTTATGTTCTTTGTTTTTATATGCAAAGTATTGCATTGAATGGTATGAATTAATGCACTGGAGAAATTGCAGTAATAAGTAAATTAAAATAAACGTTTTTTCTGAATTTTTAGAATCCATTTTACTTAAGTTCCATATAGTCATAAAATGTGCCTATGCATGTAAAGCTATAGCTATATATACAACTTTGTTCTGCCCAGAAACGTTCATATTTATTTAGAAAACTGTGTCGGGGGTATTATGCTTGTCTTAGAAGCCAAAAAAAGTTTTCTGTAGGACAGCAGAAGAATCACTCTATGCAAAATATGCTTGTTTAACCAAAAAGCTTAAAAAAACTAATTTATCTATTAAGTCTAGCTTCTCCTAAAGCTGGATTTGTTTATTTGTTTTTTGTCTTTTTTTGGGGAGGGGTATTACTGTTATAAAATAAGAAACATCAAACAACAGTAAAACACATACTATCTTTTTGAATTTTTAAGGTGTTTCACCACAACTTTTTGTCTAAAACACACACAACACACTTTTTGTCTAAAACACCTCAACTAACAACAAACTGAACCCAAAACAAAAAAAAAACACTTACTTAAATGTGGTTGACCTTGCTAATTAGGTGACAATAACTTGTTTAACTGCACTCCAAAGGGAAAAAAGAGACCAACACAAATGGTCCCTCAGTGATTTAATTGCAATTTGGGTAAATTCAAACATAAAATTAGGGTCAGATTTGAGTTTGATCTGAATTTGAATTGAATTTAAACAATAATAACCAATTGCCAGCCTTTGTTTTCTACTCTTCCAATATGTTGGATTATATCATAATTCTTTAAATAATTGAAAGTTATTATGGCTAGTTTGGGTGTATGTTTGGTTCATACACAAACTTGGCTTACAAGCCAGTGAGAACTTTTCAAGCCAAAGGAGGGTTTGGTAGGCTAAAAAAGTAAGACAGAACTGTAATACAGTAGAGGACTGTAAAGAACAAGGAGATGTTCTGATTAAAACATTTTGGGATAACGGATATAAAATGGAGACCTTAACTAATGGAGATATGATGCTTCCTCACAGCCTGTTTCAACCCCATAATTGCTACACC
Source organism: Staurois parvus (assembly GCF_062004578.1). Taxonomy (NCBI): domain Eukaryota; kingdom Metazoa; phylum Chordata; class Amphibia; order Anura; family Ranidae; genus Staurois; species Staurois parvus. Next base: position 11,278,951 of record NW_028317882.1, read on the forward strand.
AGTCTGCTGCAAACAACTGCACTGCACTTGGTTGCAGGCAGTTTGCAGCATTTCTCTAATCACTTGAATGTGACAGGAGCAATAATTTTTGATGCAGATGTAGCGCAAAGCATCACAGCCATGGTATCTAAACACTCCTATCCGCTGCCTTTGCAGCTTAAGGGGAGCAGTTGGGGGGGGGGTACTAAAATGTAGCTGAACTACATGTCTTTAACGCCCTCCAACCACAAATTTAAACAAACCATACTTGTGCCTGTGGGTGCAGCTTAACTGACAGAGCTCTAGTCAGTTGACAGCCGTGAATGTATCGGGGACTGTCCCCTTTCCATCCAATGACCATCGCTCACTTCAAAATACTTTTAGGTCACCTGCAGAGTCTGAGTAAAACATATTCTTTGCTTCTGAAATGGTAAGGATCTTGCATTGGCTTCATCATATCACACAACAGCACTCTTGAACTGCATTTATAATATTATAATATCAATTATAGCAGCTGTCTTGAAGAAGGCAAGCTGATAATAATGTGAATCATGATGACCAGTCGTCAGATTACCTTTTTTTTAGCAAGTAGCTGGCAGTGAATAGTTTCCTTGATAGTTTTTATTTTCAAGAAATTACAGGTCATTGGAGATCTTTGAATTGGGAGGGCAGCCCTAAATGTCGTCTATGATATTACTTAGGATTATTTTATAACCTCCTTAAATGGTAACTGTAGCTATTACTTATACTAACTTCAACCTTGAGCCAGTGATCTTCACTATGTGGCTTTGTTCGGAGCCCATTCATTCCTATGGGAAGGTTGTACTCATGGCAGCCTCTGAAGGTTGTTCGGAATACAGCTTTCCCATAGGGATGAACAAGGCTTGTTTGTGCAGTATTAATGTGCCATTTTTAGAGGAAAGGCTATGCAACTCAGAGCGAGACCACACAGTGAAGTTCACTGGATTGGGGTTAAAGATAAGTATAGGACCAGGTGGGCAACACTCAGCAGGGTGTAAGTAAAAGGAGTTATACTTCAAATCCCTTCTTTCTTACTGGGATCAAATCAGAGAACACACAGATTGCAGCCATCCCCACACAGTACACTAAGCACCATCTGTCCCTGTCTAAGTGTCACATCAACATCTGTACCAGATGATGGTACAGATCCCTTCTACAAATCCCTTCTTTCTTACTGGGACCAAATATTCTCCTTGATTCCTGATATTGCAGGTACTTCTGAGAAACCTTCTCTGGCACATGCCCTATTACATATGGGAACTTAAAGTGTTTCTAAATTCATGACCCTGCATTCACTATATTCAGTCTTCCAGCAGTACACAGGACATGGAAGCGCAATAAGCTGCAAAATATCTTTTCTCCTCAGCAGTATATAGCAGGCTTGTGACTTTATCAGTGACCGTCCAAGCACTGGTTAATCTTGTAGGAGGAGTTTTCATTCTCCTCTGACTGTCCTATGAGGCTGCATAACCCCTGACCCTCTGTCTGGACAGCGCTGATTGGCTCTGTGCCAATCAGATGCACCCCCCCAAAAAAACACTCAATACACACCAAACAGAGCATGTGCAGACTTGCCACTGCTACTCTCACTATGGCAGATGGATTGGAGACAGCAAAAGAAGGGGATGATCAGAGAAGCCTTTTTACACAATGCAGAGGATTAACCCCTTAGGTTCCACAGTGAATATAACAAGCATGCTTTACTGCATATACAGCCTGATTTTACTGTTTTGGGTTTAATAACACTTTAATGTTTCCCCTCTTCATCCAGAATTATTGTAACTTACCTCTTGCTAACCGCTAAACTGAATATCGCTAGGTTGTGGAATTTTGCACAACAGAGCTTCCTCAACACTGTAGAAACTAAACCTCCAGTGTTCAATGGAACAAATGATTGCCCTAAAAAATCCCCAAGCATTCCGCCCCTTCCTGGTCCACCTGGCTGAACAACCCGCCCTGGTGTACAGCGGTGCGACTTGTCATGCGATTTGACAGTTCAAATTCTTTGGATTCACACAGATTTTGAAAATGGTTCCTGCACTATTTTCAGTAATTTCACGTGTGGCATGCATAGACATCTGTGCATGAATTCGCACAGATGTCAGGCAAGTCACACCTGAAAGTGCCCTGACCTGCAGCTTTGAAATCGCGCTACTTCAAGTTAAATAGCATGATTTCAAAGTCGCATTCAGTGTGAACCAGGGCTAACTGTTCTTCTGACTTCTCACACTCACTTCCTAAATGGATATTGTGACCTTTAAAATTTCTCTCTGTGTTTGTCACTTATTATTTACTCACTGCTCTTCTCTTAAAATTCCTGCTTGGACTAAGATCCTTTAATTTGAGCAGAGGGCATTTAACACAGGATAATACGTCCAAATGCTCTTGACACACACTTGATCCCACTTGTTAACATTGCATGCCTACTTTGTTTGCACCCCGAAACCAGTGAATTATAAAATATCTTTCTGTACCTGCAATGACATCAACCATTGAATAAGTGAATTACAGAAGGAAAGGTAAACTATAGTTGTACTTTAAAGAAACCCCTCATCAAAGATATACAGGGGCTTTTCAGTAAAGTTTCTGTTAAAGTTCTGCTCTCTGAGTGCAGGTTTGGGGCATTTTTATCCATAAACACTGCTCTAAAATATGAATCTACATGCAATAATGTTTGTAAACTCATCGTGTAACATAGAGCTGCTTTCAGAGGCTTTTTTTTTTTTAAAGAAAAATACTTTATTATTAGTTTTAGCATTATTATTATACAGGATTTATATAGCGCCAACAGTTTGCTCAGCGCTTTACAATATAATGGGAGACAATTCAGCAACAATACAGTTCAATACAAGAGGGATAGGAGGGCCCTGCTTCTTGGAGCTTACAGTCTAAATACTTCAGCATTTCCTCTGCTGCTTATACTGTAACCTCCCTGGCGGTATGATTATTTCAGATTTTTGTTGCTGAAAACAGTACCATGTTTTTGCATGGCAATATGTTTTTTTTTATTGTAGGCCTGTAATTTTTAGGAATAACTCACTGAAATCTGTCCGAACAAGAGTCTAGTAACACATCCCGGGTATGATAACATTTGAAACACAAAATCATAAATTATAATTTAATAAATAATCACAAAAATAATAATATAATAATAATAAATTTAATTCAATAATATAATCAAACCAAAAACACTGAAATTTGAAATATAGCGTCAAGTTCGCACATCACTGAGCAAAGTCGCAAAATCGTTTTGCAGTGTCTGATGACGAATTTCCCCACAAATCATTATCACTCAATTCTGAAAGTGGTTCTAATTTACTATCACTGTTCTCTAGCTGGTCTAAAACCACTTTTGACCTAAAGGGACGCTTTTTGGACGCCATGGACGTTTCTCAGTTTCCAGGCAGAAAGAACAGTAAAAATGCAGGCAGGGCACAGGACAAAGCAGTAAGGACAAAATGTATGTGAAATGGTTTGATACAGTAATGTAATACTATGTGATTTTAGTGATTTTAGTGAATGTCACTTTTTGTCATTTTTTAATTCTCCGCTGTTCCGTCCCCTGTACGTCCCAACACTCACAGGGGACGGAACCCAGATGACAGATGCCGGCATCCGCCAGATTACATTGCTGGGGACACTGCAGGAGGGACATCGCGGGAGCGCAGGACAAGGTAAGTAATTGAGGGATCGCGGAGCAGCGCCGCATGGTATTCCCTAGTGTATCTTGGGGTTACCGCTTGTGGTACTGAAACTTTACCCCAAGCTACACTCGGGAATACCGCCAGGGAGGCTACAGCGGAACCCAACTTTATCTGAGCTCCACAAATTGAAAACGCTATTTAGCTCTTTTATAGTATTCAAAATAAACACACCCATCCATCCATGTCTCCATGCTTTATTTTGTTGAGAAATCACTTTGAAAAACACTCCCCTGGCATTTCTAGCCATGACCATCTTCAGTAAGGGCAGATGATTCATGTAGCATTTACTCTCTGGAATCCATCTGCCCTTAGCTCAGGCATGCAAGCAGGAGGGTGTGCTTAGCTGAGAAAAACCCTCTTCCCCTCCTCCTGATGAAAGTAAAGAAAATGCCCATGAAGATTCCTGGGATGTATGACCTCATTTTGGCCTAGGACAGAAACCAGGAACAACTGGAGAAATGTAAAAAAAAGTTTAAAACAAGTAAACATAATATACCTTCTTATCTATTTACTAATAAATTAGAAATAGATAGGGAGGTATATTATGTTTACTTGTTTGAAAGTACAAGCTCTCTCTTCTCTCCTTTGCTTTAAAACAGCTACCCTGTGGAAGAAAGATCTATAAATGTACTGATTTTCAGGCCACTCTAGCAGTGGTGTATTTAGGCTTTGCGCTGCCCTAGGCAACACGAAAATCAGGAGCCCCCCCCCCCCCCCATGGAAAGATCCTGACAGTGATCAACAACATTCCAACCCCCCCACCTGAGAGAGCCTTCCGCTAATACCCACCCACCCCCTCCCCTAGCAACAGAGAGACACTCACCTTCACAGCTCGCAGTCTCTTTTGGATCGCACCTGGTCCCCATGCTGCATATGTCCCTTCTTCCTGGGGGGGTGCTGCCCCCCTGAAAAATGCCGCCCTAGGCAAATGCCTTCTTTGCCTTGTGGTAAATGCACCCCTGCACTCTAGTCTCGTCACGTAATCTCACCTTTGGCAGCCAGCTCCGGCTACAAGGGAGAGAAGAGAGCGCTCTTACTTTAACACAAGCCAGTCAACAGTAAATAGCTTCAAACATGCTTGGGACAAGCACAGATTTATACTCAGACAAGAAAGTAAAAATAAAACAAAAGAAATATTAACCCCCCCCCAAAACAAACCCACAAAAAAGGGGCCGTCACTTTTCTACACTTTATTGCCAAAAGTGTTGGGCCAGCCCTCCAAATCATTGGATTCAGGTGTTCCAATGACCTCCAGGGCCACAGGTGTATAAATATCAAGCACCCAGGCATGCAGACTGCTTCTACAAACATTTTTGAAAGAATGGGTCGCTCTCAGGAGCTCAGTGAATTCAAGCGTGGTACCGAGATAGGTTGTCGCCTGTGCAATAAGTCCATCTGTGAAATTTCCTTACTACTAAATATTCCGTGGTCAACTGTTAGTGGTATTTTAACAAAGTAGAAACAACTGAGAACAGCAGCAACTCAACTACCAAGAGGTAGGCCACATAAAATGACAGAGCAGGGTCAGCGCATGTTGAAGCGCATAGTACAGAGAAGTAACCAACTGTCTGCAGAGTCAATAGCTAAAGACCTCCAAACTTTGTGTGGCCTTCAGATTAGCACAACAGCAGTGTGTAGAGAGCTTCATGGAATGGGGTTCCATGGTCAAGCAGCTGTATCCAAGCCTTACATCACCAAGTGCAATGAAAGCATTGGATGCAGTGGTGTAAAGCACACCGCCACTGGACTCCAGAGCAGTGGAGACGTGTTCTCTGGAGTGACGAATCACGATTCTCTGTCTGGCAATCCAATAGACATGTCTGGGTTTAGCGGTTGCCAGGAGAACGTTACTTGCCTGACTGCATTGTGCCAAGTGTAAAGTTTGGTGGAGGGGGGATTATGGTGTGGGGTTGTTTTTCAGGGGTTGGGCTTGGCCCGTTATTTTCAGTGAAGGGAACTCTTAAGGCATCAGCATATCAAGACATTTTGGACAATTTCATGCTCCCAACTTTGTGGGAACAGTTTGGGGATGGCCCCCTTCTTTTTCCAACATGACTGCGCACCAGTGCACAAAGCAAGGTCTATAAAGACATGGATGAGCAAGTTTGGGGTGGAGGAACTTGACTGACCTGAGTCCTGACCTCAACCCAATAGAACACCTTTGGGATGAATTAGAGTGGAGACTGTGAGCCATGCCTTCTAGTCCGACATCAGTGCCTGACCTCACAAATGCACTTCTGGAAGAATGGTCAAACATTCCCATAGACACACTCCTAAACCTTGTGGACAGCCATCCCAGAAGAGTTGAAACTGTTATAGCTGCAAAGGGTGGACCATCTCAATATTGAACCCTACAGACTAAGACTTGGGATTCCATTAAAGTTCATGTGCATGTAGAGGGAGGTGTCCCAATACTTTTGGCAATATCGTGTATGTTTCTAATATACCTTCCAATCTAATTACTAATGCTAGCATCATAAGGATTAAAAATAGTTAATGGTGATTAAGAGAATTCAGTTCCATTTTAAGTTCTCACACCAAACAAGCAACTTGGTTGTTACTTGGCTATACTATTTGTTTGTGAAAACTGAAACGTAATGACCACTGCAAATATAATGTGCATGTAATGCTTATGCAGGCTTGTTGTGTGAAGATCTAGAAAGGGGAGTGCGCTCAGAAGCCATTAAGGAAATTGTAGTTGTGTTAGTTGCAGGGCTCTATTGTAGTGCAACAGGATTTCTGAATAGCCAAACGGTCAGACAGAAGATTGCTTTAACTTGAAATATATTGAATAGATTCCGGACTAAAGCTAACTAATCTTGAAACTACCCCCATCCACATTCTAACACCTATGCTAACAACCCTGTAGAAGAAAGATCTATAAACGTATTTATTTTCGGGTCACTCCAGTCTGGTCACGTAATCTCCCCATGTCAGCCAGCACTGACAAGGGAAAGAAGATAACACTCAACAACGGTTGCAATGCCTGAGCCGTGAAGTCACCCAAAGGCTTACTGTGGACCATCCATTGTTGGTGCTCCCTCCTCTCCGCTGAAGTCACTGCTGGATGACTTAGTGAGCCGATCACATGACCAAACGGGAGCGGCATTAAAATAGGTAAATATACAGATCTTTCTTCCACAGGGTAGTTAATATAGTAAGAAAAAGCGGTTACATAATGGACATAAAGCGATACCCAAAAATGTATCAAATAATTATGCTTTATTGCAAATTTTGCACATATTTAGACAAAGTTTTAGGTAAATACCACAGTTACATACATAAATAGTGCAGCGCTATATAATAAATAAACATATATATAAATAAAATAAAAAATATTCAAATCAATAAATGTCTGTGCAACAGTGCAAAAAATATAATTCGTGTGTTCCACCAGGAACCATCAAAAGTGACCATGTGACAAATAAATAAATTAATATACTAATCAATATATATCATACACATGTGCAAAATTGCAAATAAAGTGTAACACGTGTATTACACCAACATATAAAGTGATAACGTGACAAAATATTGCTTAATAAAGTGCAATCAATGTGTTCCCTATACGGGAATATTCAAAGTGACCAAGTGACCTAATAACTAGAGATGAGCGAATCGAACCAGGCGAACCGGAATTCGAGTCGAATTTCAGGAAATATTCGATTCGCGGCGAAACCGAAATTTTGCCTACTTCGGGTGCGCGAATCGAACATTTCCCGATCAGCCGGCAAAAGTGTCCCTGCAGTGAGCTCCGCTATTTCTGACAGTTCTCTGACAGAAGGAACACATGTTTAGCGGTTGAAACATTGTATCTATTAGTTTACATTTAGGATACAGATGTTTCAACCACTGTTCATGTGAAGAAGCTGTGAGAGAACTGTCAGAAATAGAGGAACTCTGCACATACACTTTTTGCCGGCTTGGAATTATTCTTCTTTTCATCCTACTTCTTCTTCTTCTTCATCTTCATCCTCAGAAGAAGAGGATGAGGATGAAGAAGAAGAAGAAGAAGTAGGATGAAAAGAAGAATAATTCCAAGCCGGCAAAAAGTGTATGTGCAGAGTTCCTCTATTTCTGACAGTTCTCTCACAGCTTCTTCACATGTACAGCGGTTGAAACATCTGTATCCTAAATGGAAACTAATAGATACAATTTGTATCTATTAGTTTCCATTTAGGATACAGATGTTTCAACCGCTGTACATGTGAAGAAGCTGTGAGAGAACTGTCAGAAATAGAGGAACTCTGCACATACACTTTTTGCCGGCTTGGAATTATTCTTCTTTTCATCCTACTTCTTCTTCTTCTTCTTCTTCTTCTTCATCCTCATCCTCATCCTCTTCTTCTGAGGATGAGGATGAGGATGAAGAAGAAGAAGAAGCAGTAGGATGAAAATAAGAATAATTCCAAGCCGGCAAAAAGTGTATGTGCAGAGTTCCTCTATTCTGCAGATACACTTAGAGGAGCTCTGCACATACACTTTTTGCCTGTTTGGAATTAATCTTATTTTCATCCTACTTCTTCTTCTTCTTCTTCTTCTTCTTCTTCTTTATCCTCATCCTCAGAAGAAGAAGAAGAGGATGAAGAAGAAGAAGAAGAAGAAGAAGAAGTAGGATGAAAATAAGAATAATTGCAAGCCGGGAAAAAGTGTATGTGCAGAGTTCCTCTATTCTGCAGATACACTTAGAGGAGCTCTGCAGATACACTTAGAGGAGCTCTGCACATACACTTTTTGCCGGCTTGGAATTAATCTTATTTTCATCCTACTTCTTCTTCTTCTTCTTCTTCTTCATCCTCATCCTCATCCTCAGAAGAAGAAGAAGAGGATGAGGATGAGGATGAAGAAGAAGAAGAAGTAGGATGAAAATAAGAATAATTCCAAGCCGGCAAAAAGTGTATGTGCAGAGCTCCTCTAAGTGTATCTGCAGAGCTCCTCTAAGTGTATCTGCAGAATAGAGGAACTCAGCACATACACTTTTTGCCGGAAACCGCTGTATGGAGGGAATGTCCCAGAACTGTCATAAATAGTCTATTTCTGACAGTTCTGGGACATTCACTCCATACAGCTGTTTCAACCGCTGTATGGAGGGAATGTCATAGAACTGTCAGAAATAGACTATTAATGACAGTTCTGGGACTGTCCTTCCATACAGCGGTTGAAACATTGTATGTATTTGTTTCCATAAATGGATCCATTTATGGAAACAAATACATACAATGTTTCAACCGCTGCATGGAAGGACAGTCCCAGAACTGTCATTAATAGTCTATTTCTGACAGTTCCATGACATTCCCTCCATACAGCGGTTGAAACAGCTGTATGGAGTGAATGTCCCAGAACTGTCAGAAATAGACAGAAACTGTCACAGAACTGTCCTTCTTCTCATCCTTCTCCTTCTTCTCATCCTTCTTCTCATCCTTCTTCTTCTCATCCTTCTCCTTCTTCTCATCCTTCTCCTTCTTCTCATCCTTCTCCTTCTCCTTCTTCTCATCCTTCTCCTTCTCCTTCTTCTCATCCTTCTCCTTCTTCTCATCCTTCTCCTTCTCCTTCTTCTCATCCTTCTCCTTCTCCTTCTTCTCATCCTTCTCCTTCTTCTCATCCTTCTCCTTCTTCTCATCCTTCTCCTTCTCCTTCTTCTCATCCTTCTCCTTCTCCTTCTTCTCATCCTTCTCCTTCTCCATCTTCTCATCCTTCTCCTTCTCCTTCTTCTCATCCTTCTCCTTCTCCTTCTTCTCATCCTTCTCCTTCTCCATCTTCTCATCCTTCTCCTTTTCCTTCTTCTCATCCTTCTCCTTCTGCTTCTCCTTCTCCTTCTCCTTCTTCTCATCCTTCTCCTTCTTCTCATCCTTCTCCTTCTCCTCATCCTTCTCCTTCTCCTTCTTCTCATCCTTCTCCTTCTCCTTCTTCTCATCCTTCTCCTTCTTCTCATCCTTCTCCTTCTCCTTCTTCTCATCCTTCTCCTTCTTCTCATCCTTCTCCTTCTTCTCATCCTTCTCCTTCTCCATCTTCTCATCCTTCTCCTTTTCCTTCTTCTCATCCTTCTCCTTCTGCTTCTCCTTCTCCGTCTTCTCATCCTTCTCCTTCTCATCCTTCTCCTTCTTCTCATCCTTCTCCTTCTTCTCATCCTTCTTCTCATCCTTCTCCTTCTTCTCATCCTTCTCCTTCTTCTCATCCTTCTCCTTCTTCTCATCCTTCTCCTTCTTCTCATCCTTCTCCTTCTTCTCATCCTTCTTCTCATCCTTCTCCTTCTTCTCATCCTTCTCCTTCTCCTTCTTCTCATCCTTCTCCTTCTTCTCATCCTTCTCCTTCTCATCCTTCTCCTTCTTCTCATCCTTCTCCTTCTTCTCATCCTTCTTCTCATCCTTCTCCTTCTTCTCATCCTTCTCCTTCTTCTCATCCTTCTTCTCATCCTTCTCCTTCTTCTCATCCTTCTCCTTCTCCTTCTTCTCATCCTTCTCCTTCTCATCCTTCTCTTTCTTCTCATCCTTCTCCTTCTTCTCATCCTTCTCCTTCTCCTTCTTCTCATCCTTCTCCTTCTCCTTCTCCTTATCCTTCTTCTCATCCTTCTCCTTCTCCTCATCCTTCTCCTTCTCCTCATCCTTCTCCTTCTTCTCATCCTTCTCCTTCTCCTTCTCCTTCTCTTTCCTCATCTCCAAGGGCATTTAAATTAAAGGTACAGTGTTCTGCACTAATTTAAAGGCTCTCTGAAGCCTAGAAACCCTTTTTATAAGTCATCTTCGTAGCGAAGAAATTCGCATCGAATCGAATTTCACACTGGAATTCGCCGAATCAGCCGAATCGAATTTTTGAGAAATTCGCTCATCTCTACTAATAACCTATATACCACAAATGATCTAAAAACCAACACTCTGTGTAAACATGTCCATACATATATATATATATATAGTGTATTCCATACACAATCTTCATGCAGGTGCCATTCAGTGTCCACACTGTGTATATCCAATACTAGCTGCAATGGCCCCTCACCTCCTTACATTGACCCCACAGGGCCAGCTCGCTTTGGGACACAAACCCCACTCCGGTTTATTACAGGATCCTCCTCAGCGATGAATGCTCTATACCCAGCTGCTCCTCCGGTTCCTCTTTATATAGAACTTAAAGGGTACTTTGCCTCAAGGATCAACCACCACTATGTTGTATTTCCAGATCTCTCCAACCGCTGTACACTCTAAACTCCTCTCCGGTACATACATAAACAGAAGACTCCCATAGTGTAAAACCGCATTTAATAATTGGTTTATGCAGAAAGAAAATTACTCACATTTTATTTCCTCTTTCTTACAACATATATATGGCTCCTTCACCTCATGCTATGCCTGCCTTGCATGGGTTTGATATAGGGATTTCAAATATGGCCGCCACGCCGGAAATGACGTCACCGCGCTTCCCAGACTCATCCTCGCGCACCGACGCGTTGCGTCACGCTAAATCACGTGACTTCCTCAGGGTCACTATGGGAGTCTTCTGTTTATGTATGTACCGGAGAGGAGTTTAGAGTGTACAGCGGTTGGAGAGATCTGGAAATACAACATAGTGGTGGTTGATCCTTGAGGCAAAGTACCCTTTAAGTTCTATATAAAGAGGAACCGGAGGAGCAGCTGGGTATAGAGCATTCATCGCTGAGGAGGATCCTGTAATAAACCGGAGTGGGGTTTGTGTCCCAAAGCGAGCTGGCCCTGTGGGGTCAATGTAAGGAGGTGAGGGGCCATTGCAGCTAGTATTGGATATACACAGTGTGGACACTGAATGGCACCTGCATGAAGATTGTGTATGGAATACACTATATATATATATATATATGTATGGACATGTTTACACAGAGTGTTGGTTTTTAGATCATTTGTGGTATATAGGTTATTAGGTCACTTGGTCACTTTGAATATTCCCGTATAGGGAACACATTGATTGCACTTTATTAAGCAATATTTTGTCACGTTATCACTTTATATGTTGGTGTAATACACGTGTTACACTTTATTTGCAATTTTGCACATGTGTATGATATATATTGATTAGTATATTAATTTATTTATTTGTCACATGGTCACTTTTGATGGTTCCTGGTGGAACACACGAATTATATTTTTTGCACTGTTGCACAGACATTTATTGATTTGAATATTTTTTATTTTATTTATATATATGTTTATTTATTATATAGCGCTGCACTATTTATGTATGTATTGATTTAACTCACATTGGTAGGAGGGCAAGTGTCAGCAGCTATAGAGAGAGGGCCCATTCTGAGCGCAGGAAATTGTCATTTTTAAAATACCACAGTTAGCCATCACCACAAGATGAGACAATACCAAAGGAATAGACCTAAAACAAAAACAAAAAATTATAAAAGAAAGACGTCATGACCGGCCATGAATATGATTGTGCTGTAAAGACAATGACACATGGTCTAATGTATATGCAGCACAGGCACATTGGAAACACCACCATGTAGGGGATGTACACAAATATTATGGGCATGAAGGACTATGCATCAAAATTGGTGGTCCTGACGAAGTTGAGTAAGATACGCCCATCGGCGAAACACGTTGACGTCACACGTCAGTGACATCGCTACCGGCTGGCACATTGGCACCATACACCTAGTCCTGCAGGGGACAACAAAATATATGCTCTTGCTGGGCGTTCATCAATCTGCACATGTACCTGGATGGAAGCGGAGCCCGTTTGTCTACAGTCCCGATGCTGGCGGCTGCCTCCTGGACTCCGGGCTTGAATCTAACATCAGGAGATATTTTGTACCATTCCGTATTCACTGTACGGGTGGTGAGTGGAACACTGTTTATACTGAAAAGGATTTACGGCCCTAGGGCCTCCTCTATTTGAGGCTACATAGTGAATACCATATTGACTGTCTTTCATGTCACTTATTTATCACAGGATGGGGACATTATGCTACACTTCCTATATGGTGCGCAGCACCCTACCTCCAGTATACAGCGTGGATATCTACATTATTTCCACATCAGCTGTACATTAAGGAAGGCATCTAGTCCACATGCTGGCGGAGAAGAATCCCTATACTACATTGGCAGGGCCCTGCCATTTCAACTACAGATGACGGATGTCACGTGGAGAAATCACTATTGTTACCAAATTTTTTTCCAAAGATCCATGTTCACCCAGTGTTACTTCTGGACACTGCTTTCAACATACTAGCCAATATCTACCTATTTTTGTTGAGAAAGCAATATTTGTTTGAGAACAGTGTGTTTTCATATTCTACAGCATCAGTTTTCACCGGTGCATATACAGGTGAAACTCGAAAAATTAGAATATCGTGCAAAAGTTAATTTATTTCAGTAATGCAACTTAAAAGGTGAAACTAATATATGAGAGAGACTCATTACATGCAAAGCAAGATAGTTCAAGCCGTGATTTGTCATAATTGTGATGATTATGGCTCACAGCTCATGAAAACCACAAATCCACAATCTCAGAAAATTAGAATATTGTGAAAAGGTGCAATATTCTAGGCTCACAGTGTCCCACTTTAATCAGCTAATTAAGCCATAACACCTGCAAAGGGTTCCTGAGCCTTTAAATGGTCTCTCAGTCTGGTTCAGTAGGAATCACAATCATGGGAAAGACTGCTGACCTGACAGTTGTGCAGAAAACCATCATTGACACCCTCCATAAGGAGGGAAATCCTCAAAAGGTAATTGCAAAAGAAGTTGGATGTTCCCAAAGTGCTGTATCAAAGCACATTAATAGAAAGTTATGTGGCAGGGAAAAGTGTGGAAGAAAAAGGTACACAAGCAGCAGGGATGACCGCAGCCTGGAGAGGATTGTCAGGAAAAGGCCATTCAAAGGTGTTGGGGGCTTTCACAAGGAGTGGACTGAGGCTGGAGTCAGTGCATCAAGAGCCACCACACACAGACGGATCCTGGACATGGGCTTCAAATGTTGTATTCCTCTTGTCAAGCCGCTCCTGAACAACAAACAACGTCAGAAGCGTTTAACCTGGGCTAAAGAATAACAGACCTGGTCTGTTGCTCAGTGGTCCAAAGTCCTCTTTTCTGATGAGAGCAACTTTTGCATCTCATTTGGAAACCAAGGACCCAGAGTATGGAGGAAGAATGGAGAGGCACACACTGCAAGATGCTTGAAGTCCAGTGTGAAGTTTCCACAGTCTGTGTTGATTTGTGGAGCCATGTCATCTGCTGGTGTTGGTCCACTGTGCTTCATTAAGTCCAGGGTCAATGCAGCCGTCTACCAGGAGATTGTGGAGCACTTCATGCTTCCTTCCGCAGACGAGCTTCATGGGGATGCTGACTTCATTTTCCAGCAGGACTTGGCACCTGCCAAAAGCACCAAAACCTAGTTCAATGACCGTGGGATTACTGTGCTTGATTGGCCGGCAAACTCGCCTGACCTGAACCCTATAGAGAATCTATGGGGCATTTCCAAGAGAAAGATGAGAGACATGAGACTGAACAATGCAGAAGAGCTGAAGGCCACTATTGAAGCATCCTGGTCTTCCATAACACCTCAGCAGTGCCACAGGCTGATAGCTTCCATGCCATGCCGCATTGAGGCAGTAATTGCTGCAAAAGGGGCCCAAACCAATTACTGAGTACATATGCATGCTTATACTTTTCAGAGGTCCGATATTGTTCTATGTACAATCCTTGTTTTATTGATTGCATGTAATATTCTAATTTTCTGAGATTGTGGATTTGTGGTTTTCATGAGCTGTGAGCCATAATCATCACAATTATGACAAATCACGGCTTGAACTATCTTGCTATCTTGCTTTGCATGTAATGAGTCTATCTCATATATTAGTTTCACCTTTTAAGTTGCATTAATGAACTTTTGCACGGTTATTCAAATTTTTCGAGTTTCACCTGTATTAGCATTGAAATCTATGTGTTGCATATATCTCTCTCTTTTGATTCTTGCCCTGATCTGGATTACATACTAGCATACTAGCATTCTCTAGTTGGGCTCCTCAGTCCACATATTCCATTGGTACCAATGTTTTTACATTGCAATTTTGATGCATAGTCCTTCATGTCCATAATATTTGTGTACATCCCCTACATGGTGGTGTTTCCAATGTGCCTGTGCTGCATATACATTAGACCATGTGTCATTGTCTTTACAGCACAATCATATTCATGGCTCGTCATGACGTCTTTCTTTTATAATTTTTTGTTTTTGTTTTAGGTCTATTCCTTTGGTATTGTCTCATCTTGTGGTGATGGCTAACTGTGGTATTTACCTAAATGTCTAAATATGTGCAAAATTAGCAATAAAGCATAATTTTTTGATACATCTTTGGGTATCGCTTTCTGTCCTTATGTAACCGATTTTTCTTGTGAATTTCTTTTCACATCCCCCCTTTTTTGCTGTCTATTTTTTGGTTAATTGGCAGATAAAATACGTTCAGCGATAAATATGTATGGCCTCATGCTCCCTTGTTATTATTCTAGTTAATATAGTAGTTAGAACAGGGGTCCTCAAACTTTTTAAACAGGGGGCCAGTTCACTGTCCCTCAGACCGTTGGAGGGCCGGACTATAGTTTAAAAAAAAAACTATGAACAAATGCAGACACAGTACAGGAGATGACCAGAGACTGCGGACACAGTACAGGAGATGACCAGAGACTGCGGACACAGTACAGGAGATGACCAGAGACTGCGGACACAGTACAGGAGATGACCAGAGACTGCGGACAAAGTACAGGAGATGACCAGAGACTGCGGACACAGTACAGGAGATGACCAGAGACTGCGGACACAGTACAGGAGATGACCAGAGACTGCGGACACAGTACAGGAGATGACCAGAGACTGCGGATACAGTACAGGAGATGACCAGAGACTGCGGATACAGTACAGATGACCAGAGACTGCGGACACAGTACAGATGACCAGAGACTGCGGATATACAACAGTGGCGGGAATACTGGGCCGGCCGCTCCATAAGACGCACAGACATTTCCCCCCCAATCTTATGTCTTATGGAGCGAAATAGTGCCCCATCATTGGTGTCAGTGGGAGGAATAGTGCCCCATCATTGGTATCAGTGGGAAGAATCGTGCCCCATCATTGGTATCAGTGGGAAGAAACATGCCCCATCATTGGTGTCAGTGGGAGGAATAGTGCCCCATCATTGGTGTCAGTGGAAAGAATCGTGCCCCATCATTGTTGTCAGTGGGAGGAATAGTGCCCCATCATTGGTGTCAGTGGGGGGAGGAATAGTGCCCCATTGTTGGTGTCAGTGGGGGGAGGAATAGTGCTCCATCGATGTCAGTGTGGGGGGGGGGGAATAATGCCCCGTCATTGGTGTCAGTGGGGGAAGGGGATAGTGTCCCAACATTGGTGTCATTGGGAGGAATAGTGTCTCATCATTGGTGTCAGTGGGAGGAATAGTGTCCCATCATTGGTGTCAGTGGGAAGAATAGTGCCCCATCTTTGGTGTCAGTGGGAGGAATAGTACGTCATTGGTGTCAGTGGGGGGGAATAGTGCCCCGTCATTGGTGTCAGTGGGGGGGGGGATAGTGTCCCAACATTGGTGTCAGTGGGAGGAATAGTACCCCATCATTGGTGTCAGTGGGGGAAGGAATAGTGTTCCATCGTTGGTGTCAGTGGGGTGTGGAATAGTGCCCCATCGTTGGTGTCAGTGGGGGGAGGAATAGTGCCCCATCGTTGGTGTCAGTGGGGGGATGAATAGTGCCCCATCGTTGGTGTCAGTGGGGGGATGAATAGTGCCCCATCATTGGTGTCAGTGGGAGGAATAATGCCCCATCATTAGTATCAGTGACACCAATGATGGGGCACTATTCCTCCCACTGACACCAATGACACTTAACTGGCTGACCCCTGTTCCAGCATGGTGCTGCTGCAGCCAGCATACCTGGTTGCAGCAGCACCATCTGCATGGCACACTTACCTGTCAGCTGTCCTTCTTCACTTCGGCCTCTCCCTCACTCGATGTTCGCGGGGCCGCTCAGCTCCGACTCCTCGCAGGATTGGCCGCCTGTGTGCCTTTCCTGAGCTACAGTTCTGGCGCCCAATCACCAGTGAGGAGGAGGAGCCGAGCGGCAGAGCGAACATTGAGTGAAGGAGTGGCTGGAGTGAATGAAGGAGCAGCGCTTCCTGGACTGGATCGTCATGGGACTGGGACACGGAGCCAGGTAAGATACAGCAGCCCCCTGCCCACCCCTGTACTCAGTGTCCCTTCCTCGCGGCAAATACGCCCCTGCCGGCGGGCCGGATAAATGTCCTCAGCGGGCCGCATGTGGTCCACGGGCCGTAGTTTGAGGACCTCTGAGTTAGAAGATAGGTGGGAGAAGTTTTCAAATTAGTTAGCTTTAGCCCAGAATTCCACTTTAATGAGAGATTTTTATTTATTTAAAAGTTTTAATCAATCATTTTATTGTAACAATGAATACTGTACATCCAAAACTGTAGATTATGCTTTTCAAGTAGTTTGTTATTCTGTGCTGTATGTTTTATGTATGCAAAGAAGACATTGAAATGTGTCTTTTATTTTCTCTAGGTTCAGTGTAAAACATATGAAACCAGTAATACATCCAACTGTTTCCTAATTGAAAATGACCACACCAAGTTGCCCATATGCAAAGGTAATACTATTATGAATGTTAGACTTGTGACGTAATTTTGTATCCCTTAGTATGGAGGTCCAGCTTCCTCGCTATCATGGGTTCACAACAAATCTAGCACTTTTGAGATTCAGGTAGTAACTCAAGTAACCCTAGCCTTTATGCCAGCTGACTTAGAAGGACTAACTAGGAGGCAATAAGCCACTCATTATAAATGGGTGGTTTCCCAGCAGATTGACAATGTGCTTTAGCTGTGATAGGAAAAGTTAAAGGGGGTTCTAAAGTTTTTTTTTATCTTAATGCATAGAGTGCAGATTGATAGCAGCGGGAGCCATTGCCTCCAACTGCTGTCAATCAAATTCTGTGACTAGGGAGAGGGGGGTGGAAGTGATCTGTACTGTCTGTGCAAACTGGCTTTCTACGGGGGCACTTGTGGTGGGGCGGAGGAGCCAAAAGTGCCAGCGGGTAACCTGAGAAAAGATCGGGATTGCTCTGTGCAAAACCAATGCAAAACCAGTGCATAGAGCAAGTATGTTATTTTATTAAAAAAAAAAAAAAGTATATATACAGTATATATATACAGTGGGGCAAAAAAGTATTTAGTCAGCCACCAATTGTGCAAGTTCTCCCACTTAAAAAGATGAGAGAGGCCTGTAATTGGCATCATAGGTAGACCTCAACTATGAGAGACAAAATGAGAAAAAAAATCCAGACAATTTGGAAAGAATTTATTTGCAAATTATGGTGGAATATAAGTATTTGGTCACCTACAAACAAGCAAGATTTCTGGCTCTCACAGACCTGTACCTTCTTCTTTAAGAGGCTCCTCTGTCCTGCACTTATTACCTGTATCAATGGCACCTGTTTGAACTTGTTATCAGTATAAAAGACACCTGTCCACAACCTCAAACAGTCACACTCCAAACTCCACTATGGTGAAGACCAAAGAGCTGTCAAAGTACGCCAGAAACAAAATTGTAGACCTGCACCAGGCTGGGAAGACTGAATCTGCAATAGGCAAGCAGCTTGGTGTGAACAAATCAACTGTGGGAGCAATAATTAGAAAATGGAAGACATACAAGACCACTGATAATCTCCCTCGATCTGGGGCTCCACGCAAGATCTCACCCCGTGGGGTCAAAATGATCACAAGAACGGTGAGCAAAAATCCCAGGACCACACGGGGGGACCTAGTGAATGACCTGCAGAGAGCTGGGACCAACGTAACAAAGGCTACCATCAGTAACACACTACGCCGCCAGG
This sequence comes from Staurois parvus, assembly GCF_062004578.1. Lineage (NCBI taxonomy): Eukaryota > Metazoa > Chordata > Amphibia > Anura > Ranidae > Staurois > Staurois parvus. The sequence continues at coordinate 11,297,537 of NW_028317882.1, forward strand.
GACTCAGATCCTGCAGTGCCAGGCAAGTCCCCCTGCTTAAGCCAGTACATATCCGGGCCCGTCTGAAGTTTGCTAGAGAGCATTTGGATGATCCAGAAGAGGATTGGGAGAATGTCATATGGTTAGATGAAACCAAAATAGAACTGTTTGGTAGAAACACAACTCGTCGTGTTTGGAGGAGAGAGAATGCTGAGTTGCATCCAAAGAACACCATACCTACTGTGAAGCATGGGGGTGGCAACATCATGCTTTGGGGCTGTTTCTCCACAAAGGGACCAGGACGACTGGTCCATGTACAGTACAGAATGAATGGGGCCATGTATCGTGAGATTTTGAGTGCAAACCTCCTTCCATCAGCAAGGGCATTGAAGATGAAACGTGGCTGGGTCTTCCAACATGACAATGATCCCAAACATACCGCCCGGGCAACGAAAGAGTGGCTTCGTAAGAAGCATTTCAAGGTCCTGGAGTGGCCTAGCCAGTCTCCAGATCTCAACCCCATAGAAAACCTTTGGAGGGAGTTGAAAGTTCGTGTTGCCCAGTGACAGCCCCAAAACATCACTGCTCTAGAGGAGATCTGCATGGAGGAATGGGCCAACATACCAGCAACAGTGTGTGCCAACCTTGTGAAGACTTACAGGAAACGTTTGACCTCTGTCATTGCCAACAAAGGATATATAACAAAGTATTGAGATGAACTTTTGATAATAAATAAATAAATTCTTTCTAAATAAGTCAATGTGATTGTCTGGATTTTTTTTCTCATTTTGTCTCTCATAGTTGAGGTCTACCTATGATGCCAATTACAGGCCTCTCTCATCTTTTTAAGTGGGAGAACTTGCACAATTGGTGACTGACTAAATACTTTTTTGCCCCACTGTATATATATATACACACACTCCTCAAAAAAATTAAAGTAACACTTTGAAAACACATCAAATCTCAATGGTGAAAAATATAATGCTGGATATCTATACTGATATAGACTGGGTAATGTGTTAGAAACGTAAGGATGCCCCATCGTTTAAAGGAAATGATAATTATCAACCAACAGAGGACTGAATACAAAGACACCCCTAAAAACAAAGTGAAAAAATGATGCAGCAGGCTAGTCCATTTTGCTGAAATTTCATTGTAGAAACTCAGAATTGTACTCAGTAGTTTGTATGGCCCCCACGTGCTTGTATACATGCCTGACCACATTGGGGCATGCTCCTAATGAAACAACGGATGGTGTCCTGGAGTATTTCCTCCCAGATCTGGACTAGGGCATCACTGAGCTCCTGGACAGTTTGAGGTGCAACCTGGCGGCGTTGGATGGACCGATACATGATATCCCAGAGGTGTTCTATTGAATTTAGGTCAGGGGAGCATGGGGGCCATTCAATGGTATCAATTCCTTCATCCTCCAGGAACCACCTGCATGCTCTCGGTACATGAGGCCAGGCATTGTCATGCACCAGGAACAACCCAGGACCCACTGCACCAGCTTAGGGTCTGACAATGGGTCCAAGGATTTCATCCCGATACCTAATGGCAGTCAGGGTGCCATTGTCTAGCCTGTAGAGGTCTGTGCGTCTCTCCATGGATATGCCTCCCTAGATCATCACTGACCCACCACCAAAACGGTCATGCTGAATGATGTAACAGGCAGCTTAACGTTCTTCACAGCTTCTCCAGATCCTTTCACGTCTGTCACATGTGCTCAGGGTGAACCTGCTCTCATCTGTGAAAAGCACAAATTTGGTGTTCAATGGCATATGCCAGTCGAGCTCTCTGGTGCCGGGCAGTGAGCACAGGGCCCACTAGAGGACATCGGGCCCTCAGGCCCCCCTCATGAAGTCTGTTTCTGATTGTTTGGTCAGACATTCACACCAGTGGCCCATGCTCATCCTGTTCCTCCTTGTACAAAGGAGCAGATACCAGTCCTGCTGATGGGTTAAGGACCTTCTATGGATGATGAGTAGGGAAAAAAATGTCAGTGCTTCCACCTGTAAAACCATTCCTGTTTTGGGGGTCGTCTGATTGTTGCCCATCTAGTGCACCTGTTAATTTCATTAACACCAAAGCAGCTGAAACTGATTAACAACCCCCTCTGATACTTAACTGATCAGATCAATATCCCAGATCTTTAAATGACTTGATGCTATACTCTGATTAAAAAGTGTGACTATTTTTTTTTTGAGCAGTGTAGAAAAAAAGGAGACTGGATTGCTGCACATAAAAGAACTGTTAATATAGAAAAATCACCATACAAAAATGTGATAAAAAATTGTAAAGCTATATTTTGGAGAATTTGGAGGTGGGAAAAGAAAACAGTTCTTACCTTCAGTCATCTTTAATTGCATCTTAAAGTGTTACTAAACCCAGGAACCTGCATTTACTATATCTGGTCTCCCACAGTACACAGTACATGGAAACGCAAATATTTTAGTAAATTTAAACTGCTAAATACCTTTTCTCATCAGCAGTTAGAGCAGTCTTGTGATTTATATCAGTGTCCAGCTGAGCACATGTTTAAGTTTGTAGGAGGAGTTTTCATTTTGCTCTAGGAGGATGCAGGACCCCCCACCTCTATCTGGACAGTGCTGATTGGCCCTGTGCTGATCACATGCACTCTCCCAAGAAAAATAAAACAACCTCTCAAGCAATACGCACCAAACTGAGCATGTGCAGAGTGACTCCACATGATATGTCTTATCAGAAGATAAGAGGGGGGCACTGGAAGAAGGGGAGGATCAGAGAAGTCAGGATCAAACAGCATTTTTACACAATGCAGAGGATTAACCTCTTAGGTTCCACAGTGAGTATACCAAGCATGCTTTACTGCATATACAGACTGATTTTACTGTTGTGGGTTTACTAACACTTTAATGTTGCTGGTTGGTGTCTACAGTCTGCTGCCTGCAAATTTTTTTTCACTGGCCTTTTTTTTAAAGCTTACCTTTTAGGAAATTGGAAGGTTTGCTCTAATAAAAGCCCCTTATGTTAGATCCTCTGCAAATGTGATTTAAAAATAAAGCTGTTGCTAAAAACAAAAAAACAAAACAAAAATGTATCCTTATTTCAGCCTCACCCTCGGAAGCTTCCGGTAGGCGTAAGTGACATCAACGTGCTTCACCATTGCCTCCTGGGATAGCTGGGCATTCGAAATCTGATGAATCTACACTCCTGCTATTGGCTGGAGTACACTACTGAGAGATTTTGACCTCCCTGATATCCCAGAAGGTAGAGGTGAGGCATGGTGATGTCACCCGCGCCTCCTTGAGACATCGGAAGCTGAGTTGAGGTAAATATTTTTCTTTTTAGTAACAGCTATATTTTTAAATCACCTTTGCAGACCTTTTTAAATCACTTTTGCAGTGACTTTGTGGGGTAGAAGGCAGGATATTGTGATAATATATAATGTATAATATAGTGTATAATGTATAAATATATAAAGTAATGTTTATGGATTTTAATAATAAAAAGAAATGTAATAACATGTACAAAACATGAGAAATATACAGTGCTTTCTAACTGTAAGTGATGTAGTTCTAAGTGCTGTACTGCAGCCATTAAGGGCATTTTGCATGTTAGACTGACTGCTTTTACATTGATGTGTGCACTGATGTGTGTTTAAACATGAATTATTAAAATGTTCATCATGCAGTTTTCCACAGTTTACAGATGGAAACTTTCCAAACTTAGCAGAAAATAAAAATCCATTACATTTGAATAGTATTCTGCAGATGCCAGGATAGATATTATCAACAGCAAAAATGTAGTATAACTTAGGTCTGATGCATATTCTAGTTGAGCTGGTGGATGGACTACATTCAGGGCTGCTGTTAGAAACCACGAGGTCCCAAACAACCAACCTGACAGCCGCCCCCCCCAAATAAAACCCCCCACAGTTTACTATGCTTTAGTTATGAATAAACACATTGAGTGATTGGTACCGATCACTCATTGTGTTCATTCAGGAGAGGAAGGGGCTGGTAAATGTGACATATTTACCGGACCCTTTCCCCATTCTCCATCCTAAAGGATCCTATTGTGTTGCAGTTGCCAGTGGGAAGCCAGGAGCACTGCGAGGGTGGGGGCCTGGGCAAGAAGGAGCCAGCTTTGTGCTGCTACAGAGAAAGCCATACAGGGGATAGGTTCCTGTAATTCCCCCCCCCCCCGCCATGCTGATCACCTTCTCTGCCCACATCTGATTCACCCAGCTGCCTGGGCCCCATACAGGAGAACTGGAGGTACCCTCATATCCATGGCCCTGACTACATTTAAGTACACTTTTCCAGTCTGATGCAGTTTCCATGGGAAGCCAAGTCTAATCAGTGCTTTATCTTGTGAAAATGAATTGTGCTATAGCTTTCTTAGGTATTATAGCAGGCTGCACTGGACAGTCACACATACCTGTCCCACTGTCCCTAAAGGGGAAGTCTTTACCTACTTGGTCCACCTGCGGCTCTGACTGATTACATCATTTAGCGCAGAGCATGCAGAGGAATCAAGTAGTGGAAGACTTTCTCTGCCAGCTTCTTTGTTTATAAATGGCAGTGCCAAGTTGATAAAATTACAGTGAACCAGTGGTGGGACTAGAAGGGGGTCCAGGGAGTTGCTTTGAAAATACATGAAACCATGAGCAAAGTGACAATTTCTTTTTAAGTGTTCTAGGTGTATTGACTGAAGTTCTCCTTTACATTTAATAGTTGTTGAACCTTTACCTTGTGTCAAGAAAAAACTTTGTTAGAGAATGGAGGAGTACCTTCTCTAGGCTCTACTACTCACACATGAGTTGGCATGTAAAATATTCCAGTGCAATTCCCATCAACTTCAAAATAAATTTTTCTTTAGTTATTTGGAAGGGCTTTTAGTGTTTCACTAACATTAGAGCACTCCATCCTATACTTCTGGAAGCCAGGAAGAACTCAGATGGAAGGAGAAGACCTGGGAATCTATTAACTTGTTTGGGGTTATGCTAGGTGAGTTTTAAGTGTAAATATGGATTCTACCGTCATGCCTAATTTTTCAAACCTGCTTTTAAAAAAAGGCCAACCAGACATCAAGAAGGGCCTGATGGTGTTTTGCAACTTCTAAACACATTAGTCATCAGAGGAAGTCTTCCTGTCACGTACCTGATGGGAGACTGAATTGACGAGGTCGGCCTCACTTGTGTCACTAGCCCTGACCCCGCTGAAGTTGGAACAGAGGGAGTCAAGGGACCAGGGGGACAAGAGCACCAGAGGTTTGCTTGCGGCTCTTGCAGATGATGACCTTGGTAGGCAGGATATCCTCTGATTTGGGTACTGTAGCAATAGACCAGGCAGGTACAATGGATTGCCAGATGCACAGCAGAGCCAGGTTAGTAGCCAGGACATAGGACTGGAGCGGAGTCGTAGGATAGCCAGGGTCATAACAGTCGGGCAGCACAGTACAGGATCAGGAGGAAAAGCCAAAGTCAGGATCAGAGCCGAAGTCAGGAACCGGGGACATGAGAGTACTCAGAGTCGGGTCAGGAACAAGCCGGGTCAGCAACAAGGAAACGAACAGGAGCAAGCAGGACACGGGGGAGCTGAAGACCAGTCAGCACTGAATCTGGGCAGAGCCGCACCTTAAATAGCCCGCCTGGTGCCAATCTTCGCCGTGCATGTGCGCGATCGCACATTCCTGCGCACAATCGGCAATTCTGCGGGATCTCTTTCACGCATGCGCGTTCCCGATCTTTGTGTAGGAATGCTCTTACACTTCCACTACTTATTTCATCTGAAGTTCTGACAGATGACATCATCTGATGCAATATGTGGCAAAGTAAGTGAGTAAGTATGAGCTTGGCCATGTTCGAATTCTATTCAGTACTGAGTGAGTGAGCACACCAAAAAGCAGTGAGCCCACCAAAAAGCATATTATCTGAGGCCAGGGTATTCCCCACCCTGCAGCCGCGTGTATACAAGGGTCAGCCCAGTACAGTGGCAGATTCTTGGCAGGCTCACTCAGGTAGGTGAATAGGATCCAAACATGCCCAAAGTATCAACCCTAGAAATGAGTAGTGAAACACTTCCTCTGCAGTTCAAACACATGACATCATCTGATGCAGTATGTGGCAAAGGAAGTGAGTAAGTATGAGCTTGGCCATGTTTGGATCCTATTCCGAACCCACCTGAGCGAGTCCACCAAAAAGCAGCTGTCACTGTATTATCTGAGGCCAGCGCACTCCCCACCCTGCAGCCGCATGTATACAAGGGTAGGCCCAGTACAGTATCAGATTCAAGGCAGGCTCACTCAGGTGGGTGATTAGGATCCAAACATGCCCAAAGTATCAACCCTAGAAATGAGTAGTGGAACACTTCCTCTGCAGCTCCTGTGTTTACAAATGGCAGCAGGAAGTCAGTAAGCCATCACAGTGGCTCCCTGAGTACAGGACAATTCTGCAGTGTTTTGTGTATGTTCCAGCATGAAAAAGGTCTGGAAAAACACTTTTCATGCAAAACGTCACACAACCTCACCTCATCTGCACCGAAACTCTCCGTCAAATTATAAAAAGAAAAAAAAAAATCTAAATAAAAAACAGAAATATGGAAAATAAAAACAAATAAAAAAAAATTGAAGCTGGGAATCTCCTATTCTGTGGCTGCCCAGGCCAGAGACTTCCGCTAGATTATAATATTATAATTATTGGGAAGGGGTGCGGTGCAAAAAGCTTAGACAAAGAGGGGCTCAGAATGCCAGTCTTGGAGGTGGTAATTTTTGCAGCTCCAGATTTGCTCTCTCAAACAGCACAAGCAACCTGGATGCAGGGCAAGCCAGAAGTTCCTGTGAATACTGTGCAAGCTCTGACCATATTTTCTAACCTGGACACCTGGGGTGTCCATGGGGTGCTCACTTCTGAGAGTATCCAAATCAGCCCTGAACCTGAGGTAGTCAGCAATCATGTGGTTCAGGGGCTGTCTATTAGTGGCACCTAAAACCAGGTCTGGCTGATGTGGTTTAAGGGCCCTCTCATAGTGATCAGTTCTTGATGCTCTTTTGAGTCTAAAAAGAGATACAAAAAGGCATGAAAAATGTAACTATTTAAATCATATGGAACTCTTCAGACCAATGCGTTGCAGATGCATGCATTTATAAAAGTCCTGCATGTTTGGTGCATGTAAGCTCTCCAAAAAGCACCTCCTAATTGAAATGAATGGTGTGCTGACTGGAGTCAGGCAACCAGAAAATACACCAAAAATGCATCTAAAACACATATGCTTTTTACTATGTTTTTCAATGGAGCAGTGTGAAGAGGCCCTAAAAAACTCTGAAAAGGAGTGCTGAGGCAGCTGCTTGTTCCTGGGTGCTATTTTCATAGCTATTGTCTAAAGCACTAAACAAACGCTCTGGGGAGGACTGTGAAGGTGAACTGAGGACATTGATGACTAACACCAATATCCTTAATTCACACCACAGTTCTCAACAAATTGGTCTTTGTTCACATAATAAGGGTGCATTTATAACAGTTGACAAAAAATAAAAAACAACAAAATAACATTTGAAATTAAAAAAATGTACATGTTCTTTCCCTATTTGCATACCTGATACTTTGAGGTTGAAGTTTTATAGACGATAGAAAAAATAACAGCAGATTAAAAAATGTAAACAGACAAGTAATACAACGATGTACCCAGTGTTAAAAGTGCAAACAATGTTTTTCCTATTTTCTATAAAACTGCAAAAAACAAAACATGGAAAAAATGCAAAAAAAATAAAAGAAGGGACAAAAATGTAAAACAAATCCACAATATGGTGGTACTTTTTTTTTAATTACATCATGTGCAGTCAGGCACAGTGATCATGATTCTAAATCTTGTGTTGAAAAAAACAAATTCGCAAAAAACGAGCAAATAACAAAGAAAAAAATACATGCTATCTTCACACCTTTTTTACGCTTTTGTCTAAAAATCAGTTAAGCAAAAAACTACACCCAAAAGCAAACAAAAGGCACTCAGAAGCAATTCAAAGTCTTTAAAAGTCTTGAAAACAACCTTAAAAGCGACCTTCTCCTAATATTTCCATTACCTTTAAATATTTCTATTGATTTTACCTTTTTGTTGTCAATTGCCCCAAAGACCATTCCTTCAATATGCAACAAAATTCCTTTGAAATGTGTGTAAACACTGCCAAATTGTCCATGAAATGGTCAAGATGATGTCACTCAATTGTTCATTTTAAGCATTGCTATTGATTTTAACTGTGTTTAACCACTTGCTCTCCTGAGGATTTACCCCCCTTCCTGACCAGGCTATTTTTTGCGTTACGACGCTGCATTATTTTAACTGACAATTGCGCGGTCATGCAACGCTGCACCCAAATTAAATTGACGTCCTTTTTTTCCCACAGATTTCTGTAGGAGGTATTTGATTGCAAGTGCGGTTTTTATTTTTTGTGCTATAAAAAAAAAATTTGAGAAGAAAAAAATATTTTTTACATTTTGCTATTAAACATATCCAGTAAAAAATGAAAAAAATCAAATTTTGTTATAAATTTAGACCAAAATGTATTCTGCTATATGTTTTTGGTAAAAAAAATCCCAATAAGTGTATATTGATTGCTTTGTGTGAAAGTTATAGCATCTGCAAACTATGGCATAGATCAGGGGTGTTTCATCATATCTCTACCTTTGGGAGTCATGCTTGTAACTGTCAATCTTGCAATGCTTCATGGGACTTGTAGTTTGGCAACAGCTGGAGGGCCGCCAGTTTGACACCCATGGTATAGATCATGGAATTTACACAGCTTTTACTTTCTGACTGCCTATAAAATTTCTTGAGGTGCTAAAATACCAGGACAGTACAAGCACCCCCAAATTACCCCTTTTCGGAATGCAGACACCCTAAGCTATCTGCTGAGAAGCATACTGAGTCCATGGAAGATTTATTTTTTCCACGAGTTTTTGCAAAATGACAAAAACATTTTTTTTTTTACACAAAGGTGTCACTTAAATGATATATTGCTCACACAAGCCCATGGGTAAATGTGGAATTACACCTCAAAATACATTCTGCTACTTCTACTGAGTATGGGGATACCACATGTGTAAGACTTTTTGGGAACCTAGCCACATACAGGAGCCTGAAATCCAATGACCACTTTGAAAGCCTGCAGGTGCGTAACATCCTCATTTCATTTCCTCACTATCTATCACAGTTTCAAAGGCACTGAAATGCCAGGATAGCACCAAACCCCCCCCCCCCAAATTACCCCTTTTTAGAAAGTAGACACCCCACGGAATTTAAAAAGAGGCATGATGAGTATTTTACAGATCTCATTTTTTCTCACAAGGTTTTAAAATATAAAAAAAGAAAAGAAAAAATATGTTTTTGTTTTTTTTCTTCCAAATTTTCCAAAAACTTGTGGCAACAAACGAGATCTGCAAAATACTCACCATGCTTCTTATTAAATTCCTTGGGGTGTCTACTTTCCAAAAAGGGATCATTTTCCAAAAACTTGTAAAAAAATAAATTCTTCTATTGACTCAACATGCCTCTCAGCAACTAGTTTGGGGTGTCTACTTTCAAAAAGGGGTAATTGTTTTTGGAGGGGAAGGGGGTATTTTATTCCGAGCATTAGAAGTTTTTGCCACACATCACTCACTCTTCTAACCACCTGAAGACCAAGCCTTTTCTGACACCTTTTGTTCACATGAAACAAATCTGTATTTTGTGCTAGGAAATTACTTTGAACCCTCAAACATTATATATGTGTTTAAAGCAGACACCCTAGTGAATAAAATGGTGGGTGCTGCAATTTTTTTATGTCACATAGTACTCGAGCAACGATTTTTCAAAATCAAATAAATAAAAAAAAATACACCTTTTTTACTCTTAATGCACAAAAACACAATATATTGGCCAATTATTTGGTAAAGTATAAAAGATGATGGTATGCTGAGTAAATAGATACCAAACATGTCATGATTTAAAACTGTGCATGCCCCGTGCAATAGCGACAAACTGCATACATTTTTAATATCCATAGGCAACGCTTTAAAAGCCTTTACAAGCTACAATTTTAGATTTACAGAGGGTTTCTAGTGCTAGAATTACTGCCCTTGATCTGACGTTCGTGGCGATACCTCACATGCATGGTGCAACCACTATTTATATACAGGCACAGTGCAGTGGCTGAGCACAGCCATCCAGAGCAGTGTGCCCGAGCTGACAGGGAGGAGGACTGTTGGTAAACAAAGCAGCCCTCCTCCCCTTCGGTGATTGTTGGTAATCACTGGGCGCTTGTGGGTAATCACAATTGACATCAGCGGCCGCGAATGGTGGGGCAGGTAGGGAGCGCGCAAGGCTCTCGCGCGGTCCCTACTCTACACAGCAATTTACTCTAATAATTGACAGCTTCTCCTCGAACTTCTGTCATTGGGGTGGGGCAGTGGGCAGCCAGCAGCTATAGCATTGGGAACATGTTACACATTCCACCCTAAGAACAGGCCCTTACTGCTCTTTAGCCACATCTCGACTGCCCTATAGCAGATATACTGCTACAGGGCAGCAGGGTGTGCAAAATCACGTATATATTTACTTGATTTTATATTTATAGGTAGGGGGCGCGCATGCACCCTACCATCGCCGCCATTCGCGGCTGTCGATCACCGGGTCCCAGCCGGTGATTTCCTGCCAACGCTCGGTGATTACGACTATCTCCGATGGGGAGGAGGACTGCTTTGTTTACTAACAGTGCTCCTCTCTGTCAGCTCAGGGACACTGCTCTGGATGGTTGTGCACAGCACAGCATCCAGAGTAGTGTGTTTACAGTGAAGCACCAAAATACCGAATTCATTTACCAATTAATTTACACGTATTGGGATTTTTTTTTAGCAAAGACATGTAGCAGAATACATTTTGGCCTAAATTTTATGACGAGATTTTATTTTTTTAAATTTTTTTACTGGACATGTTTAATAGCAAAAAGTCAAAAATAATGTGTTTTTTCTCAAAATTGATGGCTTTTTTTTTTATAGCGCAAAAAATATAAAACACACAGGTGATCAAATACCACCGAAAGAAAGCTCAATTTGTGGGAAAAAAGGACATAAATTTCATTGGGGTGCAGTGCTGCATGACCTCGCAATTAAAGTAACGCAGCACCGTAACGCAAAAAATGGTCTGGTCAGGAAGAGGGGTAAATCCTCAGGAGGGCAAGCGATTAAACAGATCTAATGATGTAGCTCCTATTAGAAGAACCAAACAGTTTTCGATACGTTTTCAGAACAAGTGATCATATGGTGTGTACATTGTTAAAACTGCATAAAAAAAGGATGTAATACTTCAAAGAGTGGTGGGGAAGCAGCAAAACCTTTAGCCTCCAAAAAGCTTGTATCTGAAGGCCCAAAGAAGTAGGAAAATGCAAAAATATAAATTGGGCCCCTGCAGGTTAATGTCATAATGTGCTAGTACAGGGCTTGAAATTTCCACTCGCCTGCTCACCAATGGCGAGTGGAAATTATGGTGGGGGCAAGTGTGTCCCCCAGGGCCGTCTTGCTGAGCAGGCTCGGAGCTCAGGCTGGATCTGTCATTGGCACTGGGAGCCGTCAGACTGCTCAATAGCTGCGCGCAGTGAAAGCAAAGCAAGGAGTGTGTGCTGTGCTCTGTCTCCCCCTAGAGTGCAGTACCCAGATCTGTGAGTGAACAACGAAGTACTGCAACTTTTTATGGGGGGTGGGGTGGTGGTGTGTGTGTACGTGTACATGTGTGTGTGTTTGTGTGTGTCTGTGTATGCATGTACAATTGTACATGTGTCTGTGTGTATGTACATGTGTGTATCTGTACATGTCTGCGTGTATGTACATGTATGTGTGTGTGTACATGTGTCTGTGTGTGTATGTACATGTGTGTGTGTGTGTTTGTGTTTATTGTGTGTATGTACGTACATGTGTCTGTGTATGTATGTACATGTGTCTGTGCATGTATGTACATGTGTCTGTGTGTATGCATGTCTGTACGTGTCTGTGTGTGTATACATGTGTCTGTATGTGTGTGTTTGTACATGTGTCTCTGTGCGTGTGTGAACATGTTTCTGTGTGTGTGTACAGGTGTCTCTGTTTGTGAGTGTTTGTTGGTGGCGAGTAACTCTAAGGCCTGGCTAGTAGCTCAGGACTTGAAATTTTAAGCCCTGTGCTAGTATACATACTAGCACATTATGACAGACTTACCATAAAACAAAGCTCTCCAGTGGCACGCTGCCACCACTGACAGGGTTTCCATCTTCAACTGGTCTTCCTTTCGGGTTCGCGGGTGCAGGTCATTTGAATGGCCGAGCCCCGAGGACATCAGTCCCGTGCATGCTCTCTCAATGGACAGCATGACCTTCTTTGAGAGCGCAGTGCGCATGCATTGGTGAGGTCATCAGCTGCTACTAAAGTAAATATCTCCTAAAAGGTGCATGTTTAGGTGATATTTACTGTACCTACAGGTAAACCTTATTATAGGCTTACCTGTAGGTACTGTATAAACAAAAAAAGTGGACTTTACTATGGCTTTGGGGTGGGTTTAAATGCATAGAAAAAAAAACAAATTCTTCCGTCAATGCAAAACAGCAAATCTCCCATGCCAGTTATTGTATTCTTTCAGCAAGCACCCGCGGCTGTTAGAAAACAGAAAATGAAGGTAAATATGAGTTGCTGCGGGAGAGGGGAGGTTCTGCAGTTAATACAGAATCTATTGTTTTGCTGTACATGGGTACAGCACAAGTGCACTTTAATATATGAAAAACATGTATTGCAATGTCTACGGAATATGTGTCTATTTTATGTCCCTTTTTAACATGTTGTTTTTCAAAAGTTAGGCAGTGTTTTAAGGTACACATTTTTGTTGCACTGTCAAAAGAAAGAAAATACCACAAGACTTTTTCAGCTAGGTATTTTGGTATCGTTATTATGGGGTAGAAACAGTTTTCTTTTTAAAGGCATAGTGCTTCATCATTTTTCAGAAATGACAGTAAAATTCACTTTTTTTGTATTCATATTTTTATGATTTTGTTTTATAATTGAGCAATTTTTGTGTTGTTTAAAATAAAATGACATAAAAGAAATGCATTTTGTGAGAGAAATAAACAAAATGTATCTTAAAATACAGTTGAGTTCAAATCATTTATAACTTCTGTTGCCTAGCATTGGAATTGGGACAGTGAAATACTGTATAATACCAAATATAATATGGGCAGATTTACTTTCACTGGTTGACTAGATGACACTGGAAAATAAATTAATTAAATCAATAAAAAAAAACCCACCAAACTTCAAGGGGCACTGTGATAACCTGTAGTATTCTTCCTTTTGGTTCTAATGGTCTGCATCACCATACCAAAATATGCTTTTTAATGCTGCTCTGTCGCTCAATTTTTCTTCAGATGTTTGGAACACTAAATCAGTGATTATCAAAAATGAACATGTACTATGTACTGTATTTGGACAATCATAATTTACCTTTTAATTTCATCTTTTCTTTGTAATTGATTCAACTAAACTCTTTTTTTCTTCAATGTGAAAGATGATTTGTCAATATCATGTTTACTTACAACATAAAATTATTTTTCTACAGAAAGTTGCATAATTAAGCTTGATGGTGACAAAGAGCATTCCATTAAAATCCGCCAGAAGTATAAAGAAAGTGTTTGGAGTGAATGGAGTCGCTCAGTATTTATTCCTGCAGGTAAAATTGACTAAAAGGGAAGGTATAGCCTTTCTGTATATACGTTATAAATTTTACTATGTCCAGGATTCTACAAAAATACAAAAACTAGATTAATATGAAGTATTGCATATTTATCATTTTTATTTTTAACTTTTGCACCCACAAAAGGTCTAACTATTACCATGCTAGCTTTCTGTTTTACTAAGAAAGACCCATTTTGTTTACAGAACACACGCAAATAATTTAATCACTTGCCCTCCAGAGGATTTACCCCCCTTCCTGACCAGGCCGTCTTTTGCATTACGGCGCTGCGTTATTTTAAGTGACAATTTCACGGTCATGCAACACTGCACCCAAATGAAATTTACGTCCTTTTTTCCCACAAATAGAGCTTTCTTTAGTATTTGATTGCCTGTGCGTTTTAAATTTTTTGTGCTAGAAAAAAAAACACCTACAATTTTGAGAAAATAACAGTATTTTAGACTTTTTGCTATTATTATGTCCAGTAAAAAATTTTAAAAATCAAATTATGTCATAAATTTGAGCCAAAATGTATTCTGCTCCATGTCTTTCCTAAAAAAAAATCCCAATACGTGTAAATTAATTGGTTTATATGAAAGTTACAGCGTTTACAAATGATACTGGGATTTTTTTTTTTACTAGTAATGGCGGCGATCAGCAGGACTGCGGGACTATGGCAGACATTCTGACACTGGGGGGAACTGACTAACTGCCACTGACATCCCCAGTGATACCAATACAGTGATCAGTGATAATAAGCACTGACACTGGGCAGGAAGGGGTTAACATGTGGGGTGATCAAAGGGATAACTGTGTGCTGTTTTACTGTAAGCTGTGTGTGTGCTTTCAACTGTAAGCACACTGCTTTGTATGGCTCTCTATGCAGAGCCATGCAAAACAGTGTGCAGGAGCTGACAGGGGAGAGAACTCTATTGTTCACATACAGGTCTTTCCCCCGTCGGTAATGTTCGGCGATCACCGGGTGCCGGCGAGTAATCACTGGCCGGGACCCGATGATTGACAGCCGAGGCCACGAATAGCAGCACAGGTAGGGAATGCGCATGGCTCACGCACGCGCCCCCTACCTGGAAATGCTAAATCACGTATATATATATCTAATCTTGCACACTCCTGCCACCCTGTAGCAGTATATTTGCTATAGGGCGGGGGGGGAAAGCGGTTAAAGGAGGGGCATATTTCCCTTCTTTCCTGCTCTGTTCATACAGCTCAATATAGGTTTGAAGCAGTATTATTCTCAAAACCAAAAATGTAATATATTGCAACTCACCCATCATTTGATGTGGTGGCTGTGTCAGTTTTTCTTTTTTTCCCCCTCTATTTTCTCCTGGTGATCTGGCCAGTAACAAACCTCCTTTATTAGAATGCCCCCACTCTGGATGAATGAGCACAGGTGCACCTTTGGACAACAGCATTGGTAGTCTGGGGGCGGGGAGTGTTAAATATACTAGTCGATTTCGATACACTAACAAACTGAAGCCAATCTCCAGCTAACACTTTATAGGCCATTACCACAACAGTTTTTCCTTTTGGGATAAAAGTTTTACATAAATAAATGATAACTGAGACAATTTGCAGAACAACTCACTGGCTGGATCACCAGATAAAAGTCAAAGAAAGAAAGCCTAAAAAAAGAAAACTAGTGTAGCCAACACATCTTAGAATTGGTAAGCTGCAATATAATAAATGTTTGCTTTTGGGTTTAATACCGCTTTAAACTTAGGTTTTAGAAAAGGATCAGCTGCTTTATAGGTAAATCCTGTACTTAATGACATGAAAGTGAATGATATGAAAACATTACTGGAACCCTAATAAATACATCTGCAAACTCAAAAATGTGAACAATTAACCTATTCATGAAAAGTCAAGGACTGGAATGTAGAAAATGTCAGATACTTCGCTGAACTGATGAGTCAAAATTTAAACTTTTTGTCCATAACAGAAAGCATTTTATCCACTGAAAGTCTGGAGAATCATCTAATGTCTTCAGGCAAATAATTTCCTGAGGGTCTTGTCTAAAAGCTGACATATACTCCATATGGAATGGGCTTCCATATTTTTGCATGATTTATTTGTTATAGCAGAATCCTTCTTTCATTCTTTACATGACTGGGTTGTTAATATTTCTGGCTATGCTTTTGTTTGGAAAGACAAGGTAAACCAAAAGGGTGGTTGTATCTGTCTGTAAGTCCCCTTTCACACAAGCGGACCTATGGGGTCTGCCTCTCCATTTTTCAGGCGGACCCGATCAGTCCATCCATAAACTACTATGGACCAGCGGGCGTCCTGCCAGCATCCAATCTGATCCTGTATGCCAAAAACATTCCCCATCTGTCCAGTGGATCGGATGACAATCAAGTGGAAACAGGAAGGTGGTCTGTTTCCATCTGACTGCCCCATTGAAATCAGCTGCCAGTATCTGTGTCCGCTCTGCAGCAGCAGAGCAGACAGAGACCTGTCATCCGCCTGCTCAAGGGAAATCAGTGGAGAGATTCCCCGCTGAGCAGGTGGATGACACTGACAGATCCACCCCATCTGAAAGGGGCCTAAGAAGTGATCTAACAGTGGACATGAAGGAGAATTTCAGTCTCTATACAATTATAACAAATGTTCACATAATATAAAATCTGTGTAGCAGTGACCATAACATGAATCAATACAAATATATCCCCATGCGCAATATGGTTGTATGGCTAAAAATAAAACTCATATTGCAAATGAATGATGGATGGAAAAGAAAACAAAACACCTACAAATCCCTTAAATATAATAATAGTGAAAAGTCCAGGCTTTGCAGTCCTAAGCCTGGGACATTGCATATGGTCTTGGCAAGGGAGTAGGAGGGTGAGGTTAGTAAGGAGGAGAGGGTACAGGTGCAGGAGAAGTAGCAAAGGTTTCTAGAAATGTAACATGAGCTTTAACAGAAAACACCTATTGTTTCATCTCCTCAATCTCACTCTTTAAAGCTCTTTCAATGCGGAAAACGAGGGCATCTGGGTCCTGTTTAGTGGACAGAGAGTTCAGGACATCTCTCAGGTCAGTGCTCAGCTGGACCCTAATGACTTAGAGGCCAAAGGGGGAGGTTAGGAAGAGGGAAGACCAGTGTGTGGAATGGGGAAAATCTTGGGCTGAGGGCCCATCTTGCTGAGCCAGCAATGCAAGGCTTACCGTGCTTTATCTCAGATGTTGATGCTGTTGTAGTGGAAGGTCGAGTGGGTGCCATATCTGCTGGGGCAGGGTCCAACTCATGCAGAGTCTTGGCTAGGAGGATCAGCAAGCCAGTATGTTTAACAGACTTAAAAGAGAAGTATGTTTTTTTTTTTAGAAATCATACTTACCTAGGTGGATGCAGCATCGGTCCGATGCTACATCTGTCCGCTGCTGACTCTAAGACTGATCGATCAAAGACCGCTGATCGCTCAGTTCTCAGTACTCTGTGAGAAGAGAGCTGGTGACTGTCAGTCACCACCCTCTGCTCTTCCCCCACCCAGCGCTCACTAGAGTGCTGGGCTGGGGAAGGGGCGGGAGTGGCTGGCTCAGGCTCCAAGCAGATTGCTGAGAGGCTGCGCCAGGTGCTGATCCAGACTTCTGGGTGGATCCTAACCATATGGTTGGGATCTTTCCCCAGCCTAGACTGGCTCTGTGACATCAGCCAACAGTACTCCTAAGATCCACAGGAGAAGTACAGCCAAACAAGCTTTGGCTGTACTTCTCCTTTAAATGATCCAGGGGCCTGTTTCGAACCTGGCAAGGGTTCTGTGGGTGAGAATAGATGCCAAAGCTGTAAAATGGCCTCTGTGGCATAGAGTTCCTTTATAAATCGTGCTTAGCCATACCCCCAGCATTTGTGTTTTTGGCCTTCAAGTGCATAAGTTTACACTAATCGATATTAAATGTAATTTTCTATATAGTTGCTCAATCAAACAGTATATTCAGGACTGTTTGTAAGTTAGAGACATCTTTTAGGGACTTTATTCCACTACATAGCTTGGTGTCATCTGCAAACATATATATTTTTAAATAGGCTAAAAAGTAAAGGTCACTGAACCTTGTGGTACACCACTAACAATCTTAAGCTCACCACAAGCGTTACAACCTGATTGTTAGATCTCTGTTAGAGATATCAACAAACATTTAGGGTAAGGGCTTTCCTGATACAGATTGACTGGATAGTTTAGGTAAGTTCTCATATTACATAGGTTTGGTACATCTAAAGTTGATTGTACAGAGATAATGTGGTCAGGTTGCAATGTGTATGTGTTGAGCCTTAGACTATTCAGACCATGAATCATTAATCACTACTCACGGAATACGGTTTTTAACCACTTGCCGCCCTGCCACTGTAGAAAAATGGTGGCAGGGCGGCATGGGCAGGCAAAACCACGTTTTAAAACGTGTGTTTTGTAAACAGGTAGGGGGCGCGCGCGAGGCGTGCTGCCGCCCTACCTGTCCCGCCGATCACAGCCACGGATATCAGTCGCCGGGTCACAGCCGGTCCTTACCGGCTATCTCCCGGCGATCGGCGGCAATCAGTGACAGAGAGCACAGCTGCAGTAGCTGTGCTTTCTGTCATTTCCCTGACAGCTCGAAGACAAGCTGATCGGGATCCCGATCAGCCGTGTCCCCTGCAGTTTACCCCCCCCGCCCCCTAGTAAAACACTCCCCCTCACACAGATAACCCTTCCCTGCAAAATAAACTTAACCCCTTCCTCCCCAGTGCCATTAGTACAGTGTCAGTGGGTTTTTTTTTGCACTGATCACTGTATTGGTGTCACTGGGGATGTCAGTGACCCCAAGTCAGTACCCCCCCAGTGTCAGAATGTCCGCCGCAGTCCCGCAGTCCCGCCATAAGTTGCTGATTGCTGCCATAAGTCCCTGATCGCCGCCATAAGTTGCTGATCACCGCCATTATTAGTATAAAAAAAAACTAAAAATCCCAGTATATATCTTTCCTGCCATTTGTAAATGCTATAACTTTCATGTAAACCAATTAATTTACACGTATTGGGTTTTTTTTTTTAGCAAAGACATGTCGCAGAATGCATTTTGGCAGAAATTTATGACTAAATTTGATTTTTAAATTTTTTTTTACTGGACATGTTTTATAGCAAAAAGTCCAAAATATAGTTTTTTTTCCTCAAAATTGTCAGCCTTTTTTTTTATAGCGCAAACAATAAAAACTGCACAGGTGATCAAATACCACCGAAAGAAAGCTCAATTTGTGGGGAAAAAAAGGATGTAAATTTCATTTATGTACCGTATTGCATGACCGCGCAATTGGCCGTTAAACTAGCGCAGCGCTGTATAGCAAAAAAATGGCGTAAATTGCAGTATCTATACCATAGTTTGTAGACGCTATACCTTTCACACAAAGCAATCAATATACACTTATTGGGATTTTTTTCCCAAAAACATGTAGCAGAATACATTTTGGCCTAAATTTAAAACCAACTTTGAGTTTACTATATATTTTTTATAGCTGAAAGTAAAAAATATTGTTTTTCTTCAAAATTTTTGGCATTTTTTTGTTTATAGCGTGAAAAATAAAAAGCGCACAGGTGATCAAATACCACCAAAAGAAAGCTCTATTTGAATGAAAAAAAGGACGTAAATTTCGTTTGGGTGCAGCATTGCATGACCGCACAATTATCAGTTGAATTAGTGCAGCGCCGAGTAGCAAAAAGAGGCCTGGTCATTAAGGGGGGTAAATCCTCTGGAGGTCAAGTGGTTAAAACCATATTCAGAGAGTTTTCTAATCATTCACAGACTGAATTTTCTAAGCATAGGTATTAGCTGCCTGTGTGCAACTGTGTCATTTGCTTTTGCAAGTCCACATATACTATATCCACAGCCACTCCTGTTTCTTTGTTTTTGCTTACTTTGTCATAAAAAGAAAAAAGATTTGTATGACAACTTTGGTCTTTTAGGAATCCATGCTATTGCTTGTAATATTGCAGCAGAAACTCATCTAAGCGGTCCTTTATCAAACGCTCCAGTATCTTTCTGACAATAGAAGTTCAACTTCATTTGCCAGTTGCTGGATGCCCAAACTATAGAGAATGCATTACTAGATCTATTAATTACAAATAACATGGATCTGGTCACAGATGTGGAAATACGGGACAACTTGGAAACCAGGTAATAACATTCAGTGTAAACCATAGGAGAGGGAGGCACATGGGTAGTACAAAAACACTACATTTCAAAAGAGACAACTTTTCAAATCTGCCCACAATACTACAAGATTTTAAATGGGTTCAAATCCTAGAAATACTGAACACTGAGGAAAAATGGGAGTGCTTTAAGTACATATTAAATAAAGGTATCATCCAGTGCATTCCAATGGGCAATAAATATAAAAGAGCAAAGGTTAAACCTGGGTGGTTAAACTGTAATGTTAAAAGACAAATTAAGAATAAAAAAAAGGCCTTTAAGAAATATAATGCAGATGGGACATCGTCGGCTTTTCAACACTACAAGGAATGCAATAAGAAATGTAACAACGCAATCAGGGCAGCTAAAATAGACTACAAGAGACACATAGCAGTGGAGAGTAAAAAAAATCCCCCCAAAATGTTTTAAATATATTAACAATCAGAACATATTGTCCCCACAAATGATGATGAAGGGATGTTGGTTACAAATGACAAGGAGAAGGCAACTGTACTAAATGCATTCTTTTCCTCAGTTTTTACAAATGAAAAGTAGGGGTATAGTAGTCAAGATTGTATCATTAGTAATGCATCTCAGAATGCACCTTTGTGGCTAACAGTGTTCTAAAAAGACTTGAAAAGCTTAACGCAAATAAGTTACCAGAAACAGATGGCTTACACCTGAGAGTCTTCAAAGAACTCAGTCAGGATATAGCCAGGCCGCTATTCCTAATTTTTATGGACATCTTACTGACAGAAATGGTACCAGCTGATTGGCGAAGGGTCAACGTGGTTCCAATATTTAAAAAAGGGCCAAGATATATTTCTGGAAACTAAAGGCCAGTCAGTCTAACATCGATAGTATGCAAACTATTGAAGGGGATGATACGGGACCATATCCAAGAATTTTCTGATGAAAACCGAATCATTAGTAGTAATCAGCATGGACTTATAAAAAGTCATTCTTGCCAAATCTATCTGTTAATACTCTACGTGGAAGTGAATTACCATCTAGGTAAAGGGATGCCAGTGGGTGTGGTATATCTGGACTTTGCAAAAGCATTCGCTATGGTCCCCCATAAATGCCTAATTGGGAAACTGAGGTCCGTAGGCATGGACCATAGGGTTTGTATATGGATAGAAAACTGGTTACAGGGGTACATCCAGAAGGTGGTGATAAATAGCGTATACTCAGACTGGTCCAGAGTGGCAAGTGGGGTACCACAGGACTCTGTACTGGGAACAGTTCTGTGTAATTTCTCTATAAATGATATAGAGGTTCGTATAAATAGCCTAATCTCAGTGTTTGCTGATGATACAAAACTAAGTAGAGCAATAACTTCACAACTGATTACAGAAACTTTACAAGAAAACCTCAATAAAATAAAGGGATGGGAAGATACTTGGTAAATGAGATTTAATGTTAAAAATGTAATGTAATGTACTTAGAGGCTAAAAATATGAACACGATAGGGGGAGAACTTCTGGGGGAATCTAGGATGGAAAAAGATCTGGGGGTCTTAGTAGATGATAGGCTCAGCAATGGTGGGCAATGCCAAGTTGCAGCATGCAAAGCCAGCAGTATATTAGCACGCATAAAAAAAGGATATTTACTCAAGAGAAAAAACTATAATCCTGCCACTTCATATAACTCTGGTTCGGCCACACCTGGAGTATGCCATCCAGTTCTGTTCACCAGTCCGCAGGATGGATGTGCTGGAACTGGAGAGAGTCCAGAGAAGAGCAACAAAACTAATAAGGGGACTGGGGGATCTCAGTTACGAAGAACGATTACAAGCACTAAACTTATTTTCCCTGGAGAAGAGATGCTTAAGAGGAGATATGATAGCAATATATAAACATCTTAACCACTTCCCGTCCGGCCGCTGTTTATAAACGGCAGGACGGGACATCTACAGGAGCGGGTTGCCGTCTCTAAACGGCACCTTGTGTCTGAGGCTCGTGCGCGGCTCCTAGAGCGCGCACCCGCGAGCCCGATGATCGCCGAGTCCGACGGACTCGGTAGATTACGTGACATGGTATGGGACCAATGAAATCGGTCCCATACCATGTGATCAGCTGTGTCCAATAAGGACACAGCATAAGTGTAAACAAAAGCCGCATGGTGCGGCTTCCGCCTCCTTCTCCTCTCACGGAGTTGTCTGTGAGAGGAGAAACAGCCAAGAGGAGGTAGTAGACACCTGATCGCCCCTAAAGTGTCCCTGATCGCCCCTAAAGTGTCCCTGATCGCCCCTAAAGTGGCCCTGATCACCCCAATAAGTGGCCCTGATTGCCCCAACAAGTGGCTTTGCCCATAAGTGGCCCTGATTGCCCCCACAAGTGTCCCTGATTGCCCCCACAAGTGGCCCTGATTGCCCCAACAAGTGGCTTTGCCCATAAGTGGCCCTGATTGCCCCCACAAGTGTCCCTGATTGCCCCCACAAGTGTCCCTGATTGCCCCAAGTGGCCCTGATCGCCCACAAGTGGCCCTGATCGCCCAACAAGTGGCCCAGCAGTGTCCCTGATTGTCAGTGTCCCTGATCGCCACATAGTGGCCCAGCAGTGTTCCTGATCTCCACAGTGTCCCTGATCGTCACAGTGTTCCTGATCGCCACACAAGTGGCCAAGCAGTGTCCCTGATCGCCGCAGTGGCCAAGCAGTGTCCCTGATTGTCACACAAGTGGCCCAGCAGTATCGCCGCAGTGGCCAAGCAGTGTCCCTGATTGCCACACAAGTGGCCCAGAAGTGTCCCTGATTGCCGCAGTGGCCCAGCAGTGTCCCTGATCACCACAGTGTCCCTGATTGCCACACAAGTGGTCCAGCAGTGTCCCTGATCGCCGCAGTGGCCCAGCAGTGTCCCTGATCACCGCAGTGTCCCTGATTGCCGCACAAGTGGTCCAGCAGTGTTCCTGATCGCCACAGTGTCCCTGATTGCCGCACAAGTGGTCCAGCAGTGTCCCTGATTGCCGCAGTGTCCCTGATTGCCGCAGTGGCCCAGCAGTGTCCCTGATCGCCACACAAGTGGCCCAGCAGTGTCCCTGATTGCCGCACAAGTAACCCAGCATTGTCCCTGATTGCCGCACAAGTGGTCCAGCAGTGTCCCTGATCACCGCAGTGGCCCAGCAGTGTCCCTGATCACCGCAGTGTCCCTGATTGCCGCACAAGTGGTCCAGCAGTGTCCCTGATCGCCGCAGTGGCCCTGATTGCCGCAGTGGCCCAGCAGTGTCCCTGAACACCACACAAGTGGCCCAGCAGTGTCCCTGATCACCGCATTGGCCCAGTAGTGTTCCTGATCACCACACAATTGGCCCAGCAGTGTCCCTGATCCCCACATTGGCCCAGCAGTGTTCCTGATCACCACACAAGTGGCCCAGCAGTGTCCCTGATCGCCGGACAAGTGGTCCAGCAGTGCCCCTGATCACCGAAGTGTCCCTGATCACCGCAGTAGTCCAGCAGTGTTTCTGATTGCCACACAAGTGGCCCAGCAGTGTCCTGATCATCGCAGTGGCCCAGCAGTGGCCCTGATCGCCGCAGAAGTGGTCCAGCAGTGTCCCTGATCGCCGCAGTGTCCCAGCAGTGTCCCTGATCACCGCAGTGTCCCCGATTGCTGCACAAGTGGTCCAGCAGTGTCCCTGATCACCGCAGTGTCCCTGATTGCCGCAGTGGCCCAGATCACCACACAAGTGGCCCAGCAGTGTCCCTGATCACCACACAAGTGGCCAGCAGTGTCCCTGATCGCCGGACAAGTGGTCCAGCAGTGCCCCTGATCACCGCAGTGTCCCTGATCACCGCAGTTGCCCAGCAGTGTTTCTGATCGCCACACAAGTGGCCCAGCAGTGTCCTGCTCATCGCAGTGGCCCAGCAGTGTCCATGGTCGCCGCACAAGTGGTCCAGCAGTGTCCCTGATCGCCACAGTGTCCCTGATTGCCACAGTGTCCCTGATCGCCACACAAGTGGCCCAGCAGTGTCCCTGATCACCGCAGTGGCCCAGCAGTGTCCCTG
The DNA here is from genome assembly GCF_062004578.1 of Staurois parvus. Lineage (NCBI taxonomy): Eukaryota > Metazoa > Chordata > Amphibia > Anura > Ranidae > Staurois > Staurois parvus. The sequence continues at coordinate 11,321,391 of NW_028317882.1, forward strand.
ATCACCATACAGTGGCCCAATCAGTGTCCCTGATCACCTTACAGTGTACCTGTTCATAAAGTGTCCCTGATCTCTGCCACACCAGTGGATCCTGTTCACTGCCATCGTCTGTGAGGAGAGAGATCCAGTACAGCTAACTGTGAGTAATTTTCAGCCTTTGCACAGAGTTTACACACACTCACAAAACATTGCCAGCCACCTCACTGTATCTCTGATTTTTGCCCAACAGTGACTAGTGTGAACCAACTGCAGCCAGATATCTGTCCCTCACTGCAACACCATCCTGATCACTGCCATACCAGTGGGTCCTGATCAGTGTCAAAAATATGGCCAAAAGATCATATACAAGCGAGGAGGCATTTCAAATTCTGAGTATGACAGATGAGAGTGACGGAGAACTCTCACTGTCAAACTCTGATTCTGTATATGAACCAGAACACAGCAGCGGTTCACTCTCTGAATCAGAAGAAGGTGTTCCAACAAAAAGAATGAGGAACTCCAAGGAGCAGCAAGCAACCACCAGCAGCTCAATACGTTCTTCTGATATGGCTACTACCAGCACTGTAAGTGCAAGTTCTAGTATTCAGGTGTCACATCCGCCACCAAGGATTAGGGCCCATACTGCTGTCCCAGATGCTCTTTTAAACCCTGTGTGGCTACCTTCAGGATCAGGAGCACCTATAATTCCCCCATTCATAGCCCAGTCAGGCATTCAGGCAGAAACCCAAAATTTTACAGCCATTGATTATTTCCATTTATTTTTCACTGAAGAGTTTTTGAATTCAGTTGTGCACCAATGCAATATTTTCGCCCAGCAATTAATCACTCAAAATCCCAACTCCTGTTATGCTCGAACATTTGAGTGGAAATGCCTCACAGTTGAAGAATTTAAAGTTTTTCTTGGCCTTACATTTAATATGGGACTAACAAAAAAAAATGAACTGCATGCTTATTGGTCGACAAATCCCATTCAACACATGCCGCTCTTTTCTGCCACTATGTCCAGGACCCGCTATAAAACAATTCTGCACTTTCTACATTTCAACGATAATTCCCTGTTCCCCCCCAGAGATCACCCCGAGTACGACAAACTTTATAAAATTCGTCCACTAATCAATTATTTCAACCAAAAATTTTCAGAAATATATTGTCCTGAAAAAAACATCTGTGTCGATGAATCCCTAATCCATTTCACTGGGAGGCTGATCATAAAACAGTACATTCCAAGTAAACGGGCCAGATACGGGGTGAAGATGAACAAACTCTGCGAAAGGTCCACAGGATACGTGCACAAGTTCCGTATCTACGAGGGAAAGGACAGTCAGCTAGAGCCCCCTGAATGCCCAGCCTATATGGGGATTAGTGGAAAAATTGTCTGGGACCTGGTATACCCCCTCTTCAATCAGGGGTACCATCTTTACGTGGACAATTTCTACACAAGCCTGCCCCTTTTCCGCCACCTTTATCTCAAGGACACTGTAGCCTGTGGCACAGCTCGACCCAATCGGAAGGGATTTCCACAACAATTGGTTGCCACCAAGCTAAACAGGGGGGAGTCAGCTAGCTTGAGAAATGAAGAGATCCTGGCCCTTAAGTGGCGAGACAAATGGGATGTGTATGTCCTTTCATCTATCCATAACAGCAGCTCATTGGAAATTCAAGGAAGTCGCGGTCCCATCCGAAAACCCCAATGCATACACGAATACAACCTGTTCATGGGGGGAGTGGATTTAAATGATCAAATGTTACAGCCCTACATACCCAACAGAAGATCAATCTACTGGTATAAAAAAGTATCCTTCTACCTTTTCCATATGGCCCTGTACAATTCCTACATCGTTTTCCAGAAGTCCACACAAAGACCTGTCACCTTCTTACAATATCAGGAAGAGATTATCACATCCCTCATCTATCAAGGAAGACCCGTACCTGAACAAATTCGGTCTGATGCAGTGAGCCGATTGCATGAAAGACATTTCCCCAATATCGTCCCCCCTACCGAAACAGACCGCAATCCTCAAAAGAGATGTCGGGTATGCTCCAAACATAGAATTCGATCTGACACCCGATACTACTGTCCCCAGTGTCCCTCAAAGCCTGGTCTCTGTATAGAAGAGTGCTTCCGTATCTACCATACCGCACTACATTATTAGTGAAGTACGGTGAAGATATATTTCTTTGTCCTCTGTTTGCTATTTCCCTGCCACGTTTCTGCCTGTTGCCTGAATTCATTTTCCTGCCTTCCATCTGAACTGACCTCGGCCTGTTTATTGACCATGCCTCTGCTTGCTGCCTGAACTGACCTCGGTGTGTTAATGGACCATGCCTCTGCCTGCTGCCTGAACTGACCTCAGCCTGTTAATCGACCATGCCTCTGCTTGCTGCCTGAACTGACCTCGGCCTGTTAATCGACCATGCCTCTGCCTGCTGCCTGAACTGACCTCAGCCTGTTAATCGACCATGCCTCTGCCTGCTGCCTGAACTGACCTCGGCCTGTTAATCGACCATGCCTCTGCCTGCCTCCTGGACTGATCTTTTGCCCTCCCACTTTAGTAGTGGGATTCAAGACAACACAGGGGTCTCACGTATGTGAGGGGATCCAGAGTAGTGTTTCCGAGCAGAGAAAACTTTTTTGTTTTCTTTGGGTTTTTTAATTCCCGGATCAGGGTCTGGAGACCAGAGGCTTCGAAGAGATTTGGGTGGGATGAAGCCTCTACCCCTTTGTCCAGTCTTACCTAACCAAGGCCCTAAGCTTAATGTTTCTGCCTGGACCAATCCTTTTACCACGTCTTTGCTTGCTGTCTGTATTGACTGTGGCCTTTTTATGGACCATGTTCCTGTCTTCTTCCTGGACCACTACTTTGCCTGTTTGCTCACCACGTCTATGCATGACACCGGTACTGACCCATCTGCACATCCCACTGGCTACCTTCCTGCAAGACACTGGTGCCACCCACCCTCTGCACTGAAACAACAGGTACTCTTTGGTTTATCTTTTGTTCAACTTCTTGGTGAATGAACATAGTGCTATGTGGACAGCCACGTACTAATAGGTTAAGCTTTTAGGAACAGGCTGTAGGTGAAGCTACACTATGCTTTATTGATATATAATGTTTGCTAATTTTTGTGATAAACAGGTTGCAATGACCAGTAATCAGTCCAAACACTGAAAATGTCTTACACATGTGGTATCCCCATACTCATGAAAAGTAGCAGAATGTGTTTTAAAGTGTTATTCTAAGAATACCTATGCAGTGTGTTAGAAATATGTTATTATTGGTAACATTGCATTAAAGAAAAAATAACTACTTTTTTTCACATTTTCTAAAAATCTGTGTAAAAAATTAAGTCTTCAGAAGACTTTGCTGCTCCAGGACCTCCAAAATTGTGATACGTAGTCAATAAATTAGATGTGTAATTTTTGCCCTTAGTATGCCTAACGGTGCTTATTGCATGTGGGGCCCCTCCATTTGGTTAGGCTGTGAAAAAGTCTTGCACGTGTGGTATCGTTATACTCAGGAAGAGTTAGAGAATGTGTTTTGGGGTGTAATTTTAAGTATACCTATGCAGTGTATTAGAAATATCTTCTATATTGACAACTTTGCATAGAAAAAAATACATTTTCATTTTCTTTTAACATATTCCAAAAACTTTTGGCAAAAAATGAAGTCTTCAGAAGACTCCCCATGCCTCTTAAAACATACCTTGGGGTGTTTGCTTTCCAAAATGGGGTCATTTTGTGGATAATTCCATTGCCCTGATGCTCCAGGACCTCCAAAACGGCAATAGGTAGTCAAGAAATTAGATGTGTAATTTTTGCCCTTAGAACGCTAACAGGTGCTTATTGGATGTGGAACCCTTCTATGTGGCCAGACTGTGAAAAAGTCTCACACATTTGGTATCGCCATATTCAGCAGGAGTTAAAGAATGCATTTTGAGGTGTAATTTTAAGTATGCCTATGCTGTGTAATAGAAATATCTCATAGATTGACAACTTTGCATAAAAAAAAATATATTTTCATTTTCTTTTCACATTTTCCAAAAACATATGGCAAAAAATGAAGTCTTCAGAAGACTCCCCATGCATCTTAAAACATACCTTGGGGTGTTTGCTTTCCAAAATGGGGTCTTTTTGTGGATAATTTCATTGTCCTGATGCTCCAGGACCTCCAAAACAGCAATAGGTAGGTAAGAAGTTAGATGTGTGATTTTTGCCCTTAGAACGCTAACAGGTGCTTATTGGATGTGGAACCCCTCTATGTGGCCAGACTGTGAAAAAGTCTCACACATTTGGTATCACCATATTCAGGAAGAGTTAGAGAATGTGTTTTGGGGTGTAATTTTAAGTATGCCTATGCAGTGTATTAGAAATATCTCATAGATTGACAACTTTGTGTAGAAAAAAATACATTTTCATTTTCTTTTCGCATTTTCCAAAAACTTGTGGCAAAAAATGAAGTCTTCAGAAGACTCTGCATGCCTCTTAAAACATACCTTGGGGTGTTTGCTTTCCAAAATGGGGTCATTTTGTGGATAATTCCATTGCCCTGATGCTCCAGGACCTCCAAAACAGCAATAGGTAGTCAAGAAATTAGATGTGTAATTTTTGCCCTTAGAACACTAACAGGTGCTTATTGGATGTGGAACCCCTCTATGTGGCCAGACTGTGAAAAAGTCTCACACATTTGGTATCGCCATATTCAGCAGGAGTTAAAGAATGCGTTTTGAGGTATCATTTTAAGTATGCCTATGCTGTGTAATAGAAATATCTCATAGATTGACACCTTTGCGTAAAAAAAAATACATTTTCATTTTCTTTTCACATTTTCCAAAAACATGTGGCAAAAAATGAAGTCTTCAGAGGACTCCCCATGCCTCTTAAAACATACCTTGAGGTGTTTTCTTTTGAAAATGGGGTCATTTTGTGGGTAATTCAATTGTCCTGGTGCTCCAGGACCTCCAAAACTGTGATAGACAGTCAAGAAATTAGATGTGTAATTTTTGCCCCTAGAACGCCTAAGGGTGCTTATTGGATGTGGGGCCCTTCTATGTGGTTAGGCTGTGAAAAAGTTTTACACATGTGGTATCGCCATACTCAGGATGAGTAGCAGAATGTGTTTTGGGGTGTAATTGCAAGTATGCCTATGCCGTGTGAGAGAAAGAACTTGTTAACCACTTGCCGACCGGCCGTTGTATATAAACGGCCGGACGGTGGCACTGCAGGGTCGGGTGGCCGTCAATAAACGGCCTCCCCGCACCCTGCTTGTGCGCGCTCCCTGGGAGCGCGCAGCACCGCGATCCGGTGCCCGCTGTGTCCTCCGGACACAGTGAAACACCGATCGTCGGACGGGACCTCTGTACGAGGTCCCGATCATGTGATCACTGATTGGCCAATCAGTGATCACATGCAAAGTAGTAAGCAAGATGTCACTTGTGACATCATTGCTTACTATGTGTGAATTCTGTGAATGATCACAGAGGTCACATGGTACAAGGCTATTCACAAAAGCCTTGTACCATGTGACAGGATGTGACCAATCACAGCTCACTCAGTTCTTCTCAATGAGTGCATGAATGCACACAGAGAGAAAGAGAAATGATTGCTTTTACATCCTATATGGGTGTAAAAGCAATCAGTGTAAAAAAAAAAAAAAAATCTTCATCACCCCTCACAAGTAGTACAGTGTCACCATGGTGACACTGTACTGCTAGGGTGACAGTATGTAAAAAATAAAAATAAAAATAAAAAATAATAATATAAAAAAATTAAATAAAAATGTAAAAAAAAATGTTTAAAAATTATAATTTTTGCTTATAAACTAATTTGGATTTTTTTTTTTTTTACTAAAAAGATAACGGAATAAATTTTGGCTAAGATTTATGATGAAATATTATTTATTTGCAAAATAAACACTTTTTTTCAAAATTTTTGGACATTTCATTTACATAGCAAAAAAAATACAAATCCCAGTGGTGAATAAATACCACCAAAATAAAGCTTTATCTATCTCAAAAAAATGGTAAAAAATTAATTTGGGTACAGTGTTGCATGACCGCGCAATTGTCATTCAAAGTGTGATAGCGCTAAAAGCTGAAAATTGCCCTGGTCAGGAAGGGGGTAAAAGTGTCCGGTCTGGAAGTGGTTAAATGACAACTTTGTGGGAAAAAAAAAATAATTTTTTTTACTTTCATCATTTCCTTAAAAAATTGGCAAAAAATGACAACTTCAAAAAACTCCCCATGCCTCTCATTAAATACCTCAGACTGTCTACTTTCCAAAAAGGGGTCATTGGGGGGTATTTGTACTGTCCTGGCATTTTAGGGCCCCAAGAAATTATATAGGTAGTCCGTGCATCAGGATTGATACATTTTAAAATATATCAAATATATATACCGTGGTCTGTGGACTCTATAACTTTCACAAAGACTAAATAATACACACTGATTTGGGTTATGTCTACCAACAAAATGTAGCACAATGGATTTTGGCCTAAATTTATGAAGAAAGTATATTTATTTGCAAAATTTAGTATCAAATACTAAGAAAAACATGTTTTTTTTCAAAATTTTCAGCCTTTTTTCATTTTTCTAGCAAAAAATAAAAACCCCAGTGATGATTAAATACCACCAAATTAAAGCTCTATTTGTTTGAAAAAAATGATAATAATTTCATTTAGATACAGTGTTGTATGCCTGAGTAATTGTCATTCACAATGTGAGAGCGCCGAAAGCTGAAAATTGGCCTGGACAGGAAGGGGGTAAAAGTGTCCGGACAGGAAGTGGTTAATGGTGATTCTAGCATAGGGAAAACACTTTTCAGTTACAGGGAGTATAAGAAGACTCGTGACCATTCAATTAAATTGGAGAAGCAGTTTAACTTTAAACTGCGTAGGGGGTTCTTCACTGTCAGTAAGGATGTGGAATTCCCTTCCACAATCAGTGGTGTGAAGTATTGATAGTTTAAAAAAAAAACTCTTTGATGGTCTTCTTAGTGAACACAGTATGCAGGGTTATAATTTTTAACATGAATACACATACACCCCAGGGGCGGACTGACAACTCATGGGGCCCCTGGGCAACTCATGACAACTGTCCTCGCCCACACTCAAACCACACCGAAAAAAAGCCTATGAAAGGTACCAGGGGCATCTCATGGGGCTCCCTACTGACCCCGGCCCTCGGGGCAGCGTCCGAGTTCCCAAATGGTCAGTCCTCCCCTGATACACCCACACACCGGCACAGGATGAACTGGATGGACTGTTGTCTTCTTTCAACCTTTTAAACTAGGTAACTATGTAAACTAGCAGGTCTGTAGTTACTTGGTAAAGACTTTGGTAGACACCAACCCACTGGTACCAAGCCAGAGTCTCAGAAAATTAGTAACAATGGCTTCAAAATAACAGAGTTTAACTTTTTAAGGGCATGTGGGTATAAACCATTTCTAGCTTGAGTGAGAGATTTTTTTTATGCATGCACTCTAGCTTCTGGATCTGAGTCAGCAAGTCCTCCATATCCTTTGTGTTCTCTTCAACTGTGTACCTAATTTGATCAGCGTACCCCTAAGGACGCACTTATGAGCCTCCCAAACCATCAGAGGGGGGGATTCAGTAGAGCTGTTAGTGGCAAAGAACAAAACCAAATCTTGATCATGGGTTTGTGGTAAGGGTTATGTAAGAGAGATTCATTCAATTTCCACTGTCAGGAGTGTTCAATCTGATCCCCTTATTCTAGCATGCAGTGGGTGGGTGCAGATATAGTAAAAGAACCTATCAAAGCAGCAGACAGGTAGGGAAGTGCTGCTTTTTTGACAAGAATATAATCGATCCAAGAGTAGGCATTATGTGTGTTGGAGTAAAATGTATAGTCTCTGTCGTGTACCCGTAATGTCCTCCAAGTGTCAATTAGGTGGTGTTCATGGAGAGACATTTTAGCCCTCCTCAGAGCTGAAAAAGGAAGATGAGGGATATTCAGTCCCTTGACATTGTAAGTTGTGAACTGTATGGACGGCATTTGGCAGCTCAACCACCAGTAGTGGGAGGGAAATCGTAGGAGTTGAAGCAGAAAGAAAAAAGAGAAAAAAAAGGGGTGGGGGAGGGAGAAGAGGAGAAAAGGTGAAGAGGATAGGAACATGACCAGGGGGTTTAAATTCGAGAGAGGCGGGGAAAGATAAGGTCTAGAGGGAAGGCCTCTATGAGATGAGAGAGGTATACCAAGCTTGGTGCCCCCTAGATTAGAGTAGGGAATGCAAGAAGAAAAGAAGAGCATGGGAGAGTTGGGAGGGAGAAGGAAGGGGAAAAAAAGGGGGGAGTGGGTAGACAGGGCGAAAGTGCTCAGACCCCTTCTAGGGTAGGAAAGGACAGAGACACTCCAGTCGAACCCACTGTCAGGTGGAGGGTGTGTCCATGTGGGGAAGGAGTTTGCCAATAGCAAAAGCCTGAGGTGCAACCACGGGCAATCATATATAGACAATAATAACAGAATGAGCCCAGCAGAGAAAAATATTGACCATTAAGAATCTCCTAAGGTAGTAATAAACAGTCTAATCAGGAGAGCACAATGGGTCAGGCAAGTTAATCCCTCAGCCTGCTCAGCTATCAGAAATACCATTCTTGTATGGAGCAAAGGGTAGGATGAAACAGCCCACACAGGAAAAAAAAGGGAGTCCCTGGGCTCCGCATGAACAAACACAGAAATGTAATAAAGTGGATCTGGTGTGCGGAGTATCAGGCAAGAGGCACCCCTCAGCCACAGGATAACTTTCTCTGCAACAGCTGTACTCATCTGGGGAACATTATCAACATTAAACTGTACATCCCTTATACAGAAGCATGGTAGCCATGCCCCATCCTCAACCTATAACTAGGCCCACATCTGAGTAGGCAATATTCGACTGCTGTGGCGGACCATCCCCTCCGAAAGCTACATAAAGCCTGTGAAATGGCATTTCCTAACACAGAAGTGCTGCGCTCGGAGTAACTGAATTTAGTATGGAAACTCTCAGAATCCTTATTATCCAGGGAGAATATATGAGGAGGAAAACTGAATCTATGAAGGGGGTGATCCCCACCACTGCTAAAATAGTAAAGAAAGCCACTGTACAGTGACCCCCCCAAAAGTCACCCCAAACCATGCCTAAGAAACATAACTAGCAACAACTATCAAAACAAGAGAGCAGGAACCACCATCTCCCAGTACACACTCCCTGAAATGCCTCAGGCCCTCAACTATATCAGGTGGACAGGGGGGTGCACTGGGAGAGCGGCACTGTCTCTCAAGAAACCCAAAAATGTAGGTTTGGGGACAGTAGGGACAGCGGGCTCAGGAGCAAAGTGTTAGTCCCCCACTCTCTGCAACATAAGTCTTATCCCAAAGGGAGTAAGTAACGTTCAGTTCAGATAGTGTTCCAAGGCCCAAAGGGTGAGTGCCAGCATACACCAGGGTGGTTGGCCCGTATTGCAGTCCACTGGTCCCTTCCCAGAGCAGCAACAATTTCAATCAGCATCAGGAAAAGGGAATATTAAATCGGGAATAGATCCAGGTGCCCATCCAAAGATTCCACATGGCATGGTGGCTTTTGCACCAAGTTGTATTCATGGTTTGTACAAGTTCTCTGCCATAGTCTGATCCAGACAGAAAGGCAACCTCAGAGACCTGGTGGGTTCCTACTCCAAGTGTCTAAGTCAGTCCATTTGTGCAAAGTCAAATCAGAGAGGTGGCCACGTGTGGTCACCTGATATAGCTAATAAAGGCTTAGAGTTCATGTGTAGCTTGTGTTTGCCTGCCTGCTACGGTAGGTCTCCCCAGTTGAAGCCAGTTAGGGTAGAGGCATTTGATCATCTAGAAAAAACAACCAGTCTGGCACGTGCAAATCCTCACAGTCCAGGAAGGTGCACAAGGCTTGTAGTTGTGCAGGTGACTGCAGAGTGAAAGATGGATCATCAAAGCAAAGGGGTATTTCCATTTGTAAGATAGGTCCAGTGACTGTAGCTTCTCCAGGAGCTGCATCAAGAGACATCTGCAATACAGAGTTTGGCAGCATAGATTAGGCAACATGGGAACTGTGGCTCCATCGAAGTCTACTCCACCTCTGTGCCACCCCTGCAAAAGGATCTCCTCCTTCACCCGGAAAAAGTGAACCCGACAGAGCACATCTGTCGGTTGAGAGTTGTTGGGATTTGGGTAGACTTGGACCCTGTCGAGTTCCAGAGGTTCTGTCGGTGATTTGCCCAGTACAGTATTCGGAATTGCCTGAACCATCGTTGGTAAGTCAGGACACATGGTCGTTTCTGGAATGCCTCAGAGCCAGAGATTGTTTCTGTGGCTACGATTTTCCAAGTTCTCTAGCCACAGCTGGAGCTGGAGCAGCTGGAGAGAAGTGGGCTTCTTTGAGCCTGGAGACATGCTGCAGGGGATCTTGGAAAGAGGATTCCAGATTGGAGGAAGTAAAAAAGAATTAGACTCTCAAATGCATATAAGAATAACAGATTGTATTGCAGCTTAAAGTCATAAAAAGTATCACAAAGTATATTGACACGTTAAAGTCAACCAACATGAACACAGTAAGAAATGCACAATTAGCTTCAACAAGTCTCTTACAGAGGCTTCAGATTTCAACCCAAGGGCATAAACAGTAACTCTCTGCATAAGATGAATTGCCCCAATTGACTGACAAAGTAACAAGGTGAATCAACTATGTCACTTGACAGCTCTCAAACAAAGGGGCTAGGTTTAGGCCCCAGAGATACTGATTTCAGAAACACAAAACACAAATCTGTCCTCAGGATAAAGTGATCTCATTATAGTTTTTAAGGTAAATCTTCTGCTGGCTATGTTGGGGCCCTTTGGAGACATTGGCATGCAGGAAAATATGTGTATGTCTATAGATTGGTGATAAGGTGTTGCATCTGAGAAGTTGAGTTTGCAAGCAAGGGGAATCTTTACATGCAGTAAAGTACTTTAGACAGAAGATGTTAAAGTGTGCACAGTTGCAGTAGTAAGATGTTAAGGTGTAAACAAATTACAGCAGTAAGATGTTAGGGAGTACACAGTTACAGTGCCCTGGGGAGCGGAAGAGGTAACTTGAGTGCATTGGGCCTAGTTCAGCAACAAAATGAGCAGTTAACACAACAGTGGATGCAGGGTTTAAACTGCAGATGGCAGGCAAGATGACGAGTACCTTAGTGGTTCACTCTTGCATTTCCCCAGTGGGCCTGGTGGCGGTGGTCTATGTCACAGAATGGCATTTCAGTGTAGGCACTGAAGTAGCTGATGACACAGCAGGCTCTGCTTGGTCCACCCACCTGGTTCAGGATACAGTAGTGTTAAGCAAACCTCAGCACAGCATAGCCCGACACAGGAAAACACTTCCTCCACACTTTCTCTGGTTGGTGCACTTCCCAACTCCTCCTGCTCCTTGCTGGGATTTTTCTTTTATCAGACCCCTCCTGCTCTCAGGTGTCTCTAGGTATTGCAGTTGGTTTCCCAGTGATGGCCATCGCTCAGATCCTTCTCCAGACTACATCTTCCAGAGTGCCACAGCCTAAAGTCAGTTACAAGCTAAGTAAAGCATGATTATTACTGCCATCTTGTGGAAAAAGATTTCTGCAGCCTTCTGAGGAAGGGGGTTCAGCTCCACGAAACGCGTCAGTATCCGCATCATTAGACACAGATGTATTGTGACTGTCTTTGTGGACCACTTATACTGCTTTTAATCACATTGGTTTGTGAGTATATATCCTCTTTTTATTCAATAAACACGTGTTCTACCATGGTAATGCACGATCAGAGTGCGCCCTTGTCTGTTCTTTTCCACTAGTGGTCAGATTTCCCGATCTTAGAAGGGCAGCACCTCTTCGGTTGGCATCTCCTTGGTGTATGAAGACTGGAGCGCTGGTTCCATTCGTTCATCTTTTGGAATACAAAATGGTGTATAGCATGCAGGGGTCAGGATTATGTGACATACAACAGAGCATTTAGAGTCCAGGGTTCCAAACTATGCAAAATAAAATATAGTGTTTACAGTACCTGGATCAGAATATATTGTGTACAAAAAACAGACAGAGGGCAAAGTTCAGGAGTATATAACTTACAATATAGTATATAGAGTACAGGGGTCAGAAGTATGTAAGGTACTGCACAGCACACACAATTAGGAGGTTAGGAGTATATTACGCATAGTGCTTCTTACATTGCTGGTGAGTGATAGAATAAAAGTCCCTATGTTGGTTGTCTTGTTTGTTGCCCTGTGTTTGTTGTGTATAGGGATGGGGAGGGGGGCGGGAATATGGGCTGGTGGTGCATAGTATTTTTTTTACACTTTCATTACTTTATTTCTTTTATTATTTTATAATGCTGTATAGTGCTGAAAATGGGATATAGCTCTGATTTCTAGGGAAGACACCTTGTTGCTTCTCACTTTGCATTTAGGTCTGTTGCAGCTGCTACTTTTGTTCAAAGCTGGGTTAGTACTAGTTAGTTAAGTGTCACTGATTAAAATACTAGCAAAAGCTTTTTTTTATCAATATTGATAAAATAAAATTGGTTCGGGGTGCTGTTGCTATCTGTAAGTAGAGCTAATTGAAAAAAAAATTATAATTCCACATCATTGCTATCACTATGGCTGTCCCTGAATTCCATGCTGGTTTCATAACACCACATATTTTAGGAACCCCCCAAACCAGCAGTTTAAAGAATTTGTGTAATTTTCATGTTACCCTCACAGCTGAATAATAAGGCTTCTCTCGCTGCTGTATCTGTTTTTTGTTCTTTTTTTCATTTTTGCTTTTTGAGTGCCCAGATTCCACTGCTATTTGCTGGCAATAGCTTGCCCAATGCCCCCCCCCCCCAGAGGATCAAATTGTCCACCAAAATTTGTCTTAGGATAATTTTTTGTTTGATCCTTCACACAGAATCCATTAGCCACCACTAACCAGCAACAAACCCACATGCCATCTAATTATGCAGCAAAGAAAATGTTAGACTGGTATAATGTTCTTGTTACTGTTTTGCAGATCTTGATTATAATCCACATGCAAGTTATAAAAGAGACACATTAGGCAAAAATGGAATCCGAACCCTGACAATAGATTGGACGGTATGTTTTTCAATGCTTGTTAATATGCAGCAATAATGTACAGTTGTGTTCAAAATAATAGCAGTCAGACATCACTAACCTGATCAATCACTGTTTTTGGTAGAAATGATATTTCTACATGGCAAATAATTTACTAGCAGGTGTAGTAGAGTAATAGAATTCCAACAGACCCAATAGTCATGACATGCATGCTGCTGATTCTGTGTCATTGAATCACTAATTGAAAGGGGCATGTTCAAAATAATAGCAGTGTGGAGTTCTATTAGTGAGGCCATTCATTCTTTGAAAAACAGGTGACAATTATTGCCCTTATTTAAGGAAGGAAGGCAGAAAATGTTGTACATGCTGGTTACAGAATTTCTACAGAATTTCTCTCTGAAATTCTGAGGAAAATGGGTCGTTCCAGACATTGTTCAGAAGAACAGCATACCTTGATTAAAAAGTTGATTGGAGAGGGGAAAACATATAAAGAAGTGCAGAAAATGATAGGCTGCTCAGCTAAAATGATCGCAAATGCTTTAAAATGGCAACCAAAACCTGAAAGACGTGGAAGAAAGCTTAAAAAACTACCATTCGAATGGATAGAAGAATAGCCAAAATGGCAAGGACTCAGCCAACAATCAGCTCCAGGAAGATCAAAGAAGGTCTAAAGTTACCTGTGAGTACTGTTACAATTAGAAGACGCCTATGTGAAGCCAAGCTATCTGCAAGAAGCCCCCGCAAAGTCCCACTGTTGAAAAAAAGACGCGCTGAAGAGGTTACAATTTGCCAAAGAGCACATTGACTGGCCTAAAGAGAAATGGCGCAACATTTTGTGGACTGATGAAAGTAAGATTGTTCTTTTTGGGTCTAGTGGCCGGAGACAGTTTGTCAGATGACCCCCAAACACTGAATTCAAGGCACAGTACACTGTGAAGACAGTGAAGCATGGTTGCGCAAGCATCATGATATGGGGATGTTTCCCATACTACGGTGTTGGGCCTATTTATCGCATACCAGGGATCATGGATCAGTTTGAATACATCAGAATACTTTAAGAGGTCATGCTGCCTTATGCTGAAGAGGAAATGCCCTTGAAATGGGTGTTCCAACAAGATAACGATCCCAAACACACCAGTAAACGTGCAACATCTTGGTTCCAGACCAACAAGATTGACGTTATGGAGTGGCCAGCTCATTCCCTGGATCTTGATCCAATAGAAAACTTGTGGGGTGACATCAAAAATGCAGTTTCTGTGGCAAAACCAAGAAATAGAGAAGAACTGTGAAATGTAGTGCAATCATCCTGGGCTGGAATACCTGTTCACAGGTGCCAGAAGTTGGTTGACTCCATGCAACACAGATGTACAGCAGTTCTCAGAAACAGTGCTTATACAACTAAATATTAATCAAGTGATTCAAAGGAAAGCAAAATCTTCAAACATTTTTCGGTTTATATAGTGAACGTTTGAGTTTGTAAAGAAGAATACAAACAATGCTATTTTTTTGAACAGTCAAATATTCACTTTTCTTCAATTTCTTTAGAGGAACAACACAAATTTGATATATTTATCTTCATGTTTTGATTTGGAATAGAATGTGTAGTGTTCCCAATGCATTTGTGTGTATGGAAATAAAAGCTATTAGAAGGATTTTGAGCTTTATTCACTTTTTTCAACACACTGCTATTATTTTGAGCATAACTGTATATGTTTAAAAAAGGTCCCAAAATTGCAACTGTAATTTGAAGCTTTTTCTATGGTATACGTTTACTTTTCATGTAGATGTAGCTGTGGATTATGTTGACAGCGGCTTCATGGATTATATTGCTTGAAGTGTCTTGATTTTGGAGTTGATTAGTGAGAGTAGCAATATGATTTATTGATATAAGAAGGAGACCTTGCAAAATAACCAAAAATATATGACAGGCACAACGAGGTTCACATTCCAATGGATCAAAGCCATTTATGTATCCATGCTCTAGCATTTGCCACCAGCATTTTATAGTTGAAGAAACACTCCTTGCACAGTTTATTACATAAGTATACAAATTATGGCTATAGTACATAAACTTGATCTTAAAGTTATAAGTGGATGCTGGTGAAATGAATCACCTACTGGCTTCTCAGATTTTAGAGATTACAGAGGAATTATATCCTTCCTAGAGGTCCTGCCTTATCCCCTACTAAAACACTGTAAAGTCAAACAAACAAAGGTGTCTTGACACTACTGCTACAGTTTCCAAAAACTTAAATAAGAAAAAAACAAACGTGAAACCCCTTCATAACAGAAGGTAGGTGTTGGAGTCTCACTGGCAAAATGAAATATGAAGTTGAAATGAAATGACTTTTTAAATGTCAATTCTGTGTTGATTGAAGGGTTGGAAATAACCATTTCACAAACTTATAACATTAGGAGAGACAAAATGAATATTGTAGTAAAAACAATTAAGTTTTCTCAAGAACCGCTGTCATTTTATATCCACAGCCTGGCAGAGAAAACCAAGGAGATATAAACTATGATGTCACCCTTACTTTACTTCCATGCCCAGATGTCAAATTACAAGCCCACACAAAAGATAATTGGTTTAATGCAACCATATCTGGTGCATCATACAATGCAACTATTGTAGCGTTTAATCAAGCTGAAAAGACACCTCCATGGTCTTTTTTGATTGACGAAGACGAAACGAGTAAGTATATTATAACAGTGTTTCTTTTTTTACTTCAATATTATTTTATGTAAAAGAACATTTGACTGTTATTTAAAACTTAAATCAGCTTTAACCCTTTCACCCTCTAGCCCTGTTCATTTTTTAACACACTTGTGAAAATGCACATTATAGATTTAACCACTTTAAGACCGGCTAATGTACGTCGTCATGTTAAAGTGGTTATTGGCTGCCTGCAGCTGCAGGCATCATCCCGCCCGGTATTGATTTTTCAGCCTGTGTCCCACAGAGGAGCCCAGGACTGAAGACAGTGGTTCCGCTGGCTTACCATACAGCCGAACAGTGACTGGATCTTCCCCAATCATCTCTGAAGTATAAGAAACCAGAAGCGACAAGTATTTTGTCACTTCCAACTTCTCCAGAATGTAAACAAGCTTTTTTTGGCATGGGAAAGCATTTGATCACACCGAGCTTGGTTTGATCACATACTTTTAGAGGCAAAGGAGAGATCTGGGGTCTAATAGACCCCAGATCTCTCACTGCCCTTACTATGACAAGGGATGTTGTTCATCCCTTGTGATAGCAATAAAAGTGATAAAAAAATATACATATAAAGGGAGAGCATAAAAATTAAAAAATGTAAAAAAAAAATGTAAGTGCCCTTTCACCTGTGCTTGCACGCAAAGGTGAACAAATAAATAGGTTGTGCATGCATATTCAAACAGTGTTCATACCACACACGTGAGGTATCACCGCAACATTATAGCAAGAACAATCATTCCAGCACCAGATCTCCCGTGTAACTCTAAACTGGTACACTGTAAAAGCTTTTAAAGTGTCACCTACGGCGATTTTTACGTTTTTAAGTGGTGTAGGTTGTCGCCATTCCACAAGCAAGTGCAATTTTAAAGAGTGACATGTTAGGTATCTATTTAGTTGGCATAACATCATCTTTTATAATTTTCCAAACAATTAGATATTATAGTGTGTTTTGTACATTAAAAATCATTAAAAGTTTATTTTTTTCCCAAAAATTGTGTTTAAAAATCACTGTGCAAATTCTGTGTGACATAAAGAATTGCAACACTCACCGTTTTATTGGGGCCTATAGGGCCTCTGCTTAAAAAATAATAATATTTGGGGGTTCTAAGCAATTTTCTAGCAAAAAAATACTGACTTTTAGGAGAGAAGTGTCAGAATAGACCTGGGCCTAAAGTGGAGGTAACATGTTCTAAAGTACCCGAAAACAGAATAACAGAATAAAAAAATTTTAGTCTCATTTTTTTATGTTGCACAATATTTGTGCAAATTTTTATGAAATCTATATTTTCAGCAAATAACACACACATTAACACTGCATACAAAGACAATATAATGTCTGAAATATCTAATTAATATTAAAGATAAGACAGTGTCGAGATGATAAATACCAACTAAACCTATCCTCAAAATCATGAGTGCTTGTGAAATCATGAGAAACCCTTAATCCTAAATTATAGTTACTTAAATTATTGTAAAAATCTTTAAAGTTAATCACTTTACAGTTGGCACTAAAAATGTTTATGTACATACAGTATGTTTCCTAACTATGTGTGTTTTTTTATCATATTTTATTTTTTGAAACACATTTTTAATTTTACCCCCTTATCGAATTGAGTTAGTAGCAGGTACCCTTTGAGGAGACCACGAGGGTTCTAAAGACCCCTGATGTTTCCGATGGCTCTAGCCCAAACACATCAGGAGTCCCATATTTGCAGTTCAGCCAGCAGCTGTCAGGATACTGAACTTGTGAACCTGGAAATGCTCAGATCTGAGCTACTAAGAGATCATTTATCATAGAGGAGTTCACCCATCCCTCTCCAGTTGGGCTTTCAGAGCAGACAGGTAAACTCTGAGACCATTAAGGGAAGTGGGAAGCAATTGTTGCCATGTAGAAGTGAAATCTGAAAACAAGTTTCTGACTGCTATTGCAGTTATTGTAATTAGCCTTTTACTGCCCCTCAATAATAATTACTGTGATAGTAGTGACAGGGTTCAATATTGGCATTTAGCAATTTGTTTAGCAAACACATGTTGTATAGCAAAGTATACATTCTTCATTAATTAAAGAGAATCTGTGATAAAGCAAAATATATTTGTAAACGTTCCTAGTAATTATCTTTCTCAAGGTGGCTACTGATTTCAGGCCAGTAAATCTGAATCAATTTCACTGCAGCTGTACTACCCTGGACCTTGAAATTTAGTTCTGGAGTCAGAGAATTTTTCTTTATGAGAAATGCGATTTAATTTTACATCATTGCAATTAATATTTTAGGATTAAATTCTGAAAATGTCATGCTATCGGAAGGACAACTGATGCTGAGTTGGGAAAAGAAAACAAAAAAGTCTGCAAACTATTGTATTGAGTGGCAGGCTTCTACAGGGAAAGAAATCTTCAGCAATATTACAAGAAATTATAAGAGTATTCATATAAACATATCAACAGGTAAGTCATAGTTATGTGAAACTTTCTCCCTCCTCTGTCATCAAAAACAATAGCACCTGTCAGAAAAAAAACACTAAGTAATCTTTGTATCTAAAAGGATATGCATCTAAAAATGAATCTGTACCTAATTAATTAAAAATGAATGTGCATATGTACTTTATACGCAACGCTTTACACAAGCTTGCTGCAATATGGTCTAGTTCAGTGGTCTCCAAACTGCGGTCTGATGTGGCCCTTTGCTTGCCTTTATCCGGCCCTTGGGGCACTATTCCTCCAACTGATATCAGTGATGGGGCACTATTTGTCCCACTGATATCAACGATGGAGCACTATTCCTCTCAATGCCCCTATTCTTCCCACTGACACCAACAATGGCATTGTTTACCTCCACTGACACCAGGACATTTTCTACTCCCAAAGGTCACAATCTGGCCCCACGTCTGAAGGACAGTAAACTGGCCCTTTGTTTAGAAAGTCTGGAGACCCCTGGTCTAGTTGGATAGATGTGATGTGCCCTTTTATTACTCTTTGTTCAGAATGTTATATTTATGGTTACTTTTTTTTCAGCGGGAACGTATGTAATGGCAAGGAGTGCTGGGGTTTGCTGGAGGGTCTATTGATGCTTGCTTCTAGAGGACCTATTGTTGCTGGAGGGAATCTATTTTTGAGTGGGGGTCTGTTGTTGCTGGTGGGGGATCTGTTGTTGCCAAGGGGAGTCTTGTGTGTCTTGGGGGTCATTTGTTCCTGGAAAATAACTACTGTTGAGGGAGGGGGTCTACTATTGCTGGCTGCTGGAGGGTTGTTGCTGCCGGGGTCTACTGGTGCTGAAGGGATCAATTGTTGCTGGGGGATCTATTGTTGCCATGGAGGTCTATTGTTTCTGGGGGATCTATTGTTGCTGGCTGTAGGGGATATATTTTACTAAAAACGATGACATATGAGCGCCGGGTAGTAAAAAAGAAGAAGAGAGCAGCCAGCATAGAAGAGAAAAAAACCTCAAATCCTCCAAAATGTGCAAATAAAACAGTAAGAATGCGGCGCTATACAATACAAATGATGGACAAATATGTTAATAAAACACCAGAGGATCAGTCTTAGGTATAGTGCATAAGGTGCAGCGTGACAATAGTGATGCAATGAGTAACTATTAACTTTCGTGACTGCCGTGGCTGTGAAGAATGAGCGTACAATGCACTAACCAGATAGCACAAATGATTGTGCGTTGGAGTATATAAGACCTACTCCTAGGTGCTCTGGGGATAGGAACTCTGCACACGGATGAAGTCGTCAGGTGGGGGTACGTCACCGGGTGTCATCCGTCCAGGGCAGGTTACCACTCTCCAGCAGTGTGTAAACACATCAGGTTAACTGCATCCCGCCGAACGGATTTCAGCCATCGGTGGGATCATACATTCAAGTGTGAATCTAATGTAAAAAGGACTTCCATGCTGCTCTTGTTCCCTTCACATGTGTGTTGTTCTGTGCTCACCTATAGGCCTATACGACTTCATCCGTATGCAGAGTTCCTATCCCCAGAGCACCTAGGAGTAGGTCTTATATATTATCAATGCACAATCATTTGTGCTATCTGGTTAGTGCATTGCACGCTCATCCTTCACAGCCACGGCAGTCACGAAAGTTAATAGTTACTCATTGCATCACTATTGTCACGCTGCACCTTATGAACTATACCAAAGACTGATCCTCTGGTGTTTTATTAACATGTTTGTCCATCATTTGCATTGTATAGCGCCGCATTCTTACTGATCTATTTTACTGCTTTTCTTGATATCATTAACAAATTCCAAATTACTTAGCACAACACAATATTACTTGGTTCTGTATTCTCTAAAAGGGGCACTACTGAGAGATGGGTAGGGGGTGGAACCAAGGGATGGTGCTCCATAGTGGGTAGGGAGCGGAGACAGGGGTGACACAGAAAGGGAGAGTTCCTGCACCCATTCTCTAAGATAAAAAACCCTGCTTGTGGGATATCTATTAGCTTGCTAAGTATTATTATTATTATTATTATTATTATTCAGTATTTATAAAGCGCCAATAGTTCGCTCAGCGCTGTACATTACAAAGGGGGACAGAACATGTGACAGAACAATACCAATACAATGCAAAACATGAGGGGATCGAGGGCCCTGCTCTTTCAAGCTTACAATCTAGGAGGGAGGGGATGGTGGTACAGGAGGAGATAGCTGTGGGGGATGGAGTGGTAGGAAGAGTGGAGGAGGTCGGCAAGTTAGCAGGGGGCGGGGTAGGCTTCCCTGAAGAGATGGGTTTTCAGGGTGCGCCTAAAGGAGAGGAGAGTAGGTGATAATCTGATGGGTTGGGGCAGGGAGTTCCAGAGGATGGGTGACACCCTGGAGAAGTCCTGGAGGCGGGCATGGGAGGAGGAGACCAGGGAACTAGAGAGAAGGAGGTCTTGTGAGGAGCGGAGTGTGCGTGCTGGGCGGTACTTGGATATTAGGTCAGTGATGTAGTTCGGGGCAGTATGGTGGACAGCTTTGTACGTCAGTGTTAGGATTTTGAATTTGATCCGTTGCGCAATCGGAAGCCAGTGGAGGGATTGGCAGAGGGGGGTGGCGGAAACGGAGCGGTTGGAAAGGTGAATGAGTCTGGCAGCCGTATTCAGGATGGACTGAAGCGGGGATAGCCAGTGGCGAGGCAGGCCAGTGAGGAGGGAGTTGCAGTAGTCGAGTCGCGATATGATGAGGGAGTGGATGAGCTGTTTAGTGGTTTCTGGAGTTAGGAACGTGCGGATTTTGGCGATGTTGCGGAGGTGGAGTCTGCATGAGTTTGTTAAAGAGTGGACTTGGGGCTGGAAGGATAGGTTGGAGTCCAAAATGACACCAAGTACTCTGGCCTGCGGGGCGGGTTTGATGGTGGCGTTGTTGGACATGATGGAGAAGTCAATGGGGGGTGGTGTCCGGGCTGGAGGGAAGACAAGAAACTCGGTTTTGGAGAGGTTCAGTTTAAGGAAGTGGAGCGACATCCAGTCTGATATGTCGCTCAACAGGTGTGTGATTCGGGCGGAGACCGAGGGGGTGAGGTGGGGGGTTGAGAGATAGATTTGTGTGTCGTCGGCATAGAGGTGGTAGTTGAAGCCGTGAGAGTGTATGAGTTGGCCAAGGGAGGAGGTGTAGATGGAGAAGAGAAGGGGCCCGAGGACAGAGCCTTGGGGGACCCCAACAGAGAGGGGGAGTGAGAGGGAGGTGGTGGCATTATAGGTAACGCTGAAAGAGCGTTGTGACAGGTAGGATGAGAGCCAGGAGAGAGCAGAATCTCTGAGGCCGAGGGAGTGTAGTTTTTTGAGGAGGAGGGGGTGGTCGACTGTGTCAAAGGCCGCAGAGAGGTCAAGGAGTAGGAGCACTGAATAGTGGCCATTAGCTTTGGCGGTTAGCAGGTCGTTGGAGAGTTTGAGTAAGGCAGTTTCGGTGGAGTGTAGGGGACGGAAGCCGGACTGTAGGGGATCGAGGAGGTTGTTGTCGTTGAGGTGAGAGCATAGGCGGGCGTAGACTAGGCGCTCGAGGAGTTTAGATGTAAATGGGAGCAGGGAGATGGGTCTGAGGTTGTACGGGTCATTGGGGTCCAGGGAGGGCTTTTTAAGTATGGGGGTGATGTGTGCATGTTTCAGAGGGGAAGGGAAAGTGCCGGAGGAGAGGGAGAGATTGAAGATGTGGGTGAGGGAGCGTAGGATGGAGGGGGAGGGAGGTTGTAGGAGTTGTGTGGGGATAGGGTCAAGGGGGCAGGTGGTGAGGCGGGCATCAGAGAGGATCTTGGAGACTTCTTCGATGGTAGTAAGGTCAAAGGTGCGGAGTGTTGGGGGAGCTTCAGTATGAGGAATGTAGGGTGGGGTGGGAGAGGAGGTCAGAGCAGTGGTGGGGCCGTGGGAGAGGGGTGTAGAGGGGGTAGCTGAGTGAGGGGGAAGGGGGTTGGAGGGAGTTTGAGCAGCGACGAAGTCCCTGTGGGTTATGTCGAGGGGGAGGGGGGATGAGGGGGTAGCTGTGTGAGAGGGGACGGGTTGAGAAGGCGTGTGAGTTGCGGCAATGTCCTTGCGAATTGTGTCAATCTTGTTTTTGAAGTGCTTGGCAATCTCAAGGGCAGTGAGTGAGGTGCTGGGTGGAGGTGGGGGTGGCGAGAGTAGAGAGTTGAAGGTGGAGAAGAGTCGGCGAGGATTGGAGGAGAGGGCCTTGATGAGGGTCAGGAAGTAGGCTTGTTTGGCAGTATGGAGGAAGGAGGTGTAGGTGTGGAAGGCAGATTTGTATCGGGTGAAGGCTTGTTGGGATTTGGTTTTGCGCCATAGTCGCTCCAGGGCACGACTGTGTCGTTTGAGGGTTTTGGTGTGATCAGTCTGCCAGGGCTGGAGCGGTCGGGGTCTGATGTTGCGTGTGGTTAAAGGTGCTAGTGAGTCAAGGGCTGTTGACAGCGCATTGTTGTAGGCGGTCATAGCCAAGTCGGGGCAGGACAGGGGGAGGATGCTGTCATGGAGTTGATCAACTGCGGAGTGGAGGGAGGCAGGGTTAAGGTTGCGGAGGTTACGGCTGGTAGTAGTGTGACATTTGGAGGGGTAGGCGTTGGAGGATGAGGAGATAGAGAAGGTGATCAGGTTGTGGTCAGAGAGAGGGAAGGGGGTGTTAGTGAGGTTGTGGGGAGCGCAGCGGTTGGAGAAGACAAGATCAAGGATATTACCGTCGGAGTGGGTGGTGGATTGTATGCACTGTGCAAGTGCAAAGGAGGAGGTTAAGTGGAGGAGACGGGCTGTGTCCGGGTTGTCGAGGTTGACAGGGATGTTGAAATCCCCAAGGATGATAGTGGGTAGCTCAGAGGAGAGGAAGAAGGGTAGCCAGGAGGAGAAGTCTTCCAGGAAGCGGGGTATGGATCCAGGAGGCCGGTATATCACAGCAATCTTCAGGGGGGTTGGGGAGAATAGTCGGACGCAGTGGGCCTCGAAGGAGGAGAAGGATAGGGAGGGGGGGTTTGGGAGGACTCGGAAGGTGCTCAGCGGTGATAGGAGCAGGCCAACCCCACCACCTTTACGACCGTCGGGCCTGGGTGAGTGGGTCCAGGTGAGACCGCCGTAGGAGAGTGCAGCAGGGGAGGTAGAGTCAGTGGGCTGGATCCAGGTTTCCGTAATCGCCAGGAGGTTGAGGGAGCGGGAAACAAAGAGGTCGTGGATGGCGGTAAGCTTGTTGCACACCGATCGGGCGTTCAGGAGTGCACATGAAAACGGGGGGGAGATTTTAGGGAGCAGGGGGACAGATACTAAGTTGCGGGGGTTGTGGCAGGACGTGGAGGCGGGAGGGTTTTGTGCGGGTGAGGGAGGTGGTGGAGGGCCAGGATTCGGGGAGATGTCCCCCGCGGTTATGAGGAGGAGAAGGGTGAGAAAGGTGGCATGGGAGCGGGATGTGCAGGAGCGTGAGAAACTACTAGTGGAGGTGTTGGGGTCAGTGGGAGAGTGGAGTAATAGGAGGAGGTGGTGGGTGCCATAAATGGGTGAGGGAAGCAGTGAGGGCACAATATACAAATGTTTGGGAGGAGCAGAGGGATATAGTGAATGGATTTTGGGAACAGAGGAGAGGAAAATGAGAAGGAGGAGTGGAAGAGGCATTTTGGGGAGGTGATGAAAGCAATAGTAGGGAGATGATAGCAATGAGGGGGAGATGTACAAGTTTTGGGGTGGAGCAGAGGGGTAAAGAAATGAGATTTGGGAACAGAGGATAGTAATATGAAGAGCAGAAGAGGGGTGTATTATATAAAAAGGTACACGGAGTGGGACTCAGGTATGTAAGAGATGTTTCCCAGGGTGTTTCCTTGCAGTCTGTCCAGCATGCAGTAGAGTTTCTTGCTGTTGTTGTGTCTTCCTGCTGCTTTAGTTCAACTGCTGTGTTTAACTGCTCTGCACTCATTCAAAGCCGCACTCCATCATAAGCAGCACCCCCATCAGAGACTGTGCCCCCCATCAGAGATCTCCCCCATGAGCTGAACTAAATTTATAGGGAGATGCTCAAATGAGCATTCAACTCCGCCCCAATTAGAAGCTGATAAGGCTCACATGAATAGGGGGGGATGATTCTTAGGAACCAGGCCACAGTCATAAACCTGAGTGCGCCTAGAGGTGAGGACAAGTCAACAGATACACAGATATAATTACAACATTTGGTGAGAATTTAACAGGAGTCAATGCGTTTGTCTGGTTAAGAGTGGAGGTAGCAGATAAATGCAGTTACCCAAAGAAGAACAGCAGGAGTCAATGCGTTTGTATAGAAGTGTACACGTGACATATCCACTCAACAATGACAATTTGTGGGTTTAGTGCTGTATTTTTATCTTAATTTGCTTTTTTATTTTGTGGGGTTTTTTTTGTTTTTCTATTTTTAGTTACACTGTTCTGTGCGATAGTTTGTCTCTATGTTGTTTTGTACTTAGAAAAAAAATCTTTAAATAAAATCTGATTGTGAAAAAAAATGAATGCATCTGAAAGAATAAACAGCCCATGATGTATAAAGTAACCCTCCTGGGAACAGAGCTCTATAGTTTCACATCTGTTCTCAGTCTCTGCAATGTCCAGGCCTTGTCCCAATTCCCAACACAAACAGGAGACATTTTGCCATCTGGTCTATGCTGAGAGTAGTTATTATATTATAATTATAATGGATGGACTTTTGTCTTTTTTCAGCCAGTCTAACTATGTAACTATATATAATGGTATATTGTAGATGGGGCACATATGTGCATTTACATAAATTCTACTAAAGTTTTGCATTTCCACTTATGTATATCCTCTTATACATACCTCAGAATAGTGAGTAGTGATGGGCTTGTTTTTCGTGCGGAATGTAAGTTCGACTTAACATTGGCTATTCGTGTGTTCGACGAACACACAAATGGTAAGGGCATTCGGTGGGCTGTTCACTAGCTGTGCTCCATAATGCACTGCGCTCTCACAGTGCATTGAGTTTGGCCAAAACAATGCACCTGACCACAGTTGCATTGCCAATCACAGCACAATTGGGCAGAGCTAGTGGTGATGTCATTGCTAGCTCTGCCTAATTGTTTACATTGTTGTTTTTTTTTGTGAGTCAGCGTCACTGTAACAACGCTGGACACCATGATTGATGATGGATTACAGCGATGCAACCATTTTTTTGGCTTTTTTTTAACATAAAGGACTTGTCAAAAACTGTTGTGTTTTTATTCACATTTTACACATTTTTGGTGAATGAGTAGGGGTACTATGTACCCCATACTCATTCACAAGGGGGGCCGGGATCTGAAGGCCCCCTTGTTAAAGTGGGCTTCCAGATTCTGATAAGTCACCCCTCGTAGACCCCCACAACCACAGCCCAAGGTTGTGGTGAAGAGGCCCTTGTCCCCATCAGCATGGGTACAGTGTCCCAGTTCTGAGGGCAAGTGGTCTGGTAAGCCGCAGGGAGGGGAGAGGCACTTGTTTGTCCCCCCCCCCTTTTCCTGACTTGCTAGGTATGTGCTCAGATCAAGTGTCTGGTAGGAATTTATCGGGGACCCCACGCTTTTTTCCCCCATTTTTCAGGGGTGGAGTTCCTCTAAAAATTCCTACGAGGCCTAAAGGGCCTGGTATGGCTTTTAGGGGGAACCCTATGCACTTTTTTTCCCTCATCTTTGGGAAGTGGGGTTCCCGTTAAAAGGCCTACCTTTTTAGAGGAACCCCATGCACTTTAAAACAAAAAAAACTGTGGGGTCCCTCCTAACCTTCCTACCAAACCAAAAGGGTCTGGTATGGATTGGGGGAGTGGGACCCCATGCTGTTTTGATTTGTTTTTTTTTTATTAAAAATGTCATTTTTTACAAAAAATGTCAGTCCTGCTGCAGCAGGTTCTGTACATTGTACAGATGTGTAACTTTGCAGGTAGTTTAAGGGGACCTCCCAGGCATGATATTTAAAGGACTGCCCCTTTAAAAATGGTACTTTTTACATTTTGTTTTCACTAATTCATGTCCCTCAGGGCAGTACCCATATCCCTTTTTACGGCCAATAGCTTGCATCTAAGCCTTCAAAATGGGCACTTTTGAATTTAAAAGTTTGAGTCCCTGATTCTTGCATTGAGTTTGAAGTTTGCGGTCCGATTTTCGTTAGGTTCAAATGTTTGACCGTGAACCGAACAGGGAGGAGTTTGGCCGTTACTATTAATGAGTAAACTGGACCAGTTGCCTCTGCCTTTGGGGCCACACAGTACTGTGTATGCATAGCCTTTTCTCAAAGCTCAATGGAAAATCTGTATGTGTAAAGGCCTGCAGGTAAACCATTTCTCCATTTGGTCCTGTGGAGTAATGGGCAAGTGTCGCAACTGAGCATCAGTGTGTTGTTAAGCTGTTAAGCTTGAGTTGTGCAATGTATTTCTCTCCTTACAGCATATCTACACCCAAAAAATAAATGGTGATCATGCCACTAACATACTTCTCCAGTCTTAGGGTGGCTTCACTCATTTCTCCATTGTATCTACAGAGGAGCAACATAGCCACCCTTGGACAGCAACATTGTCAGCCTGTGGAGAGGGTAATGTTAGGGTCCCTTGACATGGGTGCCACACTTGTCACCCTTCTAAAAAGGAATCCAGGGTACAGGAGAGGCTTCCAGGCATTCAGGAGTTGATACTGTCAACGTCTTAATGCCTGTTTTTTTGACAGCCAAAAAGGGAGTTTGAATAAGTATACTGCACTGCAACCGCAAGCCCAGCATTCTGTTCCAGGTTGCGACATGGCCCCGTTAATTTGAATGGGTCATGTTTGGTGGCAGTAATGCCCACTGAGCGAGACATAAGGACATTTTTGTCACTGCATGTATGCAAACATATCTAGTTGCAGCTTAAGAGGAGTAGTTGGTGGGGGATTCAACCACCTATTTTTATCATCTCTTTGGCCACCAATATGAACAAGCTCATAGACTAGCATATGGTATTGTACAAAGCAGACTCTTTCCTCCTCTTCTGGGGTCCCCTTCTGGCACTGTCTACTCCTCCTTTTCTGCAAGTGCCCCCATAGTAAGCCAGCTTCTATGGGTGTTTACCTGTGAGCTCGCTCCTGAGCCATGTTGTGTGCTTCCAGAAACACACACAGTGCGGCTAAGCCCTGCTCCCGATCCCTCCTCTCAAGATTTGATTGACAGCAGCAGGAACCAATGGCTCCCACTGCTGCCTCTGTGTCCTGTGAGAAGAGGAAGAGGGGAGAGCGCCACTACAGATGGAGGTATGGGGGGGGAGGGGGAGGCGTTACCACTACTGTGACATTTTTTAATTTGATGCAGTGAATGCATTAAGGTTAACAATGTCTTGACTTTAGAACCACTTTAAATCATCATTAGTTGTTTTTGATCTGTTAACAACTGTAGAACTAAAGCTATCTTTACACTTTACAAGTATTTTACTTGGAAGTGAAGAAAGCTGTTGCATGCTCACAACACTTGAAACACAATCTCAAAGTCACTTCTGCAGTCATTGGTCTAATCCAGAGCATGCTTTTTGCTCTCATTTTGTAATATTCCAGTATCCAGGTTCAACTTTTGAGCATTTTTTTCCATTATTTAATTTCCTCAGTCTTTTGGGTTGAACAACAGCCATTCAACTCACCCACTTGGAGCATAGGCTGTCATGGGCCCAGCATCGTTGTCAGACAAGGCTCAGAGGATTACTGCACTGCACAGTGCTCACATGAGTGCCACTCTGTGCCCCATTTTTAAAAAATAAATAGTACACTTTAGCTTTTTGTTATAGAGACAATGGTGCCTTAAGAAACCTTATACTAAAGAAAATATAAATAGCTTCCATTGTAGACCTTTTCTGAAAATGTTATCAGGCCTGAAAACACTGATAAAAGTAACTTTGCACCTCTTTGATTGTGTGTGGCCAGATTGTGCCTAATATCATGCCTCATTTTGTTGCTGGTTAGTGGGAGCAATGTTTACATACCTCATAAACATTGCACAGGTCCTATGTTTACAGCTCCGGGGTTTTGTGAAGAAAGCTGTTGGTCCAGAACTATACAGGTAGCAGCGGGCTGGATATGCTTCTGCCCAGCACTGACTGCCTGCAGCAGAGTGGCTTTTTTTGTTAGGTCTTGGTAGACCCAGAACACCCAGGGCACATGCCCTTGGTGCCAGAGTGTTGTGACATCTATATTCATATTAGTCTCAGCCCGGGTTAACTCTGATACGGTGCGGCACATTCACATTCCTGTGAAAATCACATGCGATTTCTGTGCGGTGAAATGTAAACCATACATTTTGTATGGCTCAAATTGCACCGCATCCATACCAACACAAGGCAAGACCAATTTTTTTTGTTCGCACCAGAATCTGATCAAATGGGTGTTCACACCCATACGATCCAATTCTGCACATCACACTCATTTTGGGGTGTTGGTAACTTAAAATACATACCCGCAGCAGTTTGCATGAACGGGTGCTATTATGATGCGGAAATTGCACAGAAATCGGTCTGAATTCCACACCACATCAGTGGGAACCAGTGCTAAGGCTGAATCTTCAAAATGTAAACAGGAGTCTGTCTACATTCTAATACTGCCTCATAACACCATAACGAAATGCCAAAGTGTGAAAAAGACCTAATACTTTGCATTATAACAAATACAACACTTTATTCACCCTGAAAATGAAAACTTAGCTGTAATTAAATGTGTACACAATTAGCAATATATAACACTCTAAAGGCTTTGTGACTAAGTGTATCCTCTTCTTTTTTTTTTTTTAAGAAAAGTTTGATTTCATGCAGTGTTACAGAATTCGCATACATATGTTTAACAAAAGCCACCACAGTACTGTGAAAACAGCATACTACGTTCGACGTAAGTTTGAATTTCTATTTCATTTTCTGCATATTCCTAAGAATTCTAATAAGACAAAAGAAACACAAAATAAAAATAAAGAGTTGAGAATGGAAGTATTAGGTTTCTGTCGGGTACTTATAGATATTTTTTAAAAGAGAAGTATGGGGTTCTTTAAAAAAAAAATATACTCTCTTAGCTGGATACGGCATCAGTCCAATGCAGCATCTGTCCCCCACTGCTTCTAAGACTGAGAACTGAGCGATCAAAGATCCAGATCACTTGGTTCTCAGTCTTCAGTGGGCAGAGGTGGTGACTGTCAGTCGCTGGCTCTCTGCTTTGCCCCTCCAGCGTTCACTGGATCACTGGAATGTGGAGGGAAGAGAGCAGCTGGCTTAGGCTCTCTGCAGCTTGCTTAAAGCCTGAGCCAGCTGCTGGTCCAGGCATCTGGGTTTATCCCGACTGTAAAATTGGGATCGATCTAAAGCCTGGACTAGCTGAGTGACGTCAGCCGCCAGCTGACTGTAGCAAGCTGTCAGCTGAAAAATGGCCACTGTAGTTCAGAACAAACTGCGCTCCTATGGTCCATAGGAGACGTTGGGCCAAAAAAGCTTTGGCCATACTTCTCCTTTAACCAGGATGCAATTTGTATGAACATTCACAATTTAGTGATCGGTTGTAGTGAGTTGTCCCTCCCAGTCGTTATTTGACAATAGGCCGGGCAGGACATTCACTGGTGTAAGCAATCATGTAAAAAAAATTCCTGATCACTTCCCCAGAGTAGTACAAAGTTACTATGTAACATTAGATTGCTCTGGTCACAGTGTGTTTAAAAAAAAAAAAATATATATATATATATATATATATATATATAATTTTTTTTTATATATATATGTGCTTCTGTTGCAAAAGAAATCTCTCCTCCAATCTATGTGTCCATGTTGTGATCTCCTCCACGATAAGCAATACCTACTCACCAAACATTAGTCAGTAGCAAACTTTAGTTTTGTACCACACATTTCGATCTATTTTTTCGATCTATTTAAAAAATGAAAAAAATTGAAAAACATTTTTTTTTACATACTGTCACCAGTCAGTGTCCTTGATCACCATTATATGATGACGCTGTACTGCACTTTTCTTTTTAAAAAATCAATTTTCCAAAAAATTGTGACAAAAGAAATTACAACTTCAAAAAACTCACCACGCCTCTTACTACATACCTTGGACTGTCTACGTTCCAAAAAAGAGGTAATTGGGGAGATATTTGTACTGTCATGACATTTTGGGCTTCAAGAGGCGAGATAGGCTGTCAGTACATCAGGATTGATTTTTATATATATATATATATATATATATATATATATATATATATATATAATTATTATTATGTGTCCTGTGTAATCACCGTCATCTATTCAATAGAGTGTCCAATGCATTCCAATGAGCAAAGTGTCCCATATAATTAAACAAGTGCAACAAAATCTGTGTGCAAACAAAGTTCATCCAGGAGAATGTGCTTCTGTTGCAAAAGAAATCTCTCCTCCAATCTATGTGTCCATGTTGTGATCTCCTCCACGATAAGCAATACCTACTCACCAAACATTAGTCAGCAGCAAACTTTGGTTTTGTATCACACATTTTGATCTATTTTTTTCCAGCCAATAATGGGTTCACTCAATCCACTTGCCTCCTCAAAACTACCTTCTCTTTCCCCGCAACCAAGCACAGAGAACAAAAAGGCGCTGCATAGTGTAAAATCCTTTTATTCATAAAAAAACTATTAAAAACAGAAAGCATTTACATTCGGATGTGTCTTGCCCCAACACTAAGATTTATATCACATGTAGTGTCTCCCACAGTGGTATATCACATGTATTCAGTAAAACTGTCAGCTGCACCCACACGCAACAGCAAGCTGCAAGCAGGATAGTCTCTCTGTGCGGGATGACTCCACTCCAAAACCAACCCCGCCTTATATGTTTCACCTTTCCAATGTATTTAAGGATGGATTAGGTGTGCCTCCTCTCACAGTCTAGTCAATCACAAAAACTGCGGAAGTCATGAATTGCCATATTAAAGGATGAACTGGAAAAAACTGTGTAGGTGTGTGCAACTGATTTTATATGGACAGACCTTGCAAAGCATGAAGCTGGGTACACACGTGCTATAAACCGCCCGAAACTGTCGGTTTGGCAGGAACCGACCAACTTTCGGCCTGTGTATACATCTCCTCATCCAACAAAAGCCAATCTCACAACCAGCTTCTGTGGAATGGGCATGCAGGAATACCAGCATCTGATCGGCATCCGATCAGAGCTGGCAGCCAATGGCTGTGAGCGCTGATCAGTGTGTCCTGGCAAGAGGGGCAGTCCCATCAGAAAACAATAGCTCAGCAGGGAGATCATTCTGGATGTGTTAGCATGGTGATCTGTAAGCCTGCTGGGCAGAACAAAAAAAAACTTCCTGTGTGTACCCAGCATTACTAAATGTATTTTCTACCAATGAGAATAAGGCATTTAAACAGAGGTATTCATTTTTCACCTGATTTCTATACACCTGAGCTTTCATACTCTTTAATCAAAATCAATTTACTGTAGATTAATTTGCTTTATTGCTCTGTACTCATATCTGTCCTCTGAAGACTTGATTGTTCTTTCTCAGCTTCCACGACCATAAAACCACAAAATCTCACAGTTGTAAACATCACTTCCCAGTCTGTCCTCTTGAAGTGGATTAGTTTCGATCTTCAGAAGTGCAATGGTCTTCTGAAAAACTGGGAAATTACTATTAAGGATCATAACACAAGCATCTCAAGGAGTAAGTTGATATATTCCTGGTTAGTGTAATAATGTTTTCTAGCTGTGTTATTTAAAACCAAACTGAATGCACAGAAATACATATTTGTTGTCTTAAAATTATAAGGTCCACAAAGAAACAGTTCATAAGACAAATCTGTTGTATATCAATGATGCAGGACGTATGACCAGTGTATATTTATATATATATATATACTTTTCCCACAGCAACTAACAGTTCTTTTCCAGAGAGATGCATCTATTCGGATAAAGATATTTGTTACAGATGACAGAAATCCAGCTGAATACTTTTAGATATTACAATGAACAACAACCCTCAAAGTCCCATTTCTTCATATCAAGCATAGAGATACTACACCGTCCAGCATATGTCCGATCTATAATATGCACCTAGGTAGCTTCCATGCATGCAATAATGCGGGTTATGATCTATACCTGTGCTCCCATACTAATGACAGGAAGAAACTCCTCTCCCCGCGGGGGTACAAACAAGGCAGATGACAGGCAATCATTAGAACCCTTCAGAGAACCTTCTTGTGTCTTGTCACATTTAACCAAAAATAAGCTTCCTTAATATACACATTTTTCCCATTCAGTACAATGGCAAGCACTCTGATTGGCCACTTTTAGGAGCCCCTTTGATCTTCTGGGTGACAAGTAATGCCTTTTGGGCTTAGACAGTTGAAGTAAAGTTATCTAGATATTAACTAAACTGCATTCTTTTACTATTAATTAGATAAACAAGTTACCCTTTGAAGAATGCTGTTTACCATACTTAATACCTCTGTTGGCCAACTCCTTTCAAGTTTGACTGAGCTATCTGCATTTTAACACCCTTGCAAATTTGACTTGGCTGCTTTTGTTGTGTAAAATACATCTAGCTCAGTCATATTCTGGCTTGGTCAATAACTTGAGAATACACCACATAATATATATATATATATATATATATATATATATATATACATACATACATACAGGTAAAACATGAAAAATTTGAATATCGTGCAAAAGTTCATTTATTTCAGTAATGCAACTTAAAAGGTGAAACTAATATATGAGATAGACTCATTACATGCAAAGCAAGATAGTTCAAGCTGTTATTTGTCATAATTGTGATGATTATGGCTTACAGCTCATGAAAACCCCAAATCCACAATCTCAGAAAATTAGAATATTACATGCAATCAATAAAACAAGAATTGTACATAGAACAATATCGGACCTCTGAAAAGTGTAAGCATGCATATGTACTCAGTACTTGGTTTGGGCCCCTTTTGCAGCAATTACTGCCTCAATGCGGCGTGGCATCGAAGTTATCAGCCTGTGGCACTGCTGAGGTGTTATGGAAGACCAGGATGCTTCAATAGCGGCTTTCAGCTCTTCTGCATTGTTCGGTCTCATGTCTCTCATCTTTCTCTTGGCAATGCCCCATAGAATCTCTATGGGGTTCAGGTAAGGCGTGTTTGCTGGCCAATCAAGCACAGTAATCCCACGGTCATTGAACCAGGTTTTGGTGCTTTTGGCAGTGTGGGCAGGTGCCAAGTCCTGCTGGAAAATGAAGTCAGCATCCCCATAAAGCTCGTCTCCGGAAGGAGGCATGAAGTGCTCCAAAATCTCCTGGTAGATGGCTGCATTGACCCTGGACTTAATGAAGCACAGTGGACCAACAAGAGCAGATGACATGGCTCCACAAATCCACACAGACTGTGGAAACTTCACACTGGACTTTAAGTATCTTGCGGTGTGTGTCTCTCCATTCTTCCTCCATACTCTGGGTCCTTGGTTTCCAAATGAGATGCAAAAGTTGCTCTCATCAGAAAAGTGGACTTTGGACCACTGAGCAACAGACCAGGTCTGTTTTTCTTTAGCCCAGGTAAGACGCTTCTGACGTTGTTTGTTGTTCAGGAGCGGCTTGACAAGAGGAATATGACATTTGAAGCCCATGTCGAGGATCCGTCTGTGTGTGGTGGCTCTTGATGCACTGACTCCAGTCTCA
Source organism: Staurois parvus (assembly GCF_062004578.1). NCBI lineage: Eukaryota > Metazoa > Chordata > Amphibia > Anura > Ranidae > Staurois > Staurois parvus. The sequence goes on from NW_028317882.1 coordinate 11,355,264, forward strand.
GTCCACTCCTTGTGAAAGTCCCCAACACTTTTGAATGGCCTTTTCCTGACAATCCTCTCCAGACTGCGGTCATCCCTGCTGCTTGTGCACCTTTTTCTTCCACACTTTTTCTTTCCACATAACTTCCTATTAATGTGCTTTGATACAGCACTTTGGGAACATCCAACGTCTTTTGCAATTACTTTTTGAGGCTTTCCCTCCTTATGGAGGGTGTCAATGATGGTTTTCTGCACAACTGTCCGGTCAGCAGTCTTTCCCATGATTGTGATTCCTACTGAACCAGACTGAGAGACCATTTAAAGGCTCAGGAACCCTTTGCAGGTGTTATGGCTTAATTAGCTGATTAGAGTGGGACACTTTGAGCCTAGAATATTGCACCCTTTCACAATATTCTAATTTTCTGAGATTGTGGATTTGGGGTTTTCATGAGCTGTAAGCCATAATCATCACAATTATGACAAATCACGGCTTGAACTATCTTGCTTTGCATGTAATGAGTCTATCTCATATATTAGTTTCACCTTTTAAGTTGCATTACTGAAATAAATTAACTTTTGCACGATATTCTAATTTTTCGAGTTTCACGTGTGTGTGTGTGTGTGTGTGTATGTATATATATATATATATATATATATATATACACACACACAGTGAGGAACAGACGTATTTGAGCACCCTGCGATTTTCAAAGTTCTCCTACTTAGAAATCATGGAGGGGTCTGAAATTCACATTGTAGGTGCATTCCCACTCTGAGAGACAGAATTTAAAAACAAAAATTCAGAAAATCACATTGTATGATTTTTAAAGAATTTATTTGTCTTGCACTGCTGAACATAAGTATTTGAACATCTAAGAAACAGCAAGAATTCTGGCTCTCAAAGACCTGTTACTGTGCCTTTAAAAAGTCCACCTTTACTCCACTCATTAATCTAACTTAGTAGCACCTGTCTGAGCTCTTTAAAGACACCGGTCCACCCCACAGTCAGTCAGACGCCAACTACTACCATGGGCAAGACCAAAGAGCTGTCAAAAGACACCAGAGACAAAATTGTGGACCTCCACAAGGCCGGAAAGGGCTACGGGGCAATTGCCAAGCAGCTTGGTGAAAATAGATCAACTGTTGGAGCAATTGTTAGAAAATGGAAGAGGCTAAAGATGACTGTCAGTCTCCCTCGGACTGGGGCTCCATGCAAGATCTCACCTCGTGGGGTATCACTGATGATAAGAAAGGTGAGGAATCAGCCCAGAACTACAAGGGAGGAGCTGGTCAATGACATGAAGAGAGCTGGGACCACAGTTTCAAAGGCCACTGTCGGTAGAACACTACGCCGTCATGGTTTCAAATCATGCATTGTACGGAAGTTTCCCCTGCTCAAGTCATCACATGTCCAGGCCCGTCTGAAGTTTGCCAATGACCATCTGGATGATCCAGAGGAGGCATGGGAGAAAGTCATGTGGTCAGATGAGACCAAATTAGAACTTTTTGGTTTAAACTTCACTCGTCGTGTTTGGAGGAAAAAGAAGGATGAGTTGCATCCCAAGAACACCATCCCTACTGTGAAGCATGGGGGTGGTAACATCATGCTTTGGGGTGCTTTTCTGCGAAGGGGACAGGACGACTGCACTGTATTAAGAAGAGGATGAATGGGGCCATTTATTGTGAGATTTTGAGCAACAACCTCCTTCCCTCAGTCAGAGCATTGAAGATGGGTCGTGGCTGGGTCTTCGAACATGACAATGGCCCGAAGCACACAACCAGGATAACCAAGGAGTGGCTCCGTAAGAAGCATATCAAGGTTCTGGAGTGGCCTAGCCAGTCTCCAGATCTAAATCCAATAGAACATCTTTGGAGGGAGCTGAAACTCTGTGTTGCTCAGCGACAGCCCCAAAACCTGACAGATCTAGAGGAGATCTGTGTAGAGGAATGAGCCAAAATCCCTGTTGCAGTGTGTGCAAACCTGGTCAAGAACTACAGGAAACGTTTGACCTCTGTAATTGCAAACAAATAGTAACACTGATTTTCTCAGGTGTTTAAATACTTATGTTCAGCAGTGCAAGACAAATAAATTCTTCAAAAATCATACAATGTGATTTCCTGAATTGTTTTTAAATTCTGTCTCCCAGAGTGGGAATACACCTATCTTGTGAATTTCAGACCCCTCCATGATTTCTAAGTGGGAGAACTTGCAAAATCGCAGGGTGTTCAAATACGTCTGTTCCTCACTCTATATATATATATATATATATATTACACACAATGTACTACAATATTCAAACACTTTTCTTAGATTTATCTACACTTTTAGAACAGCTGTGCTTGTTGTAAAAAAAAGATTGTGGACTATAGGCATCATAGCACACTGTATCACTGGATGCTGAATTAGTATGTTGCACTATTACTGCACACAACTTTTGTTTTGAAAATTTAGTGAAGGGTACTTTTGCTAGTTGTTTTGTACTGGTGTAGTCCCCAACAACTTTTTAAAATGTAATTAAAAATGTTTTCAAATCTCCTTATTGATGCATTCCTTTATAGCCTCCACCTATTATATTCCCCAGCCTTCATAGGTAACCGCCCCCCCAGACAGTTTATAGGCTTTAGTGCTACACCTCTGTACTACAACGCCTATGCATCAGCATATACACAAAAAATATTCAAAAAATTGATGTCAGGCAAATTTTATACATTACTGTGTTTGAAATTATAACATCATGATCAGACATGTTCTTTTTTTAATGTTCTAAAACATTTTGTGCAATTATTTTAAGGAGAAAATTCCTCTGTGACTCAACACCTTGTGAAGAACCTGCCTTTAGGATTTCACTGCACCTTTGAGGTTAGAGGGGTTACTACCTATGGAGAATACACAGGAGCAAGTGTAAAATTTGTTTCCAAGCCACAAGCAGGTAATCTGCAAATTCATCAATATTGTGCATTTTTTCTGGTGTATTTTTACACACATATTTTATCCAAATAACCATCAAAACACATTACTGCCAATCCAAAATAAAGCCCCTTGCCAATTCAATTACCAGATATAATCAGTAAAATATAATTTTTTAATTCAGTAATACTAAAAGTCCAAATTCCTGGATGTTAAAGCCTTTAGAGTGTGATAGTTTTTTGAAAAGATTCAAGACTTTATTTTTCCATTTCAAAGATTTTTATTGGTTTTGGAACAAAACAAACAGTAAAAAGGAGAAGAAAATTGTTGCAGGTGTAATGCATAAAAAGGGCCGAAAGGCACAGAGCACAAACAAATATGCAAAGATCACAGCATAGAAGTTATATCTTTACAATGTGGGAACATTACAGCTGGTCCCATCTTGAAAATGAGGCAAGTGCATGGAGAGTGGCCTTACGTTCCTAAGGCCTGGATCTGTAGTTCCTGAACTACTGTACAAATCTGTGGTGTGGTTTGTTTTCTCCACTGTAGGTGGCACTCAACAGAGTGCCTATAATAAAATTTTGCAAACAGGTCATTTTTCTCCTTCATTGATGAGTTGATGAGGCTGCACTGATAGGCGGCACTGATGAGGTAGCATGGATTGGCAGCACTGATGGGCACTGATAGGCAGCACTGATAGTCGGCACTGATGAGCTGGCACTAATGATGCTGCACTGATATGCAACAATGATGGGCGGCACTGATGTGAAGCAATGCTGGGCACTGATGGGTGGCACTGACTGCTGGCACTACTGGGCACTGACGGGTGGCACTGCTGGGCAGCACTAATGGGTGGCACTGATGGGTGGCACTACTAGGCACTGCTGGGCACAGGCAGGTGGCACTGCTGGGCACAGGTGGGTGGCACTGCTGGGCACCTGTGGGTGGCACTGCTCGGTACAGGTGGGCTGCACTGGTGGGTGGCACTGCTGGGCACTGATCATCAGGGCACTGACCATCAGTGCCCTGATGATCGGTGCCGATCCGTCCTCTGACAATTGCCAGTTATCCTTGATGAATGTGTGTCCTGCATCTCGTCTCTCCCAAATTTTTTCTCTTCTCCCAGAGAGTGGCTCTGGGTCACACTCCCTAGAAACTGACAATCAAGTTCTCCAAGGTAATTCCCCAGCAGAATGTCAGCAGGCAGTCCTGCCATTACTCCAACAGAACAAAGTTTCTCCCTGAAACCATAATCCAGGCGAACCGTAGCCTTTGGGATGTGTTTCCTGCACCCTCAGCTAGTACGATAGAAAATCCAGGGCCTTTCTCAGTCACGGCCAGATTCACCACACAGGGATCAACAATGGTCAGGACGACGCCTGTGTCCCGGAAACCAATGACTTTTCTTCCATCTATGCAGACCACCTGTAAATGCTGCTGCCTTATCTCGGGGTAGCTTAGAGTAAGTGGCTGGGCTCCATAAACTCCTAAAGGGGTGCTGGTTACTGTTGGAGGCATCCATTCACTTTGAGATGGTGAGAGGCACTCTCCTCCTGGCACCGGCACTACACTGAGATCAGGGAAAGTGGTTTGAGTCTGGGGAGGGTGGATGTTCCTTGGGCAACTAGCCTGAGGATGGTGGGGTTGTCCACATCTGTAGCATGAGTGGTCCAAGGGTAACCCAGAGGGCTAGGGTTGGAGTGGCATTTCCTCAGAAGCTGGGTACATGTCCACAAAGTCACCGGCTTAGGAGAGCTGGGCCTGGGAGTCTTTTTCTTATTGGGGCAGCTGGCCTGATAGTGACTGCTTTGTCCACAGCCAAAACAGCATCTTTCTCTAATAGGCCTGGAGGCCCACTGTGGGGGGTCAGATTGTGTGAGACCATTGGCCAAGGGGGTGGCACTGCCTGGGGACTCCTTTTACAGTGGGGAAGCGTAGAGGACACAGATGTGGGGCTGGGAATTCCGGCAACTCTGGGGGCCTTGGCAGCTGTCTTCTTCCATTGAGGATTAATCATGAGGGCCTCATCTGCTAAGGCCGCAGTTTCCTCCAGGCTGTCAGGTTTTCATTCACGCACCCACTGTCAGAGCTCAGGAGGACACTTGAACAAGAAATACTCTTTCAGGATTGCTTTAATAATCTCCTCAGGGGAGGTGGCTTTAGGAGCAGTGGGTTCATATATATATATATATATATATATATATTTGTCACGTACCTGATGGGAAACTGAATTGACGAGGTCGGCCTCACTTGTGTCACTAGCCCTGACCCCACTGAGGTTGGAACAGAGGGAGTCTAGGGACCAGGGGGACAAGAGGGCCAGTGGTTGTTGCTTGTAGCTCTTGCAGGTGGTGACCTTGGTAGGCAGCGTATCCTCTGATTTGAACACCGTAATAGCAGACAGAGCAGGTTCTGTGTAGTGCCCGATGTGCAGCAGAGCAAGGTAGGTAGCCAGGACACAGGACAGGAGCAGGGTCATAGGATAGCCGGTGTCATCAACAGTCGGGCAACGCGGTACAGAATCAGAAGGAAAAGCCAAAGTCAGGAGCAGATCCGAAGTCAGGAACCAGGAGCAGGAGAGTAATCGAAGTTGGGTCAGGAACAAGTTGGGTCAGCAAAAAAGGAATCGTACAGAAGCAAACAGGACACAGGGGGGAGCTGAAGACCAGTCAGCACTAAACGTGAGCAGAGGCCCTCCTTAAATAGCCCATCTGGCGCCAATCTTTGCCGTGCGCGTGCATGTGCGCAATTGCGCATTCCTGCGCGCCTGCGCACAACCGGCAATTCTTCTGCGGGATCTCTTTCGCGCATGCACGTTCCCAATCGCGATTCTTCTTGCCGGAAATCCCTTACATTGCCCCCCCCCTTAGGGGCAGTGTCAGGGATCCCCTCGATCCCCGCCGCGATGGTCCCGGCGCAGGCGCAGTATGCCGCCCTGTGCAGGGACTCGAGCACTGGGTCCGGGCCGGCCGCAGCGTTCGAGTTCGCGCATGCGCAGTAGAAGCCGCGGCCGCCCGCTGGGCACCAATGGCAGCGCAGGGCGGGATATTTAAACGACCCTGAGCTGTCATTCAGTGCCTTCTGGTCTTACCTGTATCCTGTATCCGTGAACCTGTGTATTGTAAGTTGCTGACCCGGATTGTACCTGACCTTGCTGTATTTCTCCTGCCCAGACCCTTGCTTTGCCTGACCTCTCTCCTGAATGCCCCCTATTGGATTTGACCTGCTGTTGCTGACCTGGCGTGTGACCCGACTATTCTATGCCCGCTGCCTTGTACCTTGCCGTCCTCTCTGTTACCGACCCGGCCCGTCTGACCTTGCTCATCCATCCATCCATCCCGTGCAGTGGGGTCTGCTGACCTCCTCATATCAGACTCTTCCCCGTGGGAGCCCTTGGCGCATACCACTACCACTGACGGACGCACCCAGTAGCCACGACCTGGTCTCAGGGGGCTCCAAGTCCATCCCCACCATCAGGGGCCCTGGTGAACAAGCACCCTGGGACTTAGACTCCGTGCGCTGGGGACGCCTACTCAGTGGAGTGCTAGTGGTACCGCCAGGCGGTCCCTTACAGTACCAGAAGGCCATGACTGAGTCTAGAGGAGGGCCCTCGCCGCTTGAGGAGATCTGCAGGCACCTGTCTAACTTGACGCAGGCCGTATCGGCCCTGCAGGACAGATGTCAGCAGATTGAGAATCACTTCCAGACCTGCACTATATCCGTTTCTGCCCCACAGGCCGCGGTCCCCGCACCCCCGGCCGTAGCAGCCCCTGTACCGGTTTCTGGGGCATCCGCCCCACTCCCGGCGGCCGAACCCCGAGCACCCCTACCGGAACGGTTTCACGGGGACCGCACACGCTTCAGGTCATTCCGTGAGTCCTGTCTCCTGTATTTTGAGTTGCAACCACGAACCTTTGTGACTGAATCCGTGAAGGTGGGGTTCGTCATCTCCCTCCTGCAGGGTGAACCCCAAGACTGGGCCCACCGACTGCGGGGAAAAATGACCCTCACCTTAGCTCGGTTGACTTTTTTTTTGACGCAATGGCCATCCTATACGATGACCCACAGCGGGCAGCTTCTGCTGAAGCTACTTTGTACACGCTCCGGCAAGGCCGCCGAGCGGCGGAGGAGTACGCGTCTGAATTTAGGCGCTGGATGGGGGACACACGTTGGAACGAGTTTGCTCTCCTGCATCAGTTCCGTATAGGCCTATCAGAAGGCCTGAAAGATGAGCTCGCCCGGGTGGAGGTGCCTGAGACTTTAGAGGACTTAATTGCACTGACTATTAAGATTGACCGTAGACTGCGGGAACGCAGGTTTGAGAGGTCCGGCCAGGGTCATGGAAATCCCTGGGGGCCATTTCAAGGGCCCAGTCAAGCACCTAGGCCAAACATCCAGAACCGGCCACCTGGAGATATCCCTGAACCTATGCAACTCGGCCTGGCGCGGCCTAAACTATCTCCAGAGGAACATCAGCGCAGACGATCCCAGAACCTGTGCCTCTACTGTGGCGAAGCTGGTCATATGGTACGATCCTGCCCGCAGAAACTGAGTAAGTGCACCTCTTCTTCCTTGTCCATTGGCAATGTTAGTCCATCCCAATACTTAGTGGTGCCCCTTTCCTTTCAGCTTCCGGAAAGGACCGTGGAAGTGTCGGCCATAGTTGATTCGGGGGCATGCAGCTGCTTCCTGGACATTAAGTTTGCTCACCAGCAGGGTATTCCTCTCCAATTGAAACAGAAGGGGTTCAATATTTATTTGGCTGACGGTTCCCGGATAAAATCAGGGGTGGTGAACCAGGAAACCCCCTCCATCGCCACTGTCATTGCCGGCCAGCACCAGGAACTGCTCCGCCTGGATGCTATAGCTTCACCCCTCTTCCCAGTCATTTTGGGGCTCCCATGGTTACGGGCCCATAACCCCCAAATTGACTGGGAGACCGGAGTAATTTCGTTCCCTTCTCCATACTGTCGGGTATACTGCCGCACTTCGGGCCCGGGGGTCCCCCAAATCCTCCTGTGCTCTGAGGGGGAAGCTGAATTAAAACAGGTAATCCCGGCAGCCTACCATGAGTTTCTAGATGTGTTCAGCAAGCGGGGAGCTGATACTCTACCCCCCCACCGCCCTTATGACTGTCCCGTTGACCTGTTACCCGGTTCAGAAATTCCTTTTGGGCGAATCTTCCCCCTTTCAGAGCTCGAATTGGGAGCCCTGAAGGAATATATCGAGGACAGCCTCCAGAAGGGGTTCATCCGCCCCTCCACTTCACCGGCGGGGGCAGGAATTTTCTTTGTTGAAAAAAAGGACAAAACCTTGAGGCCGTGTATCGATTACAGGGAGTTGAACAGGGTCACGATAAAGAACCGTTACCCACTGCCGTTAGTACCAGAATTGTTCCAAAGTTTAAAAACAGCAGTGGTTTTTACAAAGCTGGATTTGAGGGGAGCATACAACTTGGTTCGCATAAGGGAGGGGGACAAGTGGAAGACGGCCTTCCGCACCCGCTTCGGCCATTTTGAATATTTGGTCATGCCGTTCGGGTTGTGTAATGCTCCGGCCACGTTTCAACACTTTGTGAATGACATTTTTAGGGACTTCCTGGATGTCTTTGTTATCGTCTATCTAGACGACATTTTGATTTTCTCCCCTTCCTTGGGGGAACACAGAATACATGTAGCGAGGGTATTGGGGCGATTGCGGCAGCATGGGTTGTACGCCTAGGCAGAGAAATGTTGTTTCGAACAATCCAGCATTACTTTCTTGGGCCTGATCATCTCCACCGCGGGGGTCGCGATGGATCCCCAGAAAGTCGCTGCAATACTGGATTGGCCTGAACCCACGGACAGGAAAGGCGTCCAACGGTTTATTGGTTTTGCAAATTTTTACCGAAAGTTCATCAAGAACTTCTCGGGTCTGGTCTCCCCCATTACTCAGCTAACCAAGCTGGGAACCCGGTTCAGATGGACACCTGAAGCTCAGAAAGCTTTTGAAGCCTTGAAGAAGTTGTTCACCTCGGCACCCATTTTGGGTCACCCAGACGCCGCCCTGCCCTACATCCTGGAAGTGGATGCATCGGAGAATGCGGTAGGTTCCATTCTCTCCCAGCGGAAGGGCACCAAGGAATTGCTCCATCCTGTAGCTTTCTTCTCACGGAAGCTTACCCCAGCAGAGAAGAATTATGATATCAGTGATCGAGAGCTACTGGCGATCAAAACGGCATTAGAGGAATGGAGGTACCTGCTGGAAGGTGCTATGCACCCCATCTTAATTTTTACTGATCACAAAAACCTAGAATATCTGAGAACCGCCAAGCGTTTACGCCCGCGACAGGCAAGATGGGCACTATTCTTTTCTAGATTCAACTTCCACATTACGTACCGGCCTGGATCAAAGAACACTAAGCCAGATGCGTTATCACGTATGTACGAGGACGCCAAGGAGACCCCAGTACCCGACACCATCTTGTCCTCGGGAAACTTCTTGGCCCTTCAGTCGGACCTTCGTTCCAAGATAATGGAGGCATCCACAACCGTCTCTACCTCAGCCGGAGGGCTCCTCCAGAACAAGGGGGGACTCCTATGGAGGGAAGATCGGATTGTGGTGCCGGAGGAAGCCCGAACCCTGGTCTTGGGCCATTGCCATGACCACCCGATGGCGGGGCACTTTGGCCCAGAAAAGACCCTGGAACTTCTCCGACGCTCCTTCTGGTGGCCGGACATGGCTAAAGATTGTAAGGGCTATGTAAGGTCCTGTATCACCTGCCAAAAGAATAAGCCTTCCAGAAACAAAGTTTGGGGTCTGCTGCGACCCTTACCGATTCCTGAACGGCCTTGGCAAAAGATATCGTTAGACTTTATAGTCGAGCTTCCGCCATCACTAGACCCCACAGCAATCCTGGTGGTCGTAGACCGCTTGTCCAAGATGGCCCACTTCATCCCGTTGAAGAAAACCCCCTCGGCAGCCGAGACTGCGCGAGTTTTCATTCGTGAGGTAGTAAGGCTGCATGGGGTCCCCGAAGACATTGTCTCAGACCGAGGGGTCCAGTTCACGTCGAGATTTTGGAGGGCACTGTGCAAAGCCCTGGACATCAAATTGTCCCTTTCCTCTGCATTCCACCCTCAAACTAACGGTCAAACCGAAAGGACCAATCAGACCCTGAAGCAATACTTGAGATGCTATACTTCATTTACTCAAGATGACTGGATGCCACTTCTCCCCCTAGCGGAATTCGCATACAACAATGCCCGTCACTCAGCGACGGGCCAGTCCCCGTTCTTTGCCAACTATGGGTTTCACCCTGTCTTCCTCCCGGATTTGGTCCCGGAATGCCCAGTACCAGCATCGCAAGACGTAGTAACATTTTTCTCCACGAACAATAAGAAGCTTCAAGAGGCCATCAGTCGGGCCCAGGAAGACTACAGGAAGACATTCAACAGGAAACGGAGGGGAGATCTTGTGTTGCGGCCTGGGGAGAAGGTTTGGCTAGCGACGTCCAATTTAAAGATGCTTTGTCCGTCGAAGAAATTGGGACCCAAGTTTATAGGCCCCTTCTGCATTAAACGGATGGTCAACGAAGCGGCCTACGAACTCGTCCTTCCTGACACACTCAAAATCCACCCAGTCTTCCATGTGTCTCTGCTGAAGCCAGTAATCCCAGATGCCTTCCCTGACCGAGAATCTAGACCCCCGGAAGCCATAACGGTCTAGGGTGAGGAGGAATTTGAGGTGGAATCAATCCTGAAGTGCCGAAGGAGGGGGGGCCAGGCCCAATTCCTAATCAAACGGAAGGGCTATGGCCCTGAGGACAATTCCTGGGAACCAGCCCAGAATGTCCATGCACCTAGACTTGTCCGGAGGTTCTTTCGCGATCACCCGTGGTGGAGAGATCGGGTGGGCATCCGGAGGTTGCCCGTAGGGGGGGGGCAATGTCAGGGATCCCCTCGATCCCCGCCGCGATGGTCCCGGCGCAGGCGCAGTATGCCGCCCTGTGCAGGGACTCGAGCACTGGGTCCGGGCCGGCCGCGGCGTTCGAGTTCGCGCATGCGCAGTAGAAGCCGTGGCCGCCCGCTGGGCACCAATGGCAGCGCAGGGTGGGATATTTAAACGACCCTGAGCTGTCATTCAGTGCCTTCTGGTCTTACCTGTATCCTGTATCCGTGAACCTGTGTATTGTAAGTTGCTGACCCGGATTGTACCTGACCTTGCTGTATTTCTCCTGCCCAGACCCTTGCTTTGCCTGACCTCTCTCCTGAATGCCCCCTATTGGATTTGACCTGCTGTTGCTGACCTGGCGTGTGACCCGACTATTCTATGCCCGCTGCCTTGTACCTTGCCGTCCTCTCTGTTACCGACCCGGCCCGTCTGACCTTGCTCATCCATCCATCCATCCCGTGCAGTGGGGTCTGCTGACCTCCTCATATCAGACTCTTCCCCGTGGGAGCCCTTGGCGCATACCACTACCACTGACGGACGCACCCAGTAGCCACGACCTGGTCTCAGGGGGCTCCAAGTCCATCCCCACCATCAGGGGCCCTGAAGAACAAGCACCCTGGGACTTAGACTCCGTGCGCTGGGGACGCCTACTCAGTGGAGTGCTAGTGGTACCGCCAGGCGGTCCCTTACAGGCAGCCTCCGGATGCCCACTAGGGCTCGTTTCTCAGGGTGAAGACGGAGATAGGCTTGATCTATCCGCGGAGCATGAACATTAGTGGATGGTTCCCAAGAGTTATCCTCTAGTCCATAACCTTTCCATTTGATGAGGAACTGGGTCTCTCCGCCCCTCTTCCTACAATTCAAGAAAGCCTCAACCTCATACTCCTTATTCCCCTCGACCAGCAATGGAGCAGGTGCCTCCGAATTGCGGTTGGGAAACCCACTTGGGATGTGTGGTTTCAACAAGGAGCAATGAAATACTGGGTGAATCTTCAAGTTAGTAGGTAATTCTAATTCAAAAGCCACAGGGTTCACTTTCCTCTTGATAATAAATGGTCCCAGGTATCTTGGACCAAGCTTTCTTGATGGACAACTTAATTTCAGATTAGCCGTGGATAGCCAGACTTTATCCCCTTTGTTTCAGTTCCAAGTTACCCCTTCTCTTCCTATCAAAAAATTTTTTGTTGCTCACCAGAGCTTCAGAAATCGTCCTTTGTAAAACTTTGCCGTTCCTCCTGAGGAACTCCAACCTTTCTTGTACTGCCGGAACAGTGGCCTCCACTGGTATTTCTGGAAGAAAGGAGGGATGGTATTCGTAGTTCGAGAAAAAAGGAGATTGCTTGGTAGCGGAATGAATGGAATTATTATAGGCGAATTCCGCTAATGGAAGGAGCGATGCCCAGTCATCTTGTGAATATGAGGAGAAGCATCGGATGTATTGCTCCAGAGTTTGGTTCGTCCTTTCCGTTTGCCCATTTGTTTGTGGGTGGTAAGCAAGTGAGAAGCGTAACTCGATCTCCAATGCCTCACACAGAGTGTCGGAGATCGCCGCGCCGCTGGGCTCGGCGCAGGCGCAGTACACCTCTCTGTACGCGGGCGCCGGGACTTGGCCGACCGCGGCAACCAGGTTCGCGCATGCGCAGTAGAGACCACAGGCGCGCGCCTGGCACCAATGACAGCGCAGGGCGGGATATTTAAACGGCCCTGAGCTGTCATTCAGTGCCTTTTGGTCTCTTGAATCCTGTGAACCTGTGAACCTGTTTAAAGTAAGTTGCTGACCCGGATTGTGCCCTGACCTTGCTGTTTTCTCCTGTTCTTGACCCTTGCTTGCCTGACCTCTCTCCTGAATGCCCCCTATTGGATCTGACCTGCTGTTGCTGACCTGGCGTGTGACCCGACTATTCTTTGCCCGCTGCTCTGTACCGCACCGTCCCCATAGTTACCGACCCGGCTTGTATGACCTTGCACTTGCTCAGCCATCCATCCGTCCCTCTCAACGGGGTCTCCAGACCTCCTCATACCTGGCTCTCTCCCGTGGGAGCCCCTGGCGAATACCCCTACCACTGACGGGTGTCCTCAGTAGTCACGACCTGGTCCTGGGGTACTCCAAGTCCATCCCCACCATCAGGGGCCCTGGTGAACAAGTACTCTGGGGCTTAGACTCCGTGCGCTGGGAACATCCAATCAGTGGAGTGCTAGTGGTACCGCCGGGCGGTCCCTTACAGTACCAAAAGGCCATGACTGAGCCTAGAGGAGGGCCCTCCGCGCTAGAGGAAATTTGCAGGCACCTAGCTAATTTGATGCAGGCTAACGGCCCTGCAGGACAGATGCATGCAGCTGGAGAATCGCCTCCAGACTGGCTCTATTTCTGACCCTGCCCCACAGGCCCCGGTTTCTGCACCCCCGGCCCTGGTAGCTCAGGAGCCAGTCTCAGGGGCTTCCGCCCCGCTCCCTATGGCGGAACCCTGAGTACCCTTACCGGAGCGTTTTCACGGGGACCGCACACGCTTCCGGTCATTCCGTGATTCCTGTCTCTTGTTCTTTGAGCTACAACCCCGTACCTTCCTGACCGAAAATGTGATGGTAGGATTCATTATTTCACTATTACAGGGTGAACCCCAGGATTGGGCCCACCGGCTAAGGGGAAACAATGATCCTCATCTGGGATCGGTCAATAGTTTTTTTGAAGCAATGGCCATCTTGTATGATGACCCACAGCGGGCAGCCTCTGCCGAAGCGACCTTATATGCGCTCCGGCAGGGCCGGCGGGCGGCAGAGGAATACGCCTCTGATTTCAGGCGGTGGATGGGGGACACACGCTGGAACGAGTTCGCTCTATTGCACCACTTCCGTATGGGGCTCTCCAATCCCTTGAAAGATGAGCTGGCCCGGGTGGAGGTTCCCGAGTCTCTAGAAGACCTTATTGCCCTGACAATTAAGATTGACCGAAGACTGCGGGAACGCAGGCTTGAGAGGTCCGGCCAGGGTCGCGGAAATACCTGGGGTCCATTCCTAGGCCCACCAACCCGACAAAACATCCAGAACCCACCACCAGGAGATGTTCCGGAACCTATGCAGCTAGGTCTGGCACGGCCTAAATTATCACCGGAGGAACGCCAGCGCAGACGAGCCCAGAACCTCTGCCTTTACTGCGGTGAAGCTGGTCATATGGTGCGATCCTGCCCTCAGAAAATGAGTAAGTGCACCCGTTTTTCTTCCTTGTCTATTAGCAATACCTGTCCTTCGCAATACTTAGTAGTGCCCCTCTCCTTTCAGCTTCCAGAAAAGACCGTGGAGGTGACAGCCATAGTTGATTCGGGGGCATGCAGCTGTTTCCTGGATTTAGAGTTTGCTCACCCGCAGGGTATCCCTCTCCAACACAGACAGAAGGGCTTCAACATCTTTTTGGCCGATGGTTCCCAGATAAAATCGGGGGTAGTTAATCAGGAAACTCCCCCCATTGCCACTATCATTGCCAACCAGCACCAGGAATTCCTCCGCCTGGACGCTATTGCATCACCTCTTTTCCCAGTCATTCTGGGGCTCCCATGGTTACGGGCCCACAACCCCCAGATTGACTGGGAAACCGGGTCAATCTCGTTCCCTTCCCCATACTGTTGGGAACATTGTCGCACTTTGGGCCCCGCAGGGCCCCGAGTTCTCCTTTGCTCCGAAGGAGACTCCGATTTGAAACCAGTTATTCCCGCAGCCTATCATGGGTTCCTGGACGTGTTCAGTAAGCGGGGAGCCGATACCCTGCCCCCCCACCGCCCGTATGACTGTCCAATCGACCTGTTACCAGGCTCTGAAATCCCTTTTGGGCGAATTTTCCCCCTATCTGAGCTTGAATTGGGGGCCCTAAAGGAATATATCGAGGACAGCCTCCAGAAGGGATTCATCCGCCCCTCCACTTCTCCAGCAGGAGCGGGAATCTTCTTCGTGGAGAAAAAAGACAAAACCCTGAGACCTTGTATCGACTACCGGGAGCTGAACACGGTCACGATCAAAAATCGTTACCCATTGCCATTGGTACCAGAACTGTTTCAGAGCCTAAAGGCTGCGGTTATATTCACAAAGCTTGATTTAAGGGGGGCCTATAACCTGGTACGCATAAGAGAGGGGGACGAGTGGAAAACGGCTTTCCGTACCCGGTTTGGCCACTTTGAATACCTGGTCATGCCATTTGGGCTGTGCAATGCACCAGCCACCTTCCAACATTTCGTGAACGACATCTTCAGGGATTTTTTGGATGTCTTCGTTATCGTCTACTTGGACGACATACTAATTTTTTCACCCTCTCTAGAGGATCATAGGATACATGTGGCAAAGGTATTGGGGCGGTTGCGGCAGCATGGGTTATATGCTAAGGCGGAGAAATGTTGCTTCGAGCAATCTAGCATCACGTTTCTAGGCCTGATTATCTCCACTGCGGGGGTCGCGATGGACCCCCAGAAGGTCTCTGCAATTTTAGATTGGCCTGAACCCACGGACAAAAAAGGTGTCCAACGGTTTATAGGGTTCGCAAACTTTTATCGGAAGTTCATCAAGAACTTCTCGGGTCTGGTCTCCCCCATTACTCAACTAACCAAACTTGGAACCCGGTTCAAATGGACACCGGAGGCTCAAGAAGCTTTCGAAGCTCTGAAAAAGCTATTTACCTCGGCACCCATCCTGGGCCACCCGGACGCAGCCCTGCCCTACATCTTGGAGGTAGATGCATCGGAGAATGCGGTAGGATCCATCCTGTCTCAGCGGAAAGGCACCAAAGAGTTACTCCATCCCGTAGCATTTTTCTCGAGGAAACTCACCTCAGCGGAGAAGAATTACGATATCGGTGATCGAGAGCTGCTGGCTATCAAAGCAGCGCTAGAGGAATGGAGGTACCTGCTGGAAGGTGCCTCACACCCCATATTGATTTTCACAGACCACAAGAATCTGGAATATCTGAGGACTGCCAAGCGTCTACGCCCACGGCAGGCAAGATGGGCCCTGTTCTTTTCCAGATTTAATTTTCACATTACTTACAGGCCCGGATCTAAAAATACGAAGCCCGACGCGCTATCTCGTATGTATGAGGACTCCGAAGAAGAACTGGTACCCGACACTATCTTGTCTTCAGGGAACTTCTTGGCGCTCCAGACGGACCTTCGCTCCAAGTTAATAGAAGCATCTACGGCCACACCAACCCCAGTTGGGGTATCCCTCCAGAACAAGGGGGGACTCCTGTGGAAGGAAGATTCAATCGTGGTACCTGAGGAAGTCCGGACCCTGGTTTTGGGGCATTGCCACGATCACCCGCTGGCAGGTCACTTTGGCCCAGTCAAGACTCTGAAGCTTCTCCGGCGCTCTTTTTGGTGGCCAAACATGGCTAAGGATTGCAAGCGTTACGTGAGATCCTGTACCATCTGCCAGAAGAGCAAACCATCGAGGAGCAAAGCCTGGGGGCTGTTGCGACCTTTGCCGATTCCCGAATGGCCTTGGCAGAAGATCGCGATGGACTTCATAGTCGAGCTCCCACCGTCGCAAGACCACACAGCAATTCTGGTGGTCATTGATCGCCTATCCAAAATGGCTCACTTCATGCCACTAAGGAAGACTCCGTCAGCAGCCGAGACGGTGCGAATATTTATCCGGGAGATCGTTAGACTTCATGGAGTACCTGAGGACATTGTCTCTGATCGAGGGGTCCAGTTTACATCTAAGTTTTGGAGGGCTCTGTGCAAGGCCCTGGACATCAAGTTGTCCCTCTCCTCCGCGTTCCACCCTCAGACCAACGGTCAGACCGAGAGGACGAACCAGACCCTGGAGCAATACTTGCGTTGCTACACGTCTTTCCTGCAGGATGACTGGTTGTCACTCTTACCCCTGGCGGAGTTCGCTTATAACAACGCAAGCCATTCGGCAACGGGGCAGTCCCCATTCTTTTCGAATTATGGGTTTCACCCTGTCTTTCTCCCTGATTTGGTCTCTGAATGCCCAGTTCCAGCAACGCAGGATGCGTTGACCTTCTTCTCCGCCAATAACAAATTACTCCAGGAAGCCATCGCTCGGGCCCAAGAGGACAATAAGAAGGAGTTTAACAAGAAACGAAGAGGGGATTTGGCGTTGCGGCCTGGGCAGAAGGTGTGGTTGGCCACAACCAACTTAAAGATGCTTTGTCCCTCGAAAAAATTGGGACCTAAATTTGTGGGGCCTTTTCAGGTAAAGCGGATGGTCAACGAAGTGGCATATGAGCTTATCCTTCCGGACACGTTCAGAATTCATCCAGTCTTCCATGTATCCCTGCTGAAGCCAGTGATCCCAGATGCCTTCCCAGAACGAGAATCCAGACCCCCAGAGGCCATAACGGTTGAAGGACAAGAGGAATTTGAGGTGGAAACGATCCTTAAGTGCCGAAGAAGGGGGGGGCCAGACCCAATTCCTAATTAAGTGGAAGGGCTATGGTCCTGAGGACAATTCCTGGGAACCGGCTCATAATGTCCACGCACCTAGACTAGTCCGGGAGTTTCTTCGTGATCACCCGTGGTGGAGAGATCGGGTGGGCATCCGGAGGTTGCCCGTAGGGGGGGGGCAATGTCGGAGATCGCCACGCCGCTGGGCTTGGCGCAGGCGCAGTACACCTCCCTGTACGCGGGCGCCGGGACTTGGCCGACCGCGGCAACCAGGTCCGCGCATGCGCAGTAGAGACCACGGGCGCGCGCCTGGCACCAATGACAGCGCAGGGCGGGATATTTAAACGGCCCTGAGCTGTCATTCAGTGCCTTTTGGTCTCTTGAATCCTGTGAACCTGTTTAAAGTAAGTTGCTGACCCGGATTGTGCCCTGACCTTGCTGTTTTCTCCTGTTCTTGACCCTTGCTTGCCTGACCTCTCTCCTGAATGCCCCCTATTGGATCTGACCTGCTGTTGCTGACCTGGCGTGTGACCCGACTATTCTTTGCCCGCTGCTCTGTACCGCACCGTCCCCATAGTTATTGACCCGGCTTGTATGACCTTGCACTTGCTCAGCCATCCATCCATCCGTCCCTCTCAACGGGGTCTCCAGACCTCCTCATACCTGGCTCTCTCCCGTGGGAGCCCCTGGCGAATACCCCTACCACTGATGGGTGTCCTCAGTAGTCACGACCTGATCCTGGGGTACTCCAAGTCCATCCCCGCCATCAGGGGCCCTGGTGAATAAGTACTCTGGGGCTTACACTCCGTGCGCTGGGAACATCCGATCAGTGGAGTGCTAGTGGTACCGCCGGGCGGTCCCTTACACAGAGCTTTCCAAAATTTGGATGTGAATTGCACGCCTCGATCAGACACAATGTTCCGGCGAACGCCATGTAGTCAAACGATCTCCTTGATGAAAACAGAGGCAGTTTCTGTGGCAGTCGGAGTCCCTTTCAAGGGGATGAAGTGAGCCATCTTGGACAAGCGATCAATTACTACAAAGATAGTGGGTGGTGAATCCCTCAGATGGGGGAAGTTCAACAATAAAATCCATTGAGATCATGCTCCAAGGTTTTTCCGGTACGGGCAAGGATTCCAACAGACCCCAAGTCTTGGCTCTCTCAGACTTATTCCTCAGGCAGACTGTGCAAGATTTCACATAGTCCTGGCAATCCTTTACTGTGTTTGGCCACCAGGAAGAGCGAGAGACCAACTCAGAAGTCTTGTGAATCCCTAAATGACCTGCTAATGGATGGTCGTGACATCTCTGAAGAATGAGTCCGGAGTTCTTCGGGCACAAAGATCTGTTCCTTGTGGAAGTACAGACCGTCCCTAAATTGCAGGTGCATATTTATGCAAGGTGGATGATTATCCACGGCTTCCTTTATTTGCGTGACCAGGTCTGTCTGGAGGAGTAAGAAGTTTTTGGCTGGCAAAATTGTGTCGGGTTCAGACTGCACAACTGGGTCGGGAAACATACGGGAGAGTGCGTCAGGTTTCCCATTCTTAGATTCAGGACGGTACGTCAGATAGAAGACAAAGCGAGAGAAAAATAGTGCCCATCTTGCTTGTCGTGGCCTGAGGCGTTTTGCCGTCTTTAGGCACTCTAGATTTTTATGGTCTGTAAAGATGAGAATGGGATGAGATGCTCCTTCCAGTAAATAGAGCCATTCTTCCAATGCTGCCTTAATGGCTAGCAACTGTATGTCTCCCACATCATAATTCCTTTCAGAAACATTTAATTTCCGGGAGAAAAATGTGACAGGGTGCAGAAGGGATTTGAGCCCCTGTCTTTGTGACAAGATGGCTCCAACCGCGTTCTTCGAAGCGTCCACTTCAAGGACAAAAGCTAGAGCAGGGTCTGGGTGCTTCAGGATAGGTGCGGACGTGAACATAGTCTTTAATTGCTCAAAGGCTATTTGGGCCTCAGGAGTCCACTTAAACGGAGTATGCTGCCTGGTAAGCTGTGTCACTGGTGCGATGATTCCAGAGAAGTTCTTGATAAATTTTCTATAGAAATTAGCAAATCCTATAAAGCACTGCACTGCTTTCCTGTCTCCTGGGATAGACCATTCTAAGACGGCGGACACCTTTTGGGGGTCCATAGAGATGCCCTCGGAACTGATCACAAGCCCGAGGAACTGGATGGATTGCCTCTTGAATTCGCATTTCTCGGCTTTTGTGTAAAGGCGATGCTGGCGAAGTCTATTCAGAGTTTTCTTTACGTGGTCCCGATGACTTTCTATAGAACTGGAGAAAACCAGGATGTCGTCCAGATAAACGATTAAAAAATAGATCCAGGGGCGCTCGTGAGCAGCAACCAGGATGGCTGCTTTTTAAAATCCCACCTCGGCCGCCGGACACATCGGCCGATCTTCGCCCTCCAGGGGGGGTCCCCCTGTCTCCTCTCTGGCCCCCTGTCTCCCTGGTGCCCTGATGGGCAAAAAAACGCCGGCCGCCCGTGCCTCCAGCTCCCGGCGGGCCGCTCCGGAGTTTGCGGCCAACCCGCCGGAGATCGCGGCTGAAGCCGCGGCCTCGATTTTTGGCCGGCCGCCAGACACTTCCAAGACCCCGGCCGCGGATTCGCGGCTCCCGCCGGGGACCTCAGATAGAGCCCCAGACGCAATTTTGGGTCCCTCGCTGTCACCATCCCTGGGTGGGTCGGACCCTTGCAGTGGGGTGGACCTGGCACCAGAGCCATCCCTGCAGTCTCCGATCCCATCCCTGCGGGATGCTGAGCTCCTACGCCGCTTTAAGTGCATGTTGCAGTCCGAGTTGTCCTCCGCTACCTCCAAGCTGGCCGATCGTCTTTCACGGGAAATTCGGGAGTTGGGCAATCGGACGAACGACCTTGAAGATAAGATGGACGCGGCAGTCACGGTCATGGAAAATCACGAACAGGATCTGTGCGACCTCAAGAAAGAATTGGCGGACACGCTATTACGGCTTGAGGATTTCGAAAACCGTTCCCGCCGTGGCAATCTGCGGTTAAGGGGTATCCCGGAAACGGTCGCAGATCTTACTTCTACTGCTACTGCTCTGTTCCAGGAGCTGACACCCGCTATTCCCATAGACCGGCTTGAATTTGACCGCATACATCGTGCATTGGGCCCCAGACGACCGGAGGGGCCCCCCAGGGACATTATCATCAAGTTTACGTATTACCGCACTAAGGAAACTATCCTCTTGGCGGCTAGGAACAACCCTGACCTCAGCTTCCAGGGGCATCGCTACCAGCTCTTTGCGGACCTCTCCCAGACCACTCTTCAGAAGCGCCGCCAGTTGAAGCCCTTCACTTCGGTCCTGGTGAAACACCGTATTAAATACGCCTGGGGCTTCCCGTTTCGCCTCACCTTCACCTACCAGGGCCGCAGTCACTCTGTGGCTACGCCGGAGGAGGCCCATTCTCTGCTGGAGTCCTTGCGCCTTCTTTCGCCTGATTCTGCGGATCGGAGCCCGGCTCATTCATCAGGATCTCCGGCACGGCCGCTTCCTCCGGGCCGCATCTGGGAGCGGTCGTCCGATAGGAAGAGGGCTCTCCCCCAGACCCCTTCGCGATCAAGTCCTTCTTGTTCTTCTCCGGGCTGAGGATGTGTCTTGGACTTCCCGTGTGTCATCTCAGCGATGGACTTCTCTGGCGGGACCGTGAGTTTGGCCCTTGGGGCTCCCCCGGTTTGTCAGCATTCCGGGTTGGGACTGATCTGGTTTACCCCCTTGGGTTCCTTCCCTGGTTGGGTGGGAGGGGGTCCCCTCGCGGACTCAGGACTTATGACTTTCCGCTGCCGCAACCTATCTTGGGCCTGGGTGAGGGTATTTTGGTTTCCGTTGGTAGCATGGGGTGAGGGTTCCCTCGGGCTTCGGGGTGGGAGGTTGATCTGGCGGGCCCGGCTGGGTGGGAGGGGGTTGGCCCCAAGGTTCTTTGGGTTTTTATGGGAGGTCATCATGGAGGCCTCGCTCCTGGGACCCTTAGTTTTATAGATTCGGACCCCGTTCAATTATGTTTGTTGCCTTATTGCCCTTTTGCCCCCTGGGGGCTTTAGTTTCTGATGTTTTCATTTGCAGCCATGTGTCCGGTGGTAGAGCCACCCCTAACTGGTATCCTTCCTTTTGTAGGATGCGCGTCACCATTGGCGTGACACAATTGCACTATTGTATATACTTTTTATGTCTTTTTCCTTTTTTCTTTCTTTGTCTTTTTTCTCCTTTGGTTTTTTTTTTGTTCTTGTTTTCTGCAGGGTTCCAGGACGCCACGGTCCGCTCGCCATTGGAAGCGGAAATTGCTAGCTGCTTTATGGGTTTTTCTGCCGAGCGTGTTGCGTTGATATCGCCATGGCCTCGCCCCTTTTGAAAATACACTCGCAGAATGTTCAAGGCTTCAATTCGCCTCAGAAGCGGGCTAAAGTCTTTCATCACCTTAAATCGCAACAAATTGACGTGGTATGTTTACAAGAGACCAGGTTTTCGCAGTCCTCCGCTCCGCGTTATCTTTCACCTCACTATCCCACCTTTTACACGGCCTCGGCTCCTGAGAAGCGTCGGGGTGTACTGATAGCTTTTAAACGCAATCTTCCCTTTGTCTGTGCTCGGAATATAGCGGACCCCACGGGCAGGTATTTGCTTTTGCAGGGCACTCTCTGGGACCAGGAGGTTACTTTTGTCTCTTACTACGCACCCAATCGTTTTCAGGATAAATTCTTTTCGCATCTTTGCACCATTGTTTCCCGACACTCCAAGGGTCTCATTCTTGTTTTGGGGGATTCAAATGTTACTTTGGATTCCACGTTGGATAGGCGCTGTGCACGGGGGGTGGCCCCTTCCCATGACTTGGTGCTGGAGGAACGTATGCGCTCTCTTTTGCGGACAGCGGGGCTAGCGGACGTCTGGAGGGAGCTTCACCCGACTGAACGCGACTTTACATTTTATTCCAGTCCTCATGATAGTTTTTGTAGAATTGATCATATATTTATGCCGGTTCAGCAGCTTCCCTTGGTCAGGCGGATAACTATTCCCTCCTCACCTTGATCACGATCCCTTGGTACTTCTCCTTGCCCTCTCTGGGTCAGAACGGCGCTCTTTTCATTGGCGCATCAACGATTCTTTATTGACCACTCAGGCTACCTGCCAACAAATAGAATTTTTCTTACGTACATACTTCACGGAAAACTCGGGATCGGTCTCCTCGGCAGTGCCCCTATGGGAGGCGCATAAGGCCACGGTGCGGGGTCATGTTATACAGCTGGCGGCGGTCCGGAAGCGGGAGCGGGAGCGCCGACTTTTGGAGCTTCATTCTCTCCTGGCTTCTGCGGATGCGCGCTGGAAGTCGTCTCCATCCGCAGCCCATAAACGCGCTCGGGACGCTCTGGCGACCGAATTAGACTTACTTGCCTCTTCGGAGGCGGAACGGGCTCTGCGTTGGACCAAACACAAATTTTATTCCTGTGCTAATAAACCGGGCCCGATGCTGGCTAGGAAGCTCAATTCCGTGGGGAAACCCCATAAACCAATCCGACTGCGACTTCCCACAGGTGGATGTACTTCTAATCCTCGGCAGATTGTTTCCCGATTTTCGGACTTCCTTTCGCGCCTTTACACTGCGCCTGATCCCTTCCCTGTGGCTCAGGCAGAGGCATTTTTTCAAGATCTTCGTCTTCCGGGATTATCCGAGGCAGCACAGGTGGCCCTCAATGCCTGTGTTACCGTACCGGAAGTGCTCCAAGCCATCAAATCTTTGAGGTCCACCGCGGCCCCAGGTCCTGATGGCTACTCCGGTCTCTATTATAAGAAATTCTCGGTCCTGTTGGCGCCCTTCTTGGCTGACTATTTCAATGAGTTACGACAGGGCTCCTTGCCCTCCCCGGACGCACTTAGAGCACATATAGCCATGATTCCTAAGACGAACGAGGATGTACAGGAACCGCAAGCCTTTCGGCCCATTTCTCTTCTTAATGAAGACCTGAAGATATTGGGCAAGATTCTTAGCTCTCGCATCAATAACTATTTGCGTAGCCTGGTCCACAGGGACCAAGTGGGGTTTATCCCTGGGAGGCAGGCGGGTGATAACGTTCGTAAGGTGGTCCATCTTATACAGTCATGGCCGAAATTGTTGGCACCCTTGATATTTCTCCAGGAAATCATGTATTTCTCACGAAACGTATTGCATTAACACATGTTTTGCTATACACATGTTTATTCCCTTTGTGTGTATTGGGACAAAACAAAAAAAGGGAGGAAAGAAAGCAAATTCGACATAATGTCACACAAACCTCCAAAAATGGGCTGGACAAAAGTATTGGCACCCTTTCACAACTGCGGATAAATAAGAATGTTACAAGCATGTGATGCTCCTGTAAACTCACCTGGGGCAAGTAACAGGTGTGGGCAATATAGAAATCACACCTGAAAGCAGATAAAAAGGAGAGACGTTCACTTAACCTTTGCATTGTGTGTCTGTCTGTGCCACACTAAGCATGGACAACAGAAAGAGGAGACGAGAACTGTCTGAGGACCTGAGAACCAAAATTGTGGCAAAATATCAACAATCTCAAGGTTACAAGTCCATCTCCAGAGAACTAGATTTGCCTTTGTCCACAGTGCGCAACATTATCAAGAAGTTTGCAACCCATGGCACTGTAGCTAATCTCCCTGGTCGTGGACGGATGAGGAAAATTGATGAAAGATTGCAACGCAGAATAGTCCGGATGGTGGATAAGCAGCCCCAAACATGTTCCAAAGACATTCAAGCTGTCCTGCAGGCTCAGGGAGCATCAGTGTCAGCGCGAACTATCCGTCGACATTTAAATGAAATGAAACGCTATGGCAGGAGACCCAGGAGGACCCCACTGCTGACACAGAGACATAAAAAAGCAAGACTACAGTTTGCCAAAATGTACTTGAGTAAGCCAAAAGCCTTCTGGGAAAACGTCTTGTGGACAGATGAGACCAAGATAGAGCTTTTCGGTAAAGCACATCATTCTACTGTTTACCGAAAACGGAATGAGGCCTACAAAGAACAAAACACAGTACCTACGGTAAAATATGGTGGAGGTTCAATGATGTTTTGGGGTTGTTTTGCTGCCTCTGGCACTGGGTGCCTTGACTGTGTGCAAGGCATCATGAAATCTGAGGATTACCAAAGGATTTTGGGTCGCACTGTAGGGCCCAGTGTCAGAAAGCTGGGTTTGCGTCCAAGATCCTGGGTCTTCCAGCAGGACAATGACCCCAAACATACGTCAAAAAGCACTCAGAAATGGATGGCAAAGAAGCGCTGGAGAGTTCTGAAGTGGCCAGCAATGAGCCCAGATCTAAATCCCATTGAACACCTGTGGAGAGATCTTAAAATTGCTGTTGGGAAAAGGTGTCCTTCCAATAAGAGAGACCTGGAGCTGTTTGCAAAGGAAGAGTGGTCCAAAATTCCGGGTGAGAGGTGTCAGAAGCTTATTGATGGTTATAGGAAGCGACTGATTTCAGTTATGTTTTCCAAAGGGTGTGCAACCAAATATTAAGTTAAGGGTGCCAATACTTTTGTCCAGCCCATTTTTGGGGTTTTGTGTGACATTATGTCATATTTGCTTTTCTGCCTCTGTTTTATATTTGTTCCAATACATACAAAGGGAATAAACATGTGTATAGCAAAACATGTGTTAATGCAATACCTTTTTTGTGTGAAATACTTGATTTTCAGGAAAAATATCAAGGGTGCCAACAATTTCGGCCATGACTGTATATCTTCTGCAACAGCGGAAAATCCCGGGATTCTTACTGTCCTTAGACATATATAAAGCTTTTGACTCTCTATCCTGGGAATATCTGCGGTTTGTGCTGTCTCGTTGGGGTTTCGGGGATTCTATCCTTTCTTGGATTCAAGCCTTGTATTCGTCTCCTTCGGCCTCCGTTAAATATGCTGGGTATTTCTCGAACCCCTTTCCTATTGGGCGAGGGACGAGACAGGGCTGCCCTTTGTCCCCGGCGCTTTTTATACTGGCGCTTGAGCCGCTGGCTTTAGCGCTCCGGACCGATTGCAATATATCGGGGGTTTCATACGCGGGACAGGAGTTTAAGCTGAATCTTTTTGCGGACGATGCCCTCTTGACTCTTACTAAACCTCTGACGACGCTTCCTAATCTGCAACAGGTTCTTGAGCGCTTCTCTTTGATTTCGGGTCTCCGTATTAACTTGGATAAGACTGTCGCTCTTAATATTACTTTGGATTCCGATTTGGTTTCACGCCTTCAATCCTACTTCCCTTATAAATGGGCTTCCTCCTCTCTTGAATATTTGGGCATCCGCTTGACCCCCACCTATGACTCCCTCTTTGCTGCGAATTATTACCCATTGCTTAGTTCTTTATCTTCTCTTCTGCATTCCTGGCAATTTCCGCACCTGTCTTGGATAGGGCGGGTTCATTCGGTGAAAATGACCGTCCTGCCGAAATTGTTATATTATTTTTGTACTCTCCCGGTGCGGGTTCCCCCTCATTTCCTTCGGTTGCTTCAGGCGAAGCTTATGCGTTTCATCTGGGCCAATAAGCACCCCAGAGTATCTAGAAATACGCTCTTTGCTCATAGACTTCAGGGTGGCCTTGGGGTGCCCAATGTAACTAAGTATTACCAGGCGAGCCAGATTGCCCCGCTGTCTATGTTGCACGCTTCCTCTGACGTCCCTTTCTGGGTCTTGCTGGAGCTACCTAACTGTGCCCCTATCCAACCGTCGGCGCTTCTATGGCTTCCCCCTGCCCTGCGCCCTATATCGCTGAGCCCGATGTTGCTCCATGGCTTACGAGTCTGGGACTCGGTACGTTATTCCAGTGGCCTGATGTCACCCTTTCTGCCTTTGCTTCCAATTGTTAACAACCCTCTTTTCCCACCGGGTTTAGATCACCCAAGGGCGTTCTCTTGGTGGGTGGCTCATGGGTTTTCGCAGGTACGACACTTTTTGGTTTCTCGGTCCTTCCCTACCTGGGATCTTCTTCGGGAGTCCCGGGATGTTCCCCCGGCGGAATTTTTTCGATACCTTCAATTGCGGCACTGGCTACTCTCGCTGCGGGGCACTTCTTCTTTTCCATACCAGAAATCGGCCTTTGAACAGCTTTGTCAGCAGCGCCCGGGTGCCCCGGGCCTTATCTCCCTTCTTTATGCAGCCTTGAACAGACGCCCGTCGCATACTTCTCTTTCATATGTTGTTCAGTGGGAGCGTGACCTGGGGGTGGATGTGGATCCGGAGGACTGGAATAGGGCCTGGTCACTCATAGCTAAATGCTCATTCAATACCACCACGCTGGAGGCAGCCTATAAGGTATTGTTTCGTTGGTATTGGGTTCCGGCTCGTTTGGCCCAGGCTAATCCCGCTTGTAGTGATCGATGTTTCCGGGGTTGTGGCCATCGTGGCGATGTCTTGCATATCTGGTGGTCATGCCCGAAACTGGTCCGTTTTTGGTCTCGTGTATTTGGCCTCCTTTTCACGTTGTTTCATCTATCCATACGCCGGGATGCTCGGTATGCCTTGCTTCATTGCCCCATACCGGGTCTCTTTGCTCATCAGCAGAAGCTGGCGTCCTATTTGTTTCTGTCGGCCACCAGAACAATTGCTCAGGCCTGGAAGAGTCCGTTTGTCCCTTTTCAGGGGGTGCGGGATCGTATGACCAATATGATGCTTAATGAGCAGATGTCGAGCATATGCAACGACTCCCAATGTAAATTCTCGAAAATATGGGAACCATGGTTGCAATATGCCTTTCCCACGCTTCCTCTGGCTAGTATGGGGATGTACTGACGTTAGGCACTGGCGTTTGATGGTGGCGCTCCTGGATCTCTGCCCCCTCTTCTCTTTTTTTTCTTTTTCTCTCCTCTTATTTCTCTTCTCTTTCTTTCTTTCCATTTCTGTTAGTTTTTTTGGGTGATAGTTGACAGTTGCCTTTAATTGCAGTTAGAATTTCATTACCGTCATTGTAACCTATGTGCCATTGATAGCCCCTGCGTGGGCGTACCTTCTGCCTTGTTGAAGTTAGAGCACTGTTTTTCTTTTATTATTATGTTTTTTATCTTATCGGTGCAATTGATAGCCCCTGTGGGGGCATGTTTTGTCGCCTCTGTTTTATACTGCTTAAAACTAATAAAAACTATTGAAATACAAAAAATAGATCCAGATAGTCTCGAAATATATCATTTACCAGGTGTTGGAAGGTTGCTGGGGCATTACAGAGACCAAAAGGCATTACCAAATATTCGAAGTGCCCGAATCGGGTTCGGAAGGCCGTCTTCCACTCGTCACCTTCCCGTATTCTCACTAGGTTGTAAGCGCCCCTCAGGTCCAGCTTTGAGAAGAAGCATGCTCCTCGCAGCTTTTGAAATAATTCGGGGATCAGTGGAAGGGGATAGGGATTCTTGACTGTTATCTTGTTTAGGTCACGGTAATCAACACTAGAGTGTGATCCTTCTTCTCAACAAAAAAGATGCCGGCTCCTGCTGGTGATGTAGAAGGCCGAATAAAGCCTTTTTCCAAACTCTCGTCTATATATTCCCGGAGGACCTCTAATTCAGCTTCAGATAAGGGATAAATTCTACCGTAAGGAATTTCGGCGCCGGGCACGAGCTCAATTGGACAGTCGTAGGAGCGATGAGGAGGAAGGATGTTGGCACTTTTCTTACTGAACATGTCCAGATACTCGTGATATACTACAGGAACAAGTTTCATGGTTTCAGGGTCCGAGTGAATACTGAGAAGAGGAGTCGTCACACTTGTCTCTTTAGGAGTACAGTGAGTCAGACAATATTCGGAAGGGAAGAAGATTTCTCCGGACAACCAATTGATGGTTGGGTTGTGGGCTTTTAGCCACAGCATGCCAAGAATAACTGGAAAAATCGGGGAGGTAATAATATCGAGACATAGGAATTCCTGGTGTCCTGAAGGAGCGTAGCAGAATATTGGCACGGTTTCCTGTGTTACAGGGCCAGAACTGATACCAGATCCGTCTGCCAGATGAACTGCAAGTCTTTGTGCTTTGGTACGGTGTGAAATCTGGTTTTGAGTAGCGATGTGAGCATCCATAAAACAGCTACAAGCCCCTGAGTCTATGATGGCTGGGACCGTGATTGTCCTTTTGGCCAGCTGTAGCTGCAGATGAAAAGAAAGATGCGTCTGGCTTGCCCCTTGAGGGTGCATCATGTAGAAACAGTTGGGAGAGGACTTATGAGATTTGGCTGGGCAGGTACCCACGGAATGGCCCACATCACCACAGTAGAGGCAGAGGTTGGACTTCTGCCGACGAAGGCGTTCTGCTGTGGATAACTGCGGCCTCCAGAAACTTCTCCTAGCTGGGTTGGTGGGCGAGTCTGATGAAACAACATTCATAGAGGGACCAATTTCAGAGCATATCAGAATCTTCCCATTAGTCCTCTCACCCTGCCTTTCCCGAATCCAAAGGTCAATATGAATCGTCATGTCTATCAGACTCTCCAATCTGGTTGGTACCCCCACTTGGGCCAGCTCATCATTCAGGGTATCTGAAAGACCAAGGCGGAACTGATAGCGGAGAGCAGATTCGTTCCACTGAGTATCGGAACTCCAAATACGGATGTCAGAGACATATTCTTCCACAGGTCTCTAGCCTTGCTGCAGCCTACTGAGCATAGTTTCAGCGGTTTGGCGCCGGAAGGGGTCATCATAGATTTGTGCCATCGCTGTAAAGAATAAGTACACTGAAGCTAGAGCCGGATCCTGTTGTTCACAGAGATGGTAAGCCCAGGACTGGGGTTCATTTCTAAGAAGTTTGATAACAAATCCCACCTTAGTGTTAGATGACGAGAAGGTCCTGGGGAGCAGGGGAAAATATAACTCACAGGAGTTACGAAAAGTCCTGAACTTCCTGCGGTCCCTTGTAAAGAACTCAGGCGTAGGCACCCGGGGCTCCAGTAGGGCAGAGGTTTCAAAGATCATACTGGTCTCTGTTTGAATGACTGCATCAGAGGTGGCCATGGGATCTGTGTCTATGAGGACATTGGAATCAGTTCACAGTTTACTCTCCAGGTGTTCAAAGTTTTTCTGTAAATCGTGTATCACGTTGACAAGGTAGTTACTGATTGGCGAATGTCCCCCAGTTGCGAGGCCTCCCTTTCAGACTCCATCATTGGCTGACTGGTACTGTCACGTACCTGATGGGAGACTGAATTGACGAGGTCGGCCTCACTTGTGTCACTAGCCCTCACCCCGCTGAGGTTGGAACATAGGGAGTCTAGGGACCAGGGGGACAAGAGCGCCAAGGGTTGTTGCTTGCGGCTCTTGTAGGTGGTGACCTTGGTAGGCAGCGTATCCTCTGATTTGAGCACCATAATAGCAGACAGAGCAGGTTCTGTGTAGTGCCCGATGTGCAGCAGAGCAAGGTAGGTAGCCAGGACACAGGACAGGAGCAGGGTCATAGGATAGCCGGGGTCATCAACAGTCGGGCAGCGCGGTAAAGAATCAGAAGGAAAAGCCAAAGTCAGGAGCAGAGCCAAAGTCAGGAACCAGGAGCAGGAGAGTAATCGGAGTCGGGTCAGGAACAAGCCGAGTCAGCAACAAAGGAATCATACAGAAGCAAGCAGGACACAGGGGTGAGCTGAAGACCAGTCAGCACTGAACTTGAGCAGAGTTGGTAATATTTGGTAGCACACCCCTTGGCAAAAATAACTGAAATCAATCGCTTCCTGTAACCATCCATGAGTTTCTTACACCTCTCTACTGGAATCGTGAACCACTCTTCTTTCTCCAACAGCTCCAGGTCTCTAAGATTGGAAGGGTTCCTTTTCTCAACTGCTCTTTTGAGATCTCTCCACAGGTGTTCTATGAGATTGCTGGTCAATTCAGTACTCTCCAGTGTCTGAAACCATTTTTGGGTGCTTTTTGACGTGTGCTTTTGGGTCATTGTCCTACTGTAAGACCATGACCTTTGACGGAGACCCAGCTTTCTGACACTGGGCCCTACATTGAACCCAAAAATTCTTTGGTAATCTTCAGATTACATAATGCCATGCACACAGCCAAGACATCCAGTGCCTGAAGCAGCAAAACAACCCCAAAACATCAGTGAACCTCCACCATGTTTGACTGTAGGGACTGTATTCTTTTTTTAAAGGCCTTCTTTTTCTGAAAACAGTATAATGATGGGCTTTACCAAAGTCCACTTTTGTTTTCTCCACTTTTTTGTGTCATACCGAGACAAACAAAAGAAATAAACATGAGAATGCCTAAACATTTGTAATTGCAACAATTTTATGGGCAAAATGGTTTTTATCTTTTTATTATCTGACAAAAATGTAGGGGTGCCAATATTTTTGACCATGACTGTATATATCAACCAAAAAAGAAGCAAAAAGGGATTAAGAGTTTTCAATTTATGTATTTACCATACAGATATTAGAGACATGCTGAAGAGATGTCCTGGGACATTAATTGTGGTGAGCACACAGCCTAAATTGGTAGACAAGATGCAGCTTTCCACTGCTAATAAAAAGAATGATGGCAGATTACAAAGGAATCTGCACAGAGAGAACAGGAGGCATCATAACCTGTTCTTTACAAGCATTGATATTGCTGATGTGATTTTGTAGTAGGAAGGCATGTGTCTACTGACTTTGTCTTTTTTAAATCTTGTAGAGGACAGGCATGAGTGATGGGTTCATATCCAAAATATTGATCACACATTTACCTTAGACCCTTTAAGGTGGAACATTAGAGAGATTATGCCCAGAGTTCTTCAGATATAGCCCTCAAAGGGGTAACAGGACCTAAGTGGGTCGGAAGGAACTGATAGCACAAGACAAAAGAGTTCTACGAATAACTCCCAACCTAAATGACTTAAAAAATATGAATAAACAAGATATTTTTTTTCTTATCGGCTCACTCATGAGGTCTGAAGCAGTCTGGAAAAACTTGATTAACCATGGTACCATTGTTCAGAGTTATAGTACATAAAGCTGTGAAATACATAAAACTACAAGACTGTGGAGCACATAAAATAGAACATATAGGTAAGAACCTAAAAAAGCAAGTTAATCAGGTCACTTGGAAGAGCATAAACATATACTGTATATCTTTTCACATAATATATATTGAAGAGGAATAGACTTGTATTGTAATCATGGCATATATATTCAATCATGGGTCGCTCTACTATGTTTTTCTGTCTGTTGATGGCTAAATTGGGGTGCCTGCTGTACTTTTGCATCTTAATATTTTGTGATAATAACATGGATACCTGGAAATATCTTTGGGATTTTTAATTGTGTGCCTTTATGCAGTGTTTCTAGAACACTGCAAGCAAGATAAAAAGTATTTTAACATACATCAGCACAAAAGGGTCTATCAAACTTTTCTAGGTTGTTTTCCTCACAACCACTAATCAGTTTCAAACCTGTTCTAAGAAAGCAGCAGATAGAATTTCAAAAGGTGTAATCAATTGGGTTCTCTGGGAAAATTGCTGTTCCTCAATTTGATACTTAATGTCCAAAAATTTTACAAATAAATAATGCAGCCAAAGGGTTTGTCTGGTTATGCTTCAAGGGATCAGATGCAGGTCTTATTTCATTGCTGCATCTGGTGGACATCTTGCTCTTTGCTACTTCTGCTGGAACAAAATGCAATAAATAAGTGAAGAAAGGGCACCGCCATTCTTTATGACCTCAGGCGTGTCAAGCACCTGGTAGAGCATGGTTAAACATATCTGCACATACAGTGGGAAAAATAATTATTTGATCCCCTGCAGATTTTGAACGATTGCAAGCTTACAAAACAAAATGAAGGGTGTATAATTTTTTCTAATAGGTGTATTTTAAATGATAGAGACAGAATATCAACCAAAAATCCAGTAAAAACACATGATACAAATGTTAAAAATTGAGTTGCAGTTCAGTGAGTAAAATAAGTATTTGATCCCCAAGCAAAACACGACTTAGTAGTTGTTGCTTACTTAATTTACCGTGGACTTGTTTAAATGATATTTGCCCTGACCTTACAGTAATATCTAACTACACATTTCTTTTCACATATATTTTGATGTCAGGTATTGGTTTCCAGCTGTGTTTTAGCCCTGCTAGCTCACTAATTACTTTTTGTGTAAACCCCAACCTGTCCATGGATTGCTGGACCACTCACAATGCATAGCCTACCTTTGTGGGGGCCAACAGTCACCATGCCAAGTCTCTGTATTCAGTTACATAAGTTACTAGGGGTGCTTAAATGCCAATGCATGCATATAAAACACCCCCATGAAAAGCAATTTCCAAAGCAAAAGAACTGTAAAGTGGTGGTTAGAGAACCTGAACTATTGCTTAGACCCTGCATATGCAATTAAAATGCAAAACAGCAGTATCAAATAAAAACACCCTAATATGACACCATTTTGTTTATATTACTGTGGTTGGATATTAGAATGCCAATTCTCAAACTCACACTCTTACAACCTAATGGAGGACATGCTAATGATCTAGCCAGATTCTGAAATATAAATACATTGAATGGTTGATAGTTAATGAAGTATCTTACTAGACAATAATTTAGGTAAGGGCTATAGCAGCTTCTGATTAAAATGATTAGACACATATTTTAGGTGGCAAAATATACAGGGTTTATCATAGTATAACAATAATTTTTCTCCTCCATTTGTTTTTGTAGCTACAGACACCAATAACAAATGGATTGTGTTTGTGGTGGTCCCTATCTGTTTGCTTTCTGGAATTGTCATATATTTGGCTGGAACAAGGTAAGCCTAATATGAATTATACAGATTTATAAATGTAAAGAGTGTAGTTTTGCACAAAATGCTTAAAAGTTATAGCCTCTGGATGGTTTTTATTGTTATCTGATATTTCACTAAGAAGATTTTCCTACATTCCCTTGTGCTAGTGATAATGTTGTTTTATTGCATCCTTGTTGAAGATTTCTCCTAACACGCATAATCACTGGCAAAGGAAATGAAAGAAAGTCTCCCCAGAGGAGCTGCATTGAGCAGTAAAAACAAAAGGTCTAACTCTTTTCCGCTCTGTCTAAACAATAAAATGTTTTTCCTAGAGATACTATTAAACTGTACAGGGGGGCAAAAAAGTATTTAGTCAACCACCAATTGTGCAAGTTCTCCCACTTAAAAAGATGAGAGAGGCCTGTAATTGGCATCATAGGTAGACTTCAACTATGAGAGACAAAATGAGAAAAAAAATCCAGACAATCACATTGGCTGATTTGGAAAGAATTTATTTGCAAATTATGGTGAAAAATAAGCATTTGGTCACCTACAAACAAGCAAGATTTCTGACTCTCACAGACCAGTACCTTCTTCTTTAAGAGGTTCCTCTGTCCTGCACTCATTACCTGTAGCAATGGCACCTGTTTGAACTTGTTATCAGTATAAAAGACACCTGTCCACAACCTCAAACAGTCACACTCCAAACTCCACTATGGTGAAGACCAAAGAGCTGTCGAAGGACACCAGAAACAAAATTGTAGACCTGCACCAGGCTGGGAAGACTGAATCTGCAATAGGCAAGCAGCTTGGTGTGAACAAATCAACTGTGGGAGCAATAATTAGAAAATGGAAGACATACAAGACCACTGACAATCTCCCTCGATCTGGGGCTCCACGCACCGTGGGGTCAAAATGATCACAAGAACGGTGAGCAAAAATCCCAGGACCACACGTGGGGACCTAGTGAATGACCTGCAGAGAGCTGGGACCAACGTAACAAAGGCTACCATCAGTAACACACTACGCCACCAGGGACTCAGATCCTGCAGTGCGAGACGTGTCCCCCTGCTTAAGCCACTACATGTCCGGGCCCGTCTGAAGTTTGATAGAGAGCATTTGGATGATCCAGAAGAGGATTGGGAGAATGTTATATGGTCAGATGAAACCAAAATAGAACTGTTTGGTAGAAACACAACTCCTCGTGTTTGGAGGAGAGAGAATGCTGAGTTGCATCCAAAGAACACCATACCTACTGTGAAGCATGGGGGTGACAACATCATGCTTTGGGGCTGTTTCTCCGCAAAGGGACCAGGACGACTGATCCATGTAGAGGACAGAATGAATGGGGCCATGTATCGTGAGATTTTGAGTGCAAACCTCCTTCCATCAGCAAGGGCATTGAAGATGAAACGTGGCTGGGTCTTCCAATATGACAATGATCCCAAACATACCGCCCAGCAAAGAAGGAGTGGCTTCGTAAGAAGCATTTCAAGGTCCTGGAGTGGCCTAGCCAGTCTCCAGATCTCAACCCCATAGAAAATCTTTGGAAGGAGTTGAAAGACCGTGTTGCCCAGCGACAGCCCCAAAACATCACTGCTCTAGAGGAGATCTGCATGGAGGAATGGGCCAACATACCAGCAACAGTGTGTGCCAACCTTGTGAAGACTTACAGGAAATGTTTGACCTCTGTCATTGCCAACAAAGGATATGTACCAAAGTATTGAGATGAACTTTTGATATTGACCAAATACTTATTTTTAACCATAATTTGCAAATAAATTCTTTCCAAATCAGCCAATGTGATTGTCTGGATTTTTTTTCTCATTTTGTCTCTCATAGTTGAGGTCTACCTATGATGCCAATTACAGGCCTCTCTCATCTTTTTAAGTGGGAGAACTTGCACAATTGGTAGCTGACTAAATACTTTTTTGCCCCACTGTATATGAGAGGTCTTTAACTCACCAATAATGCCTGTTCATATTACAGTGACATATGCCCCATTTACTGGTCAAAAGACAATCAAACCATCATGATAACCCAAGTGAAGTCAGTGCTTGCTTTTCAGCATGGCAGCCCTAACAACTCTTTTGGTATTAATAGTTTTGATTCTTGTTTTGATGTGCTAGTACTAAAATGCAGTAGACCATAGCAATGAATCGACATTACCTGAATTCTTTGCTATGGTTTACTGTTCTTAAGAATTAACACTATGAAAACATGTAGCTGAATAAGGTTGCATATGCTACAGCTACAAAATATCTAGTAGCAATCAAAGTGTAGTGTCTTTTTTACATAGAAAATGTTTCATGGTATTCCTAGTTCTTTAACTTTCATTCAGAGTTGAAGAAGTTTATTTTTGTAAGCTTATAACATGGCATATACATTGGAAAAATCATTTGTCACCTCTGTAGACAAACATCTAGGGCAAGGGTAGGCAACCTTTTGAGCGTAGTGTGCTGAAAAATGTTTTCAAAGAAATTGTGAGTGCCAGTTATATAAAAATATGTCAACTTTACACAATCTGGAAAAAAAAACATTTATACAGTAAATGCTGTAAATTGATTAATAGTAAGAAAACATTGAGCTTTCAAGGATGGTAAATGGTAACTTACCCTTTTTCCAGAACACATGTGCTGTGAGGCAAGTATGGTAAGGTTGAAATGAATATGTCAGCTGAGGACTTCTGCAAAATATACAGTTGAAAATGAAGTGTGAGGTGATATTGGTCACCCTAATAAAGTTCTCTCAGATCCAACCCAATCTCTGCACCTTCAGACCCTAAATCACCCCTCATTCCTGTACCTTAACCTTAATTCTTGCACTTTTGCACCCCGGATCAGGCCCAGTTCATGTTTCTTTAGGCCTCAGATCAGTTGCAGTTTCTGCACTTTCACACCCCAGATCAGCCCCAATTCCTGCACCTTCACACCTCAGATCACCCCAATTTCCTGCATATCACAGTTCAGATCACCCCAATACCTGCACCTTTATACCTCAGTTCATCCCAATTCCTGCACCTTCGCACTTCAGTTTAGCCCCAATTCCCTTACCTTCACATCATCATCCCAAGTCCTGCATTTTTGCTCCCCAGATCAGGCCCATTTCATGTTTCTTTAGGCCTCAGATCAGCCCCAATTCATGCACCTACACAACTCAGATCACTCCAATTAATACACTTTCGCACCCCAGACAGCCCCAATTCCTATTTCTTCAGGCCTCAGATCAGCTCCAGTTTCTGCACTTTCACACCCCAGATCAGCCCCAATTCCTTCATCTTCACAACTCAAATCACTTCAATTCCTGTACTTTCACACACCAGACAGCCCCAATTCCTCTTTCCTCAGGCCTCAGATCAGCCCTAATTCCTGCATTTGCACACCTCAGATCACCCCAATTCCTGCATGTCCAGACCTCAGATCAGCTCCAATTTTTGCATATCCAGGCCTCAGATCACCCTAATTCATGCACTTTCACCCATCAGATCATCCCAATCCCTGTACTTTCACACCTCAGATCAGCCCCAAATCCTGTACCTTCACACTTCAGATCAGCCTCAATTTCTGTACCTTCAGACCTCCAATCACACTAATTCCTGCACCTTCATCCCCCAGATCACCCCAATTCCTGCATCTTCCCACCTCAGTTCACACCAATTCCTGCAACTTCACTCCCTAGTCCCCATCGACAACTCTTGTGCCTTCAGGTCTCAGACATGCTTCAGTTCTTGAACCCCCAGAACTCTGATCACAATTCCTGGACCTCCAGAGCTCAGATCAGCTCCAATTCCTGCACCTCCAAGTCTCAGATCAGCCCCAATTTGTGCACCTTCACACCTTGGATCACCCTAATCTCTGTGCCTTCACACCTCAGATCAGTCCCAATATCTGCACCTTCACACCTCAGGTTACCCCAATTTGTGCACCTCCGGACCTCAGTTCATCCCAATTGCTGTATTTTTACAACCCAGATCACCCCAAATCCTGTTCCTTCAGGCCTCAGAACAGTACCAATTCCTGCATTTTCCCACCTCAGATCACCCAAATACCTGCACATTTACACCTCTGATCATCTCCAATTCCTGCACCCTTACATCTCGTATCACCTTCACATCCCAGCCCACCCTAATTCCTGCATTTTCACACTCCAGATCAGCCCCAATTTCTGCTCCTTTAGGCCTCAAATCAGTTGCAGGCCTGCACCTTCTGGCATAATTGGACCAAGCCATTAACACATAGATGCTCCAAAAATGACCACCAGCCAATGCTCTAATCAAAACAGCACCGCCTGTACCATGCAGTAGAATTGGAGAATTAAGTCGCAATTCCTACAGTTCCTAATTCATATTTCTAAGGTAGAAGTTACCAATATCTGTTCTGAAGTTGTAGTTTCCAATAGAAATCTAAAGTAGTAGTTACCAAACCTTGCTTTAAAGTAGTAGTTCCCTCTATTTGGACATCACGATGAATAGCAGCAGCAGGAATTTGCTGATTCCTGCTGCTGTTTTTGACACCAGTGAACTGCTAGCTTCAGCCACCATGCCTGTACAGTACACTTTGACAAGTTGCTGGTGGCCGTAGTTATTCGAGGCTGTTCACACAACTGGCCATAACCTGTGGTGATCGCTGCTGAATGCACACAAAGTGTGTGTTCAGCAGCCATCACCGCAGGTAATCACTGACTGTGTGAACAGTCAGGAATAGCTGCAGCACCCAGTAACCTGTCAATATAGTGTACTGTACAGGCTTGGCGGCTGCAGCTTACTGCTCACTGGTGATTCCCACTGCTGTCATTCACGCGGAATCTAAATGCCCTTGCAAATGTAGCCTAAATTAGTAGTTCCCAATAGCTGTTATGTCAGGAAAGTGTTTAAAACCTTTCTCCCTCCACATTAAATCCTTCTTTGCATTGAGTTACTCATAAAAGATTGCTGTGGAGGGGGTTAATAGCCATTTGAAGATAAACCTCTCTGGCTATATCCCTGTCTGAGTTCAGGTACACCAGTAGTAAAATTCTGGCCATGTTCCGACTCAGGCTAAAAGAGTGCTGAACCACATAAGAGGAAAAATACTGAATACAATTACCCTTTTAAAGTTAGAACAAGCAGCATGGGGAAACCAACTCAACGCAGCTTCAGGGTGGAGAGAGCAACACCGACAGAGGAACCGACACCAGCAGAAAGAGAGATGGACATTCACCAGCTGCACTGCTTCTTCTGTATGCAAATAAGAACAGTAGTGTTGCGCTAACTCATGAAAAATACTTACATTATGGGACACAGAAGAGTATTCTTTAACACTGGGATATACTGCCACCTTTAGGAGAACTGGACATTGAGAAGCAATGCTGGAAATACAGACTAGTATAACCCCTCTGCTCCCAGCATGCTTTAAGCTTTTGCTAATATATTTAGGAGAAGGGGCAATTTTCTCTCTGCTCTCTGAGAGAAGCAATACCTTTTCACTTTTCAAGATATTTCTTTTCTTCAAGCAAAATTCTTCAGGTGCAACAGAAACATTTTAGCTCCTCTTTGCAACGTCTCCATCCTTTACTTCTCGGCTTTTCCCTGGAGTACTGTAGCTAGACCCCACCAGGAAGAAGATGCGGGGCTGGCCTTTAGTGCTGCCTACTGGGCACTGGATTCTGCAGTTGCACACATAGATACATGGTGTAATGGACTGAGCTACCCACAGGGTTCTCCACAGGTCCAGGGCTGAAATACATCCATCAGCTGGAACCTGTACCTAAATATTCCCTAAGGTGTATGCCTGTCAGATGGGTGAAAATTGCTGCATAGGGCTTGTCTCTGCCTATATGCCCTGGGAGCCGCAGGATGGGAGACTGCTGCAGCAAGGAAACTTGATATTTAAATGGAAGCCCAGGTGTGCTGCTTTGGTTCCCTAGGGGCATAATGGCAGAGCACCGGCTGTGACACATTCAGTTGCAAGCGGGTAGTGGGAGAGGGTGGTTTACTGTTTGAATCTGGTGCCATTTTTCTGTTTCCCCAGGCTTCAGCTCAGGCATCTTCACTGAGCCTGCACAGCCATCTTCTAGGTTCGAGCTCACTGCACATGTGCGCAGTGTTTTGAAACTTGCACATGGACCCAGCTCAGCCTCTCCTGCCCTCTCCTTGCCCTTGATCCTCTGGGACATTTCTTCTCGACTCCTTGCTGCCTTCAGTGATGGTTACATCAAGCAAAACTCCTCCTGCTTTGCATTGTTATTATGAGTACCCTTAAGGAAGTGCACTCATATTTATGTTTAGCTAATAGACTGAGGGGGTTTCTACAGCATTTTGCCTGACTGCCCTGACAATGAAAAGTTCTTAAAATCTTTTGAGGTGTCCCACTCCCTTTGTTTGTCGAGGTAAGTATTTTCTGCTACTATGCCTGGATTCATGGGTCAACATTTGACATTGTCAGAGTCCTCATTTCACAGGAACCACAAGTGCACCCCCTTTGCCTCAGTCCTAGAGTCTGTTTCTGAACTTCTTCCAGCAGCTGCTGCTTCTCATTTAGATGCAGAAGATGAGAATTGTGCTTTGCCTGGTTCTTAGGCCTGCATCACCCTTGCAAAAGGTCACCAGCCTGGACTCTCTAAAAATTCCTCAGCCTGCTAAAACCTTCCCTGTAGACTCACCTTTACAACCTGTCCCTTATGGTAACTGGGCTCAGCCTGAAATTTTTTCACTCCTCTCAAGTTTTGCTTAGCATTACATTATTGAACAGGTTTTCTCAAAAATGTAGGCAGTACCTGATGTGGGCCCAGCTATTTTCTGTCTCAACAAGATCTTAATTGTTCCTGTAGAACATATCCCATGTTAATGGACCCCATGGATAAACAAAAGGCCCTTCTAAAGTTCGGTTCTCCCTGTGGGTCCTGCCATTTAATTTGTTGTTGTAGATATGTTTGTGTGCTAAACTCTGGCTGTTTGATCCAAGGCCATGTCTCTCCAGGTACTGGTTCCATTCTTATGAATACCTCCTCCAATATGTCCTCCAACATCTGGAGCTCCTACCTGTATCTTTGTGCTGTTGTGTGAATGGGATTGTGACTACTACCCACTAAATATCCATATTAGGCCTCATTTTGGCGCATATGTGAAAAACCCCTTGGCTTAAATATTGTTCTGTGGAGGGGGGGTGTAGGGAGTACAACTTTGGCCCCAGAAAAAGAAGGCAAAAACTGGGGTGGTTAAGGCCCCTGCTCCTGATACAGAAACATTTAGTTTCTTTCAGACTTCCAAGGCTGGGGCTGGAACTCAGCTGTGCTGTAGGCCAAAAATGCACCCAGTCTGGGGGGAAGTGACCCTTGCAATAAAGAGGGAAATGCTCCTCACTTGTAAAAGTGAGAGGACATCTTTTGGCCTTTGCAGCCATCTGCAAATACAAGAGGACCCCCAGAAATTCCATACCTGACCCTTTAGAGTATGGGGTGAATGAGTACATAATTCTCCTACTCATTCACACACATAAAAATGTTACCTAGAAAAAAAAGACTTCAAATGTTTGACAAGTTCATTGTGAATCTATTATCAATTTCAATGCCTGCTGTCTGCCGGCTTGCCAAAAAACCCCCCAAAAAAGAGCTGACCTGAAGCACACAACTGATTCCAACGATACCAATAGTGGAATGGCAGCTCCCCAAGCTGTCATAAGCTATAAAAAAGAGGGGTAGGGATAGTGGTGACATTTACAAAAGAAGAAAGTGTTTAACATGTTACTAAACCCCCAACAGTAAAATCAGTCTGTATATGCAGTAAAGCATGCTTGCTATACTCACTAAGGAACCTAAGGGGTTAAACCTCTGCATTGTGTAAAAAGGCCCTTTGATCCTGACTTCTCTGATCCTCCCCTTCTTCCAGTGTCCCCCTCTTATCTCCTGATAAGACATATCGTGTGGAGTCACTCTGTACATGCTCAGTTTGGTGTGTATTGAGAGTTTTTTTTTTTCTTGGGAGAGTGCATGTGATCAGCACAAGGCCAATCAGCACTGTCCAGACAGAGGTCACGGGTTCTGCATCCTCATAGAGCAAAATGAAAATGCCTCCTACAAGCTTTACCATGTGCTCTGCTGGACACTGATAGAAGTCACAAGACTGCTCTAACTGCTGATGAGAAAAGTTATTTAGCAGTTTATATCTACTAAAATAATTGGTATTCCATGTTCTGTGTACTGTGGGAGACCAGATATAGTGGATGCAGGGTCCTGGGTTTAGTAACACTTTACGTATATAGTAATTGTGGACCAAATGCGATTTCAATCCTTGGGTTTAGTAATACTTTAAAAGTGTCAGCACTGTTATCATCGCCCCTTTGCTTATGTGGCAGGAATTCCTGGAGACGTCAACCATTTCTAGGGACATAATGGTTGCCAGCACCCACTGCTTCCATGGGAACCAGTGACAATGGGAAGATATGCCTCTTCCATACATGATAATCGGCTCCCGTCGAACAGAACGCCAGGCAGGAAGCAATACTCCTGATCAAGGATCAGGGTGTTTT
This sequence comes from Staurois parvus, assembly GCF_062004578.1. Classification (NCBI taxonomy): domain Eukaryota; kingdom Metazoa; phylum Chordata; class Amphibia; order Anura; family Ranidae; genus Staurois; species Staurois parvus. Next base: position 11,396,728 of record NW_028317882.1, read on the forward strand.
GGTTTTCCCATCAATGCTGGACCTCCCAACTTTGAGGTCATCCGACAAGGATTCAGTTGGACAATGCCACAACAGTGGCCTACATCAACCACTAGGGAGAAACTAGAAGAGCTCAAAGAGCTCAAAATTGGATCTGATTTTCACTTGGGTGGAAAGTCATTTTAAATGCCTTACACATCTTGGGTTGAAAAGTTAGCAGGCTGACCTCTTTTTTCATCAATGTCTGGACTCCAAAGAATGGTCTCTTCATCCTGAGGTATTTTTAGACCTCTATCAAAGGTAAGTGATGGCGGACGTGGATCTTCTGACTTCCTGGTTCAACAACAAATTGAACAGTTTGTTTCCAGGTCCAGTGAACCTCTGGCCTTTGTGACAGATGTCATGTTGACAATGTGGGATTAGTTCAACTTTATGTATGCATTTCTTCTTCTAAAACTTCTTTTCATCTGCTTGCAGGATCAAGATGGAGGGCATTCTGGTGATTCTTGATGCACCCAACTGGCCCAAGTGGTCCTGGTACTCGGACCTCATCAGATTCCTGGCAGACTCTCTGTGGATACTCCCAGAGTGTCCAGATATTCTGTCTCTCCTTGCTCACAAGGTTGCTTTTCCCATTGCCATCACTTCTGTGAAGTGAGATTCTTAGTTGGCATCCTTAATCTGTAAAATCCCTTTCTTATGCCACACAAGGATAAGGTTACTTTGAGGCCCATAGCCTCTTTCCTTTTGAAGATGGTGTCTTCCTTTCCTTTTAAGCAGGGCTCTACTTTGTCTCTGTCCTACTTCTAATCATCCTAAACAGATTTTATCTTTAAGTTACAGCTCCCTTTCATCAGTCTGATTGACTAGATCAGTTAGTGCTGCATGGACTTTTCAGCATCGGGCATCATATTTTTTTAGATTTGTAAGGCTACCATCTGGTCTTCTGTTTACACATTTGTGTTTTTCCAGGTGGATGTTTGGGTGATGCAGTTTTGGTTGTAAGGTTCTTCTGGTCACACTGTAGGGTCCTTTGAGCCAATGTTATTAACCCATTGTTTTTTACTTGTGGGTCTGTTAGCCTTTTGTTGCTGTTGCCCACTCCTGAGTTGAATTACTTTTGGACATGTCAGTGTTTCAGAATACTATTCTGTGTCCCAGAACATACTCCAAGAAAATAATTTTACAGGTAAGACAAAAAATCCTATTTGTTAGCTATGTGAGTAAGGTGATTGTAGTTATATTAGTGCACTTGAATCAATATAGGTGAGTACTCTATGTGATTAATTTTTTAATTTCAACTTGTGTTTGGAGGTATTTTTGTTTAACAGGCCTTTTGGGGCCTACACCCTTAATACTACTGATTTCCTTAACAAACTGCACAATACACAGCATCCACAACTACAGTTGCAAGAAAAAGTATGTGAACCCCTTGGGATTACGTGGAGTTTTGCATGAATTGGGCATAAAATATGCTCTGAACGTCATCTAAGTCACAACAATAGAAGAACACAGTCTGCTGAACATAATACTACACAAACATTAGATGTTGCCATGGTTTAATTGCACATAACATGTAAACATTCACAGTGCAGGGAGGAAAAATTATGTGAACCTTTGGACTTAATAACTGGTTGACCCTCCTTTGGCAGCAATAACCTCAACCAAACGTTTCCTGTAGTTGCAGATCAGACCTGCATAATGATCTGGAGTCATTTTGGACCACTCCTCTTCAGAAAACTGTTTCAGTGTAGCAATATTCTTGGGATGTCTGGTGTGAATCGCTCTCTTAAGGTCATGCCACAGCATTTCAATCGGGCTGAGGTCAGGACTCTGACTGGGCCACTCCAGAAGCCGTATTCTGTGCTGTTGCTGCCATTGTTTTGTTGAATTACTTGTATGCTTTGGGTCATTGTCCTGTTGCATCACCCATCCTCTACGGAGCTTCAGTTGGCGGACAGATGGTCGTACGTTTTCCTGCAAAATGTCTTGATAAACTCTGGAATTCATTTTCCCATCAATGACAACAATCCATCCAGGCCCTGAGGCAGCAAAGCAGCCCTAAACCATGATGCTCCCTCCGCCATGTTTTACAGTGGGGATGAGGTTTTGATGTTGGTGTGCTGTGCCTTTTTTTCTCCACACATAGTGTTGTGTGTTTTTCCCAAACAACTCAATCTTGGTTTCATCTGTCCACAGTATATTTTGCCAGTAGTGCTGTGGAACATCCAGGTGCTCTTTTGCAAACTTCAAACGTGCTGCAACATTCTTTTTGGACAGCAATGGCTTCCTCCGTGGTGTCCTCCCATGTACTCCATTCTTGTTTAATGTTTTCCTTATTGTAGATGTGTCAACAAAAATGTTAGCATGTGCCAGAGATTTCTGTAGGTCTTTAGCTGACACTCTGGGATTCTTCTTTACCTCAGGCAGCATTCTGCGCTGTGCTCTTGCAGTCATTTTTACAGGACGACCACGCCAAGGGAGAGTAGCAACAGTGCTAAACTTTCTCCATTTGTAGACAGTCTGTCTTACCGTGGACACATGAACATCAAGGCTTTTGGAGATACTTTTGTAACCCTTTCCAGCTTCATGCAAGTCAACAATTCTTGATCGTAGGTCTTCTGAGAGCTCTTTTCTGCGAGGCATGGTTCACATCAGACAGTGCTTCTTGAAACCGGTAAACCCAAAACAGGTGTGTGTTTTTTAAGGGCAGGACAGCTGTCAGCAACACATCTAATATCATCACACTGATTGGAGTCAAGGTTGGCTCACTCCTGGCTCCAATAAGCTCTGGGAGAAGTCATTAAGCTAGGGCCTCACATACTTTTTCCTCCCTGCACTGTGAATGTTTACATGTTATGTGCAATTAAACCATGGCGACATCTACTGTTTGTGTAGTATTATGTTCAGCAGACTGTGGTTTTCTATTGTTGTGACTTAGATGACGTTCAGAGCACATTTTATGCCCAATTCATGCAAAACTCCACATAATCCCAAGGGGTTCACATACTTTTTCTTGCAACTGTAAATACAGTACAAGTGACTATGGATGTAGAATCTGTGTATAGCAGCATACCTCACAAATATAGGATTATGTAATGCATGTCACATTTCCCCATTACCTCCCTGAACTACAAATAAAGTGCTTATGATGTTACACAGCTCATTGAATTCATACTCAAACATAATGATTCACTTTTAGTTATGACATAAAATTCATCATTTGGTGTTTATTTTCAATAAAATTTGTTTGAATTAAAAAAAATCATTATATGGGTAGTGCTAGGGGAAGAAAGATGGCACCACATGGCATAAACCTATTTTCATCATATAGACATAAGCAGAAGAGAATCTCTGCAAACATATTACTTAAAGTGGAACTAAACACTCCTATCATTTTCAGGCAAAGAAGCTGCCATCTTAAAGTAGAGCTTTTGTCAGAAAATTAAGTCCTGCTAGATCACTTCATTCTGGCCCCTTTTGCAGGTATAGCTATGTAAAACATTAAAAATAAGCGCCTATACTGTTTAAAATTAAGTAATACGCCATCTTGCCCTGCTCTGCACATGCTCAGTTGGCTCTATTTTAGGCACTGCCGAATTTATAGAGGCTGATCTGCCGACAGCCTTAAAGCGTAATTAATTCCTCCTATCTTTTACAGCAAGGATGCTGCTTCTGTTTGACCCACAACTAACAAGGTGCTGCACATGTGATCAGTTATGACACCAGCCATTTGATGGTTTTGACAGTTTGGTTGGGGGGACACAAGCAAAAGTGACAGTTAGCAATCCCAGCATTCCAGGAATGTACCTGCTTTCTGAAACCATTAAATCGATGGGTTTGGTTGAGCATTATAATTTACTGCTCTTCAGGGGCTCTGGGCTTCAGCAACACGGCAGTCTCCAGCAAGAAGATACAGGAACAATGCTGGAGGCAATTTACAGCACACACTAATGTTGGTAGCTTAATTATTAGGCTGGGTTCACATATATGCGGTGAGGCATATCGCATGTGACTTGCACAGGAACCGCACCGCATTCCTGTGCAAATCACATGCGAATTGTGTGCGGTGCGACTGGAGCCATACATTTTGTATGGCTCTAATCGCACCGCATCCGCACAAAAAAGGTGCAGGACCCTTTTTTTGGGCCGCACTAGATTCGGATCGCATGGGTATTCACACCTATGCAATACGATTCTGCACATCGCACTGCGTTTTGAGGACAGATTTCACATACAGATTTAACATACACACCTGCAGAGGTTCGCATGAACGGGGTGCGATTCTGATGCATTACGGAATTCACACAGAAAATGCTGCGAATTCCACACTGCATCAGTGTGAACCCAGGCTTAATCTGGAATGTATGTTCCCTGCTAAAGAACATTATTTTTTATCAAGTTGTTATTGGTAAATCTGTTTGATTTGCCATGATGTTGCCTATGTGATCAGTTATGACACCAGGCATTTGATGGTTTGACAGTTTGGTTGAGAGCACAAGCAAATGTAACAGTTTTTAAAAACCGGTAAATTGCTGGGTTTAGTTTCGCTTTATTACATTCTACTCTTTGCTAAGACTAAAAATGGACTATACAGGCACGTTTTTGATATTCCTGGCTAGCACAATGTCCATCAAGGATGCCAAACTTTATTCTCTAGCATATAGGAAACCATCTGGCCAATGCAAATATCTCCACAGTTCCAGCTTTCACCACCAACATACCAAACAATCCATTATATGTAAAAAGGCCACTAGAAAAAGCTACATATGCTCTAACTCAGAAGAACAAAATAAACATATCTGAGTACTTGCAGAATTATTACTAAAAAATCAATGCAATAAAACCATCAGTGCAAGCACAAACATTGCACTAGAACCCAAAGGGAAATCAACAGTTAAAAGAGAGAAAATGTAATAACTCTAGTTATCTACACATAATCCAGGACTAGAAGGTATATGAAATAAAATCAAACTGTTAGCAAGCCAACATAATAGAGAATGAAACTCTGAATAATCTTTTCCAACAATTTCTTAAAGTGGTAGTAAAGGGTGAAGGTTTTTCACTTTTATGCATTCTATGCATGACGGTAAAAAAACTTTAGTGTGCAGCTCCCCCTTCAGCCTCGATCCAGCTATGCGCACGAGAGCAATAGCTCCTCCGCATTAGCTCAAACACAGCAGCAGAAGCCATTGTCAATCACAGCCAGTGAAGAGGAAGTGGTGGGTGGGGCCAAGCTACACTCTGTGTGTCTTATAGAGGCGGCTCTAGAGTGAGCACACAGTCAGCAGGAGGGAGCAGCCAGGAGTACTGGTGGGGGACCAGAGAAGAGGAGGATTGGGGCTGTTGTGTGCAAAACTATTGCACAGAGCAGGTATGACATGTTTGTTATTTTAAAAACAATACATCTGAACCTTTAGTATGACTTTAATTCTGGTCTTCAGACATCGACTCAACCTTAGACATAAACTAATCAGCAGGAAACTTCAGGACATAAGGAACATGATTTGTGACATCTACTGGACATACAGTACATCAAGAAAGTATTCACAGCGCTTCATTTTTGCCACATTTTGTTATGTTACAGCCTTATTCCAAAATGGGTTAAATTCTGTTGGATCTCATTCCCATCCAGGAAAGGAAAACATTTAAACTTAAAAGTGATAATTACATTTGACACAACAGATTAAGGACTGCATCTTAGCTGTCTAACCATGACCAGATTTTATGGCCATTTTTACCTCTATGATTTTTCTCTCTGCCATACCACAGCCCACGTTTCTACTTATTTTTTCTCCTGTCTAATACCCTGTGTCCACTCTACTTAATTTTCATTGTTATCCTAATTGCAGTTTTGTCTTAGCGTTTTGCTAAACTTCTACCTATATCAGGACTGCATAGACCCAAAAGTAAAGAATAACCACTCCCTCCTTATCCCTGAAAGGTTGTCCTAAAAATTGAACTATCACAAAATTGTGTAAATTAAGAAAATGTCACATACAGTACCTAAATGTTTTAGCTATGAAATTCAGTAATTTCTTCATAAAAATGCAGTCATCTATAATGCATAAGTGTTAATGTTAATATTATACCTTTTACATAGCATACATTATAGGTTTGCAGAAGATGAAAATATTTCCAGTAGCATGTATGCTTGCAATCTAACAATGGCCATTCAATGGCCATTTGTGTCCACAGTTCTTGAAAGAAAGCTATCCCCCCTCGATAACTTTTGTAATTGAAAGAGGCCAAAACACAGAATACATATTGCTTGCTCTGCTAAACAAAGCAATCATAAACCAAAATCAGATTGTGTAGATAAAAATCAATGCAATAACATATTTGTCTTTCATCTGAAATGCACTTTTTATCTGAAACGTTAAAGTGTATTGACACCTGCCACAATGCTGCAATAATTTCTAGTCAGTTTTTCTTAATTAGTGTTAACCAGTTATACTTAAAATATTTCAGACTGCGAAAGTATTTGTTTCCTGTTCTACCTGATCCTTCTAAGAGCAATGTTTTAACACTTATTCCAAACAATAGCAGCTACGTAAGTATTAAATGCAATGCTGGCGCATTTTTTTTTTTTAATGACAATGTTAACACAACATTCATTTTATTGTAGGCATTGCATAATTAAATGTTTAGGTCAAAATTTATATAAGCAGTTTACCTATACACAATCAATGATATTGGATCTGTAGAATAAAAATAAAATCCTTGAGAAAACATCAATTATGTCAGCTTCATGAAGTAATTTTTAAAACATGAAATTGGATTCTTAGCAGACAAGCATCCACTGTATTATCAACAATTAGGACTGCAGATTAACAAGAAAAAACTCCCAATAAATATACGGTAAGTTGTAAAACCATGCAGTAAGCTAGTAACAAAAACCAGGGTAAGGGATAATGGACAATTCAGATTTTAGTCCTCATGCATACTGGACGTTCTTACAGATGCTGTTTTTGTCTTCTGATGACCTTTTTTTCTACAGCTAGTAAACCCCCCAGCATGTTATACTATGTGTCCATGCACACATAGACTGTAATCAATGTTTATTGGCTGGGAAGTTTTTTGGCTGGAAAAAAAAAACAGAATTAGTTGGTTTCTAGAGAAGTTTTTTAGCTGTAAAAACGCTCTAACGCTAACCGGCATTTTTTAACGTTTTTTGATCAAAAAAATAAAAAAGTTTTTTGTTCAAAATAACACAAACGTGGAAAAACGCTGCTAAAAACAACAAAACGCAGCTAAACGCTAATGCAAAAACGCTAAAAACAGCTAACGTTACCAGTGTTATCAAAACGTCAAGTGTGCATGAGGGCTCAGTGTTGATGGTTTAGGATAGTAATTGGTTGGTAGAGCCAATGTCAAAGCAGGTGGCTCAAGATAATAAATAGTATATGTCAAGTGAGGAACCTAGACGATAGGTAGGGTTAGTTGGAACAAGACAAGATCAAACTGAACAGTCATCAGAATTCAAAGATTCTTGCCAGATAAGCATGTAATGTATTATCCTTTCTCACATACATTAATAATTTAAAGAAGAAACCTAGGCTAGTATAGCACTACCCATTTAGGAGTTGCAAAGATTTTGGGTCCTCCTATAGCCCTGCACAGCCAGGCAACATGCATCTTCACACAGGCTTGCATCCAGAAGTCAGATATCAGTCCTTGAGCTTTGTTTTTGGTTATTTATATTAGGGGGATTTGAACTGAGATAGGGTTAGGGGTGTACAGGATGCCCAAGGGAACTCATGAGTTGAGGACAACTGCCTGGAACTATTTCCAAACATAGCACAGTCTCTGTTGGAGAGCTAGCCAGCGTCTCTTAATGTACCACCCTAGAAGAACTCCTCTTCCTTCACCCAGCAATCTGGAGGTATCTCTGTGCAGGGGATTTGGTGCCTGTTTCTTTAAGAAATGGACAGTCCCAGGTAGGTGGCAAATCTTGTCTTCCACCAGACTGCTCCTTCCCCTATCTGCCCAAGGGGTGCAGGGGTACTTACTCAGATCCTCTCCTGTACTGATGATGGGTTGGTGGCTGCTACTAGGCCTTATAGCTGGACCACTCCTTCCCTGCTGTACAGGTGGTCCTCACTCTGGGGGCCAGTGAAGCCCTGCGCTTCCTACTTTCCAGCTTCACTGCCTGTAGGTGACCCCCTCCCCTCTCAATCTGGGCCCCTCCCAGGCTCCTGCCTTCAGCCTCACATCTTCCTCTCTGTATTCCACCCGAACTAACTACAGCTGAGCAGGCTCAGAAACTCTTAAAGGCTGTCCAAGCCCCTTTCCAAGCCTCCTGTTGGGGATTGGCCAGGATCCTTCAAGAGTTCAGGCCAATCACTCCTCAGATCCACCCACTGCTTCTAGACCTTTTTCCAAAGATCTAGAGCAAGGGGAAATTCCAGAGGGCTGGTCTGCAGAGAATCTCAGCTCTGATTCATTTTTGACCATCTGACTATCACATCCAGGCTGCTACTCAGCCCTCCTCTCTAACAATTAAGACTCTAGCTTCCCGTAGCTAACTAAGGAGAGAGAGAGAGAGAGAGAGAGAGAGAGAGAGAGAAGACACAGAAGACACAAGGCTGGTGGACAGTGTGGGTGGGGCAGACACAGGAGAAGAGCTTTCTCCCTCCACTCCCATCTGTGGTGGGCAGGGAGCTGTCAGCACTGGGGACTGAATATGCTTACAGATCTCCACATTGCACTGGGGGATGAGGGGGGGCCGGCCATGGGGGAAGCATACAGGAGCCCAGGGCATGCAGCCTGCAGGAGATGGATAGGAGAGGCAGCCGGGCGGAACATAGAGGAACCAAAAAATACACGGTCTTCTATGTGCCGCCTGGCCGTCTCTCCTATCCAGGCATCCCCGGCCCACCAGGCAATTGTGTGTGCCCTATGGCCAGTCCAGGCTTGGGTATGAAGGTGCAGGAATTGGGCTGATTTGAGGTGTAAAGGTGCAGGAAGTGGGTTGATCTGAGGGTTGAAGGTGCAGGAATTGGGGCTGATGTAAGGTATAAAGGTACAGGAACTGGGGTGATCTGAGGGTTGAAGGTGCAGGAATTGGGGCTGATTTAAGGTATGAAGGTGCAGGAATTTGGGTGATCTGAGGTGAGAAGGTGCAGAAACTGGGGTGATCGGAGGTGTGTAGGTTTAGGAATTGGGGCTTATCTGGGGTATGAAGGTTCATTAATTGGTGTGATCTGAAAGTGCAGAAATCGGGGTGATCTTCAGTATAAAGATGCAGGAATTGAGGTGATCTGAGATGTGAAGATGTAGGAATTGGCCTGATATGAGTTGTGGAGGTACAGGAATTGGGGAGAGCTGAGGCATGAAGGTGCAGGAATTGGGGTGATCTCAAGTTTGAATGTTCAGGAATTGGGCTGGTCTGAAGTGAGAAGATGCAGAAATGTGGGGTGATCTGAGGTGTGAAGGTCAGGAATTCAGGCTGATCAGAGGTGTTAAGGTGCAGGAATTGGGGTGATCTGAGGTGTGAAGGTGCAGGAATTGGCCTGATCTGAGGTATGATGGTGCAGGAATTGGCCTGATCTGAGGCATGAAGGTGCAGGAATTGGAGTGATCTGAGGTGTGAAAGTGCAGGAATTGGCCTAATCTGAGGTATGAAGGTGCAGTAATGTGCCTGATCTGAGGTATGAAGGTACAGAAATTGGGCTGATCTGAGGTATGAACGTACAGGAATTTGGCTGATCTGAGGTGTGGAGGTGTAGGAATTGGGGTGATCTGAGGTGTGCAGGTACAGAAATTAGGGTGACCTGAGATGTGAAGGTGCAGGAATTGGGGCTGATCTAAGGTATGATAGTGCAGGAATTGGGCTGATCTTTGGTGTAAAGATCCAGGAATTGAGGTTGATCTGAGGTATGAAGGTGCAGCAATTGGGGTGATCTGAGATGTGAAGGTGCAGGAATTGGGGCTTATCTAAGGTATGAAGGTGCAGGAATTGTGGTGATCTGATGGGTGAAGGTGCAAGAATTGGGGTGATCTGATGGGTGAAGGTGCAGGAATTTGGGTGACCTGAGATGTGAAGGTGCAGGAATCGGGGTGACCTAAGGTTTGAAACTGCAGAAATTGGGGTGATCTGAGATGTGAGGATGCAGGAACTGGGCTGATCTGAGGTAAGAAGGTGCAGGAACTGGGATGATCTGAGGTGTGAAGATGCAGAAATCTGGGTGATCTGCAGTGTGAAGATGCTGGAATTGGGGATGAACTGGGGTATGGGGGTTCAGGAATTGGGGTGATCTGAGATGTGAAGGTCCAGGAATTGGGGTGATCTGAGTTGTAAAAGTGCAGGAATTGGGATTGAATTGAAATTGGATGGTTCGAGAATTGGGGTGATCTGAGGTGTGAAGGTGCAGGAATTGGGGTGGTGTGAAGGTGCAGAATTTGGGAATGATCTGAGGTGTGATAGTGCAGGAATTGGAGTGATTTGAGATGTGAAGATGCATGAATTGGAGTGATCTGTGGTATGAAGGTACAGCAATTGGAGTGATCTGATGTATGAATGTGCAGGATTAGGGGTGATCTGTGGTGTGAAGATACAGGAATTTGGGTGATCTGAGTTGTGGAAGTGCAGGAATGGGGATTGATCTGAGATCTGATGGTGCAGGAATTGGGGTAATCTGAGGTGCAGTATTTGGGGTGGTGTGAAGGTGCAGGATTTGGGGATGATTTGAGGTGTGATGGTGCAGGAATTGGGGTGATATGAGGTGTGAAGATGCAGGAATTGGGGTGATCTGAAGTATGAAGGTGCAGGAACTCGAGTGACCTTAGGTGTAAAGGTGCAGGATTAGGGGTGATCTCAGGTGTGAAGGTGCAGGAATTTGGGTGATTTGAGGTGTGAACATGCAGGAACTGGGGTGATCTGAGGTATGAAGTTCCTGGAATTAGGGTGATCTGAGATAGAAGGGTGCAGACATTGGGGCTGATCTGAGGTGTAAAGGTGTAGGAATTGGGTGATCTGAGGCATGCAAGTACAGGAATTGGAGTTGATCTGAAATCTGATGGTGTAGGAATTGGGGTGATCTAAGGGGTGAAGGTGCAATAATTAGGGTGATCTGAGGTGTGAAGGTGCAGCAATTGGGGTGATCTGAGGGGTGAAGGTACAGCATTTGGAGCTGATCCGAGGAGTGAAAGTGCAGGATTTGGGGATGATCTGAGGTGTTTAGGTGGAAAGCTCAATATTTCTTTCTTTCTTTCTCTTTTCTATTATCCAAGTTATTTACAGCATTTACTATTCAAGGATTCCTTTTCATGATTGAAAATGTGAAGTTGACATTTTTTTTGTGTAGCTTGCACACTCAATTTCTTTGTAAAAAAAATTTGGCACACTGTGCTCAAAAGGTTGCCTACCCCTGCCTTAGATGCAACCACTTCCACAACAGCCAACAATAACTCTTGATTTCTTATTCTTCTAAGTTTATCTTATCATATAAGTACCACAGGTTTTCATACAACCCCCCCTTCCCTAGCTATTACTTAGATTTGGAGAAAAGCCTTGAATTGGCATCAACAGTGTGCTTTGCTTTCTCTTTTAAAAACAACCAATACATTTTTGTACTTTCATTTAAAGATTTAAGACAATACCAAGTATTTTCACTAGTACTCATGAAAATGCTCCCAATACCTGAAACCGATACTTTGCTGTGTGATTTGCGTCCATACAAAATGAATGGGTGAAAATCATACTGCAAAGAATAGCATGCGATTTGAACAAGAATGCGGTGTGATTCCTGTCCAAATTGCATGCGGTTTTCCTACCACTCCTGTGTGAACCCAGGAAACCTCCCTGCACTTATCCCATGCTGTCACACAACGAACAGCCGCTTCACAGGTCTGGGGATTTGAAATCCCTGTGGCCTCCGTTCTCTTCTCTCCATGCTGCAGGCTAGACAGCTTTTGATTAGTCAGTACATTGATGCTGACCAATCAGAAGCCATGTAGCCTGTACTGTCATCCCTTCAGGGAGAGGAGAGAAAGCCACTGGGATTTCAAATGATTTATATATCACAGGGATCCACTTATATCAATCTGATGTAGGATTACATATACAATATAGTTTTTAAATATATATATCTATATATATATATACATACACACAGTATATATTGCTCAGCAGCTATCATCTATCATCATCTATACCTCATAGTGATGTCACCAATGATATTTGACACTAGCAGCTTAGACCTGGATTTAGATAATGATATACTGGAAGCTACTAACATTATTATATTTATTTTTGTTAACCTTTAATTTTGCTATAAATGAGATCAGTTTCAGCATGTGATATGCATTGTGTCAATGTGTCAATGTTAAAGGTTTATGAATTGTTTGTAAAGTATTATTTACATGTTTTTTTCATATTAATTCACATCATATTTATATGGATTTAATTATATTGATTTGATGATGTAGGCTATTATCCCATTACGATTTTTTCATTTTAATTTCCTTTGGGGTTTTTTCTTATCTTTTTGTCTCTTTTTTTCCATTTAAACAAAATATATTTCTTTGGCTTGAAATATGTTCTAGAATGTTTGGTTAGTGTTTATATTGCTTATTTTTCATTGATTTCATTATTTATTTGTTTTTATTATCACTTATTTGTACATAAACATTTATGGTTTAGGGACTGGAGAAGGGTTTGTTGTACTTCGAGTAAATGCATGGATTGAATGTTGAATATTTTAATGAATTAGTTATTTAAATAATTGAGCTGTAGTGAATGGTGTGTTATGATTAAGTGCCCATTGGCGTAAAACACGTCAGCACTCGCTTTTGTTGTGTGCTATACTTTTTAGATTTTTTTTTTAAATTTCATGGATCTTAGCGATATCAGTGTGCAGTCTCAGTGTAACAACCTGTCACTGGTTGTTAACAAAGCTGTCGGCTTCACAGTTGACAGCTTCCTAACAACCAGTGAAGCAGTACTGGGCTTAGCCCAATAGGGAAGCTGAGACACCATTTCTCCCTTAGGTTTGCTCTTGCATTGTAATTGACAGCAAGCAGTGGGCACACTCTATAGCCAATAGCAGACTGTCTGTTGGTTCAGGATTCATCCACTGCCTGCTCTCAATCACAAGGGGAGCAGATATGATGGGGAACTAGTATCTGTGAATCCCCATCAGGCTGCGCCAACCCAGTGCAAGACTCCCCGATGGTGTACTGTCTGACCGTTGCAGTGGCGGGGAAGAAGCACAGTTGCACTGACTTTTTGTATGGACTCTGATTTCAATGTGCCTCCCATGTGTCTACAAGTACATAGTATATCTGTCTCATGCACTGATATGTGTCATATGGAGGCATGTTGGAAATCTTAGAAACTCTTTATGAATTCCCCTGAATATGTTTTGTCTCAGGATGTCCTGCTCATGCTCCATTAAGGCTTTATCCTTAAGAGAATAGAATTTGGGATGCGAAGGGGCAGAGGACAATACTGTGGGGTAGGGATGTGAAGTGGGGGGTGAAATTGATGTGAGGAGGGCAGAGTATACTACTGTTGGTGGGGGGATTTGTGATGTGAGGGGTGGGGCAGTGCTGTTGGGAGAGATGTGGGAGGGACAAAGCTGTAGGGAGGGAGATGTAAAGGGGGGGGGGCAATGTTGTGGAGGGATGTGAAGGGGGCACAGTTCTTCTGGGGGGTGATGTAAAGGGACAGAGGACAGTACTGTGGGGGAGGGATGTGAAGGTGGCAGAGGATAGTAGTGTGGGGTGGGGGTGATGATCTGAAGGGGGGGTTGAGCACTGCTGAAAATAATGGGAGTGTGCGATGTGAAGGGGGTTCAGTTCACTACTGTAAAGGGTTGGGTGTGATGTGCAGGGGGCCTGAGAACACTACTGTGAAGGTGTCACTGATGTGAAGTGGGGGACTGTGACGTGTAGGGGGGTACTGAGGACAATGAAGTATAGGGATTGTGATATACAGTAGGACATGGCTGAAAAAAAATGCTGTTCGTAACTCTGTTGGAATAACATTTTACTGGTCCATGAATTTTAATTCAATACCCCTGATCTAGGAGATACATTCAATCCAGCTACAAAATAGTGTATAATCCCCTACAGAGGGGCTCTTCCAAGTGATCATTACATAATGTAAACAATGTTATTAAGGTTTACAATTCTGTAAGTAGCATGAATCTAATACCATTTTACTAATATATTTTAGATTTTATGCCCAAAATATCTAATTGACACAAGCTCTGAAAACCAACAAACAGACTTCTTAAAGATAGAAACTAATGTGACCATAAATGACACCAGGATGATTTTCAAGGAGCTTGAGATCAAGCAAGTGGCTGTAACCAGTGAAATTTTTGGCAATGATGTCCTTTTAGTTTCTGAAGCTGAGACAGATCTTCAGTCTGCATACAAGAAGCAAGAGGTTGCTATGACACTAGGTACTGAAAAGGAAGAACTGATTCAGATCAGAAAACTGAAAAAAGATGACTTGACAACGGAAGCTGATCTAAAAGAAAATGTTGCTTTTTTAAGTGTTTGTGAAGATGCAATATCTGCATAAGATCATGATGGATATACAGTACACACTATAACGCCAAAAGTATTGGGACACGTGCCTTTACATGCACATGAACTTTAATGGCATCCCAGTCTTAGTCTGTAGTGTTCAATATTGAGTTGGTCCACCAGCAGCTATAACAGCTTCATCTCTTCTGGGATGGATGCCCAAAAGGTTTAGGAGTGTGTCTATGAGCATGTTTTACCATTCTTCCAGAAGCGCAGTTGTGAGGTCAGGCACTGATGTCGGCTGGGAAGGCCTGGCTTTCAGTCTACACCCTAATTCATCCCAAAGCTGTTCTGTCAGGTTGAGGGCAGACTCTGTGCAGGCCAGTCATGTTCCTCCACCCCAAACTCGCTCATTCATGTCTTTATGGACCTTGCTTTGTGCACTGGTGCGCAGTCATGTAGGAACAGGAAGGGGCCATCCCCAAATTGTTCCCACATAGCTGGGAACATGAAATTGTCCAAAATGTCCTGGTATGCTGACACCTCTAAGAGTTCCCTTCACTGGAACTAATGGGACAATCTAAAACCCTGAAAAAAACCCAAACCATAGCCCCCCCACTACCAGATTTTACAGTTGGCACAATGCAGTCAGGCAAGTACCATTTTCCTGGCAACCGCCAAACCCAGACACATTAATCAGATTGCCAGATAGAGAAACTTGATTTGTCACTCCAGAGAACACCTCTCCACTGCTCTAGAGTCCAATGGTGGCATGCATTACACCACTGCCTCCGACGCTTTGCATTGCACTTGGTGATGTAAGGCTTTGATGCAGCTACTCGGCCACGGAAACCCATTACATGTTGTTGTGCTAATCTGAAGACCACATAAAATTTGGAGGTATTTAGCTATTGACTCTGCAGACAATTGGTGACTTCTGCACACTGTGCACTTTAGCATGCGCTGACCCCGCTCTGTCATTTTACATGGCCTACCACTTCGTGGCTGAGTTGCTGTTGTTCCCAGTTGCTTCCACTTTGTTATAATACCACTAACAGTTGACCATGGAATATTTAGTTGCAAGGACATTTCATGGATGGACTTATTGCACGGTTGGCAACCTATCACGGTACCATGCTTGAATTCACTGAGCTCCTAAGAATGAACCATTCTTTCACAAATGTTTGTAGAAGCAGTCTGCATGCCTAGGTGCTTGATTTTATATTTATACCTGTGACCATGGAGGTGATTGGAATGCTTGAATCCAATGATTTGGAGGGGTGTCCCAATACTTTTGGCAATATAGTGTATATACTGTATAACACACTGTATAAATAGCAAAACTATCTGTCCTTCCCTCCTGCCAAGGTACTACGCTACATGTAGCCATGGACTGCGACATCTCCATTTAGCCCCTACATCCAATTACTGTCCAAATCTTGCTGCCTTCACCTTGATAACATTCACAAAATGTGCTCTTTCTTAACCAGTGACAACACCAATCTACTAATATACTCCCTTGTTATCCCATCCTAACCTTTGCAACTCCTTCCTCAATGGCCTACACAGACCCTTTCTTCTTCAGTCTACTATGAATGCTGCTGCCAGACTCATCCATCCATATTACAAACTGCTCAGTGTCTTCCATCCTTCTCTAATAATATTAACCCTTCCACTGACTTTGCTTACCCAAAAAATAAAATTCAAAATACTGCAAAAACTCTGCTCCCAGCTACATCACCAACTTTATCTCAAAATATCACCTAAACTGTCCACTTCACCGCTCCCAAGAGCTCCTGCTCTCTAGTTCTCTCATCACCTCCTCCCGTGCCCAATTTGTATAGCTACAGTCATGGCCGAAATTGTTGGCACCCTTGATATTTTTCCTGAAAATCAAGTATTTCACACAAAAAAGGTATTGCATTAACACATGTTTTGCTATACACATGTTTATTCCCTTTGTATGTATTGGAACAAATATAAAACAGAGGCAGAAAAGCAAATATGACATAATGTCACACAAAACCCCAAAAATGGGCTGGACAAAAGTATTGGCACCCTTAACTTAATATTTGGTTGCACACCCTTTGGAAAACATAACTGAAATCAGTCGCTTCCTATAACCATCAATAAGCTTCTGACACCTCTCACCCGGAATTTTGGACCACTCTTCCTTTGCAAACAGCTCCAGGTCTCTCTTATTGGAAGGACACCTTTTCCCAACAGCAATTTTAAGATCTCTCCACAGGTGTTCAATGGGATTTAGATCTGGGCTCATTGCTGGCCACTTCAGAACTCTCCAGCGCTTCTTTGCCATCCATTTCTGAGTGCTTTTTGACGTATGTTTGGGGTCATTGTCCTGCTGGAAGACCCAGGATCTTGGACGCAAACCCAGCTTTCTGACACTGGGCCCTACAGTGCGACCCAAAATCCTTTGGTAATCCTCAGATTTCATGATGCCTTGCACACAGTCAAGGCACCCAGTGCCAGAGGCAGCAAAACAACCCCAAAACATCATTGAACCTCCACCATATTTTACCGTAGGTACTGTGTTTTGTTCTTTGTAGGCCTCATTCCGTTTTCGGTAAACAGTAGAATGATGTGCTTTACCGAAAAGCTCTATCTTGGTCTCATCTGTCCACAAGACGTTTTCCCAGAAGGCTTTTGGCTTACTCAAGTACATTTTGGCAAACTGTAGTCTTGCTTTTTTATGTCTCTGTGTCAGCAGTGGGGTCCTCCTGGGTCTCCTGCCATAGCGTTTCATTTCATTTAAATGTCGACGGATAGTTCGCGCTGACACTGATGCTCCCTGAGCCTGCAGGACAGCTTGAATGTCTTTGGAACATGTTTGGGGCTGCTTATCCACCATCCGGACTATTCTGCGTTGCAATCTTTCATCAATTTTCCTCATCCGTCCACGACCAGGGAGATTAGCTACAGTGCCATGGGTTGCAAACTTCTTGATAATGTTGCGCACTGTGGACAAAGGCAAATCTAGTTCTCTGGAGATGGACTTGTAACCTTGAGATTGTTGATATTTTGCCACAATTTTGGTTCTCAGGTCCTCAGACAGTTCTCGTCTCCTCTTTCTGTTGTCCATGCTTAGTGTGGCACAGACAGACACACAATGCAAAGGTTAAGTGAACGTCTCTCCTTTTTATCTGCTTTCAGGTGTGATTTCTATATTGCCCACACCTGTTACTTGCCCCAGGTGAGTTTACAGGAGCATCACATGCTTGTAACATTCTTATTTATCCGCAGTTGTGAAAGGGTGCCAATACTTTTGTCCAGCCCATTTTTGGAGGTTTGTGTGACATTATGTCGAATTTGCTTTCTTTCCTCCCTTTTTTTGTTTTGTCCCAATACACACAAAGGGAATAAACATGTGTATAGCAAAACATGTGTTAATGCAATACGTTTCGTGAGAAATACATGATTTCCTGGAGAAATATCAAGGGTGCCAACAATTTCGGCCATGACTGTATCTCTTACTCCAGGGGTGGGCAACTGTGGCCCTCCAGCTGTTGTAGAAAAATCCCATGAGGCATTGCAAAACTGACAGTTACGAGCATAACTCCCAAAGGCAGAGGCATGATGGGACTTGTAGTTCACCAACAGCTGGAGGGCCACAGTTGCCCACCCCTGTCTTACTCTATCAGTCTTTAGTCGATCCCTGAAAATTTTACTTTTAGCATTGATTCATCCCCACACAGTTACTACCTTTAGTATCATCCTGTACCTTGCTTTTAGACCACAAACTCTGTAACTGTACTATATTTATATTGTAAATCGCTGAGCAAACTGTTGGTGCTATATAAATCTTGTATAATAAAAAAAAAATAATATCTGTCAACCAAGATGCCAGTTTTTATACTGAAATTGTTGGTTGTGTATATTGCTTTAGTATTTTTCAAAAATGATACAATTTGGCTTGATGTGTTTATACAAAAAAGCTGGAGGGGTTTCTGTTGACCGATCACACAAACCAATATATTGCAAAGTGTGATTTAGAAATAAGGAGATTAAAATAAGGTATGTATGTTTTCATACAGTTTACCATTAGGAAAAATGATAAATGGAAGGAGTATATGCAGATTTTGATTTCAGTTTTGTCTTCACTGATTGATTAGTAAAGAAACAAGTTCAGTTCACAGCAATGTCCGGAGTATTTCCAGTACACAAAGTGAGGGTACCTCTCCCTAGTTATAACATCCTTATCGAAGAGAACATAATTTTGGCACATAGACTTGATTAGATTCATGTGTCTTTTTATAGTTTATTAGAAACTCCCCCCAAAAAGCACTTTGTGGCATTTGATCCTTTCATCTATAAATAAAATCTGTAAAAGGTATAAATTACTTCTAATGGTTTAAATAATTTGAATAAAACATTTAAAACTAATATGTATAAAATATATGTAAATGTATATGTGAAATTATGAAACAACAAAATTTGAATAAAACATTTAAAACTAATATGTGAAAAATATATGTAATATGTATATGTGAAATTATGAAACAACAAAATTTGAATAAAACATTTAAAACTAATACGTGTAAAATATATGTAATAAGTATATGTGAAATTATGTAACAAATCTAAACATATAAAACCAATTCACATTATCTCATGCTGTATCACGTAGCTGGTGTAGAGTGAAACATTGTGGGGGCTCTCTTACACCTCCTTCTCAACACTCCTGATGGTGCAGCTAGAGAGCGTGAAAGCACGGAGTGGTATGAGGGCCGGAGTAGCTGGCTAGCGATGTTCGCTTCTAGGTGGGTAGAGCTGGAAGTCACAGTGCTCAGGACAGGATGCTGAAGCAGCTGGGCCCTAGAAGACAGAAACAGAGCCAGGAGGCAGGCAGCAATCAGCGAGAAGGGACCAATTTGGCAGACAGAGCAAGTCCAGGAGACAGGCCAGGGTCAGTAGCAGTACAGGATCCACTGGCAAAGACAAGTTAAAAAAGCCGAGGTCAGAATAATAAGGTGAACAAAGTAGACAGGAGCAGAGGCGAAGCGCAGGGGAAAGCCAGGTCATACAAGGGTATGCAAGTGCAGCAGATCAGGTCTCAGGAACGCAGGAACAAGTTGGAAACCATTCAGCAACTTCCCATAGTGGGAGACCACCAATGGGGAGGTAGAGACCCAGGATATCCAAGGCTCGTTCGCGTCGCTGGATCTCGATGGGGCTCAGGTAGGTATTGAGGGGGGCTGAATGCATGATGGAAAAAAAAACCTTGAGCCTTTATAACCATTTTAAAATAACATTCATCGATACAAACCTAGAGCCAGTGTGCATAATTGAATAAATACAGAATATAAAGGCCAAATATGAAGTAAATAGTTCTCTCATATAGAACAGCACTATCATCATTCTAAAACCATATAGTAGAATCCAAAATAATATATTTATAGAATACTTATACTTATTAATAAACCTCATTTGGCCTTGTTCCTCCTGTGGATCACAGAAATGCATCTGGTTCTGCATTTCTGTGAACCATATTCAACAGAGCGTTAAAATGCTATATTGACACAAACATTTTATTCACATAACTAATGAACATCAAAGCATCCAGGACATTCAAAGAGGACCACAGTACAAAGTAGCAAGCACTCCTGCCTGTGTCTCACACATAGTTACCCATGCTGTGAGGAAAGACACTGCTCGAAGCACCACTGAATGCCACCAATCAACACAAATAAAGCCTGGCTTAAGCCTAAGGCGTTGCATCAGTCTGAAGACTTCTACCAGAGGGTCCCTTATACCAATCCTTTGAAATGAAAAATGTTATATAAGGTCAAACAGTTATACATCAGATAGCGTTGATTCATATATTCATGACCTAAGGACATGTTACAGTGAAAAGAATTCATAATTTATATTCCTATCAATGTTTACATAATCTCAATAGGCTTGTAGTCTGACTCACAAAATAATGTATATTTTCACATAGACTCAGTAAAGGCTGGTCATGCTTTCCAAACCTCAATCAAATTAAATTATAAAGGCCAATTACTTCTTCACATTCATGTATAATCCCTATTGAAATAATACCCCATACGAATGATCAATTTTAGGGCTGAAACGAATAATTAATTTCATATTCAATTAGTGCGAGACCCGGTGAGAACCCACTCCCTATGCTGTGCAGCGCACTCTGAGCACAAACACAGATATGAATATACAGTATGCAACCCTAAGGAAGAAAAGCCCAGTCCAGTGGTGTACTGTCGGCAGGAAGGGGTTAAATGATATCACTCAGGTAAAACATAAAAACAAGTGATTTTTAAAGGGTTATTACAATCAGATGAAACTGAGTTCAACACCCCCGTCTTAGAAAATGGCGGGGAAGAGAAGGGAACGGAAGGGTTTTTTTCTGCATCATTTTTACATCCTGTCACTACAGAGATGATAGGCTGTACAGTATTTTTCACAGTTTATATTTTTTGATTGCTGGCTGTTTACCATGATCATGGAAAGTGAAAGTAAAAGAAAATCACAAATTTTGGGTTGTCTCCAGAAATGTAATAGAGGGGAACTTTTCCAATGGGGACACTAGTTCTGGTGACCTGGTGGTCCCCAAGGAATTCCCTTAATTTGCGGAGATTTTATCACTTCCGGTTTTGGCTATGCGACAGGAAGTGAAGGTAAATCTCCCCAATGGGACACAGATGACAAAAAATAAATTAGGGGTTATAATCCTCCCTTTCTCTATCCAAAATAAAACCAAAATTGCCTATAGTTCTACTTTAAAGGTCTTAGCGGCTGTGTTGATATCTACTTTAACCCATTGCCACCGACTGTATACATATATGCGGCCACACTAAAGTGGGTCTTCTTCTGTGAGGCTGCATATATGCAGGAGTGCGCTCCACCCCAGTTCCTGTTTTCATGGATAGTTGAGCCACTTAGCCTTGTTTTCACATTGGAGGTATGGCTTTTTGTCCACAATTCTTCCATGAAGACCAATTCCGGCCAGACTTCTCTGGACAGTAGATGGGTGCATCTGGGTCGCACTGGTTTTCCCCAGTTCTGTGCTGATGGCACCACTGAACATCTTCACATGTGCCTAAAACTTGCACAGTACTAGAGGTGGATCGAAATTTAGCTGGTTCAGCCAATGGGCTGCAGTTGCTGATTGAGTGAAAGTATACCAATAGCCCATTCGGGAGGATCATTAGAGTGGCTACTGGCCATAGATGGATCGAAATTTAGCTGGTTCGGCAGGCCAAATTTCGATCCATCTATGGCCAGTAGCCACTCTAATGATCCTCCCGAATGGGCTATTGGTATACTTTCACTCAATCAGCAACTGCAGCCCATTGGCTGCAGTGCTAATCAGCATATTCTGACAGCGCTCTCAGAATACAATAGAGCAGCAGGGAAGATTCCCTCATTCACCACAACTGTGTGGACAGGGGAATCCATTCAGTTATTTTGATCAGACCACTGGCTAATTAAAAAAAAATGACTCATGTATGGCTTACTTTACTTTTACATGACGATTCCCAAAATCCCGCTGAAGTACCTATGCAAATTAGTTATTTTTATTGTGGCGGGGAAAGATCGTGGATTTTTGTTTGTATTTCCGTTACAGCTGTAGCTGAGCATAGCTGTTTCTAATCAGTTTTGGTGCAGCTCTGAAGTCAGGAATGGGGGTTCTAGAGCTGCTTGAAGCTGAGGATTTTCTTAGACTCCAGAGCAACACTGAAGATGGAGCCACTCTGAAGCCAGAGCTAGAAAACACAAAGCGCTACCAACCCTAATGAGGGCTAGCAAACATGGAGCAATGCAAGCCCTATCTATTTTAATTAAAGTAAAAGTAGGGTCAAAGTCCTTTTGGCCTTACTTCTCCTGTGGGTCACAGGAGTGCATTTAGCTTTTCACTCATGTGACTCAGATTCAGTCAACAGTGGGCTAAAGTCTGCTGTTGCCTGACATCACTCAGCCGGTCCAGACACTGGAAGGATCCCGAGGCTGCTGTGAACCTGAGAGAAACGTGCCTGCCTCCTCCACAGCAGTCTTTGCTCAATGAGTTCTCAGTCTTAGAGGTGGCAAGGGACAGATACAGCATCAGACTGATGCTGCATCCACCTAGGTGAGTATGTATGTTTTTTTTATCCCACACTTCTCTTTAATACAGAAAGAAATATTTACAAAGTCACTTTTTTTTTTTTTTGTAACCACTTAAGCATGTACAGGCAGAATAATGTGCTAGTACGTTACTCTGGCTGTACTAACACAGTGCACCATCTGATACCACCGCCCCCGTGGATCCTGGTAATTGGGACCTGGTGGTCATGTGAATGCTGTGAATGCTGATCACAATGTTAGCAAAGCAGTTATGAATAAATCTGATTTATAACAGCTTTGCTTCTTTTCCTAGTGAGGTGTGATTGGCCCAAAGCTCTCACATGGTACAATCACAGCACCGTTAGGGATCCGGGTATGACCAGAAATGTGTGGACTGACACAGGGAAGTAGCAGGCTTCAGGAACACAGGCGTAGTCAGGGCTGGAGAGCTGGAATGGTCAGGCAGGACGTTAGGTACCGTCAGGCACCGCCCGGCGGGATCTCTAGTACTCACAGAACGGGAGTCTAAGCCCCAGTCTGCATTTTCACCAGAGCCCCTGATGGTGGGGATGGACTTGGCACAGGACTGAGACCAGGTCGCGGCCCCTGAGTGCACCCAACTGTGGTAGAGGGGTCCGCCGAGGGTATGTACCGTGGGAAAGCCTGACGTGAAGAGGCTGGCAGACCTGGTAACAGGGACAGATCCGTGCGGGATGGATTGTCTGGGTAGCGTC